>NC_089822.1:188601418-189851418 GCF_035046505.1 Tiliqua scincoides | reverse complement strand
AGTGGTGCAAACCATCAAATGAAGGCTAGATTTTCAACGGAGAATTTCATCCACTTCTCATGGGATTTGCAGACCTCTAACTCCCATAAGCAGCTCTGAAAGCACAGGTCTTCTGGCAATGTTTAATATTGTCGCCCTCTGGTCAGCTTGATTTCTCCTGAGTACTTTCCTTGCATCCTGACCTACTGCTAAGGGCATTTTTCATACTTCAGTCTCATGGAAAAGCCTCATTTAATCCTGTTACAGGCTGGCACACTCAGCTTGTAAGACAGAAGCCTTTGCTTGTGTCCTCAGGGAAATAAACACTTTTTAAAATAAGTGTGGATTTGTAAAGTGACTTAAACAAATATAACAGTCAAGCTACAGCCATTCAGGGTTCTGCTTCCCACAAAGATGACTCCTAACAAAAACGAGTGAGGTTTTTTTATGCACTCTTATACAAACTCATCTGTCATTTTATTTCTTCATTGCCCCTACGCTCTCTAGGGAGGCCAATTTCTCTTGCAAACAGAAGCAGTTCCACTAAGCCAAAATATCCAATTGCCAGAGGAGGCTTCATTTCACCTTTCATCACTGAAATCCCACTGTAGAATGTGGCTGGTTTTCAAAGGAGCAAAAAGATGAACAACAAAAAACAAATGGCAATTATCCAAGACTGTGAACAGCTAGAAGAGCAAGGGTCACTCAAAATATGAATCAGGGTAAGGATATACAGTGCTCAATAAGTGGCTAAACATGGCACTGTTGCAGAGAATACACTGAATTGCTAGCGGGTGCCTTTCTATTTCTATGACACCTTTTTGTGAGCTGTTTCCTCTGATGTATTTTTAATGGGATAATGTCACATGTGTACAAAATTGATGCTGTGGTAAAACACAAATTTTGGAGGATAGGTTTCTGATGGAGATTTAACAGCAGTGGTCAGAAGAAGGAGGCAGCTACAAGCCAATCACTCCTTCCTATCACCTCCCATGTGAGTCAGTGCCATATGAGAGACTTTTAAAGGGAGATGTACCGCTGTATCTTTGCTTCAGGAATTTAAGGCACTGCTTGTGAGAACATAGGCCAACTCTGTGGACTGATTCTGTTGCAAAAGTTGACATCCACCTGAAAGTCATTTCACTGGAGTGCAAAACCTGGCTGGCCTCTGAAGAAAAGAGTACATGGATGTGCGTGTGCTGATGTTAAGAACTGTAGTCTTTTGCTCACAAATCTGTCTTGCAAAATCCATACTGATTTTCATTCTGACTTTGTTTTTTCATTAGTAGTTGTCATGATTAATTCCTTTGGACAAATCTCATTGAAATTAATGGGACTTAGGTTAGTCATAATTAACTTGTCCCATTGATTTCAATGCTGCTTACTCATGTCCTCTCTCTCTCTCTCTCTCTCTCTCTCTCTCTCTCTCTCTCTCTCTCTCTCTCTCTCTCTTTCTATACAACCCAGTGTCAGGGATTAGCCGTTTTTCTGAAAAGACGGGCAGTTCTTCTCCTTGCTGAGTAGAGCATGAGCGACAGAAAAAATGAAATTTGATTCTCTAGAGTTCACTTAGTAAGAAATTCTGTGACAATGCTTGGATGTTCTCTTCACCCAGGTCTCAAGTTCCCTAGAGAGAGCAATAGAGGTATCACCCCAGACTTCATATAGCAATTTCTCAGACTCTTTATGTACTTCATCCACCCTATAGCAGAGAACAAGGTTCTGTAATTGTAGGAGACCCTGACAAGCTTTTTTTTAATTAAAAAACCCCAAAAAATCATGCATAGTATTTTATAATACTATACTCCTTGCCACAGGATGTGGTCATGGCGACTGGCCTGGATGCCTTTAAAAGGGGATTGGACAAGTTTCTGGAGGAAAAATTCATTATGGGTTACAAGCCATGATGTGCATGTGCAACCTCCTGATTTTAGAAATGGGTTATGTCAGATGCAAGGGAGGGCACCAGGATGCAGGTCTCTTGTTATCTGGTGTGCTCCCTGGGGCATTTGGTGGGCCGCTGTGAGATACAGGAAGCTGGACTAGATGGGCCTATGGCCTGATCCAGTGGGGCTGTTCTTATGTTCTTATGTAAAATACTGGGATAAGAGAGAAAATTTAGCGGCATAGGCTTGAGGTTGTTTTTATTGCTTTAACTCATTCTAAGGGATCAGATTTAGGGACACCCATCACACTTACTTTCACAAGAGGTTTCAACTACCTGGGAAAGCCCAACACAGCATATGTTAGGTGCTACATTCTTCACTTTTCTTTAAAAAAGAAAAAAAATATTGGCAATAATCTTATTTTAAACCATTAAAATATCCAATGATGGGTACAAAACTAGTTGTAAAGAACTAGAGCTTGATCAGGGCCACAATATACATTAAATCTGCTTCCTTGAGTTGCTTCCATTTCAATAAGGCTTGTCCTCTAGAACTTCCTCATATATTGAACTCTGTTTTCAGTTTCATTCTCTTTATTTTTATTCTTTCATTTTTTAAACTAAGCTTCTTCCAGTAGAGCAATTTCTTTTACCTGAGAGTGTGGTTTAATTAGCCAGCTCAAGTGTGTATTGCCAAACTGGGGGTTTAGGACCCACAGGTGGATTGTGACCTGATTTTGGGTGGTTTGTGAAACTGACAGGACAGATTAGGCCAGTGGTTTTCCAACCGGGGCGTCGTGACGCCTCAGCCTGAGAGCCCTGGGCAGTTCTCCCTTAAGGGGTGGGGGGGAAGGCGGGGACGTGATGCCCAGCATCGTGCCTCTCATCAGGGTGCAGGGGCGCACTGCCACTCACTGCTGCCTGCAGAAGCCTCACGGGGGTTGGGGGAGCCTGGCGCCAGCCTCAGCAGGGCTCCCCACATAGCACAGAGCCCTCCAGAAGGCGATTGCAACCACTTCCTGTTTCTCAATTGCAAAACCAGAAGTGGTCATGATCGCCTTCTGGGGGGCTCTGTGCTGTGAGGGAAGCCCTGCTGAGGATGGCGCCGGGCTCCCCCAACACCCAGGAGGCTCCTGCAGGTGGCGCTGAGTGGCAGCGTGCCCCTGTGCTCCGATGAGAGGCGCAATGCTGGGCATCGCAGCTCCGCCTTCCCCCGCCCCCGCTGCCTGCAGCAAAGACTTAGTGGCTCTCAAACTCCCTGAGAGTTTGAAAACCACTGGATTAGGCTATGTGCATCAAGGGTTAAACAAGCAGCTACTTGGGGTGAGCACAGCTGCCGAATCATCATTATAGCCACACTCCTTGGCATTTATAAATAAGACAGCAGACCCTAGGACCTCTAAAACATTTGAGAACCACTGGTGTAGCACATTAATAATGTTTTATGAATTGATTGTGTTAAAAAAATGCTGCTCTGCCTACTTGCATGTGTGGGTCAGCTAACTTGCGATGCTCTGCACTGCACACATGGTTGAGTTGCTCAGCCGGGACTGGTTACACGCAAACAGACAGATAAGCCTTTAAGCAGCCTGCAAGCAGCCCAGCGCCATTGTTGCTGCAGACAAACTGTACTGACAACAATAAACATGGTGCTTAATTTTCTCCAAGATTTGTGTCACATGTACTTATTGTGCGTGTGTGGGTGGGTATTGTTGCAAAGCTAAATCACGTACGTTCCTAGCTTTAACATCTCACTTCTGTAAACTTTGTTAAATTTGCACCAATACTACTGTGGCATTTTTCACAAATGCCTTAAAATAAATAAACAAATTGCACATAAAAATCCAGCATGTAGCAAGAATTCAGTGCTAAACGGAAAAGAGCTTTCCCTTTATACCCCACATTGCATTTTGTTCAGTGAAATGCAAATTAAGCAGATCTCTCTTTCATTGTTCAGTTCTGTTGGAAAAATGTATCTTAATTATATATTATATGCCATCTATCAGTGTCCTCTAGGGTAAGTGCTTGTATTAAAGAACCGCGTGTTCTCCCCTTCTGATGAAGAACATCACTTCCAGTATGGTGTTCAAAGATCCAAAATTAAGCAATAAAAACTGATAGGCAGTTTCAGTGATGAAAAACAGCCATTTTCCTTCCCAGTACAATACTTGATAAACAGTTGCCTTTTGGGGTTAGCAGCATCAGAGAATCTCACCTAACAAAGACTCGGGAATTAAGGGGGTTCCTTTGAAGGGCATGGAGGAATCTCATAAATCTCTTCAACAATATACAACTAAGCCAAAGCTCCATGCATAATCCATGCCACATTATAGACACAGCTTCAGAGCCCACATTGTTTTCCACCCCCATGCTCTTTTTCTGCCGCTAGAAGAACAGTCTCACACATACAATAGTCTTGTCCTCAAACCCTTCCATCAGGCAAAAACAAAAACAAAACCAAAAGGAAACTGACAAGACAATTATGGCTGGCAAAGGACGTCTTAATCATTGCCTAGATTCAAGCTCTTAAGATCTTATTTTTATTCAAGCCATATTTTCTCAGCCTGAGGATGCTCAGTTGATGTGCACAATAATCCAAGACCTGGGGAATGTTTTCATTAACGGCAGTACTCTTTGGGTTAAATTAAAATGCCAGAATTGAACTAAGGGACCCACTGGAACTGTGATGCCTGAGAACTCCTAGTAAGTCAAGGAAAGCAAGCTTTTAATCCCAGCACTTTGGGGTCTTGAAGCATTAGCAACAGAAAGACGCAAATATGATGCTTTCGTCTCTGCAAAAGGCACCTGGTTACGTCTCTGAGAACAAACTCTTTCTCTGTTTCCCCCTCCAGTGTGCATCTGGGCCTTACCCAGGCTGGTAATGCACAGACATTCACAAGCCAATGTTACAATGGCAGAGTACACTATAGTACATTCATTTATGTTGCACATTTCTCAGCAGGCTCTCATGCTATGAGACTTGAAATTGACAAAACCTCTATCTTCAAAAAAGCGACCCAGTGGTAATTGTAGCACACATATTCTGTTGCTGCAGCTGTCATCTTGGGTAGCCATTTTTCATAGTAAAAAGCAGCACACATGGCAAGGCATTGTGACTCATTATTAACTCAATTAATAAAATGTGCTTTTAGTTTTGCTGCCCTCGCAGGCAGACTAGTCTGTTTCTTGAGGAGGATGGTCCTGGCTACACATAAATTTTGCAAATCCTTAACTGAGTGAAATAAACAGGCCTTCAAACCTCTTGACAAACTTTTGACAAAACTTTTTGACAAAATATACATTAGCTATTTGATTTTCTCTATAAACCGCTTTGTGAACTTTTTGTTGAAAAGCGGTATATAAATACTGTTGTTGTTGTTGTTGTTTTAGGTTTGCCCTGAGACTTGTTAAGCTTTATTTTTTTCACAGAATTATTTTGTTTCACTTGTCTCAATTTGTTTCCTGTGAAATTGTGGTGTTGACATTATAATTGTATTTATGTTCCTCCCCTGTACCAACTGCCATTATGAGTGATTTCTTAATAATTATGTGTATTGTTCCAAAACCATAAACGGTAGTAAAAAAAAAAAGAGTCAATTAATAGTCTTGTGTGTTTTTTTTAATGTGCCTGCAAGAGTTTTCAGAATCAAAACTTTAAGTGAATAATAATCGAAGTGAGAAACACAATTAATATACAACATGGAAGGGCTTGACCCTGAGGGCTTATATAGGATTTAGGGCCCAATCCTATCCAATTTTCCAGTGCTGGTGCAGCTGTGCCAATGGGACATGCGCTGCATCCAGTGATGGAAATGCAGTCACAGAGCGCTCCTCAAGGTAAGTGAACATTTGTTCCCTTACCTCGGGGCTGCATTGTAGCTGTACCAGTGCTGGAAATTTGGATAGGATGTGGTGGCTTGTTTTCTAATAAAGTATCAGAAACTACTTCAGTCATAGTCTAAAGCTGTGTCAAAACATTTTTAAATGTTTTTTAAATCTGCCCCAGAATGCCTCCCTCCTGCCTCCTCCCCACCCACCCCAGACCCCTGTTTTGGCTGAGCTTGGCCGAAGCAACCCTCCTCCCTGGATTCAGCCTCCACAGGCCAGCGTGCGTCTCTGCGCCGGCACAGCCAACTACTGAGGAGGTGCAAATGTGCTTTATGGCACAATTGCGACCCTCTTGGGCTGGCGCAAGAGACTGCCCAAGGTGCAGTTAGGATTGTGCCCTTATTGATAGAAACCCAGCATTTTGATACCAGGCAGGGATAAAGCTCATTGGTATAGTAGATTTGTATGCAGAAGGTCCAAGAACATCTCCAGGTAGACTGAGAAAGACATTTTCCTAAAACCCTGGAGAGCTCTTGCTGGTCAGTGCTGGGAATACTGAGTGACATACACCAAGTTTCTCAGACAATATAAGGAACTTCCTATGTTCCCTGTGTTCTCTCTCTTGGCAATGAAGAAAGGAATCCTGTACCATTTCCCACTGTTTCACAAAAATAATTGAGCACATCTTCTGCACCACTATTCTTTCTGTTTTTTGATTATTTTCTGGAAACCAGTATACTGTTTACCTTAAATGCATATTCATCCACCTTCATATTCCTTAGTGAGCAGGCAACATTACGGCCCTCTGCTTATTTCCACTGGTAATTTTTATACCATAGGATGATTTTTTCCCCCTCCAGAATTACTCTGCAGTGGGAGCTGGGTCATCTAGAGGAGTGGCTGATGTTTTGCAAGAGGACTGTAAAACAGTACAAAGTAAAACCAAAGGAAGGGTTTGAATTCCAAGTGTTCACTTGACTGGCTCGTGATCAAAAACCAAAGTGGGTTGCTAACTTTATTTTTAGATTTTACAAGGCTTGGGGAGCCCTGCAGGGGCATCTGTGGGGCTCCCAGCACCTCCCTGTGTAAGCTCAGGTAAGTCTAAAAATGCCCCTGAAAGTCCTGACAGTGGCACAATCATCCCAATCGCGTCACTGCATTTCCTCCATCCCCGCAAAGACTTACAGCAGCTCCAGAACACTCTGAGATGTACATTAAAGGCCACTTCAAAAATTACACAGAGTTCATACCATGTTTGCATTTGCACTCTGCCTGGGGAGGGGACACGGAGAAAGTTCATCATGATGCTCCCAGGCCAACCAGCTGCTGCAGTGCTTCCACAGCAACTGGTTCTCTACCCAGTCCATTCCTTCAGTGATGTCCTCGTTCCTTCTTCTTATGTGGTATGCAGAGGCAGGGCAGTCCATTCCCACAAGTTGCACCCACCCCAAAGGCTTCTTCATCTGACCCCCACATGCCTCACTGGGGCTACAGTGGCCTCTTCCTCCTGCTCCTCCTCTCCACTCAAGGTTCCCTCCTAGCAGGAGAGAGAAGGTAAGGTGTGGCCTCTGGCCTAGCTCAAGGCCATGTTCCCAGATAAGGTTGCCATGGCCCACCCCCATAGAGAGAAGAGGTGCTTCTTCCATCTCAGCTTTCCCTGGCGCTGGCGGTCCTGCCACTGCTGGAAGTGCCTGGGCCCACATGCCTCCTGCCCCTGGCCACCATCTTGAAAAGTGTCAAATGTCTTTGCCACAAGTGGAGGAGGGGTGGGGGGTACGTGTGTGACGCAGGGAGGGGTGATGGAGAAGGGAGAGAAGAAGAGGGAAAGACAGAAAGAAAGACGGAAAGGCACAGAGCTGGTCCGCAGTGAAATGGCTGTTGCTGAGGTGCTCCTGGGCCAGCCGTCCACCTCTGGAATGGCTGGTTTGGGTGTTACCACCTCTCTGGATGACACCCGGTGTGGCCTGCACCCCCATGGTGATGCCACTGTTGCATCCCCCAATCTCAGATTCATGTAAGAAACAGCTCTATCTATAGCTCTTTGGACGGACTGCTGAAAATAAACAAAATGATTTTTAATTTGTTCTCTTTGGTAGAATATTTATATCCCTACAGGGGAATAGCAGGCATTAAAAAGAGCAGGATCAATTCCAGGTTTATGTGTCAGACTCTATAAAGCTTATTGAGCAGCAAGTGTTCCAGAATAAAACACTCCACAATGACATAAACTCAGGAAAGAGCATTTAGAGTATTTGTTTTCAAATGAGCAGTCTATCTGCCAACAATCTGGTATAACATCAGTAAGTGCTTCATCAAGCACAAAGTTATAGCTTTATGAAAAGCAGGGAAAAGGCATTAATATATGTCTGGAATTAGAAACTAATTTTTACAAAATCCTTCCTATTCAAGCTCTAAGAATTTCTGGGCCCTTGAGCTTTATTCTTAGCACTCTGAATTATTATGCTGAAATATCAGCCAAGGGGAAATGCATGATTGTGAAATGAAAAGTTCATGGTAATACACTGCCAAGGTACATTATCATTCCAAGCTATGCAAGTCTTTTCCAGCCAGAAAAACTAAACAATGCAAAGAACTAACACAAGTGAGTTAAGGCTTTAATGTGAAGAACAGGGACAGTAGTGGGGAGACAAAGCGCAAGACCTCTTCTCCAAGGAGCCTGCTCTGCAGTGGGGAAAAGAAAGTGCAGGCCATGCAGCATGGATGAGAAGGGCACATTTGGATATGTTTCCATAAGATTTCATATGCTCCAACAGTTTCTGATGATCAGTGAATGGGCTGGTTTTCTGGTATATGTCTGTCAAGTTGCCAGTCCCATTTTGCCTTTTCAGGGTATCTTGTTTCAATTTTGTTAAGTCAAGTTTTAGCTTCCTTCCCTGGATCTCTAAAAATTTAATATGGGGGGGGGGGGGGCAGATACACTTTGACCCTAGTACACATGCATATAACAATAAACATAAAAGTGCCATGTAGTTCATAGTCTCCCTTGTTCATGATGAAGTCTTCAAAACATATGATAGGAGAGTTTTTCCCTAGTGTATCTAAAACAAAATAAATGCACAGCCTATGCTTTCAAATTAGTGGAGGGCAGGATATCACCACAGAAAGTGGTCTTATAATGGGTCGAACTATTGGTTCATCCACCTATATTGTCTAAACCAGAGCTTCTCAAACTGGGGTGTTGTGACACACCAGTTTGTGTGCCAGTACCCACTTTAAGGGGGAGGGAGGGGGGAATTCAGGAACATAACCCCCAGGATCATGCTGCTGTTGGGAGGGCAGTGGCTTCCTTTCACTTACACATTGCAGCAGCAGGCTCTTCTGAGTGTGGGAAGCCCCACAGAAGCTTCCGCAGGGCTCCCCAATGTGCAGAGAATGAAAATAGAACAATTGTGACCCACTTCCAGTTTTGCAATCACAAACCGGGTTGCAATAGTTATTTTCACATTCTCCCTGCATCAGAGATTTTCTCCTGACTGTGGCGTGACCCTGGGGATCGCATTACTCCATTTCCCTCTCCCCCACAAGGACTTACCTCAGGAGTTTTACTCCCAAATAGTTTAAGAACTGCTGGTCAAAACTGATTAGCAGCCCAGGTGGGACTCTCTTCAAGTTCTGTCTAGAGATGCAGGAGATTGAACCTGGAACCTTCTGTAGAAAAAGCAAGGACTTGACTAATGAGCTATGGTCCTTTTTGCAGAGTCAATAAATATAATGCATGGAGCAGAGACTGTTATCAACATACAAAAATATCCTTTGATGGGGAGTCAAGAACAAGCAGTTGCAGTTTGGACTTATAAGCTCCCAAAGGTGAAATATTTGAGATTATGTGTGACAGAAAAGAATGGCAAAGTGAAGCAATAAAACATTCTCCAGGAGAAAAGGAAGGGGTTGAATAAAAAACGGAAGAAGAGAGGGAGGCCCTTCTTAGACCCAGAGAAGAGAAATGACCACATAGCTGAAGACCAACAAAGGCTATGGCGGTTATTTTTAAAAGTTCACAAACTCAGAAAGAAGCATTGGAGAGAACCAACTGCTACCTCAAGAGAAGTATTTCTATCTGTGCGGCAGCCAGGGGCCACAAACATCCTGTTAAGTTTCTAACTGGTCATATCCTCAAAGCATGCTAATAGCTATATCAATTTCAACAGTGACCCTGCTGTGGTATAGCATTGGCATTCAAGTTGCTCAGAATTGATGGTCTATATACAGAGGATAATTTGGCACTTGTCAGGATCAGGCCATTTAAATAGGAGTGGTGAGATAAACTTCCCCTAGAATTCTTCATATGATAATGGGACCAAATGATTGGTTCAGAAAAGGGAAATGATTGGGTAATTTGGGTTTAGTGTAGATCAGGGGTGTCCAAACATTTTGGCAGGAGGGCCACATCATCTCTCTGACACTGTGTCGGGGGCCAGGAAAAAAAAAAGAATTAATTTACATTTAAAATTTGAATAAATTTACATAAATGCATTTATTAGAGATGGCACTTATATGAATGAATGAAGGTCTTGCAGTTGCTCAAGGCCTATAAAAGGCCTTGCACAGAGCAAGGCTGTAGCGGAGGAAGCCCTTGTTCCACAGCTCAGGTGAGAGGTCGAACAGTTGTCCTCATGCTGAGGCCGTTGGAGCACGGGCTCCAGCAAGTCTCAGGAGGGCCAGAGACTTGGGGTTCCCCATGGGCTGGATTGGGAGCCCCTGAGGGCCGCAAGTGGCCCCCGGGCCGGTGTTTGGACACCCCTGGTGTAGATTATTTAAAGCGCCTTCTTTCTTATAAATAATAAAACTGGTGCACTAGGAGCTATCACAGTTTTCCTAGAGGTTGCTGTAAAGGTTTCTGTTATCCTGTAGTATTCTGGCTTGTGACATTCCAATTTCATGTCTGGGAAATTCCTTTTCCCTTCCTGGTGAAATATAGCACAGTTGCTTACTGTATTGTAGATGGATGCTAGGTCAATAATGTTGATGAAAGAAATTCCATTGAAATAGAAAGGAAAGGAGTTAACTGTTATTGATCAGGTCATTAACTGCAGCAGACTTGCAAATCAATGGCGAAAAGACAGATAGTTGAGCATTAACAATAGGAGTTGCTCTCACCATTGATGGGATGAGCATTTTAGTCCATAACAGTTAGTAGACAGAATTGTCAATATAAGCTTTCTGAGTGTTCTTCTATGTATATTGGTTGGACCTTTAGAACAAGTAGGCCATATATTGGTTTGGACTTTGAAGGTCCAGAGCCCTGTTTTCTCCATATTCTCCAAAGGATTTAAAGGAAGGAGGGTGTACATGACCTCACTGTGATGGCTGCAGTAGTGACCAGCTTTGATCTTAAGAAACAAATTGAAGAATGGTTAAATTTGGAGTGCAAACTGATTTATGTGAAATAGAAATCTACCCGTTGATACCAAGAATGTCCTCTTTTAGCGTACTGAGACAATAATGTACTTTAGCTCTCTCGCTGGAGCACATGTGCAAAAACTACATAAGACTCATGTACCTCAGAGACAGGATAAAGCGAATGTAGGCTAAAGCAGTTGGCCTCAGAAGAATGAGAAAGCCAATGAGTATAATGACGAGGCCTGCAGGGACATGTTACAAGTCCTCTCACGTTCAGTTTGAGAAGCTATGCACTGTTTAAAGAACAAGCAGCTGTTAAAGACTCAAAAGCAAGCTAGCCCAGTTTATTATGATCAGTTGGCAAATACATCATCCACCAAACTAGACCTCCTGTGTGTATGTATCAACTTTACTGTCCAGTTAATATATCTGACGAATGCAGCTTTGCATGCATATCACTGCTGTATATTTTGCCTCTCATTATACAGGTCTCCCCAACATTATATTTTTGAAACATATGGACCTTTCTTTGTGAGACAATTCCTCACACATGCTTGCTGATCTAGAACACCTAACAGCCCAATCCTATGCATGTCTACTCAGAAGTAAGTCCCATTAGAGTCAATGGGGCTTACTCCCAGGAAAGAGCGGATAGGATTGGGCTGTTAGTGTCTGAATGCTAAAATAATAGGTGGAAAGGAAACATTTTTAACACTTAAAAATATGAAGGAACTAATACAGATATAATTGATAATAGCAGAGACCCCCGCTCAAAGGCAGTCAGTTCTAATCTACAATATTTACATGTCAGCTCCAACACTGCCATTATGCCCCATTTAGAATTTAAGCTCCATGGGCAAAACTGCTTTCATTGGGAATGTGTTTACAGACAACTTCACAGCCCCATGTCACGTCCATAACTTGGAGGAATAAGGTCATATTCGAAATATGGATAATATACTATTTTAGATCAATTTATTGCTATGGCTGAAATACTGCTCGTGCCAGCTCCTCTCTCAAATGTGAATAGTGGTGTGCATCTGCCGCAAATTCCAACTTATTTTTAAGATAGAGCCAGATTATAGACCAGATTATAGACAAGATTGCAATTTAAATTTAATCAAAATGTTAATGTTTCACTTGGAGGTAACCTTTCACCTTTCAGTAAGGTCAAAAAGCCTCTGGCATAATCCCTTAGTCCTCACCCACTACCAGAAGTACCCCTAAGTACTTTTGAATATATGCATATAAGCATTTGAATATATGCATCCGTCTGCCTTATGCTTATGCTTCCCTCTGCCTCCCTTCCTCTCTTGTCTCCTCCATTATTGATGGTAGAGTGTACGCTCCTTAACATTATCCATTACTCTTATGACAGAGGTTACCAAATGCCATAAAACAGGGTGCTGAGTACACCAAATGTCATTTTAAAAGACAGTATTTTCCAAGGTATACTCCTTTGGGGTTGCCAGCTGACCCTTTCAGGGTCATCTTTTAATTTACAGTACTGACTCTTATTGTATGATATAATAACTCCGTGGCGCTAAATGAACTGTCACCTATTTCAGAGCTCAAGAAAGTTTTTTTGCTTTTAAAAGTTTGTTTCCTTCCCCTTCAGTAACAGGTAGCAATCACATTTTCTTCGATTCTGAGAATTGGCACTAATTGAATTGACGCACTTATTGGAATCATAGATGGGGTGGCAGAGAGAGCAGTTATTTTTACTGACTGGGCTTCAGTTTCAGACTCTCTTGTATAGTGAGAGAGACTGGAATTACAGATTGATTTTATGTCCTGAGACTTATCATGAGAATTTATTTATTTAAAATATTTTCACCCCATCTTTCTATCCCCAAAGCAATGAACAAGTTGGTTAGAATGTTTGGCTGGTATCTTGTTGCAACTTCCTTGTAAGACATCATCTGTCCCAAAGGCCTGGAACCCAGGGATGAATGTGCATGACTCATTGTCAGTATAATCTCACAGTCAAAGAAGAATCTAAGACTGGCAGAGCCAGTACAGATGTCAAGTGAACTTGGACCACACTCATGGATGGTTTGCTAGTGGTACTGAGATCAGCATTGTGGGCAGTGGTTGCCATTTTGAATCAAGTTTTAAAGTCTTTTCCCAGAGAAACTTTCTTAAACCTTAAAGCCCTATTGCAACATGACTTTTCCCAGAAAATCTAGGTCCCTTCTAATATGTAATTCATACCATTACAACCACAGCAAATGCTTTAAAACAACATTATAGAAACCTCCAGCTCTACGTTATGACACAGATGCTCTGATCTGGAGGTTTCTTCCATGTTATAAACATGAAAAGGGCAAGGGCCCTTCACTTTATGTAAAATTCCTTGTACATTGATAAACATACAGTATATAAAAAGATGAGATTCAATGAGACTGTGAAGCTCCTGTGCGTGCAAAACCTTCTCCCCTCACAGTAATGTCAAAGCAAACATCCTTACTGTACACGTAGAGCTGCCCTGACAGTGACAATGGATGGGGAAATCTGAACTCTTTACAAGATATTTGTTTACATTCCTGCTTTGGTCTTTGACTGATAGGTCACAGCTATTAAGAGGTCTTGCGCTGATGCAAGGTCATCTGCACATGTAATGCACTGAATTTCTTTTGAAGGGGGGGGGGGAGAACACAAGATAAAAGGAGAATGAGAAAGACCAAGATTGGTAAAATTATGGCCACAGTGAACTGGTCCCACTAACTTAGCAGCCTTGTCTAGCTTCAGAAAGTCACCTTTCAGTGATCCATCTCAGGGAGGGGGGGTTGGCAAACAGGAACAAGGTTCACCCGTGGTGAGAGGAAAGAGAATGCGGCCACCATTGCCTACGCAATGGGGATGCTTTCCTTTCTGCTTCCACTTGTTTCAGGCTTACAGCACAGGACAGCAAGATAAGGAAAAGTACCCATGTTGCCTAGGCAACCAGACAACCTTTCTGCTTTTCTTGCATTGTGCTGCAGCCTTGTAGCACCATGCTGGAAGAAGAGGAATATCTCTATGTTACCTACACAACTGCATGACATTGCCCCTCTTCCCATGTTGTATTACAGCACAAATTAGATGGAGTTGCTCCCTTCCCAATCAGCAGGATAATATTTTCTGTCAGTGTCTATCATAAGTAGCCATTTCTGACTGGCTGCAAAGCAGCATGACATCATCTGACTTACTGTGTGATCATCACGACTACTAATAGCTACAGAAGAAAAAAAGGGTACAGAGAAAGGTCTGGGGTGGGGGCATTTCATGTGCCGTATGCTCCCATGTCATGCTACATTTTTTCATCATTGATACTTTGGCTTAGCTTCAGGTTAGGTCCACACACACACACAGGTCAAGTCAGAAAAACATAAAATTAAATTAAAAACAAAAGAGGGTCCCATGCTGCACTGCTGTTAAAGGTCCCTTCTACATCTGCAAAGGTTGAAGGCAACTAATACAGCAAATAAGGAGATATTGGATTGGCCCTTAACAGTTAGTGTCCCATCTGAAAAACCAGAACACAGAGTTTGCTCAGCCACCATTGCTATGCAGTGTTGTTATGCAGTTCTCTGAGGCACAAAGTGCTGTGGATTTGTGAGTTGCCTGGTGGGGGGACAGGACACACAGGTATGTGATTGATCCTGCCTTAGCACATCGGGTTAGTCTAGATGCTCTACAACTCTGTTTGCAGTTTCTTGCTTCAGACTGCAGTATCAATCTGCTGAAATATTCCCTGCAGTTAGTTTGATTTTTTTCTAAAGAAAGTATGGGACAGACACTGTCTGAAAAGGCAGTAAACTTCAGCACTGATTACAAAAGAGCCTTTATCATTAGATAGCTTCGTTGGAAATTATCACTGCAACAGAATATAAGGCCTTGTGCTATTGTGAATAATGAAGCACAGCCAATGTTTTGATAAACTTCAAAGTATAGATGCCACAAGCAGAGAGTCAGAGCAAGAGGCGCACATTCAGCATTTGCTTTCACTTCAAAAATATGCCATTAGCAATCCAATATCAATATGAGGGTTTTGGTTCTCGGGGGACTAAGCAAAATTCAATTCTTTAAAAAACAAAAACAAAATAACTCAAGAGAATCCAATTTGGTTGTCTCTTCAACTGCAGAATGGTAGAAAATACGAAAAATTTATCATTAAAGCAACAAATTCTTTAATTTTCCTTCTTAGCATCATGCCATTTAAACACAATAATGATAACTTGAATTCCTTTGTAATACTGGGTGCAACTGTAATAGAGAACCACATAATTAAATCAATTGTTAGCCTAGCTTTCCCATTTCTAGACTGGAGACATAATCCATCAAGCGCTTGGTTCAATGGGACTCACAACAACAAAAATCTCATGGAAGACATGCAGCAGCAAAACTTTGTGGACTGGTCCACGAGTCATTAAACAGTTGTTACTACATGCTCAGGAACAATTACAAATGGGTCTACATGTGTACTCAAACAACTACATTAAAGGCCCAATCCTATCCAGCATAGGAGCAGTGAAGCCAAATGACTCCTAATGTAGCCTGTGCTGGATTTGAGTAGGCTGGAGGTCTTGGAGTAAGGGGACATTACCCTGAGTAAAGCCAAATTCTGGCCAATGGGGCTAATCGGAGCTGTGCCAGCTATTTAGGTGGTGCAAACTCGAGAAGCCCCATGTCAGGCTTTCAAGCCAGGGGGCTGGATAGAATTTGGAGGAGGAGGCTTCCACAGGTCCCACTCGCCTCCCAAGCCAGTCTCACCCCGTTCTGGCCTCCCCTGCCCAGGAATGCCTCCCCCATGTCCTCCCAACACACTCCTTACATCCCTGTGACACTTGGTACTTACCTTGTCTCCAGTGGTGGACAGGGGATCCAACTGCTGCGTCAATGGGGCGGCAATGGCCTCTCCACTGGCACTGCTTACTCACTGGGTGGTACAAAGATTTCTTATGGCACATTTGCGACACCCGGTGCTGGGGCCGCAGCACTGGTGCTCAGGCAGCGTAGGATTGGGCTGTAAGGGACTTTTACTGTTGGTTGTGCTGCCAAGTAATCAGCTCACATGATTGGGCTGTAAATTGCTGTAGTTCATTTTTATTTCCATGGACACCTATCAAAGCTCTTTCACAGACCCCAAATGCTAATGTGAGCTGCTTCTCTATAGCGGGGTACCATGTAGTTGGTGAATTTTAAAATTGGTGAGTCTGAACTGTTGATAAATGTGCACATTCCTGTGCACTGCTTATAAAGCACCTGTATAATCGGTGCCACTTCAACTTCCTTGAGCATTCTTCCTGACCCTGTGCAAACTATTATCCTCCACTCCATGAAAAAGCATATAGACACCCTACATTCCTCCAAGGAAATCAGTAGCTACACTAGCATAATCTTGGTTTTTCAGACTGGAAGTACCTCTGAACATAGAAGGATAAGTACCTCATTCTCCACAGAATGATCAAACCAGGTGCCATCTTGCAACTTCAGGCATAATATTGACCAATATACAGACTAGTAATCCTGAACTTCTGCTTTGAATGACTAGAATAATCCACTCTTTTACCCAAGTATATTTCCAAAAAAAGGAGTTAAGTTGCAAGTTCCTACAGTCTGTACAAATACGGGACAGGCAAGATTACGTGCTTGGAAAAACAACAAAACAAAACAAAAGTGCAGGCACAGTGAAATAATATCTTCATTACATTGAAAATTCACAATGTAGCATGGGAGCCTTTGAGTTGCATAGAGCAGTTTCCTCAAGCCGGACATAATTAAAAAGAGAACAAAATAATTGTCTCTAGAAGTGGGCATAGCATTTAGCCCAACCATCTGCAATATGTTGAGTCTTAAAATAAGACTAGAATGCATCTCAAAGATTAATTAAGAACTTTTTCCTTTGTCATTTATTTAAAACATTTCCAGGTGGTTTTGTTGGAAGGGAAGCTTGTCACAGCATATGAACAATGAAAAAGTAAAATACACACTTGGGTGAAAGGTCTCAAATTACTGCTGAGCCTGAGAAGCAAATTATGAGCATGATCCTATTCATGTCTACACAAAAGTAAACCCTGTTAATTTTAACAGGGCTCCCTTCTTGGTAAGTGTGTTCTAAGAACCCCACATGAAAATACAACACACAAGCTTTATTGCGGCAATATGTTAACAAGAAGAGGGAAGGGGGAATCGCAATTAAGAAATGTAATATTTCTTTAGCCAGTCATACAGCTAGTCCTAAATCCTAACTTTTATATGCAGAGGAAGGAGAGAAGGGGAGGAAAAAGGAAATCTTTAAAAGGGAAAGGAACATGTAATGGCGCAAGTACAGAGGGGAAGAAGACGGGGAGCGAGGACATGGTTAAGAACGGTTCTCTGTAGCCTGAACCAAGAGCTACAGTCAAGGAGGGGGCTTCTGGGCAGGTTGTGAAATCACTTCACCCACTTGTGGTGGGGAAGCTAGTCTCTCCCACCAGATAAACCTGCCTGCCTGGCACTGCAGCAGTTGAAAAGGGAGCCACGTTGGGCCTTGAGATTGTTTAAGGAGATGGAGTGATGATTTGGGAAGTTTGTTTGGTTGATCTGAGGTTGATCTAAGGCTGAGGTTGATCTAAGGCCTCCCCCAGAACAGTTTGAAAACAGATTCACACACACCACAGCACTCACACAAAGCAAGAAAATGATAGCTGTACTAAGTCCAGTCTTATCCTCCGTCATGTCATAGCATGCAGCCATGCCAACAGAGTGTGCACTGCAAGCTATGGGTGGGGGTGGTGACCAGAAGGTCAATGAGAAGTAAGTGAAAACTTTTTTTTCTTACCTCTTAGTGGGCCACCTCATCAGCAATGGGTCCCCTCAGACCCACACCAACTATGCAGTTGATGTGGGTTCAGTGAGGGGTCCAAGGAAGATTTGAGGTTGAAAGATAATAATTTGTGGAATGTTGACAATGCCCATAGGCACTCCTTGCTCAAATACGATAGAAAGCCAGCAAATGGGAAGAACAAAGAGATCTCCCTGTGGGAGCATAAAAGAACTTCCCCTTCCCTCATGCTATTTCAGTGAGGGCTTGAAATGTTTGCTGTTTAGTCTTGCATATGGGTGATGTGTGTCTGTCTTCTGTGTCTCTATGGTAGTATTTGGCTAAAAATAGTTGCCCTCATTCAGTTGCTTGTTGCCCATATTATTTTATTCATTGTTCTACATATTATATATTTTTAGTCTTGAATTGTAAGCTGCCTTGAGCATTTGCTACGACATAGAAAAGTTGGGTTATAAATCTTTTAAATAAATGAATGAATAAATAAATGGACAGACTGGCATTAGGGAAAAAAAATTGGTTAGTGCAGTGACTGTTGACAGACTAAGGCTGCAATCCTAACCATACTTTCCTGAGAGTAAGCCCCACTGAACAAAACAGGACTTACTTCTGAGTAGACCTGGTTAGGATTGTGCTTTGAGGTTCCAATCCTATCCAATTTTCCAGTGCTGGTGCAGCTATGCCAATGAGGTGTGAAGTGCATCCTGTGGTGGAGAGGCAGTCACAGAGCCCTCCTCAAGGTCAGGGAACATTTGCTCCCTTGTCTCGGGGCTGCATTGTGGCTGCACCAGTGCTGGAAAGTTGGATTGGACTGGGCCCTGATGCAGTGACAGAGGGTTGACATGGCATTTTTTCTTTGTTGTCTGAGTGGACACAGCCCACAATGGTGGGCCGCATGATCCTGCAAAATGCATAAATTAAGCAGTCACGTGGGCTGGGTCAGAGGAAGGCAAGGAAGAAGCTCAGTAGGAACAGCCCTTGTGATAGTTTTTCTTTTGTGGCTGCTTAATTCATACTCATTTCCCAGTTGTAATGAATCCCATCACAGGCAGGCATAAGACACTGTGTGTATTTTATTCACCATTTAAAAAAAAAAAAATTCTTGTGCATACTGTAAAGCAGTCTGGATTAATTTAAATGTTTCTTTACATTTTTAATTTTGAACAATATTCAAATTCAGCTGAGTGAGCATGTAGGAAGTAATGCAAATTACAAGCCTTTAAATTAGAAGTTCAGAAATACACATATTTAACCCAGTAATACAAATGGATTAAGGAAGCTTATGCAGCAGTTCGGCAAGGCACATGTTCGTTTTACTCACAGCTCTTGCTTTTCAGTATTTTCCTCAACTGGTGTACCTGTTGGAGTGCACCCGTCTTTAATTCTAGTTAGCAAGATGGTCATGTCTCAATAGATTTTCCAACTCCGCCCCTTATATATGATAGAAATATGGCATCATCTGTCAGCAAAATCCAGGTACTCTCATTGAGAAAATAAATGAATCTCTGAGGGGTTTCCATTTTATATGAGCTCAGCATAAAAGGCTCAGAACAGTGCTAATTATGCAGTGATATTGCAGGACACTATGGCTGCAATCCTATGCACACTTTTCTGGAAGGAAGCCCCATTGAACATAATGGGAATTACTTCTGAGTAAACGTACACAGGCTTGTACTGTAAATCAATGGCCTTATAGGGTTATGTGCAGATAAACATGATAGAATCTCTTAATTGTAAGTAGAGCAGAATCAACAGTCTGACATTAAACAGGGGGCTAGGTACCAGAGGCAATGACAGACAAACTTACAGTCCTACTGGGCTGCTCGACTGACTGCCTTACAGCGGTTGTAAATATCACTCCAGCAAACACACAGATGTGCATGCTGCCAGAGTGCCAGTATGAAGGCCAGAAGCAGCAAAAGGGGCAAAGGATGGGCAGTTCCCATATGGACCCCCACCAGTAAATTCACTAGTGCAAGTCCAGATATACCCCTCTATACAGTAAGCACTGCAAAGGCATACCCCCAAGTAAGATAACAAATGTTCCCTTACCCAGAGGAGACTTCCGCTACTGCCTACCTTGCAGGATGCAGCAGTAGCCATTTTGGCATCGTTGCACAGGTGGGTGGGGAAGGAAAAGAATAGGATTGGGCTATTAGACAACCTGCCTGATCCAGCAATTCTAGTCAGAGGGGGTGGAATAGAGGCTTGTCCCAATGCCCAGCTTTTCTTGCCACAATTTTTCTTGGTAACTGAAAGAACAGTCAGCTGTGACTGTCAGTGGACACTCTTCTGTGAGAAGGATCCCTAGTAACTGCTGTCTGCTTTGGTTTCTGGAAGAAGAAAGTCTGAAGTCTTGAGATGGTCAAGATAAGCAGCACCCAGATTGTGGATCAGTACCTCATAGTCATTCATTTAAAAAATGACATATGAATACATTAGAAGGTAATGCCCACACTATTATTGTCTCAAACACCCAAGACATGGTGCTGAGAAAGTGGGCAAAAACATTGCACAATACGCTCTGCACAGCAGAATTAAGTAATCGGAGACTCAACCAAAACAAAAGCTTGCCCTGCTGAATGCAAACACATCCTGTCAAATTGGATTTATCAACATAAGAGTTATTAGAATTTATTCTGTTGTATGAATGAAATTGTGAGCTTAAAATGTCACTGGAGATTTATTAATATGATACTATTTCTGATAAGGGCATGTGAAAGGGCATAGAGGGATCAGATTAGAGGATTCAAAGTGTGTGTGTGTGTGTGTGTGTGTGTGTGTGTATGTCTTTGTAAGAGAGAGGTAAAAAATATAAATGGGGCAATCTACTGTTTTTATCAGTGACTGTTCTTTCAAAATTATTACATCCATATCAAATATTATTAAGCATATGCATTATATCAGACAACCACACCATCTAGAAGCTTTCTCAAAAATGGGTAGAATGTGGAAAGAGAAAATAGATTGTTCAGTTCCACAAGAAGAACATACCAATTAACTGCTGAGTTTTATAACCATAGTACAAATTAATGTTCTCACCCTTTGGACTAAAACCAAAAAAGAACTAGCAATGTGACTAAGAAGTGTTTTTTGAATATGATGTTCCCCTTCTTCTGAATGTACTCTGCTTCTGGGGTCCCCATTATAAGACAGGCTCTAAAGACCTGCGCACAGTGTTCCATGCATGCAACTGTGATTTCAAGGACACCTCTTCCCTCTGCAGCCCCTTCTAAAGCTTCTCCATATTGTGGGAGAGGCTGCCTCAAAATGTGCTCTCATTGGGACGATTTGCTCTGCTGCACTGGAATCTGGGATAGAGGGAAAGCAGCCACGGAATTGTGACAATATTTGCTCAGGAAGGTTTGGGATAGGAAGACACCATTTGTCTTCCCATTTTTTTTCCTTGGTGTTACCCAAATAGAATGGCTGACATGGCTGAAGCAAGCTACTGAGCTGAGAAAAACTGCAACTGCTTCACATGTCTATTGAAGGTATTCCTTCAGTGCCCCACAGTTTGTAAACACGGCAATAAAGAATTTGAGACTGTATCTAGAGCAGCAGTTTCCAAAATGTTTCACTGGGATTCTACCAGCAGAAAGCTGTAATTTATTTTCCCCAGGATCCAACTCTTGGCTCTTGCACTATGTACACATATCCTTGTCACCTACTTATACGGCCTGTCCTTCACATGAAGTTGCAATAACGTTTTAATCTGCGTGCAAGACTCTGGTGACTCATTCCAGATGTGAGAATCATCAATCTGGGAAGCACTTTATGATTCCAGAAGGCTTTGCTGGAGGACTTTTAACCTTCTTCACACACCCTGGCAAAAAGAGTACTTTTAAAATACCGCACATAATCCTATTGCCGTGACACAGATTGCCGTTCTATGGCCCTTTACTTGGGAGCAAGTCCCACTGAACTCAGTGAAACTCACTTTTGAGTAACTCATATACAGGATCAGGTGGTACGCCTGCTAAGACAACATTAGTTATTAGAAAGGCATTTGATATTTAACGAACTCACCAGTTTTCTCGACCTTGTGTTTTGGACTTTCTTGTCCTGGAAGGCACGGGCAAGGCCCTTCGCAGCGAGCGGCAATGTTTTTGCCGGACGTACAGGCATGAAACTCCAACTTGCACTGCAATTGCAACAAAACAATAAGGACCTTTCATTGGGATGAAATATGCAAATCATAGCAGGAAGGAGAAAGAAATGACAAATAGTTGCTCAAAATGGCACCTTTGGGGAGTGCAACTATTCCATTTGAATATTTCAGGCCACATGTGACTATTCTTCAAGAACAACTATCAGTTTGGCCAACTCATTGGTTCTTCACACAAGCTGATAGAGGCTGCAATCCTCTATCCACACTTACCTGGAAGTAAGCCCCATTGACTATAATGGGACTTACACCTGAGTAGCCATGCATATGATTAGGCTGTAGGACATTATGTCAAGCTACAGTTTAGAACCTAAATCAGGGTTTTCAGACTGGGGCGTCGTGACGCCCCAGCCTGTGGGCCCTGGTCTCTGCCCCCTTAAGGGGCGGGGCAGCCTGGAGGCAGGGAGGAGGCGGCAGCAGCAGCGCAATCCCCAGGATTGTGCTGCTCAGGGGGCTGCAGGGGCTTGGGTGCACTTACCCAAGCCTCCTGCAGCCCCCCTGGGGTGCGGAGAGCCTGGTGCAACCTTCTGCAGGGCTCCCCACAGCTGTGAAAGTGGAGTGATCATGCTCCAATTTTGCTTTAGCAGAGGCGGGGCGCGATCGCTCTGCTTTTACTTTCACAGCTGCAGATAGCCCTGCAGAAGGTTGCGCCAGGCTCCCTGCACCTCGGAGAGGCCTGCAGGAGGCTTGGGTAAGTGCACCCAAGCCCCTGCAGCACCCTGAGCCGCCGTTCCCCCGCCCCCAGAAGCACAGTGGCTCAAACTCTCCATGAGAGTTTGAAAACCACTGACCTAAACCATGGTTAGAGCTACTTGTCTGCTTTCATTTTCTCTTTGTTCAGCAATATTGTCCTCTAAGTAATCTCTGAAGGAGGACCAACAATCATTAGTATTGTTTGACAATTCAGATATCAAAGTAAGGGTCCAATCCTATTCAACTTTCTGGCACCAGTGCAGCTGCAATTCAACCCTTTCCCTTTCAACAAATGTTCCGTTTCCTTGAGGAGGACTCTGTGACCGCCTCCCCACCAAAGGATGCAGCACACACCCCATTGGCATGGCTGCACCAGCACTGGAAAATTGGGTAGGAATGGGCCCTAAACCAGTTTGCCAACCCATTTCAAATAGGAAGTGAGTTTAGCCAACACGCAAGGGAAGGGAGAAAAGGAAAGGGTTGAGGACATGTACAGGAATGTCAGCATGCTCACAATCCAACAAACTATGATTAGTTGAATTGTTCAACCAGGCCTTTGGATGCATCAAGGCCTGGGAACTTCAAATAATTAAAATGTTCCCAGTGCTGTTCCTTTACTGATAGTGGTGTTTGTTTTAAAATGCAGTTTAAAATCAAATTCACCTGAGTACAGGAGTCCAATTTGAGAGCTCTTTCCACATGTTCAAGATTTTGTATAGAAGTATTTGTGTCATGTTCTAAGTTCAGAGCATTTAAGAACCCCAAAAGAAATAGCACAAATCATATGTTGCTGAAGCCTCACACCTCAATACTAAACATGTTTACTCTCAAGTAAATTGATATACGTTAGGGTTACTTCCACGTAAGCCTACTAAGGTCTGCAATCTAAGAATCACAGCAGGATAAATTTGAAACATGACCCCATTAGGAAATAATGCAAAGCACGACATATTCTGCAGAATGACATCTTTTTTTCTGTTCTGCCACACAAAAAAGGCCAAGTGAATGGATGTTGTTACAAGATAAATGCCTCCTACTTTGAAAATGCCATAAATAGCTTGGTTCTGCTTGTGTGTATTTTTGCTAAGAAGGCTCAGCCTTCCTGGGTTTTAACCTAGCAGCAGGACACCATTATCCTCTGACAACATTCTGTCCCAATGACATTATCTCCTGGGCTGTTTCTGAACTTCAGAGGACCCTGATGATGGCATACTCTTGAGGATATTCTGCCCTTCAGATTTTGAAAATGCATGGATACTGCCTGCTATCTGCTTGTGGCTTTGTTCAGAAGACACCTTCTGATACTTTATTTCATTGAGGTCCTGGCAAGTGTTATTACACCAGAACCAGTCTCATTATACCAGAACGACAACCTGGCTATGCCTTGCAAGGTACTAATACAATTCAAATATATATTGCAAATACAATTGTATATAAATACAGCCAATTTACATTTCATTCAGTTACTTCTCATTCTCAAATGGATAACCGCTTTCTGATTTTATCCTCTACGGTTGCAAATTCTTATCATTTGCGAAGTCACATAACACCTACTAATTAAATGCCTGTCAGCTTTTTCACATGGCTAGTTACATCAGGCTAGTAACTCATCACTGAACCTCATCATTGTTCATTTCACCCTAAGGTTGCCAACTCTCTAGGATTGACCAGGAGTCTCCAGGAATCCAGACAGCTACTGAAACCAATTCTGCAAATTTTCACAAGGTCTTCTTGGCTTAATGACATTAACAGCATGATTTTGGGCATGTCTACTCAGAAGAAAGCCCTAAAGAGTTCAGTAAGACTTACTCCCAGGTAAGTGTGTACAGGATTGTAGCCTAAGACATGTTGGGGAGGGAACCTTCAGGAATAGCTTTATCCAAAGTCTCTATTGACCAACATGACTAATTCTGGAGGAAGGAGGTTTTCAAATACGTACATTGCAACAGTGGGTCCCAAAGTCCTACTCAGACTTTGAGAATTCTCTAAGTCTTTGCATGGGGGGGGGGGGGCAGCAACATGACTTTTATGATCATGCTGTTGCTGGGCAGGGAGGGTTTTTTTCACTCATATGGGGGTCACTATGGTTCTCCAGAGGTCTGGGAAGCCTACGACTCCCTCTGCAGCCTCCCCAAAGGGTCAAAATGTTTTTAAAAAAAGCTTTCTGTTTTGGGACTTTATATGCAGTATACGACTTTATATACAGTACTCTTGTTTAGAGAAGCTATTCTATTCAAAGGTCATTTTTCAGGTAGTTTCAAGAACTTCTGCCTTTCTGGGAGACATGGAAGAACTGATGTTCTTTCAAGCAGGACAAGAGTGGTACAAAGGCTGGCTAGGTCAGCCACAGGCCAAGGGCAAACCCAGGATCCTCAAGTACAAGTGAGGCAAGGCCATAAAAGCAAGCCATTATGTTGAAACTAATCATTTATGTTTACTTATGTTAATAATGTTAATGCAATGCTATGGGTGAATTAGTTAAGTTTATATGTTTAAGAAATAAGGAAAATGTTATGTTCATATGTTCAGTATGCCCACAAACAAATTTGCAAAAATCCATTTTGCTCTGAGGTTTTTCTGAAACTGCAAAAACCGGCAAGCTGTAAATCAGTCTCAAGCAAGCTGTCCAGAACAAGATAAGGTACAAGCTTCAAAGCACTGTTTGTGAAAGAAGCTGGAATTTCCAGCTGTCAAGTTTAATTGGTAATATGATAAATGAAACTAAACTGAACAGATTGGTTTCATTTTAAATCAGAAATACATTCCCAAGCTTGAATGTTAGAACAACTGAACAGAGAATCAAAAGGGGATTTTTGCATTCAGGCTTCATTAAACCAGAGAAGAAGAAGGCTTCTGGATTCTTAGAACATAAATCAGACAGGCTTTCCTTTTTGAACCAAATACAGTTTGATAAACACTGGGAAGGGCTCTTGAGACCAGAGTTTCATGTCAAAGGATCACAAAGCTAGCATGTAAGCCAAATAATGCTTCAATATTTTAATAGGTATTGCTTAGAAGTGTAAATTAATGTTAGTACCATCAGAAGTAAATTTTAGCTGTTAAAATAGTTTGATTAAAGCATAAAAACACAGAATAAGTGGAAGCCATTAAATTAAAAGCCACAAAAGTGATTAAGAATGCAACCTTGAAAGGGCAGATACCTGGCTAAAGTTAATTAGGAGTTTGACAAGGAGACTCTAGAGAAGTTACAGCTTACAGATAAGACCCTTATCTAGGCAAGGGCATTCCTAACTCTGTATGTCCTGCCTGTCACTTTTAATGAGAACCAGAGAATTACAACTCAAAGAGAGATTAAACTACAACCAGATTTACAACATACAGGGAGTAGTCAGGATACACTTGCACCATTAATTAGGAAAACATATCTCTTCGCAACATAAATCAGAGTATGAGGCTAAGAAAACACCCAATTAGGCACATTTTAATGAGAAAGTCTTAGTAATGCAACTTCTTATCATCTTGTTTGACAAATGGAGGCAGCTGGACAGGAACAAGATAGTAAAGTTGTCTCTGAGAAAGCCCCTAATTAGCAAAACATTCCTGAGAACCTCTGTCAAAGCCTCTAAGCTGACAGAGAAAGCTGGATTTAATTAAAATAAAGAGAAAAGTCTCTTAAAATATTTATTTACAATAAGAAATTAGTTTGTCTTGTATTATAATTATGCCACTATGCATCACCATAGCACAGTCACATAAAGGGAATTAAAGGAATGACATTAGCTCTGTCAGAAATAAGTACAAAACATACCAAAGCCAATAAATGAGTAAAGAGTGCCATCTAGTGGTTGTTTTCCATAATGTCTCAATGTAAATTTTGAATCTGTAACTTGAAGCTAGCCAATCAAATGTTTGTAAATTTATCTGTAACCAATCCTGAGAAAGCCTCCATCTCTGATGTCATAACCCCAGCCAATGACAGTGTGAGATTCTCAAACAAAGAAGCCAAAATGTTATATAAACAAGAGGTTCACACTGGAACATTGCTTTTTCTCTGAGGGCTCTGGGAGTTCCCACACAGCTCTCATTGCTCTCCATTTTGGACAAGAGTCCCTGAGAAGCCTGTTGCTGGCAACGAAATAAAGCTTGCAGACAATCACCACTCTTGCCTACTGAGTTTGCTTTTGAACTTTGCTGCAGACCTTGCAACACAAGCGGTACTGATAGCGGCCAATGCACCATTGGGGTACGGCGGGGTATGTCAGGAATGGATGGCCAGTGCAGGGCTGTGCTCCAAGGTCCCAGCAAACTGGCACCATCACTGAAGCATGAGAACATTTCCATCTAAACAGTTTTTGATTAAAGCCCTGCATTGTATTCAGCTGCAACATACTCAGTGGTTTTCAGACTGCGGCCTTGCGATGCCCCAGCGTGAGGGCCCTGGCCTCTTTCCCCTTAAGGGGTGGGGGCAGCCAGGAGGCAAGGAAGAGGCAGCGGCACAATCCCCAGGATTGTGCTGCTCAGGGGTCTGCAGGGGCTGGACTGCACTCACCACAGCCTCCTGTAGACTCCCGGGGGTGAGGGGAGCCCTGTGCGACCTTCTGCAGGCCTCCCCAAGTCAGGGAAAGTGAAAGTGGAGCAATCGCGCCCCACTCCGCTAAACCGGAAGGACTGCAGGGACTGGCATGCACTCACCAGTGCAGGGTGCAGGGAGCCCTGTGCGAGGGCCTACAGGGCTCCCCAGGTCAGGGAAAGAGAAAGTGGAGCGATCGCGCCCCACTTCCACTTTCCTGGGGATCGCGTTGCTGCCTTCCCCCTGCCCCTGCTGCCACCCCCTCCCCCGTTAAAGACTCCCTGAGAGTTTGAAAACCGCAGCTGTAGTTAGTCTCTGCGATCGCACACTGAAATTCTAAATGTGACAAATGTGAGCTACTTGCCTAAAGTTTTGTAACACTGTTACATTTATTCCTCCTATGGCACAGCTCATTGGGAAAAGGCAATACTTGCGCTCCTCATGCATTTAGCTACATTTGTTTATAGTGATCCCCAAAGACCACCTAAATGTTCCTAAACCATTTTATTGCAAATGGAATTCAGCTCTGTTATCTATTGTATTTGCTGGAAAATGTACTTTGATACCTAATAAAATATGTGAAAGGGAAAAGACGGCAGAACCAACCTGCGAACACTCCAGCACTGGTTTATGCAGCTGAGTGAGCTTGGCAAGTTATTGGAGAGTGTATTTTGGCTAAAGTGGGCCCCTGGGAATTCTCCACCTTCCTTTTGAGATGATTTAATTTTCATTTTCAAAAATCCTACAGCAGTCTGTTTTGCATAAATATTCATCTTTTAAGAGGAATATAATGTTATAAACTAGCTGGATTTCCAGCTATTCTATATTTCTTTTGTTTGCAGGCCCCCAGCCTGCTGCCGTCACCCTCCGGAAGTAAGTAGCGGCTTCCTTTGAATATGAAAGATACTCAGTATTTCCCTTTCTTGATAATGGTCTCTGGCTTGTTACTATCAAAAATTTTCATTTTATATTTTTTCATTGACTGCAGTTCTTTTGCTAAGGTTTGCCCTTCCTTGCTGCACAGTGGTTTAAGGACTGCTTAGCATGAATAATCAAAGCTGTTAAAGTTGGAAGATTCTTTAGAAACCATCATGCAGGATACCAATTTGAGATTATTAGGTTTCCCACTCGCCACCTAAATGACACAGCAAGGGGAAAAAAAAGTTAGACCAAAAATGTGCCAGCACATGCTGTGCTTATTTCACATCCAACAGCTTCTTTAAATCCCACCAAGAATTTAAAAAAATAAAAAAAACCAACACAGAGAGCTTGTTTTATGGAAGTTATGTTCCTGCTTTCTTTCTACAATCCTTTCTTTGCTTTTATATATTTAAATATCTAAACAACAACACTCATTATTTCAAACTTTATCTCTGTTCATCTGTGAAAGGAAGAAGCTGTGATATTCTGAAACTACAAGATAGAGAAGTTTGTGAGTTTTTTTCACAACCAAGTGTTCCTTCTTTTATTGGTAATGTTTTTCTTCTTCTTGTCTCTCTTAGCAGATAATTAGATCAATTGGAATTCAAACATCCCTTGAGAAGGAGATTTTGTTTACATGTATCTGAGCATTGTCTGCTAGGGTTCTATCGATGTTTCCATTATAAAACTCTGCGACTGATGTTGGTAGTTTAAATGGGGGTGGGTTTGGTGAGGCTGTTAACAGAACATAGTTTAGGAAGCCAAGTGGCTTTTCTTTTAACAAGTTTCAGAGTGAAACACTGATCCTTGTACATTCACTAGAACAGATAACTTTTCTAAAATGCTGCACTGTTATTCCTATGTATTGTTTACTGTATGCAGTTGTAAAGACAATTTGGGGTGGGGGGGGGGAAATGGCTAAAACATGTATTTGACATGCACATCAGTTAACTACTAAACAACATTCGATTGCACAGAATCTTGGGGTGCCTTGAGCACATACCAATTTATTTCAGCATAAATATTTCTGAATATTTCAGATTCATCAATTTCATCTGATGAAAAGGACTGTAGCCCATGAAAGCTTTGTTGTCTTTGCAGCTAATGCTAAGACAACTACACTGCTGGAGGTTGCAATTGTTAAATTTACAGTTTTTAATATGACTGTTTTAATTTACAGTTTTTAATATGCACTTCATCTCAGTTTTTAAATGGATGGCTCAGGTCTTTTACTGATTACTGGAGGAAAATGCCATCACAGGTTACAAGCCATGATGCGAATGTACAGTCTGAGATTAGCTGGTCACTCATCATGATGACTGGGTAGGAATTTTTTCGGTCATTTGAATTGGCCGTGAATTGCAGTTTCTTTATCTACCCCAAGACTGGCAAGGGAGGGATGGTGTGTCCAGTAGGTTTCATGTTTTAAAAATTGGTTACTTGTGGCCCAAGTTAAACCCAAGTCTTGGTTTGATGTCTTCATTGGGGGTGCGAGGGTAAATAGAATGACAGATGCAGGGGAGTGGCAGCAAGACGCAAGTACCTTGTTGTCTTGTGTGCTTCCAGGGGAATCTGGTGGGCCACAGTGAGATACAGGAAGTTGGACTAGATGGGACTTCAGCCTGATTCAGTAAAGCTCTTCTTATGTTCTTACTGATATTTTGTTAATATTGTTTTACATATTTTAACTGTCATGTCAAAAGTGTGCAAGGCATCGAGTATTTTTACGGAAAGGCAATAAATAGATTATATAATGAATACACAGGTGTGCACGCCTTAGCAACGTTCCTGCTAATGCCGGGATTGCATATCCGATGACCATGTGTGGTCACATGGTCATTGGGGGCGCACACCTCCACCCTCCGAATGCGAGGGGACCTTGGCTCCCCTTGCCTCCAGAGGGTTGTTTGCGCCTCCCATAGGCAGCGCACATCCGAGTGCTGCCTCTGCAAGTCTCAAACTGAGGGAAATCGTGTCTTGCGCAATTTCCGGCTTCCTCCGTTAAACCAGAAGTCGTGCAAGAGATGTGATTTCCCTCAGTCTGAGCCTTACAGAGGCAGCACTTGGATGTGCGCTGCCTCTAGGAGGCTCAGACAACCCTAAGGAGGGGAGCTGAGCATCCCCTTCCCTGCAAAGGGTTCAGATTGCATCAAGCACTGCTTGACGACTGGGATCGCAATCCCAATCCCCGCTGTTAAGTGGCGCACAACTGTATACATAAAATAGGCAACCAAATGTACCTCTTGATTCACACTTATTAAAGATTAACAGCCCAATCCTATCCAACTTTCCAGCACCAATGCAGCCACAAGGCAGTCCTGAGAACAACAAGGGAACAAACATTCCATTACTTTGAGGAGGCCTCTATGACTGCCTCCCCCCCCCACTGGATGCAGCGTACACTCCATTCGCACAGCTACATCAGTGCTGGAAAGTTGAAAAGGTTTGGGCCCTAAATGGGATTTACATAGTGTAATTAAAACAGCATTTGATCAGGCATCTCCATGCAGTCTGGTTTTTAAAAACAAACAAGAAAAAACAACAACAACAAATGCACACAACTAGTATCATCTATGGAAAGTTTCTGTCACTGTTCTTATTAAAGTTCTGGCCTCTGGGTGAATGAATACCATCTGTTTTAATATTAATAGTCAGTAAACCAGGCAATGGGTGTGGGCAAGACCCCCTAATTTACATTCACAGTCTATTATGTAAATATGTATGTAGTTGTCTGGGAAAGGCAGTGTTAAATTTGCTTTCTAAAGTGCATGTTGTTTGTCTCTTTGAAGTAGATTTTACAGCTGATTAGGTCAGAAATACCAGTTTTACTAAGGATTAAATGTAGAGTGACACAAACGACCATTATTGACTGTTGTGTAAACGACTACACATTAAAAAACTCCCCTCTCAGTGCATATTTACACTGCAGGCTAGTGATGATTCTTAATCAGCTAGAAAAACAGTACATATCACTAAAGCTCCCATGATAAGTAGGTTTAGTATGTATTTAGAAGGGACATTGCTTAGGCAAGAACTGCAGGCATTCATTACCCAAGGAAGACAATCCTGCTAACCAGCAGGAATCATCTAAAGAGCTGCAGGAATGGGTCCCTGGGCAGCAGGGAGACCTGCACAAGCATTTTTCCTCTACCACCAGGTGAGAGGCAGCAGATGACTGTACTGCAAAGGTCTGCCTTGTTGCCTAAAATAGGCTTCTAATAGAGTCACAGATGCTGTCTCCAGGGTGGTTGGGGGAAAGGAATGGCTTTTAGAATTGGATTTCAACAAGACACAAAGAGTCTCAGAGCAGAATATTTCCAGACTTTGAATTGCTGGAGTGGCTTTTTACAGCTGGGGCAGCTCTGATCAGCTCAAGTGTATATGGAGCAGTTTCATATTGCCTGTTCAGTCAACATATTCACAAGCAGTGAATGTGTGGGTAGTTGAGATTATGCCCACTCGCATCCTATATGACCTCTGGGATTATCGGAAATTCTGCACAGAGCCTGTGTATGTACAAGCTTATCCTATATAATGAAGCAATGTGCATACAGCTTGAATAGGTGTAGTCTCTGTGCAGAAGACTGGAGGAATGTGCCACGGGGCAGAGAAATGATCCCAATTCCCTCTGTGTGTTCATCATCATGAATATATTGAATGGGCAGAGCTATAAATAGCACCACGTGCAACTAAGAATGGGCAAGTCAATTTCTTGAATAACTGCTTGCTCTACCCACCATGGCAAAGCCCCATGAGTGACGCTAGTGGAAAGCAGTGGCTGTACCTGTAGGTCAGTGATTTCCAACCTTTTCCATCTGGCAGCACACTGAGAAGGCATTAAAATTGCCAAGGCACATCACCAGGTTTTGGACAATTGACAAGACACACTGCACTGCTGGCCAAGGGCTCACATTCCCCCAATGGCCCTACTAATATATGACCCTTTCCCAAACATCCCACAACACGCAAACCATTTGTGGCACACCAGTGTGCCGAGGCACAGTGGTTGAAAATAGCTGCTGTAGGTACGGAATGAACAAATGCTCGGCCTTTTCCTAACACTCCTTCTAATCACATTTTCCTACTGCTGTCACTGACTATTCTGTATGTGGAGGAGTTAAAGGATCAAGCCTTCATGGTTTAATTTCTAGAGGCATGTAGAAGAAGAGCATAGACTGGAGAGCAATGGGATGTGAACCCACTACACTTCCTGGTATTCTGGTTTTGATCACAGATGTGGCACAGGATAATGCTGAAGCAGCACACCATCAACATGAAAACTACCCCTCTGTATAGGTGAATTCTTGCAACTAAAGTAAGGGCGCAATCCTAACCAACTTTCTAGCACCGAGGTAAGGTCAATGCAGCTCCAAGGTAAGGGAACAAATATTCCCTTACCTTGAGGAGGCAGGAGGCAGCATATGCCCCATTGGCACAGCTATGCCAGTGCTAGAAGTTGGTTAGGATTTGGGCCTAAGCCACTTTTGCTGTGTTTGGAGGCTTCAGTGATCACTGATATAACTGAAGAAGGGACATGACATCACGTTGCTTTTCCTCTTTACACCTAATTAAAAAAAGGAAGGTGGAGGAGATTTGAAAGGAGAAAGGAACTAATATAATATAATATAATATATTATAATATGAGGGAAAGGAAGGGGAGACTTGATCTGGTTTGCTTCAGAAAGCACAACATGATGGGCTAGTACTGCCAAGAGTAAATTATTGTATTGCCACATCCTGCTCAACTGATTAACTAGAAACTGGATTGGCTGGTTTTGTAAAAACAGATCATCAGTATATATATTTATACATAATCTGTGTCTTCATTTTTTCCTCCCTTTCACTCTGGAGATGCCCTTTCTTTTAAAAAATGGTAAAAGAAAAATCAAACAACCTCACAGTAGTTTGTACATTGGGTCAATGATTTGTGCAACTTATGCTGTGTTTTTCTGATTTGTGTAATCTTTGGATAGCAATTTAACTGAGTTTCAAGAACTATACAGTTTAGGATTAGTTTAGCTCAGGGTATACTGTACATGATTGCCTAAACAGGTCCTTAAGTACTATCCTGATATCCTGAGGATATGTTTCTCATTGTGCTGACTTTCATTACATTAGAGATGTGGGCGGGAGGGAGGGGAAGACAGAGCCAAAATTTGCAGTCTAGATGAAACATTTGATTGTTCTAGCGGCAGGGCTGGAGATCACAGTTATAATCATGTAGAGCTATAAAACTGCTCATCTATACCTAGCAGAATCAGCTAATTTTGGGGCTTACAGATGGATTGCTCCAGCCCTAAATGCGCTTTAATGCCAAATAAACTTTCCTGAGCAATAGCTAGAGGATCAGCTCATTCAGAAAGAGGCAGAAATGGTGAAAAATTTAGCTAATCACATTGGTTTTATAATTAGAGTGTGCGCAAAGTAACTGCAAGGATGTGCCAATCCAAAGGAGATTTAAATATCTAGCAGCCACTTAGTAAAAGCTTTTTACCAGATGCATTAAATTCATTTTGGGCCAAGCAGACTCTTGAGTTGGAGGCGATGGGAACAAAGGATGATGAATTATACCCACTGCACGGAGGATTCCTTAAATCGATCTATGAGGCAGTCCTCATCACATAGTGGGCCATTCATGTGCAGCAGCTCACCACACAGATCATATTTTCTCCACTGCACAGCACACTTGCTTTGCAGTGATGTGGAGAAAACTGTCTGCTCAGCATAAGGGTATTAGTAGCTTTGAGCAACTGTTCTAGTTGTTGGATTTTTAAAATTCTTTCTGGAGATTGGTAGCTTCTCTCCTTTGTATCAGCTGAGATTTCATTTTCTCTTCTTGGTTTTATTTATTTTATTATTATTTTTTTGGGGGGGGGTTGTATTGCTGCTAAGCATGTGTTTCACCATACAGCATATAGGGAAATGGGAGAAGGATTGTGCATGCACTAACCACTAGGGGCTACTCCCCTTGGTCAGTCTGCCCTCCCCAGGTCTTTTCCCTTACAGAGCTCAGGGCCATGGTATGTGAAGTTTGCCTCCCCTCCTATGAAATAGTGCATCCCCTCAGGTCAACTTGAAGGGCCCTTCTGCAGGTGCTGCCATTAAACTTAGTTGGCGGTAACCTGGCAAACTTTTCCATTTCGGTGTCCCACATGTGAAATTCTCTCTCTTCTGAGACCAGTTTAACTCCCTCTCTGCAAGTGTTTTTGACAACACTTGAAAAATGTTTCTTTTTGCCTTTTGCAATTTGAGATGAATCCCTTGTTTTCCGTTGTCACTGTAAGCCGCCTTGAATGCCTTTGACGGCTGGGGAAAGATGGATTTTGAATAAAGTGGTTGCTGCACACAGACAACTTTGCCAGATGGAATGACTTAAAATGACCTCATTTTGTGTCTGTGACTGACTACAAGGTGAGAAGAAAATTCTGAAGCATCTCGCAGAAAATGGATCTGAGGCTAGCTAACAGCCTCTTGGGTGGAACTTGCCACCCTTTTCACTAGCTCCTTATCTAGATGCAATTCAAGATGCTGGTCATGATCTTTAAAGCCCCAAATGTCTTAAGGACTATCTGCTCTTACATGATTCTGATCCCCTGCTCCCATCTTCAAGGGACACTGTGCTTTGTGTGCTGATGCCTATCAAAGACTGGTTGGTGACTACACAGGTCAGGGCTTTCTCCTTGGCAAAACCCAGACCCTGGGACACCATCCCCAGGAGGTTTTGTGCTGGCCCATTTGTGCAGGCATCCTGACCTGCAGACAGCTCCTTAAAATACATTTGTTCCAGTGCACGTCGGGGATAAATTGCAGTGGGAGTGTCTTTGGCAGCGAGATGTATTCTGTCTAGTTTAATTAGCTGTGCTTTCATTGTAAAATTTTATTGCATCCGTTTAAATTGTTATTGTTAGCTACTTATACTGTATGCCAAAAAGGAGCAAATGCATTTTAAAAATAAATGCACTTGTTGCTTTGGCCATATTTAAAGCACCATTTACATTTAATAAACATTGGAACGTATTACAGTGGTGCCTCGCAAGACGAAATTAATTCGTTCCGCAAGTCGTTTCGTATTGCGAAAATTTCGTCTTGCGAAGTGCGGTTTCCCATAGGAATGCATTGAAATTTAATTAATGCATTCCTATGGGCAAAAAAAAGTCAGAACAAAGTCAAATTTGGTTTACAAAGTGTTTATTAAGTGCTCTTTAAAGGCATACATACTGTACAGAGGATTTCAAAAATTTCAAGCACAAAACTTCAACTTTTTAATTTTAAAAATTCGTCTTGCGAAGCACGGCATAGAAAAATTTGTCTTGCAAGTCACCAGAAAAAATAGCAAAAACGCTTTCGTCTTGCGAGTTTTTTGGTGTGCGAGGCACCACTATATAAGGAAAGACAGAATGGTTGAGTGGCTACTGCTAAATGTCTAACCATGACTTGACCACACTTGCTAATGTGTAGAATTCGTTGAAAAACTTGGGCCTACAAGTCAACACCGTCAAGATCACACATCAAGAAGAACGTCCTTTTGTTGTTTCTGATTTCCTGGAGCCCCTTGCAGGCAGAATGAGCCCACACAATGCCAATGATCCCTCCTCGCAAATGCACACCACATTCCTGGGAACTGCATAATGTAACTGAGTAATAATATCCCTTCTGTTAGTTGTGCATGTGCTTATTCTCATTCCCAACATACTAATTACCACATAATGGGCAACTAGCACACATAGTTTTGTTCCTTAAAATATTTCTTTAAACTCCTTGCTACTGTCAAAAACTATGATCTATTTCAACGCTTCTAATTACCAGTTCAGAGATAATGGGCTTATCTACAGTAGAAGCCTGTGCAGAATGCATTCTTTCAGGGCTACAAGAAGCTAATATACAGTAAATGAAAATGAAACCACATCCACGAGTCTCTGTTTTTTTACCAGGACAATCTGTGCTAATTGAAATGCATATGAGCAACTGCTGAAGTTATGCTTTTAAGGGTGCAATCCTAACCCCTTATGTCAGTGCTTTCCAGCACTGACATAAGGGCAATGCAGCTCTGAGGTAAGGGAACTAACATTCCCTTACTTTGAGGAGGCCTCCGTGAGTGACACCCAACTGCAGGATGCAGCACATGTCCCATTGGCACTGTTATGCCAGTGCTGGAAAGCACTGACATAAGGGGTTGGGATTGCGCCCTAAGTTAGGTAGAAGAAAAGCCCTGATGAATCTGGTCAAAAGGCCCTTGAAGTCCAGCATCTTGTTTCCTACAGTGGCCCACATCAGACATGGCATGACCTGGGCCTGGAATGCCACCTGATGTCACTTCTGTCACTTCTGAACAGTTACAAAAAGAAATTTTTTTTTACTGCATTCCTTGTGCAGTTTTTCAGTAGCAGAAGTCTAGAACATACAATGTGACAGACAGTAGAAGGCTAGGAAGAATCTGAGGAAAACAAAATACTCTTTGTTAAATTATAGGAAAATACCCTATAAAATATCTGGCTGAGGAGTTATAATTCAGAAATCCAGCTAGAGTGTGCCCATCATGCTGTGTTATAGCACTCCATACTTTCATTCCAAAGACAGTGCTCCCAGCGAACCAAACAAGTAATGTTGGCTCCTTCACTCAGTCCTGCCTTGAGTCTTCTTTCCACCTTCAGTCTCTTCTCTCCGTTTCTCCTCTGCTCCAATTGCAATCCTGGCCCCTATGCCGCCTGGGATCAGGACCACAAAATGCTGCCCCCCATCCACCTGCGTGTCTGGAGACCTTCTGAGGGCCAGAGAGGCAGGATAGATGAGACTCACTTCACATACAATTTGAGACAAAGCGCTCGCTGCACTTATTTAAAGCTGGAAGCTATTATAGCTGGTTTTCCTAGTAGCTTCAAGCAAGATTGCTCTGGTTTGACTGTAATTCTTTGAACATGGCTAACTAGCAACATGTCGATCATCATAACTTGAGGGGTGCCTGTGGGTAAGAAGGCAACAGTGACCCAAAATGCCTCAGGCCACAGATAATCCTGAATGTGCTGGAGATGATCAGTGATTCTGGGTTTGTCAGTAAGTGAATGAAAGCTGCCTTTCCTGGAAAGCCAGCTAGTGAAATGAACCTTTCTTTGATGGATATAGGAAATAGATCTAACAAGCATAGCTACCAACAAGAAATGGAGAGGTAAAGGGAATGCTGCTGAATTGGGGAGGAGAATCCTTGAGGCAATATGCTTGGGAAATGCAGACATAGTTGATAAGTTTAGTAGTTGCTCACTGATTTGCATCTCCTATGAGTCTGTCAAACCAGTGAAATTCCCCGCTCCATTAAGACAAGTACAGTATCTACAAGAAGAAATATAATCACCACATATCATTCTGTTGAGCAGTAAAGAAAAAAAAACCTCAAGCTTCAGGGGGAAGTGCAGAAGTTAGTTTTTGGCACTGCGTTGATGAAGATCTTTAATGAAAATGCTCACCGAATCAGACCACGTTCTATTCACAGCCTCTTTAGTAGCAGAGAGATGATTTAAAGGTCAACGTGTCTATTTACATTTGTCAATCATTTGTTCAATCTGTCTTTACAAAATGAAGAATTAGCAGTGTATTCATAACAGAATGCTGTGGAATAAAACCATTAACCACCTCTATCATGCTATGAAGTTACAAGAAAACTGAGGTACAAGGTAATTAGATACTTGGGTGCAATCCTAACCCACTTTCCAGCACCAACATAAGGATAATGCAGGTCCGAGATAAGGGAACAAACATTCCCTTACCCTGAGGAGCCATCCATGACTGCCACCCAACTGCAGGATGCAGTACACACCCCATTGGCACAGCTATGCCAGTGCTGGAAAGTTGGTCTGGATTTGGGCCTAAGGTTCCAATTCTATTATCCTCTGTATGACATCAGGACAGTGTCCTGCTGTTGTAAAAGAACTCCAATGAGGCACAAAGTGTGCCTCCGGCAGCCATTTTCAAGCCACTGCTGCAAAGAAGAAGATATCTTCACTTTTCAAAACCTGCTTGCCCCTTTTCCCTTCTCAGACAGATACCTGGTGTATGACTGGTGTATGACCAAGGAGACCCTTAAGCAGCCTGTAAGCTTATGTGGAGGTAAGTAAAAAAGTTTGCTTTTTCTACTTACCTCCCATTTACCTTCAGGTTGCCTCCTCTGCACCATAGCATGCAGTATGCACCTTTTTGGTGTGCCTGCATGCTGTAGTGCAGCAGGGGATAGGTTGGTTTGTGGAACTCCTTGCCACAGGATGTGGTGACGGCATCTGGCCTAGATGCCTTTAAAAGGCAATTGGACGAGTTTCTGGAGGCAAAATCCATTACGGGTTACAAGCCATGATGTCTATGTGCAACCTCCTGATTTTAGAAATGGGTTATGTCAGAATGCCAGATGCAAGGGAGGGCACCAGGATGAGGTCTCTTGTTATCTGGTGTGCTCCCTGGGGCATTTGGTGGGCTGCTGTAAGATACAGGACTAGATGGGCCTATAGCCTGATCCAGTGGGGCTCTTCTTATGTTCTTATGACTGAACAGTTCATTGTACATAGCTTTAAAGTTAAAGCTTGCAACAAATATTCTGCTTTCTAAAAGGAATAAGAAAAACAAACTTACAGCAGAATCCTACCCCATGGAAATTCAGCCAGAATCAACCCCCCCAATGGCAATGCAGCCAACAGGGTGTCCGCAGCCAACATGGGTAAGTTTTGGCATCTGGAGGCCTCCTCAGGGAAAGGGAATATTTGTTCCTTTCCCCCGGGGACAGCTCCTGCTGCTGCCATGGACAAATTCAAACCTGCATGGGGTATATCACTAGTGCAAGTCTGCATTGACAGATCAAGGTGAATCAGGCCCAGGAAGGGGGTTAGAATTGCTGCCTTCCCGGGCACAATCCACCCTCCTCCCTGCCCCATCAACTCCCTGTTCTGCCCACCCCTGCTCCTTCCTGACCCCTGCATGGTCTTGCCATCAGTAGTGGGTATCCAGTGTCCGTCATTGCGTGAACCTGGCCACCCACCACTTGCAGCAGTGGCCAGGCTGCACTTGCCTGCCCTGTCATGTTTGTGACCGTTCTAAAGTTGTTTGCTCTGCCAGAATGCTCATTCCAATGGTGTAAATGGCCCATAGGATTGGGCCATTAGAACTACAATTTAAAACATTTTAGGCTTGCACGGAGAATTTGGAAAATTGGTGAGTTGTGAATAAAGCTCCCGTACAAATGCTAAATAACTGTTTCTATTTTAAAAATGAAAAAAAATCAAGCAATCATAGCTAATCTCTTTGCCATACTCTCTCATCTTTAATAAATCTGTTTTAAATTAAGGATTAGCAAACTCAGAAAATACCTCCCTTGATCTTTCAAATGGCACAAGTAATTTGGTTATAAATGTAAGCTAAATACATGAAATAAGTACTAAGGAAGCGCATAAAGCATGTTCCCACTTCAGAGGTAGTGCTCAGGGGTAGGATAAGATTGATACAAGTTTCATCTCATCCTATCAACTATAGCATTCGAGTACTTTAATCTCCAGTACCGTCAAACTTAATATCTACCACTTCAACTGCTGCGTATATGAGCATTTAAGCATATGTGCTTTCCATGGTTTACATTGCCAAGGAGATGAGGAGCTCGACATCTTGGGAAGTCCTGGGGTCCTAAAATATGTATTGCGGAGACAGTATATATATTCCCTGACATCAGTCTAAGATTTTGTTGCTATCTTTGTCCTGCTCGCTTAGTCTGGCAATAGGAATTAACTATAAGGCACACAAATCAACACCAACAAGTTATTGACACATAGGTATAGATAATATTCATTTATAGCTTATGAAATACAGACAAGGTACTTTCACAGTCTGAATATACGACAATTTCAAACGAGTCTTGGTGAGCTTCTCTGAGACAATCTGAATTCAGACTAGCGTTACCAGTTTGATGTGTATTATTTAAGCCCATTGAAAAGGCAGCAGAGCATTCTCAATTATGTTGTTATTGCTGTCATGCACAAACCTAAAGCGATTAATGTCACAGAGTTAATCCCTGGAGTCATATCCATTAAGGAAAAATGCTGCCTCTTGAAAGAGGGTAAAGCATCTAAAGCTGCCAATTCCAAAGCACTGACCTTTGCATTGTGTGTGCAGGAGTTGCCAAGCTTGGCCATACGTCTCCTCGAAACAAGCGAAAACAAACAAGCCATCTCAGGATACCAAGGTTGTTACCCTAAAAAACCCACAGTGTATTGAAACTCCTGAAATGAATGAGACTCAACGTGGAACGTAGACCGTGGCTGGCCCACAAATGAAGCGAGTTGTGTTGGTCATCTCAGGGAGCAGATTGGGGGAGGTGGAAGAGTGCTCCAAATCCACCTGCTACCTTGAAAATCCATTTTCCATTTTTCCACAAGTGCCTGTTCAGCCACCTCGCCGTTCTATAGTGTCTCCCTTAAGCAAGCCCCGCACTTGTAAGTGGAAAGCTGTGCTGCACTGTACAGCTGCTGCCACCGCTGCCTTCTACGCTGCCTTGCCCTCCTCCTCTTCTTCCAATTGGCCTGGAAGGAGAGAGATAGGGAGAACAGCATGGTGGTGGCCAACAGAAGAGGAACCTACAGCATACTCACCTGGCTGCTGACAGCAGCAACAGTGGCAACATCATGATCGCTTGGCTGCTGTGGGGTGAGGACCCGAGTGTTGCTTGGTTTACTGACTTCTATCTAGTGCACTCACTTCAGCTAGGAGCAGCTGATGGAGTGCATTAGCAGCTAGCATTGGGAACTCAAGTCAGTGACTCTGACTTAAGTTGCGAAAATGCATGATTTGGGGTGACTCAGCATCCTGTGGGTCGTGTGCATGGAAGACTCTGAAAAAGACTCAAGTCAGGGCCCCCTAACTTGGCACTCATCCCCATGTATGCTGACTTGAGTCTGCCTATGTCTGGGGATGCTTGCTTACTGTTTTTGCCACATGGAAAACCTTGTGGGGCAAGCATCCTGATGGCAAGCGACCAGGATGCAGGAAAGGATTAATGAGAGCAGGAGCAGGGAGGTGGGACTGGACTCTCTTTTCCCATCTCTTATAGGAAGGAAGGAACGGATGATCATTGGACAAAGGATGGGCATTCACATATTTCCATTGGCTGAGGGCGGGCAGGAGGAGGATCAGGGAAGCCTCACTGAATGAGTGACTAAAGAGGGTCTACTTCTGAGCAGAGCTGCAAGGATTGGGTCATCCTGGTAAGCCTCCCAGCTGCTGTGCATGACCCTCTTCTACTTCTGACCAGCTCTCTCACCATCCCTCCTGCCCTCTTTATAGATGGAACTCATATCAGGCGAGTGTGTAAAGGGAATTCCGAGACACTCTCTCTCTCCCCAGTAGCAGCCCCGTTTTTTTCATGGCGGGCTTTTTTTTGGGGGGGGGGATTCGACTCAAGTCCATTAGAGTCATTAAAGGGTGACTCGGAGACACAGAAAGTGCTCCCATTAGGACACATTTTTTATCGAGCTGTGGGGGGTGGTGAATCGGTGACTCAACTCGAGTCAAGCTCTGCTGGGTTTTCCCAACAATGGTAACAGCAGCAACTTTCACTGCCTGCATTTTGGCAGATGCAGCAAAGTCAGGTTGGTAGAAGTTTATTTTGAAAGCTGGGTTTTGTTTCTTTAATTTCTTCTAAATTGGGGACGTATGTCCCCTTCCTCCATTTAACTGTTCAGTTTTGCTTGGTTCACTTTACTTCCAATCTGGATTTATGTTTTTTTTCCCTTGTTTTCTGAACTCTTGCTCTGGTTGGTCCACCCTTCCAACAGCCTCCCTGGTCCTAGCTGCCAGGCTGGCTTTTTAAAATATCCCCTAAGGATTCTCCCACATTCCTTCCCTTTTCTCAGATGATAAAAAAGTAAACAAACACAATCCAGTTTTCCCCCTCTTTGCTGGCTGTAGATGATGACAGGCTCCTGCTTATGTTCCCTCTCCTGAGAAAAGCTCCAACAAGCCCACTTGCCATTTGTATCCTGCTCCTGAATCCTTTGTGTGTCCACTCAGAAGAAAGCCCCATTGCGTCCAGTGGGACATACAGCCCAATCCTGCGCTCCTGGCACCCAGGGCTGCAGCGGCACCAAAAAGGGCTGCCACTGCATCCTGCATGCTCCGCAAGCAGTGCAGGCAGCTCCTTAGGAGAAGGGGACTTTTATCCCCTTCCCCTGGGTAAGCCGAGTAACCCTGCAATGAGGCTACTCAATTCTACGTTGACATGAGGGTCGGCACAGAATTTTAAGCGTCCATGTCAGGCCGGTGGCCCGAAACAGAGGCTCAGGATTTGGTGAAACTCCACCGGTCCTGCCTCACTCCTGCCCTGCTTCCTCCCTTGGCACGCCTCCTCCATGCCCTCTCCCCGCTCTCCACCCTCCTCCCCCGGCTCTGGATCGCCTCCTCTCCAACCCCATCTACCTCTTCAGCAGTCCACATGACCGCCAAACTGCAGAGCTCCGGTGCTCGCCCAGCGCTGGCCAGCGGTGAGCCAGTGTGCACTGCATAGGATTGGGCCCTTATTATCAGGTAAGCATGTAGAGACTGCAGCCCAGGTAACCTGAGCCCAAACAGTAGAACTGAGGGGGAAATGATCGCATACTTTGTGAATGAGAGGACATGACCAACATGTTCACATTTCCCAGAAGGGTTTGTGCTCATGAAAGTCTCTTTAAATAAGAGGATACATATGTAAGTTACTCGAAAAAATTTTTCTGGGCAATCATATGCATGTCTACTTTGAAGTAAGTTCTGCTAAGTTGAATGGGACTTACTCCCAGGTAAGTGTGCATAGGATTGCAGTCTTAAAATGTTTTCCAGCGAGCCAAAATTGAAACAAGTCCCTGTGTCCTTACCCATGTTCTGAATTTGATTACAACAGTTTATTACAAGAATAAGAGTATTCCAGCTGAAATGTCTGCTTGACATTTGCCAACAATGTCCACCAAAGATCTTCAGCAGCTCATGGATAGTTTTAGCAAGACCTGCCAAGATTTTAGACTGACGATCAGCCTGAAGAAAACACAGGTCATGGTTCAGGATGTGGACTCACCTCCCTGCATTACAATCTCTGCACATGAACTGGAGGTTGTCCATGACTCTGTACCTTGGCTCAACGATCTCCGACAATCTTTCTCTCGATACAGAGCTAAACAAACGCATCGGCAAAGCAGCTACCACGTTTTCCAGACTCACAACTGTTACCCTGCACATGCCCGATCTTGTCTGATCTTGGAAGCTAAGCAGGATCAGGCCTGGTTAGTACTTGGATGGGAGACTGCCTAGGAATACCGGGTGCTGTAGGCGTATAACATAGTCTTTCGAGACTGAAGGTTGCCAACCAAAGAGAGTCTGGTCCAACAAGAAGCTGATGGAACATACCAAGATCCAGGTCTACAGAGCTTGCGTCCTGAGTACACTTCTGTACTGCAGCGAGTCATGGACTCTTCACTCACAACAAGAGAGGAAAATGAACGCTTTCCACATGCGCTGCCTCCGACGCATCCTCGGCATCACCTGGCAGGACAAAGTTCCAAACAACACAGTCCTGGAACGTGCTGGAATCCCTAGCATGTATGCACTGCTGAAACAGAGATGCCTGAGGCTCGGTCGTGTCGTGAGAATGGATGATGGCCGGATCCCAAAGGATCTCCTCTATGGAGAACTCATGCAAGGAAAGCGCCCTACAGGTAGACCACAGCTGCGATACAAGGACATCTGCAAGAGGGATCTGAAGGCCTTAGGAGTGGACCTCAACAAGTGGGAAACCCTGGCCTCTGAGCGGCCCGCTTGGAGGCAGGATGTGCAGCATGGCCTTTCCCAGTTTGAAGAGACACTTGGCCAACAGACTGAGGCAAAGAGGCAAAGAAGGAAGGCCCATAGCCAGGGAGACAGACCAGGGACAGACTGCACTTGCTCCCGTTGTGGAAGGGATTGTCACTCCCGAATCGGCCTTTTCAGCCACACTAGACGCTGTTCCAGAACCACCATTCAGAGCGCGATACCATAGTCTTTCGAGACTGAAGGTTGCCAACATGAAGAGTATTCCTAGATACATATACTGTATGTTATGCCCTACGTGATGGGTTTTTATTCCTTTTAAGTATAAACGTAAGTTACAATTGTAAGGAATTGTTCGGTTTTGGTTCTTTTTAAAAGAGAATCAGTTGCTTCAGGGGTTACAAAGGGTTGCTTGCCTGCAATTTTAAAGAGCTGTGTAGCAAAATACAAACAAACACCCAGATTTACCTGTTCTAATTTCTCATTCCTTTCCTCTCTCTTTGTGGCTTGGCTATGCATATTTATTCATGAATAAATTTTTGTATGTTCAGAGGGGTTTACTCTGAGCTAAACAGGCATAGAATTGTAGCCTTTGCTTCGGAATTAAGAATGTGAAGGATGACCACCCAGACATCACATTCTGTACTCTCTGTACTCTCTGTCTGTCTGTCTGTCATCCTCCCCCCTCCTCCAGCAACAAAACGTCTTGTATTGGCCCTGACACAGACACATGAGTGCTATGTGCTTGCAACAGTCATATTTGGAATTCTTATAAATATGTTAATTACATGCAAAGTGAAGTAACTTATTTAGATTCCAATGAAATGGATATGTAGCCAAATTTCTTGTTACATGGTGAAATTGTTCTGGGCCAGTACCACTCCCATTTTTATTTATGTATTACAACCTGCTCCATATATTAAAAAAATAGATGATGGGGAACAGGATTATTGTCTTTGACATGCTATTGTTTCCTAGAGAAATACCTGCAAACTAAAGTGGTACAGGTTTTAACTAGGTAATTGGCATAGGTTTCATTGGACTCAGTGAGGTTTTTAATGGACTAAACATGTAAGAAATCAGATCACAAGAACAACAAAACACGAATGGCTTGGCTTCCCTATCTTGATCTTGTTCTGGAACCAGAAGTAGGTCACTGTAGATTATCACAACCAATCGGGTGCTTTAAGGGAGGGACATTTGCTTTACAGAAAGCAAAAAGCTGGAGAAAATAATAGGCCTCTGGCAATGTTAGCTAACACAAGGAGAAACTAGGGAGGAACTCTTGCTGCCTGTGGTGAATTGACTGGTACACACATTTGACACAAGTAAAAAGCTAGGAAGAGCTATGATAAGCTGTGTATGCACTTTTAGCAGGCAGGCTACTTTAAATTTCTTATCTGGATCATTCCCAGCTGCCTTGTGAGGAAGTATTTTCAATTTAATGATGTGGAATTGACATGGAGAGACACAGGCTCTCTCAAAGTTATTCAACAACTTTGTAACTAAGCGGGTTTCCCGTGTCCAAAACCAACATGTTGGACCCATCCAAACTAGCTTTTATCTCTTGTACTCAAACAAATTGTCTCAGTGTTCAATCATTCATCTCCAGTTCTTTGGCTAATATATGCTTTCCTCCAATAATAGCAGAACACAGGAGTATCTTCTATAATAGTACTTGCTGAACACTGTTTCATAAAAGAACTCTTCCTCCCAGTGGCCCTCCCTAAACCCCAATGGCATACCTGCAGACCATCCATGGCACACCAGCGTGCCATGGCACAGTGGTTGAAAATGGCTGTTCTAGCTAGTGCTGCACCAATGAGAGCCATGTATTCTGGCTAGTATGAGAGCAGTCGCATGCTACTTAGAAATGCTGCAGGAGAAGAAACAGTAGGCAAGGTAATCAACCCTAAATGCCTTCTTCACCAAGAACCCTGTAGTTCCCAAGTTGAGTTCATCTTCCTGACTTATCCTCCTGGGAATATTTCCTCCCATCATCTTCTACTGCTGCCATGTAGGAGGAGGGACAGCCACGGTGGTCAGTTGCACAGCAGGCTCTGTCATAACCCATCTGTACTGAGTGCAGTACAGACATGTACATTAGAATAGGGTTAAAACAATAATGTTGCTTCACATAGCGCTGTTTTCCAGGATGAAACCCACACTGTTCTAGGAACTATGACTGCACTAGAGAACAATGTGCTGTGCAGTCTACTGGGCGAAGGAAAGGAAGACTAGGCATTTATTTCCCATAACTGCCATTTCCTCTGTTGGTTTGGTTTGAGATTCCTGATCTGGTGGTTTTGCGCTCAGGTGCGCAGACCCCCGGTGCCAGTTGCTGAGCCTCCACGGACGGGCTAAAGACAGAGGCAGGAAAATTGCAACAGCCCCTTGGCTGCCTGACCAATGGGGGCATGGTGCGGCTGTAGCTGAGGTTGGCAAGGTCTCCCCAGTTTCAGTCTGTGCCTTTTCAGCAAACTGTGAGCTGCTTCTGTGCTCTGCTGTGCCTGCAGAGTAGACTCCTTCACTACAGGGTTTTCCTTTCAAGTGTTTTGCTTTTGGGTTAGTCATTTTTCTTTTCTTCAGGATGCCTGTAGGCTGGTTGGCTCTTTAAGAAATTTACTTACTCTTTACCTGCCTGTTTTGAGAGGGGGGGGAAGGTGTTCTCACCTCTCCCCTCCTCTTGCCTTGGTGTCCTTAGCCATTTTTCTAGTCACTTTTATGCTCTCCCCTTCACTTCTCTTTTAATTGATGCTATTTGTTGCCTTTTACTGTTTTTGCCTTTAACAGACTCATCCTTTCTCTATATTCTTTATGACAGCCATTTTGCCAGTCATCTTTATTGCTTTCTCTTAGGATGGTGTTTGTCCTCCACCTTATCACTTCACTATTCGAAGTACCAGCAGAAGTAACTAGTGATGACATCACTGCCAGTTACGTCTAGGTTGGGAGACCAGATGCGACATGACAAACACCGGTAAGAAGCTCAGGGTAGATGGGAGGGCTTTTTCAAGCATAGAAAAGCATGCTTTGGAGCTCTGCCCAATGAGCTGATCCTCCTGCCGTTATTACGTCACATTCTAGGACTTGCTGCCAGGCAGGAGGGATCCCATGAGTACCACCAGACACCACCTCAAATACCACTGGTGGTACCTGTACCACTGCCTTAGGAGAATGGCAGCCATTTTATGTCCTGGGTGAGTTCATTCCCTCTGAGGGTCTGTTATTTTAAGTTGTGCTTCTGTGTCATTTCTTCTATTACTTGGTGAGTGTCTTGATCACAGGCTGAGTTATTTTGTTAAGAGCTTTCCCATTTGCTTTGTGTTTGTTTCTGTCCTTTTCTCTCAGTGGTGAAGTGTTGGTGTCTACTCTCCCCCCCTTTTTGCAGCACAAGCACAAGCATTCATAATTGCAGTGAAAAGCACAATACTAGGCATGTCTACAAGAAAGTTCCATTGAGATGAATTGAATTTACTCCCAGGAAAGTGTATGACTGCAGCCCAAGTGATGTAGGAACGGGTTGTTGCCCCAAATGGGACTGACACCACACCAAGTCATTTTTTTTAACAAAGAAGTTGTTTACAAACATGTAAGTTTCCATGGATCTATTTGTAAGTTATTTTTGTTCATAAGTATGGTATTGTGCTGGTCTTTGTTATAGATGTCAGTTTCACTTGGGACACTGTCTGTTTCACATTCAGGAAGCTGCCAGTGTTGTCAGTTTTATTCCCGATATTGTCAGTTTTACAATAAATGTTGTCAGATTCACTCAGGATGCTATTCATTTGCACAGCCACTGGGAATGCTTCTGCGTGGCTTCCATACTGGGTAGCACAAGCTGCAAATCCAAAAGTGAGGGCCGAAAGTGATGAGGGCCGAAAGTGATGAGGGCCAAAAGTGAGGGCTGAAAGTGATGTTCATAAGTTGATCATTCGTAAATTGGGAAGCTTCTGTATAGGCAACCCATAAGAGTTCCCACTTCAGTGGAAGGTTGAGAAGACTCTCTTTAATAAGGACAACTTTGGGCTTGTTTATACATTTCACATTTTTAATACTACCTTTCCTACAAGGAGCTCAGAGTGGTGTACATGGTTCCTTCCCTCCTTTTGTCTGCATAGCAACCCTGTATAGTAGGTTAGGATGAGAGAGTGACTGGCACAAGGTCACCCAGGAAGCTTCATGGTCGAGTGGGAATTTGAACCTGGATCTAAGTCCAATTCCTGATAGTGATGGTTGATCTATGATGTCTGTTCATATATAAACATCATCACATGACATTAGTCATTGAATGATAACACAAGTGTGAACAAGTCCTCAGTTCTTACATGCTAGAATGATTACTTTTTTTCTCTCTCAAAAGCTTATACACCTCATAAGTATCCAGGTGACTCTGGAACAGGGGCCCTGGTCACTTCTGCTTTCAGTTTGGGTCACTTCATAAACTCAAGAAAATATGTATTCATCTATATTCAGACCATTCATGTGGTAGATTCAGTCTCAAGTCAAGGGATTGGACTAGAGCAGAGACTCTCAAACTGGAGTGTTGCAAAGCCCCAGCCTGAGAAGCCCTGGCTCTGGCCCCTTAAGGGGCGGGAGAGGGAGGAAAGCAGCAGTGTGATCCCCAGGATCATGCTGGTGCAAGGGACAGGGAAGATTTTCTACTTACTTACAGCCAGCTTCAGCCTTCTGGGGAGTCCAGGGAGTCCGCAGACCCCTCTACAACACTCCCCAAGCCTTCAAACTTCTGTAAAAAGTAAAAAAAAAAATCACCCACTTCTGGTTTCTCAACAGAAAAGGGCATGCTTGTTTTTGTTACTTTTTACAGAAGCTTGGAAAGTACTGCAGAGGGGTCCTGAGAATCGTGTTGCCGCCTTCCTCCCCCACAACAACTTATCTCCATTCTCAAATTCCCAGAGAGTTTGAGAACCGTTGGACTAGAGGTTTTCAGATCCCTTTCCCTAACACAAGAACATCATTCTTTCTTGCATTAAATATTACTGTATGGTTTCGTGAGACTCAGCCTCTATAATACAAGTCATGAAAACAGAACTTGTGTTTTTGTTTTTTTTAAATGTGATACTTGATTTATACATATTTACATGTTGCAGAGATATCAGAGTACAGTATTCATAAGCAGCTCCATTTTTAATATTTCATTTTTACTGCTATTGTTCCATATCGGTATTGTTGAGCATTTCATTGCAGCACACAGCTGAATATTTCCAAATAATACATTAGAAGAAGATATACTATGGCATTTGAAGGTATTTCCCAAAAGGTGATGAAAGTTGTAAGCAAGTTGAACTATGGCTTATTCTAGTTCCCTGTAGGCTCTACTCAAATTATTGTACATTATTTTTTACATTATATTTTTAGAATTCTCATTAACCTTCTTTCTGTCAAGGTTGTACAAGACATGCTGTTAGTTCACTGAATGCCTTTGAGTTCTTTGAGCAATTTTGACACCTAAGTGACAGCTACACATTTCTTGTTTAATGGTCTGAAAGCCTGGAAAACAAAATTATGGCTCAAAGGTGAGTGGTGTATGTGTAGCTTTAAAAAAAAAACACCCTTTTTTGTTTTTGTGTGTGAGTGTCTTAAGTTCTATACTTCAGTACAGCAGGTAGATTTTCAGGTCTTCATGGACCTGAACGCACAGGGGATTGGAATAAAAGGTCAGAGCTCTTTGGGGAGTTTGAAAATACACATTATCTCTTCCCAGAAGTTTGAAGACATCTAGTACTCTCATAAGGTATTCTGCAGCATGCATGCTTTGTAAACAAAAGCCTTTTTGCAATTCACTTCTGCAGCTTTCTTCTTCACTATGGGTCAAGGCACTAAATTTCTCAAGAGACTCCATACCCTAAGAGCATTTCTAATGAGCAGCTATTACAATCACAGCCCAACAAAATGTAACAACATGAATGACAGTTGCCAAATACATTTTTAAACCAGTGATTGTATACATATTTAATGACAACCAGTTAGTGTTTAGAACAGTTAAATTTCTACTGGAAGGAAGTAGTCTAATTAACAAGCACTGTATGGCAAAAGTATCCTCTGGAATTCTGATTTCTTGCATTCAGTAGAAAGATTGAACCATGAAATTTATATTTCTATGGTGCCTTTGCCCCACAGTGAAACACACATCATTTTGCAAATGCTGTTAACCTAATGGTGAAGTAAAAAGTATACTTTAAAAAACCCCAGCAACACACAGTATAAGGTTATGATAAGAAAATGAAGAAATTTAGCATCTAGGGGAAAAGGTAATGATGCAACAAAACTTAAATGTGACATTTTGAAAAGCAGCAACCATACTGGGGACTGTTAACATTTCAGCAAAAAGTAGTTACAAGGTTAAGGGATCCTGCATAGATCTGAAGAGATTTTCTGCTGATTCAAAACAATGTCAAAATTGCTGAGCCAATTTGACTTCTAAACCAGTTGAGTCAGCAACCTGATTGGATCCTCTTGGTTGGCATGAGGTTGTGTCAGCAATAGACTGGATCCATCAGCTCCAATTTAGAAGAAGAGAAAATTGGAATCTGAGAATAACAAGATGATCAAAGAAAGAGCACTCACACAGAGTGGGGGAAAAACTGCAAGAATAGAAAATTTAGAAGATAAATTGAAACAACTTTTTAAAAAAATGTTGCCCCTGATTTGGCTGGTTTTCCAGAGGTGACTGACAACCCAATCCTGAGCTGCCCAGGGCATGGGGCTGCAGCGGCACCAAAAATGGCTGCCACTGCATCATGCGTACTCTAGGCAGCCGGCGGCGGCTCCTTGGGACAAGGGAACTTTTGTCCTCTTCCCCTGGGTAAAGCGAGTAGCCCTGCAATGGGGCTGCATGATTAACTGCCAACCAAAAGGTCAGTGCTGAATCAAGAGCCTCCATGTAGGGTTGTGAGCCCAACACAGAGGCTCTAGATCTGGTGGAGCTTTGCTCCACCTGTTCCGCCTCTCTCCCTCCCCGCACTCTCTCCCCACCTCCCTCTTCTCCATTACGCCTCCTCCCCAACTCCTGCCACACCTCCCCTTACCTCTCTGCTGCTTGGCAGTCCACGCGATGTATATCTCTTCTTAAATGTACATCTCTTCTTAAAATTAGACAGTTACGTAGTTATGCTGCTACTTTGCCCATTTAGAACTCTGTCACCAAGACCTTGGTCCAGTGGTTCCCAAATGTCTTAGCACTGCGACCCACTTTTAAAAATGATACTCTGTTGGGACCCATCCAGATTTACAAGACTTGGAAAAAAAAGTTTCACCTTACCAGCTGTGCAAGCCTCTGTTTTTATCCTTTTGAAGGCTCTATGGTGCCTTCTGGAGTATATTAGTTAGATTGGGATCATTCTGGTGATTGTGATTAACCACATAAGTCTGTGTGCTTTCCTTAGTCCAAATATGCAAAGACCAAATATGTGCTTTGAGGATGGAGAAAATCCTTTTACAGTATATGAGGTTCTGCAAGCTAGCAGACATTTTTGCAAACAGTCTCCATCTACATCCCTAGTAAAGGATAGTCAAAGGATGCCTTTAACAAAGCCATTGCTTTGGTCTTCAGGTAGGATTGCAATCCTCTGGGGACAAATTTTGCCAGTTTCTAACAGGGAGCTGTTTCGCATGAGAAAAGTGTCCCAAGGATGAATTTTGGTTGTTTGTTTTAGACTTAACAGATCTGATTAGAATATATGAAGCATTATTTACCCACAATGGTATTTAGGCTGCAATCCTATACACACTTCCCTGGGAGTAAGTTCCATTCAACTCACAGACTTCTGAGTAAATCCATATGATTGTACTGTTAGTAGCTTTAAAAATATTGTATTGTGGTATCTCATTTGTGTGTGTATGGTATAGAGGGAAGTCTGCCTTTTCCACAAGAAACAGGTGAAATTTGATTCTTCACTTATTTTCTATTCATAGAACTTCTCAGGGTCAAGCCTTTCACCAAAATTTCCAATCTCACCTTCAGGATAATTCTTCTACCATATTTTATAATAAAAGAAAAAAAAAAAAAACAAAACCTTGGGGTTATAAAAACACACCAGGTCCAGTTGCAGTTTCTCTTTTTATAGGAGGCTGCTATTGATGACAATACTGATTCAAAAGCAGAGGTTGTACATTGGTGCAGAAATTAACACTGTACCCAAATTATTATGGGAATTCACATTCATACTGCTCAAAAGCCTAGCTGTGTATATCCTATTACTCTGTGTTTTACAAACAGTTCAGAATTAGTAAAATGTTATTAGTAAGAATTAGATGGTATCTTCTGAAGAACTCTAAGGCTCAGAAGTTTAACAGTGTTGCATTGCAAGAAGGTGTTTGGTGACCTCATACATATTAATAGATGCTTTGAAGTGGAAAAGGCCAGTTCTTCTAGTGTAGATGAAACACTGTGCTGCTAAATGTGAATGAAATAAAGCAAACAAGTCAACTCTTCCAAATATTTACCTCCAAGGAAGTGTCCATAAGAGAATGCGCAAGCCAAATTTACATGCTTGAAGCTGACAATAAACCATGCACGGGCCATCCATTTACATATTCAACATCAAGTCACTTCATAGCCTAAGGTAATTTTTTTTCCATGTATAAAACATAAAAAAAAAATCACAGAAGCTGAAATATCTACTGGCGTAAAAATTACTCTAGTTCAGATTGTGTTCATTAAATGACCAGCATGCTTAGATAATACACAGCAAGGTGCATACAGGGAAGAATATATTCAGTTGCTCATGTGAAACCAGAGTGCGAGACACCGCACTGCTACTCTAGGCATGATGCAGCTAAAGTAAACATTTTAAGTCTTGTTGATTCAATGGGAGAGACTGAAGAAAGTATGTGCTTAAATCTCTTCATTGAAATCTACAGGATTTAGAAGTACTTATCTTTGGCTGAATTCTGCCTTCCAACTGTGCATCCAGGGCTGCAGGTGTGTAGTTCTTTCAAGATCATCAGCAATTAGGTCAATAATTTAGCTGGGAAGAAAGAACAGGGGAAAGGGGATTTTCTTCCTCCCAAACAACTGACTGGTGCTATTGCTGATTTTTCTGATAGAGACTACACACATGCATGTGGTCCCCATCTGTAAGTGCCTGTCCTCATCCAGCCAGAGATACAGATGTGGAAACTGCTTTTGCTCACATATAGCACCTAGCTACGTTGGAGCACATACCTGTAATATAACCACCTTAGGGCACACTCCTAACCCCTTATGTCAGTACTTTCCAGCACTGGCATAGCGGTGCCAAAGGGACGTGTGCTGCATCTTGCCATTGGGTATCACTCACGCTGTCCTCCTCAAAGTAAGGGAATGTTTGTTTCCTTACCTCGGAGCTGCACTGACATAAGGGGTTAGGATTGTGCCCTTAGGCAACAACATCAGATCAAATGTACTTGGGGGAATTTTGGAATTATCAATGGGAATAACATCTTGCTAAACATGTGGCCAGAACACTTCACAGTGGTGAGAGGCCAGAAGCATAATGCTGGGAGTCGTTAGTCTCCATCTACACTGTCTGCACAGAATGAGGTGATGGAATTCTGGCCTGCTCCACTTCAGACAGAAGGTGAAGAGTCACCTTTTTGAATCCTTCCTCATACAATCAAAGTCCCGAGAGCAGTGTTTCTCCAACTGTGGGTCGGGAACCACTAGGTGGGTCGTGAGCCAATTTCAGGTGGGTCCCCATTCATTTTAATATTTTATTTTAAATCTATTAGACTTGATGCTCCCATGGTATGTAACTGCATTGGGGAAATTACATACCTGTACTTTTACCAGACTACTATGTATATATATTCTTTTAACAATGATGGTCAATGGGACTTACTCCTGGTTAAATGTGGGAAGGATTGAGGTCTAGGATTGTTAAAAAATTTCCTGCGTGATTATGTCACTTCCAGTCATGATGTCACTTCTGGTGGGTTCTGACAGATTCTAATTCTAAAAAGTGGGTCCTGGTGCTAAATGTGTGAGAACCACTGCCCTAGAGCCTGCATATAGTAAAACCATAAAATTAGGGAAAGGTTCTGCACAAAATCTAATGCAGTGGTTCTCAAACTTTTAGCACCGGGTCATAAGAACAGCCCCACTGGATCAGGCCAGTGGGTTTTCTGAAGCCTGCAGAGGCATTGCGCATGCCCGAGGGAAACTGGAAGTTATGTTTTTATGCCATATAAGGCATTCTGAGGCCCAGGGAAGCCCCCAGAGAGAGCATATAAGAATGTCTTCTATGACTTAAAAATGTCACTTCTGGTTTCCCTTGGGAAACCGAAAGTGGCATTTTTTGCCTCTGTGGGCCATTCTGAAGCCCACAGAGGCAGCGAGCAGATGCACACTGCCTCTTTAGGCTTCAGAAAACCCTGCACAGGTTACCGGAGCTGTGTTCCAGTTGTCTTCGGAGGGTTCAGGTGCAGCCAAGTCAGGCCAAGTCCAACATAGGTCCGGGGAGCCTATACACACCTTACTGCTTTGTTTTGCCCTTGGAACTGGGGCTCTGTCACTCCGTGTGTGTGCACGTCATTCCATTGTTTGTGATTCTTAAAAAAAAAATAAGTTCTTATAAGTAAACCTTGCAGGTGTAATGTCATTTCTTGGCATCCAAAAAACTTGCAAGCCCACAGCTGGAGCAGTAGAGTGATTTTCATAATTGAGTGGGAATTTGGGCCTGGGTCTCCCCACTTTTATTCAGGTCAGCAGCAGCACAACCTGGAGTGCCTCCAAAGCTCCCTTATGTCCACTGTCTCTATACAATTACCACAAACAAGCAAACAAAAAACCAGCCACTTAATGCTCTCTTCGTGCAGTTTCTTCAACTGTAGGACTTCTGGTTTGATTTAAAGGGAGTGTATGAATGCAGGAGCACCATTGTGCACATGGTGCCTGTAAATCAAACCAGAAGTCCTACACTTCTGTGTTTGAAGAAACTACACCTGGAGCAAGGTAAAGAAGAGGTGCGTGCTCTTAGCAGGTAGAAAGTGGATCAATGCAGGTTCCATCCATAGCAGGCTGGGGGAAGATGGTGGCAGGGGCAAAGTCAGGGGATACGGAATCTGCTGCCCTCTACCCCCTTGCAATCTACCACTGATGCAACCACCACACCTTATCTAATGGATGGGTCACCCTAAGTCAGGCGTGCTAAAAAATACATCTGGTTTGCTAAAATATGTACATAAAATTAACAACTGATGAAGCAATGTCATTATGCTGGGCTGGTGATGGAGCATTAGCTTATGCGTATGAGAATCAGGAACAATAATGTCTCTGGATATCTATAAAGTGCATATACTTGACCAAACACTTTTGTTAGGAAACTTTCACATAAAGAGAATGTGGGCCTTCCAGGGAAGCTTGAGCTCTGAGACTTAATATAGAAAAATCAGCCATTAGTCAAAGGTCTTGACTTTGATCTTTGGGGGGCAACCCAAATGGTCTATTTCTACTAAGCACCTCCTATTCTTAAAAGGATTTTGCCTTGGAAGCCCATCCCTGCGTGTCTGAAATAATCTTCTTAATAAAAGACTAAAGCAGAGTGATTTTGATCTATATGAAACCTTAGGGGCATTTTAGAAGAAATGAGATACACAATTATCAGCGTGAGGTTCACAAAGAAGATACTACAGCTGGAGAATTCCTTGCAGGGTATGGTACAAAATCAAAGCACCTAAAACCCTTCAGGTAATCAAGTACTGTGGCCTCATTAGTCAAAACTGCATGACACTCTTAGTCCCACACAGACTACTTCTTGTGTAGTGACAAGGGCAGGGAAGCATATTGTCACAGTCATTGGTCCATTCAATGTGACAGAGGAGGAAACAGAGTTTTAAATAGATAAATAATGGAGTTCCAATCTCTGTTTAATGTATTTCTTGATATCAAAATATGGTTCAAATAAAAGAAAACAAGAAAAGAAATTAAACTGATGCATACTTCTTTCACCTGCAGTGTTTATTGTGATGATGCATGGATTTAACTTCTTCCAGGACTCGAGGGGTCATCAGAGATTCACAGATCTCACTAGGTGTCAGATCAAGGAGTCCTGTCTCAGGAGAAGCAAAGAAAACAGAAGTACAACTGACATGCACTGATCAGTAAGACAGTGTTCTGATCATCCATTCGAATCAGCATATGTGTGTGATATTCTAATATACATCAGGAGGAACTTATTCAATCCACACCTTAGTTATTAGGTATCTGTTTTCAGATTTTCAGAGATAATTTCATATAAGAACATAAGAACAGCCCCACTGGATCAGGCCATAGGCCCATCTAGTCCAGCTTCCTGTATCTCACAGCGGCCCACCAAATGCCCCAGGGAGCACACCAGATAACAAGAGACCTGCATTCTGGTGCCCTCCCTTGCATCTGGCATTCTGACATAGCCCATTTCTAAAATCAGGAGGTTGCACATACACATCATGACTTGTAACCCATAATGGATTTTTCCTCCAGAAACTTGTCCAATCCCCTTTTAAAGGTGTCCAGGCTAGACACCTAAACATCCTGTGGCAAGGAGTTCCACAGACCGACCACACGCTGAGTAAAGAAATATTTTCTTTTGTCTGTCCTAACCCGCCCAACACTCAATTTTAGTGGATGTCCCCTGGTTCTGGTATTATGTGAGAGTGTAAAGAGCATCTCCCTATCCACTCTGTCCATCCCCTGCATAATTTTGTATGTCTCAATCATGTCCCCCCTCAAGCGTCTCTTTTCCAGGCTGAAGAGGCCCAAACGCCGTAGCCTTTCCTCATAAGGAAGGTGCCCCAGCCCCGTAATCATCTTAGTCGCTCTCTTTTGCACCTTTTCCATTTCCACTATGTCTTTTTTGAGATGCGGCGACCAGAACTGGACACAATACTCCAGGTGTGGCCTTACCATAGATTTGTACAACGGCATTATAATACTAGCCGTTTTGTTCTCAATACCCTTCCTAATGATCCCAAGCATAGAATTGGCCTTCTTCACTGCCGCCGCACATTGGGTCGACACTTTCATCGACCTGTCCACCACCACCCCAAGATCTCTCTCCTGATCTGTCACAGACAGCTCAGAACCCATCAGCCTATATCTAAAGTTTTGATTTTTTGCCCCAATGTGCATGACTTTACACTTACTGACATTGAAGCGCATCTGCCATTTTGCTGCCCATTCTGCCAGTCTGGAGAGATCCTTCTGGAGCTCCTCACAATCACTTCTGGTCTTGACCGCTCGGAAAAGTTTGGTGTTGTCTGCAAACTTAGCCACCTCACTGCTCACCCCTGTCTCCAGGTCATTTATGAGGAGGCTGAAAAACACCGGTCCCAGGACAGATCCTTGGGGCACACCGCTTTTCATTTCTCCCACTGATTTTCCGCATTCCACCAGGTTTCCGTTATGCCCACTATGTCAATGTGTTCCCTAGTCACCAAACATTCCAGTTCTCCCATCTTTCCTCGGAGACTTTGGGCATTTGCATAAAGGCATTTGTACATGGAATGCTTATTAGCTCCTTTGTCCCCACATCCTCTCATTGCGCCAAACCGTCTTATCACATCCCATCATGCTACCATTCCCAATTTCTTCTCCTACTCTGCTTTTACCTTGCTGTTCTCTAACCTCCCCATCCTCGTCCCATAGGGATGAGGAGTCCTGATGCGGATGCCCCTCGGCTCTTGTCGGCTTTCCCTCAGGGATCAGTTTAAAAGCTGCTCTGCCACCTTTTTAATGTTATGCGCCAGCAGTCTGGTTCCATTCATTATATTATAGGTTCCACTCTTATTTTGGAAACACAGCAGATTATGTGAGGGTCCACGGTCTGGTTTCCCACTGACACAGTTTCTCATTAAATGCACAGGTATTATTTCATAGCAACATTCTTCAGCACTATGAAGTTCATTTGGACAAAGGTTTTACAACCCCTTTAAATTTAGCAATGGTATCTCTGCTGTTTCTGTACAGTTACTGCTTTGACAGTCACTACCAAAAAGCAGTGGTGTACCTACAGTTCCTGGCACCTGGGACAGTGATGTTGTGATGTCACAATGTCACATAATGTCATGACATCACTTCCGGGTTCTCCTGGAGGACGAAGCAGTACTGGCAGCAACAGCTTCACTACCACCCCCATGTGGAGGCTCCTCCTTGAAGGGGGAACCACTTAAAGGAAGTGCCGCTGAGCAGAAAGAACAGGGGGAAGCCAGATCGCAAAGCTGTCAAAACAGAAGGCAGCAGCTTTGTGATCTGGCTGACCCTGTTCCTTTTGTCCAAACCTGCCATACCCTAGATGTCAAAAAGACCATCCATGATTCTGTTCTTACACATTATTGTTCTGTGGAAACAGCATTCTACACAAGAAGCTGTTCTATGATTACTCTCCCCTGTCATCATTTGTAGGATTGTGAGAATCTCCTTGTATAAGTCAGTAAGATGGGAAGGAACATAAGTGCACCCTTAGGTTTTAGATCATCCTATTTCCCAGAAGTATCAATATCTCTGGTTATGTAAAGGTATAAAACTGAACCACCAATTCCAAAATACAAATGCTTTTTCAAGTGTAATTTTGACTATATGTAAGAGCAGGGATTTGAATCTTGCTTTGAATCTCCTCCCTTCACCAACTGAAATGAATTTACCTCCTTCTCACAAGTGAGATGTGCAATTAAGTGAGAGTCCCAACATCTTTTATACAAGGCAACCCTGTGATATGTTCAGATACCATCAAACCAGATCAGATTTTATGCAGAAGGATATTAATTCTGTAAAATTCAGCTGATTGTATTAATCTAAAAAGGATCAATAAGAAGCAAACATCCATTATGTGTGTTTCTAATTCAACAACGAAATGAAAAACATTTTTGTATTGTGAAACTCTTCACATATGATTTAAAATTCGGCCAATATGCAAAATAGGAAAAGACTAAAGGGTCGGTTTAAATCAACATTACCTTTTGGAATCAGATGTACCGTATGTCTACTACTTCATACATAGGCAGCAACAGATATTGTGGAGAATTAATATTCTGCTTCAGAGCAATGTTATGTCTGGAGTTCAGCCCAAAGGTCCTTTCTTGATCCAACCCTTGCATGATGTCTGTTTTAGTTCTACATGCATTAGAAATGCAAGACTGACTTTCTCTATGGTTTTAGTTTCATTTGGAATTCTTCATGTGCCTTTGTTTATACATAGGCTGACTGAAAACCTGGCATGTTGCATGTAAGCCTGTCATTTTATTCATTTGCTTTTTGACTAAACAAGGGGAAAAATACTATTTTAGAAATAATTTTCAGTGCATTATTTGAAATAAAAGATGTGCATAAGCTGCTCACAAGAACACCCTAATGTAAGCACTGAATACCTTTTTTGAATGTTGTCCCACATGCAATCTGTGACTGATCAACTGATTGCACCAATCAACTGTGATTGATCAGTTGCACCAATTAAGGTTTACTTGATTAACGTCAAGTGGACTTTATTCCTTCTGCATTCCTGACTGTCTGACCATGCTTGCTATATTCCAACACGCCCAAATCTTGGCTGCTCCATGAAAATACTGAAAACATACCTACTAGCTTTTAGAAAGCCTATTTTGTTGAACTGGAGTTGGTGTTATAATACATAATGAGAATTCCTGAGTGAAGGAAAGCTGCCGGCAATCCTTTGAAGAACATCAAAGTATCATTATGCCCTGATGTTTGTAGCTTGTTTTCCCCCCAAAAAAATAAAAATAGCTAAAGGCACATGCTTTCAAAGGATCTGATGTGATAGCAACCCTCACCAATACTCTCCTATTCATTCAGGGCATTTGATTGCAGAAAACCATGTAACTAGAATAGCGCAGAAGGGGAGGCAGAAAAGCATACATTTTGAATGTACAGAAAGACCTGGCAGACACAATGTCATTCTGAAGTTCTCCCAGGACACATACTGTTCTAAACTGTGCACTTTGCCTCCATATTAAGGTTAACCAATGAAATACATTGAGCTACAGACCTGGACTTAATGCTGAGGAGAATGCATGCATGCTGTGAGAGGCTTGGCATATTCTAGGAGATGCTGACTGCATACACCAATGAGACTCGAGACAGATATTTAAGATTCTAAACAGAACCACAATTTATTCGGATAAATGCTCACAGATAAACCCTGCAGCGGGTCCTAACTTCTGACACTCTGCACTCCTTTAGTGCAGGTTCCTTCCTTGGAGAAGATAATCCATTCTCCATTTTGAACAATCCTACCCTGACTCCAGGCTGTGGGCCATCTGTTGACAATCCCAGCTTGTCAGCGTCAACCCTTGGAAAGGGGGTTGAGGAAGCTGAATTGCACCACCTTCCCCAAGTTGAGCAGCCTTTGAGTCAAGGAGCCTCACAGTGCAATCCTAACTTGCACTGGAAAAGACAGGCCAGTGGGCCTGCACTGTATCCAGCAAAAGATTCTGGCTGGCTGAGTCTCAGCCTGAGGCAAAGGGAAAAAAATTCCCCTTATTCTGGGAAGAGCCACAGCAGCCCCAATGGGTCTCCTCGGATCTGCACCACCTAGAGAGGTAGAGCAGATTCAAGCAGAACATTTGTGGTCCTCCCAGGCGGGCGCAAGGGACTTGTGCCGGCTGGGCACGGGGTTTGGATTGCGTCCTCAGCCTCATGCTGAGGGTCCCCCGTCAGCATCCATGAGCCATGGAACCTCTGAAAACTGGTACACCAATCCCTTTTCTTAATCCCTGACCTGAATCATTCCTGCCATTTGTAACTGGCCTGGCTAGTAACACCAACTCTCCCTTAAACAGTCTAGGGTAGGCAGGCAAAAAACATCCTCACAACAGGCCAGCCATGTGAAGAGCAGAAAACCCTACTCAGCTCTGCAGCTGACAACCAACTAGCCTCAAACTGTTACCTTGGTTGGACGGGAGGGACAGTTGATGCCAGCTGCCTACCACAGGTTTGGAGGATTAGCTGAGATGGCTACAAGAACACCTGCCCCAGAATGGACCACAAGCCAATAGGCTGGCACCACTCACCCAACTTGCTGTGTACAGGGCGAAGGATGGGCCAAAGACGCTCCGGCCCATCACTGCCTTAGTGGATAAGCAATGTTTCTGCTATTCTGTAGAATACTTACAGTGCAATCCTATGCACATCTACTCAGAAGTACGTTCCAGTGCATTACGGGGCTTACTGCCTCGTAAGGGTGTTTAGGGTTGCAGCTCAGCTCTGTCAAACAGACTAATGCCTGTTATTTTATCAGCAATACAATTCATACCCAAGCCCCAAGAGGAGAAAATCAAAACAAACAGGAGCCTTGCTACTTACCGAGGGGATACACCAGCATACACAGCTTCGTGCAGGGCTTTTAATGGATTATAAATTGCTGGGAAAAGGGAGCATGACTACACACGCAAAATGTTAAAAAGCATTTTCAGTTTCAAATCTATTTTAAAGTTACCGAACAGGCAAAGCTATTGAGATTCATGAAGCTCTAGACTTGATAAGAATCTTAAAATGTTTCTTCTTCCTATTCTTCATTTTTAAAAGTCTTTAAGAATCCACATCTATACACAAAGCCTCTTCCCTCCTCCACACAGTCTCTTATTTGTCTTATGGTCCAATTCTATCCTTGGCATGCAGCAGTGGTATAGGCTCTGCTGCATGTTACAGGCTAGCCAGGATGGAGAGGTCAAGAATATAATTGTTTACTTAACTACTCTATTATGCCATGATCCTCAAAGGGCCTATTTGGATCTGAGCCTAGCCTTTGGCTGGTACAACTCTAAATGGGCCCAAAGAGGCAGGTGAAGGCCAGGAAGGCAGCACAAGATATCAACGGTGCTGCTGCTGCCATCAATATCTCCTTCTTGCCCTGCCCAAGAAACCCTTGGCCAGCCCCAATCCCTGATCTTCCCCATCCTGGCCCACAGCCCCACCACCAACGTACCAGAACTGGTGGTGGTTGTGTGCACCAATGGCGCACTGGCGGCCCCATTCCACATGCCATTGTTGTGGCTGCTGCACCAGTAGTCTGGACTTTCTATTGACAGAATGTGAGTTCCATGAGTGAAAGGCCTAGATATTTTTGTTTGTTTATCTCCTGACTTTCCCATACTGAAGCAAATGCCCAAGGTGGCTTGTACATAATAAATGTACAAAGTATCACAACAGGTAGAAACAAAAACATCAAAGTACTAAAACATTAATTTTGACGTTAAGTAGTGAAACATAAAAAACAAAACAAAGCGAAAACCTAATATATATCATTGAGCCATTAAGGTAACAAGTTAGTCCAGGGAAGCAGTCAAGCAACAACAGTATTTCAGAGTACAGAGGGCAGATATCCACTCAACAGCCAAATGTCAGATGAAACAGGTATGTTTTGAGCCATGAGGGAGGGAGTAGTTCTTGATTCCCTTGGGAGGGAATTCCATAGTTGTAGTACCACTACAAAGAAGGTTTGTTTCTGAGCTGCCACCCATCTCACTTGGGACAGTGGTAGCACATAGAAGAGCCCCCTCAGATGATTTAAGAGGGCAGGCAGGTATGTATGGAAGGAGGCGGTCTTTCAGATAGCTTGGACTCCAATCATGGAGGGCCTTAAAGGCTAGTACTAGTATCTTGAATTGGGACTGGAAGCGATTGGGGATGGGCAGCCAGTGTAGCTGCTGAAGCAGTGGTCCAGCCCAGTCAAAACGTCTAGCCCTGAGGTATTCAATCTGTGTGTCCCGCCTCCCTAGTAAGTTGTGGCTAGCCTCCAAGGGCGTCGCCAGGCATCTCGGGGAGAGAGATGGCCGACAGCTGCTCTGCTGCTGCCTCCTGACTTGCTTGCTATGTGGTTTGAGATTCTATCTTTGATGAGGCATTCCACCATCTTACCCGGTATAGATGTTAGGCTGACCGGCCTATAGTTTTCCGGGTCCCCCTTCCTTTCCTTTTTAAAATGGTCATCAAGTCTAGAACATTCTGGAATGTGCCTGAGGCCACTACTCTTCTTCTACACAACTCTTTTCCCATTCCTTTTTACCTTTTTCAAGTAGTGTCAATGGGACAGTGCAGCTGCAGAGGTTCCCTAAAATAGGGAAGGGACACATGTACAACTGGGCAGTGACAACTTGGGCCAGCCATGTGTGCCTCTTGCCACAATGTTCTCATGTTCCTCATAGTCTGAATAAGCTCTATAATTCCATCAGCTATATGGACACAGGTGCCCTGGACAACTATATTTTGCAGGGCTTATTGGGCCTGGAACATTATTGCTGCAGTAAGCTAGATACTGGGGAAGCAGAGAAACTTTGCTACCTGCCACTGTCAGTGCTCCTGTCACATTGTCAATTCTGGGAGAAAAGGATGGCGAAGGGAGTGAGGGCTATCTGCCATTCGGATGGATATGGATTAACCCCAGCATTAGTCCGAGTTTAAATTAGGAAGCATTTCCTGCTACTGTGGTGAGGCATTTTGAAATAGGAACATCCATATTCAGACTCCCTCAATTTGAACTTTTGCCTCCATACTAATAGTTATAGATCATAAAATAAGATTCTGGATGATTTGTATTCAGGCCATAGTTATATAGCATACTACAGTGGAATTCTTCCAAAAACCACAGCTATGTCTTCTACCATAATACTGATGGCAGGTCTAAGAGTTCACATAAGAAGATGTCTCACGTTTTCAAAATATCAGACATACCAACCTACTAACAGTAACAAAATACAGCAAGATTTAGACCAGGGATTCTTAGCCACAGGTATTCATATCGCTTGGGAGTACTGGACCAAATGATGGGGGTATGGGACTTGATCTCTGAAAAAATTAAAAAAATGTTGTTAGATTATTAGCTATCACCATTATCTATATGGATTGAGGCTTTCTGTTCCTAGATATCCATATAAAATAAAACCAATCCATTGACATCTTTTCAAGTCATACTGGTACCTAATAGGACTGGAGATGATGATGATTTCAAAAGTCTGGTGAAGGAGGTATGAGGACATATTAGACAATCCACTGGGTGGCATGTAATCATAAAAAAGGTTAACAGCCCCTGATTTAGATCTTTATAATTTAAGGGAATGCTTTATCTTTAAATTACCACTGTAGAATTTACTGACTTGAAATGGAAGTAATCCAGAAATGACATATTTTCAAAAGGGTTTTCTTTGCTTTTCCCCTGGGGGCTGGGGATAAGAATAGGCCCTCAGTTTGGCTGTACTTGTCGTAAGAGGCGACTGAACAGCCACTGGGTAGATGGGACTCGTCAGCCTGGGAAGGCAGCTCATCTGAGAGAAGGAAAACTCTGATCCCAAACCTCCACTGCCTTGTGGCTACATCCAGTTGTGGAAAAGGCTTCAGGAGTCAACCTCGAGGCAAAATTCGGAGCCGGAGTCCCTGAGGCAGTTCATGGCTGAACACAGTCACGTTCTGGCAACTCCTGCGACGCCGCTGGAACCAACCGTATTGGCCTCTGCCTTTCCATTGGACCATTTCAGCGACGTGGAGAGGGGGATTTGCTGCATGGGTAACAGCCTATCCTCCATACCTACTTTACCCAGGCTTCGCGCACTGGAGAGGACACTCTGTTCCAGAGCCACCATTCAGAGCGTGACACCATGGTCTTCCGAGACTGAAGGATGCCAACATGATTTCTTTGCTTAGTGTTCTCTGCACAAGATAGACTCAAATAATAAAACACATTCCTAGTGCTTTCCTGAAGAGTGCTTGATTGTGATAGATTTTTGGCTTTGGAATCAGAATACTGGTTACCACTTCCCTTTCCTTTTGCTATTAAAAGTAGGTCTCAAAAGGAATACGTTTAGTACAGCCAGAACAAGCCCAACTGTAGTCTGTAATGATATATGCTTGCTCCTGACTATGCTTCATTCCGACAAAGAGTGCAGATGCTCAAATGGCTTTTCTACTTCAGCTCCTTTCAAATCAAAATTGGTTGTGTATGACCAGCAACATATGGCCAAGTGTTGGACTTCATGCTGTCCACCACCAACTGTGCTTAATGCCTCTGGGAATCATGTTACTCCTTGACATGTTGCCCTCAAACATGTTCCACATGAGGACTTTAAATATGGAATTTCCAGTGAGCCAGTCTCTTATGGGAAAGAGAGGCAGAACAGCTTTAGAAAATCTCAGAATCTGGCATGCACAGGATGTAGGTCATTTTCAATTTGAAATAATGATCAACAGAAAACTTTTAGCACACAGTTGAGTGTAATTTGGCATTTAATGTAATCCGTAGTTCAAGCCTTTTCTTCCAAATGAGATTAATTAGTACTGTACCTCGTGCAATATGTAGTTTAATTTTTCTATATATTTAGTATTCCAAAGTAATAAATACTTTCAATGCTGCTATCCCCCATAATCATGCAATTTCTACACATAATTAATTCAATCAATTATCTCCATATATATATTATCTTTAACGGGGTAATTTGTGAGGCAGTTAAAGGGAGTAATAGCAACAACTTCTCTTCATATTCCATTACTAACTTCTGCTTACAACCATATTAAAATTAAGTCAAAGGCAAAATAGACTCTATAAAAAAGACATCTGGGGTGATGGTGGGAGGAATGAGGCATCCTAATTAATACTATATATAGTCTTGCTTCTAATAACATAGCCCATGTCTTTATTAATTTTGTTGGCATGCTAATATTTGTTGAATACGTATTTCATTTTTCAGGAGACAAATCTTGTATTTCTCTAATCAATTTATTCATAAATATGATGTTATCAAATTAATATAGCTAATATTAACTCTGAGTTAAGGCTGAGTGTAACTTATCAGTGCACTGTCTATTCATTCCTGGTTCATAGTCAGTGTGTGAGTGCATCAAGGATACAGTACTGTTTATCTGCACTTCTGGCCTAAGTACAAAAGACAGAACCTAAATCTGCAATCTTAAGTATGTGCATTTTGGAGTAAGGATTAAACCATACATTACCTTCAAATACTTCTTTGCAATTTCTCTGCTGGATTTGATTTTTTATAGCAGTTAAGGAAGGGATTTGGGCTGGGACCATGGCGTGGGTGGTGGTGGTGGTGGTAGTGGTGAACCTTTCCTCTCTGCATTGAAAGCATGATGAAAATTGCCTGCCTATTGCTCTAGAACAGGGGTCTCCAAACCTTTTGGCCAGAGGGCAGCATCAAATATCTGGCGTGGTGTGGAGGGCCGAAAAAAAATTTAAATATAAAATTTAAATAAATAAATTAGAGATGGAACTTAGATGAGTGAATAAATGAATGAATGGGCTCACTCATTCAACCTCTCTGGCCTGCAGAACACCCTCCAGACACAATCAGAGCACAGTTCTGGTCACGTTCAGTTGAGTGGGCCAGAGGCTTTCAGGGGACAAGAGCTTGGCCGTGGGCCAGAAAGAGGCTTGCTGCAGGCTGCATTCTGGCCCCCGGGCCGGGATTTGGAGACCCCTGCTCTAGAAGGAAAACATATTATTGGGGCCAGAAGCAGTCCCCCCCCCCACTGCCAGGGCAAAAAGCAGCACTATTTTAAACTGTTCTGCGCTTTCACCCTTGTCTCAGTTGCCCTTTCACTGCCAGATTATGCTGTAACTCCACAGGCCATTACACTGGAACCATGCACTTGATGGCTTTTCTCCCATGTACGAATGTTACATGTGTTTTAAAAAGCACAGGTGGTAGCAAGTCCTGGAACAAGAAATACTACCTACCATTCAAAAAGGCCACCAAGATACTCCCCGCCAAAAAAAGGAAACTCCCCTCCTCCTTTGCAGAGGAGGCAGTGGAGGGGCAGCATCATGTGCTTACACACATTTCAAAAGAAAAAGAAAAGCTGGAGAACAGAATTGAAGCACTGCGGCTGGCACTGTGGGTTGAGCCTGCACATATGCAAACAAGAGTCAGTGTGGGGCTTGCAGAGATCAATACATGAAGCACTTTGGAAGCTCAGAGAAAGTGCTATATGAATGCTGCTTATTATGTTCTTATTCTTCAACCAATATCAGGTGTTTGAAAATGGGGAGGAAGCATTTTGTAAGCATCTGTTTCTTTATCCACAAAAACTCTTGGCCTTTCTTGCTCCTTTCGAGAGCCGTGAAAAGTACTTCAACCTTTTGCCCCAGACTGACAACAAGCACTGGGCTCTACTAAAACTAAAGTGTTAAAGTGGATTTGTGATATCTATTTGGCAGGGTCAATAGCATAGGTCAATGCAGAAATAAATTCTACAGATGAGATGTAGCCTTTCCTTTTGGCAAACTTGAGTTTTAAATTGAAGGCCAAGCATAAGTATGGCTCTAAGACATTTCAGAAAGACATAAGATGAAAATGAACAGCATTTCTGTGTGTAATGATTTTGTTTTGGAAATAACCCAATCACTATGTGCAACAAGGCCTGTGTTTCTGTAGTCATTTCCATCAATTTACAGAAAATGGTGCTGGTGTCAGGATACATTTACATGATGATATTTAAGGAACTTCTTTTAATTATTTTGCAATATACTCTGCTCTTCTAGCAAAGTAAAAAAAAAAAAGAAGAGAGCTGTAGATGGGCAAAATGTATGATGTAGTTTAAGTAACTCATTTACATAAAAATCTGCATATTTAAAACACACACACACACACACCAATTTTGACAGGCAGCTTTTTTATCGCTTGTGAAGTGGGGTGTAATGCGAGCTGAGTAAGTTCTCTGTGAAAGGATTCTGATTTATTTGTAAAAGAAAAAAAAAGAAAATTAGCTTCACAGAGAACAGAATTCGCCAACTGTTTTAGAGAACAGGATGAAATGAATATATGCTCTCTCTTGCAAACAATGGGAAAATTCAAGGGTTCTCTTTGTTTCACATAAGTGGAGATGATCTACTATACAAGTAGAATGGTCCCTTGCTCATAAAAGACAACATGCACCAAAGCAGCAGGATTGTAGCCAATGTGTAGGTGCAATAACTATTCTTTAAGCAGTCCAGCTCAACTTGAACAAGACTCATCTACAGAATTGAGGTTAACAGCTGAAGGCAATTCTCTGCATTCTCTGCCTTCAAGCTGCTTAAGTCTGATCTCATGAATGCTCTAATTCTCCTGAGATGTGCAAAAGTTAGAAAACATTCTGTTGCTTTGGACTACTCAAAGATTCTCCCTGTCCCACTAAAAGGCCTAGCTAGGGCTAGAACAAGACCTCCTGATACCCAAGGTTGCCAGATGCTGCCCCCCTTTACCCAATGAAGTGCTAGCCTCTACTTCTCCCACTTTCCAATGTTTTAGTTTAGCACTCTTCTCCCCTCCACAAGAGACTGAACATTTGCTCCCACTACTAGCTTATTCAGGAACTGGAGAGTAGGGAGTAAACTTGTTCTCATTATTCTCAAAGCAAACTGCTGCTGCAGTTGTAATTTGTAAATTAATCTGGTACAGATGGAAGACCAAAGTTTCTAATCATTACCGAGGAAGGATTCTAATTTTGCCCCTCTCCCCAGTTCTGAGTAGGAGCTCATACTATTCTACCTAAGCCCTTCAGGAGATAGACCAGAGCAGTGGCTCCTAAACTGTGAGCCACAGTGCCTGAGGGCACTGTAGCAAACTTGCAGGGGTGCCACGGATGTCCTCAGTTGCCTCTTCTTCCTGGCTGTCTTGGGCACTACCATTTTGGATCCTGTGAGAATCACGTGAGCTCTCATGCAATCCAAGAGGGCGGCACCCATCTTCCTGGCTCGTTCAGGTGCTGCCCTCTTAGATTGTGTGAGATCTTGCACAACCCAAGATGGTGGAATGCCAGAGAGGCAGGAATAAGTGGCTGCCATGAAAAAGGGTGTGGTGACCATTTGGGAACAAGTTTGACCAAATTTGGGAACTGTTGAACTAGAGTCTACCTTCTCAGTAGGGCTGCCAAAATTAGTAGCCACCTGGGAAAGGAATGAGGGGCAAGTCAGGATGGCCAGGGGCAGAGCCCTGGTAGTTTGTGGTGGGCCAAGAGTACTTTCACGGTGGTATCTGGCTGAATAGAACTTGGACACAATATGGAAGTCAAGGGCTAAGCCTGAAAGGTCCATGAATGAGGTCATCAGCAACAACCCCCTTTGGGATGGTAGTGAAGTATGTTAGCTTTTCAGAACTTTGCATTCCTACTGTTAAATTTGTGTCTTTGGCACACATGCTACTACTTATTAAATATAGACTGAGGCTCCCTTTCTTCCAAGTTGCTCAGAGTATGTTCACGGCTTTTCTCTCAATCTCCATACAATCCTGTCAACCTTGCAGCTAAATGACTACTGAATCTGGTCTCCCTGGTCCTAGTCTGACACTCTATAAACAAAGGAAGCTGCCTTCCATCCAGCTCAGTATTGTCTACACTGACTAGTTCTCTGGTGTTTCAGACAGGAGAGTTTCCCAGTCTTACCCTGAGATGCCAAGGATTAAATTTGGGACCTTCTACTGTACTCTGAAGTAGGTGCCCTGCTGCTGACCTATAGCTTGTTCCCACTCACTGTACGAGAGGACCAGTGAATTTTTTATAACAATAGTCACTCGGTGTGTAGAACCAGGGGGTTGGGCACAGATATGTTGCTCACATGTACTCTGAAGAAGAAGCCAATGCCCTCGCTTGCTTTAATTGACCCTCCCTCACCTTAATTTCTCTCTGATGATTGCCTCAGGAACATTTAGAGAGGAATGAGCTCTCTTCTTCTTTCCAGTACCTGGGTGCTGGTGTAATGTGAATTCAGTGATAAATATTAATATATGAAAAATACAACAGGCAGGCTTCTTTTCAGAAAGCTGTTACAGCACTGCAGATCTTTCTGGCCTTTTGACATCATTCTCATTTAATATAGGACATTTCTTTAGCAGAAGCTGCCAGCTGTGCCAAATTGCATTCGATTACCAAACTAATGAAAAATGAGACTGGAGAATTGCCACCCAATGTCCAGCAAAGGACGGCAAACACACCCCACGTTCTTGACAATGGGAGGCAGGAGGAACAGTGTTTACCTGAATTATCAGTAGAAAAAGTAAATCTTTTTCTTTCTTTTTGCTTCATGTGATTTACAGTAACCATTATGTCCAAAAACTCAGCAAGTGCCTAGAAATTAAGCAAGAAATTGTTCAGAATCACTGGGTTTGTGCTCGGCTGTTCAGTTTAATGCTAAAAGCTGGACCAAAACTCTCAAACCACCATTCCCCCTTAACTCCAAGGAGAACAGGGAACAGGGCTAGAGGGAGCACACCAATACCCCTTCACCAAAAGGAAAAAATTAAAAGGATGAAATTAACTTGAAGGAAATTCCATGTTTTGTCACACTGGTTAGGAAAAACAATCAAGTGTGTGAAAATTGCTACTGCTTTGCCAAGCTGCAACTGGTGCCACAGGGGAGCCGTATCGGTTTCCAAACAGATTCATTCCCTTGAAATGTGTGAACTTCAGTTGCCAGGGAATGCCGTTTCAGCAGTGCTTGTGATGTAAAATATGGGTCTGTGGTAGTGAAGTTATCTACCATCATCTCAGGCTTCTTGAGGGGCAGCATGCTGTGGAGGTAATGAGCTCTGTCTTGATGGGAAGAGAAAGTTGAAGTGATTCATAAATGCATGGATTCCTTTTCTCTGTTTAATCAAGCCAAAGTGTCCTTCCAGCCCATCTCAAGAGTACGTTATAATATTAACTGCAAACACGAATATATATATGCCGTAGTCTTCAAGCCATCTTACCTGGGTTAGACCACCTGAGGTGCTTTATTCTTAAAAGAGAACTGCTCTGTTATAAGGGGAAGAGATCTTTGTTCAGGGTATTCTATCAAACACTGGGAGTAAATGACTTTTAGAAATAACATTATTTATCACATCAAGTAAGGAAAAAGAATATAACAAGGGAGGACAGGCAACATATTTTGATGCTTACTTGGCCTCCTACTAAGTTCACATGTGTTCTGCCAAAGACAACAGATCAGGTGCAGGCATAACTTCCTGCCTGTGGTTCCTCCTTGTCATCAATGAGGATGTGCAGCTCAAATATACAGGGAAATATTCTATTTCACACACAAAAAATGCCAAAACCTTGTATTTATAAGAAAGCAATGGCAGTACAAAAAAGCAGCATGGTTTGTCATTGGAAGCCACTGCATCTGTACCCAAAAGCATACAGCATCAGCTTCTACCTGTTCCCACCAATTCCGCACCAACATTTGAAATGTGTCGGGGACAAACCCAAGTACCAGCATAGCAGAAGTCTTCTGTCCAAGAGAAAACAAGTCAAATAAATCTGGAGACACCTAGCCTTAGACAATAGTAGCATGCAGGTCACAAAGCATGTGTGCTGGATTTCCATTTGACTTGCCCAGAACACTGCTATAGCTGGAGTAATACAAGCTACTGTTAATATTGGTGCACATTTAGTAACTTATCTGACCAGGGAAGATTACACAAGAAGAAATTTCAGACTGTGTCTGCCTGAAAGCAGTAAGCATACTCTAGTCTGGCACCTAAAGGAGCACAGAAAGATAGGTGCACTACATGCACACAAACATTTGCACTGGAGAATAAACCAAATTTACAAGGGGAAAAACCAAGGATAACAGAGACAAAAAGAACAATACTACTTCAGCTATAGACACCCAGTAGCCTTCTTTGCACTGAGACAGTTGAATCAACTCAGTTGATCAGCTCCTTCATCCCCTGGGCTGACAGGCAGCCTATATTGGTTCACATGCAATGGTTACTGATGTTGATTTGCATTTCCCCCTTTGCTCAAAAATTACATATGAAATTGAATCATGGGATTAGAATAGGCATAGCTGGGGAGGTATGCAATCACAAAATAATGTGAAGTGTGATATCCCCATTTACTTCATGATACATGTCCCCCAAATGGAATAACTTGGACCAATATTGTTTGAGTCAGTTTCTGTCATCCTGCTACTGATAGCTAAACTAGAGATGTGATATTAATCATGTCTTTGACCTTTGAATGTTCATGTTTTAAAATTGCAAATAGGGGCTCTGGGTGGAGTGGTCAGGATTGGGATTGTGGAAAGAGGGATGGTTTTTAACTTCTTACTTTCATGCCACAGTTCAGACAAAAGTGGTCCCCTTGAACTTCCAATCCCCTAATTGGCTGAGACACACACCACCACCCCCTTCTTACCTTTCTTTTCTTACCTTTCTTTTCTTGAAGGTATACCTCTTCAGTGTTTATGGATAGCAACTTTTGGAATATGTGTATTTAAATTCATAAAACAAATGTGACAGTGTAAATTCTAACACCAATGTTAGACAAAGTTTTGTATAAAGAGGTAACTGAATTCCTCATTGGGTCTCTTTATGGCATGTTGAGAATTCACCAAGTAAAGCAGCCATATCAATCTAGAATGAACACCTTAGAGACACTTGGCGAGAAATTATGCATAATGTATAAAAATGAACACGTACCTACCCTAGTATTGGCATAGGGGAGCTGTCTGCCCACTTCCTATACAGTTTCAAAACTAAACCCAACAGTTTCAAATAACTCATGTATTTTTCATGGTCTGAACTGGCTACTTAAAAAACAGTACTCCTTCCAGTATTTCAGGGGAATGACTGAGGGTTTGCAGTTGTGAATCTTACAGCTTACATTGCAAGGAATTTGCAATCTTTTCTTTTTGCATACTAAAAATGTAAAGGAGACGGTATCACCCTAATAATCTAATTTTCCAATTCCTCTTTGTTAGCATTGCTGGCTGGAGCCAATTACAAATGCCTTAAGGCTTGCCAACGCATAATCATAATGTGACAGGTCAAATCTTATTGTTTGCTCCATCCATCATTAGTGACATGCTAATTCAAAGTAAGTGTGACAATGTCTATTCATTGCCTTTTCTCCCCATGCAATTGTAATTTTTAATGCAGAGGGTTACTATGAAACATGGTGTCTGCTGTCATTCAGCGCACACCTCTTCCATGCACTAAAAAACAGATTGCATAATTATACTTTCCCACCTACTGTATCTAAAATTCCTTACTGCCACTGGGCAAACAAACCCAAAGAGACTATCCTGGATGAGGTTCTCTGGGAAACATTCTCATGCATTCTCTCTCTCTCTCTCTCTCTCTCTCTCTCTCTCTCTCACACACACACACACACACACACACACACACACACACACACACACACACAGACACAGACACACACACACACACGGTATAAAAAGACTGTGGGGAGGTTATCATGCTAATACTACTACCACCATCACTATTAATCTTATTACTGACAATAATGCAGTTTATCAGTACTAGCAAGGGAGCAGGTTTAAAATGTACAAAGTATTTTTCTATTTATTGCCTATGCACACATCAAATACATTATCCCTCAGGTGCACTGATTTGCACTGTGTTAAATCTTGATCATAGGCTCATAGTTATGGAGATCTGGACATTTCAAGAATCCATGCATGTATGCAAAAACACATTGTATTTTTCTGCAAGATTTTTGTCAGAGGATGTTAGGGCCCAGAGTAGACATCAGGTCTTGTGCATACCACAAGAGTTCCCCAAAATACAGCAGATAATCTTTCTGCATTGCATGAACAACTTTTGCAGCTAGGGCTAAATTTGCCCTATGCTCCTGGCTATTCCAGTATCTGGGTTGATTTCTGACCCTCAGTGGTGTCCTGGATTACTAACTGTTTACATCATTCTATGAAACCTGTGATAACGAAGAATCCACCTCTCTCTATGGCCCCATTTCTATGTCATGCTGGAATGAAATGCTGACCCCTGGCACACGTATGACAGCACAATCCTATGCATGTCTACTCAGAAGTATGGCATAGATTGCAGCTGGGGATATGTAAGAACTCACAAAGCTCACTGGAGGTCGTGGGGGTCAGGAGAAAGAGAGCAAAGAGGCTCTCTTGTTGTTGATCTTTTCTCCCTTCACAAGCTCCTTGCCCAGCTTAGGTGAAAGGATCTTCACTATGGCCCCAAAATTCAGTATTGTTTATTTATTTATTTATTGGATTTGTATTCCGCCTTTCTCCCCGAAGGGCACCCAAGTACAGCACTCTTTTCTTTCTCATAAGGTTCCTGGAAACTGAGAAACCACATGACAGCAGAAAGCAATGCACAGGCACTTGGCAAGGTGGCTCAGGAAGATTGGGTGACTGAAAGGAAGGAAGCGGCTTCAGGACCTGCTGCTAGCCTTCTCCGGTCCCCTTGCCCCCCAGGTCCCATAGATTCTTGAACAAGGGATTCTGATGAAGCTGGCTTGTCTTGGGGTCTCATAAGACTCTCTGATGAGGATGCTGTACTGGATGCCGCAAGGGTGCTGAACTGAATTTTGGGGCAATAGTAGCCGTTTCACCACTCCAGCAGAAGCCCCAAATCCCTTGCCTGTTATCCCTGCACACTGTGATAGACAGTTACAATTCACAGATGATACATTTGCGTAGAATGATAGTCACTGTGTCAAGTGCCAGTGGCAGTCTTTTGGTGTTCTAGGCTTTTGAATTTTAATTTAACAGAAAAGAAGATGATTCACCACCTCTCTACAAGACATATCTTCCAAATACTCTGGTCTCATGATTACAATTAAAATCAGGCAACTGTGAAAAGCTACTTGCCTGTGAAAATAAAAGGTCTGCGAATAAAAATAGGGATCAATAAACTGACAAAACACATTAACCACACAAGAAAAACTGAACCTATTTCTTAACAGTCTAGAAAGCAGCAATAATTGTTTCTGACTGTGCAACATTAAAAACAAAGGCAAAAGGAATAAAACATGAATATAATGTACTAGACAGGGTCAGTAAAAGGCTCTGTATATTCCTATATTGCTGCCAGACTAGCTGTCATCAGAGTCTAACCCATGTGGTTAAAGTTTTGAAGGTGGAATTCATGACAAACAATTAAAGGGAAACTGTCAGACATGACCACATTTCCAATCCAACGCTCTGCAGGTTCATAGGTCTGTCAGTCCCGTAGCCTACATGTGAGAGTGGGCAATGCTGGATGCATTCATGCATGCAGTTCACACAAACATATACAACTCATTTGGAGAAATAGCAGGAGGAATGACAAATATCACTATTGCCAAACAGCTGTGTAACATCAAAACAAAGCAGAGAAAATACAGGCATGTAGAGTGGATAAACTACTATTTCAAACTTCCAACAGGCAGTTTCTATTAGGGCCTCTCTGAGGTCCTAATTCTCTCTTTGGGGACAATTCCTGAAGCCAAAATTAATCCAGCTCACTCTGGATTGGGGGGATGTATATATGAGCAAGACCCAGGAGGTTTATTTTCTCAAGGCTTAATCTATCATCGAGATTTGTCAGTATACCTTCAACGTATACTGGCGGGAGCTGACCTGTTGATGGACACACCATGAACTCCTGCACAACACCAGATAAATGCCAAGTCGGAAGTCACTGAGTTGTCATCACAACTCGACTGGCAGAGAGGCCAAAACAAGGAGATTGGGGTGTGACAAGGGAGGAATGTGGGAGCTATGAAAACCTGATGTACGCTGTATCCTAAACCTCGTTCAGAAAACAGACATGCCCCCCAAACCAGAAATGCTACTCCAACACAGCTTCATAGATAGGTCTAACTCCACAAGGAACAATGGAAAAATTGTAGAATATTGCACCTTCTACTACCCCCGCTCTGTGTACTGAGCATACAATACAGACAACATGCAGCAGCCAATCACAGCACAACTCTAATTGCAGGGATTCTGTCCCAGGAAGAATGCACAGACACAGACCTAACAGGAACCTCTACTTCATGATCCCACCAGAGGAAACAAGCATAATGCACACCAAACATGTAAGCAAAGGGAGGGGAGGGAATTTCATGTCTCAGTGTACTGATACTGCATCTCCGTCTCATGTCTCTACTCAAGAAGATCATATATGTCTCTGCAATCAACTCTTACCTCACAACTGTTTCTTACCTCACAACTGGCCACAGTATAGACTCTGTGGGGGAAAGAGGCCTTTCTGTTCTTAGGGTCTGCAGCATTCTTAATACATGACTTCTTAGGCTCTAGAGAGGGGGGATTTTCCTCAGTGATCATCATGCACCCCCTGTTCTTTGGCTATATGGTGGGCACTGGGATTAGGACTGGAGGACAGCATACGGTAGCCATGCCAGCAGGTGTAAGTGATGCAGCAAAGGGCATGATATGTAAGTAGTTGTGGCTAGTAGGTGCTCCGTTTGATAGGTCCATGTGCTACAGCCACCTACTCAGGTCTATCTTTGCAGAGATGCAAGGTGATAAATGCCAGACAGGGTACTCTTTGCCTGTCTCCTACTATGGCTGGGAGGTTAGCAAACAACTTTATGGAGTGGCCAATATGAATTCCAGATCTGCTTCCCTCTCTTCTTTTCTCCCTGCCATGGGTGTTTCTGACCTGTCATCACTCTCCTGTGCAGTGAACCATCAGCCTCCTGCTTTGCCTGAATGCTGCTAAGCAGTGGTGTAGCTAGCGGGGAAGGGCCACCCGAGGTGCCCCCTTGGATGGGGACACCATTAGTGACCAAAATTGTGAAAATCGCAGTTGTTAGGAATACCACCATCATGTTATATATCATTCGATGTATAATTTGCTGCAGAATTCAATGAAACAAACTGGAGTGAACTATCTCCATTCTATCAAAAGTTATGGCCAACAAACCAGAAAACAAAAATAAAACGTCTTATGTAATCAAAGGGAGATTTCCTTAACTCAAAAAGGACCAATGAGACTGATTGTTCAAAGAGCCAATGAGATGTTATTATGACACAGCATAGAACCAATAAGGAACACCTTATTGAAAGGTGGGCGGAAGGGCGGATGACACCACAAGTGATCAAAATTGTAGAAATCGTGGTTTTTAGGCATAATACAATCATGTTACACATCATTCAAAGTGTAATTTAATGCAGAATGCAATGAAACAAACCACATTGAAATATCTGTGTTCTATCAAACTTTATAGCCATATAACCAAAAAAAGAAAACACAACTGATTTATGTAATAAAGTAGATTTCCTTAACTCAAAACTGACCAATGAGTCTGAATGTTCTGAGAGCTAACGAGGTGTTATTATGACACAGCATGGAACCAATAAGATGTTGTTATGACTCAGTTCCCTTTTCCATGTATTAGAGCTAATACTCATACTCCTATTCAGTTGTGTGAGCGACATCAATTTGACCACTGTTTGTTGGTTCATTACTGATTGGTTGGGTGACCCATACTGTTCTATAGTAAAATAAATAAATAAATGGGGGTGAACCTCTACGTGCAGGGGCAGTATGTCACTTAGTACTATGTGCGGGGAAGCAACAGCAGAGTAGGTTACTGATGTTCATCCATCGCTTGTGGGGAAATATTCACTGCATTTATTTTCTGGCCATTATTATTATTATTAATAATTCCATGTCATGACTATTACCATCTCTCAGTCTCGCCTACCTCACAGGTTTGCTGTGAGGACAAAAGAAGGGGAGGAACCGTGTACACCACCCTGAGCTCCTTAGAGAAAGGGTGGTATAAAAATGTGAAAAATATAAATTAAATAAATAAATGAATAAACTTGTTATATGTAAGTAAACAAACCATTTTGTTGTATGGGTCTAAGGACCCCTGAATTTTGTGGATAAAGGGTCCCTAGCAGTTTTTGGTCAAAAATTTATGGCTCCAGGTGACAAATGACCTCGCTACGCCACTGCTGCTGAGGCTTTCCCTTGTGACTCATCCCAGTCTTGTTCATAGAAAAAGAGTTCCTTCCAGCAGGCAGATGTCCCCATGGGAACTGCCATGGAGGGGCTTGTGTGTTTGTTTCACATGGTTGCGCTTTACTAAGGACCCAATCCTATCCAGTTTTCCAGTGCTGGTGCAGCCGTGCCAATGGGACATGTGCTGCATCCTTTGGTGGGGAGGCAGTCACAGGGGCCTCCTCAAGATAAGGGAATGCTTGTTCCCTTACCTCAGGGCTGCATTGCTCAGGCAAAGCTCAGGCATCAAATTCTACCAAACCGAACACATAAGAAGTACATAAACGCTGCTAAATAAGTGGCAGCAATAATTTCAACAAAACAAGTTATTGGGTCTACATCAAGGCAACCCCCATGAGATAAACAGAAACACATCTGATTATCAGACAGCAGTTTGGTTCACATTATCAGATGTCTACATTCAAAGCTAGACCCATGGTGCACTGTAAGTGCTAGGTAGCAGTATAGATGAGAAAACTTAGTGGTACATGAAATTTCTTCACAGTGCACATTAACAGATCACCATGGGATCTTTTTCTCCTCAGAGAAAAGCTATGGAACAAGCATATTCCCAAACAGACACAGCCACACACACCCGCTCATGTGAACTTCTGACATATTAATAGAACTGACAGTCCTTGCGAGATGACATAGCGGGAACTGTGAAGAGACAAAGGCCACAATTCTCCATCTTGGTGATGTATTGGTCAAAACACCCCACTAAAAATGGAGCAGATGTTATAGCTCCAAACCTTGTTTTTCTTTAAACGGATTGCTCCAGTGCTTCAGTTTTCTTATGAAGACACTGAGATGGCAGGGAAAAGTGGACATTAACACACATCATCTGGACAAGACCCCTCTGGCAGCAATAAAATGAAGTGTTCATCTAAAAACTGGCCATAACACAGACTTTCCTTTTATTTGTTCACATATTGGGTGCTGGCTGTAGTCAAAGGATAGTTAAAGAAAACCTAGATTTTGCTTTAGAATTAACCTCAAATTTTGGTTTTGATTGACATACAATACAAACATGCCAAGTTCAAAATTTCTATAGTACTAACTTTGTTTTTGTTGGTGTTGATTGAAAAATAGAGAAGCGGACAAAACTTACTACGTCTAGCCACTCTTATTTTTCAGGTTCTTCTTTCATCCTGCACCACATTTTTATTCCTGCTTCCTCCATATCCTCTCCTGTTGTGTAGTGGTAGGGAGAGCAGAAACTACATGTGGCAATGGGACCGGATGCAGAGGAGCCCACCCTGGGGAGCCGGGGGGGGGGGCTTGTGGCCCTTTAAGCCTTGAGAGCCAAGCCACAGGGGAGGAGTCAGCCCAAGGAGCAGGTGGGGCAAAGTTAGGTGCCTGAAGAGATATTTAAGGGATCAGGGTGTGCCTGGAAGAAAGGAAGGACAAGGGGATGTACCATCTTGGGGGAGGAGGATGCAGGTCACCCAACTCCTCACGATGGGCCCCGATGGCACCTACCTCGGCCGCTCCTCACCCCAGGTGACTTAGCTCCGCTCCCCCTGCCCTGGAAGGGAGACTGGGAAGGACCATCCCAGGCCTCCGGTGGAGACTTTCCCAGCCCTTTTCTGAAGCCTCCGACACAGAGAGAGCCCCAGGCATCAGAACCATGCCCAGAGACCTGAAGGAATGGAGACCAGAAGGAAGGCATCATTGACCTGCGTCTTCCCTGGATTACCCATTGACCTGTAGGCTGTGGCATCGGTGACTGCCGTGTGACCCTCCTGAACACCCTGGACCCCTGTTGAGTTGTTCATGCCCAATAAAGCCTTCTTATTATTACCAGCACCCCATTCTGCCTTATTCCTGGTAAGCCACCCACTTTTTCCACCTGTACCTGCTGCACCACGTCCGAGGGAAATCCCTTTGACGTACTGCTGCCTCCCGGGGGAACCCTGCTGCTTCCCAGGACACAACACTGCATCATGCCCATTTTTAAAAAAATAAAAGGCTGGTAAAAAGACTTTCTCAATTTGCACTGAAAATGATGTCTACATCCAAGCTAGTTGTGCCAGAATGGGGACATGCCTTTGAACAGACACCTCACTGAAAGCAATTAAAGATGGATATAAGGCAGCCAAGTTTGGGTGAACGTTCCAACAGATCTGATTTACATTCATCCTGACACAGAGATACCTGGTTCTACACATGGATCTCTTAGCTGTCAGGGAAAACCTGGAGACCAACAAAAAAATCACAAGGTAAATCTGAGGGAAAAAATCCCTCTTCAGCAAAGACAATGAAACACTGCTATGATGAAGCAAAAACTCAAGCATCTCAAAGCGCTGCTACCTTTGGAACATTATTGGCTTGCTTCATGCCTCTTGTAATAGGGCACATTCAATTACTGTAGCCAGCTGTTAGGATTAGTTGAACTTTGCATTTCTCAGCTGAATGTCTATGTGACAATCTGGAGAGGGGGGAAAACTGAAGCACCTCTGTGTTTGTGGAGATAGTTACACGGGAGAAATTTTAACACATCTTCCTGGTTCTTTGGCTAATAACCCTTCCAATTTCTAGCAATTATTCAAACCCCTTGTGCTAAAGGAGTGGAAGGCAGGCAATGAAAGCCAAACAATGACAAGGCCAAAAATAATTTCCCTGTTAAGAAAATCAGATGCAATTTGAGGCAAGTTTGAACGTGAAAGTAAAATGGAGCTAAAATGTCTGACATTGTGAAGAGCTGCTAAAGATGAACTTCCCCCTTTTTAATTTAGAGACTCCTGATTTCATGCCTTATGCATTCCCACCCTACACTGAACTTTAAATACATCTAACCTTGATCTCAAAGGCCACAGGCACCCTTAATTCTGCACAGGATCGTGGGGCTAGTTGTCTACAGCCACTGTCCTTCCAAAGAATCCAATGGACTCAAATAAAGATGGCTTGTGAGGCTGGATGCTGCAAAAGAGGCTATCCCTTTCCCCATCAACCTTCTTTCAAGTATGTTAATGTAGTTAAATCAGGTAGCCCTTTTATTGGCACCACAGTTTCAGGAGGTTAGTGCCACCATACAGTCTCACCACCCCCCACCCCCCCGGAAGATCTGTAGCCTCTGAAATTTTGAGGAACTTCAAACTTGGGGTGGTGGAGGAAGGGAGCAGAACAAGCCATAGAAATCTTTGCATGATTTCACAAGCTCTTGAGTATGCCAAAGTAGTTCTTTGGATCACAGCCTAATTCATGAATATTCCCAGTTTACAAAGGGAGAATGGAGGCATTTAAGTTTCCAGAGTTATCAAGAGAACAGAAGCCTAATGGAAAATTTGATTCCAGGTCTCCTTCAGTCAAATCTAACATTCTCATGCTGGATTCTTAGCTACCACTACTTTTTGAATATACATATCTGTATTTTATTTATTTAAATTTAGTTAAGGCAGAAGGAAGGCATCATTGACCTGCATCTTCCCTGGATTACCCATTGACCTGGACTAATAGAAAAAAAAGGACAGAAATAATGCTGCTCATTTGTGAGGGAATTATTGTGAATTAAGTTCAGGGCACTGCATACTGAGGCATTTTAAGCAGTTGTTTTTGTAATCGGAACATGCCAGTAATCAGTTTGTGCATTAATTGAACTAAAAATAAATGTGTTGATTTAGTTAGACTCTAAACCTGCAAGCAGGTTCTATCTTTTAAAAAAATAAAATTGTACGGCTCCTCACAATGTTAGGAACAACAACAGATGTATTAGGTCCAATTCCACTGAAAATTTAGGCCACTTACTGCCATTACATCCACCAGGTTTCAAAAGCTGGCTACCCATATGGGAAAAACATCTTGGGGTGGGGGGCGGGGGAGAAAAACCCACAAGAATTATTTGGAAGCTAGAACAAGCAACATTGATGATGACATTTGTTTACGATGTAAAATGTTACAATGCAAAGTTTATTACTGTCAGTGTCAACACTTTCTCAACCATCATCCTCTGCATTATGCTGCCTTTGATCTTAGCAAGCTAGCCACCAGCAAAGCTGACAAAAAGAAGGATGCATAATACACACTCCTCCTAGGTTGCTCTGTTTAAACAGAAGCAGCTAGAGAAGGCAGAAAGAAGCTGAGCAATTCTCCTAGGAAAATTCTTCTTTCATTTCAGCTGCCTTGATTAAGCTTGGTAGAAAATAGTGGGTAATTTCAGTAATAATGGCAATCTGAACAACACAAAACAAAATCTGCATGGCACCCTGTGCAGAAAGACATCTGGGAATCAAGAAAAGTACATTTTAAACTTCTATTGCATAGTAAAGCAAACAAATACTAAATAGGCCAGGAGAAAGTAAAACAGGCACATATAATCCACCATGAGCAATAAGCCCAGCCTACAGCTTGAATACTTGATTATGAAGTTCCACTTTGGTGGGTACTTTGATCTAAGAGATCTATCACCTATCGACTAAGGTCAATTTGGAATCAACAGAAAAATGAAAATGTTTTCCCTTCATTTACTAGGGAATATAAGATTGCAATATTCATTAACTATAGATTGAGTCTCGTTTTTCATGAGGGTTCCATTCCCAGAACTTATGTGGGTGGCAAAAATCACATTAAAGCAAATCCATTTAAAAAACAGTGTCCCTTTGCTAGGCAATTTAAAAACAGCCTTGCTGACCTTTGTGATACAAGACAGAGTCATTTGGCAGACAATCCATCACTCAGTTTCTCTCCAGGTGCTTAGAAAGGTTTCACTCCAAGTCAGTGACTCCTCCCTTGACCCAGAGCACAGCACTGGGAAAGAATGTTTATCTTTCTTTCACATGCCGGGGGGGGGGGGGGGTTGCTTGCCTTGGAGTGAAGCTGTTCTAAGTGCTTGGAGAAAGAACGATTTATGGATTGTCAGCCAGCTGCCCTCTCTTGCATTAACCACATTTACGAGGCTATTGTTAAACAACTTTTTCCCTTTAATTTAAAGGGCCCTTCTCGTTGCATTGAAACAAAACCGCGGGTGAAAAATCTGTGGATAACTAGATTATATCTGTATTAGGTGATGAAATCTTTAGCAATGTCTACTATTTTTGGCTCTCTGTAATCTTAGTGGTCATCTCAGTCAAATAAAATCTGATCCTCTTACACAAAAATACGAATTTCACACCAAGGCTGCTATAACTTCTATTGACAGTACATCTATAATAATGTACAATAAGGTTATGGGTACATGGTGAATAAACCCTGGTGGTTTATAAATCAAGAAGTAATCTTGGAGAAGATGGACATGAAAAGGATGGCATATTTTTACTCTCCGTCTCCCTGAAAGGAATCTGGAGGGGAGGGGCATTTCCTGCTCCCTGCCCTTTACCCACTCACTCCAATATCTGGCCTGAACTCAGAAAGGTAAACTTTACTTTTAAGAAATATAGATGCACTGGGACCAGTTGCTGCCACACAGCTGGAAGGGTGTGTGCAGAAAACATGAAACAAAACATACCACTGCGTTGTTCCTCTGTAGATAGAAGAGAAGGCTGGTGCAGCATATATCAGGTAGCAACAGACGCTGCATTCGCCAGCTGTTGTGGAGTAAAGAGACCGAGTAGGGGATCAGCCCCCTTTCCTGAGTTGAGAGCCAGCACTGCACCTTATCATGTAGGGGTCAGCTGTCTCTGCTGAAATCCCCTGCAATGATTAAAAGTACAGGAGCCCTGTCTTCTCCTATATCTTCCTTTATATCTGGCAATCCCAAAGAAGTGCCACCAGGAACAAAACCATTTTCTTTGTAAATGGGGATGTGGTCACAAATACAGAACTGGGAGAGTGAATAAAGCCAACAAGAATACAAACTTGTCATTAGCTAAGGTTTCAGACTTTTCCCTGTTCTCTCCTGCTGCCCCCTCCCCCAATTTCTGGAAACACTGTTTGTCTTTTGTTTTTCATAAGGAATTAGTGAGTGCTATGGCAACAATAGGCCATTTTTACCCCCATTTCCAAACAAGAGACTTGATAATTGGATTAATTTGTTTACAGTGATTTAATTAAATTTGCTAAACAACAATGCACATACTAGCAGGTGCAATAATTACACCTGTGTGTACCTTCCAATCACTGAAAGGCCTGTTAGTCATCGAGGAAGGATTTGGTAATTTAAGATTACCCTTATTTTCATTTTCTGATTAGTGAAGAACAGTCATCATCATGTTCAGGTAATTGCTTTATTAACTAGCTTAATTACACATCCTGTAAAAGTGGCAGCTATGCAGTCATTTTGCTTAATGTGTTGCTGTGGAAAAAGGCACTAACTAATTGCTTACAAATTTTTTAAGAGGGCTGGAATACTTGCTGGCTTAGATCATTATTATTCATAAAGGATATGATGGAAATGCAATGAATGAATTGTTTTATGGAGTGCTGCCAGAGTACATGACAAAATTCTGTCTCGACCAGGATTGTGTGTATTATGCTTGATGGTTTTTTCAACTAACAAAAAATACTAAAAGTCACTTATTTGAAAGCAAGTTCAACTGAATTCATTGACGGTTAAACCTGTGCCAGATGGCAAGGTCCAGCGTGCATGCAGGCTCTGAACAGAACTGCTGCTGCTGCAATGTCAGAAGTAGGCCAGGTGAGGCATTAGTGAAAGGTCCACATCCAACTGAAGGCTCATGTGGCTGGGCTGATATCTAAACCATCAGCAGAGAGGCAACATTCAATACCCCTTCAAGGGATGGATGGATTACCTACAGGGCCCCTTGTATCCTGGTGCTAGCACTACGTAACACAGGGTGCAATCCTAACCCACTTTCCAACACCAACCTAAGGGCAATCCAGCTCCTAGGTAAGGAAACAAACATTCCCTTACTCCATGAGTGCCCCCCAACTGCAGGATTCAGCACACATCCCATGGCACTACTATACCAGTGCTGGAAAGTGGGTTAGGATTTGGGCCACAGTGTCTCAGAGACTGAGCTGCAAATCAGGACTTTCATAGTTTGAATCTCTGCCTTGCCATGAACTCATTAGGTGTCCTAAGTCACTAAGCCAGAGCTCCTGAGCTACAAATAGGGATTACACTTACTTTACAAAGTTGTTGGAAGGGAAACCTCAAGATAATGCATGTGAAGCACTTAACACCAGTGCTCTCCCTAAACTGCACAGCTCAAAGCCTAAGCTTTGCCTAATCTGTGCCTAAGCTGCACAGCTCAAAGCTTGGCAACTCAGAAGTTCAGAGATTACATGCCATGTCATTGGAGATGGCATTGTGACACAGTTGCAACTCCACACTGGAAGAGAAAGGGTCCGTGCACCACATGGATCCCTTACAGGGAATGCAGCTTAGCACACTAACAACCTAATCCACCATAACTCCCTTTGTGGCCAAAGCAATGCCAAAGTGGTGTCTGTAACATCCTGCAGGGGAGTTTTGGCCTCCAGTGGCCTCTTTAGGGCAAGGGAACCTCTGCCAGCCCATTGAGTCTACTCCAGGGGTGCCCAAACCCTGGCCCTGGGGCCACTGGTGGTCCTTGAGGACTCCCAATCAGGTCCTCAGGAAGTCCCCAGTCTCCTCTGGCCCTCCAGAGACTTCTGGAGCTGGCCTGAAGCAACTGCTCTCAGCGTGATGGCCAACTGTTTGACCTCTCGCGTGAGCTGTGGGACGAGGGCTTCCTCTACTGCTTGCTGTTTCACATCTGTGATGCAACAGTGGCAGTGAAGGAAAGGCTGGCCTTGCTTTGTGCAAGGCCTTTTATAGGTCTTGAGCTATTGCAAGACCTCCATTCATTCATATAAATTCCATCTCTAATATATTCATTAATGTAAATTTATTCAAATTTGAAATGCAAGTTAATTATTTTTTTTGCCCCTGACACAGTGTCAGAGAGATGATGTGGCTCTCCTGCCAAAAGGTTTGGACACCCCTGGTCTACTCAGACCAGCAATACTGCTGGTGCAAGTCCACATGGACCCACAAAGCTGGATGGACCCCAGATGGGGGCTTGGATTCTGTGGACACTCTGCTGCTGAACCCACACCCTTCTTGGTCATGATCCACTCCTCCTTGCCCTATCACTGCCTCATTCTGCCCACCGCTGCTTCCATCTGACCCTCCTGCATGATCTTACCTGGGGTGGCGGGTGTTTAGAGTCCTCCATCAGGTAGAGAAAGCTGCTCACTGCTTCTGGTATATATATGTACCTGGTGCACATCCACTAATGTCACAAACAAAAAACCAGGAAATGGAGATGATCCTGGAATAGTCTGCAGTCTCTCATTTAGTTCTCCATTTAAATTTAGTGCACTGGCTACTCATGCATCATGGGATTGTACAATGCACAGCATGAATATATGCTAAATTCTCTTTGCCTGGCTCTCCTGCTGTGCCAGGCAAATGGTATATTGAGCCAGTAACTCCTTTCTATTTCCATTACCACTAATAGACTTGTTTCCATTAACTGCAGATCCTCTATATTTTTTCACCCATGTGTCTCTCTGTCTAGTCGTCTAAGGATGTGCTACAGTTATTGCTGCTATTATTGTAAGTAACATATTAAAATTTCAAACTTCGGTTACATATAAATTATTTACTTTGATTACCAATAAATAATTTACTTGTAAATTATCATTTATGCTAGATTTTTACAGAATTTTACACAATATGATGAAAATGCAAACAATAATTATTGCACATAACAAAGTTCCTTTTTTTGTTTCAGAGCCTGAGGGCCCAATCCTCGTCAGTCTTCCTGATGCAGCAGTGCCAAGGGGGTGTGATCAGCATCCTGCCATGGGGAGGGGGGGCAGTCATGGAGGCCTCCTCAATGTAAGATAATGTTTGTTCCCTTATCTTGGGGTTGCAATGCCACTGGAAAGTCAGATAGGATTAGACCCTGAGTCATTTTTTTAAAAATATGCTTTAATTCTTTATGGCAGAAAGCATCCAATATCTGATTAGCAAATGCCAATGCCTGCCTGCCAGTAAGTGCATAGCAAATGCAAAACAAGCCAAAATGTTGGTTTTTTTGTGGTAATCTGCAACAACTACAACAAAAAAAAAAAGGTACGAATTCAATCATCAATCATTACCAGAAAATGACCAATTACTATATGTTGGGAAATGATCATCATGACCGTCCCATTTAATTAGCTATAGTTATGCAGGTAAGTGTTCACCAAAGCAAAGCAGAACACAAACATTCACAAATATGGCTAACCAATTTGCAGAAGGCTTGAAGCTGGTGAGATTTACTAGCCTTGTGAAAACTGGAAAGGGTCATTGTGGTGGCTAGAGGGAGCACAGTGGAAACAGAAACATTGTTTCTGGGATATAATTTTGATATTGGTGTTCATTACAAAGGGTTACCCTGTTGACAACAGCCAAAACAACAGGGAAACCGATATCTATTTGATAGTGGTGTTGATCTCTACCATGTAATGCACTGGCATTCTGTTTTAAAAGACTGAACAATTTCATTCTCCCTTGAAGCATGACAGCAGCCTACAAGGCACAGCATTACCCTGAAATGGCTAAAAGCTATGCACTATCTGCATCCTTTAATATTGCATTTGTACATAAAGAGATTGTTGCAAAGACTGCATGAGAATGAAGACAGATGTAAAATCCAAAGTGTGGTGAAATTCTATTGAACACATTTATAATAAGACATTCCAGGGCATTCACTTATGGGGAACAGAACATACGTTCAAACCACTTCCAATGCACTTAATATCTACATCTTTCACTCTTTGTTTCCTTTTTCTTCCAAAGCAACCTCACCCTGTAAAGTCAGTCCTGTCCTGACCTGAACTACTTACCAAAGGAGAAAGTAAAATTGTGCCAGCAAACCTCAAATATTTACTTGATTCCAGATATTACCAATCTCAAAAATTTTAACTGGCAGTCCCACCTTAGTTTCATGCTGCTGGAGTGTGGTTTGACTCCACTCTCCCTTACATGCTCTCAGTTATCCCTTGTACCAGCTGAACTATCATACTGCTGCCTGGGTGTTGACCCTAGGACATTCCACTCTGCTAGTGGGAATAGTGAACAGCTATTTCTGATTTGCTTAAGTTATTTGATGATGTGATAATGTTTGTGTCTCTGCTTATATATGGGCACATATGGTTTATGTCGGGGGAGGGGTCAAACATAAGGTCTTTATCCAGCCCCTGTGATAACTGGGTTATCCGAGCACTATCCTCAGCTGCTGAACTGAGGCAGCACTGCATAAAAGGGCAGCTTGTATGATAATTAAGCTCTCCCACTGAACTCCCCAAAGTATGATCAAGATTTGCATATTTTTCTCTTCTGTCATTTCAGCTATTCTGTTCCTGAGAAAAATGTGCTTATTTTGATCACTTCCTGCTTAATGATGTCACTTCTGGCCCTTAGCAGGTGCCACAAATGCTATATGGTCCATGCTATGAAACAAATTTGACACCTCTGGTCTATGTCTTCTCAGGAGGGAAATTCCATTAAATTCTATGTCCAGGTAAATATGCTTAGGGTGAACTACAAGAGCCAATGCAACTGCTGGAATTTCTGCCTCTGTTCAGTCTGCCCACCTCTGCATTCACACAAAAGGCTGCTTCACACAAAACCCCTTTGTCAAAGATATACAAAAATAAATAAATAAAAATAAGTTAGAAAAGAAACTTCTATCCTGATAAGTAAGTTTTCACATGGATATAATGTTGATGTTTGGCACTTGATACAAGTGATTTACAATGTGAATTCTTACAATGTGAGTTCACATTTTTATATAATGTGAGTCCTCACAATTTACCACACATTGTGAAGAAATGTGAAGAAAAGAAAAGAAATTACATTTTCAAAACTACCTAAGCTGCTTTATAATAGATCAGATCATCAGTCTGTCTAGTCTATCTGGTGTGCTCCCTGGGGCATTTGGTGGGCCACTGTGAGATACAGGAAGCTGGACTAGATGGGCCTATGGCCTGATCCAGTGGGGCTGTTCGTATGTTCTTATGTACTTTTAAGCTGGCAGAGGTTCTCTAGGGCAGCCATTTTCAACCACTGTGCCATGGTACAATGGTGTGCTGCGAATGGTCTGCAGCCCAGTTAGAGAGGTTGTGAAGGGCAAGGAAGCTTCCTTCCGTAAATGGAAGTCTTGCCCTAATGAGGAGAATAAAAAGGAACATAAACTGTGGCAAAAGAAATGTAAGAAGGTGATAGTGGAGGCCAAGCGAGACTATGAGGAATGCATGGCCAGCAACATTAAGGGGAATAATAAAAGCTTCTTCAAATATGTTAGAAGCAGGAAACCCGCCAGAGAAGCGGTTGGCCCTCTGGATGGTGAGGGAGGGAAAGGGGAGATAAAAGGAGACTTAGAGATGGCAGAGAAATTAAATGAGTTCTTTGCATCTGTCTTCACGGCAGAAGACCTCGGGCAGATACCGCTGCCCGAATGGCCCCTCCTAACCGAGGAGTTAAGTCAGATAGAGGTTAAAAGAGAAAATGTTTCAGACCTCATTGATAAATTAAAGATCAATAAGTCACCGGGCCCTGATGGCATACACCCAAGGGTTATTAAGGAATTGAAGAATGAAGTTGCAGATCTCTTGACTAAGGTATGCAACTTGTCCCTCAAAACGGCCACGGTGCCAGAAGATTGGAGGATAGCAAATGTCACGCCTATTTTTAAAAAGGGAAAGAGGGGGGACCCGGGTAACTATAGGCCGGTCAGCCTAACATCCGTACCGGGTAAGATGGTGGAATGCCTCATCAAAGATAGGATCTCAAAACACATAGATGAACAGGCCTTGCTGAGGGAGAGTCAGCATGGATTCTGTAAGGGTAAGTCTTGCCTCACGAACCTTATAGAATTCTTTGAAAAGGTCAACAGGCATGTGGATGCGGGAGAACCCGTGGACATTATATATCTGGACTTTCAGAAGGCGTTTGACACGGTCCCTCACCAAAGACTACTGAAAAAACTCTACAATCAGGGAATTAGAAGACAGGTCCTCTCGTGGATTGAGAACTGGTTGGAGGCCAGGAAGCAGAGAGTGGGTGTCAATGGGTAATTTTCACAATGGAGAGAGGTGAAAAGCGGTGTGCCCCAAGGATCTGTCCTGGGACCGGTGCTTTTCAACCTCTTCATAAATGACCTGGAGACAGGGTTGAGCAGTGAAGTGGCTAAGTTTGCAGACGACACCAAACTTTTCCGAGTGGTGAAGACCAGAAGTGATTGTGAGGAGCTCCAGAAGGATCTCTCCAGACTGGCAGAATGGGCAGCAAAATGGCAGATGCGCTTCAATGTCAGTAAGTGTAAAGTCATGCACATTGGGGCAAAAAATCAAAACTTTAGATATAGGCTGATGGGTTCTGAGCTGTCTGTGACAGATCAGGAGAGAGATCTTGGGGTGGTGGTGGACAGGTCGATGAAAGTGTCGACCCAATGTGCGGCGGCAGTGAAGAAGGCCAATTCTATGCTTGGGATCATTAGGAAGGGTATTGAGAACAAAACAGCTAATATTCTAATGCTGTTGTACAAATCTATGGTAAGGCCACACCTGGAGTATTGTGTCCAGTTCTGGTTGCCGCATCTCAAAAAAGACATAGTGGAAATGGAAAAGGTGCAAAAGAGAGCGACTAAGATGATTACGGGGCTGGGGCACCTTCCTTATGAGGAAAGGCTATGGCGTTTGGGCCTCTTCAGCCTGGAAAAGAGACGCTTGAGGGGGGACATGATTGAGACATACAAAATTATGCAGGGGATGGACAGAGTGGATAGGGAGATGCTCTTTACACTCTCACATAATACCAGAACCAGGGGACATCCACTAAAATTGAGTGTTGGGCGGGTTAGGACAGACAAAAGAAAATATTTCTTTACTCAGCGCGTGGTCGGTCTGTGGAACTCCTTGCCACAGGATGTGGTGCTGGCGTCTAGCCTAGACGCCTTTAAAAGGGGATTGGACGAGTTTCTGGAGGAAAAATCCATTATGGGGTACAAGCGATGATGCGTATGCGCAACCTCCTGATTTTAGGGATGGGTTAAGTCAGAATGCCAGATGTAGGGGAGAGCACCAGGATGAGGTCTCTTGTTATCTGGTGTGCTCCCTGGGGCATTTGGTGGGCCGCTGTGAGATACAGGAAGCTGGACTAGATGGGCCTATGGCCTGATCCAGTGGGGCTGTTCTTATGTTCTTATGTTCTTAGGTGTGCTGTGGGAGTTTGGGGGAGGGTCATTCATTAGTAGGGCCAATATGGGATGTGAGCCCCCACTGGCAGCATGGTGTGCCTTGCCCATTGTCAAAAAAACTGATGGTGTGCCTTGACAATTTTAATACCTTGTCAGTGTGCCATGAGATTGGTACAGGTTGAAAATCTCTGGTCTAGGGTCTCAGGCAGATTCTCTCCCATTTCAGCTACCTCCAATTCTTTCAACTAGAACTGGCAACGGCATCAACAGTTGAACCTGAGTCTTCCAGCAAGTGTAGTCTACCATTGAGTTTTGGTCTCTCAAATTTTTATTTCCTGTGATGCAACCGTAAAGGCATTTTGTTTTCAGCAAAAAAAGTTCTGTTGAGCAATGATGGCTACTGTTATTGTCTATGTAGCACTTATTTATTATTATTATTATTATTATTATTATTAACAGTATTTAATCAAATAACTAAAATGTTAATAACTAAACTAACTTTCTAATAATCATCTGGTTTGACTTATTTAGAAGAAAGAGAAAGTCAGTGGAGAAAGACAACCGGTTTTCTGGTAAGAGTAGGAAAAGAAAAATGCCCTTGAAAAAGAGCAGCAAGTTCCCAAAAACATTGTACAATTAAATCTTCTATAGCACCTTTGGATACTCTCCATTTAGTTCTCTAACAATTCTCAAACAGATTGGTGCAGTTCTATTTGTTTCTGAATTACCTTGTCACAGTTCAGACAATGTTCAAACCAGTTCATCCTCAATGTGTGGGGAATAAGAGTAGGGGGTGCATGTCTGCCCTTCCAGTTGGTATGCTACCAGCTAGTCGTACGCACATGTCATCCTCTACATCTGATTCTCGACATGCTGTATTTGAACTATGGATAGAGGGACAGTTCAGACCAACTGCTCCTTGGCACAAATAAGGGTCAGTGCACTGAGTGAGGGAGAGAAATGCATACCAGCACATCTCTCTCATGCACTGGAGATGGACAGGTATCCTCTGAAGCAGCCCCTTGTTTTACAGTCATGTTACTTAGAGCAATTATTCACATTTTAAACATAGGAAACACACACACACACCCAGAGAGAGAGAAAGAGCCAGCCACTTTCCTAGGAGCTATCAGGGAATCCATTTCTAAGAACTGTCCCAGGTGCAAACGATCCTCTTGACTTCAAATGATTTTTACAAAATAAAGCTGCCTCCGGAAAGCCCAAAATAATTAAACTAGAAACTACACAGACTAAGCTGGTGTGCACATGAACTCAGCACAAGGTTCTTAGCATGAGCTACATAGAGGCTTCCTGTGCTTTTTTGTGATGAGAAATGCTTTGCAAAAGCACAGGGACTCCACTACTGTATATATGGAAAATTCTCTGGTTTATAGGACGAGGAAAGTCCCTCTATACAGGGAGTCAATGTACAAAGGGAAAGAACCAATATGTGCATGCAACAGTAGCAACATGACAGAACAGGGACCATTTTTTTTTTTTTTACCTTTTGTGGAATTTGGAGGTTTTATTCCAATACTTTTGTTGGGAAAGGGGGAATGAGGGTCAGAAAATATGGTATACCAAGGAAATTGTATAGGCAGGAATATGGCTCAGGAATAAGCAGACTTGGAACTGCTAGAAACTGTGCTGAGAGCAGAAGCCTTGACATTCAAGCAGAAGAAATTGATCATAAATTTATCTCCATTTATTAGTTCATAACCATACTCACTGGAAATGAGTGCTTTTTAAAACAAATCAAATGAAAGATGGAAATCTTGTATCTATGGTAATTCTACAAATGCTACAAGATTCTGTGTTAGGGTTCATTTTCTAAGATGGAGATACAAATTCCTTGGAGTTCTGATAAGGCTGGCCTCTGTAGGGCAACTAATTTTGTACACTCCAGATTTCACAGGAAAGCTATATTTATGATACCACAGTATTATCTCCATGTCAGATGTATCATCTCTGCCTCTCCTGTTAGAATTCAAAACAGCGATAATCCATAAATGCCACTTCTGCTGCTCTGAATTCTGTCAAGCTCATTAAGGTCTTTGCTCACTGAGGCTCAGAACATTTGCTGAAATTTTGGGTAGACGCAAGAATTACCTGGTAATTACTTACAATCATCAACATTTTATTTGCTAGGACATTAAATCTTGACCTTTAGTTTCACAGCAGTTGTTTGAAACAATTTAAACTGCATGGGAAATGAAACCTTGTGTGAAGTCAAACCGACGAAATAAATGCCAAGACCATAAAAGCAGGCGGTATTAGGAACCACTTGAGTAATATTACAGAAAAATCATCCCACAATACACTTGTCAACTTTACATGTCTCCTTAGAGAATGGCTCTGATGTACCATTTGCTAATTGGGAACATGGTTGTTTTCAAACATTAAGCGGGAGAAGATGGCTTCCGCAGAGTGCTTCAGTTTCCACAAGAAATTATGTACCTCGAAAACTCAAAAACTATGCCGTAAGCAAGTGAATGTAGACACAATCACAGATTTTGGTTAGCCTTGATAGCTAGGCAAAAAGGTACAATCTGGCAAAAGTCCATGCCACTGGATTCACCCCTTCTGCCCCCTTCAACACACCCCCAGGTCCTTCCCCTTCCTGCCCAGTTATGACAACTGCCCTCCATGCACAGCCTTCCTGCCTTGGCAACATCTGGGGTCTGCAGCAGCATAAGAACATAAGAACAGCCCCACTGGATCAGGCCATAGGCCCATCTAGTCCAGCTTCCTGTATCTCACAGCGGCCCACCAAATGCCCCAGGGAGCACACCAGATAACAAGAGACCTCATCCTGGTGCCCTCCCTTGCATCTGGCATTCTGACATAACCCATTTCTAAAATCAGGAGGTTCCACATACACATCATGCCCCAAATGGCCCAGCAATGACCCAATTTTACACCAGCAGGATGCTAGTCCCATAGTCATAAAAGGTTCAAAGGATTGGACCATAAATACGTATATCTCAATGCAGTGGAACATGGAAGAATCTCATTCATCTTTCTGACCTTGTGCTGTGCTTCTGAGGTGCTTGGGAAGCTTCAGAAACCCAGTGTGATGGGCATCCCAATCCCAATGGGCCACGTTACAGGTGGAATGTGCTTTCCATCAACTCCAGTTGCTGCAAAACAGCTGTAAAGTGCACTCTGGCTTTCTCATGCAAGCCGGTGGATTGATGGAGACCGGGGGAGGGGGGGCAGGGATCAGCAGGAAGGATATGCCTTCCTGGGTGTAGGTCTGAGTTGACACATAGCTGTTGTGGGGGACAAATGTCCCCTTACCCTGAGTAGACCTCCAGCAGCTAAAACTCCCATGTGGGATGAAGCAGAAGCCATGCAAGGGCGGCTGCATCCCTGCACAGAGAGTGATACAGGATTGGGCCAACAAAAGAGTCCCAGCTCTCCTCTCAGGCTAGGACAATCACAGTTGACTTACAGTTAACCTCTACCCATGCTCCAGCTCCAGAACAAGACTGGAACTTGTTCATGTTACGTTACATTTTGAAGACACATGGAGTGCCTCAGAAGTGCAGGACAAAAGCTGAGATAATACCCTGTCTGTCCCCAACTCCATACGTTATGATGAGGAAGGGACATCATGAAATACAAGGTAGGGTGGGATAGTCATCATGATGAATGGAATTGTGTGCCTCTGTGCATACACGTTAGTTTGTATACATTTGATCAGCTTTCATATTCTATTATGGTTCTAATGCTAGAGTATGTTATTTTGATATGGTTTACCACAGCTATCCATCTTGTCTCATACCTGTTACACCTCCCATGGTTCTCCCTCTCCCAAGTTTCATGACTGCAGAGATTGCTTCTTTTTTTGTGGGTGGTTGAGAAGGGGAAGAAAAATGTATTCTGATATGTATTTAAAAGTTTGCGACTTATTATTCGACAGGTTGCTGTTTAAAAAAATAATGAACTAGAACCAGACAGTTTGCGTACATCATTTTCCGAAAAGTGCTAGTACAGTAAAGCAGCCCTGTCACAGTGAACCACTTTCTCACTGCATAAAAAGGTCAAGTGCATTCTGTGTTTGGTACAAGGGATGACACAACCATGGAGAGATTGCTATTCATTACCAGGAATAGCTTTTCAAGGGAACCTGCTACAAATGTGCAACTGAAAGGGGGGGGGGGAAGAAGGTAAGAGTTATATGCCTAACTACAATGACAGCAACAGAGACCAGATTTTGTTTGGCATAAGGGAAGGAATATAATACAATTATTGGAGCAAAGTAAACAGCTCTATCCCACCTGTGTTTTGGAAAATGTGCCCAATTTTTCCCCCCCTTACAGGGAATACCTTGTATTTTTTCCCTTATAGGGGAAATAAAATTAATTTATAAGGAAGGCTTATAGCATTTGGGGTTATTCAGTCTAGAAAGAAGGTGCCTGAGGGGCAACATGATTGAAGACCCTATGCGGGCCAGCCACCAGTGGAACGTGCACTCCGCTGGCAGTATCTGCCTTGTGGCAGTCGTAATAACCACTCTAACAACAATCCAGCCTTCCCCCTCACTCCTCCATACCCACAATCCTCTCCTTCCTCTGCTTTCTCTATTCACCACAATCCAGCCCTCAACCTCACTCCTCCATATCCCACAATTTGCTCCTCCCTCTGCAATCCTCTCCCTCCACAGCACCATTTTGGCTGTACTTGTCGTAAGAGGCGACTAAACAGCCACCGGGTAGATGAGGCTCATCAGCCTGGGAAGGCAGCTCATCTGAGAGAAGGAAAATCCAGACAGGAGCCCAGGTCTATTTGCTTGGTTGACCTGGGCTCTGGAGTTAAACTAGTGCTCATGCCCCCCCCCCCCCAACACAAACTCTGGATCCACCCCTGGTTCTTTTTATTGCTCTGTGCTAATGTGCTGCAGCCACTCAGGTACCTGCTGCTTCTGCTGCATTCAGCACCCCATTCCCTCCTTTACCCAAGAACCACAGCACCAGCCAGTAACCAAGACAGGAGATCTCTTGGCAAACTAGTTTCATGATCCCTGCAACTATACAAGCCAGCTCAGCAGGCAATTTTTGGCACCCTGATCATTGGCTTTCAAAACCCCCATCTTCTGTGCCTTGTGTGTAGTTGAACTGATGGCACACTTAGTATTTCTATCCCTCCCTCCTTTGGTTAAGCGTGAGTGTTATGAGTATGTTTTAGAATCCACAATGCCTTGTTCTATCATTTACCATATCAGGTGGAGGCTTACAGATCAGCCCCAAACTCCAGCACACAGCTTCCCTCATCCAATCCATCAAGGGCTCCAATAACAAGGAGGATCTCTGTTGCCACTTGGTTCTCCTTCTCAGTTGCTTGAGACACTGGTTAAGAATATGCAGGCCCTTCTTGCCTCCCTCCCAAACCCTGTGCTTCAAAGGAATGAAGTGTTTTACAGCCTGTTAAGGAGCTCACTCCGTGCCAGGTTCAGGCTCCAGAGAATGCAGATGCAATCCATGGTCCCATGCCACAGCTACAATCTTTGGCAGCTTCCCACTTTTTCTCCCTTCCCTGAGCTTCAACCTTTCATCCTTTTCCTTGCTACCATGGAACCCCCAAGTCTTCTATATCTGTTTCCCTTGGGTACATTTTCCTGATTTCCCTATATCCTTTCATCCAACTTTCTGTACCATAATGCACCTCCTTTCCTTGTAAGGACCTATCTCTTTTTTCTTCCATTTAAAAACTGCTGAATGTTTGGGTGTAGTGAGTGAAAATTTGTTCATATTGGTTGGCATTATCTTTTTTATCCCCCTTCTCAATGGTTGTATTATTATTCCCACAATAAAAGTTGTGAAGGCTCAAAACTGAACCAGAGAAAGTTGGTGAACTCACACCATCAATGATTCTGACTCAAAAAGTAATTGAAAATAAGGATACAGAAAAAAGAAACCAAAGAGGCTTCCAAAAGTTCAGCGGCTCAGACAGAGTCACACAGGAAACACCTGTGCAACAGGAAACAGATTGACCAAATATACAATAAAAGGCATTCATTATGGATTTATCTAGTCCAGTGGTTCTCAAACTCCTACAGGGGAGTTGGGAAGCTTGTAAGTCTTTGCGGAGATGGTGGCACCGCAGTGATTGCACTGTTGCCACGAAGAAGGGACTTTTCAACGTACCGGGGGGGGTAGTGCCTCTGGAGGGTGCAGGGGGCTTACAGCTCCCTCTGTGGGTCCCCCGCTGCTCAGAAAGACTCTTATTTGTGATCACAAACCTGGAAGTGGGTCGCATTAGGAGATAAGAGACTTTCTGAGCAGTGGGGAGGCCTGCAGATGGGGCTGCAAGCCCCCACACCCTGTGGATGGCCAGCGCTACCCCCAGGTATGTTTAGAAAGTACCTTCTTCGTGGCAGCAGCACAATCACTGCTGTGCTGTCGCTGCAGTTATTCTGTGGCCACGTCCCTCAAAGGGGAATGCCCTTCATTTGGTTCCCCTGGTGGGTCGTGACCCACCAATTTGGGAACCACTGAGCTGATCAATCCCAATGTGTTTTATTTGAGCTTATTCTAAATGGTCAAGAAGAGATGCACGCAAGCAACCCATTTTCTACTAGGCCTAGAGAAGCAAGACAAAAAGGTAAACAGTGTATCTAAAACTGACTTGGGTCAGGGTATTGGTCTATTGAGCCCAATATTGTTTCCTCTGACCGGTAGCGTCTTCCTAGGAACCTAAATGAAGGCCTTTCCTAGCAACTGCTGCCAGAGATCCTTCCAAATGGACATGCCAGAGCGTGAATCTTGGGCCTTCTACATGCAAAGGGTGCGTTCTGTCACTGAGCCGTGCTTCTTGTCCACCTATGGAGCAACTCATTCTTCTGAAGCTTCCCAATGTGTGAACTTTAGTATGTTTGGGAAACAATGTACAGATTTCCTTTAGGGGCAAGTTCTGGTAGCCAAAGGCAAGATAAGAAAAGCATCTGGGCAATTTAAATTGACTGTACTGATACATTTTATCTTTTCATCTGTATTTTTATGCAGCCAGGTTTGCTAATACAACTGTTCCTATCCAACCGAAGTCCTTGTGAACAGGGCAAGTCACACATTTAAAGGAATGCATGCATGAATACATAAGTAATCCAACACAAGACACAATAAAGAACAAAGTACAGACATTTTAACCACTTATAAAATGAGATGTCAATGCCTGAATTAGACATGATTTAGGAGATGGTTGCCTTTTACTGAGTCAACACCTAAGGCAGTAATAATCTAGACATTTAATATCTATATCTATGGGATTACCTGGCCTTACAGCTCAATCCTACGTAACTCCCTGCATGGTGATGTAGTGGCACCAACATGATTTCTGCTCTATCCCGTGGGAGAGTTTCAGCATGTTGAGGCCTCCTTGGGGTAAGACAACATTTGTTCCCTTTCCCCAGGATAAGTCCCAACAGCTGCCATAGATCAAATCAGACCTGTGCTAGTCTATAGCTGGCACAAGTTTATGCTGACTGTCGTAGACGTCATACACTCCCAAGGTTTTGGGGTGCTCAGAGTTCTTGGTTCTTGAACCCTAGAGCCCTCAAGGACCCCTGTTCGGTAGTATTGCCACCACCCTGTATGTGCCAGTGTCTCAGTCCAGGGACGCTGAGACCCTCTAGGCTTAATTCTATCCCTTGCAGGCACTGAGCACTTTCTTTAATTAAAGCCTCAGTCCTCAAGTTACTAGTCCTCAATGAGTATTTGGTAGCTTGCTGAACGGCTAGGCAGGATTCTGAACCTTTGTTCCCAACAGACAATGAAACAACTTAGTAAAAGGATTCTTACTTTATTAAGTACATAAGGTTACATAAAGATACAAACGGCAGCAAATGCTAGAGGCATAAAACTTCTAGGTAGCCTTTTCAGCCACACTAGACGCTGTTGCAGAACCACCATTCAAAGCGCGATGCCATAGTCTTTCGGGACTGAAGGTTGCCAACAACAAAACTTCTAGGAAACATATCAGCATTAAAATAACAAAGCTAACTGGCTATCTCCATTATTCCCTAACTCTCACCTGGGTCATCTTCCCTTTGTAGATCTTTCAGCCAGGTTACCTAAGAGGCCACATGGCCCTGGTGGCCCTGGCTCTCTGCAGGATGTTGCACCCACAACCTTTTCCCACCAAACAGACGACGCGACACACCCCTTGGGCTTTGTTCTTATACTTCTCATGGAAGTGGGGCTGGATGCTAGCCCTCTTAGTTCTCCCCTCCCCACTGGAGGTCCACAGCTGCATTCCATCCTTGAAAGGCTGTGTAGCTACTACATTATCACCTTCCATTGAGTTGTTAATTCCGTTGGCTGTTGTTACTGACATCCTTGCAGCTAGGAACTGCAAGCCACTTCTCTGTTACTGGTTTACTTTGGTTCAGGCCCTACATGCTACTAGGCCTAAACTGTACATATTCATGACACTGACCCATGAAGGCAGAGCAGGGAAGGGGATTAGGATTTGGAGGGCACTGATGCCACCAAACCCACCCCCTTCCTGGGCCTGATCTGCCTTCCACCCTGCCCCATTGCCTCCCTGTTCAGCGCACCCCTGCCCTGTTCTACCCCCTTCCCGCCTCCCTCCTGACCCTGCATGAATTTACCAGCAGTGGGTGTTCACTCCCATCATCACACGAACCAGGCCATTCACTGCTTGCAGGTTTAGCCAGGCTGCAATCACTAGCACTGTAGCATTTGCAACAGCTGTAAAGCTGTTTACACCTCCAGAACGCTTATTAGGATTGGGCCTTTAGAATCTTAGCTGTGTCTTTGGTATACAACCTATGGAACCTCAAAACATCTACATAGCAGTACTATTTCTGAATTACATTTTCACAAAGTCAAACGTTACACCTCTCACCAAAGCTTTTACTCGCTAACAACCAAGCAATGAATGATATAAATGCAGTGCAGCATCGTTCATTTTAATGTGTTATGCTACATCATAAAGAAAAGAAAATATAGAGCAACATAAACCCACAGATTCATGTAACAGGTGCCTTCAATCAATTGTTACTGCTTTCTCTGCATGCTCTAAATAGAAGATCAACTTTATTTCCATTGTGCAGGAGCACAGTCAAATCCAGTAGTTCTACAACCCCCCAAATCTGCTTCAAAATATCAACCCCTTTCACTTCTCCAATTTGACGGTCCATAGTAACAAGCAAAGATAGCCTGTGACAATGCTCAACTTCCTGACACTTTCACCCCACAACACCACTTATTGGAGCAGCACTGGGTAACAGTTCTTGCTAACAATCCTTCATTAAAGAAAATCATCAAATGGCCTGGGTTGGAATATGACCAAACATCCAGGTTTAAATTAGCACACAGAAGGTTTTCACTATTATGCGCAGTTACCTTGCTTGTGTAAGTGTGTCCATCAGAACCACAAACAGGGCTGGCATGCATTGCAGGGCATGGCTTGCATTTCACTAAATTTGCTGGTCCAATCCAATGTCTCTGGGGAAGGCTTGCTTTCTTTTGCCGAAGGCTGGAAAAGATTAGAAAAGGTTATGCTACTTAAAAACGTTCTTGCCAAAATCAGTCTCTACAAAATATACACTCTGTGAACAACAACGAGTCTGTCTTATACCCCAACTGCATCCTTTCCCAGAGAAACCAGTTCTAGACTCAGTCACTCATAGGCAATCAAAATGGGGTTCAAAGTCAATAAGTGTACATGATGCACAGTGGGACAAAAAAAATCCCAAATTCACATATACAACAACAGGTCTGAGCTGTTGGTGACATACCAGGAAAGAGATCTTGGGGTAAGGATGAATAGTTCAATGAACATGGTTGGCCCAGTGTGTGCCAACACTGAAGATAGCACATTCCATGCCAGAAGTCATTATAAAAACAAACAAGAATAAGATTGCTCATAAATCATGGCCTCTACAGAACTATAGTGCAGACACATTTCAACTACTATGAATAGTTCTGGTTGCCACATTTCAAGATCTTAGGAGAGCTAGAAAAGGTGCAAAAGAAAGCAATCAAAATTATCAAGGGACATGTACACCTCCCTTATGAGGAAAGGCTACAATGTTTGGAGCTTTTTAGTTGGGGGGGGGCATAATTGAAGGTTAAACAATTATGTATGGTGTGCAGAGAATAAACACAGTAGTTTTTCTTCCTCTCTCACAACGCTAGAGCCAGGGGTTGAAGGAAATAATCAGGGGAATACCGGACCTTACCCTTTTGCTTACATGACAGGCCTAGTGAGCACACTCAACCCCACCCTTGGAGCACACTCTGAGGTGATGTCTGAGTCAGGGAGTAGACTGGGTAAACAAGCTGAATCAACAAAATGGAAAATCTCCTGAGGAACTTACATTGTTTACCTACTGACCTTTGTACTGGGCTGAAATAGAGGTTAATAAAAGAGAAGGCAAGGAGGCTGGCTTGCTCTCTCTCCCTGAAGCAAGCTAGCCTGGCTTGCTCCCTTCCTGAACCCCAAGAAATGTGACTGTGTCTTCATTGCTTCAAGGGGTCATCCAATGAAACTGACTGGAAAGAGATTTAGAATGGACAAATGAGGTGGTACTTCACACTGTGTATATTCTTCTGTAGAATTCACTACCACAAAATGTGGTGGTGCCACTAGTTTAGATGACTTTAAAAGGGGTTTGGACAAATGTGTGAAGATCTGTCAATGGCTACTAGTCGTGATGGATGTTCAATACTTCTAGATTCAGTGGCCATATAGCTTTGAACACCAGTCGCAGAGAACCAATGGTGGAAGAAGGGCATACCTTTATGTCCTGCTTGTGGGTTTCCCAGAGGCCTGATGTCAAGGGAATCATCCCTTTTCAATGTGAGGGATGTTCTGAAAATGTAAAATGACCCCCCCCCCCCCCAAAAAAAAATCTAATTCACTTTTACTCTTGATGATGAACCTTCTCTTCTCTGTGCTTACAGTCTTTAATAGTGAGTCAGGATTGAATGAGTTAAATATGGGTCTATTTAACAATGACTTCTAGCAGATAGTTTTACTGATTCCTATTTCTAACTGTACGCTGTTCATCTATGCCACCCCTATGACTTTTGTTCTGCACACGCAAAGATGAGATCTACTACCATGTTCAGTTTCCCTTGTTCTTTATAATATGCTCTATTTTTGGATTAAGAACATTTCTAAAGCCTCTAAGAAGCCTGTAGTGAATATAGCTCTTGACACCTAAACGTCAATAAATCAATGGTTCCCATAACTGTGACACTGATATTCTTAGTACTTCCCTCCACTACTTTAACTATTTCATAAGTTTTCTTCAAATATAAATTTATATTTATAAATAAATGTATACATTTCAATCATCTCCCCAGATGTGGTGAACTATTAAATGCTAATGTGCTGCATAAAATGATGTGCCACAGAGATATATGTATAGATATTATATGAAAACCCCTCGGGTTTTGTGTTTGACACTCCTTCTTAGACATACACAATGGACTCCTGACTGGAATTTGAAATCATGATTCTGAAGTTGGTTACGAACGTTGGTCAGAGCAACTCTACTGATTTGCCCAAGTACAAAAGCACATTATTGCAGTTCACTTTAGATGAGGAATAGGTTTCAAAGTACCAGTGAATGACTTTATCATAGTTTAGGAAACACATATACGAATGCACTTTAAAGCAATTTCACCTCAACTTGCAACTTGCTGCACAACACAAACTCTGCTGTAATGTCATGCTCAGCAGCAAAAATAATAAAAATTCTTTTCTTTCATTTCTTCTGAAGCTTTCTGCTGTCCCAACCTTTGTCACAGTGATAAATAGTACTATTAGGAAGCTTGTGTCCACAGAAGCAACCCCATCACAATATCATAAACTACAAAAGAAAAGCCTGCAGTCAGAGCCATTGGTCCCTTGTTATCAAGAAGCAGTTTTCTTGGTATATGAAGGCATTAATCTTCTAGAAAATACTCACCTTCAAAAAGCCATTATTAATTAAGACAGGGGAATAATACAATAGTCCACTGAAAGGGGTTTCTGAAAGAACATATCTAGGGTCACTATTTTACTCAGATTTTTACTCAGAACATATCTAGGGTCACTATTTTACTCAGATTTTAGACCCCATCTAGTGCCGATTTAGTCTATTAGCTGGCTCCAACTGCCAGCATTAGTTAACAATGAAAAGCATGATACAACATGGGATTAAAACAGAGAGCTGAGAATTTTTGCATAATAAGCACAGGTATTCTTATTTTGCAGTCGTCGTCCCCCTCCGTTGCCTGCTTGGTAATCTGGTTTTGTATTTCCTTCTAGCTTTAGTATAGGTGTAGAATATGTTTTGCTTTCCTTGCTTGAGTTTCAAAATGAACTGTAGTGATCTTTTATATTTATATTCTCATTTTCTGCTTCCTTATGGTTTCAGAATTGGTGGTAATGAGGATTTTCAATTTGCTTCTGTGAGCTTCATACACACCGAGGTCGCTTTTTTTCATTTCCACCATTGCTGTCCTATTCTCCAAGGTTCCTTCCCTTTTTCCTTTTCTCAACCTACTTGGTTCAAAGGCTCTTTCCAGCACAAAATAAGGTGAAAGAATTTAGAAATTGAATAGGATGCTTTAATGATGCAGCCCTGGCATGAGAGAGGACTGAAAAGTGCTTGTGCAGGGGGCAAAGGGGAGGCACATGGAATAACATGAAAAGAACTGTAGAAATTTTGCTAGTTAAATCTGAGAGTTAAAAAGAAGGAACGATCTTCAATGTGGCTATAGCCTGCTTTGTGAGTTCAGATATCATCATACGTCTAAATCTGTCTAAATTTTATGTGTTGCAGAAGTGAGAAAGTAAAAGCTTACAGAGGGAAAAATAGAGAAGACAAGTAAAGATGAGAGAGAGAAAAGATGCAAGAAAGTCAAAGGTCAAATAGAGAAACCAAAAGATGGTAGAGTGAAGGTGGGAGGAAAGACACAAAGAAGGCAATAGGCAAAGATAAGAGATGTGTGCTTATACATGTGACTTACAGGGCAATTCTATACATATCTACTGAGAAGTCCAATTGAATGCAATGGAACTTACTCCCAGACAAGAGTGTATAGCACTGCAGCTTGAATGTGCAAACTGACGAGTTATGCGCTTTTAGTTCTTCCGTTATGTCTGGAATACAACTGGTGTCTGGAATGTGTAAGACTGATCTGTGTTGCTGTTGTATACAGTTGCATTGGTGGCAAAGAACTTGTAAGTATGTCGATAACTATGCTTCTAAAAAAAATCAAACCAGCCTTTTCCATGAGCTCTACCCAGTAACTGCTTGACTCTGTAAAAGGTCCATGAGATCTTGGAAGCAGGCCCTGCACTGTAGTGGTTGGGGTTCAAAAACAGCTATACTAAAGTCATACTGCACACTTACTTGAGAGTAAGCCCCACTGAGCTCAATGGAATTTACTTCTAAGGAAACATACACAGAATTGCAATGGTGGACTTCTTTTGATTTAACATTTTATGATACAACTACACCATCATTATTGTATACTGTCTTGAAGTCATTTTATGGCAAAAAAGCAGAAATGCTATACTAAGGGCACAATCCTATCCTGGACCAGGCAAGCCAGGAGGCTTGCACTGTATTCAGCACAGGACAGGAGCCAAAAGTGGCTCAGCCAGAGGAAAAGGAAACTTTTCCCCTTACCCCTGAGAAAGGTGCCCTTTCCCCTATGGGTCTCCTCCAACTTGCACCACCTCTTGAAGTAACAGAGGAGCGCGGAGTAGCTTGAAGCTGGACCGACACAAGCCTTGGTGCCTCCGTCTGCACAAAGGCTTGTTCCAGCCTCTGCAGGCTGGCCTAGCTGAATCCTAAGAAGGTGCAAACATGCTGACATAGCCTGGGTCAGGATTGCATCCAAAAACAATACATGCATGTTTGATGCAACAGTGTTATTTCAACAAGCCCCATGCCCCATTCCCTTGTTGTAAAGCAATTCACTGGGAAGGGATGGTGTGACGGTCCTAGACCCATCTCCCAGCTTACTGACCTTCAACACCTTTTCACAAAGAAAGGAGAGAAGGGCTGGATAGGGTGGGGAGTGCTACATTCCTTCATAAAAATGAAAAAAAAAACAAACAAACAGACAAGGGTTACAAAATGTCCTCCACTTTATTACCAATAATAAATCCCCCCACATTCCAAATTTACAAAAAGGCAGTTTAAAATAATACAAGAGAAACACATTTTCACCTGCAAGTCCCATGCTAAAGGAAGATTATCCTGCCAGCTAACAGTGAAGTTTCTTTCTCCTTTGTTTCCTTCTCTTTTATGCTCCAACCAAATCAGCTGACCAACATTCCTCTCTTCAACAATCACCACCTTATGTCAGCTGGGGCAAAATAACTAGTCTTAGCAAACCCAGTCAGAATCTTAAAGGGGAAAAGCAGTGGAGATGATGTCTAATTAACCCTTCCCCAACCCACCATGTGATTTATATAATGAGCAAATGATTTGCATAATACTGAAGACAGACTGCCCAGTTCGTGGGAACAGGAATATAGTAATCCTAGATATATCTAAATGTTTGTTGGCAGCTTGAGATATAAAGGGTGGATCTAAAGACATAAAGGTTGCTGTGAAACTACAGTGTCAGTTCAGAATTTCACAAGATGTCAAAATCTTTGTATTGGACAAAGCCTGCCAGATTTTAAAACTCACAAAACATCAGTCCAAACAGTCCTAGCCAACTGCATGAAGCAAGAACACCAGAAGCTGTGACAGCCAGGGGTCTGAGATGACAGCAGCAGCAGATTACATTGGAATTTTTTTTCTTTTTGCAAGCCATACGTACAACCCACACACAGTTCCATGTGTGGCTTTGTACAAATGGTTTTTATGTTAGCCACGGAATCTTGCTAGAATCCTAAAAATCCACATTTTGAAGTGTTTAAATAGCAAATTGTGACTGCTACAGCTGCAGAAAAACCCACATGCAATTTTAAAAGGTAGCAGTCAACAAGTTGCTCTTCCTAACCCAAACAGAATGCCCAGTTCAGACACTGAACAAAGCGCCCCTCCATCTGGGCTTCTATCCATTTTTCACATGCTGAAGACCCAAGAAATTGATTAGAGGCATTCTTTTAAGCTAAAGTTTTTAAAGTACCGTTGTTAAAGTAGGCTGTCCTTCACAACTTCTTTGACCAGATGCCTCAAAAGTACTGACTTCAAAACTTCATTTGAAAGTGAACAGTTGCAACAGGGATCTTTTCCAAAAATTGCAAGTTGGCAAGGGAGGAGAGGGAGGATTCCTGGCCCCTTACTTGTGACTTGAAGCTAATGCCCGAGTCTTACTATGCAACATCCATCTTTTCCTACCTAAACAATGGCTGCAATTATTCCAAATTTTCTGCCTATTCATTCATGTGTTTACTGTTATAGTCTTCCACTTAATCAGTGTGCTTGTAAATGTGGTGCCATAGAAGCCAAAAAAGAACCAAAGATAGATTATTATACTATAGCATACTTGAGCTCAAAATTTAAGGGTTTTAAGGCTGATGAGGTTAGCCTATTTTAAGGGGCAATTTTCATAGCACGTGCTAGTTATAAAATGAACGTACCATCTAAGAGCCCAATCCTATCCAACTTTCCAGTGCCAATACAGCCATGCCAATGGGGCATGCACTGTGTTAGTAGTGGGGGAGGGTAGTCACATAGGCCTCCTCAAGGTAAGGAAACATTTGTTACCTTACCTCTGGACTGTGTTGTGGTTGCATTGATGCTGAAAAGTTGGATAGGATTGGGCTTTTTCCAAGAACGTCAGTGAGGATGACTCCCCATGTTACCAGTCTACAACTATAAGCCGTAGGAGAACATTTCTTTCAAATTGAACTAAAATGGGGGCCTAACAGGACAGAGGAAGGTGGAATGGGAGAGGGTGGGAGGCATCAGAGGTAGGATGCAGTGGCACTGCATAGGTAACTTGAGCTGGATGCCACCCCCCAACTGACACACTCCCTCAAACATGCACCAGCTAAATTGCTGGCACAGATCCAAGGAGACCCACTGTCAATCAGGAGGCTTGGGAGGGTATAGGAAAATAGTTTTCCCAAGCCTCCAAATCAGCTCCCCTTCCCACCATAGAATGCAGTGCAGCCTGTTTTGACATTGTTGCATTCTGTGGTGGGAAAAACCATAGGATTGGGCTGTTAAGAGTTGAGTCTTTTATGAATGTTTTGTCTCTTCCACTTGACAAAGATATATGTTCATTTTCCCTTTATCTCTTTGTCCTGCTCCTATAGGAGACTAAGTACTTCAAGTCAAAGTATGACCTGTCAAAATTCAGAACCAGGCAGGAAAATAGTTTTTTGATTATCTTATTCTGTCTGCCTGGGGACCTTATCACCTATGCAGCATTCATATTATCTCACAGGTTTAAAAACATCCAGAGAAAGGTTCCTGTTGTACATCTTGCTAAAGAGATACTGCTCAAGTTACGGCTGTTCTTGGTTGTAAACAGAATCCATATACCTCAAATTTTAATGCCTGTAACAATTTCCTGTACTGTGCCCATAACATTGTGAACTTTTGAAGTGTGAGCCTGAAACACTTAGGCAATGACATACCTTTCTTGTGATGGACTGAAGCAAATGGATTTATTGGATCAAAAAATCTAATTAGGTTTGCCGCATTATAACCCAGAGATTACGGTTGACATTTATATATTCTTTGATGAAGAAAGAGATCTCAGCCATGACTTTTCTCCATGATTTTTTATCTACCTTTCTCCCCCATCTGCTACATGGTGCAGCTAGGCTGCAATCCTGTAACACTTTCATTGGATTTAGCCCCATTGAACACAGTGGGATTTAGGTCCGAGTAGACACACATAGAACTGTGGTGCTAAAATCCTCCATTTAGCCATGGCTGGTTTCAGGCCATGGCTCTCAGATTGTCCACTACCAATCCCGGAGACCACTTCTGTGCCCACAGCCTTCATGCAGTGAAACATCTCTCTCAGTTGAGATATTTGCTCCATCTTCATCCCTCACCATATGCTTCAGTAAGCCCGATCCACTCAGGTAGGAGAGAACCCATAGATGGCAGCTTGCTGAGGGCCCCTCGAAACCTGGAGTTGATCCTGGGCTACAGCTGAAATCAAGGGGGGAGGGTGAAAAAACCAAGAGAAAGCAGGCTAAATAACAACAGTGGATTCTACTATAGGTAATTCAAGAGTATAGCAAAAATCTCTTGCTTTGCAGATTGGCAAACCCTCAGACAAACTAATGCGAATCCCCCCCAAAAGGAGTCAAACTTGCACCATGTTAGGACGAGAAACATCAATTGCTTTGCCATGCAGTTTAAATCACTTGTTTCCCATTCCTTTTCCAAAAAAGATCAGAAAGGCATTTTTCACTTCATAACAACCATATGGAAGGCTTTTGATAGCAACATGGTTCAAGGTGTTCCAGTCAGACTTTTTCTCTCTCTCTTACACACACAATCCAGAACTCTGTGATCCAGAACTTGTTTGAGCACCAACAACAACATGACTGTGCAAGGCATGCGGGGGCACTACCCAATCAAAGAAGCTGGTTCTTAGTGCGCATGGCGTTGACTGGCCAGGCAGAGGAGAAGGCAGAGGCAGAAGCAACCAGCCATGATTCCTTGGCTAACTGGGGCCATTCCGCTCCTGCAAGCAGCAAACTTTGGGTGACACACAGCAACCAAATGCTTTCCTGGACTCAGGCAATACCTCCTCCCCCCCTCCCACTTTGGAAGAGCTTCAAGTCCCAACGAATCAGAGTGATGGCAGCACCTGCCATCATCATTCCCATTGACTCAATTTTTGCTTGCACAAGTAGGCTTGGGATGCTGCTGCTGCTCCTCCAGGGGAAGCCTGCCTGTTCCTCAGCCCCCACAGAAGAGGCTGTGTGCTTAAGCTCTGTTGCCCAGTCTGCCACTCTTCCTCCTCCCATTTTTATGATGGTCTCACCTAGTAAAGGGGAGAAGCATGCCTGGATGCTCTTGCTTTTACACAGGCACTGCAGTCAGTGAAAGGTCCAAACTCTCACAGGTCTCATTATGTTTATGTTTAATATTGTATAAAATAATAACTAATAATAACTCGGTATTTATATACGGCCTTTCTGGTCATCGGATTACTCCTCTGACTTTATTCAAGGCGGTTTACATAGGCAGGCGTTTCTAAATCCCTCAAGCGGATTTTTACAATCATAGAGGTTCTCTCTTTCAAGAACCAACAACATTTCAGAATGGATCTTCCTGGTTTGGTCTCATTTCTGGTCTCCAGTTCTCTCATGCAGGCTGACAAGCAGCTCCATCTCTCACATGGAGGGCAGCCAAGACGCTTCTTGCTCACACCAAGAGCAGGTGGAATCACTCAGCTGGGCTTGTCAGCTGCTTCAAGGTCTCGCCATTCTCAGCCGTTCAGGGAGCTGCCAGTGTCCTCGAACTGGCGACCTTCTGATGTTATCTTTGGGCTAACGGAGGCTCTACCCTCTAGACCAGACCTCCTGCCCATTATCATTTTGTTTAATATTTTATAAAATTATCTTCAGGCTATGTGTATAAGGTGTACAGTATATGAAACATAAATAAAATTTCTTGCTTAGGCTTGGGTCCCATCACCATATCTCATTATGTTTATGCCAAATATTCCAAAATCCAGAAAAATCTGAAATCTGGAACACTTCCAGTCCCAAGTATTCCAGATAAGGGACACTTAACCTCTGTGGGTTTGAGTATGGCTGGAGGGGGGGGGGGTGTCATGACAAGCTATTACAATTTAACATTTACCACTTCACCTTGTGGTAAATTCCACATTACAGATGTAAAGCAAAGATCATAATATGCCTGAATTAATGATTTGATGATTGATATCAGAGGGAATGTGCTTCAAGAACATCTAGGCTCTAGTTGACAGAACATAGTTATGCTTATGTAAAACAAAGCAAAATGAATTGATAACATAATGCAGTTGACTAATTTGCACTAAAGATCTGAATTTCTGTGTTCAGACAGCAGTATCTCATGTCGCACCTCATGTCGCAGCATCTCATGCGAGATGACAGCATCTGGCTGAGCTGGGAAGAAGAGGCTGTAGGGACAATATGACCCCAGTAAGATTGGGAACCACTAATATATATTCCTAATCATGCTTACTCAGAAGTAAATTAGTTTATTTATGCTAACTCAGAAGTACGTCCCACTGTGTCCAACTGTGGGAGAACTTACTCCCAGCTGAATTTGCATAGGGTTGTGGGTGTACTGTAACAGAAGCTACATATCTTTCAGCAAGGCCTTAGGAAAGATGAAGGCTTAGATATTAACAAAATGTCTCTGAGCAAATTTATCTTCTATTGAATTTGTTGCCTCTTCTCCTTTATGTTCCTGTGAAAAAAGTTTCACAAGCATCACTCTGAGCACTCCTGCTGATGACATTACTGCTCCTCCTGTATAAGAAACATCAGAGCTTTGCTTCTCTCCCCTCAGGTCCACAACAGCTACACCTGTGAGTTTAGACCATTCAATTTTGTGCTTCCATAAAGCCTTCGAATTTTGACAGCACCCCATTTAAACATACACACCCAAAGTATCTCTGGGAGAAACTCACTGAGATCCTGGCTTTTGCGTTCATGCCTTGATTGCAGGACACAATTGAAGCACTCTCAAGAACAGGCATAAATTCACATTTTCAAAGTATATATATTTTAAAGCTTCACAGAAGTGTTATCTTTTGTCAAGAACAGTGTCATCAGCCTTTCTGATGTTAGTCTCATTTTAGCCAACGGGTCAAAGTGTGATAGTTGCCCTGTTTAGTAAGTATACCGGTTTTTTTCTTTCTTTACATGTTTCTTGAAATGTTGGTGGGGATTTCAGATGGAGGAAGGAACATCACACCACCTGCTGAACTGAAGAAGTTCACATTTTTATTTACAGAGGAAGAATAGAAATATGTTTTTGGATGCTTTTCAAGAGCATAACCTCCAATGGCACATCAAAATCCCTAACTAACAAATTAAAACCTACACTCAGATGCTGGCTGTGGTAAATTGACAAGACTGTAAATCTCTTCTCAATGGAAGGGCAAACACACACTGTGAATCTATTCTAGTATGTCAGTCATCCCATTTATGAATAAATGTGTTGGATCATCATGGGCCAGCCAAGGCAAATGAAGCTCTGTTTTGCTGAAAACCTAACAGCCTACCATGCTTGTTTTAAGATCCACAGTTGAAAGAACTTACCATAATTCATTAGGAGGCACCATAGCGAACAAATCAAGGTATTTTCAGTAGAAAATGCTTCAGTATTTGTAGGTGAAAAGAGGTGGGGAAGCTTCAGTTGCTACTGGAAAAGATGTGAGCCTTTATCTCTGTGGGATTTATTTTCAGATTCATGCATATTACAATGAAAAGGTACACTGTTATCACCTTCTCACTAATGACAAAGGAATATAAGGGACCGGTTAAGAAGAAATAAGGCTGTGTCTCCACACCTTCTGTTGCTACCTCTTTCACACTGCAGAAGGCAGGATGAATGACTGTGAGGTGAGATACTAAGTGTCTCTAGAAGTGGGGACAGTGCTGAATGTGAGGACTGCTGATAAACTTCAGTGACAAAAGTAATTATTTCAGTCTCTCTATTTTCAGATAGGATGTGACACAAAAGAATGGGTTTGGCAGACAAAATCACGGGTGGCGGGTGGGAACAGACCAAGGTTGCTTACCTGCATACTACAAGTGGTGCCTTTGTATCTGCAGGGTATCCATCGCTGGACACCCCGCAGCTACCAAAAATCATGGATAATCAAATTCACGATTTTCGGCCCAGCTGGGCTCTTGGTCCAGTCATGTCCAGAGCCCTTCTGAGCCTTGGAGAGGTCAGGTGCCACTTCTCACCTCTTCAGGTGCAGCCTCTCCAAGCCTCAGAATGTTGCCTGGAGCCTTTCTAATGCAATTTCTGGTTTTCAGCAGAAACAGGAAGTTGCATTAAAAAGGCTCCAGGTGGTATTTTGAGCCTTGGAGAGGCTGAGAAGGGCTCCCAGAGGGTGCCAGGTTCCAGTCAGAACTGGGAGGTCTGCAGAAGGGGACAATCTGGGGGTCCAGCATCTGCAGTAAGGCAAATCCGCGGATGCTGGATCTGCAGATAAAGAGGCCCCACCTGTATAGAGACCTATAAGATAGAACAACAAACAATTAATTTTAAGCCTAGTTTTCCAGAGGACGCAAGTGGTGCATGTGAACCTGTCACTGAATGCAGAACATAGAGGCAACTGCAAGCAGAACCCACGGGCAGCAGGGCCTTATCATTAGACTGCAGGGAAGAAAGAACCTGACTATTTTCCCCCTTCAGCTTCAGGCCCAAAGTGAAGGAGACATTAGAGGGGCTGCCCCTTCACAATGTAAGAGAGGAAAGGGAATTGTGTAAGCCGAAGCTAAAAGTGGGGCAGCTTGTTTAGCCCCAGGCAACAGCCATCACCAGCCCTCTTCCACACCAGAGCAACCTGGGCAAGAGAAGAGCGCACCAGATGGCAGACATAGCCTCCACTCTCTTTTGCTCACTGGTTACCAAGAGAATAGTCCAGGCAGCAGCTGGTCTTTTAAATTTCAAGTGCAATTGCACAGCCAGACAAAAGAGTCACAGGGAGCAGAAATTGGCACTGGAGGTTAAACAGCACCCTTAGTTGCACATTCAACTCTGCTCCTCCCCTGAGACTCTGTTAAACTTCAAGTGGAATGCTCCTTGACCCATGAGCCAGGTTAAATGAGATGTGCATCCAAATTTCCATTTCACTGCTTATTGATCCACCTACACGGCACAAATGTCAACAGCATACACACACAGATGTGTATTTCATTGGAAGAAATACAGTTTAGGTAGTACTATCCACTTGGCTTCAGGGTACCCTGGGTAAACAAATCCAGGGTATGTGTATTTTAAAGAACTGAGTGCACATTCCACAGTATCCTGAATCTAGGAAGCAGGCATGCCTATGGACACATATCACACATTTCACTGACAACAGTGCAGTTCAGGCAGATGACATCTGCCTCTGAACCAGATATGCATTCTAGTCAATTGCATGAAGTCACAGAAAACTGAGCAACAGTCACTTCACAAAATGGGGCCAGTTCAAAGTAAGTTTGGTAAATTTAAGCCATATGAGATTGTGCTCAGCACACTGCAGGATGCTACGTTCAAGGTTTTAGGACATTTCTACGAATGCTTAGTTATACATCAAACTAGCCCCAATGGCAGCAGCCATGTTTTTTATTCACATATCTACCCAATTATGCATAAAAGGTAGGGTGGCTTGGGGAAAACAAAATCACATCAAAAGGGCTTTGAACATAACATAAGAACATAAGAACAGCCCCACTGGATCAGGCCATAGGCCCATCAAGTCCAGCTTCCTGTATCTTACAGGTGCCCACCAAATGCCCCAGGAAGCACACTAGATAACAAGAGATCTGCATCCTGGTGCCCTCCCCTGAATCTGACATAGCCCATTTCTAAAATCAGGAGCTTGCACACACATCATGGCTTGTAACCTGTAATGGAATTTTCCTCCAGAAACTTGTCCAATCCTCTTTTAAAGGCATCTGTGCGAGATGCTGTCACCACATCCTGCGGCAATGAGTTCCACAGACCAACAACACACTGAGTAAAGAAATATTTTTTTTGTCTGTCCTAACTCTCCCAACACTCAGTTTTAGTGGATGTCCGCTGGTTCTGGTGTTATGTGAGAGTGTAAAGAGCATATCTTTCCACTCTATCCTTCCCATGCATAATTTGCAGGTGGGCGGACCTGATTCCCCCCTTGCCGTACCACTGCATTTCATCATCCATGCACTTTCTTCCCAGTCCAGGTACAATACTTGAAGTGAGCAGGGATGGAAGAAATTTGCCTGAACTGAAGCTGTGCAGAGAGGATTTGGTTCCCTTCACCTGTATGCTGCTTAAATATATGTAACTGCAACAATTGGTTATTTCCTTGGTAGCTCTATTCCCCTTCCTTCTTTAGGTGTCCATTTTCTAAGTTGCAGGTCCCTTGAGATAAGAACTTGTTTTCTCATGTTTTTTTTTATAGTACAAAGTTCATGGATGAAATAAACAACAATGTGTATGTATGCCAATAAAGATTATTGGATTGGACTGGACTGAACAACAATTTCATTCTGCTAATATAGAGAAATCACTGTCAGTGAACACTGTACACAAACAGAGGTAGCACAATGAGAGTATTAGAAGACTAGGGGCACAATCCTAACCAGGTATACTTAGAAGTAGGTCCTATTTTGTTCAATGGGGCTCAGGAAAGTGTGGTTAGGATTGCAACCTAAAGGTGGTTTTTCAGATGATTTGGCTAATCTATTGACTATTCTGGGAACTAACAGAAAGATCTACCAATAAACAGAAGCTATGATCACAGAGAAAGAACCTAAGTCATACAGATGTCCCTCCTTATTGGTGGGTGGGGAGGGAGAACATTATAAATGACAGTTTGCACTTTGATAGCACTCCCCAAATCTGTCATCAAAGGCAGGTCATCTAACTTTGCCTAACAGCAGAGCTAGAACCAATGGTGTCACAGTGTATACATTCAGACTGAGCATAATGCTCAGGGGAACATAAAGAGAGAGTCTTTAAAATTCCACACCAATGTTCCAATCATCTATTCAGTATGATAGTTTTCATTTATTCAGTAACAGGTTTGAAATTAGGCCACAAGTAGGAACTTGCACTTTTTACATTGAATGCCTTTATATGGAATGAATAAATAAAATGAATACATCAAGAACACAAATGCTTAAGTTATGGAAAACAGTTTATCATGCAGCATGGGCCTATTAAGTTCTAAATGGCTGAACAATTTTGTCCTTAATATAATGACTCTGATAAGCCAAGAAACAGCTGAGGCATTACGGCATAATTTTAAATGGCAAACAATACCAATGGACAACCTTTCCACTTTTATTTTGCCGCTGCTTCAAAACATCAATAAAAACAGCCATTTCAGGGGTCTAAAATGTAATTACAGGGGCCTTTTTAAAATAAAAAATAATAAATTCAATCTGCCTTGCAAAAGAACACTTCGATATTAATAAGAAAATGAAATGTGTTTAATTCAGATATGCATAACCAAGGTCTAAAATTAGTGGAGAGTTGGGGTCCCCCTTTTCTTAGTGTATATGAAGTGGCTACATATTGGCCTATAAAATACATGAAGTGGTTAAAATGGAAGCTTAGTTACTGCAAAGCGATTTTGACTTTGATATTGCTGTGGAGGACAAACAAGGCTTTTGTAAAAATGGCTATTAAGCACTTTTAAAAAGGATTTCAAACTGCAGGCAGCTCATTTAGCCTGGGCATTCTTCTTTGTGCCTGAAGTACTTTGCAAAATATTCCTATTTGGACAGAGAGTTGAACCAGTTGGTAACATTTCTGTAATCAGCATTTTTTTTGTTCCACGAGACAGACGGGAAGCTGGTTGGTCTCTCTGGCCTTGAGCAAGGTGAAACACTGCACAGTTAGCTATTGTTCCAGTCTCAAGTTTGAATGCCAGGGAATTAAAGGGAAAGCCAAATTTAAAAACAAACATATATACAGTACAACATAGTGTTGGAAAAAACATAATATATGAAGATGACACTGGAACATGTGCAACTGTAGTTCAAGTATCCAAATTTTTAAGAAAGAGGAAGAATCTACATCAATTACTTTCTATGCTGATCTATTCCAATACTACATCCATCCATCCTATAATACAAAAAACATAATCACAAATATGAGTTGCCAATACATGCTTAATAAAAGTAGAACGATTTCACAATACTTTGAACTGTTCAATAAACTTCACATGCAGTATCGCAGAAATACTGAACCCAGTTGCTAGAGTGGTTCTAGGTATACTGCAGCCCAAAAGACGGCAATGTTGTGAATCTTGAACTAACAGCCCAATCCTTTCCCCTGCCACCTAAAAGGTGGGTGCTGAGCTCTATGGTGGGAGGCAATTGGACAGCCTGTAGAAGGTAAGTGAAAACAATCTGCCTCTTGATAGGCTGCCCAATCGCCAATAGAATTCCTCAGACATATACCACCTTTTTTGGTGGTGGAGAGGTTTCAAAAGGAGGGGATACAATCTAGTGAGTGCCATTGCTTCTGGATTCACGTCCCCATCCCCAGATCCTTCCTCTCTTCTCTCCTTGAAATGCCCCCCAGTCTTCCCACTCCCTTACTCTGTCCACGGCCCACCCCCACTGTTACTTTGGTGCTAGGGGCTCCAGGGAGGCCACTGTCACTTGGCTGTCGCTGCTCTTGCAGCAGCCAGCCAGCTGTGCAGAATGGCAAGTTGCATCGAGCAACTCATTTATCAAAAGCAGAATGCAACAGGCCACACTTGTTCACCATTATGTGATCTTTACTGTGGTTTATGTAGCTAAGGAGTATATACAGTGCAAGAACACTGCTATGGTGTGACCACAATTTGGCCTGGTTTACAATTAATTCTGACTCTGTAAGAATAGCCACAGAGTGCAATAATTCAGGAAAACAATCCAATTTTAGCTTCAGCAGTGTCCAGACTACAGTCTTTGAAAGGGCAACAGGAGTGCTGTATTGTATAATTTCATGAGAAAGCTGCTAATGATTTAGACTTTTGGGTATATAAACATCTCTATAGCATAGTCCATTCAAAACACAAGATAATACACCAGATATTACAGTAATAGAAAAAAAACTTAAGTGACCATTATCGACATAGCAACGTCTGGGGACAGCAGAATTGATGAAAAAGAGCATGAAAAAATTAGTAAATATCAGGATTTAAAAATTGAAATCTAAAGCTTATGGCACAAACCAGCAGTGGTTATCCCAGTTCTGAATGGCACACTGGGTACAGTCCCCAAAATGCTTGAACTGCATTTAATACATCTGAACATTGACAAAATTACTACTGGTCAAATTCAAAAAGCTACCCTGCTTGGTTCAGCACATGTTTTACAACATTACAATGTCCTGGGCCTAACAAGTTTTCCCACCATTTAGTTTGGATTTCAAAATTTTTCTGACTCTCTGGGTATATTCCTTTTTGATGATGATGATGGTGATGATGACGACGACGTCATTACGACATCCTGGTCCCCTGGGTGAGGCCTGACTAGTAATTAATGGCAAGTCCAGCTAAAGATCAGGCAGCTGTGATACACAAGTAATAATAATAATAATAATAATAATAATAATAATAATAATAATAATAATAAATGCTCTTCCATACTTCATAGGAAACAAAAAACTCTACTTAGAAAAATGAATGTCAGAGAATGCCGATCACGCAATGTCAGCAGCGGATCGGGACTTTGTTTGGCCCAACCAGGAACACAAGAGTCTCCTCCCCTGAAAGGGGTTTGGAGGTGGGCTGGGAGCTGGGCGGGCCCAGAGGGTTCTTAGGGCAGCAGTGCCCAGCCCTCTTCCTCCTTTGCACATGGGCACAGTGCTGACACCCACCCACCTGTCCTTAGAGCAGTCTGAGTTTTACTGGTCACCATTTGGGGCTAGGTAGGAATTTTTTGCTGTCTGCCAGGATTGGCTGGTGGCAGGCAGTTTTTTCGCCTACCCCAGACTGCCAGGGTTAAGGGGTTCCTTTTTCCTGCTATCCTAGGTCACTTTATGGCAGGTGGTGCAGGGTAGAAGTCGTGAACTGGACTTTGGGGTGCACCTTCAGGCAGCATATGCAGGATGGAACCCACTTTCAGGGGCCCAGAGGCACGAGGGCAGGGATGGGGCCCAGGCCGGGACTGCAGGGCCACCTCAGAGGCTCTGCGGCTCAAGGTGGCATTGCCCGCAGTCCGGCTGCCTCACCCCTTCATGGGGTAAAGACAAGGATAAGCTGCGCTGCCTGTAATGGGGCCAGGCTTGTAGTCAGGCGCATGCCCAGACCGGGGGACAGATACGATTCTGGTGCCTTCTGAGGGTCCAGCCTCCGCACCACAGGTGCTTCGCTCCCACAGCAGCTGCAGGTCTCTCTGCCTCTCCTTCTGTACTATCTCACTTGTTAATAAAGTGGCTCTTTCTCCCAGCTCAGTTGTCATGTTCATTGTCGGGTGCACAAACAAAGAGGTTCTTCCTTTGCTTTTTGCCACCACACTATTCTTAGGTGACTGATATTTTTTATTTTAGAGTTGAGTTTGTAGCATAGGGGAGCATTTAATCACAAGTCCCCACTTGTGGTTTGAAGTGATACAGCCCAGACACTGCTTTATCACATAAGTGAAAAGTAGGTCTATGTCAGTGACTCACTATGCAAATGCTATAGAACTTCTCTTTCCACATAGTAGGGAATTGATGTTTGAAAAATATAATTCAAAGTAAATTGCTCTTCAAAATATCTGTCATTCTTCTTTGCCATCAGTCTCCTTTGCTAGCTATATTCAGAAGTACTTAGTAATTTTTTCCCCCATGTTTCTATACTGCCCTTCCTTTAAGGAACTTGGGGCGGTGCCGTATATAGTTCATCTCCTCCTTTTGTCCTCACAACAATCCTTCATGGATTTCATGGAACGAAGCTTCATGGCTGAGTACGTGGGAATTTGAACCTGTATCATACCTGTCTAAGTCCAAATCCTGAACCACTACAGCATCCTGACTCTTGAATATGAATATTAACCACCAGGTTGTTTGTTTATCATGAAAATTAGGTTATTTCAGTTAGAATTTCAGTACCGCCAATAATTTTCATGCAACACTGTAAGCAAATACGTCTTTGCATAATATGATAGGTAATACCTCATTGGGATCCCTGACACCGTTATTCTTTGCACTTAATTCTTACCTTGCCCCTTGAAAATCTGAGTAGAGTATAGCAGGTAAAGGAGGGGCGGTTCATTTGGGAAGAGAAGAGGTGGGTGACTGCGAAGAAGTCAAAGAAATGGAAGGGAAGAGAAATGAACCAGGAAAGGCAGACTGGCCTTGCACAACAGGAGAAGCAGTAGCAGTAGTGAGCAGGAGGGCAAGCTCTGTCCCCTGAGTGGGAAGACCATGCAGGTGGGACCCTAGTCTCCACCTGAGTTGACAGGTGTGCTTAGGTACTCTTACTCCAATGACCCCTTCCCAGGCAGCATTGGAAGATGCGGTCCCACGTAAGTAGGAAACTAGTAGGACAATAGTAGGAAGCTAGGACAATAGAAGATGTCGAGGCTGATGTCACCTGGCACAATGGCTAGCCAGCTCCCCATCAGTTCGGATGTTTTACAACCCTCTTCAACAATTGCTTACTCTCCTTCGCTTATTTGCTGGACTCTGATGCCAATAACAAGCCAATAGTACTAAGCATTCCCACCCCATCTCTCCTTGCATTGCTCATATAAACCCATCTGAAGCTGAGCTGTCACCTTGAGGGAAAGAAGAAACAGTGTCAAACCTGTCTTGCTCTTCTGCTTTCCTTGGGCTCTTTTTCTTAACTGGAAACTTGTATGATTTCGACTTTCCAGCAATGATGCAGCTGTGCAAACAGAACACATGCTTCATCCTGAGGTGGGGGAGCACTCACAGAGGCCTCCTCAAGGTAAGAGGACATTTGTTCCCTTACTTTAGGGCTGCATTGCGGCTGCATCGGTGCTGGAAAGTTGAATTGGATGGGGCCCTTAGTCTCTTTCTCTCTCTCCTTTGTTCTGTCTGCCCAAGACTCTCTTTAAGCCTATTTTTCACAGCTTAAGACAGAGACGCAATGAACTGTAGCATCAGTTGAGAGTAATCAGATGTAGGGAGAGACTTGCTTTCACACCACAATTGCTTTATAACTCATTCCTTGCCTATAATCTCTGTTCCAGGCTATAGCAAATCCCAGGCTCAGCTGAATCTCTCAGTTTCATCCCCCCCTTCCCTGAACTCTCCCATCCCTTCCCATCAGTCCACCTGGTGACCTGCAGGTCTTTTTACTAAACTCTTGGTCTCTCTGGAGAATTCTCTCATTATATATACATCAAGCCCTATTCCTTCTCTTCACTTTTTCTCACCTCCATTTTGCATGTTTATGTTCCTACCCCTTCCAGCAAGTTAGGGTCTTTTCCTTAATTGTTCTAGTAACTGCACCAGTTAGTGCAAATTATTCTTGATTCCCCTTCTCTTTTATTGTACAATATATCTTACTGTGTTGTACCTTTACCGCTGTCCCTCTCACCACTGTTAAAGGCCAAGCTCTGAAGTGGTGTCAGGAGCTAACTGCAAAAGGGCCCTGCATGTAATTGATCCCTGCTCCACCTGTTTTTACACGTCTCAGAGGATGCCTGCTATTTACAGATTTCTCACTCTCATGTAAAGCATGGTTGCACACTTGTAAGAAAAGAATTTAAAAAACAATGCCACCAAATATTTACTTGGGCTGAAAAGTTACCTAAAGTTTTGAAAATTAAAACAGACTCAAGATATTTGACTGCCAGTGAAATGATTCATTGTTAAACAAGCAGTAGAGTTTTACATCACGCGCCTGTTCCTTGAGCACAGTGTTCTTGTCTCCCAGAAGGAAACTTATCATTATAACAAGAGATTCGGCAGTCCCTGGCCTGATTCCGCCTTTACCTTGTGTAAGAGGTTTCCCACGATTCTGAGAAGGAAAATGATAGATTCCAAATTTGCCAGGATAAATGTCAAAGCTCTTTTCTCTTGTTAGATCACTGTTCTGTACATTTACTGATGCAGAGAAGTAAGGAACATTTTTCTACTCTTTTAAATTTTTAATACAAGCAGCATACATCCACAGCAGCTGCAAAAGGCCTCCACTCAGATTGCATTTAATGGGACAAAAATTGTGTTCCACCTGCACTCTGCTTTTGAAAAATAAGGCATGCTTTTGAATGAAGCACAGTCCTTCCATTTAACATAAATGCTGTCAAGCAAAAGGCACAAATCAGTCTTCTCCCCACCTGGATTAAATACTCAGATTTACGAATAATAAAATGGAAGGATTTATCTTGACATTCTAGCATCATCCTGACGACTGGGGTTGAATTTCCATGATTTAATTGGGATAAATGACTTTGCAATTTTAAAAAGCTGGGAGGCAAGTGGCTGCTCCCCCCATATGTTATCCCAGAGATGTCTGGCATAATAGACAGCATGATGGTTGGCATGTTGTCAAGCACACAAATTGCTTCCAATGACTTGGAATGGCATTGACTGGAGAAGAACATTGACTGGCACTCGGGTTGCTCTTTCTGGGCTTCGGTACATGGTCCATTTCCACTGTAAGCTCATGAATGGCAGTGAAATTACACCAGCAGAATTGACACTGGTCTAATATGAGAATGGATACTTAGCCAAATATTTGCTCTAAATACATACAGCTTATGCCTATAAATTTTACTTAGAAGTAAGTCCTAAAACATTCATTGGAGCTTAGTCCAAAGTAATCTTTTATAGCCCAATCCTATCAGGATCAGCTAGCAGCAGAACATACGTTTTTCTACCAGTTACTACTGAAAAAGTGTTGTAAAGCTCTTTCTGGCAGTGTGCTGAGTAGTGTGCAGCCAGTATGCAGGTAAGAAGGTTGGAGCCTTCCTGCTCATGTCATTGGCTCTCTTGCCCCCCACTGGAGCAGATAAATCAGTGGGAGAGGCGGGAGGGGTGCAGAGGTTGCACGGGTGGTTGAAACAGGGGAGGGGGACTGGACGGGGTGGTGAAACTGCAAGAGGGGGTGATGCACTGCAACTGCAGTGGTGATGGCATGTGCCAGATCCTATCCCTTTTTCCTGCAGTCTCCTGCCTCCTTTGTATCTTTTAACTTGCACTAGTGAAATTGTATTATGACAAGGCACATTGCAGACTGGCAGCCCAATCCCATCCACACTTTCCTGGGAGTAAGCCCCACTGACTCTAATGGGACTTACTTCTGAATAGACATACATAAGTTTGGGTTCTGGGAGGTTTACAGGTGGAGGGAGACTTAATGAGGCTGGTGGGGACGAACCAGAAGAAGGTAGGGCAGCCAGGACACGGATGGGGGACTTAGCTCTCTTGTCCATCTCAGAAGGAACGGACAATTAATTGGCCAAATGGCTGGCCTGAATTCCTTCTCTGGAATTCCACACCTGACTCACGGCTTAACTCGCTTCTCAGTAAGGCTTGGACCACTGGCGGACCTAGAGGGGGCAAACGGGGCAAAGCCACGAGCACTGACCCTCCAGGGGTGCCTCTGGGCCCTCACCCCTGCCCTCCCCCAGGAGGAGCACCCAGGAGCGCTACAGAGGCAGCTTGCTGCCTCTCCATCAGTGCCTCAGCGCTGACTGAGCCGCTCCCTCCCCTCCTCTTTTATAGGAGGATAGGAGACAGGTATCCTAGAGAGGCGCTGATGCTCTAGGGTGCCCATCTCGTCTCCTCCTATAAAGGAGGAGGGGAGGGGGTGGCCCAGTCGGCTGCGAGACACTGCCTGAGAGGCAGCTTCCCACTGCCTCCCGGGAGTGCTCCTGGGTGCCCCTGCTCCACCTCTGAGGGTGTCCCTCAGAAGCGGCGCGCACCTCCTCCGACTGAGGGCATCCCTCAGAGGCGGAGGGGAAGCTTCCCAGCCTGGGTCGCCCCTGCTCCGCCTCTGAGGGCATCCCTCAGAGGTGGATGGGAAGCGGCACGCACCCTTCCTACTTCGGAGGAGATGCGTGCTGCTTCCCAGCCCCCACGGAGCCTTCCGCGCAGCTTACAAGTTGCACAAAGGTCTCCACTGCAGTGGTCTGGGGTTGCTGGAAGCAGCCCCAGACCGCTGCCATGGAGACCCCCACGGCGCAGAAGGCTCCGTGGGGGCCTCGGCTGCCTCCTCCGTCCCCCCTTGTTTTCAAAGGGGGAACAGAGGAGGCAGCTGCTTGGAAGTAATTGCGGTGACGATGTCACCGCAATTACTTCCGGGTCAGGTGCACAGGGGGGCGGAGAAGGGGGACGAAACAGGGTGTGAGGGGCAGAATACTGGGGGTTGCCCTGGGCGTGGGGACCTCCAGTTCACTGGCTTGAACTCAAGTAAAAATGACTCAGAAAAGGTTCAGGACGACTTGTGGTGGCTGCCCATTATGATTTGTGAGCGAGTTGAGTCAAGGGGGGCAGAGACTCGTGACTCAGCACAGTTACTCCAGCACATCCCTGAAGCCTATATACTACCATAAACAACAAATAAAAGAAATACACTCAAGACTAATTCAATCAAAACAAAGTAAAATGGCAACATAAAACAGCCCTTTTGTGACAGGGAGCCATTTAGTTATTTAATTTTTCTCTGTAAACCGCTTTGTGAACTTTTAGTTGAAAATCGGTATATAAATACTGTTTAATAACAACAACAACAACAACAACAACAACAATAATAATAATAATAATAATAATAATAATAATAATCCTTATCTGAAAATGAAGTCAAATATGCCAAGAGGAAGTGAAAAAATACAAGTTTTCATCTTCCTGTGATGTTTTAAGCCCCTTCCCTTTGAAAGTTTTTCTAAATTGTAGCATACACTTCAAAGTGTCAGACCTATTTTGTATCCCTACTGTACCGAACTAGAAACTGGCACTGATCAATACCAGCTGTGCAGTGTATTTTTGTATGTAAGGAAAAAGCCCTATTAATAATGACCCTGTTGTTTTGCTGAGTTCTGTTCCTGTAAACAGTTAAGTGAAGGACTTGCTTATTTAACAGCTAGTATCAGATTCAAAGCAACCAACCCAAGTTGTTTCCATGACTTTGGAGGACATTTGGTCCCCACTTCAGATCAGCAAGGTACACTTTTTATTTGGGCAAAGTGCTTATGGGACCACTTTTCTAATGCAAACACACTTTGCAGTTATTACTGCCCAGCAGTAATACTGTTTCTGGCCTGAAACTGGGCATAAAGGTATAGCTGTCTGAAGGTCATTAGAACAGATTGCATGCTGTTGGCTTTGGATTCTTTGAACATGTAAAATGCAAATTCTTTGTTCAAAGTAAACTTTACTTTGAAAGTAAAGTAAAATTTACCTTCTTTACAAAAATTTACTTTGTTCAAAAGAACATTTCAGGCACTATACTTTTTTGTTTCTTATTGATCTGTAACTTTTTGGTGTATCATATAACCTTGGAAGATGCAGAAATTCAAAAACTGAGAAGGGTTACTAGGACACACGCACCTCTTGATATTTATTTTAGCACCATGATGGTCTACCAAATATACAACAGCTTCCTGATTACCCTGCATCTCATACATTTTTATAAAGACATCTGTTTTCTTTTTATTGCTATTTTTATATCAACATAAAAGGGAATGTCAAAAACAAAATCATTTAAAAAATAGCATAGAGAGTCTGAAATTTCAGAAGAAATAGCAAGATGGGAGAAATGTTGTTAATGAAAGTTGAAATCTTCCCCTTTAAGTGTTCCATATACAGTGTTCAGAGGACCCTTGCATAGGAGCGGAATATGAATCATGCAAGCCATTCAGAGGGCATGCTTTGCTTTTCAGCTGCCACTGTTGCAAGTTGACTAAGGAGTGCAGGAATGGTCCCTGTACTTGCAGGCCAAACTAGTCCAAGTAAAGGCTTGGACCCAGGCTGCTGGGAGCCTGGTAAAGCTGCAATCATTGTACTGGTGAACTGTACCTTCCCTCCTTGAATACCACTTTGCAACATCAACCAAGAAATATATGCTAAATACATGGCTAACCCCAGGAAAAGCAAAGGAAATGTAACACCAGATGGATACATGAGCTTGTCTAAACCATAGGTTGTAGCAGCTGTAATACTCAGAGAAGTGCAGTTATAAGTAAATACTGCATACACGATCACAACATATGCTGTTATTGACTGTTATACCATCTACCACATGCACAGTTAAAACATGTCAGCACTCACCTGCTCTGACAAAAATTGAGCAGCAACATTTCAGCCTATATTTCTATCCTTATTTTCTAGCTTTTTTCTTTCTTTTTTAATTTAATTTTAATTGTCTAGCTTTTTCTTTCTTTTTAAAAAATTTTTTCCTCGTTGGACTAATAAATGCTGAAAAATAGGTTATCCAAGTATTTCTGTCTTATCTCATTGTCACTAGAACTACAAAGAAAATCCTCCTCACAGGACATATACAACTGAATTGGAAACAAATATTCTTGAAAGGTATCCAAAACCACAGAAAGCACATATCGGAAGTGACACTGCTTTTCTAAATGGATTCTTCATAAAGTTTGGAAAGATAATGAAAATCCTCATAGTTTATCTCACAAAACCATGAAATCAATTTTACACTGGGTATGAGACAGGTTGATATGCACAAATAGATCCCTAAGTTTTTAATCCCACTTTAGCCAATACAGCAGCAATTTTCAATCTTTTTCATCTCAAGGCACACTGACAAGTCTCTAAAATTGTCAATGCATGCCATCCGTTTTTTGACAATTGACAAGGCACACCGCACTGCTGGGAGAGGGCTCATACCCTCCTAATTAATGACCCTCTCCCAAACTCCCACAGCACACCTGCGTACCATTTGTGGCACACCAATGTTGTGTGGCACAGTGACTGAAAACAGCTGCACTAGAGACTTACACCATGTCACATATAGGTACCTCTTGTTTTACATGCTGTTTTTGAAAAGCAGTGTGTATCTCAAGACATCTAAATTAAGAATAGTTTTACCATACAAATATATGTAAATAGTACAGGATAGGGGGAAGAGGCTAAGGGAACATCAATGCTATTTTTGCAGTGAATCAACAGAGGAGGGAAAGAAGCAGGTCTGCACATCGGCCAACATAAACAGCACCGCATGTGTGTGGCTCGCACCAAAGTACGCACAAGACCTGAATGCAGCCTCAAACAAGGCACTATAGGCACCCCTGGGCAAACCTTTGAGCTGGCCAGCCAGTCGCGTGAGTCAAAGCTTTGCACAGGACACTGTCTCAGAACCAGATCATGGAAGGCTGACTAGAAGCACCCTTCTCCAGCCCTGTCTCTACTCTAACCAGCTGGGAAGGTGAAGAAGCCTTCCCTTCTCCAGCTGCAATTGCTTAGTTATCTCCCCACTTTCTTTTCTTTGGTTAAGGCAGCTGTTGCTTGCTGCTGGCTCTTCCTATCCTGCTGCTCTTCCCAAAAGGTGTGCACACCATGCTTTGCCTTGTTTCTAACCCTTCCCTGCAGGACTGGCCTTCAGGCACAGCCAAGCCACAGCTGTTTGCATGCACTGAAGCCCCCTGCTATCTGCACTGTCCAACTCTTAACCTGTTGTATTGGAATTGCGGAAGATATTACCGAGGAGATAGGGTGTGGTGTCCACAGTGTCCCTTGCTCTGAGTAAATGCAGGATTAAAGCCCAGGTGGTAGCTGGAGGTGTGCTGCACAGCTGCAGCCACTAGAGCATAAGGAAATCCCTCAGGTATATAGGGAGCACCTGAGGCAGAAAGGGTGTGGTGGGTTGTAGGAGGAGTGAATGTGGTGAGGTGACTTGGTTTATGGAATTGGGAAAGACTGGATTGTGATTGGACTTTGGCTTTGGACTTTGATTTGGATACCTTGACTGATTGGACTGACCTACCTGGAACCTGACCATTGGACTGGAACTTGGCTTATTGGCAACTCTGATTGGACTGGCTTGCAAGGCCCAGTGGATTGGGATTTGGCAAAACACCTGTCTGCTTTCCTTTGGCTCCTCCTTGATGGTTGCCATTATGTCACACCTTCACTTGAACATACAAGAGTGCATGGGAAGTATGACTGTGTTATTCCAAAAATTTGCAAGTGTAAATTAGGTGTTGATATTCAACAAGTGTGTTATTCAAAAAAATGTCTAAATCAAACAGTGTTAAATGACAGATCTCTGTACCCATGAGATTATTAGATCTGGGAAAAAGTTGTAGCTCAGTGGGAGTATGCAGGCTTTGTATGAAAATGGCCACAAATTGAGGCATCTCCAAGAAGGGAGGGGGAAAAACCATGTCAGAAACACTGAAGAACTGCTCTCAGTCAGTATAGACAATATCAAGTCAAACATTGTAACTAGGTACATGGTACCTCTGTATTTAACTTTTCTGAGGTCAAATAGCCCTTTTTGATGTAGATTGATCCTGAATGCAGAGCTTAGACAGTCAGGAAACCTCTGTTAACAAAAAGGTATCCAGTCGTTAAAGACACATGAATGGACTCACATCATTAATGATTACATTCTAGTTTCGATTCTGAGAAGCACAGAAGACATATGAATTAAACTACTGTGTTTTATGGGATTTCTATGGCTGATGAACCATAATGCCTCTGGCTCAGTAGAAAATCTGCAGATATAATTTTAAGTCCAATTATTTTAAGAGTTGAAAAACCATGTATAACCCATTAAGTTTCCACCTTTCCTCTTTTTTGAGAAAAAAGGCCAAAAAGAGCAGTTGGCCGCTCAGAGCAGCTTGCAACCACTTTGACTGTCCATGCGGAGTGGGGTGCAGGAGAAAGTAGTGAGGCAGTGGTGAGGGTCTCCTTTGAATTTTTGAGCTGTTAGAATTTGGTTTGAATTTGGAGCTAGCTGATTCTACTAACATTTGAAGCACAGCTCAGTTAGATCAACAGAGGGTGAGGTGTGATGATGTCAATTCATCAAGTAATTGGCCTTCTGTGGATTGAGGTGCTTTCCCATCAGTCCATGCAATAGCTATGTGACTGGTTTGGCCCATACTCTCTTGGCAGGAACTCCAGCACCAAGTAAACACATACATGTGGTTTCCTACACACCTTGAAATGTCTGGAAATAAAAGACTGACTGGGTAACTACACAGGTCAACACATATTTTGCTTCCTTAAACATTACACCAATTCCTGGGTATATTTGGGGTGCTAATTCCAAAAATGACATCTGTTTTGCCCTATCCCATCTAGTTTTGTTGACATGGCATACCCTCTTTAGTGAATGGTTCAAGCAGCTTACTCGTGAGGAAGCCTACACCATGGCTTCCTCACGAGGAAGCTGCTTGAACCATTCACTAATAAGGCTATACTATATCTCCAAAACTAGATGTGATAGGGCAAAACGGATGCCATTTTTTGATTTGGCACCTCAGAGTCATATCAAACCACCATAAAGTTTGGGAAAAACTTTTCTGACCCTCAATTTTGTAGGCCTGTGCTATCATCCTGAATCATTGCTGAAAAGAGCAGGACATACATTTAAAAAATAAATAAAATGCCAGACTGAAAACTTCCTCATGCTGACAAAGGGGTGTGTGTGTGTGTGTGGGGGGGGTTAACTCTTAAAATGTGCAATTTTATAATTAATTTATTATAATTATAATTTATAATTAATAAAAAAACTAATACCCTCCTCTCTTATTGCCCAGATATTTTTGGCCATTTGACTACACAATCTGGATTTTATCCTTAGTAAGGGTGTCAGTCAGCTCTGAGGTAAGGGAACAAACACTCCCTTGCTTTGAGGAGGCCTCCGTGAGTGACACCCAACTGCAGGATGCAGCACATGTCCCATTGGCGGAAAGTACTGGAAAGTACTCACATAAGGGGTTAGGATTACACCCTAAGGGAAAGAGGCAAAAAAGGCAGGAGAAGTATTTTTTGGATTGAGAAATTACAAGACAATGAGATTGACCTCACATAATATTTTTGATCAATAGGAAAGCAGAAATGAGAAGTCTTTGTTCTTAATCCAAGTCACAGCACAGGGGAGCCTTGTCCTTCGAGTTTTTCCTTAGATAACGGATGTGATCTTGGCCTGTATTACATGACTTGGAATTTTAGATTAAATTTTAAATGATTTAACTTTTCCTTCCCCTCAGACCTGAAACTCATTATTTAACAGCATCCGGAATCTTCATGCCTTCTATTGTGAATCTCAGTACAGTTGCCCCCTGTCTTATGCAAGGGTTATATCCCAGAGTCACAGCGAAAAGTTAAAATCAAGTATACTCAGAATGACCTTGAATATGCCTTACAGCCAGATAATACATACTGTTTCTTTAAAAATTAAGAGCTGTAAGCAGGCACCAAGACCAAGTGAGTGAACAGCAGCTTCATTCTCTGATGTCAAACTCACTCTCAGGCAGGTACAGGAGGGTCGCCCAGAAAGTAATGCACCACATTTTTTTTCTTCAACAATTATTTATTGAACACAATGAAACTTACACACAAGAAAGAATGATGTTTCTTCTACACTCCCTATTTTTCCACGTAATCTCCATCCAGTTCTATGGCCTTCCTCCAGCGAAACACAAGGGCATGTATGCCCTGCCGGTACCACTCCTTGTTCTGGTCACGAAGCCATTTCTGCACCGTGCGAATCACCTCTTCGTCATCCTCAAAATGTCTTCCGCGAATGGCATCCTTGAATGGCCCAAACAAGTGGAAGTCTGAGGGAGCTAGGTCAGGGCTGTAGGGTGGATGGGGTAACACAGTCCAACCCTGTTTAGTGATGTGTTCTGAAGTCCTCAAACTTGTGTGAGGCCGAGCGTTATCATGTTGAATCAAACATTCACCTGGGTTGTTATGGCGCCGAAGTCGCTGGAAGCGCTTCTTGAGTTTGGTTAATGTCTTCACATAAGCTTCAGAATTAATGGTGCTGCCTCTTGGCATCACATCAATGAGTATGACGCCCTCGCAGTCCCAAAACACAGTGATCATGACCTTACTGGCGGAAGCAGTTGCTTTGAATTTTTTCTTCTGTGGAGATTGAGGATGACGCCATTCCATCGACTGTCGTTTTGTTTCGGGCTCAAAATGGTGAACCCAGGTTTCATCACCTGTCACAATCCTGGACAAGAGCGCTTCCTCCTCATCTTCAAAATGTTTCAGCAACTCAGAAGAAATGTTTTTTCTGAGAGATTTGTGGTCCACCGTAAGACAGTGCGGAACCCATCGTGTACACACTTTTGAGTAATCAAGAGCATGGATGATTGCATCCACACTTCCTTTGCTGATTGACAGCTTCAGCGCCAACTGCCTAGTCGTTATGCGTCGGTCCTCGCGAATGAGCACATCAGCAAGCTGCGTCTTGTCAGGTGTGACAGCCGTGGATGGCCGCCCCGAACGCTGCAAATTTTGGAGCTCTGCCAAACCGCCTTCTAATGGCCTCACCCTCTGTGCCCAGCGACTAACCGTACTTCTGTCGACTGCAGATTCTTCATAAACTGTACACAAACGTTTGTGAATGTTCCCAACAGTTTCTTTCTCCGCAGTGAGAAATTCAATGACGACACGCTGCTTGTAATGTACATCACTTACAGACGCCATTTCGAAACACTGCTGCAGCTACGCTATCTGTCTGAAGAAACCAAAAATTTGTGTGCGCACTCCTGAAAATTCAAATAATGTATATCTAAAGTTTCACATTCGTACCATTACTGTAGGCTGAGAAAAAAAATGTGGTGCATTACTTTCTGGGCGACCCTCGTATTTAGTAAGTAGAATGATGGCAGAATAGCCTGCACTGATTAAACTGCTGTGTTTCTCTGTTTCTTTTTTTGTTTGCCGAGTGCATGTAGTTGAATTCGTGCAAGTAAAGCGTGCCTAACATGAGGGGCAACTGTACATATATACTAACCCAAAACACTGCAAAAGGGGTGAGTGTTTTATGAAGCTGCTGAAAATGTTCAGGAAAGTCAACACCAACAGAAACTAACACATGACAAATGACAAGAAAACTGTTATTTTAAAATTAAACCCTAATAATTAATTGCCCTTAAGGCAATAAACTAATGCTTATTCTAAAATGCACAATATCTGGCACTCACACGCACACTCCTGAGATACAAAAAAATTTAACTACAAGATGTCTTACCAACATTCCTGCCTGATACCTTTTATTTTTTAAAGAGACAAACTAGAGATTGTGCAGTTCCTCTGCTTCCAAAGTGGAAACGCTCCCATGAGCTTTACCCTTTGGAAATCAGTAAGAGGCTGCAGTATTTAGAAGCCTTAACAAACAGACTTTAGGGACTGTTAACATCCTTCCCATGTGGAGGATTTGGACAAAGCGTAGATGGTCAAGGGAAGCTAAATGCACTCTGAAAAAAACAGAGACGCTGTCTAATGAAAGTGAAACTAAAGAGACCATTTTGGCTCAACACTCTTTTAAATGCCAAACACGTAATGAGATATTAGATCACAGACATACTTGAGCTATATATAGAGTATAAAGAGCTACTTGAACTTCATCAGTTTGTAGAAAAATAAAATATGTCTAAAATAAAGCCTTAAGGGACACCAGAAGAGTTGCAGGATAACATATGCTGGCACTTCCAGAGTGGGGAGGGGGAGAGAGAGCACACAATAGAAACCCAGGAGAAAACACCATTTGTATAAAATGGTGTGAAAATAATGGAATTTTGTGTTGCACAGTAGATAGAGTGGCTCTCTTTGTGTTTTGGTGTTTAAACTGTTCTGTATAACTTCCCCACCCAATCCCTATTCAACTACAATTTCTCCTCGTACTCAAATACTGATAATGTTCGATTGATTGTGAGCTAATCTGTGAATGGCGCTGAGGATGATAGGTGAACATCTGGCAGAGAAACCACATCCCACCCCCATCTCACCCAAATTTGCTCCAGTGCATGGAAAACCTTGTGCAAGTTTTTGGAGAAACTCTCTATTTGTGTGATTAGTAGAGGACCAGAGCAAAGGTGATAAGAATAACTCAACAAGAAGGAAGGAGGAATATTGTGGATTCCCCAAAAAGTGAGATTTTAAAAAATCTTTGGTTGTAAGTCACATTGAATCCAATTGGGAAAAGACTGGGTATTTTTTTTTTAATAAGTGCATAATAAATACGTTTAGGTAATCTGAGGTGACTGTTTTCAGATTTCTGAGCCTCCTAAGATAATTATAAAAAAATAGCATCTTTCCAGTGGCATCTTTCCTTTTTTGTGAAATGTTCTGCTTAAGGATGCCCATCAAGCTCTCTGGTTTCTAGAAGGCTGACAAAATTTTTCAAACACATTGATGTGGAGAGTTGGAACTAGTATTAGATATCTGTATAGGCTGCTTTTGGGGAGGGCTGATTTTGTGGGGATTTTAATGGAGTGTTCTAATAGAATTAACTGCAAATTTTCAGTACCTGCCAGCTTAGGGATTGAAGCTGACCACTCAAGACTTAAGGCGTGGGACCCAGGTTCAGGCCTTCGGGTTGAGAAGGGAGCACATTGAAGTCAGCATAGGAGACTGAGAGCCCAATCCTGAGCTTGTACCACCGGCACTCCATTGGTAAATCAAACATGCTGTGAAGCATGTTCATGACCCTCAATGCTAGCTTGGTGCCAGAGGTAGCTCAGCGCCAGCCAGTGCTGGGCTACCGCTGGTGGATCACTGGTGCTCCACCGCTTGGCAGTTGCACAGGCAGCTGGGTGGCACACAGGTGGGTGGGAGGTGGTGAGGAGGTGTGCTTGGGTGGGGGGATGGACGGGAGGTGGGACTGGCAGAGCTCCACTCCACCGCATCCAGAGCCTCTGTTTTGGGCTGCAAGACCCGACACAGAGGCTCTTGATTCTGTGCCAGTCCAAGGGTTACTAAAGAATTGAGTTGCAGGGCTACTTCCTTTACTTGGGGGAAGGGGACGAAAGTTCCCTTCTCCTGAGGAGACAGCAGTGGCTGCCCTGTTGTACACAGGATGCCTTGGCAGCTCTCGGCAGTCCCGGTGCAACGAGCAGCTCAGGACTGGCCTGTGAAGCTGCAAGCTTTTAATGCTTCACCCCTTTCCTTAGCTGGGTCCTGATCTGAGGCCAGTTCCCAAGTAGACACATCAACAGAGAACATAAGAACATAAGAACAGCCCCACTGGATCAGGCCATAGGCCCATCTAGTCCAGCTTCCTGTATCTCACAGCGGCCCACCAAATGCCCCAGGGAGCACACCAGATAACAAGAGACCTCATCCTGGTCCCTCCCTTGCATCTGGCATTCTGACATAACCCATTTCTAAAATCAGGAGGTTGTGCATACACATCATGGCTTGTACCCCGTAATGGCTTTTTCCTCCAGAAACTTGTCCAGTCCCCTTTTAAAGGCATCCAGGCCAGTCGCAATCACCACATCCTGTGGCAAAGAGTTCCACAGACCAACCACATGTGGAATAAATAAATATTTTCTTTTGTCTGTTCTAACTCTCCCAACACTCAATTTTAGTGGATGTCCCCTGGTTCTGGTGTTATGTGAGAGTGTAAAGAGCATCTCTCTATCCACTCTGTCCATCCCCTGCATAATTTTGTATGTCTCAATCATGTCCCCGCTCAGGCGTCTCTTTTCTAGGCTGAAGAAGCCCAGGGAATCAGGCGAGCATTGCTGTCATTCCAGAACCTGGATCCAGATCTGTTTTCACTGCTGCAAATGGTGACTGGAGGGGGATTAGGAGTGAGCACTGGAGTTCAGGCAGGCATCGCCGAATCCTTTGAGATCTCAGACTCCTCAGGAGGTAACTCTGCAAAACAGACATGCTCTGGCTAGTTCTCAAGGGTACCTGAGTCATTTGTAAGGAGGAGGTCCTTCTCTTTTATAGAAGAGGTCTTCTGAAGTCTACCTCTTGGCGAATGCCAATATGTTTTAATTAAATGGCATTCATTATTTGAAAAATTTAATTGCATTTTACTATTTTATTTGAGACACCTTGGACATTATTTTAGAAATCAAGTAAGTAAATAAATAAAATATTTGCTACATGTTATAAATCAAGTATATTTAAAAAATGTGTAGTGTGTAATCTGTAAATGTTGTTCTTTTGTTACTACTCATGCTTTGATTTGAAAGGCTGAATGACTGTAAATCAAATCCTATATAGTCTGGAAAGCAACATCTTGGTGAATGTATAAAATATATGGAAATGAGTGTTTATAGAAAAGGAAAGAAATTCTTCAAACTCCCTCTCAACTTAATGGGTGTTCATGGTTGGAAAAATAAAGATCAAGCATCAAAGTAGAACAAATGCTGAGATGCAAAATGGGCTAGGAAATCACCCAGAAAGTCAAGCATTTCTCGTATTTTCAGTTGACAACTTTAGACAATGTGAAGTCCCAGTGAGGTATCATGGAACTTGTGGGATTGGTATGATGAAAGAACTGGAACTTATTATGCAATCCAGTTGACATCCAGTACCACTGGCACAAAATACAATTCTACATTGAATTAAGCTCTCCCGAACTTGCTCCTGACATTAATTAGTCTCTAGTAGTTGATGCTAACTGCTGATAACAGGTAATTATTCAGAATTTGGCAGGGTGGGGGAGGTAGTTGTTAATGAAAGAAGATAGGCTGAGTGATAATCAAAAACTGGAAGACATGGGTCAACTAAATTAACAAAACAACATTCGTAGCTGTCATCCTAAATATGTAACATATTTATTAGGATCTTCTGTACTTATTATAGCAATAAAGCTATAACAGGGATACAAGAACAAATCTATCATGACTAATCATTAAGAGTATAATCCTAGAGGGAAAAAAAAACACAATCATTTGGATTCGAAAATATAATACAGCACTGCAATATGCTACAGAATGTAGCATTTGTAAACTATTCATTTATAAATGCAGTACGTTGTCTGAGTGATAGGAAACATACAAAGGATATCTGTTAATGTACGCTGGGCCTGGCTGGCAGAGGCTCAGCTCAAGCTATCTTTACCAGGCAAATTAATGCCGCTGCCTCCTTCATTTTGTGGCCTGCTGTCTTTGTGGTTATTTGATTGGTTTTCTCCTTGTGACTGAGGACATTTGATACCAAGCAGTAGCATAGCTAATGAACGCAGAGGCCGGTGAGCAGCTCAAAATGATGCCCCGGAAGTGATGTCACAGCCGGAAGTGACATCACACCCGGGCTTTTTAAACAGTACAAATTGGGGGGAAATCTACCTCCTCTCCCCAGCAGCTCACCACCCACTTGATCTGCCACCTTCCCCCAGCCAGTGGCATAGCTAGACAAAAGAAAATATTTCTTTACTCAGCGTGTGGTTGGTCTCTGGAACTCCTTGCCACAGGATGTGGTGATGGCATCTAGCCTGGACGCCTTTAAAAGGGGACTGGACAAGTTTCTGGAGGAAAAATCCATTACGGGGTACAAGCCATGATGTGTATGCGCAACCTCCTGATTTTAGAAATGGGTTATGTCAGAATGCCAGATGCAAGGGAGGGCACCAGGATGAGGTCTCTTGTTATCTGGTGTGCTCCCTGGGGCATTTGGTGGGCCACTGTGAGATACAGGAAGCAGGACTAGATGGGCCTATGGCCTGATCCAGTGAGGCTGTTCTTATGTTCTTAAGGCATCTATCTGCTACTTGGGGACGAAGAAGATTTTTTAGTCCCCTCTCCATGGGAAAACCCCCCGACATATTAAATTAAATAAATAAATAAAAAGTTTGCCCCTTACTGGTTAGAGACACTGTGCTGGAGTGAAAAGGGATTATTCGCTCCTTCTAAATATAAGAGGAGCACCACTTGAAAAAAGTGTTTCTTTACCAGTTAGCAGGAACAGCTGTATTATGATACAGGGAAATGAGAGCTGACTCATATTAACACCTTATTGGCTCCATGCTGTATCATAATAACATCTCATTGGCTCTCAGAACAATCAGTCTCATAGGTCAGTTTTGAGTTAAAGAAATCTACTTTTTGTTCCTTAAGGCAGTTGTGTTTTTGTTTTCTGGTTAATTGGCCATAATTTTTGATAGAATACAGATATTCCAATGTGGTTTGTTTCATTGCATTCTGCATTAAATTACCTTTCCAATGATATATAACATGATGGTATTATTTGTATATACCAAAATTTTCACAATTTTGGCCACTAGGGCTCAGCTTGTTGCCCCCCTAAAGCTTGTTGCCCGGTGCGACTGCTACCCCCTGCACCCCTTTAGTTACGCCACTGATGCCAAGGCAGTTCTAGGAGCAAAACAGAATTCTTCTATTTCAGCAGAGAAATATTTACACCAGGGCTTTCTCAACTCAGACCGCTAATTATTCAGAAGAGAGAAAAGTAGTTGGGCCTTTTGGGAATGTTTTTAGTCAGGAAGCTCTTGCTTGATGACAGGCTCACTCCCCAATCTTGGCCCACATTTACTCCTTATGGTTAGGTTCTTGAAACCAGCACACTTCTCAGTCTGCACTCCAATAGATCTCCCTGTATTCATTTCCTCTCCCTGGCTCCCTCGTCCTTTCACTCCTGACTACCTAACATTTTGCACTCACTGAAGTACATCCCCAACAAGTGTAAATAAAGGATTACCACATCACATTCTTCTCCTCAAAGTTTTTCCAGAGTTATTCTATAAAAGTGAATAGAATAGAAAGATAACTTGGAATAGCACATCATCCCAAGAAACCGAAGAAGGTTGTGAATATCCCTTGAGGATTTTTTCAGTTGATCTAGACTTGTGTGATGCTGCTGGTCCAGACTGCTGACAGGATTGCCTACTAGCTGATCATGGCAGTGACTAAGGCCCAAATCCTAATCCACTTTCCAGCTCTACCTGTGCCAATGGGGTGTGTGCTGCATCCTGCAGTTGTGGGGCAGTCACAGAGGCCTGCTCAAGGTAAGGGAATGTTCGTTCCCTTACCTCGGAGCTGCATTGCCCTTATCTCAGTGCTGGAAAGTTAGTTAGGATTGCACTGTAAGATTCTAAAAGATGCCTTAAAACTTTGCACTCATATGGGTTGCAATTCTGCACACATTTAGAGGTGCTTCAGAGTCCCAGTCCAACCACACAGACCCTGTGTGTGTGTGCGTATGTCTGTGTGTGTGTGTGTGTGTGTGTGTGTAAGAACAGAGATGCACTCTCTTCCTGTTCTGTTGCACCTGGAAAAACGTTTTAGTAAAAGTTGCTAAGAAATACAAGGCATTAAAAAAACACACACACACAAAATATGCTAACCCTAATTTTTTTTCTATGCCTTTGTAAAATTAGTATTTCATCAGTAAAACCGAAAACACTTTGAAGGCTGTTTTTGTATTCATATGTATGAATGGCAGCTTCTCACTTCAAAACGCTCAACAAGTGAAGGCTGATCTTTTTCTAGTTTGCAAGTATTCTGAAGGGAAAAGCATTGATATATACATACCTTCACCCTTTATAACTGATGCATGTATCACTTTGTACACGTGTTGCAGAACCTGCATACAGAATGTATTGTATGAAACAATCATGACATAAATGGCTTTAGCTGGTTGACAAATGTGCTCCATAATATTCCAAAAACATTTTGAAAACATCTTGCATATGTGAAATACTATATTTTATACATTGACATTTTTCAAAATCATAGGAAGCTGTGAAAATGGGAAAAAGAAATCGAAGGACAAATACTTTAGAAACGTTTCTGTTTGGCTCAAAATTTGGTTCAATTTCAAAATTGAGAACTACTGATTTCCTCATTGCAGCTGTTGGAAGACAATGGAACTAGAAGAAAGTTATTGAAAAAGGGTGCCTTCTTCAATAGTATAGGATAAATTATATTTTCTTTAAGTGAATTCAAAATGCAATATGTGTAACATAAAATATGCTATTCACCACAGCAAAAGCAGCTGTGATCCCACTGAGAAAGTCAATTCCACTTTCAATGTGGGATACATCAGTATGAAACTGCACAGGGCTACAAAAGCTTCTAGCAGCAGTAATGGTTCTTTACCTATTTTTTTTAAGTGCCAAGTTGTATAGGGTCATGTTGATTCAAATATTTAAGACAACACTAGGTCTACCACTAAAGGGATACAAAAATTTCTTTCAGGACTTCTAGGGAGGTTGGGTGGTGACAAAAATATCAGACTCCAAGATGGTCAAATGGTATTTATTTTGAAGAAAAGAAATTCTTCTGCAAGAACCAATACAAAACACAGCCCCAAAACACATGAGTGAATGCATCATGGCAACTTTTGAGGCATGTTTCATGACATCACAAAACCAGTTAGTGCTGCATTAAGAAGCAATCTTCAGCAGGGCTCTAAAGAGCTCCCTAGGCCTGCACTACAGATGATGATGATGATGATGATGATTTATATATCGCTTTTCAACAAAAATTCACAAAAGCAGTTTACAGAGAAAAATCAAATAACTAATGACTCTCCATTTAGATTCTCCATTTAGTTTCCCTTCCAAACAGAAACTCCTTGTTTTGCATCATAAGCTCTCAAAACAGTTTTGTCAGGCAGTGTGGGCAGCTCACAAGTCCCATATACATGGCACTTATGATACTAGGCTCATTTTTTTTCTGTAAGAAATTAACAATCTGAATAACCAACAAACATGGAAAAAGTACACTGACCACAGCTGAAACAAGTGCACTGAAAGGAACTTGAGGACTTGGCCCATGCTTCCTGGCACTTGCGGCCATCCCCAGATGGGCAGTTATTCTGTGGGAAAATGCTTCCATGAGTGTCAGCATGAGTGGGACTTGCAACCATATGTTCACACCAATTAGGAATTTCTTCATGGCAAAAGCCATGCTAGTCCCTCCTCTGGTGCTGTCAAGTGTCCTTCAACAGACTCCCTAGTCTGCATGTATCCCAGCAGCACCTGCCCACCGAAAGGGCAGGAGTTTCCCCCCAAGGGCTTGCCCTTCCAAGGGCAGAAAATCTACTGGTTTAGACATATCAAGTCATTTGCTGCTCCAAATTTCACCTGCAACTTTTCCTTCTCTTTCTGCTAAACATCAGTGAAGACTGTCTTCCTCACCCCACGAAAATGCCTCAGATAGTGATGAAGCCTCTCACTGCTGACAGAAATAATTCGAATGGCTGGGACACCAGTTACCTCCATTATTAGTTGATTAAAAATCCTGAGATTTGGCCAAAATTGAAGCTAGGTTCTGTGTCATGCCATTCTCTCCTACTCACCGCAAGCAAGGGGGAGGAGATAGCTGCCTTTTATAGCCAAAAACAAGGAGAGAATGAGTTCTGGTTTCTGGTGACAAAGCAATCTAGAGTGCCATCTCTAGGGGGTCCTCCTGGACTCGCAGCTGCTCCTGGATTCCCAGGTGGCGGCTGTGGCTAGGGGGGCCTTTGCTCAGCTTCGGCTGGTGTGCCAGCTGCGACCATACTTGGATCATGCAGACCTGGCCACGGTGATCCATGCCACGGTGACATCAAGGTTAGATTACTGTAACACGCTCTATGTGGGGCTGCCCCTGAAGACGGTTCGGAAACTACGATTAGTACAGAATGCGGCGGCCCGTGTGGTCACCAGAGCCAGGCGGTTTGACTCTGTCAGTCCGCTTCTCCGGGGGCTACATTGGCTGCCCATTCGTTTCCGGGCCCAATTCAAGGTGCTGGTTTTGACCTTTAAAGCCCTATACTGCTCTGGGCCAGGATATCTTAGAGACCGCCTACACCCGTACAATCCGGCTCACCATCTCAGGTCATCAGAGAAGGCCTTTTTGCAAGTGCCGCCACCCAAGGAGGTCCGGGGGGCGGCTGCAAGAAATAGGGCCTTCCTGGTAGTGGCACCAACATTATGGAACTCCCTTCCCCTTGATTTGAGAATGGCTCCCTCTCTTGAAAGTTTTCGGCGAGGCCTGAAAACACTGTTGTTTAAACAAGCCTTCTGATTTCTGGCCTTCTTAACATTTTTATACATCTTTTAGTTTTTTACAGGCTTGATTCCTTGGTGACTTGCTCTTTTATTCTGTCTTTTAATCTGACTACTGTTTCTATGGCCTCTGTAATGTGTTTTTAAATGTTTTTATCTGCTATGTATTAATGTTTTTAAAAATCTGTTTTTTTAATATGTTGTTAGCCGCCATATTTTTTAATATGTTGTTAGGGAGAAGGGCGGGATAAAAATAAAGTTTTATTATTATTTATTATCTCACCTCCTCTGAGGACTTAAAATTAATGGATATTGATAACCATGTGAGTTTTATAACCATATGTTCAAAACCCACTTGGAAGATCTGGAACTCACAGAATAAAAATGGAAAAAGGTACTTGGCTTATTGCACTGGAAAACTCAGACAGATAAGAAAACCCATATGGGTTTTGCATCCAAACATGCAGTTACTCTGTGGGAAATGCTCATTTCTGTTTGTGCTTTTGCATCTTTGATCAGTGCTTCCATCTTTACCGCTGTGGCACCTTGCTAGAGAGAGAACTTCTGGCCTGTTCTATGAGCAACTAGTGCCAACAGTGCTGATAACCAAAACGTGGTATTACAATTCAGCAGTGGTCAGATGGCAGGATCAACAGGACTCAACCTAATTCTATAATATTAATATGAAACGTTGCTTTCGTTTCCTATCACTTTTGCTTCCCAATTGCTCACACAGTACATAACTTTGCTTTCCATTTCTCTTAAGCATGAAATATAGCGTCCTCCTTTGACCAAGGCTCAGAATGGATTATTGGTCTTTTAAAAGTTAATTTATAACCAAAGCAATGCCACGTTAATGCATCTATTTTAGGCAAGCAAAACTTGGAGTTAATTTTAGACAAGCTTTAGTATAAACCACAGGTTGAGAGCTTGAAAGAGACCGCACTTATATGGCCCATGCCCATAAATAATGTCATTCATGGTTCATTGGTCAAATTAATATGATGGAAAATGACTAAATTGAAAATCTGTGGGTTGAGCTCTTGATGAGTTTTGGCAGCATGCTAAGTAGGCAATTGCAGGCTTATTAATGAAAACAGAGATGGATGGAAACTGAAAAATGAAAGGAGTAGGAAATGACAGATTAAAAGTTAAATGTAACAAATAGAGGAATGTGTTGTATTTAATCCTTTTATTTTAAAAAAGACATCTACAGATTTTACCATGGTTTGGTGACTTGAGTTTTGGTGACTACTGAATACTACATATCTTACAGCTCAATCCAATGCATGTCTACTTAGAAGTGAGCTGCATATATTCAATGGGGCTTACTCCTGGGTAAGCGTGTACAGGGCTGCAGCCTTAGAGTCAGATTACAAAATGAGAATTCACTTTAAAAATAATATGTTTCAGGAAAAGAGTGTCAGCCCACTAAGTAATTCAGTAAGGAGAAAGGATCAGAAACTAATAACCCAGCATCATTACTTCCTTAATTACATGCCATATAAAACAATAATTGTTTGGATTTTCTAGTTCTAAGCCAGAAAATCCCATACTGTGTGCAGAGGCACACTAATGTGCTGTGAGAGAATTGCTAGTGTGTGACAACAAATACATAGACAAAGGTTCCATCCACAGGAGAGGCTGGCTGCTGTTCCTCTGAATGATTTTCTTCTCTGCTCAAATAGGGTGGGAATTTAACCACATCTATTCGGGTCGTTACTGGATCATTCAATCACTTCTGATGCATTTGCCCGGCAGAAATCCTTGCATCGCTAGCAGGCACCAACTGCAAGTCTGCAATTCCACCCAGGATGTAGGCCTAGCCCAAGTCAAAGTGGTGACCAAATTCTGTCCCTCCTTTGCAAGGGGGGGGGGTTCATTTATGATCCTGTTCACTCCACCCCCCTCACTGCTGCCTCCTTGCCTCTTCTACCATCATCAAAACAGGCTGCATTCTTATACTCTCATGATCCTCCCTACCTGGCCTGTTTTGGAGACTCAGGGGAAGATGAGATGGGTGGAGGAGAAAGCAATGAAAGGGCTCTCCTGGAAGAAGAGTGATGGAACAGGATCACAGAGGCTGCTACCTCTTCCTCTAGTTTGCTTTGATGTTCAGGAGCACTGGACAAAGTAAGCTGCCCAACATCCAAGAAGAGTGTGCATAAAAAGAGAGAGTGATTGGGTGGAGTGGCTGGGTGGACGAAAGGTAAGTACAGAGTGTGGAGCGGTATATCAGTTCACTACCTGCCAGAGCCTGCCACTCAAAGCAACGGCTAGCCTCATGAGTGAGCTGGCCCTTCTTAGGACTGGGAACAAAAGACTCCTTCTGACAAGTAGACAAGCTTGAATATAGTCCTGTTGCTTTTTCTGATAACAGAATCTGCTTCTGAGGGGCAGCTTACCAAACAAAACAGGAAGTGACAATTAGAAAGTGAGGTCTTAGAGAACACCTGAGCTTACTGGGCAGCTTTTCTGTACTAAAACCACAGTACAACCACAGCTGGAATGTCAGCTTTAGTTGCTTTGAAGCCCTGATCTAGTGTGAATATTGGCCAACAGTTCCTAGATGACTAGGTCAGACTTGGCATGACTGGGTCAGACTTCTTTTGCACATACAGACTAATTCTCAGTCCCTACAGAAGATAAACTTTGCAAATTTTGACCTTCTCTCTTCAACTTTGCCATTTTTCCTCATAGTAGGTCGCCAATTTGGTAGACTAGCCCCACAAGATCAAATAATACAATTCGCATAATATTTTAAATACCATAGAACAGGGGTGCTCAATACGTCGATCGCGATCGACTGGTCGATCGCGGGGCAAAATGAGTTGATCGCAGACTTCTCTCCCATCCACGCATTCCTGGGAGTGAGCCCCTTTGACTCTAATGGGGTTGACTCGTGAGTAGACCTGGAGAGGAGCCGCTCCCAGGCTTCTTTCCCATCCACGCATCCCTGGGAGTGAGCCCCTGGCAGGCTTGTGAGCCCAGGGAGTGAGTCCAGGGAGCCCAGGGAGTGAGCCCCTGGCAGGCTCCTCCCTGGGAGAGGAGCCGCTGGCAGGCTTCTCTCCTGTCCATGCATCCCTGGGAGTGAGCCCCATTGACCCTACTGGGGCTGACTCAAGAGTAGACCTGGAGAGGAGCCGCTGGCAGGCTTCTCTCCTGTCCAGACATCTCTGGGAGTGAGCCCTGTTGACTCTACTGGGGCTGACTTACCTTTCCCCTGTTTTTGCACTGGTATGTATGATCTGCCCCCCCCCAACTTCCATCTGTTGGTACTGTGTGCAAGGGGTTTTGCACTGGTCTTCCTGTGATGTCTATATAGAGATCTTCCCTCCCCCACACCTTTCCCCTGTTTTTGCACTGGTATGTATGGAGATCTGCCCCCCTCCCAACTTCCATCTGTTGGTTCTGTGTGCAAGGGGTTTTGCACTGGTCTTGCTGTGATGTCTATATAGAGATCTTCCCTCCCCCACACCTTTCCCCTGTTTTTGCACTGGTCTGTATGGAGATCTGCCCCCCCCCACACACACAATTGTATTGGAATCAAGGAAGATCTGGTGAGGAAGAAGATGTGGTGTCAGCAGTGGTCCCTTTAAGGGTAAGGCCTGGGCATCCAGCAGAGTGTGCTGCACAGCTGCAGCCACTTGAAGGAAATAGGGCCCTCAGGGATATAAGAGCACCTGAGGCAGGAAGGGCTCCACTTATTTATGTGAGTCAGCCTTTTCCTACATGAAGATCATTAAGTTCCACCATGACTGATGAACATTTGGAAGTGTGCTTGAGGCTGGCTGTCAGCAGCTACTGTCCGGACTATGCATCCTTGGCTGATTCACTTCAGTGCAAGTCATCAAAGTAAACTCAAATAATTACAAAAATGTTTATAGTTAATTATGTTGTGTTGTGCAATATTGGCTCATGCGGTTATGCAAGGTACACCAACATACATTGTACACATAAATGTTATATGTTATGATGGCATGAACATTGTAAAAAAACTCTGGTAGATCTCCAGGCCTTGCTGGGTTTCAAAGTAGCTCTCGAGCCAAAAAAGTGTGAGCACCCCTGCCATAGAATCTTGCATGCTTATTGATATTTCCTAGGAATTGTGTACAGTTTTTTTTTTTTTAAATTATGTGAATAGAAACATTATATAAAAGCGAATGTGATCCTAGATCTCAACTTACTTGTTATTACAAGGGTGTTACAAAAGCTGATTGACGTATTTCCATGAAATATGCTCAGGATCAGTGTGCTGGGCTTAAATATTGCTGTGTATACACAATATGGGTTGATTGCTTATGCATGGTTTCTCTGCAAATCTTGGAACTGGAGATACAACGTTTTTGAATCCTGACCTGAACTCAGAGCCCAATCCTGGGCTCGGCGCACCTGCTCAGAGCCAGCAAGCACTGTTGCAAACAGTTTGCCGCAAACATTTGTGGGCCCTACTGCTGGGAAAGCACCAGTGGTAGCCCAGCACTGGCCGGCGGCGGGCTATAGCTGGGTAGGTGCCTGACTTCTGCCACTCTGTGTTTGTGTGGACCGCTGAGCAGCAGAGGTAAGTGGGGGCATGTGGGGAGGTGGAGAGGAGGCATTCCAGGGAGGGGGAGGCAGGCGGAGGGTGGGAAGAGGGCAGGGAGGTGGGAGTAGTGGAGCAACACTCCACCAGATCCAGAGCTTCCGTGTTGGGCTCGCTGCCCTACACGGAAGCTCTTGATTCCCTACCGACCTTTCGGTTGGTGGTGAATCAAGTAGCCCCATTGTGGGGATACTCTCTTTACCCAGGGGATGGGGACAGAAGTTCCCTTCTCCTGTCACCGGCTGCCCAAAGCGCACAAGATGCTGTAGCGGCAGCCATTTTTGGCACCACTGCAGCTGCACGCCCTGGGCAGCTCAGGATTGGGCTGTCAAACAGGTCTGCACATGCAAAGCAAAGTCCAAAGGGGAAAAAGTTGAAAATCCCATTAGGCATAGCCTAGGTTGGATTCCAGCCATGCTCTTTGCCATGAAATCAAAGTACTTTACAATCTGAACATGTTTAAAATTATAGGCCTGAGACTCTGAGAAAAATTCTCTTAATTCATAATAGATACTAAACTGCAGAAAAGATTTAATACAGTGACCATTGCCCATTGAATCACAATATTTTTGAGAGGCTAATCTGCCCATTTCATATGAGATACTTCAAGTTCATAATATATGCTGCCATTGGGATTCGTAATACCATCTGTCAAAAGGCACTTTTTGAAAAGCTACACATTTAATGCTGTTCACCCAAGTAGTGGAATGCTAGAAATTGAAGAAAGGCTTTAATAAAAACCTTTTCCCTGTAAATATCAATTCCAATATTATACAACCATGCCTTTTATTAGCACTAAAAAGACTTTTCTGCTCAACACATTCATGTTCTGCAGCATTAAGAGCAAAACAAACAAAATAACACCAAATAATTTTAGACCCTCCACTAAGTACATTATTGTACAAAGAAAGAATAATTTAAACAACATTAGTGATCATTTGTAAACATTAAACAACCATTTCTTGCTGAATGGATTTTTAAGGAGATTTCATATTTAGGTAAACAAGAAAAATAAAAAGCAATATTCAGTAATGTTACAGTATTATCAGCAGCAATTCTGTAATTATCATTGCAGTAAGCATGCAGAAATAATAAGGGCGCATTTTAGGGCGCATTTTAGGCAATATGTCCACAACACATAAGTATGTGATCTCATAGGAAACATCATAGGATAAGTATTCCTGATCTCATAGGAAACATTTCTAGTAATTGACCTAACAGGTGAAAAATAAAGCACATCAATAACAACATTATGTATTATGCCTTTGGGGATCTTAAAGAAATGTCTTGACAATACAGCTAAAACAGGAAGAACTTCAATTGAAGGAAAGTCAGAACAAAAGCAGCAGGTCTGTGGAGCAAGTCTGTGGGCAGAGGTTTTAAATCTTGTTTAAATAGCACCCTGTTTTGTAGCACTTTAAAAACTAGCAGTAGTAGTCAGTGGGCAGTGCATGAATTTGGGAACACATGTTTGCAGAGAGAGCAGGCAGTCATAGCCTGCTTCACTTTCTAAATATATTCATTGTGTTAACAAGATGTGGCAGGCTCCAGTTTGATACTGAGCGTCTGTGAACATACAGCTTACAGATAAGGTTACTTAAATTTCATATAGGAACATTCTGCTATATTTCATTCTGGTATGTTTCATATAATGAAGTTGTACTTATTCTATGATGCTATGAAACAGATTTTTTTTCCTACTATGAGCTGAAGGCTGCAAAGGGATGGTCAAAATCTGTAGTGTCGGGAACTGCACTGAGCAATCTGCATGCTTGTTCCCAGTTGGCTGGCCCAGAGTGCTGCCTTTCTGATAGAACTACACAGCTTCCTTAGCCTGAAGATGAAATCCTGAGCCAATTTGCAACCCAAATATAAACATTTTACTCAGTTGCAAGTCTGGTTGCCATCCCGCACACAAGCCTATACAGTGAATCCCCCACTTTACAGCAGGTTCACTTTATGACCAAGTCACTTTACAATAGGAACGAGAACTCAACTCGTAAAGACTAAAGTTGTGAAAAAATGTGTTTTCCATGACTTGTGGAAAAAAGAGTCATGACTCATAGATACTCAAGCCACAAAGACTTGCGTTTTTTGTATCCGCAACTTGGTTTTGTGTCTGTGTGAGCTTGCTTACAATTTTTGCCACTCCTGCATTCATGCAGCAATCCGGAAGCCGGCTTTCAGACCTTCATACCTGGCCTTGCAAGGTAATCTATGATTCAAAGTCTGGGATTAAAACCCATTTTAGGCTGCAATCCTAACCAACTTTCCAGCAATGACATAAGGGCAATGCAACTCCAAGGTAAGGGAACAAACATTGCCCTACCTTGAAGAGGCCTCCATGACTGCCACCCCCAAACTGCAGGATGCAGCACATGCCCCACGGGCACAGCTATGCCAGTGCTGGAAAGTTGGTTAGGATTGCGCTCTTAGATGGTTTCTTACAGTCAGGAAGTTGGCAGTAGGTAAACAGGTAACTGATGGGATCCTAAAAAGAGTTAATCTTCAGGGTTATGATGCCGATTTGTGTTATGATGTTTGTTCATGCTGAAATCCGATAGGAGTGATGGGTGATGTTTATTTTAATATGATTAATAATAATAATAATAATATAATATTTATAATAATGTTTTCAAACCATACAATAATGAAACATGAAGTCTGCTCAATGAAGCATTCATAAGTCAAGAAAATGTCAGAGTTACTGCAGCATGTGTAATCTTAATTTTTCCCAAAGCACAAGGGAATGCACCAGAAGAATCTTTGCATACTCTTTTAATGCTCTTTAATAGTGGACATCCATGTCTTTCCAAAGGGAGACGCTAACGGTGCCCATTTACTAATATCTAATCATGCCTCCAGTGACGAACTGGACATTGATATTTGATCTAGTTTAATTGTTATATAAGTCCATGTATTATATGCCATACGCTAAATAAATAAAGTGCAACAAAAAAGAGAAGCCATCCACACAATGCCCCCTTCTCTTGAGTACATTCACCCTGGTCTGTGAACAAGTTTCCCAACCCTCCACCCACCAAGGGTCCTCTCCCTGTTGGACCTTCTGGATCAATTATCAACTCCTTTTGCTCCCTTCTGTCAAGGGGTAGGATTGCTGCGGATAACGGACAGCCTGTCCCTGGGTACAGAAGTCTTGAGGGTCCTAGTCCTCCCTATTGTAGGCATTCCTTGATCTCTTCCATCCTCTTTCAGGGAGGAAGCCAACTGGCTTGCTGCTGTCCTGCTGGATGCCTTTTGCTACTTTTAAGGCACTGACTCTCCCTGATGTTCTCCCTCTCCTTTTGTTGTTCTCCTGCCAAATTTCTTGTTCGTCTCATTGTTCTCCTCACTCCTCTTTGCTTTCTCCCACTCCCTGCTCTTTACTCAAAATGTGCTTCACTCCTTTTGCTCACTTTCCAGTCTTCCTCTTTCATTATACGTACTATCCCCTTCCTTCCTAGAAGGCCTCTCCTCCAGCAAGGAGCTGTAGAGCAAGGTGCGGGGAAGCTCAACAATGGCTGATGACATAATCACTGACTGTCCTCAGCTACAGCTGAGCTCTGTTACTTGGCTCCCTTCCTCAGTGGCCTGGGACAGTGAATGACTGGCATAGGCAGGAAAGCAAACCTGCAGGCCAACATGGTCATGAATCAAGCTCTCTCTCATTATTGTTTGTGTCCCTTATGCAATGTTAATGGGGCCTGTGCCAGCTTCTTGGTTGTGAAGGTGAGAACTGAAGGGAACAGACATCTAAATATATCATCTGGCTTTTGAAAACATTCCTGACTCTTCGCAAGGAATGCTCACAAAGCCCAGATAGCAAGGAGAAAGTTTATCCATCTCTAGCAAATTGAGGAACCACTTTTATGGACGTCTTAGCTAAAATGTGCTAGACACTATAAATGTTCATATCTGTTGCATCATGCTGTCCCAAAACACTACAACAGTACTTGTGGTACTTATTGTTAGCTAAAGGCATTTTTTTAAAAATGTGGAAGTAAACGCATAACTTGCATCCCAAAGGGCGTTTAAGTTGCTCTGGCATAACCCAAAGCATTCAGACACACAAAGAAAGTTAACACACAAGACATGGGAGCAATGCAAGGCAATTACACCGTAAGCAGTGTGAAATACAATCTCAGACAATAATCAGAAAAATATCACACTCTTAGATAAACCAAGATACACTTTTACTTAGAAGCAAGATACCTTTCCCACTAAATGAACGTAGGAATTCAGCTTTGGTTGCCACATTTATCTATAACTGTTCAGCACATGGATCCCCTTAACAGGGTGTGTTTCCACTAGAACAGTTTTGGTATAAGGAATTAGAACCTGGTTCAAATCTTATATCACATTTTCAGCCTTCCCTACTAATTCATGCACACATCAGTACAGATTATATAACTGTAAAACAGTATGACTATAAAACAGTCAGATTATATATTCACAGAAAGATTAATAATACCAAACAGATGCAGCTTTTTCAAACGGAACAAATGTAGACAAACTCTGCCTTGATTTATAGTTTGTAAGGACATTTAACTGACACAGATTCTTAAAAAAAATAGTCCAAATAGAACTCACAAAACCAAAACTTTAGTTTTCCCATCAGCAAGGGAAGAAGCAAAATATTTCATATGTCTGGTTGGTTATTATTTCTTTGTCATACAATTTTAAGTTCTAGTAGTAGAGCCTGAGCAGTAGATTGCCTGGCCATCTTGTAAAGTAATTGAAACACAGTGTTTTATAAAGCTTTGTACTTTATACTTTTTTTTTTAGATGTTAGGTAATACTTTCTGCTTTGTCCCTTAAGGCAACTTTCTTATGAGTAAATAAAACATGATTTTGGGATGCACACGTTCATGCACATGAACTAGTGAGTGTTAAAGATAAGGTCTAAAACACAAACAGTTACACAGATACCAAGGAAAAACACAATTTAAGATACTGGAAGTCAGGACTAGAACTTATCATCTTTCCTTCCATTAATATTTCATGGAAATCAAGAGATTTGGTATGATAGCCAGGAAAGAAAAACACATTATCAGTGCCTGTATCATTGACACAAAGCATCCATATTCCTACTAACTACTAAGAAGCCAAATGGTCATTTTTAAAAACTAAAGAACATAAATGTTCTCGCTCTCCTAATTTCAGGTTCTTCTCTTGCTTTGACATTTTATATTGGGTTATAAGACCCAATTTACTGAGACGGTTCCTACAGTTGATTCCTATAGTTGGCCCCTTCCTTTACACATGAGACAAAGACCAAGACTGCTGGAGATGTTGGAGCAAACTCCTGCACTCGGCTCCCATGGTCTTCCCTGCCTACCCCCAGTGGCACACATTGGTGCTACTACTGCCACCAGTATTGAGAGTTCAGGAGCTCATCCACCAAAGAGGGCTCTCTGATGGATGTGGGCCCTTGACCAGTGTCCAACTGGGCCAACTCATCATGCTCCAAAACCACCAATTCCTCCAAGGTCAGAATCGGGGTTAACTTGAATATTTTACTTCACAATGGGGCTGAAACAGGTTTCAAGGGTTATACCTGGACCAAACAAGACCAAACAAGGTCCAGAGAAGGGCAATCAAAATTATGGCATGGTTGAAACTACAAGGACAGCCCAAGTGGTTAGAGTGTTTAGGTGTATAAAAAAGTCAACTCTTGGGAGGAATGTTATAGGGTGATCTATAAAATTATGCAGTGTGTGGATATAATGGAGAGAAGGAAGGTTTTTTTTCTTTATTTCCCCCCTCTTCTCATAATACTAAAACCAGGATCATGATACTTAATGGCTGCAGATTCAAGACAGATGAAAGAAAGAACCTAACACAACACATGAAATGTAATGATAACTAGTGGCTTCAGAGGGGGGATTAAGCATGTTCACGGAGCACAGGTCTATCAGCAGTTAATAGCCTTGATAATAAAATTGAGCCTTTGTGTACAGGTACAGGTATTGTGAAATACCTATACCTCTAAGCCAACAACAGGGGAGGACTGCTGCCATTGTTGCTAGCAAGTGGGTTTTCCAGAATTATGTGGTTCACTTTTGTTGGAAACAGGATACTGATCTATTATTTTTATTATTATTCATATAGCACCATCAGTGTATGGAACGATAAACCCTGGGTCTAATCAAACACTCCCCCCCCCTTTTGTTCAAAACATGGATTATTACTGATTTCCAGATTCAGGTTTTCACACATCACATCAAATGGATGTATATTTAAACCGCAAGACCCATTTCCTGTTAATACCTTTGCTTAGAATTAGATGAGGAATGGCTGAAGAATCCAACTCTATTTCACCTTGTTTTGGCTATAAAAAGGCAAGGGTCAGGCATTTAATATACGGGAAAAAACTGTCCCCAAATGAGTGCTTGGATTTAAGCCAATTCTTAATTAACATTCTTGCAAAGCATGAATGTAAGAGGGAAACACAGACACAGACAAGAGATAAAATTAGATTAATGACATACTGTCCAATTTTATAGTCTCCGTGTTAGACACATCTTAGAAGAAAATGCAAATAGTGTTTTTTAAAAAACAGAAACAGCTAATGGTAACACACTGTTAAAACTCAAGCTTTGCATCCAAAAAGCCCAAACAGGACAGGCAGAGATGAATTTGTAAGGCTCGAACTCCCACTTCAGTTCTTAAAAGCAACTGAGGATCAAAATGTTTGCAATGATTAATCTCTTTCTTTCCTGAATTTCCTTTTAGGCACAGCTTGGATCAAACACCCGGTAGATTAGGAGTGATGCAAATATAGATAGTTTTGCAAGCTTGGGAGAAATTATTTTGCAGCTTATATTTGCCACAGGGAGTTAACTAACTTGTGGAATTAGATAGTTTTCAGAAAGAAAGGATTAGTTTAATTTCTCCTGGATAAACACAGTTATTGGTGCTGCTGCCTCTCCAGTCAACAGATGTATCTGATTTGCAGTGTGGAGGGACAGTTGTTTCATCTGGGAATGTTTCCAAACCTTTAAAAAAAATTCACCTCAGTTTAAACACAGTATTGGCCACTTTAGACCCTTAAAGGGTCCAATGTATTCAATGCTAATACATGCTGTATATTTAATTGTCAATTGTTCAGAACTGGTGAGTCTACCCATTAGCTTTTGGTCTTTCAAATTACCCTCCAATGACTAACAAGGCATACTTGCAATTAGGGCTGACCCAAAACTGGTAAGGTATTTTTGAAGAACCTCTTTTGCCCCTTGCAAAAGGTGTGCCCCTTAAGGTACTCTCACTGGATGTTGCACAAGAGTTGCCTATTATGCAGAGGTGGGTGTTGGGTGAAGGGGGGATATGTTCTCTAGCAGAGGTAACTAAATCCAGTAGCGTAGTTAGCAAGAGGTGGGGGGCGGTCCGCCCCAGGTACCAGCCTTGGGGGGGGGGGTGACACTACAAATAAGCCAACATCGCTAACATCACGGAGGTTAGGAGCAACCCCATCATGCTATATACTGTTGGATGCGGAATTTCCAGCAGAATGCAATGCAAAAACCGGGGTAAAATTTCTCCTTTCCATCAAAAATTATGGCCAAAAAACCGGAAACCAAAAAATGCATGGAGCCCAATGGAAAGTGAAACTATATCGCACGTTTATGCGCGTTTATACGTGAGTGGGCAAACGTGCCTTATTCCGTCGGAAAGGGCAGGCTGAGAGGAATCCAACAACACCAGAATGGTTCCTATCCAATGAAGGCAGCCCCCAAAAACACCCGAGAAGGAAGTTCCTCCCTCCAAGCAGACAAATGCATTGAGCCCTATGGAAAGCGAAAGTAAGCCACACGGTTGCATTTACTCACAAATAACCAAACGTGCCTTGGCTGATGGTCAAGTCAGGCAAAGGGGAATGCAAGGCTAGCTGCAAGGTCCTGGTCTGATGAAAGTGGAGCTCAACAAAAGCTCCAGAAGGCACCTCCCCCCCAAGAATAAAACAGAGGCTTGAGCTGGTAAGGTGGGTACTAGGGAAGGTTGAAAATCTCACTGATTTTTTTTTTGGGGGGGGGGGGTGTTATTGCAAGCAGGCTACAGAGAAAATTCACTTGGGGAAACAGGGCTGACTTCCCCTTATTTAATTATCTGTTTTTAAGAACATAAGAACATGAGAACAGCCCCACTGGATCAGACTATAGGCCCATCTAGTTCAGCTTCCTGTATCTCACAGCAGCTCACCAAATGCCCCAGGGAGCACACCAGATAACAAGAGACCTGCATTCTGGTGCCCTCCCTTGCATCTGGCATTCTGACAGAGCCCATTTCTAAAATCAGGAGGTTGCACATACACATCATGGCTTGTAACCCCTAATGGATTTTTCCTCCAGAAACTTGTCCAATCCCCTTTTAAAGGTGTCCAGGCCAGACACTATCACCACATCCTGTGGCAAGGAGTTCCACAGACCAACCACACGCTGAGTAAAGAAATATTTTCTTTTGTCTGTTCTAACTTTCCCAACACTCAATTTTAGTGGATGTCCCCTGGTTCTGGTGTTATGTGAGAGTGTAAAGAGCATCTCTCTATCCACTCTGTCCATCCCCTGCATAATTTTGTATGTCTCAATCATGTCCCCCCTCAGGCGTCTCTTTTCCAGGCTGAAGAGGCCCAAACGCCATAGCTCTCTTTTGCACCTTTTCCATTTCCACTATGTCTTTTTTGAGATGCGGCGACCAGAACTTGACACAATACTCCAGGTGTGGCCTTACCATCAATTTGTACAACTGCATTATAATATTAGCCGTTTTGTTCTCAATACCTTTTCTAATGATCCCGAGCGTAGAATTGGCCTTCTGTACTTCCGCCGCACATTTAGTCGACACTTCCATCAACCTGTCCACCACCACCCCAAGATCTATCACAGACAGCTCAGAACCCATCAGCCTATATGTAAAGTTTTGATTTTTTGCCCCAATGTGCATGACCTTACACTTACTGACACTGAGGCGCATCCACCATTTCTTTAATTCAATTATTTATAATTATTTTATTTTGCTTGATGATGTCACTTCCAGTCCTTACATCACTTCTGGTGGGTCCTGGACACATTGTCATTCTAAAAAGTGGGTCCCAGTGTTAAAAGTTTGAGAACCACTGCCTTAACTCAAAACAGGTCAATTAGACATTCTTGGGGGGTGGGGGGTGTGACACCCTAGTGACCAAAATTCTGGAAATCATGGCTTTTTGGAATAATGCCATCATGTTATATACCACTTGATGCAGAATTTCATCCATTCTGGGGAAATATTCACTGCATTTATTTTCTGTTCATTATTATTATTCATTTCATGTCATGACTATTGCTATCTCTGTCTCACCTACCTCACAGGGTTGTTGTGAGGACAAAATAAGGGGAGGAACCATGTATACCACCCTGAGCTGCTTAGAGGAAAGGTGGTATAAAATGTGAATTAATTGATTAATTAATAATATAATTAGTAATTAATTAATAATCAAATAATTAAATTATTAATTAATTATGTCGTATGGGGTGACAAAAATGTATGGGTCCCGGGTGTCAAATGACCTAGCTACGCCTCTGACTAAATCCATATTCCCTGCCCGCCGCATTTTACTGGTAGGCACTAAAACCACCATGGTACAACTGGGAACATAACCCCATTGCATCAGCTCTCAATTCATAGTGAGGGCAGCACAGGAACTTTGTTATGCTCAGTGATGCTGGGATCAAATCCGATTGGCTTTGTGGTGCTATAAGGTCATCACACCTATCAACTGGGAGCCTGGCATATTCTGCAGACCAATTAAAAATGTTTAACTGAAACCATAGACTGGTACATCCTTACCTGTGTACGAGCTGTTTGCGGCTGACACAAATGGCTGTCTGGTAGTCATGCGTGACACACACTTTATGTGGGCTGCACTTTACCTTCAAACACGGGTCTTTGGATGGATCAAGCGCTATTAAAATAAGATATTAAAAAAGGAGGTTTAGAAACATCTCTCATTACTTAGGATAAAAAACACCAAACAACAAGTAAGGAAATCAATTTAGTACTATTCAACATATCTACAGCATTTTTCGTTTCTAAAAAAAAGAAAAGCAGTCCATAAAGTTTATGTCATGTATCTTCAGAAGAACTCTGTAAAGTAAATGAGTCTGTGAGAAGGTCAGCTGATGAATGTTATAGCCAGCAAAAAAGAATCTGAAACTGCATCTGAGATGCAGACCCCATGTTTTGTTGCCTGCCAAGCATTTAATTTTATTTTGTGCTGACATGTTTGTTTGCAGGTGCACAGGCCATTGGGTGCCTACCTGGAAGAACATGATTCAGAACAGTCTTGTGAAGTGGGTAGATGGCAAGAGGCCTCAGGTCCCACAGGCCTTGAAGGCTACCAAAACTTTGGTCCGCCCAAGCAATTACTCTTCTCCCTCTCTTTACCTTCCAACAGCCTGGCTTGAGACAAACCTTGCCTTTCTTTGGAACATTACAGGATGCAAAACCCATCCCAACCCAACTCAAGTACCCATCTGGATTGAGGACATCAAAGCACACAAGAAATGTACCTGATGAATTCACCTCACAGACTTTCCTATGCTTTCCTATGGGAGTTGACGGCACAAAAAGCTGGGTCACTGAGCTCATTTTTTCTTTTCTTCATGTGTTGGTCCCATGCATGGGTCTCTCGTTGGCTCATTTTAAAATGGGTCTCTCGTTGGCTCATGCATAAAACACCCCCACTGTCTGCTACATGACCACTGCTGTGCCAACCAGCACTTAGGACAAATAACCACTCCCTTTCTAGCCTAGATGCTTGATATTTGAACAGTAAAGAAGTCAGTGGTCCCCAGATTATAAGTGGAGTAACTACATTGTGTCAGTGCCCAAGGGAACTGTATATATATTTGGCATTTGCTTGAATTAAGGCTGAGGAAAACTATCCATTTTCCCCCCTCAGTTTCAATTACATTTTCTCCTTGGTTTCTGAAACTGAAATTTATATTAAAATTGCTATTTGCAAGTTGTTGTTTTTTAACTTAGTGCAACCAAGAGCATTAAGAAAAAAAATGCTACCAGTACACCATCAGTTTGTCATGTGTAGAAGTCTGGACTATAGCCAAATGTCACTGTTTTTATTGAAACCACAATGGTATTATAGGCTATCTAATGATTGCTATTGTGCAGCAGGAGATGTAAAGACTGCTGGGCCCCATGTGAAACTTCGCAATCTTATGTGGCTACAATGTGTGATTTCCTGCATTTTATCCAACATAGTTCTAAAATCAACAAAAACTCAGCATGCCATTTCCAGCTAGTGCCAGCATGAACCATAAACACTGTGTAGAATGAAGATACTATCATTACCGCAAAATACTTTTAAACTCTGCCTTTCATTACAAAGATTCACAAAGAACATCTGAAGCTTTCTGTATCCATACAGATGACGATCTACTGGACAGTTAAATACAATTAAGCATGGGATAAAATATTGACTCTGCAGTGCAATGAAGCACCAAACCACACTCTAGTTTGGAAGGAATTAATAATGCCACATTGTAGAAGAACTGCAGGCTATCTTTTTAATACTGTAGAAAGAAAATAATTACAGACTTGGGATTTCGCCAGGACATAAGAACATAAGAACATAAGAACAGCCCCACTGGATCAGGCCATAGGCCCATCTAGTCCAGCTTCCTGTATCTCACAGCGGCCCACCAAATGCCCCAGGGAGCACACCAGATAACAAGAGACCTCATCCTGGTGCTCTCCCCTACATCTGGCATTCTGACTTAACCCATTCCTAAAATCAGGAGGTTGCACATACACATCATGGCTTGTACCCCATAATGGATTTTTCCTCCAGAAACTCGTCCAATCCCCTTTTAAAGACATAAGGATTAAAACTGTTTTACAGCCGAAAAAGATCTTTTGGGACTATAAGCAGCCCACTGATGTTCTGCCAATAATATGATGACTGGGTCCTATGAAAATGTCCCATTTAACTTACACTAAGCCTTTTATGCAATGTGCGTGAATATATACGAGAACTGAGCTGAAGAGTTCAAGGAGGGATGGACCTGAAGCTCAGGGATATGTCCAGTTCTTATTGAAGCAATACTATAAATAGGAAAACATCCAACAATTATGAAAATAAGAGAAAAAATTATATCAGGATATCAGAATTTATATAACTCCCAAAGGGATAGCCAGGCCAGTCTACAACTGCAAAAAAAATAAAAAAATAAAATGGAGCGTTTTGGGCACTTTAAATACTGACACATTTATTGTGGCATAAGCTTTCGTGCAATTTTTAACAAAAATGTAAATAGGGAAGTCAAATGGCCTTGAAGTGCACGTCATATAGTGTGACATAAAAAGCTATAATCCATTCTATGGCCATTTGACCCTGCTGTTTATCCCTTCCCCCTTTATGTACGTGTGTACGCGCATACGAACACACATGTACACATGAACATGCCCCTACGTGCCAACTGTGAATTTCATTTCAAGCATCAAAAGCTTTTGTGACAATAAACCAATGAGTCTTTAAGGTGCCACAAGACTCTTAGCAGTATTTACGCACTTGTTTTAAACTGCTTCACATACTGTACATTATTTCAGTGACCATCGCAGCGTTAGGTAAATAAGTATTCCCTTTATGTTTCAAATACTCAAAGTCAGACAACTAATCAAGCCATTCATTTGGAATCTGTCTTATACCCCTTCCCTGTCTGCCTCAAACTCTTTTGCTGATTCAATAGTTTCCTAAAACATTTTCATCAGTTCACTGAAGGATTAAGAGTGTTCTGACCACTGTTTTCTGCTATTGATCATCCTTGCCAATAGTCACCTGTGACTAGATGATGTTTCTCAGTCATTCATGAAAGGTGATAACTAGGGATGTTTTCTCTAATAGTCTATCTGCAGTGTTCTCTTGAGTTGACTCTGTCAATGTAGGCGTTGGCAGAGGCAGAAGGGAAGGTAATTTTGAGACACTGAGAGACAAGCAATAATTCTTTGCATAGTAATATTCTGGAGTGCAGCTCACTAGATCTGCTTGTCTTGAAACTGAGGAGTAGAAGGAAAATTTACAGGCACTCCAGCCTCGTGATCATTACTTAGATAGTGGACCATGATATCAGAGGAACCACTTTTAAAGAGACACACTATTAGAGAGGGGAAGGACACTGATCTGTGGCTCTCACATCTTTGAGTGTGTGTGTGAAAGAGGGGTACTGCAATCTTTTGCATGACAGAATATTATGGATATTTACATTCAAGGAGTCCCCATTGTAAGTCTCCCTAAAGTGCATTTTCTTGCATTTTTAAGTACTCAACTTTTTGAGGAATTAGGAAAAATTCCCATGCTTAAGCTCTTCACTGCTGTAGCTCTGCCTGCATGTCTTTTTTCTCATCCAAGTTCTTAAAGGGGTTTCTCTGATATTTAGATTTTCCTGTTCCTGGACTTGCAGGCTCCTCTTTCCCCACCCTCCAAGCTCTTAAATGGGTATCATTATTTATTACAGTACTATCAATGTTGTATCTATTGTTGCTGCTGCTGTTCTTGTCCTTAATAAGCATAACAGGGACATTCCCCTTTCTAAGTACTTTTGCTATAAAAGTACAGGTTGAGTCTCATTACTCTGGTCCCCAGAACTCACCTGGCTGGCAAAAATCAAACTATAGCAAATCAATTTAAAGTGCCTTTGCTCAGGTGATTTAAACACAGCCTTACTGACTTTTGTGATGTTAGGACAGAGTCATTAAGATGACAGTTTAACAATCAGTCTCTCTCCAGGGGCTTAGAAAGGATTATCTTTCTTTCAGGTATTCAGGGGAAAGGGAGGGGGTTCCTTGGAGAGAGAATGATTGATGGATTGTCAGCTGGCTGCCCTCTCTCTAACTATTGTAAAGGACTGTTTCCCTTTAATTTAAAGGGCCCTTCTCATCATGTTGAGATAAAAATCTCTACAACAGTAAGAAAAGCATTTTAAAGGGGTGCATTTTTCCCCTTCTCCAGGGATCAGCACTTTCCTTCTCATCTGCAGTGGCTATTCATGTTGAGTTGAATCCGTGTATAAAAAATCCGTGCATAACAAGGCTGGACCTGTACTACTTTCCCAACTTAAACTCCCGGTATGGAAACATGCAAAGCAGTTTACACAGGAACAAACTAGTAGACAGTGAACCCTATCTGTTGGAACAGCATTTCAGACATACTGCAGGAGCATATCCCAGCAGCTTTCAACATACAGAGCCATAAGAGAAGCCTCTGAGTAGATTGAAGTGTCTAAAAATAAGGAAAATAGGTCAAAAGTGTGTGTGTGTGGGGGGGGAGAACACAAGGCACAACACAGTAGCTTTTGTGTCTTACTCCCTGAATATTTGAAAACCACAATAACACCCATGTTAATTTCTGGAGCACATTGCATTCAACATTACATCAGCTCCTGTACCCTTAGCTGAAGGTGTCTACATTTTGTTTCATTAAAAGCACTATTAAGAACAATAATCAGCTTTCAGAACAAAAGGCAACAAGGAATTCTTCTGAACTGTTAACTAAACCATGACTGATGCACATTGGAAAAGAAATTTTGAAATGGTTTTAATTGTGATTTGAGACACAATGCTTTCTGTTGGAAGAATCCTGGCAATTTCTGTAATCATCTAAAAGAATAAAATGGCTGCAGAATCATATGAATGCAGAAAGAATTATATGGCTGCAGAAAATTATGAGTTAACATAAAATCAATGAATCTCAAAGCCTTAGAAAGCATAAAGCAAACACAAAAACCCCCAAACTGTATTATATTTTCAGGACTCATAATTTTTAAGCATCTATCACAGTGGTTCCCAAACTTTCAGCACCGGAACTCACTTTTTAGAATAAGAATCTGTCAGGACCCACTGGAAGTGATGTTATGACCGGAAGTGACATCATCAAGCAGGAATATTTCTAACAATCCTAGGTTGCAATCCTACCCACACTTACCCAGGAGTAAGTTCCATTGAATATCATTGTTAAAAGCACATACCGAGTAGCCTGTTCAAAGTACAGGTCTGTAACATTTCCCCAAATGCAGTCACATGCCATGGTAGCATCAAGTCTAATATATCAAAAATAAAATATTTAAATTAATGGCGACCCATCTGAAATTGGCTTGCGACCCACCTAGTGGGTCCTGACCCACAGTTTGAGAAACACTGCTCGATTATGTTAAGATAAAATGAATGACTGAAAAAAAAGATCTTGAAATCCTCCATAATTTATTCTGTATTCTGGAATTTGTTTCCTGAAAATTATGTGAAATATGTAAATCTTTAACTCTTTTTGTCATCTCTGAGTAAACACATTTCCAGAGACCTAAACAGTGCATAAATTCACATTTTGATTCAATGAGAACCATTTAGCCACCAAAGTACGCTAAGAATCACAACTTTTTCTCGCCCTTTTAAACTGTATAAATGGCATTGCAGAAGTACACCATGCTTATTAGTCCCAGCACTGCATCCAAGAGGCTCATCGCAATTAATCTAATTACATGACAATTTAATATGCAGGGTAGCTGCACTTCTCCACCACATAACACACATTTGCAATGGTTCTTAAGAGGTGAACAAGTCCCCCACTTTGGCTCTTATCCATTCTGAAGGGAAAAACAGCATGCTCTCAGATTTATGCTTATGAGGCTCAGGGATAAATTATGTCTGACAAGGATAAATTAGCAGAGTCTAGAAAGTGGAGTGAAACTATTTGAGGCTGTGATCTCCCAATCCTGTGGGGGACATTGTGGAGTTAAATTTCAAGCAGTAACCATTTTTGCTCCCTTTCCAATCCAGTTTCATTTCTGCAACTGCTAAAAGGGATTACATGATTCTACCCTTTCCTAACCTTTTCTATCATTTTGCAGTCCTGTTCTATGAAAGCATGGCACATATCTCCAAATCAAACAGGCTTTAGTAGAGAGTCTTTGTTTTATTTTTTTGAAGTCATATTGCATCAGGACTTCCAAAGCCAGATGAAGTGGCAAAATACAAAAGAAAGAAATATGTCCAGGTTCAGATTTGGATTATAACCTGCTTTTACTCATGTACTGTACCCCAGCTGTCTCCAAACAAATCCTACCTTCTATTGGTCTCTGACTTACTTGTTGATCTCAATAATTAAATGCTTCATTACATAAAGGAATGAAAATTGAGAGCAAGATCTGATAAGCACTTTCATCTACACAATCACTTGTCTTAACAGTTACTTATGTTGTATCTTTCTGTTGTTTACACATGCAAAAAAAAAAAAAAAAAAGGGGAGGGAAACTGCTGCTCTCTGAAAAATGCAGGTTGATTTTGTAAACTAGAGCTCTAATGCAGCCATACCCCAATTAGGGTGCAATCCTAATCCATTTTCCAGCACTGACATAAGGGTAATGTAGCTCCGAAGTAAGGGAACAAGCACTCCCTTACTTTGAGGAGGCCTCCGTGAGTGCCCCCCAACTGCAGGATACAGCACACATCCCATTGGCACAGCTATGCCAGTGCTGGAAAGTGGGTTAGGATTTGGGCCTTAGGTGTTGGGACCACAAGAAAATAATTTTATTTTTCCCCGAGCCCAGATTAGCCCCCCCAGGCTAGCATCAGGGCTCAGCCATGTTAGTCAGTGGCACAGAGCCCATATCCAGAGCATCCATTAAGGGTGCAATCCTAACCCCTTACGTCCGTGCTTTCCAGCACTGGCATAGTGGTGCCAGTGGGACATGTGCTGCATCCTGCAGTTGGGTGTCAGTCACGGAGGCCTCCTCAAAGTAAGGGAATGCTCATTCCCTTACCTCGGAACTTCACTGCCCTTAAGTCAGTGCTGGAAAACACTGACATAAGGGGTTAGGACTGCATCCTAAATCAAGCTGACATTAGGGTCATCAACCCACCATGACTGGCCAGCAGTCTCCAGGAATCTGTTTGATCCTGGTTTGACTATCCTGGATTGTCAACCAACTATGGGTTGCACAAATCAATTTCCTTTGAAACCTGCAGTTTGTCACAAACTGCCACAGAAGCGTTATATCTCCTTCCCTTAAAGAAAGAGAATAGGGGAGGGGGAGCTGTACAAGCCCAAGGCTCACAGTAGTTTGTCCATGTAATGAAAATTCAAGGCCGCTGGTTTCGTCTAAATAGGGCTTCTCTCTTCTCACTCAGAGAAGGAAAGTTATTTACGGGAGCTGATTCTGAAATCCATCCTCATGTATTTGCAAAAGCAGATATTAATCTGGAGTTGTGACACAAGAATTCCAATGGTGTGCTCTGTAGGCACATTGCCGCCTTTATGCTGCCCCCATCAAGAGGCAGGGATGTGAAAATGGCAGCCTCCAATTGGCTGTTGGGGCCTCCTGGGGGAAGAGCAAGCTGCACATTGTTGATGGGGCTTGCCCCCTGGAGCAGTTCACCCTTTGCTGTTGGCTCCCATCTGCCTGCCTGTTGTACAGTCCAAGAATAGCTGATTGCCAGCATTTCTGGGGCTGGGTAGGAATTTTTTACTGTTTGCAAAAATTTTTTACCTACCCCGCTGGCTATGTGGTGGGCAGGGATTTTTTTCTCCTTAATGCTACAATGAATTGTTTTGGTCACTTTGACAGGTAACGTGCGGGCCGGGTAGGTGGGCTTATATCAATGGTGTCTATGCTAAGGTGAGTGAACTCAAGAGAAATGACAGGAGATCATATATGATTTCTTCTTGACTTCTACCAGGTCAAGTGTGGGTGGCTGGCAGTTCCCTTGGTTGGAAAAGATAGGTGGATAAAACTCCTTGGCTGGATAAAACCCGTTGGGGTTTACCTGAAGGGCCTTGATGCTATCCTGCCACCTTGACCTTTCAGGGTTTAGTCATAAGCCACTCAGGCTCAGCTCGAGTTTGGTTTGGAGTCAGATGGCTATGCTCTCTTTACAAGGAGGTAACTGTTAGCTCTTCTCCAGTCTAAACAGGTAGTTTAGTTTAATCCCTGCTGTAGTTTGATTATGATACCTTAATAAAATGGCCCTAATATCCAAGCTTGTGTCTCGTGTGCTTATTGGCCCCGGGGGGGGGGGGGTCCAGTGGTAAGAAATTATTACTGGGGCTTTTGTAATAATTAAGTTTCAGTTCAGTTACTGCTGATGCTCACTTTGCAGCAAACATGTGTCTCACAATTATTCTTCAGCAGTGCCACAGAGTTGGCTGCTGCAACTCTTCTCTGTTGGCTTAAGCACTCAAGAGCTACAAAGAATATGCTGCATTAACATCCATTACAATTACTTGCTGGAGAACTGAATGTAACAAGTACATGTGTACTGAGAACATTTAATGCAAGACATGGAAATCTTCAAAATCTTGAAAAGCATTTTTAAGAGTGTTAATAGCTTTGGCACCTATCATTATTAAATCACTAGAAGAATGTAATGGGAGGGCAGATTAGAAGTTTTTTTGTACCATTAGAGCAGCAGTTTTCAAACTCTCTAGGAGAGTTTGCACTGCTGTAAGTTCTTGCAGGGGTGGGGGGGAGGAAGTGAGGGTGGGGGGAAGGCAGCGATGCGATCCCCAGAACCAGATCCGCAAAACCAGAAGTGGAGCACAATCGATCTACCTTTACGTCTAACTAGCTGGGGACCCCTTCAGATGCTTGCGCAAGGCTCCCCACACCCCCGATAGGCTGCTGCAGGGACTGGTGAGTACAACCCAGTCCCTGCAGCCCTCCTGAGCGGTGCGATCCTGCAGATCGCGTTGCTGCCCCCTCCTTGCCTCCCCCTTCCCCCTCCCCTTAAGGGGAAAGAGGCCAGGGCCCTCATGCTGGGGTGTTGTGATGCCCCAGTCTGAAAACCATTGCTGTAGAGGGAAAGTGCCATGATTTCATTACTTCCCATTACAAAAATAGGTGTGTATGCTTTGAAGATACACGTGAGTGCCGCTTTGCGATGTTTGGCCCATCCCCCCTGAGCATGTGATGCAGTTCTTGGTCAGGCTCAGGTCAAATGGCAGGGCAAGTAATACACTTGGAGGCTACTTGGCAGCCCTGGCTTTTGAGGCCACGGCACACAGGCTATCTGACTGCACTGGGGATTTTTGCATTCGGAAGGGTGGTCATAGGATGCCCCTAAGGGAGGGGACAGTAGGCAGCCTATTACGTTTGGCCTCCTGGCCTCACTATGTGAGTCATTCAGTGCAGTCTGTTCCATTCCATTTGAAGCACTGTTGTTATGGCAGCTGCCCTTGTTCTCTTTTTCTGGGCTTTCCGCCCTGGTGAATTTTTTGGCACAAAGTAGGTGGGACGCCTCTGAGCATGCCCTACAAGTCACGGATGTGCACTGAACCCAGACTGGCATGAGGCTGAGGCGGTCGAAGACGGACCAGGTTGGTCATGGACAGTAGGTCCAACTGAATGGGGCAGGGAACTCCCCACTTTGCCCAGTCACAGGGCTGTGTGAATATGTGGCACAAAGAGGCGTGTCCGATGGGCAGCTCTTTGTGCACAAGTGGAAGGAGCACCATTGTGCTGAGAGTGGGGCCGACGTGACACAGGAAGCGCACAAAGTGAGCGGATCCCAGGATGTTAATGATGGCCTCCCAATGGGACAGAGGAGGCTGGAGCCCCTCACCAGGTTCCAGCTCCTGGCTGCGTGAATATGTGGCTCAAAGAGCCATGACCGATGAGCCACTCTTTGTGCACAAGTGGAAGGAGCACTGTTGCGCTGGGAGTGGGGCCAACATAGTGCAGGAGGCACACAAAGTGAGCAGATCCCAAGATGTCAATGATGGTTCCCCAACGGGGCAGAGGAGGCTGGAGCCCCTCACCAGGTTCCAGTTCCTGGCTGTGGTGAGGAAGTGTTGGGATGGCCTTAGCCAGGACTCAGCCAAGTTTGGCCTTCATTCATTTAGGAAAGGGGCAGCAACGGCTGCTGCTGGCATGGGCTGGGATAGCGGGGAGATCAAAAGAATAGGTAGGTGGAGATCTTGGGCATTTAAGAGCTACGTGTGCCCCAAGGCAGGTGGGTTTTCTTAGTTATCACATGATTTCATGTTTACTTACATTGTTTTGTTTTTCCTTCTTTAATTGTTAGGTTTGGGCCTTTCCCTGCCAGGGAGGGCACTGATTTGTGGCCACTCCACTGTCTTCTGGGCTCACAAGCAAGTTCTCAAGAGTGAATTCGGATCTCAGCTGGGCCTGGGATCACAGCTTTCAGTGCAGTGGGCCACCAGAAGAGGGATGAAATGGGGGCGGTTACTGCCCATGGTGTATGAGTGTATACAGGGAGCTCCTCCTCCCCGGGTGCTTCTCATACACCTTGGCGGTAAACACCTTTGCCTGAGGACGGGGTTGTCCTTGAGGCAGCAGGCAGCACACTGAGAAGCTGGATGCCTGGCCTGATCATCATATGGTCGGATCTGCTTCTGTGCCGGGTTTGGAGGTGTACTTCAAGCCCAGCTGGAGTTGATAGAGCCAGAAGGAAGGTGAATGTGCACCTGGGGAGGGAAGTGTTGGCAGCTGGCGGCCTGGTGCTTTGCCACCCAGATATAGTGAGCTCTCTGCCGCACCTTTACAGGGGAGATGGCGTGCATCTCTCAGAGGTCAGGAACCATATCTTTCTGTCAGACTTGCAACGGGTCCTGCAAGAACTCTTAGATGGGGCAGGGGGGATGCTAAGCGCCAGGCTAGCCCCCCCCCCCGGTGTGGCAGGGTAGTGCGGAAACTGGAGAAGAAATAGGGAACCGGTGTCTACCTTCAGGCAAGCAACAGGCTGGTTTAAAGCCAGTGCTGAGCCCCAAGGCTACCCGAATCGGGGGCAGACTGGCTTGACCCCGGAATAGAATTGGGATGCTCACCTTCGTGGTTCCCCGACTCAGGGTGGGCAGAACAATTCAGCTAGCTGGATCCCATTTCCAGGGGTTGGTGATGAAGAACCTGGGGGAGCCTTGGGCAAGCTCAGGTTCTGAGTCAAGGTGGTTCACCCAAAGGAGGGCTCAGACATGAACTGTCTCCTAGTTAGGTGCCCGCACTAAAGGGGGGTGGAGTATAGTCAGATTGCACCAATCGCTGCCCTTGTAATGGAATAAATCATGGCCCTGTTTCAACCAAGTCTTTTGTGACATGCATGTTTGTGGGGGGATACCTGGGCAAAAGCCTTCAGAGGTGAGGGGAGCACAGCTTCCCCTCATTTTCGGAGGCTTCGTTTAGCATCAAGCCTTGCTTGGCAACAGGAGTGCTATAGTTGAAAGCCCAACTTAGCTAAAGGAATAAAAGGTTGAAAATGTTTTGCTGACTCACTGCAGAACTTCAGATTCATTACTCCAATGCACTGCTCAAATTACCAGCTGCTTCTCCCTCAGATAGTACATTGTGAAAAAAAATCAACAGAATAATGTTTAAGCAGTAGTTTAGGCTGGATTTTTTCATACTCAAAGCAGCAATTTGGTTCTCCACTGGAGGCCACACAGAAATGAAAGGACTGCAAGGAAGGAACCACGTACACTACCCTGAATTCCTTGGAGGAAGGGCGGTATAAAAATATAAATATGTAGTACTATATACAGTGGTGCCTCGCATAACGAAATTAATCCGTTCCGCGAGTCCTTTCGTTATGTGAGTTTTTCGTTTTGCGAAGCGCGTTTTCCCATAGGAATGCATTGAAATTTAATTAATGCGTTCCTATGGGCAAGAAAAGTCAGAACAAAGTCAAATTTGGTTTACAAAGTGTTTATTAAGTGCTCTTTAAAGGCATACATACTGTACAGAGGATTTCAAAAACGGGAGGGATGCTGAGTGGGGAGCTTGAAGGCTGTAATCCTGTGCACACTTTCCTGGGAGTAAGCACAATGGGACTTACTTCTGAGGAGACACGCACAGGATAGTGCTCTAAGCTGGGGAGGACACAGCAGCTGCACTCAATTGCTTGCTTTTGCCATGATCATGGGGGGAAACGTGAAGGAAATGGGGCAGTGAGAGGGTGAATGAGCGATGGGGGGATGCTGAGTGGGGAGTTTGAAGGCTGTAATCCTGTGCACACTTTCCTGGAAGCAAGCTGACATGAAGATCCTCCCCTTACTAGGGTGAACGGGATCATAAAGTGACATGAAGATCCGCCCCTTACTAGGGTAGACGGGATCATAAAGTGACATGAAGATCCGCCCCTTACTAGGGTGGACGGGATCATAAAGGGACATGAAGATCCGCCCCTTACTAGGGTGGACGGGATCATAAAGGGACATGAAGATCCGCCCCTTACTAGGGTGGACAGGATCATAAAGAGACATGAAGATCCCCCCCTTAAGACAAACCAGGACAATAAAAAAAAAATTCGTTACGCGAAGCATAAGTCATAAAAATTCGTTATGCGAGTTACCAAACTTCGCACACCGCTTTCGTTCTGCGGGTTTTTCGCTGCGCGGAGCATTCGTTATGTGAGGTACCACTGTACTTAATTATAAATAAGTTCATAGCATTTTCATGCCTTCCCCACTGCTTGATGTGGATATACTGCACTATATTTGTACCAAATAGAAGAGCGCAGTTTGTTAAGGTAAGAACTTCCCCTACTGAATCAAGCCAAAAGTTCATCAAGACCAGCATTCTATCTACTAGTCAGTGACATGCAGTCAGGGTAGGCAAGGGAGGAAGAGCCTCATCTAACCCAGCAAGGGAAAAAGGACCATAGTATGTAAAAAAAAAGTATGTTTTCCTTTTCGAAAGTTGTTCCTCTCTGCTCAGCTCAGTCCATTTAAAGCAACACAAACACAAACACACACAGAGGGAATACGGAGAGCTGCCAATCCTCCCAGCTGCTAAATGACAAAATTGGTAGGAACACTTACAATCACAGGAGAGGAGGGGCACCAGGAAGAGCTGCTTCCATTGGCCCAGTAATAAAAAAAGACAGCACTTGTGACATCAGTCTCTGGAGAGGTATTAGAAAGACTTGCCTCCAGTGGGTTAGGCTATATTCATAGCTAACTTCAAGGGGAAAAAAAGCAGGATGGCTGAATAGCCAATCAAAAAATAGCAGGACATCCATATCCTTAAGCTCTGGAGAGTCAGGAGGAAGAGTTGCTTCTCTTCTGTTTAAAAAAAAAAAAAAAAGCCACCATGAAAAATCAAGGTGCCTGAGCAGTGGACTGGCTCTCCAAAACACCAGGAGCTGCCATTTTCTAGTTGCTTCGGAAGCTATGTGCTGAGATCTCCCTAGCTCCAAATGGGGGAAGAAGAGGTGAGATTAAAAAACAATATTGGGGCGATGAGCTTTACCTATTTCTGGGCGGGGGGGGGTGTTTCAGAGACTGAGCTTAAGAGGGGAGACAGTGTGTGTTGCCTCCCCTGGCCTGGAGCTCACTGCATGTCTCTGCTATTAGTGAGGTACTCCATGAAACACATAAGCACATGAAGGCAAAAGTCATCTCTAGTTTGTCTTATCTCAAAGTATAAGAATAAGAATTCTAAGTACAGGTTTAGCCTCATTATTTGCGTGGGTTCCCAGAACTCAAGAGGATGGCAAAAACCATACTATAGCAAATCAATTTAAAAAACAAAGTTTCTTTGCTCCGGTGATTTAAAAACAGCCTTGCCGACCTTTGTGATGTAAGATAAGAGTCATTAAGAAGACAATCCATCAATCAGTCCTCCTTCAAGTGCTTACAAAGGCATTTCACTCAGTGCCTCCCTCCACCAATGCAAAGTGATCACCTTTCTTTCATGTGCTCAGGGGGAAGGGAGGGGTCGCCTGGAGAGAGAAGGATTGATGGATTGTCAGCCAGCTGCCCTCTCTCTCTCTCTCTCATTAACGAGGCTATTGTTAAAGGACTGTTCAGTTTTTTAAACTGATTTTAAAGGGGTGCATTTTTTCCCTTCTCCAGGGATCAGCACATTCCTTCTCATTTGCAGTGGCCATTCGTGTTGAGTCAAATCCGTGTATAAAAATCCGTGTATAACAAGGCTGGACCTGTAGTATGTTTTCTATAAGCAGCTTCCATTTGGATATTATCTATATTCTACCTGATTTTGAAGGCAATCCAGTCAACTGAAAGCAAGTACTTGTTCTGGTGACAAGTTAAAATAGGATGCCATTTCATTGGTATGATACAGAGCATAAACGCTGACACATTTTTGTGGTGCTTGGCTCCACTAACTTGGAATATACCTTGACAAGAAAAATGGAAGAATTTCCTTTCCCTCTCTTAGATTGTGTACTCTTCCTAATACCATCACCTGGTTCTTAACATCTTAAACCCCTTAAAGGACTATGCCAGGTCACACTCATGTGATGCAATAAAAACCCCAAGGACAGAACCTAGGAAAGATTTTCTGACACATGCTAATGAAAGATCATGCTCAATTAATCGGTTTTCTATGAGCGGATGTTCATCACCTGTTGGGAAAAAGACACACGGGAATTAAATGAAAGAGGACCACCACTTGTATTTTGTCATCACAGTTTTCTGTGTCCTAAAGCAATGTGTGTGAAAGCTTCAAAAAATGCAGGTATCAGCATGTGAGCAACATAAGAAGAGGGGAAGGAGGCGAGGCAAATGTCCAAACAATTATTCATTCAGATCAGATCCAGCTAGAGCTGCCATGACAGTTTCCCAGAACTATTTGCTGGAAATGTCTTTGAGATCACAAGATGCAACACCAGCACGAGCAGTGACAACGGTCAATCTACTGTCTGAAGAGAAGATTCCAAGATTTCCTGTAGCTTATAACTGGACTGGACAAGGATTTATTAAATTTGACATAAAAAGAGATCATATAGTAGCAGAATGGAGAGATGCATGGCTTGTTCTTGTATTTGCTCATAGTATTAGAGCTGATATGAATCCTTTTCCCTACCACATTTGTCATTCCAACCTTTCAAGGGGACACAGCAGGCCAAATTTTGTTGATTTTTGATGATCAGGCAAATTTCTCAATACTTCAGTGGCAGTGGCTCTTTATGACTGGTTGTGCGGGAGTCATTTTCACTTTCCGTCTTTTTTTTTTTTTATAACAGCTTAACACTGTGCCTGTGGAGGAAGTGCTGCATGACTTCCTGTCAGCCAGCTCTTGCTTGATGCCATTTTTTAAAAAACCAAGAATGAATGGAATGACATTGCAACATTGCATTATTCCCAGTACAATCCTGGAATAAAAAATAGTAGCTTTTCACAAAGTCAGTAAACACTTCCTTGAAATATTCACCCCCACCCCTGAAAAAATGCTACATGTTTGCCACTTGTGAATAGTGGTGGCAATAGGGGAAGGACCAGTTCAAATCAGCATTACAGAGTATATGATGCGGCCTTTTCTCCAGAGCAGTGGTTCTCAAACTTTTTAGGATGACAACTTGTCGGGACCCACTGGAAGTAGTGTCATTACACCTGGAAGTGATGGCATGGTCAGAAGTGACATGATCAAGCAGGAAAGATTTTTAATAATCACAGACTGCAATCCTATCCATGCTTACCCAAGAATAAGCTCCATTGACTATCATTATTAAAAGCATATACATTGTAGCCTGTTAAAAGTACAGATCTCCCCAAACACAGTCACATACCATATTGGCATCAAGTCTAATGTGCTAAAAATAAAGTATTGAAATGAATGGGGACCCACCTGAAATTGTCTCATGACCCATCTAGTTTATCCCGACCCACAGTTTAAAAAACAGTGCTCTAGAGCAGGGATGTCCAAACTTTTAGGGAGGAGGGCCACAACATCTCTCTGACATTGTGTCAGGGGCCGGGGAAAAAAAGAATTAATTTACATTTCAAATTTGAATAAATTTACATAAATGAATATATTAGAGATGGAACTTATATGAATGAATGAAGGTCTTGCAATAGCTTAAGGCCTATAAAAGGCCTTGCACAACAACAACAGTATTTATATACCACTTTTCAACAAAAAGTTCACAAAGCGGTTTCCTTTGCTGCTGCTTATGCATCACAGATGTAAAATAGTGAGCAGTGGAGGCAGCCCTCATCCCACAGCTCATGTGAGAGGTTGAACAGTTGGCTGTCACACTGAGAGTAGTTGCATTAGGCCAGCGTGGGCTTCAAAAAGTCTCCGGAGGGCCAGAGGCTCATTGGAGACTGGGGGTTCCCTGAGGGCTGGATTGGGAGTCTCAAGGACCGCAAGTGGCCCCAGGGCCGGGGTTTGGGCACCCCTGCTCTAGAGGAATAGTTTGGTGCTAGCAATGGCATGTCTTCTCCCAGCTCAATTTTCACTTGCATCTTAAGTTGGTCATGACTCAGACCTCCGTCAAAGTCTTGTCTTTATATGTTTATATAAGACACAGTGCAGTTACATCGTCTTTGTATACCCACAAGTTTATATAAGACACAATGCAATTAAAACACACACATACACTTTTGAAGGTCATGTTCAACATGGCCCACCTGTGGCCTGGACTTGTGCACTATCTCCTTTGAACACAGCCACAAATTGATGGTGTATGAATGCTAAGAGGTAAGTCATTTTAATGTGTAAACACTGCACATGAAAAGGTCAGCACACAAGGTATGAAATTAAAATGAGTCACTGGGTCACACAAAACTCTTCATGAATATTTTGAGCATGCCCCACATCTTGCATAAATTATCTCTTTGTGGGGAGCGATATGGATGTACTTGAGACAATCTACTACTCTTTTAACCACCAGCTGGCCATTTAACAGCTATGGTTCCTTGGTGTTGCACTATTGTCCAGTACAGGGGTGCCCAAACCTCGGCCCTGGGGCCACTTGCAGTCCTCAAGGCCTCTCTATGCAGCCCTCAGGGAGCCACTAGTCTCCAGTGAGCCTCTGGCCCTCCAGAGATTTGTTGCAGCCCACACTGGCCCGACGCAACTGCTCTCAGCATCAGGGCAACTGTTTGGCCTCTCGAATGAGCTGTGGGATGAGGGCTCCCTCCACTGCTTGTTGTTTCACGTCTGTGATGCAGTAGCAGCAGCAAAGGAAAGGCCAGCCTTGCTTTGTGCAAGGCCTTTTATAGGCCTTGAGCTATTGCAAGACCTTCATTCATTCATATAAGTTCATCTATTCATTTATGTAAATGTATTCAAATTTGAAATGTAAATTAATTCAGCCCCCAACATGGTGTCAGAGAGATGATGTGGCCCTCCTGCCAAAAACTTTGGGCACCCCTGGTTCAATAAATGTGGAAAGTGTTCAATAGACTCAAATGTTTTCTTTCTCTTGTGACTTGAGGACAATTTGGTAAGGTTTCTCACTGACTTCACAGAAATGATATAGAAGCCATGGCTTCATTGTACAACACTGCTTTGGAAGGTCCAGGATAAGATCCTCTCCATTCAATTGTCATCCACCTAGGATAGGGGGCAACTGAAAACTCTTGTTTTCAGCCTATTATTATAGCTCTCCTCCTTCAACAAATAGACATTGCATTCATGTCTGTTAGTGAAAATGAATTTTCTTACCCTTTAGCCCAAATACACCATATTTCATGCCACTGAAATTACACTGGACACCAGGTCAAATTACACCAGGCCAAAATACCTAAAATCTTAGAATGGGTGACAAGAAAACTTCAAAGTCATATCAGGGGTGGAAGTAAGGTCAAGGTCAATGAATGCTGGCTGTATCTATATTTCCTCTGGCTACCCAAGCCCACTCAGCAGCTTCAAGGCTTAGCTGCTTTTCAGGGTCTACAGCTGGAAGAAAAGCAAAAGGTCAGCTACATCCATGTCAAGATTACAAGACCCTTCCATCTATGCTGAAAGTTTCAAATCCCTATCCCAAGTCAGTCTAGCCATGTTTAATTTCTTGCTGTAACTCTTAAAAGGTAATATGCACCCATTATAGTGAGTGTATCTTCATTCATTGTTTTCCAACTGACCTTTGTTATTCATAGCTACCTAAGCCCCTTATTAAATCTATAAATCCTCTGCAGCTCCTTCTTAGAGCTATTGAAATAATTGGGAAATAAACACCAATAACAGCATCTGTTTTCTAACAAGCTATCAACAATATGCTAGCGCTCTTGCTGTCTCTCATACGCACACGCACACAAAGGGGTATATAGTACAACCCACTATGGGTTACATTTCCAACTCCCACTTGCGAGTTCTCTTTCTCTGATTTAGAAAGGAGAATATTTTGCTATGAATAATATAGTCTGTTCTCAATGCTCCCTGCTCCCATATCTCACAAACAGCCAGAACTTCATATAAATCAGTGTTGGCCAAAGAACTATCAATAGTGGCTGAGATACTTTTCTATTACATTTCATGCTTATATATATATAACTACTACAAAGAAAGGTAAATGACTGGAGAGGGAAATGTTTTGAGATTCACGTGGTGAAATCTGTTGGAGAGCTGACATGTAAGACTATATTGTAGCTCTAGGTTAGGTGTTAAACACACCACCCAGCACATTTATTTTTCATATATGTGACATTCAAAGGGCGATAACAAATAAATACTTCGCAAGGTCTTTCCATGTCAGATTGACAGTTCTCTAGAACTTTATTATACACTTGCAAGGTGATTTATGAACTGGATTTTGTTTCAAGATTATTCTTTTATTAAAAAGATACATCCAACTCCACAGAAAAGCCAGCAATCAAAGGTAATACAACATTATGTAAACACTCTTTGTTTTCAATATTGTCCCGCTGAAACTACCATGATTACTTCAAAGCAAAAAGACTTTTTTATAAGAAAATGTCAAAAATTGTTGCTTCAGGCAGTACCCTTGGTATTGTTGTTGGCGTAAGAGATAGTAGGAACATCTGTTCAGAAATGACTTAAAGTAAAATGAAACAACAACAGATCTTGACAATAGATTTTGTCAAGAACAAACTTTCAACACATAAGCATATGTATTGTAAAGGGAAAGAATATTAAGCAGCAGCATGCAGGCAAATTACCTGGTACAGTACAAACTATTTTCTATACCGTTGTTTACGCCCCTTTCTCCCTAGTTAACACAAAGTCACAGATGCAAACCATTATCTGACATGTCAAATGGCTGAAGGCAGCCACTGAAGAGAAAACTCTAAAAATATGATTAACAATGAACAGCTTTTAGTATTTGGTAAACATGCTTCTTCAATAGCATATTCATGTGCTGGCAAACACAGAATTTCACAGAGGCTACGATGATTGGCGATGGCTTGAACAGCGTGCTGCTGGCGGCCATTTTGTGATCGCTGTCACAGGAGATGGTAGGATCGCAGCCTCACCACTGGAGCCTACTGCCCCTGCCAAAGCTGGTAAACCCTGCCAAGGTGGAGGAAGAATGTGGGTGGGAAGAGGGATTGCCTGGGAAGGGAGGGGGCAGAACAATGGGCAGATACTGGTAGCAACGACAGGAAGAGAATAGATATATAGCCCAACTACTCAGATATATGGGAACACAATCCATACCCAAGCTTTTGAATGACTCCCATTTGTTTCAATAGGTTCTGTGCAGAGGTCAACGCAGGCAAAGTTTACATTGCCATGGTAAAAATACAGGCACTGAACAGAATATTGAAGATACTGAGGACATACTGCAGATACTCGCCTATAAGTCAACCCCACAGATAAGTCGAGGGCAGGTCTTGAGCCAACAATCATGGAATTTCCTATGACCCCTGGATAAGTCGGGGGTTAAACTTAGATGGGTGTCTGACTATAGTTTTGTCTGATTTTACCCCAGGCCAGATCCTGAAAAATAACCTACCACTAATTATTACCTAAGAACTGTAGCCTCTAATTTATTAAAAACATAGTAAAATCATAAGATACATTTTTATTCTTTTTAAATTCTGGTCTTCACCACCTTTTTGTAAACACTATCAGAGTAAGTGCACTGTAAACAACATACCAGTAGAACAGTGGTTCCCAACCTGTTATTCATGTACTCCCAGGGACACTCAACAGGACCTTTAGGGGTACTTGAAAAAGAATGGAATAATAACAGAAAAAGGCAGGTCATGCTCCAGAATGCCTTGCAAGGACCAGCAAGGCAGGAAGGGAGGTAGCTAGTTGGCTGTGAAAGCCCCACCAATAGCTAGTTTTTGGTCATCAATTCATGTATGAACCACTGATTGAAAACCAGCACAGTAAAAAAGCTGAAACATAATATGGAAAGTGATCAATCACCCAGAATTTCTCAGCACACTTCTGGTGCAAAACAGTGCAAAGGCAGAGTCTTCTGTTCCTCAAACAGATAAAAAGAAAAAACACTGTGATGAATACATGAAGTCTGGGTTTTCATAGAGGGCTTGTATTATTACAAACATTTTGCTAATATGAAGGGTACAATTTATTATTGCCAAGGGATATGCAAGTGAAAAAGGTTGGCAACCACTGCAGGAGAACCATGAATCAAATCCACCTTTAAGGTGTCTGGTGTGTTAAGCCAGAAGCTCTACATACAACCCATAACACATAACTGAGAGTGTGCAATTCAATTCACAGCAGACAGATGCAGTTGCATATATTTGCAATCCTTTTTACTCAGAAGTAGACCCACTGCTTTCCATGGGTGTTATTCTTAAGTAATGGTGCATTGAATTGTAGCCTGGGAATTGTTGCTTCAAATGGAAAGGGGATCCCAACCTGGTGTTGAAAAAAAAAGACCTCTGCCAAATGCAAAGCCTTAGCAAAAGGGAACGGAGGGGAATAAAAGGTTAACTTTGGCTGAAACGTCACAGGAAAGTAACTATAGCAACTAACCAGCTGCCTGCCTAAGCTTATCAGAGAAACTAACCTGTTCAGAGTTGAAAGGCTCTGCCCTCTGATTGACCCGGAGATCAGGCCAAGTGAGAATTGGAGCTTGATTACTTGGCAAAAATTTCAGTACTCTACCTGAGTATCTACAGTACTTATTTCATTATTATTTATTGTCTGGCCCATCCTGATAAGGATCACTGATAGGCAATGCAAAAAATAGAAAACCTTATAAAACATCCAATTCAAATGCTGTTAAAATCCCTATGGAAACTGAGAGCAGCACATACTCATTTACTTATGAGTAGGCAATCATGCTTTGGTCCTCTTTGAACGGCAGGCCAAGGGGAATGCAAGGCCGCCAGAGTGGTCCTGATCTGATAAACATGGTGTTCATAAAACACTCCAGAAGCTGCTGCCACCACCACAACCACTACCACCATTGTAAAAAGGATAAAAACAGAGGCTTGAATGGCAGGTAAAGCTTATGGGGTTGTACTCCCCCTGAAGGAGCAGGTCTGCAGCTTGGGGGTCCACCTGGACTCGCAGCTGCTCCTGGATTCCCAGGTGGCGGCTGTGGCTAGGGGGGCCTTCGCTCAGCTTCGGCTGGTGCGCCAGCTGCGGCCGTACTTGGATCGTGCAGACCTGGCCACGGTGATCCATGCCTCGGTGACATCGACGTTAGATTACTGTAACACGCTCTATGTGGGGCTGCCCTTGAAGACGGTTCGGAAACTGCAACTAATGCAGAATGCGGCGGCCCGTGTGGTTACTGGAGGTAGGCGGTTCGACCCTGTCAGTCCGCTACTCCAGCGGCTGCATTAGCTGCCCATTTGTTTCCGGGCCCAATTCAAGGTGCTGGTCTTGACCTTTAAAGCCCTATACTGCTCTGGGCCAGGGTATCTTAGAGATTGCCTACTCCCATACAATCCGGCTCGTCCTCTTAGGTCATCTGAGAAGGCCTTTTTACAAGTGCCACCGTCTAGGTAGGTACGTGGGGCGGCGGCAAGAAATAGGGCCTTCTCAGTAGTGGCACCAACGCTATGGAACTCCCTTCCCCTTGACTTAAGAATGGCTCCCTCTCTTGAGACCTTTCGGCGAGGCCTGAAGACCCTTCTGTTTAAACAAGCCTTCTGAGTTCTCGGCCTTTTTAACATCTTTTTAACATCTTTTAATATTTTCTACAAGCCTGATTCTTTTATGATTTGCTGCTGCTCTATGTCCACCCAGGCTCCTCAGCATCATCAGATCCTTCCACAAGGACATGAAGGGCACTGTTGTCTTCGATGGCTCCACATCAGACCCCTTTGACATCCGAAGCGGCGTGAAGCAGGGCTGTGTTCTTGCACCAACCTTGTTTGGGATCTTCTTCGCTGTTCTGCTGAAGCATGCCTTTGGAACTGCAACAGAAGGCATCTATCTCCGGACCAGATCAGACAGAAAGCTCTTCAACCTCTCCAGACTGAGAGCAAAGTCCAAAGTCCAGCTGAAATGTCTGCGTGACTTCCTCTTTGCCGACAATGCAGCTGTCACTACCCACTCTGCCAAAGATCTCCAGCAGCTCATGGATCGTTTTAGCAAGGCCTGCCAAGATTTTGGACTGACAATCAGCCTGAAGAAAACACAGGTCATGGTTCAGGATGTGGACTCACCTCCCTGCATTACAATCTCTGCGCATGAACTGGAGGTTGTCCATGACTTTGTGTACCTTGGCTCAACGATCTCCGACACTCTTTCTCTCGATACCGAGCTAAACAAACGCATCGGTAAAGCAGCTACCACATTTTCCAGACTCACAAAGAGAGTCTGGTCCAACAAGAAGCTGACGGAACATACCAAGATCCAGGTCTACAGAGCTTGCGTCCTGAGTACACTTCTGTACTGCAGCGAGTCATGGACTCTTTGCTCACAACAGGAGAGGAAACTGAACGCTTTCCACATGTGTTGCCTCCAACGCATCCTCGGCATCACCTCGCAGGACAAAGTTCCAAACAACACAGTCCTGGAACGTGCTGGAATCCCTAGCATGTATGCACTGCTGAAACAGAGACGCCTGCGTTGGCTCGGTCATGTTGTGAGAATGGACGATGGCCGGATCCCAAAGGATCTCCTCTATGGAGAACTCGTGCAAGGAAAGCACCCTACAGGTAGACCACAGCTGCGATACAAGGACATCTGCAGAGGGATCTGAAGGCCTTAGGAGTGGACCTCTACAGGTGGGAAAACTTGGCCTCTGAGCAGCCCGCTGGAGGCAGGCTGTGCAGCATGGCCTTTCCCAGTTTGAAGAGACACTTGGCCAGCAGTCTGAGGCTAAGAGGCAAAGAAGGAAGGCCCATAGCCAGGGAGACAGACCAGGGATAGTCTGCACTTGCTCCCAGTGTGGAAGAGATTGTCACTCCCGAATTGGCCTTTTCAGCTACACTACACGCTGTTCCAGAACCACCTTTCAGAGCGCGATACCATAGTCTTTCGAGACTGAAGGTTGCCAACAATGCTCTTTTTACCTATTTTTAATCTGACTGCTGTTTTTATGATATGTGTTAATATGTTTTTGTTTTAAATTATGTTTTTGAATCTGTTATAAGCCGCCTTGAGTCCCTTTGGGGAGAAAGGCGGGGTAAAAATAAATTTACTATTATTATTATTATTATTATTATTATTATTATTATTATTAAAGCCTCCTAAGGCTAGGTGGGTCCCCATAGACTGATTTTGAAAAGAAGGTTCCAGTGCTAAAAAGTTTGGGAACCACTGATACAGAGGTAATGGTGGAAAAGCAACCTAAGATCTCAATGGCAACATTACTGTATACATTTTTATTTTTACAAAATATTCTTTAGTAGTATAAATTGGAAAACAGAACAAAATCTGTTGCACTTAACTGAGTTTTTTTTATTTTCCTTCTACAAACTTCAGTATAAATAATTCTGCTTCATTAGTGAGAAAACTGTCAGCATCCCGGCCCTATATCCCATGCAAAGCAAAACTCTGATTAACACACTCATAATTTAACTGTCTTTTCCCCCACCCCATAACCGCTTGCAGTTATTTGCATACGGAAATCAATTCAGCTAAAAATTAATTATCATAGACTTAAATGTTTCAAACATGTATATTAATTATTCTTAGTAAATTAACTTCACAATGTAACCAAATAATTGGCAGATTAAACTGACAGTTTAATCACAATCTCTGCAGTACCCTTGGCTGTAGATCAGGGCTGCCGAAACCCTGGCCCTGGGGCCACTTGTGGCCCTTGGGGACTCCCAATCGGCCCGCAGGGAGCCCCCAATCTCCAGTGAGCATCTGGCAGCAAAGGAAAAGCTGACCTTGCTTTGTGCAAGACCTTTTATAGGCCGTGAGCTATTGCAAGACCTTTACTCATTCATATAAGTACCATTTCTAATATATTCATTTATGTAAATTTATTCAAATTTGAAATGTAAATTAATTCTTTTTTTCCTGGCCCCTGACACAGTGACATGATGTGGCCCTCCTGCCAAGAAGTTTGGACACTCCTGTTGAAGATAAATGATCAGTAAAACTAGAAGAGCTATCCCAGGGAGAAAATAATGCAGCTATTTTCAACTATATTAGCATTTTCCAAAAGGATCTACCACTGATGTATGAGGGTGCTGAGGGACGTCCAAGTAAAAGATTCTGTAAAAGGTCTGGACAGATTTGCTTCCCAGCTGTGATAAGAAACCTGAGTAATGACAGTCTGCTTGACAAAGCTATACAAAATGTTGCTATAATAGGTGCTGGGAGGTAAATACACACCAGGCTGCAGTCCTTTGATAAACCTGTTAATGGCAAATACATGGCCTTGCATTTCACCCAGTGTATCATATTGATAGGAATATCAACTTTTTTTTTTTAATGCAGGTAATAGCTTAACAGGTACTGAAGCATATCTATGTATTGGGTCCACTGAATGTTCCAGCTTCTGAATCCAGTTCTACTGCTCTGGATACAAAAAAAGCAAGCAGATCATCCCAACATGATAACCCACTTTAGAAGCATTCTGCTTTTCTCATGAAGGATTTTTCATCTCCCTGACATTCTGAATTTATTCAGCACATAAACTTCTCTTCCAACAACAATATAGAGGAGAATTCAGGAAGTTAGTAGATGCCTTCTTTCAACATCAGAGCTAACATTCCAACATGAGAGTTCTTCTGAAATTCTTGTGGCAGTAAGCACCTGTAAAATATTCCATTGGCTTTGAACATGTAAGCAAAACTCAGAAAACCATGGATATAAATCTAGTGAAAACCCAGTGTCTGCTCACCAATTACCAGAATCTACATGGATTTTCAACAATGTATCCTTGTCCACCTTTATGCCAACATGAGAGTCAATATTAATGCTCTCCCTTAGAGAAAAATATTATTCTGGAAGTGAACAGCTTCCTAGAACTACATCCCACTCATTTCAATGGACCTTACTCTTAAGTAAGGCTATATCAGGCTGCTGTCTAACTGTTACAATTCCTAACTGTAGCAACAAATAGCAAGTCAGTTGGAAATACTATTTGCATAAATTTTAAAGATATTTAATCACATTTTAATACATGCAAATAAAAATAGGCATCTGTTCAAAGTTGTTGAATTTTTAGCATTACAACTTTAAACCAGACAAATTTTTGGCAGCCAGAATCAAGCTAGAAATACAAGCATTTAACTAATTGATGCAAAGACCGTTCTTTTTAGTCTAATAATCTATAATCTGACATTTGTAGTGCTGTGGTCCCATAAGTCCCAGATGCTGTTTGAGAGAGTTAATTTGTTCTTGGATGCTTCTCACTCTGTGGCAGCTCTGCCACATGTCCTGATAAGCTCAAGGCCAAACTCTGTTTGAAACTAAATAGCTTTGAAACAAGGTCAGTGGTTGGCTGTTTACCCAATTATTAACTTTGGGAAGTATGGAGAATACAAATGAGAAATTACTCCAGCCCGTTTCTCATGCTAGCGCACTTCATTTACTATTTGTTGATCCTTAACAATTTCTACCCCACTTCTGCTATGAATAGTAATCTGAAGTGGCTCACAAAGACAATACAACATCCTTACTTCACTGAAAGAAAAAAAGAACACTCCAGCAAACACCCACTGCCAAATCATGCAATACCAAAACATGAAACACAAATCAAAACTAAGGGTGACACTGACCAGCTGTGAAGCTACCATTGGCCATTGCCCACTTCCAGCAGCAGCAAACAGCTGATGAGAGTGAGCTGAGAGGAAGAGGGCATTGCTGGTGCCAGCCCTTAAACCTAAGCCTCAAGCTGGGCCAAGGGAAGTGACCGAGAGACAAGAAAGAGGGAGGCAGTTGAGAGAAGAGGGAAGGGACAGATCAAATGGAAGATGGAACAAGGAAAGGATTGAGAGGCAAGGGAGGAGAAAGGAAGGCCAAGAAAGCAGAAAGGGAGATGTGGGGGTTGGCTAAAAGAACCAAAAATAGGCTGAAAGAAGCAGGAAGGAGGAGGCCTTGAATGGGGGACAAGCTGAAGCAGATCCCCTGAGAGGACCTAGACTGACTTGGGAGGGACCTGAGAAAAGCCAAGGGGAGCCAATACCCAATGGGTTAAAATGAACCTACCCACCTACGCTGCCCCAATCCTAGGACAGGCAGAGGACAGCCCTGAAGATGCCTCCAGACCCACCCCACCACAGACCTAAGAGACAATATGCCAGTAAGTATCTTGGACTCTGCAATATCCTAGACCAGGGGTTCCCAAACTCCAGCCCGGGGGCCACTTGCAGCCCTCGGGGACTCCCAATTTGGCCCACAGGGAACTCCCAGTTTCCAGTGAACCTCTGGTGACTTGCTGGAGTCCGTGCTGGCTCAACGCAACTGTTCTTAGCATGAGGGTGAGTGTTTGACCTCTTGCGTGAGCTGTGGGACGAGGGCTTCCTCCACTGCTTGCTGTTTCACATTTGTGATACAGTAGCAGCAGTGAAGGAAAGGCTGGCTTTGCTTTATGCAAGGCCTTTTATAGGACTTAAGCCAGGGGTGCTCACACTTTTTTGGCTCGAGAGTTACTTTGAAACCCAGCAAGGCCTGGAGATCTACCAGAGTTTTTTTACAATGTTCGCGCCATTATAACATATAACATTTATGTGTACAATGTATGTTGGTGTACCTTGCATAACTGCATGAGCCAATATTGCACTACACAACATAATTAACTATAAACATTTTTTGTAATTACTTGAGTTTACTTTGATGACTTGCACTGAAGTGAATCAGCCAAGGATGCATAGTCCGGACAGTAGCTGCTGACAGCCAGCCTCAAGCACACTTCTAAATGTTCATCAGTCATGGTGGAAAGGTACTTGGACTTAATGGTCTTCATGTAGGAAAAGGCTGACTCACATAAATAAGTGGAGCCCTTCCTGCCTCAGGTGCTGTTATATCCCTGAGGGCCCTATTTCCTTCAAGTGGCTGCAGCTGTGCAGCACACTCTGCTGGATGCCCAGGCCTTACCCTTAAAGGGGCCACTGCTGACACCACATCTACCTCCTCACCAGATCTTCCTCAATTCCAATACAAGTGGGGGGAGGGAGCAGATCTCTATACAGACCAGTGCAAAAACAAGGGAAAGGTGTGGGGGAGGGAAGATCTCTATATAGACATCACAGCAAGACCAGTGCAAAACCCCTTGCACACAGAACCAACAGATGGAAGTGGGAGGGGGCAGATCTCCATACATACCAGTGCAAAAACAGGGGAAAGGTAAGTCATCCCCAGGAGAGTCAACGGGGCTCACTCCCAGGGATGTGTGGACAGGCGAGAAGCCTGCCAGCGGCTCCTCTCCAGGACTACTCATGAGTCAGCCCCAGTAGAGTCAACAGGGCTCACTCCCAGGGATGCGTGGACAGGAGCTCACTCCCAGGGCGGGGCTCACTCCCAGGAATGCGTGGATGGGAGAGAAGCCTGCGATCTACTCATTTTGCCTGGCAATCGACTGGTAGATTGGGATTGACTTATTGAGCACCTGACTTAAGCTATTTCAAGACCGTCATTCATTCATATAAGTTCCATCTCTAATATATTCATTTATGTAAATCTATGTAAAACTATTCAAATTTTAAATGTAAATTAATTCTTTTTTTCCCTTACCCTCAATGTCAGAGAGATGATATGGCCCTCCTGTCAAAAAGTTTGGACACCCCTGTCCTAGACTAACAATTTTCAACTAGTGTGCTGTGGCACAATGGTGTGCTGTGAATGATCCACAGATGTGTGGGTATTTATTCAAACTCAGAATCCTGGTCTTACATCTTTAAATAGCCAGAGTAGGCAAGAACGTAGTGCACACAATGGCTGGTTCAACAACTATACTTCCCAAAGTATCCTGTCAACATCCTCAGATTGAACAAACTTGAAGGTATCCATCAAATTGGATATGATGAAGCCACAGATACATCTGGTCCAGTCATCGTGCAGTTGGAACTCAAATCAGAATAAATATGAGCTATTTTATATGCAATGTGCTTCCTATAGTCTATTATCTCATTAGGACTTTGCTGTAGAAGACCTGTCACCACCTTCTAGGCTCCTCTAGACACACTGAGCAGACAAGTAATGTTTCTTTGCCAAAATCACTGCCATTGCACTGTCTCTAAAACAAGCCTGGATTCAGCACAAATCTTCCTCCACTGTTTCCTCTGTTGCCCTTCTCATTTCATTGGTCCCAGTTCTGGGGTAAATGAAGGAGATGCCTGGGCTTTCAGGTGACTTGTGACAATTGCCTGGATCATTTCCTCATTGCACAGATCAATCAGAGCTTTGACAGAATCACTAACAATGCTAGCAGGAAACTCCTCCAAAGATGTCAGAAAACCATTTGGATCCATTAATCTTGGGAAATAGACCATTCTAATACACCATCTCCTGCTACAGAGTGATTTCAATTGCTTTGGTAATTGTTATAGTCTAAACCTAATGAGGTAGTGATCTGTCCATGACAAAGAAACCACATCTAATTCTTCAAGATGAACATTTCAAGAGATTGACGGCACAATCCTAACCAGGTCTACTCAGAAGTAAGTCCTATTTTGTTCAAAGGGGCTTACTCTCAGGAAAGTGTGGTCAGGATTGCAGCCAAAAATTCTCGTTTTTGTGCCTTGAGCAATAGTGGTGAGCACCTATATCCAATTAGGCATGGGGGGGGGACTACTGAACTCAGTGGAACAATCATTTTCTCCATGGAAGTGAATAGGGGGTTGAGTTCTTCCAATGCTCACTTGCAGTTTGAGGAGAACATTATCAGGCCCCTGACACTCATGTGCCTTCAATAAAAACTGGTTTTCCCCCCATGGAATAATTGCTTCAGCATTATTCCCTTCTGTCTAAGGTGCTGGTGCCAAAATGCTTCACTGAGCCTCTCCCATTATCCTGACAAATTTATTCACATCAAACTAACAGCAGTAACCAAAACAACAAAAGGAATTTGAGGCAGCTCAAAATCTTAGCTCTGAATCACCTTGCCAAAAATCTGTAAAGCACCTAGAAAACTATGCCTGAAACATCAGCTGTGCTTCACTAGTCTCTCTCATGAACAACTGACATAGTCATATGTGAATAATAAACAGCAGAAGCAAAACAAGAGGAGATGAGGCATACGGGCCTGGATAGGCTCTGAGAACAGTAAGTCCCAAAGCTGTGTAAACGCACCATTATGCACACAAGCTGATTACTGGTTTCATGTGTTGCTGAGAGATTCCAATGAAAGTGAATTACAAAGTCTAGTCTCTAGCCTGCCAAAACATTCCAATACTAGATTACTAAATTTGGGGTGGGGGTGGGGGGTCACTGGTGCAGGGTGCCCAAAACAGTCAAATTTGCATCCCTGGTGCTCAAAATGTGGTAAACCTCAAATTCTGAAAAAATTCAGGGAACAAGTTCTATTCTTCTACTATTCACACTAAAAAAAATCAGATCAATATAATGATTCTAAGTACGTTCAGAATCTTAGAATTAGAAATTCTCATTTCTAACTCTCAGAAATTAATGGCACATTTATGTGCTGATGGGGGGCAACGTGATTGTGGAATTTACACTATGTCCTCTTCCTTCAATCAGGAATTTGAGTGATTAGGAGACAAGAGCTAGCACAAGACAGCTGCTGCCTGGGAGTCTTAACCACAATTTCATCTTGAATAAAAACAACAAGGATTTAAATGAATATATGCATGAACTTTGCTTGAGTGAGCTATATTACAAAATAGCTGAAATAAAACACTTTGGGCTATATAATTTTATCCTTATTCTTGCAAACAAAAAAAACCTAACCAGGGTTTATTATATAGCTCTTCAGTAACCATTTATATTGTTATATCTACTGAAAACACATGAACAACATGAATGTTTAATTGCTAGATTTGCAAGCAAAACTGCGTCTCCTGAAGAAAAAAAGATCTTCATTAATACATCGGAACCCATTATCATTTGCTGAAAATTAAGCAGCAAATTATCAGGCTTATGAATCTGAACTTCAGTAGGAGCAATAAGATTCTGTTTCCTAGTAAATGATACATGCTGTATGCCTTTGCTATGAGCACTGGAAAATTCATATCCCTAAAGGCTGAGTCACATATGTAGAGTGGAACTGCATAGTGGATGGCAGGTTATGTGCTACAGTTATTACTGTTGTTGTAATTCCCATTCAGGGAACCAATCTTACACATCCCAAACACATTCAGTGTTACAGAAAGCAATTAGGTATGATGATAGGTTGTGTTATATTCTCAGAGGCACCCAGCGTTACTGGAGAATTTCACCTTCTTTCCATGGTACTTTTCTGATTCTATTCTTCCCCATGCTAAACACTGTGAGAAAAGAATTGGGCCACCTAGTTAGCATCAAACAGAATTGGTTACTCAGTCCTCCTGGGGCTGTAGTATAAGCTTCATATCTCTCTGGGGATTGGGAAGATAATCTTGTGCCATCTTCACTTGAAGGAGAGAGGCATCTATTGGTATACACGATAAATGTACAGCATAGATCATAACATTTGTGCCCAGAATGGGAACGGAAAGGAAGCAGGGAAACCAACACAGCCTGAATGAAGAACAGCCCCAAATGTATAAGCAAGCCAACATAACACTGTGTTGAATTGTTGAATTTTTAATTTTTAATTTAATTCAACACTTTGTTGAATTTTTAATGTTCCTTATATATGTTCATTTAATGTTCCTTTAATGTTATAATGTTCCTTTAATGTTCCTTTAATGTTCCTTATATAATTCAGAGGCACTGATTGCAACAGTAATCTTACTTTTTCATATCATCAAAACTTTTTTAGTTATCTTAAATTTTGTGTTATCTATTCCAGTGGTTCCCAAAGTCCTACTCAGACTTTGGGACTGCACTAAGTTTTTGTGTGGGTGGAGACTGGAGTGGGGGGGGGGCGGCCTGCACCACCCCAGCAATCGTAGTGCTGTGGCGACCTAGGAGCTTGTAATAATACCCTAGGGATCACGCAGGCCTCTGGGAAGGTCCGATAGAGGCCCACAGTCCCCTCTTTGGGCCTCCCCAATGCTTGAAATCATTCCAGTCTGTGATTGGAGTGCACTTCCGGTTTTCATGCGAGATAGCTGGGGCCATTTCTGGGCCATTCCCTGTAAAGGTCATGACCCACCTATTTGGGAACAGCTGATCTATCCTATTCCTAATGCATTATAATACATGTTGTATGATATAACTGCATAGTGCAGATTGTGGCTAAACTATTGATGCTTAGTTTAAAATAGTGGAGTTTTTGAAATCCTCACAAACAAACTAATAAAGAAAAATACTTTGATAAACATGAAATTGTTCAAATTTTGTTACACAGCGAATGAAAAGAGTAACAAATAGCACAATCCTAGGCATGTCTACTCAGAAGTAAGTTCCATTCTGTTCAGTGAGGCTTACTCCCTGGAAAGTGAGTACAGGATTGCAGCCAAAAGGGTAAGAATACAAGAACAGTTGTGCCCAGCCAATTTCTTGGTAAGAGTACAGGGTAATCCAAGGTTGCATCAACATGCAGTTAAGGGCAGAAACAATCTATTTAGACCAGGGGTCTCTAAACTTTTAGGCCAGAAGGCCACATCATATATCTGGCATGGTGTTGAGGGTTGGAAAAATAAATAAATTTTAAATACAAAATTTAAACAAATACATTAGAAAGCCAAAGGCCTTCAGATGGCCCCAAAACATCACTTCTGGTTTTTTAGGGAAACCAGGAAGTTATGTTTTTAGGCTTTTAGAAGGCATTCTGAGGGGAGGTGCATGGCCTCCCCGGCCCTCAGAACACCCTCCAGACACAACTGGAGCACAGCTCTGGTCACATTCAGTTGAGTGGGCCAGAGGCTTGCAGGCGTCCAGAGACTTGCCACAGGCCAGATAGAGGCTTGTCATGGGCCGCACCTGGCCCCCGGGCCAGGGTTTGGAGACCCCTGATCTAGACCAGGGGAGTCAAACATAAGGCACTTGGGCCAAATGCAGCCCCTGGAACCATTTATCCAGCCCCCATTATAACTGGGTTCTCCCAGTTCAGCTCTCTCATTTTTTGAAAATATGAACAAGAGTTGCACATTTCATCTTCTGCCATTTGCAGCTAATGAGTTTGTATGTGAGAACAGAGTGTTCATTTCTGGCCATCATCTGCTTAACGATTTCACTTTCTGCTTAATGATGTCACTTCAGACTCTCAGCAGGCACCAAGAATGGCAACTTTGGCCCTCTGTATGAAATGAGTTTGGCACCCCTGATCAAGACTATGATTGTGATCATTGACTGAAAAGGCTACTGATTAGACCCCTGGTGTCGACAGTGATCCTAGTGATCCTTTGTCCATTAAATCTTAATGTGTGGTTAACAAACTGCTTTGGGAACTGATGTTTGATACTAGGTGTGCTTTAAACACACCTGAGAGCACTGAGGACAAACTCACAGGGGCACGTGGGATGTCCCCAGGGGCCTCTCCCAGGTGCTTCATCTTGGATTACATGAGATCTCACGTGATCCAAGATGATGGTACCTGGGAGAGCCAGGTCGTAGTGAAAGAAGGGCACCATGACCATGATACGCTTGGAAACTGCTGTCCTAGAAGGTGGCTTTTGTTCAAAGGATGAAATGTGCTGTGCAAGTAAGATGTGGCAGCTCATAGAACTTTTCCAAGGATAGGCTCCTTCAGCCTAATTTGGGGAAGGGTAACTGCTCTGATGATTGTGTAGCATTCCTCTTGGCCTGTGGATCTGAGACCTCTTGCCACGAGTCCTGCTTCCAAGTCCTGTTCCTGTTGGGCTCACCTGGCAGACAACCAGTGCCACACACATGTGCAAATACACATTATGTTTCATGCATTAATAAAAATAAACAAAAATGCACATCAGGAAACATGTTGGATTGAGAATTTAGGAAAGAAACATAAGTGGGGGAAAGAATATTAGGTTATTACACCAGAAAACCTATTCTATGTTCTGAGAACCTGAATTCTGCTTCTCATCTTGCTTTGCATATTTTAGCAGTGCTGCCCCTTGTTTTGATCCTTACCAGTAAGTAAACCTCCAATGTACAACCACATCTAAATGACAAGTTACTGTAACCAATTACTGATAAAGAAATTATACCAAACAGCTGAAACTCTGCAGAGCTCAGATTCATGACCATTCATCACAGCTTTCTGCCTGTTACCAAGGAAATGTGTGAAAGCATTTTATTTCCTTTTTCAACAATTAAATACTTGTTTCCATATTATGTTAATTTTAGTCTTCACTAAGAACACCAACTGCAAAAATGAGAGGGGCAATTTCAAAGACCAATCATGTTTCTTTTATATGGAAATAGAGCACAGTTTAGAAATCCACATGAATAAAGGAATCTCAGACTCTCCCTGGATTGTAGTAGCAGATCTATAATCCAACCCTATTTAGAATTAAGTTTACCTAAATTCATTCATTTCAGTGGGGTGCCTTAGGGCACAATCCTGAAGCACATTTGTGCCTCATTGGGAGGAAGCTGGGTCGGTGCACAGGGGTGCGCCGGCCTGCGGAGGTTGACACAAGCCTCCGTGCCAGCTTCCTCAGCGAGGCTTGTGTCGGCCCAGCTGGACCGACACAAGCCTCTGGGGTGGGAGGGAAGGAGGCAGTGAGGAGGCAGAAGGGAAGTGTTCCTGGGCGGGGGGAGGCGGATGGTGGGTGGCCCCAGGAGTGGGCGGGCAGGGACCAGGAGACGGGGCTGGGATCCAGCACTTATGCTGGATCCCCATGCTCGTTCCTGGGGAGTCTGGAGTGGCTTCAACCTGCTCCGCTCTCCTTGGACTTGTGCCACCTCAGGAGGTGGCGCAAGTCCAAGGAGACCCATAGGGAAAAGGGTGCCTTACCTGGAGGTAAGGGGAAAAGAACCAAACTACATGTTACACTGGAACCTCCCAATCTAATTTTTTCTTCATGCAGGAGTTCAAGTTGTATTGGAACCAGATGGGGCAGGAAGAGGGGCAAAACATTCCTCCTGTGCAACAAGCTATATCCAAATCAGTGAGACCCATGGCTATGTTTTGAATTAAAAATAAAATATGTTGGGAGCTCCATATGTTGTAGCTCATCCTTGTTTATTAAAAATTGCTCACAAGAAATCATTGTAGGCAGACCTGCAACCTAATTCAGAGGAGTATGGCACCGATTTCGTCTACAGTCATTTACTTTAGTACTGCATTATACCACTTCAAAATCAGCATTTCAAGGGATAACTTGAATGAGACATTTAAAGCATCACTTTAGAACCAACAATACGAACATTTATGCCAAAACCATTTGTGCTATTGTTTGCTTGCCGAGTGTCAACAGTTCCATTGGCCTCAATACATTCAACCCATTTCAAGGACTTTTCTTGTTTGTGGTCACAAAGTAGACATGTTCCCTGTAAAACATGTCTCTTGAGGTTTTCAATACATTTTTTGAAATGCTGTTTCAATATATTTTTCACTTAAGCTTTTTAAATCATTATTCCTCTGGCAACATGTTGCACATATAAAAAACAAGGCAACTTCAGTATTACTTCAATGATGCAGGGAAGCCATTCCTTGGAAGTGGAGTACTGTCTGAAACAGCGCTATAAGGAGGCACTACGAGCAACAGGGCAGGAAGCTGGTGCTCACTGGAGAGAACAAGCTGCTCTCACCAGCTACAATTGCTGGGTCAGTCAACCCAGGATGAAGAGAACTGCAGCCAGTGGCATCTCTAGGGGTGTGTGGGCCGCTCCGGGTGATGGAAACAGAGGGTGTGACACCACTACTGGCCAAATTTTTTAAAATCTTGGTATTTTTGAATAATACAATCATTTGATGCAAAATTTCATGCCAAATGTAATGAAACAAATGCCGTAGAAATAGCTCTATTCTATCAAAAGTTATAGCCAAAAAATCAGTGGGGTGGGAAATGGTGCATCACCACACCCACTGCTAGGGCACTGCCACACCCACTGCATGGGAGGAAGTCCATCATGGGGATGATGCACTTGCCTCCGACACCGGGTGATACAAACCCTAATGATGCCACTGACTATAGCAAAACAGCACTAACAGAAGGCAAGAGAAATGTTAATCTTAAAAAAAGAATTTTTTTTTCCCCCATGTGGAAGTGCAATGTAAGAATGCTGCAGTGAAGAAACATAATAAAACACACATCAGGATACTGTAATAGTCACACTGCCACAGGCTTGGCATTTATATACAGAACCTAATGAGGGAATTCCTTTCTTTGTTCCTCATAAGAGTGTCAATTTCATGCCCTGTAGTTTTTAAAATGAGTCACAAATCTCCATGATTTGTTTCCCCTTCCATCCTCGGCAAGATTACGACAGTACCTGTGGTCTGTAACGTTTAGTGAATTGTCAACTAGGGAGCAAAGGGTTTTCACTGCCATAATATACCCTCAAAAGCACAGTCATTGTGCAGTGATTCGTCTATTGCTCAGAAGAGGCTGCTTTTGGTTGAGAAGCTTCTCGGGTATACTTTCCATCAAAAGAAAACGCAGAAGACTGCAGCTATTTTGACCAAAGGGCTGTTTCATTTTCTTGACTTGCATTGTAATCACATTAATTTATCTTCCTACAAGGTAGATGTTTTTTCAGACCCAAAAGAACAACATTTTGTAAATAATAGTAATAATAAGTCAATGTGCCTAATTTTGTGAAGGTATTTTTAGACTAAAAATTTGAAGAAAGGGGTTCTTTTTACACATGAGGTGAGGGGGAGTCTTCCCCTATCTCAATTATCTTCATGCCAGTGGCACTGACTGTTGCAGAATTCAAGAACTCATCTACTTAAGTTGCAAGTATAATTCACATGTAGTAATCAATGCAAATATATTTTAATATATTCAAAAAGTACAGCTTCTGCCTGCATATAATCTGTGTCTTGAAGTTGCATGTGTAAACACCCCAGCCCAAGAAACTCTGCCTCTGTCCCCTTAAGGAACAGGGGAAGGGAAAGGCAGCAGCAGGATCCTCAGGATCCTGCTGCTGCCAGGCTGATTGGAGGTAATTTTCACTTACCTGAACAAAACAACCAGAAACCACTTCCTGTTTTTCGACTGCAAACAGGAAGTGGGTTCTGACTTCTTTTTAAAGGGCTTCAGGAGACCTGCAGAAGCCTGTGCATGGCTCCTCACATCCCTAGGAGGCAGGAGCTGGCTCAGGTAGGTGAAAACCCCCAATCAGTCCCAGCAGGGGCACGATCCTGGGGATCATACTGTTGCCTTTGCCCTGCCTAGCACACACTTACCTAAGTTCTCCAACTCCCAAGGCCACAAACAAGTCAAGACATAGTATAGATCTACAGAATCTTTTGTAGCCAGGTTGTATAGTTCAATCAAAATAAGACTGCTTATTACATGAACTAATGCAACACTGGAAAAACTCAGTGACAAAACTACCAATAACACTTTACTAGTTCTCCACTCCCCCATCGGCATTAGCGTTGTTTGCCAAGCTATTTCCACCAACATTTCTGTTGACCCAACCTTTTTATTACAACCAAACAAAAATCAAAGTATCTTGAGAAAGTGATTGCGCTGCTGCACAACTCCTAAAATGCACCGTTCTTAAGTGCTTTCTAAGTGTAGTCATGTGAAGGGCACTTCCCAAGAAATTGGGAAGTGCATAGCCCACCTGATGCACGGCCCGCATGTTTGTTGATAGTGGGGCTTGCCTATTTTTTCTATTGCATCCTTAATACGACACAAGACCACGATCATGCACATTATCTGTACGTTCCAATCAGAACATATCTGTTAAAGTGTACAATGTTAATTGAAACTTAGATTCTCTTTGCACATAACAAGTGTAGTCTCGCTCACTGAAGAAAACAGTGAAGCGAACCATGCGCAGAATTCCACTTTCACCGTAGAACCAGCAGATCATTCATTTGTTGTAAATGTTTAGTCCTCTTTTTAATCCAGTGAAGGTCAAGGCAGCTAACACCATTTAAAACAATAAAATGACCCTACTGTAAAACACACAGCACACACAAAGCAGTTGACATGATCACAGAAAACAGCTGACAGAAAAATTGATACAGCTAAAAAGCCTGTTAAGGAAACAGACCTCAATATATTAATTAACCCAAGGCTTTTCAAACTGGAGCATTCACAACACCCCAGCCAGAAAGCCCTGGCCACTTTCCCTTTAAGGGGCAGGGGGGAGGCAGCGATGCAATCTCTATGAATGCATCGCTAAGGGGGCTGCAGAGACTGGGATGTACTCAAAAGTCATTGCAGCAGCCTGTCGGAGGTGCAGGGAATCCTGCGTGACCTTCTGCAGGGCTCCCCAGGTCTTAAAAAGTGAAACCGCAGCAATCAGGCTCCACTTCTGGTTTTGCGGAAGCGAAGCACAATCGCTCCACTTTCACTTTTGAAGCTGCGGGAGCCCTGCAGAAGGTTGCTGCAGGGACTGGTGAGTACATCCCTTTCCCTGCAGCCCTATCCCTTAGCGACCCTATCCTGGGGATAACATTGCTACCTCTCCCCCTGCCCCCTCAATTACTTAACTGTGGTTCAAACTCTCCTGGAAAGTTTGAAAACCGCTGAATTAACCCAATGGTGATACAAGGCCTTACAGAACTGAATATTTTGTTCCCATGTTGGAAGCCATCAGCGTGAGAAGACTTCCTTTGGGAGGGAGTTCCATAATGTGGGTGTGGCCACCGAGAGTGCTATCTGTTGTGTTCCAGCCAATCATAATTCAGACATTGGTGGAACACAGAGGAGTGCCTCTCCAGTAGATCATAATACCTGTGGAGATTCATATGGAAAGAGACAAACCTTCAGATAGGTCATGGCCAGTGTGACATAAGACTATAGTGTTCCATTTTTTTCTGGGGATTGTGGTATTTACATTTCTGCTCAATGCAGTTGCATAAAAAAAGCTGAGGCAAAGTTTTAGATCAGTAGCCCATGAATAATATTTTATTTGAATGTTGGATATATAAAATTGTGGCTCACTTTTGGAAACTCACAAGATGCAGAACATTCTTTGAAAAATGTGAAGAATGTTTGTGTTTGAAAGAATGTTTGTGTTTAAGGCCAACTTTGTACCTTCACTTATGCCAATGTACAGATCTGTTAGAATTCCAGCTCCAGCTGTGGTGCATTGAACTCCTAGTCTCTTTTCTCCCCTTTCCTGACAAATATACGGTGCAGAACAAAATAAAAGATTCTCGCAATACACACCTGCTAAGCATTCATACAGGAAGAAGCTATCAATAAGTTTTGGAAAAGCTGATAAGTATTGCAGCCTAGTTTAGGCCTTTTCCTACTGGAACTGAACAGAGATAATTTCTGTGGACATATTTCCACACTGCACTGCACACTGCAGCAACTGTTACCCTGCACATGCCTGATCTCATCTGATCTTGGAAACTAAGCAGGGTCAGGCCTGGTTAGTACTTGGATGGGAGGCCTCCTGGGAATACCGGGTGCTGTAGGCTTATACCATAGTGTTTCGAGACTGAAGGTTGCCAACCAACCATTTCCACACTGTGTTGAGAGTGTTAGCTATCACCACCAACATAAGATTAATTCTTCTCGCTTTTCTTTTGCTGACAGGTACTCAATTTAAGGTTTTATCTGCAGGAGGCAGCAAACTTGGAACAGAACAACCAGCCTCTGTGGTGCAGAACTGCAGAAATGCTATTGAGGGATTAGTAATCCAAAGCACATGGCTGGATACAGTCAGTCTTGAAAAGGCCTACTGATATTGCCAAAGGGATACGAACACTGAAGGAGAGGTTGGAGCTAACAATTTGAGAGCAGTGAACATTAGAGCAGGACAGTTAATGAAATGCAAAGTGACAGCATCAAACAACATGACAGTCTATGAAGGCCCTGAGGCAAGGATGAAATGGCAGCTCATCTCACAGAAATAACTAAAACTCCTAAGGCAAATCTCCAAAAAGCAACACAGAAAAGGTCTAATTAAACAGCCAGCAACATATGCCTTGTCATTTGTAAAGGATTTAGGCCCTCACATACTGTGCTCCAGCAACCTGTTTGGTGTGTCAACATTCCTACATGGGATGACAAAAACTGGGAGAGCTGAAGTGTTCAAGCAATCCAGTTTCATAGCTAGAGTGAGGCAAAATGTAAATACAACAGGTGCCGCAATGCGCCACGTAAGAAGACCTTCACACTCGCCACTGGAGCCATCCTAGGCAATGTGCAGGAGATGCTGCTTGGTTCAGAGATGCCCTTTGGTTTGGCGAGTACCTGGGCATTGCCATCACTGCCCAGAATGGCTCTGACGTGAGTAGGAGGGGCCGCTTACATGGTGCATTGTGGCCCACTCTCCACTCTCTGACACTCAGAGAACTTGGATACTTACTAAGGCAGTGTGGTTAACAGGTAAATATTATTCAGCATTCTATTTTCAAAACATATTCTGAATGCACATAAAACCTGAGATAAGTGAGAACATCTCCCAAACCACCCACAAAAGCTGTGATTGAGGTCCTGCTGCTAACTCAAACTGCTGCCAATATTACAATCCATACACTCATTTCCTGGCTGCACAATTGTCTTTGCTGAAAGAAATAATAAATTACACATCACAGAATGCAACATTCAGTCAAGACTCTCTGAAGCTAGCTGCTACCGATAGCTGTCATGCAGGTTTCTTTCCTGCTCTGTTCCAAATTGTCAGGCCTGGTTATAACTCCTCTTTCCCTCATTGTGTGCTCATGCATGGCAAGAGACTGACACAGACTTAACCAATTATGGACACAAACCTAACCCACTTTCCAGCACCAACTTAAGGGCAACACAGCTCCAAGGTAAGGGAACAAACATTCCCTTACTTTGAGAAGCCCTCCTTGACTGCAGCCCAACTGCAGGATGTAGCACATGTCCCACTGGCATTGCTATGCCAGTGCTGGAAAGCAGGTTAGGATTTGGGCATAAGCTGTGTGGCACCCATGGAAAAGCATAGCCCATGCAGATTTCTAATTGTACCCAATACAGCATCTAGTTTTGCCCAGTATATAGTAGATGGGTGTTGGTAGTAACATAACAAAACCTGCATTCAGTGTGTGTTGTCTGGGTACACACATCCAGCCTGGCACACATAGGAGTGGCCAGAAGTCAGACAAGACTTTATATGGATGCTATATACTTAACAGGTTCAGAGCACTTTAACAAAATGAACCTTCATGGTTGTGCAAGATTCAATTTTTTCATATGCTATGCAGATACATTCCCTATCTTGGATTGTTACTATACTAAGGGTGTAATCCTAACCCCTTATGTCATTGCTTTCCAGCACTGGCATAGTGGTGCCAATGGGACGTGTGCTGCATTCTGCAGTTGGGTGTCACTCACGGAGGCCTCCTCAAAGTAAGGGAATGTTTGAAGGGAGGGACCAGCCAGCACTTAGCAGACATGCCTTTCTCAGGCTCTTGAAAGGCACTCAGTTTTTCCCAAAAACTGCGGATCCGAGGAGATCCGAGGATTGTTTGTGAGGAGATAAAGCCCAGCCAGGGGGCTCTCCCAAGAGATTCCGCCGTCTTGGCAGCAATGGTGAAGAATTCATTTTGAATCAAGCTGAAGGCCCCTGCAGGGAAAGACGTTGGCAGCAGATCTGGTCTAGAGGGTAGAGCCTCCGTCTGCCTGAAGATAACATCCACAAGGTCACCAGTTCGAGGCCACCAGCACCGTGCGACCTTGAAGCAGCTGACAAGCTGAAGCCAAGCTATTCCATCTGCTCTGAGCGTGGGAGGATGGAGGCCAGAATGTGAAGCCAGATCGGAATGAAACACCTGAATGTAGTGGTTCTTGAAAGAAAGAACCTTCTTTCAATTGTAAAAATCCCTATTTAATAAGGGATTTAAATAAGCCTGCCTATGTAAACTGCCTTGAATAAAGTCTTGAATAAAGACCAAGAAAGGCGGTATATAAATACCTGTTGTTGTTGTTGTTGTTGTTGTTGTTGTTGTTGTTGTTATTATTATTATTATTGAAAGACTTAAGTAAGTGTTATTCCGTTTGCCTGGCACGAATTTAGTAATTTGATTGCCTGATTTGGTTCTTTTTTGTTGTGAGAAGAAGAGGAGGGGGGAGATTTTCCCCCAGCTGTTTATTGGTGTGAGAAGAAGTAGAAGAGATTTACCAAGCTTGTTATGGTTATCTGAAAATATAATTACAACTTTACAACTTTGAATTTTGGTGGATTATAAATTAACTGTCCTTGGATAAAGTTTGTGCATTGGAGTGTTTACTGCCTTGGTTTGCTACTATCGTTTGGGAGTGTGGCTGGATGTTTTCACATTCTTGAGGATTGAGGAATGCAGTTGCCAAGGTTACAAGTATAAACATAGAAGATAAGAGACAAAAATAAGACTAAGAACAGTGTACCAGTGACATCTAGTGGATTTAAAAAGACATTGCAAGATCTGGATTTGTGTTTATAAGTGGAGCAAGGAAGATAATACACTGAGGACATCTAGTGGTCTTAAAGAACATTAACAAAGATGGCGGCGAAATCAGCGAAAGTCCAAAGGGTGAGGATACAAAATATTCCAGAAGAGAAAGGAGAAGATATGTCACGACAGATTGCCAGATTAATATTAGAAGGGATTGATATATCGATGGAGGAGATATTTAAAGAACTGGATCCAGTGAGAAGAGTGAGCACTTTTTATCTGAGAAAACACGAATTACCAAGAGAAACGTATGTGAAATTCATCAGAACCTTTTGCAGAGATACATTACTGAAGGCCTCACAGGAAAAAGAATGGATAGCGGATGACAATAAAGTTAAAATTTTGAGATATGTTCCATGGAGAGTGAGGAAGGAGAAAGAGAAAATAATGAATGTGGTGGAAATGGACAGACTTCCAGAAATTTTGGGTCACCAACAAAAACCGACACAAATTGAGCAATGGAAACCTTTTTATGCTTGGTTGAAAATGAAGTTTTAGAAATATATGATAGGGCATTTAGATGGTTGTATTACATATATAATTTGATATGATATGATAGATGAATGATGAATGAAAAATGATATTAAGAGGTAAATTTAGAAAAGGAAATTGATTAAGATATGTAATGATTTATTAGTTTTAGCGATATATGATATATGATTTCCTGCACCCTCTTTTGTGTACGTGTTGTTTTTTTGTTTTTTTGTGTGTGTTGTGTGTTTGTTTATATTTGTTTTTGAAAAATATTTAAAAAATTAAATAAAAAAAGTAAGGGAATGTTTGTTCCCTGACCTCAGAGCTGCATTACCCTTATGTCAGTGCTGGAAAGCACTGACATAAGGGGTTAGGATTGCACCCTAAGTATATCTGACCAATGGCACCACCAATCAGCATCACTCTGACTACTGTTATGAACTGCAACCTAAAAAGGAGAACACTCCAAACACAACTATCAACTTATGCTTTTATAATGTGCAAGGATGTGATCCACAGGGTGCTAAAAATGAAAGTCTGTATTACAAAGAAATGGTGGCCACTGTGAGTGTGGAAGATAGAAACTTTTTCAATAACAAAGGCACAATATATCCAGATGAAAAACCGTCTATCTGCTCATCATCATAAAGTGTTATTTATGGGGAGATGCCTGAGCTTAGTTTGGTTTTATGTTTTTGCTATATAACCTTTAGCACACAATGTTTTTTTCCCTATATTGGGAGCACCAACACACACACACCACATCAGTCAAGAACACACAGCCTTCTCAAAGGACCAAAAAAATCAGCTGAATAGATGGCCCCTTTTAGTTTGTTCCCAAATGCAAGAGGTGATGGAGAAGGATGTAGCAGCGGTAGCAGCAAAGAGAGTGGGGAAGAACAAGACTGACATCAGTGTTTGATTCCATCAGACAGTAGGGGTTGACAATAATATAAAAACAGAGAACAGTACATTTGCAGTGTGGGGATATGGCTTCAGCGTCAGACATTCACGTGGAGCCTGTCCTAGTGTAATCACACAGATTACTATCAGTAACATTAGGAAAATTAAAAGGACTAAAAGGAGATATGGCATGTAGCCACAGTAGGTAAAAAGGATCCAATCTCTATCAATAAGCTTTTTCCATTTTCTAGTCTGTACCTCTGGGAAGACAGACAACTATTTTGACAGCCCTCAGATTTGTATGCTCCACAAATTTACAGATTATCATCTTGATGTACTGCACAAAGGACAATTTTCCTCATTAATATAAATTGAACTTCCGTTTCCAGCCAACTTGGTGTCAATGTCCAGAGAACCTTCAGCTCCCACTGAAATAGTGCAGAAGATATATTCAGCACCTCTTCAAAATCTGGCCTTAATTAACAGTGTGTGATCGTTCTCTTTACATCATACATCTCAGGCTTTTGATTCCACATGTATCATAAAAAGACTTTGAGTGCCGACTGGGAATAAATTCATTTGAAATATGAAGAATCTTTTCAGTTAAATATTTAAAAGGTGAAAGTGATAAAGTATTAACCTGCACTACAGAACTTTACTTGGGGAAAGAAATATACTTTATTGCACTGTATGTTTTTAGTATTGTATTACATTGTATTAATATAATTCCTATACTGCAAAACATTGAGACTGTATTTCCATCATCATAATTTTTTGGCTGATGATGAAAAAACTAGGGGATATAATATGATTGTACCTGTCCTAAGAACCTGCAACAATACCAACACGTTAGTTACCTGTACCTGATACATGGCCACACATCCCATTTGTACCAACATCATAGTCATCCAACTTACACCAGGGTGAGATATTCATAATCATTATGACTGAATAGGATGGCTACGGTCTTCGTACTGGAATGGCTGGAGGTAAATATTCTCCAAAGCACATCTTTTTGACTTTTAATTTTGATACAAGTGAGATAAGTGAGGTAAGGAAATTGGTGGTTGTGAACAGTGCATTGAAAGGTGAATGAAAGGGGAAGAAGGAGTTGGTTATAATGTAAAAGTGAGAGGTCATTTTGGATTTCACAAAGGAGCCTTTTGGAGAAGGGAAAGGTGAGATGGGGAGTTAAGCCACTTTGCTTAGATAATTGAATTAAGAAGCTGTAAAAGAATGGTGAAAACGGAGGTGTCCTGATACTAGAGACTTTGGTTGACATTCCACGTGTTCCTCCACAGAAAGCATGCAAAGCTTTCAAATAGATATGGCTGGGTCAGAAGGCAGATATCCAGATGGTGGTATTTCCCTATCTGTGACATGCAGGCATTTGTTTTTTGTAGGGACAAAAAAGAAAACCTTTAGGGGTATCAGTTCAAATACAGGTGAGTCTCCGTGACAGCAGATTTTGTATCTGCTGTTCTAATTACACAGGCCAACACACATTTTGCTTCCTTAAACGTTACACCAATTCTACACCATGGGTTCCTCATGAGGAAGCTGCTTGAACCATTCACTAATGAGGCTATACTATATCTCCAAAACTAGACATGATAGGGCAAAACGGATGCCATTTTTGGAATTGGCATCCCAAATTCATATCAAACCACCATAAAATTTGGGAAAAACTTTTCTGAACCTCAATTTTGTAGGCCTGTGTTATCTGCAGATTTGGGGTTTCCCCCACAAACATTTGCATCGTAAAAAACGTACTGGGGGTGAAGTATATCTTGCTTTAAAAGATCACTGTAAACATTTAAGCTTACAGCATGACAAAATCAGGCTGCTGGCAGCCTGAATACTTGATTAAACTATTAACAGCAGTTAACTTCTGTCTCCTGTTTTGCATTAGAGCTAGCTTAATCAAGTATTCAGGCTGCCAGCAGCTTGATTTCATTACGCTGTAAGCTTAAATGCTGTTAAAGCTTAAGTGATCTGTTAAAGTAAGGTATACTTTGCCCCCGGTAAGTTTTTTTAACTATGTTAAGCCATTTCTGCCCAACGTTGCATATATACAACAGGGACCAAATGTGTACACCTGTGGGCTGGGCAAAATTAATGTGTGTGCAGCACGTGTGGGGGCCACCATTGAAACAGGCATCTCCCTTATCTGCGGGGGGGGGGGGGTCCATGGAACAGATCTCTCACAAATACAGGGGCACGCCTGCATTGTGGTCTCTAATAAGTCCTCCGTTATCTTATGAGCAACAATCTTGCACAAATTCAAGCATATGTGCTTGGCTCCCCCAAAAAGGCAAAGAAAAAATACTACAATTTAAACAATGCAGGCGACTCTGCCTGCCATTCCATTTACTCCATATATGCCCCGGAGTGAGCATGAAATGGGAAAATGAAGCTGCTGTTCTCTCAGTTGCAGTGTATCGCTTGTGTTTTAGCTCTTAAAGAGGCAGTACATGTTTGTTGGGTTTAAAGGAGTTTCCACTATATATGATTTTGGCTTTATGCTCTGACCTTGGAACGTAACCCTCACATAAGACATGGGCTGACTGTATTCTCAAAATGGTGTTGCCTTTCTCTACAGATTGCAACGGGGGAGGGGGGAGTTTCCAGGTCTTTTTCTTTTTTAATGGTGAAATAAAGTTGGTTCTAATTTTGATAATGCCACTAATATGACAGATATATTTAATTTCAGAAACTTCACCCAAAAGATAAAATTCAGATGTACTACTGAAGATTTGCAGCTATCCAAGCTGAATGCAATTGAAAACGAAAATTTAAGAAGCTGGAACACCTGGGCTATTACATGGTAAAATTTCCTTCACAATTTCCCTGAGCAGGACTGCTGCTGGTAATGGAAACTGGCATTTCAATAACACACTTAGATAAAATTATTTTAGCCTTTTTAAAAAGAGCTTTCAGATTGCTCACTGATCTGCTAAAGCGGACCAAGAGGGTGCAACACATTTAGCTCCATCCTTTTCCCCTCTCTAATCCAAATCAAAGCCAGGTGAAAAGAATAAAGTGCACCGACTATCTTGAAATACAATACAACATTTCATTACACCTCTGGTTTTAGTAGAGGAATGTATTATCTGTATGCAGCCCGTGCCCCTCTATTGTTTTCCATTGCCAACCCAAATATAAATAAGAAAAGAAGAAGGAAAGTGAGCACAACCAATGTGCCATTTCTTTTTATTTTTGCATTTTTGAGCAACAACATTCCTCACTCCAGCTGGTTTTCAGTCTCTGTGATATTCAAGTGATAATGTAAGATATCCTGAAGTAAAGTTATCACAGGATCAGTTTATCACAGGATTGTTGTCTCTTACTGCATCAGGCAATTACCCCAAAATGACAGGTAAACTAGAAAGCCGTAATCCTATCACAAGCTGGCTATTGGTAGACACCATTTAATAAATCCCTGAAATGAAAATTGACAGAGTGAGAGTTGATATATATAACATTTTCTCGAAGCATCAGAAGGACGTTTACTAAAGCAGAGTCAGTGAAACGTGCTGATAATAAAATAAGGCCTGGAGGAGAAAGGAAAAAAAAATCAGGATGAGTTCAGTCAGTGCCTCTATTAATATGCATTAGCTGATAAGTCAAAGGTAAATACTAACAACATTTCCATGCTATCTGTGCTGCCATGAAGTGAATCCAATTACAGAGGGGCTGGCTGCATTACCTGTGCAGTGGAGACGAGATACTTTAAGGCATTTCATTTACCTTTCAGCTGAGATAATGTTGGTGAGGTGGTTTTGCCCTTTGGATTAGTGCATTGTCATAACCAAAAATGTGCACGGAATTGCTCTGAAAAAGACCCCTTCAGATGTAGCTGCAGTGGCATGGCTGCATCATGTCACACAAACAATAGGCTATCACCCAGCATCCAAATACTGACATGAGAAATGATCCCTATACTTGGGCCTGCCGCTTGGCTAGAGTCTAGTCAAACCTGGAAGCCAGGAGTGCCTAAACCAAGGAACTTTGGGTGAAAGAAGAATTCTTGCCTCCAATGCAAATATGTTGGTGTTTTTTTTTGCTGGGATAAGCACATCTCTTTCCCTAATCCAATTAATATAGTGGATCCACCAACTGACAAACTATATTCAGTCACAGGAACGCCAACCCTTGACCAGCCTGAAGGTATCTCTCAGTCACTGGGGAGTCTTTGAATAGGAAGAAAAATTGACCATTGTGAATGCTTTGGATTGTTCTGAAAACTTTGCTGGCCTCATGCTAGAATGTTTCTATTCCTTGCTTGTTCTAGACTTACTTTTGTCCATGTGAACGCAGGGTATGCTGGGAAAAATTGAACCTTGCATACGTCAACGAGTGAATGTCTCTTCATTGATTCCCAGCAATTCCTTCTTTCCCTTCTCTTTTCTGTTAAGCTTACTGAATGATGTCACAAACAATAACTATACCGGTGTCAATTCTACATGCCCTCTTCTCCTCCCAATTACTGTAAATTCAACCCTTCGATAATTGTATTCATTTTGCACTTTATTTCAGACTGAGCTTCACTTTTTTTGGGTGTCAGATCCATACTGGATCCTCAAAGGCACATTGGGGATTCCTGGATGCCTCCAGGAATTTCTGAAGCTTTGAAGGTTGGACCAGCCAGGCAAGCTCTCTGATGGGTATGAGACATTGGGCCACATCGTCAAAAGTCATGATTCCCGACATGGGTCTTTTCCTTAGCATGTGCATGTTAATACTGGTGCCCCAGAACACATGTGGTAACAGATCTCAGGCAGGGCTGGGGTCTGAGGATTAGTTGGATTCATGGAAGACAGATCTATCAGTGACTATGAAACATCCAAGTTCTTTGGCGTATCCACTGCTGTGAAGCAACAAGAGAATTATTCCTCTCATGTCATGCTTATGGGTTTTCCATCTAGTTGGCCATGGTGGGAAACAGGAAGCTGGACCTGGACTGATCCAGCAGGACTCTAATATTCTCCCTTGGTACAGTGTGTGTGTGTGCATGGGTGCGTGTGTGTATTATGGCAAACTTCTCAGGCTATTGTTGTTATCATGACCCCTGCCATTTCCCAAAGATTTGACTCCATTTCCCCTACATGTTCAGTTTTCCCAGTAAAGAAGAAAGAAGACGTTTTCTGATAATCATATTCAAAAATCTCCTGTTTCCCTTTAGGTTACCTGAAAACAGTCATCTGCAAACCACAATATATTTCTCCGGAAGAATGACACCTCTGTGTTATACAGTGGGCTCTTTTGCAGAAACAGAAAGTGTCTTTGTTTGTGCACCACCCAATGAACACTCGAGACATGGGAGAAAGGGCCACTATTATAACAAGTATTAGACAATACAGAAGGAGCGACAGAGACCTGCAACTGTTGTAACAGCAAAGAACCTGCAGTGTGGAGGCTGGAACATCAAGAGGCACCAGAATCCCATCTGGCCCACCAGACCGGGTATGCACCAGACTCAAAGCCCTGTCCCTTTTCAAGTGGCACAGCTTATCCCTTTCAACCCCATGAAGGGGTGAGGCAGCTGGACCGGGCAATGCTACCTCAAGCACCTGAGCCTTTGAGGCAGATCCCACAGTCCCGGCCAGGGCCCCCTGTCCAGACGCTTGTGCCGCTGGGCCCCTGAGGGCCGGAAGTGGGTTCTGCCCTGCCCAAAGTGTACACTAAAGGCCATACGCATGTCTTCTAACCTGCACCACCTGCTAGATAAAGTGACTATGTTAGTTGAACTGAAGAAAATACCTCCCCCCAACCCTTGACAGTCTGGGTTAGGTGAAAAAACTGCCTGCCGCCTGCCAATCCTGGTGGGCAGCAAAAAATTTCTATTTGGCCCCAATAGGCGACCAGTAAAACTCAGACTGCAACAGAAGCAGGCAGGTGGGTGTCAGTATTGTGCCACATGTAAAAGAGGAAGCGAGCCAGGTGCTGATGCCTTAAGTACCTCCCCAGGCCCACCCAGCTCCCTTCCCTCCCCCAATTCCCTACAGCATGTTCAGGCCGTGGCAAACAAACCCGATCTCGCTACTTGCATTGCATGATCGGCAATTTATAACACTAAAGAGGGTGGGACAAATAAGAAAGTTCTGCCAGCTATAGTGACCTCTACTGCTTGCTTTGTGTTAGCAGGGTTGAAGGAAGTCTGTGCAGCGTGTGCAAGGGGGAAAAAATCCCCATTGTTCTTTTCAGAGACATGAATAGCACTCTGAATGTGACACAGTAAATCTTCAAGAGATGCTGACTGGACTTCTGAGCTCAGAGCATTCTACTGATTAATTACAGAGATGAACTGGGAAGCAATTTCAAAGCATACTTTGTGTCTTGCTCTGCCAGTCAAGCAATGAATTCAGTCAGTGTTGGGGGTTGAAGGAAGTAAAAAAATCCGGGTTAAAAGGAGAATTGGGAGAAAAGCTTTCCCATAATGGTACAAAGTCTAGTTTGCCTCTTGTTTGGGGATTGACTCTGTACTTTCTCCACCCACAGAAATGAATCAACCCTTGGAAAATATTAGAGGAAGGCAACTATCATTCCTCAGATATTTACTTTTAAACTGTATTGGACTTGCATAGCAGACATCGACTGCAGGACCTGAAACAAAGCAGCTTTCAAAATCAATGCTACAGAAAAACAAATTCATGCTACTGTGGAGATACATTTTGCACACAGAGTGCCAAAAAAGTTTGCCTTTTGAATAAATGAGATTGCACATCCGTGTTTTGATTTCCAGCACCTCCTACAGTTCAGGAATGCTTGTGTGTTACAAACTTTACATGACCCACCTATTTAAACAAATGTATTACTTTCTCATAGGCATTTGACGGTGGAACTAATTTTTCACAATAATTATGCCATGGTAATATGCATGGCAAGTAAAATTACTGAATGTATTATTTACATTAAGTGGATGAGAAAATATTAATCACAAATCCCATATTTAAAAGACAAAATGGTTGTGCCATTAATTGGGTGTGCTATTGCTCTGGGAGATGAGGATTCCCTATCCTTTACACAGGGTTGCTCTGCCCCTTTAAGAGCAGGTTCCCAATCCAGAGATGCTCCTTGATTCAAACTTCACCTGGAAGCCTTGGTGACAAGGAGCAATCCAGTCATCCTCTGAGGACTTGCTCCTGGTGTTTTGCCCTCTGACACACATCAGGCATCCAGAAGGATCAGTGTCTTCTTGGTAGTGGCTTGGCTGGTCCCTATGTTATCCTTTTTTTACCCAACTTTTTTGTTCCTTAGTGAATGGGCGATGGTTGGCTGGTACTACTGTGGGTGTTCTTTTGTGAATTTGAATTGACTCAGCTATTTTTTGTTTGCATTATTATTGATTTGGGCAGGAGGTCTGGTCTAGAGGGTAGAGCCTTCGTCTGCCTGAAGATAACATCCACAAGGTCGCCAGTTCGAGGCCACCAGCACCGTGCGACCTTGGAGCAGCTGACAAGCTGAAGCCGAGCAATTCCATCTGCTCTGAGCGTGGGAGGATGGAGGCCAGAATGTGAAGCCAGATTGGAATGAAACACCTTGAATGTAGTCGTTCTTGAAAGAAAGAACCTTCTTTGAAATTGTAAAAATCCCTATTTAATAGGGATTTAATAAAGCCTGCCTATGTAAACCGCCTTGAATAAAGTCTTGAATAAAGACCAAGAAAGGCGGTATATAAATACCTGTTATTATTATTATTATTTGTTTTATTTTAATGATGTAGTTTACTGATCCTAGGTTGTCTGGAGTTGCCAGTTGGCAAGCAACACAGTAAAACTTTAAATTAACAAAAAAGCACTAAATTTGTTATTAAGAGATAACTGCAGTTTTACATGAGAGAGAACATACCTTCTCAGAGAGGTTTTCTTGTCATAGGTGATCAACATTCATAAAACCAACAGGGATCAATTGCCATTAGTGTCCATTCTCATTGGGTGTTGTTCTATCTGAAAAGATTGGCCTTTTCAGCCATGCTAGACACTGTTCCAGAACCACCATTCAGAGCGTGATACCACAGTCTTTTGAGACTGAAGGTTGCCAACTATACATTCTATCTATAACTTACTAAATGACATTTAATCCTTGTAATAAGGCACAATACTGTACTATTTGTATAATATACCATAATGTACAGGTATAAGCTAATTATCCACTGATTTTTCACCCATGGTTTTATCTCAATGTGATGAGAAGGGCCCTTTAAATTAAAGGAAAAAAGTTGTTTAGCAATAGTCTTGTTAATGAGAGAGAGAGAGAGAGAGAGAGAGAGAGAGAGAGAGAGAAGCCAGCTGACAATCCATCAATCATTTTCTCTCCAGGCATTTTCTCTCTGGGCATTCACTTCAAGGCAAGCTACCCCTCGCTTCTCCCTGAGCACGTGAAAGAAAGATAATCATTTTGTGTTCTTTCCCAGCACTGCGCTTTGAATGAAGGGAGGGGTCGCTGGCTCAGCGTGAAACCTTTCTAAGTGCCTGGAGACAGACTGATTGATGGATTGTCTGCCAAATGACTCTGTCTTACATCACAAAGGTCAGCAAGTCTGTTTTTAAATCACCTAGCAAAGGGACATTGTCTTCTGAATGGATTTGCTTTAATGTGATTTTTGCCATCCACGTGAGTTCTGGGAACGAAACTCTAATGAATAACAAGACTCAACATGTACTACGCTGTGCTATATAAAGTACTGTACTAAAATACAGTTGTGTGTTGCTTAGCAACAGGGGTGCAGACCGGCACCCGTCGCCAAGCAAGGCTTGACATTATACGAAGCCTCCCCTCGCCTCTGGACACTTTTCTGAACCTCATAGAGGCAGTGCACATTGGTGTGCAGCCTCTATGAGGCTCAGAGTGCCTATATCAGGCAAAAAAACATGACTTCTGGCTTCCTAGGAAACCAGAAGTCACGTGTTTTTGGCCAAAACAGCCAGTCTGAGCCTCGTAGAGGCAGCGTGAGGATGTGAGCGGAACACAGCTCTCATTGACTTTGGAGGCTGGGCAGGGTGAACAAAGACCACTGGTGGCCATTGCAGATGTGGGCTGTTGCTGTTTGGAATGTTGCTAAGCAACATTCACCTGTATAGTAATAATAAGGTACCATTATAAGTAACCCTACAGTCATTTGTCTGTTCTTGAGTCTGCCACATTAGGGTAGATTTGCATATGCACTGAACATGCTGACTGTATGAGGATAACCATCATTGGCACATGAATGTCTTTAAGTTTGTTCTGCTAATGTGCATACCAAAGCCACTAAAAAACCGTTACTGGAGATGGAGCAGCACTTGGGTATCTGTGTTGGGATGGAGTTTCAATTACACATGTCCCCAGAAAGAGCTCCGCTGAAACTAAGGACTCAGGGCGCAATCCTACCCTGAGCTGGAACAGGCAAGCCAGAAGGCTTGCGCTGTATCCAGCGCAGGAAAGTGGCCAAGAGTGGCTTAGCCAGAGGCAAGGGGAAAACTTTCCCCTTACCTCTGGGAAAAGTGCCCTTTCCCCTATCGGTCTCCTTGGACTTGCATCACTGTCATGAATAAGTCCATGTTAGGCCTAAGTGGGCATGAGAAGCCTGAACCAAACAAAGAAAGTGTAACTGAGAAGTTGCTAGCAGTTCCCAGCTGCAGGAATGTGGGCAAGTAAACAAAGAGGAAGGAATGTGTTGTCTCTCCTTTGATGGCCAGGAAGGACAGATAACAGGAATTACGACCAATTGGAATGCTAGCACCTCAGCAGACAGAGAGTCGCCTTAACAAAGGTGATTGAGTGCAGCTGTGGATCTTCAGTTGGGAGGGGTAAGAACTATGAGGGGCTAGCAACAAGACCAACTTTGGGAAGGTTCTGTTCATCAAGAGTTCTGATTGGACAGTCTAATAATTATGAAGTCACCTCAGTACTATTAGCATAGAAGGTATAATAATGAGTGCCCAAGGGGTGTGGGAGTTCCTTCTTGGACAGAGAGGCTTGGGGACAACGATCTGCATGCGTGTAAGCTCCTTTGTCCATCATAGGCACCTGGCCCCATAGGTAGCCCTGGAGCTAAGAGATCTACAAGAGTAACTGACCCAGGTGAGAGATAGGTATTAATAGAGATAGCCAGCTAGCTTTATTATTTTATTGCTGATATGTTTCCTAGATATTTATGCCTCTAGCATTTGCTGCCTTATTGTAGAGTGTGTAACCTTATGTACTTAATAAACTAAAGTATCTTTTACTAAGTTGTTTCATTGTCTGTTGGGAACAAAGGTGCACAATCCTGCCTAGCCGTTCAGCAAGCTACCAAGTGCTTGTTGAGGTCTAGTAACTTGAGGACAGGCTTTAATTGGAGAAAGAGCTCAGTGCCTGCAAAGGAAAGCATTAAGCCTAGAGGGTCTCAGTGTCCCTGGACTGAGGCACTGGCATGTACAGGGTGGTGGCAGTACTATCAGGCAAGGGGCCTTGATGGTTTTAAGGTTCAAAAACCAAGAACCCTAAGTCTCCAACCCCCCTTTGTTTATGACAGTCACCTCTTGAGGTGGCGCAAGTCCGAGGAGAGTAGAGTGGATTGAAGCCGCTCCATTCTCCCCGGGAACGGGGGTTGGGATCCTGCAAAAGTGCTGGATCCCAGCCCCGCCTTCCGCTTCCTGCCCGCCTGCCCTCCCTGCCCAGGAACGCCTCCCTGCCACCTCCTCCCCACCTTCCTTTGCTCCTTGCGTTGGCCCAGCCTGGCTGACACAACCCGTGTGGAGAAAGCCGGCGCAGAGGCTTGCATCAGCCTCCGAAATTGACGCTTCTTTGAGCGCCGGCCCAGCTTCCTCCTGAGGAGGCACAAACATGCCTTATGGTATGTTTGCGACCCTCCTGGGCCAGCTCAAGGGACTTGTGTCAGCCCATGGGCACCTTTGGATTGCACCCTCAGTCACCTCTCTGCTCTGTCTCTTTCTCTCTCCCATATGCACATGCACAGAGCTGGTCCACTCTTGCAGGTGAATTACCAAGGCAGAAAACAGCAGCAACCATCAAAGGAACATTATTTTCCCCTAATCCCTAACTACTATCATGTAACACCTGAGGGAAAACTATAGTGATACATATACAGTATATCAGACACAAGAAATCACGCTGTTACTCTTTCTCCAAGCAAGTTCTACTACCATGCTGAGACAGCTTCAATTATTAAGAGATACAAGTTTCCTGAGAAAAACTGGGCAAGTTTTAATCTTTTACAAGATTAAAAATTGAAATCCTACAAGGTGATTCGTTGTTAATTATTCTCATTTTGCAGTGATAGTTCACCATCAGCAATACATTTTTTGTCTAGCAAAAACTATTCCCAGTCAGACTAGTAGTAGCAGCAAGACAAAAGGCATGGTTTGCATCTTTATCCAAAGTCATTCAGCTCTAGTCACATGGGAAGAGTGAGGGCTCCAGCCACTGCTCTGGAACTTGTCTCTTAGGCTTGCCCCTGCAATTACACATACAGCAGCTCTGCTCCCGCCTTCCCTGTGTTCAGCATTTTCAGTACTCCAGGGTTGCAATCACAGGACAGCTCTGCAGAGGAGGGTTGAAGCTACATAGCTATTGCACACTGTCCTGTTGAGCCCCTCATGCATTTGCAGTTCACAGGACGGCAAATGACTGAATACATCTACTCTCTCACAGGCAAGTAAAAGAAAAGAAGAGAAATATGTATGAAAAGAAATATTTACCTGCTGGTGAGACTCTATCCCTATTTATTTATTTGTTTAGAAGATTTATTTCATGCCATTTTGTATTGACTTAAAGCAGCATACAACACAATAAAATACAATTTAAAATAATTAAAACAATATAAAATACAAGTATAAATAAATTAAAAATAATTGCAACTCTTTTAAAAACCAGGTTAAGTTGCTGCAGGGGACGGGCAAAAGCAACAACATGATCTCCAGGATCACACCATTGCTGGGCTGATGGGGGCGGGAGGGTTAACTTACCTTATGACAGCGCCCAGGGAGGGTGCAAGGAGCCCTGTAGACCCCTCTGCAGGGCTCCCCAAGCCACTGTATGTATGGAAACCACTTCCAGTTTTTGACTGTGAAACCAGAAGTCGTTTCTGATTGTTTCTTTTTTAATCAGACAAATGCTTGGGGAACCCTACAGAAGGCTCCGTGGGGCTCCCCACATCCCCTGGAGGCCAGTGCAGCAGCAGGTAAGTTAACCTCTGCCCCCCCCAATCAACCCCAGCAGAGGAGCGATTCTGGGGATAGCGTCACTGCCTTCCTCACCCCTTAAAGGACCAGAAGCAGAACTTCCCAGCCTGGGGCGTCATAATGCCCCAGTCTGAGAACTTCAGGACTATATCATACAAATGGATTAATAATAACAAAGCAGTATTAAAACAAAGACTCATAACCAGTGATTAAAAACAGTCACTAAAAGGGGGCTTCAGGGTTTATTCCTCCTCAAAGGCTAAATGAAATAGATTTCTTTAAAACCCCAGCAGAAATCATATTATTATTATTATTATTATTATTATTATTATTATTAACAGTATTTATATACCACTTTTCAACTAAAAGTTCACAAAGCGGTTTACAGAGAAAAATCAAATAACTAATGGCTCCCTGTCCCAAAAGGCTCACAATCTAAAAATTGTGAATTGCTGAAATATAACACCTACCCCAAAAATATCAAGAGGTTATACTAATAAATAAACTATATAAAGTTATTCATAAGATAAAGATCCTTTTCAGGTTCTAAGCTTCCTTCTTCTTGTTCACAACAAGAAGCAGAATTTCTTTAACTTACAGCCCAACCCTAAAACTGCACTGGTGCATCTAAAGCAGCTTAGGAGCAGGCTGCAGGTCTCCTTTGGGTAAGGGGATATATTTCCCATTACCCTGAAAAAAACTCCAGCCACCTCTATGGGGCTTCTTGGATCTCCACCAGCTATACAGCTTGTACAAATTCAGGAAGACTGTGTAGGGTTGCCTGGCCAGGCAAGGAAGCTTGGATGAGTTGTGGCTGGCTGCTGATCCCAGCCCCCTCCCAGGTTCAATCCTTCCTCTGCCCCAAAACACTCCCTCCCCGAACTTAGCAGTGCTGGCTGGCATGGGGTCTGGATGTGGCTCTGCTGAGCTGGCATGGGCCTTCACACCAGCCTAGCCAACTCTTGAGTAGCTGCAAATGTGCCTTATAGCACATATGAGACACCCTGAGTTGGTATAGGAACATCCGCACTGGCTCAAGTAAAAGTTAGGGTGGTGGTGTTACCGTGTTTCCCTGAAAATAAGACCTAGTGTGTTTTTTGAGAATTGCTGAAATATAAGACCTATCCCAAAAATAAGATCTAGTTGTGATCAGGGCCAGGACGGAGGAACGGGGCGGAAGGGGTCCTCGGGCGGGGGGGGCGGGTGCAAAACATGACCAGGAATGCTGCACTCCATGCCCGCCACCTAGAAAGCACCTGCTGTGCTGCCTTGGGCAGAGAATGCTGAGGAGGAGCTGAGGCTGGAAGCAGCAAGCGAGGAAACCCTGCCTACCGGGCTCTGAGGTTCTCCACACGTTCCAGAGAGTAAGTCCCATTAACTATAAAGGGACTGACTTCTGAGTAGACAGGCAGGCAGGGAATCTCCTGGGTGCTTAAGGAACACCCTCTCCACACCTTCCAGGGAGTAAGTCCCATTAACTAAAATTGAGAGTTGGGAGAGTTAGAACAGACAAAAGAAAATATTTCTTTACTCAGCGTGTGGTTGGTCTGTGGAACTCCTTGCCACAGGATGTGGTGATGGCATCTGGCCTGGACACCTTTAAAAGGGGATTGGACAAGTTTCTGGAGGAAAAATCCATTACGGGTTACAAGCCATGATGTGTATGTGCAACCTCCTGATTTTAGAAATGGGTTATGTCAGATGCAAGGGAGGGCACCAGGGTGCAGGTTTCTTGTTATCTGGTGTGCTCCCTGGGGCATTTGGTGGGCCGCTGTGAGATACAGGAAGCTGGACTAGATGGGCCTATGGCCTGATTCAGTGGGGCTTATGTTCTAATGTTCTTAACTATAAAGGGACTGACTTCTGGGTAGATAGGCAGACATCCTCCTGGGTGCTGAGGGGATATTTTTGTACAGTATTTTTGCACTTGAATGACTGTGGATTGTTGTACATTAAAAAAAAAAGAAAGACCTACCTTGAAAATAAGACCTAGTTTTTTTGAGCCAAAAAATATAAGGCAGTGTCTTATTTTCGGGGAAGCACGGTAGTGTCTCACTGGTTCCCACACTTTACCAGTTTTCTAAGAAACCAGAACTGAACCTGGTTTCAATCCTGGAATCAGGGTTTAATTGGCATTGGCAAGACAAGAATATGAGCTTTTTAACTTTGTGTAGTAAAGCTGCACTCCAGGAAGAAAACTTTAGCTCCATAAAGGTCTTTCCCCTCATTTCCATTTGCTTTCCATACCCTTAAGACAGTTTGGCATAATTTCTGTCCCTCCTGCTTCTGAATATAAGACTACCATAGCAGCTAAAACCTTTGTAAAGTCAATCCTTTCTAGTCACCCCAAACTTTCCCAACCCCCTGGGTTAGGAAAATTATCAACATTACTTTAAAAATAAATCACTAGCACTACCACACATTCCCTTCGAGATAAGGTTGTCTTCGTCTTAGATCTAAATAGAATTCAGCGTCTGTAGCAATTCTTGTTACCTGGCCAAAGATCTCTAGAACCATTTCTATAAAGAACAAACGAAGGTTCCAATCAAATTGCCTCTCTGAAAAATAGTTCTTAGCCAAGATCTCCTGCATTGTACATATTTCTGTGTCCAGGATCTTTTGATCCATAAAGTTGTCCAATGGTTCAATTGGACCACAAGTTTTTATCCCAAACATTTCTATTTGCGATGAAGTCAAATTGAGACAGACAGGTTTCTCTCTTCTATTTCGCCCCCATAAGTTGCAAGCACTTGATCCTTCCTTCAGCAGCCTGCATCTGGAAAATACAAGCCTCAGAACTATTAACGATTATTAAAGGTTCTTCCTGGAGAACCTGTTCCCAATTAGAGTTATTTCACATGAACACTAAATGTGTGGCAGTGGGAGGAGGCATGGTCAAGAAACTTGAGATTGTTTCCTGATACACTTTCTCTGAATGTGGGGGTGGGGGAACTGGACCACAAGCTCTACAGTTTCTTTCCAGGGAAAAATGAATCCCACAGTTTATGCCAATTTACATTCCCCCTGCTTCTTACTGGCATGTTCCATGGGCAACACTTCTAACGCCCCAGTTCTGCCCCCTACCACATTATAGCATGCAGCCACACAAACAGAGACTTGCTGCATGGTAAAATGGGGGGAAAGAGATTGGATAGCCTGCAGGATGCAAGTAAAAATATTTTTTTACTTATTCCCCAGCAGGCTGCCTGATCACTTATCAGTCTCCTTGGACCTTTGCCAGCTACACAGTTGGCTCAAGTCCTAGCAGAGCCAAGGGGCGAAGTGGGCAGGAAAATGGGGGATAAGTTCTGGTGTGCACGACAGCTACTGGATCCAGCCCCTTCCTTCCTTCCCAACATGCCCTATTACTTCCCCTCCCTGTTCACAAACCACCACAACCCCACACCAGCTTACCCACTGTGGTGCAAGTTGCCAGCCACAACAGTGAGCCTTCAATGTTGTCACTACTGCTTCGTGGCAGCAGCTTAGAAATGGCTTTTGACAGCATGCACAGTGCACTGCCAAAACACACTTTATGATAGTGGGACTCCGCCTTACTGGTATTGGGTAGCCCATAGCATTAGGCTGTATGTTTTCTTACCCTCATATGAGATAACACTAGAGACTTACAATATCTTTGTAATACACATTTTTAAAGAAATAATTGCAAACTATTCAAAACCAGTAGATTTCAAAAGGCAACAGCAGAATGCTGGCGAAAACATTGTCTAGCCCGAAGGCAATTGGCCTTCATTCAACTCCCAGCTCTGTCTCCGTCTTCAGAAAAAACTGTAAATTGCTTTTTTCTTAAAAAAAACAAATTTATGCTGCACAGAATTGGTCTGAGACCCCAACCCTGCAAGTGAATTGCCCATTAAGGAAACATTCTTGCTATTAAAGGAACATGAAGATTCTTTTTTCCAAATTCTTGACTCCAGTTAGGTGACACTCTAAGAAAAAAAAATCATGATAGATCCACTCATAGTAATCAGATACCCGCATTCACAACAGAATAATGTGAAAATTACTAGAATACTCATCAGACATTCCACGTCACTGCAACAGAGACAAACGGGAGATAGTGAAGCCTTTTTCATCAGGTTTGCTCCTTCCCTCCCAGAACTGTCTCCTGTATTTATATTATGTAGATTTAATATATAATATTATAAAAGAATGTGCTTCATTTATTCGTACCTCCTGTATTTTGTATCAGATCTAGTTCAGGCTGTTCCAAAAACCCCTGAGAATACGTGAATGCATGGATATGGGAGGACGCCTCCACCCTCTGGAGGTGAGGGAAGTTCTGCTTCCCTCACCTCCAGAGGGTCTTCTGAGCCCAGCAGAGGCTGTGTGCGTCCACCCACGGCCTCTACTAGGCTCAGAATTACTCTAGGTGTTGAAAAAACAGCAACTTTTGGTGCTTCGTGAAAACCAGTAGTGACGTTTTTAATGCCATATAAGGGGTGCATGTGGGGTAGCCACATTTGGTAGCCCTGGAAAGTTCAAAGTGAGCAACTCTGTTGAACAACCATCAGAGAGAGACTGAGATTTTAAATGTCTCCAAGCTCTGTTTTCTAGTCTGGAGAGTGCAGAGATTTGAAGGGGCCAGGAGACTTATGCTTCTTTGCTCCATCATATCTCTCCTGGCCCATTGATGATGTGGGTGTCAAGGTTAGGGGGAAAGTGAAGTTCTTGAAGGGGCCAGTTCTTAAGGGAATCATGTTCAGTGGCTTCTGGTTCTGGAGTCATCTGACTGGCAGGCCCAGGCTCAAGTAGGGTCAAGGTCTGGAACTGGGTCTTGACCCGCTCCTTCCAACCTGAACACCCTCCTATTGCGGATGGACTCTGAGATACTTCTCAGAATAGAGGTTATGATATACTCCATATAAAATCAGCTTCTAGCAAGTAAATACTGCACATCAACGAGAAAGCTTTTAGCTGTTGTGCTAGTGTCCTATTTTCAGGAATACAGGTGCAACCTATTTATCCACAGGTTTTTTATCAGGGATTTGTCTCCAAGTGAATGGGGTGGGGGAACTGAAAGTCACACACACCTTTGCCTCCTTTGCCCTGCATCTTTGCTGGCATCTGCTGCAAACAATGCAAAAAGGCTCCTCCTTGGCCAGGCAGGGAAATAGCCCTGGAGCCATGGAAAAGGTTCCCCTTGCAAAGGAACAGTAACACTCTTGGAGCCCCTGAGCCAGCAAAGAGGCTGAAGAGGGGAAGGGGGGCAGGAAAACCTCTGTAGCCAGAGCATGTGCAGCAAGGTGGAGCTCTCTCTCTCTCTCTCTCTCTCACTCACTCACTCACTCACTCACACACACACACACACACAGGGGCAGGTTCGGTAGCAACAGAGGAGATTGCTTTAAAAAACCCAGTGTTTTTTAAAGGGGGAGTGTTTGCCGAATCCCCCTCCCCCCCCAGATGGTGCAGGCTCTCTGTGCTCCAGCCTAGGGAAACAAAATAGCCCAGCAAGCAAGTCTTCCCAGCAAGGAAAGCATGAGATTTAGGCTACAATCCTCTCCACACTTTCCTGGGAATAAGCCCCATTGACTGGAATGGGACTTACTTCTGAGTAGAAATGCATGGGGCTGGACTCTTAAAAGTTCAGCATCCCACCTGTGAAAGAAGTGGGGATAGCTGGCAACAATGAGGGCTGAGAATGGAGGGGAAGGAAGATGGGGGAGGGGAGGGGATTGCTTTAAAAAACCCAGGGAGTGTTTGCCAAATTCTCCCCCCCCCAGATGCTGCAGGCTCTCCTGCTCCAGCAGACACAAACAAAACAATCCACACTTTCCTGGGAGTAAGCCCCATTGACTACAGTGGGGCTTACTTCTGAATAGAAATGCATGGAACTGGACTCTTAAAAGTTCAGCATCCCACCTGTGAAAGGACTGAGTTCGGAGCAGAGGCAAGGAGTGGAGGGGAGGGGATTGATAACAGCTACCTTAGTTTCCTTCCATCCGGAAGTATCAGGCTGCAGCGTATTTGCTTAACTCTAAATGTGTTTAGCACAACACTTTTTTTGTTAATTGTGCTGAGTGGCACGGAACTAACGCGGATAAATAGGCTCTACCTGTATGTTCATACAGAGAAATATTCTTAAAGGCAATCCTTCCATCTCTAGTCTGAAGTGATACAGTCTATTTTTCCATCTCAGATCATTCACCTAATTCTGATGCACAGGAAGGTCAGGCCACGTGTATTCATTTGAGAAGGAAAGGAGTCCAAGTTGGCAGAGGCTAGCTAGGCTGTACAGAATGTTCAGGCTAGCAGGAACATTCTTATTTCACATGCATACATCCCCACGTTATAGTGCCTACATAGGAGTACTTTTGATGAGTCACCTTCCTAGTTCTTCCCCAGTAGTCGTGAGAGGATTACATTATACTTGTGAACTTATAGATATACTTGGATATGTTGCTTTTCTCTAGAAAATTATGGCAAAGCAAGCACCTGGTGTTCATACAATTAATTCTGCACTGGAGGCCAACATAAGGTTAAGGTTGCATTAAATCTTAAAGAAAACATCATGAAAAACCTGTAATGGCTCAATTTCACCCAGGGAGGAGAGTTTCTCTCTCCTTTTCATTTCCCAAAAATAATCAATGGGAAAAAAATGTCTTTTTCTTTTTTAGACAGGGGCAATGAAAATGAAGAAGTAAATACAGGCATAATAAAAAGTGCAGGCCCATGACATGTTGCCTTCTGAGGCAGAGACCTCTCCGGTGCCCTCTCCCTTTCTTCTCCCTATTAAGATCATCCCATTTTCTTCCCTTTATTTCATTTATTCATTCACTTTATGACTGAATTCTCGTAGATTCAAGGTGGTTTACATAGGCAAGCTAATCTTAAACCCCATTGCCAAAGTCAACCGGGACTTAGCTGGACCATAAAACCATTAATCCCCGCTACTCCCAGACTGACTTCTGTTTGCTTTTCGATGTTTCTCACTCAGATGCACCAATTACTCAGAACATCAGAAATCATATCCCCCTGAGTTCACGTAATGAAACTGCCCTCACTGGTTAAATTACAATGCCAAACACAGCTCCTTTCCCAACCTGGGCTCAACTCTGGCCTTATGCCTAGGGAGTAACAGCCCAAACCTGAGTTGCCCGGTGCACGGAGCTGTAGTGGCGCCAAAAACAGCTGCCACTGCATCCAGCGTGCCCCAGGCATCTGCCTCCTCAGGAGAAGGGGACATTCGTTCCCTTCGCCAGGGTAAAGTGAGTAGCCCCGCAATGGGCTACTCGATTCTATGATGACCCAAAGGTTGATGTAGAATGAAGAGTCTCCATGTTGGGTGGGCAGCCCAACATGGAGGCACAGGATCTGGTGGAGCAAAGCTCCACTGGCTCTGCCTCCCTCCCCCTGGCACACCTCCTCTCTGCTCTCTCCCTGCCCTCTGTCCGCCTCCCTCTGCCCCAGAATGTCTCCTTCCCACCTCCCCCCAAGCCCACATCTACGTCTCCACTGCCTGGCATGCCACCAGCACTAGCCCAGTGGTGCTAGCACTGGTGCTCCATCGCTGCTAGGGTGCACAAATATGCCTTACAGCATGCTTGTGACAGTGCACGCTGGTGCACACTCCTTAGAATTAGGCCCTAAGTAACTGGTTTAAATTGGGCATCTTTGGTAGGTAAGAATTGAGTTAGAACTGGCTTCAGATCAACCAGATTCCCTTTATACCAAATGAAAACACAGATGTAAATAAGTAGAATTTTTTTAAAGAGTTTAAATACAAGGTTACACAGACAGGCACTTCAAAGTCATAGATTTAAAGAGCATGAACACCACACAGCGACTTAAAAAAAATAAAAAGGTAACTCCTAAGCACTATCATTCACCAAAGTATAACTTACATCTACAGATCCTAGTTCATTAGCCAATGCTGCCGCAATCAGTGCTGCCCAAGCTGAGATGAAGTAGACAAAACTCAGGTCTACAGATCAAAACTAAAGCCAAGAAAAAAAAAAGACCGTCCAAAAAGGTGACACTTATATCTGACTCTCACTCACTAGCCAATCAGAAGTTGAACCCACCAAACCTTCCAAAAGGCTATGTACTCCCGAGCTGTCCACTCATGGTAACATTCCCCCTTCCCATCCTGAAACCCACACCTGTGGTGTATCTAGCAATCAAGATGTTCTTGAGCCAATTAACAACTATGTGCAATGCTTGCTAACTGCAGAGACCTGTACGGCCACTCCCACTACCTCAAGAAGCAAGTCTTCTCTGGTATGCCTTAATGAGGATCTTTCTCACAATCCAAACTGCACCAGCTAGTTACCAACACGGTTTCAGGCAGAGGCCTGCAATTACTTTTACCAAACTTAGGGCCCAATCCTATCCAACTTTCCAGCATTGGTGCAGCCGCAATGCAGGCCCAAGGTAAGGGAACAAATACTCCCATACCTTGAGGAGGCCTCTGAGACTGCATCCCCAACACAGGAAGCAGTGCATACCCCATAAGCACAGCAGCACCAGCACTGGGAAATTGGATAGGATGGGGCCCTTAGCCATTTCTGTCACAGCCATTTTTGCAATAGAGTTTTTACAAGTATTGTTCCATGAGTGAGACTCATAGAACCCTCCATGTTTCTCCAGATGCTTCCCTTTCATAGTGCAGTCTCATCCTGGCTTGCCAGCCTTTCACTTCCAAGCTTTCACAGTCAGCACATTTCCCAAATAACTTCATCTTCTTTCCTTTTCTATTAAGAAAATAGATGCCTCAGAGCTTTCCTTCTCCTTCAGGTTGCCTACAGAGGGGTACATATGAGTGGGTTGCTGTGCCACCCCTGACAACTAGCCTAAAGTCTGATGCCACTTCAGTTGGCTTCATGGTAGAGACAGACTTGAAAAAGGTGGTGTTTTGCATCATTGCATAGTAGTTGGCAACCTTCAGTCTCGAAAGACTATGGTATCGCGCTCTGAATGGTGGTTCTGGAACAGCGTCTAGTGTGGCTGAAAAGGCCGATTCGGGAGTGACAATCCCTTCCACACTGGGAGCAAGTGCAGTCTGTCCCTGGTCTGTCTCCCTGGCTATGGGCCTTCCTTCTTTGCCTCAGACTGTTGGCCAAGTGTCTCTTCAAACTGGGAAAGGCCATGCTGCACAGCCTGCCTCCAAGCGGGCCGCTCAGAGGCCAGGGTTTCCCACCTGTTGAGGTCCACTCCTAAGGCCTTCAGATCCCTCTTGCAGATGTCCTTGATCTTCGCATCATTGCACAGAGCTGCATTATTATTATTTTACTGTGATATTGTTTTTACCTGTTTTAAATCATTATTTGTTTATCAGTGCTACTGAACTGAGAGCCCAATGCTATCTAAATTTCCAGCACCATAGTGGCTGCAATGTAGCCCCGAGGTAAGGGACCAAATGCTGCCTTACCTTGAGGAGGCCTTTGTGACTGCCTCCCCACCACAGGATGTTGCGCATGCCCCATTGGCACAGCTGCCCTGGAACTGGAAAACTGGATGGGTTTGGGCCCTGAGTCCTTTTTTTCAAAATCATATTACACATTCACAGAGTGATAGAGCTGGGCTGCCGGCTTCACAGAGTGTTACGTGGATTATTGCAAGGATTCAGGCAAGACACTGACTTGCCCTTTTTTGTGTGCGTTGTGCAACAATGGGTCATTCCATTCCCAGAGCCTGGTTGTTCAACAAGCTTACAACAAAGATCTAGTGCTAGAAATTCACAGCCATATGTGCACCCCAGTCTATCCATCTACCATGCTGCATGCCAGTAATTTTAGATACAGCAAATTGAAAGAGCAACCCATTAAATATCTGAAGTTAATTAATAAACATTCTTTCCTTCCTTTTATCTCTTCTGCCTTTCATCTTGGGATGCTGCTGCCATAGCAGCTGCTGATTTGGCCTTAGATATGAATGGGGCTGTGGCGGTTTAAACACAGCCCCCAAACTAGTTTTAAAAATTAGCTTGCAAAGCGTTTTGCCTCACCTGATCCGATTAAATTAAACGTGGTGGACAGAGTATTTAAGCAAAACAATTCCTTTGATGTTCAGATTGGCAGATCAAGGAACTATAATCACCAAACTAAATTTCTCAGAAAAGGACTACAGTGTGTATGCACTCATTAGATTACAATACTGGTTCTTCCTTTGTATCCACATAAAGTTTGCAAAGAGAACTAAGAAATGGAATCATCATAGGACTCTGTCTTTGAAGAATTTTGGGCTACTCAAGCAGCTGAAAAGAAAAGGACAAATATCTACCAGAACCCACCTAGTCTATGAACCTGGATAGACAGTTCTATTGGGAAATAAGGAGAGGCAAAAGTCTTTCACAGGGAAAGGAAACTCTCTATATAGTTCAATACTCCACACCAGGGGTGCCCAAACCCCGGCCCTGGGGTCACTTGCGGCCCTCAAGAACTCCCAATGCGGCCCTCAGGGAACCCCCAGTCTCCAATGAACCTCTGGCCCTCCAGATACTTGCTGGAGCCCTCACCGGCCCAAAGCAACTGCTCTCAGCGTGAGGGTGACTGTTTGACCTCTTGCATGAGCTGTGGGATCAGAGATCCCTCCACTGCTTGCTGTTTCATGTCTGTGATGCAGTAGTGGCAGCAAAGGAAAGGGCAGCCTTGCTTTGTGCAAGACCTTCATTCATTCATATAAGTTCATCTTTAATATATTCATTTATGTAAACTTATGTAAATTTATTTAAATTTTAAATGTGAATTAATTCTTTTTTTCCCCTGACACAATGTCAGAAAGATGATGTGGCCCTCCTGCCAAAAACTTTGGACATACCTGCTCTACACCAACGCACAAGTCAAACATCATCCAAACTGCCAATGCTAGATAGTCGCACTTTGACAGTCTCAAACAAGTGGGAAAGAAAATCTAAGATAAATAAAGAGGCGGAGTGGGGGGGGGGGGTCAGAGCTCTGGGTCGACTTTTCCAGCAGAAGCAGTGATGTCATCAGCAGGAGTGCTCAGGTGTTACCTTTGAAATGTTTTTCAAAGGACCTTATCTGAGAAAAAGCTCCAGGCTTAGTAAACAGCACACTGAGAAATTTACCTACAGGCATATGTTCAGGACTAGGTCATTGTCTTTCCAAAAGGTTATTAGAGAGGTAGGGAGGGTGAGAATGAAGATTATTTTCCAGTAGGTTATAATTCTATTTAATTCCAGGTTATTTTCCAGTAGGCTATAATTCTACGCACATTATCTGGGTGTAAGTCCTACTGAACACTGTGAAAGTTAACTTTTATACTTATTTGAGATACTTTTTAATCCTTTTTTTTTTTACAAATTTTATCCTTTTGCTTTAAAACTGTTACAAGACTCCAAGAGTTTGGGATGAAAAGAGATAGTTCTTTAAATGAAATATAATAAATTTCAAAGTAGGAATACGTGACAGGAGAAGGAAGCACTCAAACAAAGAAATTTAAAGTTGAGGTTTTTTGTGCATTATAGTCATAATGAGAAATGGCAGAGTGTGTAGGTCACCATGAGCTCCTGCACTTTACAATTTACCACTACACCACTAGATAAGAATAACCAAAAATGAGGCAAATTATTGTGAGCAACATGCAGTCTGAACGGGACACCTGCTACCCACAATGTGTGTGATAATATCCATTTTGCATACAGGCTGTTACAGGGACAGAACGCCTGAGATGGCCTGCCCACCACTTTCCCCGTAATGTGCCAGTCTCTGCTCTGCTCTCTAATATTCTAAGCTCATCTCCTCTCCATATTTCCTCTTCCTCTCTGTCTGCTCTGCCTTTTCCAATCCAGGTTGTGGATGGAGGAGAGGCAGTGGAGGCAAGAAGGTGGACAGGGATGGGTACCCCCACCAATCTGCTGTCAGGCAGCCCAATCCTGAGCTGCCTGGTGTGTGGGGCTGCAGCGATGCTGAAAATGATTGCCGGTGCATCCAGTGTGTTCCAGGCAGCTTCCATCTCTTCCACAGAAGGGAACTTTCACCCCTCCCCCCAGTAAACCAAGTAGCCCCACAATGGGGCTACTTGATTCTATGACAACCCGAAAGACGGCATAGAATGAAGAGTCTCCGTGTCGGGTGGCCAGACCAACATAGAGGTTCTGGATCCGGTGGAGCAAAGCTCCACCAGTCCCACCTCCTCCCCACTCCGCTCCCTCTCCTGGCATGCCTCCTGCCTGCCCCCTCCTCCCAGCCCGGAACGCCTCTTCCCCGTCTTCCCCCATGCCCCTATCTACCTCTCTCCTGCCCGGCAATTCACACAACCACTGAGCAGCGGAGCTCCGGTGCCCCAACACTGCTAGACCAGCACCGGCCAGCACTGGGCTAGCACTGGCAGAGTACTGGTGCTAAGGCCCGCAAACATGCCTTATGGCACATTTGCAACAGTGCGCACCAGCAGTGAGCCAGCACTCACTTAACAGGATTGGGCGCTAAGGTAATTGCTAGCTAGACTCATTGATGGGCCAGGCCTGAAATAAGCAGCAAATGCAACTATGAAATCATTGTGTTGGATTTTGAGCACAGGCGTTTGAGATATACTGAGTCAGCCTCTTTGTCTAGTCACCAGGTACTGAACCCTGAACATTCTTCATGCAAAACATGTGCTCTACCATTGAGCTATAGCCTTCTTTGTGCTGAAACATAATGTTTTTTTTTCCTTCTCCCCATCAGCAACTTTTAGTAGAAAAGCATCAGCAGTGTCTTTCTGAATCTTTGCATGGAATAAACTTCATTAAAACCCTCAGAAAAGAACATAAATTTCCAGTGCAAAAATAGAACGTTTGTGAATTTGTGCCTACATGAAGAGTTCACATATTTCTGAATAATGTATGGTAATTTAAGCCTATCCTATTTGGGTGGCTGCCTGGCCTGGTCTCTGGAGTCCTATCAGGCTGTTTTGTCTACGAGACCCTCATACAATATATATTATACATATAAAAAGAAGAAACAAGTTCAAGAACGTTGGATTTTTTATTTAACAGTGTCTAAGTGCATGATTGCTTCCTAGGTGCACGATCTCTTAAAAGTACTTTAAACACTGCAAGAGAAAGAAACAGGATCTGTTGCACACTTCAGAAAAATATATTTAAAATAAAAATACTATACTTTAAGCTCTGCTTGGATATAACTATAAGGGTTCTAATCAGAATGCAAAGAGTACAAACGGCTTGTACATTTGTGTATAAATTATGCTGAATAGATTGTTCTTTACTTTAATCTAAATAATGCATATACAGGACAGTTATCCAAATCATAGAGTTGGGGAAGGGACCCACAAGGCCATCTACTGCAACTCTCTCCTTGTAGCAAGACATTCTCCTAGAGCAGGGGTGTCAAACATAAGGGCCAGGGGCTGGATGCAGCCTGCGGAAATGCTTTATTTGGCCCTCAGGCTATCTCAACACCACTATCAGCTGCTCTCAGCTGCTGAACTGAGCTCAGGTGTCACTGCAGACAGGGCGGCCCGCATGATAATTGGGTCTCCCATATCTTGAAAATATGGTCAAGATTTGCATATTTTCTTTTCTGTCATTTGCCGTTGATGAGCTCCTAAGTGAAGAAAGTGCTTATTTCTGATCATGACTTAATGACATCACTTCCAGCCCTCAGCTGTTTTGGCCCGCTGCATGAAATGAGTTTGACCTCCCTGTCCTAGAGCATTTCCAGCAGGTGCCTGTTCAGCTTCTGCTTGAAGATCTTCAGTGAGAGAGAATCTACCATCTCCCTCAGCAATCTGTTCCACTTTACAAAGCAGAGTAAAGCATAACCACAACTTTTCACAACTTGGAAGTTATGGTCCTACTAATGCAGGCTAAAATGCATTCGTCTTCTTTGCAGTCGCATCACACTGCTGACTCATGTTCATCTTGTGATCCACTGCAACTCCAAGATTTCTCTCACAAGTTGTGCTGTCAAGTCAGGTATCTCCCATTCTATACCTGCTTCTTTGGTTATTTTTGCCTAAGTGCAGAACTTTTCATTTGTCCCTGTTGAACTACATCTTAGGGCCCAATCCTATCCAACTTTCCAGCCCTGGTGCAGCCACAATGCAGTCTTGAGGTAAAGGAAGAAATGTTTCCATACCTCGAGGAGGTCTCTGTGACTGTCCCTCCACCACAGGATGCAGCACATGCCCCACTGGCACAGCTGCACGAGCACTGGAAAATTGGTTAGGATTAGGCCCTTATTCATTTCAGTATTTCATTCTACCAAAACCTTCCTGAAGTCTTCTACTGCCTTCTGTTGTGTTTGCTACTTCTCCCAGCTTGGTGTCATCTGCAAATTTGATGAGGCCCCCTTCTATATGTTCATTCAAGCCATTGATGAGGATGTTAAATGTCTGACAATTTAAAGAAGCAAAGCAAGGGGACAGTATTGCTGGTAGTAGCGCCACTGTTATCCTATTCCGTTCCAGCCTCAATCAACCTTACCAGGCCTACTTGGGCTTGCATCAGCTATATAGCTGGTACAGGTTTAAGTAGACTCAGTGGGGCGGCAAATACTTACCTTCAGGTAAGGCAACTAATGTTCCCTTACCCTGAGGAAGTCTTCACAGCCTGAAATTCCCCAGTAAGATGTAATGCGTGCTGTGTTGGCAAGGCTGCATCACTGCACAGGGAGTTAGTCAGGACTGAGCTGTCCAGACTTTTTTGTGCTTGGTTTTGACTTTTGACTGCAAAGATTAAGCTGGTATGGGGAGTGAGATTTTGATATTTGTTCAGCTTCTTCTATAATTTGAATTGGAGATTTTAGACTGCTAGTACCAGAGAGTCAGACTACATGACATCTACAGTTCCTTTGAATTCTAACATTCTAAGACTATATTTTTTTAAGTATTAGGTTACTGCCTCAAGCCTGGAAATAAGACATGTTACAAGGCCACTTAAATAAAAAATGAGACCATTTTGTAGCATAAAAAATTAGTCAAATGCAAAACTTTCTGATTCTGTGGGAAATTTAAATAGGGTAGTGTAAAATAATGAGCATTTGCACAAAGAATATCAATACAGAAGTATTCCAAATAAGAAATGAAAGGAAAATGAAAATCCATACTGTATTCTGGCAAACAAAATGCACTCTTATATTAATGGGTTTGTTGCAATTTAATGTTCTAACAACTTAACTAGGCTAGAGAGTCCATTCCATTGTCAGTCCAACTAGGAAGCAACCTGATGTGAACTGCATCAACAGTAGATGGTATGGATGGGTGAAGGTGTGGTGGATCTGGAGAGCCCTTCACCCCAAGTTTGCTGCCACTGCCACTTCCCTCCAGATGTGAGCCACATTGATCCAGCTCCTTATCATGTTCCATTGCACAGTCTTCCCAAACCTGGAAGTGCAGGACTTCTGATCGTATTTATGTGTCTGCAATAAATAAAACCAGAACTCCCAAACTTTCAGGTTCAGGGAAGCGGCACAATGGAGCAAGTGAAGAGCTTTGTTTTAAAGCGCTAGAGGCAGCAGTGGGAGATGGGGTTGGGTGGTATCCCCTGTTGCGCTGCCCTGATCAGTTCTGGCAGTCAACTAGCATAAGCAAGTTGCTTCTGTGTGCCATTTATGCACATGAGGAAAGTGCAATTAGAATGTAAACACTTCTGACATCATGACTTATGCGAAAGAAACATTGCAGCTTCTGATTGTGCAAGCAGGCTTTGGAGGGTTGAGTCACTTGATAACTGGCATATTGTAAGAACCTACTTGATGCTGCAAAGTAGTGCATGTAGCCTTTGTGCCTTGTGGGTTTCCCAGGCCAAAAGATGGACCGAATTAGAGTACATGAATCAAAACACAATTAAAATAATATATCAAAATTACAACTTTTGGAACTCTATTTTATTAGAACAACAAAATGCTCCTAAATATTAACAAAATTATCTCCTAAAATATTAACAAATATAAAAGGGAAGCTTAGATAAAAACAGATACAAAACAATGAAAATAAATGGCAATCCCTGCAGAAGTAGAATAATAAAACTAGAGTGCTGCATTAAGACAAGCTATGAATAATGAAGCTTTGTTTGGGGAAGAGATATAGATGAATATATATTAAACAAGGTTCCCTGAAAGTAAACACAAACAGAAAACACACACACACACACACATACACCAACTGGAAAATACACAAGAGGCAATAAAACAAACTGAAGACATGCACTTGGTAGCAATTTGTGCTTGTGAAAAAGGGGGGGCACAACATTGAAATGTTGCTCATAATTTCTTTAGTCACTAAAAGATTAATGATACAAATATGAATGTACACAAACTATGTATTTATACAAATTATTGTAGACATGAATGGACTGGCTAGTTTGATGAGCTTAAGAGAGCCTGAAGGTTCTAGTCAGCACAACGAACAATTCAGGTTGGTAGAAAATGTCTCCAAGAACTTCAGCTGAAATTCAGCTCCAAGAATTGCAGCTATACGAATTGCAGAGTTCACATACAGACACAGAACAAAATAGAACCTGGTTGAAATGCAACAGTAGCATAGCTAGCGGGGGCCGGAGGGGCGGTCAGCCCCGGGTACCACCCTTGGGGGGGTGACACACCACAAATGCCCCAACATCGCAAAGGTTAGGAGCAACCCCATCATGCCAGCAAAACACCAGATTGAAATATCTCCTTTCCATCAAAAGTTATGGCCATCAAAAGGAATAATACCATCATGTTATATACCATTTGATGCAGAATTTCATCCATTGCTTATGGGGAAATATTCACTGCATTTATTTTCTGGTCATTATTATTATTATTATTATTATTATTATTATTATTATTATTATTATTAATTTCAAGTCATGACTATTACTATCTCTCAGTCTCACCTACCTCACAGGGTTGTTGTGAGGACAAAATAAGGGGAGGAACCATGTACACCACCGTTAGCTGCTTAGAGGAAGTGTGGTATAAAAATGTGAACAAATTAATTAATAATTAATAAATAAAATAATTAATAACGAATTAATTATGTCGTATGGGGTGACAAAAATTTATGGGCCCCAGGTGTCAAATGACCTAGCTGTGCCTCTGAAACCCAAGAGGACTTAGATGGTAGTGACCAGCTCCCATACAGTTAGCAAGAGGAGAAAGACAGACAGCAGGATCATTTCCACCAGCCTGTTAAGACAAACAGCGTCTAGGCCCTACCTTTCAAAGTGCAAAAACCTGGCACTCACAGGTTCAGAAGCATAGGAAGGATCACTAAAGCCCTTCAATTTGGTCTGCATGGATCTATTTTTACTTTTATACTAGTTGCATTAAATATCTTGAGAGCAAGAGGTGACACAGAGAGAAGTAACGTAAAGATTTCTGAATGCAGAATATATGAAATGTGAAGAAAAACCAAAACTAGACTTCGTAGTGTCTCATTTCATAAGAACATAAGAACATAAGAACAGCCCCACTGGATCAGGCCATAGGCCCATCTAGTCACAGCAGCCCACCAAATGCGCCAGGGAGCACACAAGACAACAAGAGACCTGCATCCTGATGCCCTTCCTTGCATCTGACATAGCCCATTTCTAAAATCAGGAGGTTGCGCATACACATCATGGCTTGTACCCCATAATGGATTTTTCCTCCAGAAATTTGTCCAATCCCCTTTTAAAGGTGTCCAGGCTAGACACCTAAACATCCTGTGGCAAGGAGTTCCACAGACCGACCACATGCTGAGTAAAGAAATATTTTCTTATGTCTGTCCTAACCCACCCAACACTCAATTTTAGTGGATGTCCCCTGGCTCTGGTATTTTGTGAGAGTGTAAAGAGCATCTCCCTATCCACTCTGTCCATCCCCTGCATAATTTTGTATGTCTCAATCATGTCCCCCCTCAGGCGTCTCTTTTCTAGGCTGAAGAGGCCCAAACGCCGTAGCCTTTCCTCATAAGGAAGGTGCCCCAGCCCCGTAATCATCTTAGTCGCTCTCTTTTGCACCTTTTCCATTTCCACTATGTCTTTTTTGAGATGCAGCGACCAGAACTGGACACAATACTCCAGGTGTGGCCTTACCATAGATTTGTACAACGGCATTATAATACTAGCCGTTTTGTTCTCAATACCCTTCCTAATGATCCCAAGCATAGAATTGGCCGTCTTCACTGCCACCGCACATTGGGTCGACACTTTCATCGACCTGTCCACCACCACCCCAAGATCTCTCTCCTGATCTGTCACAGACAGCTCAGAACCCATCAGCCTATATCTAAAGTTTTGATTTTTTGCCCCAATGTGCATGACTTTACACTTACTGACATTGAAGCGCATCTGCCATTTTGCTGCCCATTCTGCCAGTCTGGAGAGATCCTTCTGGAGCTCCTCACAATCACTTCTGGTCTTTACCACTCGGAAAAGTTTGGTGTCGTCTGCAAACTTAGCCACTTCACTGCTCAACCCTGTCTCCAGGTCATTTATGAAGAGGTTGAAAAGCACCGGTCCCAGGACAGATCCTTGGGGCACACTGCTTTTCACCTCTCTCCATTGTGAAAATTGCCCATTGACACCCACTCTCTGCTTCCTGGCCTCCAACCAGTTCTCAATCCACGGGAGGACCTGTCCTCTAATTCCCTGACTGTGGACTCAATTCTAGCACTCTAGAGTGGAAGGCAATTCCCAGCACCCTGGTGGAAAGAGGAGAAAATTAATACCCATTCCTTGCACTGAAGCTGTGAGATCTAGTGAGTTCATGGACAGTGCTTGTGGACAGGACTGCACAATGTGGTTTCTGATGTATCCACACAACCTAAAGAGAGGAATAGTATTTACATATGCTCTGTCTATGGCAGCCTAGGATGTTGAAGGAATGTCTTATAAATCAAGCTACAGATGTGCGCTTCTTAATGATGGGGATACATTCTCCTATCCCCGTTGTTATGTGATTAGGTCAATAAGTGAGCATTCAGTCCAATCTATTGCCTTTGTTGGGTAATAAACACTCCCTGCCGAACACTAGCCGGTTGCACAGCTACTGGAGATAGACTGCCTCTTCTTTGCATTAAGAGACTCTTTGTTGTGCAAACAGAACCTCTGCTGCAGGCTATAGGAGACGCGATTGCCTCATTGAGAGAATCTGTATTGTGCTTTGACCACCGTCACATATGTGGTCCATCGTTAAACGGCACACGCCTGTATATCACACAAAAGTTGTACGGCTGGGAACTGATGGAAAAGAACTGTATTCCTTGGATCACAGTGCAGATTGGAATTTTAGTTCAAATCTACTAGGATAAAAAACATGTTTAATGGTGGTGTGAAGAAGAGAAGTAATTGAGCATTAGGGAAAGGAGGAGTAATGAGAAGAAGCATGGGGTAATGAAAATGCTTTGGAAAAGAAGGGAAGTGCTGTCAGACAATGTAAATGTACAATGCCAGTGCTTGGCTTATTTAATGAATACTCTGGATACTCTTCTCTCCTTATCACAGGAGTAGAAATGTGCACTTTAACAAGAGTTGGAATCGTAATATCTGTAATTTTAGCAGTTTTTAAGGCCGACTCGCATTCTGGTATGTGCATATGTATACTGCGATAACAGAGATGGTTGCTGGCTCACTGTGTCTGTGCGCAGCCTAGTTCATACAGGACTTTTAAACAGGTGAAAAAAAGACCCTTGGCTCCAACCAACTGATTGCTGTCATTCAACTGCTGGCCTTGCCCTCCAGCAAGGAACTTTCTGACTTTGGCACAGCGTAATTTGTCCGACTCAGAAACAGTGGTCTCCAGTGAGGTCATTTTGAGAATTCTAGACTTCCAGCATTGGTGTATAAGTAGTTGCAGATATTTTCGTGTTGTACTCTGATAGAGTGCTTTGCATCTGTGTAGGAGAAATGGGTGGCACTGCACTTTGCTTGTCTTTTAAAATCTGCAATAATGTATCAGTACGAAAGAATATAACAGTATCACTGCACAATCAAACAAATAATGCCACTCCCGATTTTCTTTTCTTTCTTGTTTATGGTTCCAGTCTGGAAATCCTCTAAAATTGCAGTGAATCAACACCCATATATATTTTTTACTTTCCTCATTTTACCAGAACTTTTATTTCTTCCTTTTGGAGTTCCCTAAAGCTGACTAAACTTGTATAGTTTAAGACTTTGGAATGACAGCTGTAGCAACACAAGCTTGGTCTTGAGGCACAAATCCTGCCCCAAGTCATATCTCCTGATTACATTAGATGGCAAGTTCTCCAACTTAAAAGGGATAAGCAAGTTGCTGCCATGGAATGCCATTTCAGGGAAAGGAATTATCTCTAAAATTCAGAACACTGTGGAAATTGAATACCAGGCATTTTCTTTAAGTCCCTCTCTCTTTCCTGGACTTGTTTTGCTTTGTAGATCCTTTTGGGCAAATGGTTGAATTAAAAGATAAATATCAGAATTTTGCACATTCGTCTATTCTGCAGGTGCAACACAAATGTCACCAATTGCGTTTATCTGATCAGGAAGGGGTTTGGAAAGGTCCTTCTGCAATATCTACCCATCTTTGCCAGGAGGAGCAAAAAGAAGCACACTGGCTGGAATTCAAAGGCCTCTACACTCTCTGTTCTCTTACTCATTGCCTGCTTTGGATTATAAGTCATTTGAGAATAGAGACTTATCCATGTTTTGCTCATAAATGTACAAAGCTCCATGCGCACTGGAGGCATTTTTTGCAAGTATGTGTCTGTCATAATGTCAACATGTTAATAAATTAACACACAGCCCATAGCAGCGACACCAGCACATCCCAATGCTGCTCCCAAAAACTTTTATGACTTCTGACAGAGAGCCAAAAGTTGCAGCTGGAAAAACAGGGAAACCTATTCTGTATGCAAAGATCTCTGCTCCACTGGATCCTGAACACTCTGTTGCGTCGCAAGGCCCAACAGAGTCTCTCAAGTCTGCAAAATAGCCCGTACAGACTCAAGAAGCCCCACTGTGGGGCTTGGGGCTTTCCCCGGGTGAAAGGGATAAAAATCCTCTTCCCCCATGAAGACCTCTGGTGGCCTCAGCAGTGTCGCTGGATGCAGCGGTAGCAGTTTCAGCACCACTGCACCTGGCAGAGCCACAGGCTTCAGGACTAGGCTGCTTGTCTCTAACATGCAAACACATACATTATTTAGTGGACAAAATGGGAAGGCAATGTCTGAGTTTAGCCTGTCTTCGATATCTTTCCTTGAAGATGTTCCTTCTTTTGTTATGTTGCATAACAATGACTTCCCATTTTATCACTAGCAGCATATGTATCACTAGTCAGCACAGTCTTGTTGCTTACTACTGATGCTTTCTTCCTTTACAGTAGATGGCAAAGCTATTGCTGGCATGTCTAATCCAAAACCCAGCTGATACAGATTTATGCATTTTGTTTTCACATTGAGAAAAGAGATTCAATATCCTCACCATCTAGTTGAGTGCAATTATTCTGAAACCTACTGACTTGGTGGGAATTCTATATGGATTGCTTATATATATGTAACATCCTTGCAACTCCACAAACATAATTGGGAGTTGCCTGCACTTATGAATGCTCACAATAGGTATGGTTTCTACCTCTCACCCATTGGGGAGCAAAGGGAAAATTTTAGTTATAGTTTTAGTTACAGCAAGTATTGAATGCACAGCAGAAGAGAACTGGAACAGTGAGCCACTCGTAGAAGTGAACAATTTGAATGCTACACTGAATTGCTGAAGAGTATAGACCAGAGGTTCTAAAACTGGGACGTCGTGATGCCCCAGCTAGAGAGCCCTGGCCATTTTCCCTTTAAGGGGTGGGGGGGGGGAGGCAGTGACGCAATCGCCAGGATCACATCGCTGTGAAGGGGCGCAGGGATTTGGCTGGACTTACCAGAGCCTCCTGCAACCTCCTGGAGTGCGGGGAGCCCCATGCCAGCCTCCACAAGGCCCCGAAGCATGCTGTTTTTGAAAAAATCCATCATGACCCACCTGCAGTTTCGCAATCGCAAACCAGAAGTGGGTTGCAATTGGTATTTTCAATGTCAGAGTGCTTTGGGGGCCCCTGCGGAGGCTGGTGGAGAGCTCTCTGGGCCCCTGGGAGGCTGCAGGAGGTTCTGGTAAGTCCAGAGAAGCTCCTGAACCCCTTCACAGCAACGCGATCCTGGTGATCACATTGCTGCTTCCCCCCTCCCCACTCCTTAAAGGGAAAGTGGCCAGGGCTCTCTGGCTGGTGCGTCGCAAGGACTCAACCTCCCTTGTAGTTTGAGAATCGCTGGTATAGAAAATTATTCTGACAGGTGGTGGGTTTTAAGAAAACAATTCTTTTCAAAAATAAATTTTCAATCCATAGCAGCAGTGGTACGCAGTGGCTTGTTGTGACCTTAATAAACAGAATCACACTTTGCCTATTCAATCTATGCGTGGCTGAATTGGTTGACTGTTGCTGAGAGGCAATCCAATCCTATTCAGGACTGGGCTGCTGGCCAGAGCATGTTGCAACAGTGGAACACACTTCTGCTCCTGTAAAATGGTCACTGACAGCGCACAGAGTGCCTGTTGGTGGTCATTTCGGACGGGCTGCCATGAGAGGTGGCACTGAGAGGTCACTGCCCATGAGAGGTCACTGGTTCCCGCCATACCTCCTGGAGCAGATAAGGCAACCATGGGGGTGGGGGGTGAGAGGAGGTGGGAAGGGGAGAAGAATGAAGGTGGGGAGATTGCAGGAGGTGTGGATCCAGCCGCTATGACATACATCAGATCTTTTCCTCTCATTTTGCAGGCTCCCCTCCACTTTCTTCTTCTCCAACGTGCACCACCTACACAGCTGGCATAGGTCCAAGGAGTTCCATTGCAGAGTGGAACGCTTATAGAAAGGCAAGGAGAATTGATTCCCCTTTCCCCTCCAAAGCCTCCCAATCCCCTGCACTGGATACAACATGCCCTTTTTTTGCATGGCTTCATCAGTGGGAGGGGGGGTACAGGATAGGATTGGGCCCTAAGCAGAAACCAGAAATTGTTTGTTGACACTTGTGTCACCACGGTTCACCTATCAGACCATCTTTTTACAAACAGCGGGTTAGTATCCACCGAACAAAGTATGATCTTGATATACTGATCAGTCTTAGAGGTTAGAGAACACTATTAAGTGTGCTATTTATTTTTTTGCACAGGCTTTTAATCAAACTTTTACAATATTTTCTCATTTTTAATTCTATTGTAAAATGTCAAGTTTACCAAATCACTCTTGAAAGATTTAAAGAATCCCTGAGTTCTCAGATATGGCAATATCACTGGAACATGAAAAGCGATTCAGCTATGATTTCTGAAAGCACCTAAAGAACAGAAGCATCACAATTCCAGAGCAGCAAATGCTTGTAATGACAATTTGCTATTCAACACAGAAACAACATTAAGGTCTTCTAGATCACACCCATAAGCAGAGCACTCATAATAAAAATTGAGCATACTCATCACCCTCGCAACACATTAAAACAGACCCCTGCTGCACAGAGCTCTTTTTGAATTAACTTCATATGCTCTCTTACTATTATGTTTGTTTATAAAAAATGCAGCATTACCATATTTCAATTTGTGCTTATGGGAATTTTAATATTTCCCTTGTTCGTATATATAGCACTAGTGTAAAAGGTCTGACACATGTTATATTGGGCTCACCTTCAGCCAGCAGCATGCAAAGTTGATTTTATCACTGGAAATTAGAAAAATGTCATCATTTTGCCTGCATAATACCCACCCCTGCTTCTGTGGGTTGTTGCCTGACAGCTTTTATTCAATGTGCATAGGGAACATGTGATGCTGGGTGACTGCCAGGAAATCATTGCCTAGGCTAGTAACGTAATGCCAGCTCTAGGACTGGTGGCAAGAGGCCTCACTTTTGAAGAGCCACACTTTTGACTTATCGGAGCAATCACCTCCCCCCCCCCCCGCCCCATTAAGCTGGCTCAGATGGAGTGTCTGCTGCTGTAGATTCTAATAAAGGACCTGTACCTTGCTGGTGCAGCAAGCTTGACTTTGGGTGACAAAAGCCACCCCTTAGGAGCAGTGGTGTCGCTAGAGAGGTGTGGGTGGTGCGGGCCGCACCGGGTGACGCTCACAGGGGAGGTGACGAGCGTGGTGGGATGACATGCTAAAATCATGGTGGTTAGGAGTAATACCATCATGTTATATACTATTGGATGTGGAATTTCCAGCAGAATGCAATGCAAAAAACTAGAGTGAATATCTCTTTTCTAACAAAAGTTATGGCCAAAACGCCGGAGAACAAAAAATGCATTGAGCCCTATGGAATGTGAAACTGAGCTGTATTGCGTGTTTACTCATGAGTAGGCGAACTTGCCTTAGTCTGTCAGAAAGTGCAGGCTGAGAGGAATCCAACGACACCAGAATGGTCCTGATCCAATGAATGCAGCCCCCAAAAACACCTGAGAAGAAAGTCCCTCCCTCCAAGCAGACGAATGTCTTGAGCCCTATGGAAAGAGAAACTAAGCCTCACGGTCGCATTTACTCGCAAGTAAGCAACCGTGCCTTGGCTGGTGGTCAGGCCAGGCAAAGGGGAATGTGAAGCTACCCAGAATGGTCCTGATCTGATGGAACTGGAGCTCAACAAATGCTCCAGAAGGCAGCCTCCCCCCCCCCCAAAGGATCAAAACAGGCTTCAGCTGATAAGGTGAAATTTGAGACTTGCAAAGCCAGGTGGATCCTGACAGTGATCTGGTTTAAACAGAAGTCCTTAAATTGAACTGGGCACTGGGTAGGGCTAAAAACCTCACTGATTTTGTAGGGGGTGTTATTGCAGGCAGGCTACAGAGGAAATTCACTTGGTGGAACATTGCTGGCTTCTGCTTATTTAATTATTTGTTTTACTTTAATTTATACTTATTTATTTTAATTTGCCTGATGATGTCACTTCCACCATGACATCACCTCTGGTGGTTCTTGGTCAGAATGTCATTCTAAAAAGTGGGTCCCAGTGCTAAAAGTTTGAGAATTGCTGCAATAAGGTGTTAGTAAGTTGACACCCAAGGGGTGTATATGACACCACTAGTGACCCGAATCACTAAAATCACAGTTTGGAGGAATAATACCAGCATGTTATATATCAATCAATGCGTAATTTCAGCCAGAATGTGTTCTATCAAAAGGTACAGCAAAAGAACCAGTGTACCAGTGATGGTACATCACCACACCCACCACCTGGGTTGCTGCCCCGCCCACTGCATGGGAGGTGATTTGAACCCTAGTGACGCCACTGCTTAGGTGTGTCTTTACTTAGGGCAAACAAGCTGTTACTAATACAAAAAGAGGATGGCCAACTCTAGCTGACCTCACCACTTGATTAAACTCAATCAAGGAGGCATGTTAATGAGCCAATGGACCTTCTGAGCTACCTACTACATCCTCAGTCAGATACAAAAACAAAGGCAGCACCCATCAAGGGCTTTCAACTTTTCTAAGTGAGTAACATGACTTTATGGCCCACCAATGGACTCACCCCTTGGTTTAGGCTACACAGAACTGTACTCAAACCATGGCTTTTTGCTATGACATTAACTGCAGTAATCCCTTTCTTTCTCTCCAGTTCTCCAACTTTCCTTCCTTTTCTACATCCCAGAACCCTGTGTTCCTAACCCCAGATCTTTCTGGGAAACTGGCAAACTTAATTTCCTTATGTTCTTTCTCCCCCTTCTCTTTCTACACACTTGCACCATTATGCACTCCCCTTCTAAAGACTTTTTTTCCTTCTCCCATCTTATCTCTTCTGCTTTTTTTGTTTCATAGCAACTTTTTACACTTAGAACCTACCTGAGAATGTATGGCTAAGGCTACAATCCTACCTACACTTTCCTGGGAATAAGCCCAACTGACTATAATGGAATTTTCTTCTGAGTAGGCACGAATAGGATTGGGCTCTAAGACACGTTGTATCAGTTAGACTGCATTGCTTTATTTGATTTCCCTTTCTGTATTATTGCTAACAATTGCCACAATAAAATGTTTCTCCCTCATCTGCTGTTCCAAGATGGCGCTGCCTGCCTAATTTGCCAGCTTCCAAGATGGCCACAGACATACAGAGCATGCTTAGGCAAATGCAGTTCCAGCTTCCAATGGCGCCGGCTGCCTAATTTGCCAGTTTCCAAGATGGCAGCCCGCATCTTTCCGCGACCCACAGTTTGAGAAATCCTGCAGTACATTCTTTTATAACATATACCTTGTCTTCCATTTCCTTAATAGAGGAAACTGTTCATGTTTAACTCTATGGAATGGTATATGGTAACATCAAAGCAATAAGAGAAATTTTTAAAAATTGAAATGTGGTTTGTGTATGTTGATTTTTAACATGGTCCCCTGTACTGACTAAATTTGTGCATGTTATATAAATCATATCACATGGAAAATACATACCGTATACACAGCTGTTCGCAAAAGTAAGGTGGGAAAATAATTTATTAAACAAAATTGTACTCCACTTTCGCCACAGACTATGACTAAAATGGCTTATATTACTAAAATACATCACACAGAAATGCAGTAAAGTGCTTCTACATTCATTTCCTCACACTTTTTCTTCGATATTGCTCAAAGAAAAGAAAGCCTTAAAAATTTGTAAATGGGACACAAAAGTAGGACATTGAAGTCAAGCACCTAAGTTCTGGCAGTAAGTTCCTCCTGTTGTGCCCATGTGCGGTTAAATATATTGATTTTGCAGTACTGACACAATGATCAGCTTATGACACCTTTTACAAGTCTTTTTTGGATCTTGAAAATGCAAAGGAATATTAAGTGCATATCACTAATTCAAGCTAAGAATAAAGCAAGAGGACCCAAGCTTAAAATAAATACATCTATGAACAGTAAACCTTTTAAACCACTTGTCCAGCAAGTTTTAAAAGAATAAACCCACTAATCTGGAAGTGTTTGTTTTAGAAGCTTCATGCATATTCAATAACTAGATGTTTAATCAAAGCACAACTAATTGAATGTTGATTGCTTGATATACTAAGGGGAAAGTCAGCTATCCATCCGTGGCAGAAGATGGTCTAATAGCATATAAAGCTTTTTAACAAAGCTTTCTTATTTGTAATAGGAATATTAACCTTGAGAAATGCTCTTCTTGCCTTTTGCAAACACACATACTAATATTTCCAGGTTTTCTGAAGTTCAGGAATAATTTCTACATTTGTATAAGTTTAGACATTTTTTCTGTCAAAAAATGTATCAGATAATTTATTCATGAACAGACTGCTAAAATAACTAATTAGTTAGTAAAACTAACTAATTAGTAAAAACTAACTTTGAAAGATGACAAATCTGTAGAGTCATATTTTTGGAATTTCTGTTTTCCATTTTCTCCAGAGTGCTACATATCAAATACATTCATCGTGTTTAAATAAATTTACCGTAGATCCTCACTATAGTATGTGAAATTTTTGCCAAGTAATCAAGCTCCAATTATCACTCCGCCTGATCTCCGGGTTAATCAGAGGGCAGAGCCTTTCAACTCTGAACAGTTTCCTTTCTCAAGGGCAGACAGGCGCCAAGTTTCTCAAGCAGCAGGCACGCACCAGGCAGGCAGGGCAGAGATCCTTTCTACTTTCTACTGGGAAATTCCAGCCAACATTAACCTTTTAATCTCCTTCCTTCTGCTGCAGCCTGGTTCTGCTTGGCAAATGCTTGCAAAGCAGGTCTGTTTTTTGAAACACCAGGATGGGACCCTCCTTCCCAGGCTACAATTCAGTGCGCCATGACTTCAGAATAACACCCATGGAAAGCAGTGGGTCTACTTCTGAGTAAAAATGGTTGCAAATATCTCATCTCTCTGCTGTGAATTGAATTGCATGTTGGCAACCTTCAGTCTCGAAAGACTCTCAGTTATGTGTTATGAGTCGTATGCTATATGTAGAGCTTCTGGCTTAACACGAGACGCCTTAAAGGTGTCTTTGATTCATGGTTCTCCTTATGTTCACCTTAAAGGTGGAGTTGATTCATGGATCTCCTGCAGGGGTTCCCAACCTTTTTCACTTGCATATCCCTTGGCAGCCCATTTCCATAAATTGTACCCTTCATATTAGCAAAATGTTTGTAGTTAATATTACAAGCCTTCATCTCCTCCATATGAAAGCCCAGACTTCATGTATTCATCACATATTTTCTCTTTTCATCTGTTTGAAGAACAGAAGACTCTGCCTTTGCACTGTTTTGCACCAGAAGTGTGATGAGAAATTCTGGGTGATTGATCACTTTCCATATTATGTTTCAGCTTTTTTACTGTGATGGTTTTCAATTATTGGTTCATAGATGAATTGATAACCAAAAACTAGCTATTGGTGGGGCTTTCACAGACAACTAGCTACCTCCCTTCTTGCCATGCTGGTCCTTGCAAGGCATTCCTGTCTTGCAAGGCATTCTGGAACACAGCCTGCCTTTTTCTGTCATTATTTCATTCTTTTTCAATTACCCCTAAAGGTCCTGTTGAGTGTCCCTGGGAGAACGGGAATACCAGGTTGGGAACCACTGTTTTACTGGTATGTAGTTTACAGCGCACTTACTCTGATAGTGTTTACAAAAAGGTGGTGGAGACCAGAATTTAAAAAAGAATAAAAATGTATCTTATGATCTTTTACTCTATTTTTAATAAATTAGAGACTACAGTTCGTAGGTAACAATTAGTGGTAGGTTATTTTTCAGGATCTGGCCTCGGGTAAAATCAGACAAAACTATAGTCAGACAGCCCCCTAAGTTTAACCCCCAACCTATCCAAGGGTCATAGAAAATTCCATGATTGTTGGCTAAAAATCTGCCCTGACTTATCTGTGGTGTCGACTTATAGGCGAGTATCTGCAGTAAATATCACAGTTTGGTGATCATGTGAACTATATTTTTCTCAGGGGTCTACGCTGATGCATGGATCCCTACTTCAACTGCACAATGCAGCAACTGGGTCATGATGCCATCTCATAATAATGACGATAATATCATTTCTGGACTTCTGGGTTGCAGCACTCTGCACTGCATGGAGCTTAGCTCACAGTTGCATGGCCACACACCCTATAAAGCAACACTACATGTGTTGGCTTGTGCCCTGATCTGTTGGGCTGTGATATATGGCACCCATTCCTTTTTCCAAATACAGTGGTGCCTTGCAAGACGAATGCCTCGCACAACGAAAAACTCGCAAGACAAAAGCGTTTTGCGATTTTTTGGTGACTCGCAAGACGAATTTTAATGACCCTGCTTCGCAAGACGAATTTTTTTTTTTTATGCTTCATGCCAGTTTATGCTCACATTCACCCTAAGGAAGGGGGAGGATCTTCATGCCAGTTTATGCTCACATTCACCCTAAGGAGGGGGGGATCTTCATGCCAGTTTATGCTCACATTCACCTTAAGGAGCGGGGGATCTTCATGCCAGTTTATGATCACATTCACCCTAGGAAGCGGGGGATCTTCATGCCAGTTTATGATCACATTCACCCTAGGGAGTGGGGGATCTTCATGCCAGTTTATGCTCACATTCACCCCAGGGAGCGGGGGATCTTCATGCCAGTTTATGCTCACATTCACCCTAGGGAGCGGGGGAACTTCATGCCAGTTTATGATCACATTCACCCTAAGAAGGGGGGGGGATCTTCATGCCAGTTTATGATCACATTCACCCTAGGGAGCGGGGGAACTTCATGCCAGTTTATGATCACATTCACCCTAAGAAGGGGGGGATCTTCATGCCAGTTTATGATCACATTCACCCTAGGGAGTGGGGGATCTTCATGCCAGTTTATGATCACATTCAGCCTAGGGAGCGGGGATCTTCATGCCAGTTTATGATCACATTCACCCTAAGGAAGGGGGAGGAAGACAGCGAAGAAAGTGATATCAGTGATTGTGAGCAAATGAGCTTCATAAATTCTGACTCTAGCAATGATGAGTTCTTGGGGTTTCCAGAAAACTAGAGTACTCAAACCTTTAAGTCTCTCCATTTGTTAATGACAGTGATAATGGTTCCTAATGCCACTGTTGACTGCTGTTCACTTTACATGGAGCGAAAAATATGGTATGCCTTTAAAGAGCACTTAATAAACACTTTGTAAACCAAATTTGACTTTGTTCTGACTTTTTTTGCCCATAGGAACGCATTAATTAAATTTCAATGCATTCCTATGGGAAACCGCGCTTCGCAAGACGAAATTTTCGCAATACGAAACGACTCGTGGAACGAATTAATTTCGTCTTGCGAGGCACCACTGTATGTTATATTGGCAATGTGTCTTTTTCCACCAAGGCTTAGAGAACAAGGAATGCTCTTCCAGATTTGATTGGTATCAGACTGGCCATGGAGTCAATCAGAAATAAGCCCCATATTCCATGTAATTGGTCTTCAAGAAGGTATTTGGGGAGTTCAGCTTCAGATTCCAGGACAAGCAGAAATCTCCTGGGCAGATGATCTTGGCTTGGCTCAGAGTCTGTAGAAGGTCTTGGATCAGACTGGATCAGACTTGGATCAAAAGGTCTTGGTGTGACAATGAAACACATATTGAAACAATACACATTAACACTCAAGATATTGCTTGAGATTAACTTTAGCCATGATTGTAGGGAACCAACACATTAAAAGCAAAGGTTATTATTCAGTTCTTCTGTCATCAGCATATATGTATTTTAGTATTGAATCCTCAAGCTCTTAATTCAGAGACACAGCACATTATCCATCACAACTTCCATGTTTAGAAGATTTGCTACAATATTGTATATACTAAAATAATACCATGCCTCTTCAATATTATATGTCATGCCTGTAATTCATCACTTTTGAAACTGAGTTGCACTCTTAAGAACACTGAATAATAAATTATCTACTATTATAAGTTACAGATTAATGACAGTCATAATATGAAAATTGAACATGTCATGGCCAAAAAGGGGAAAAAAAAATATATATAACAGCATAGAGAAGAACATCAGATGGTGCCTTCGGTTTTGCTCCATCATGAATGTAGCTGTCAGGATATGACAAGAAACCAGAGTACACTGTCACTTTGAGAGACGTATTCATTCTCCTGAAGCCAGCTTTCACTGTGCTTGATTAAGTGAAAACTCCTGAAACATGTTGTACTGAACTGACAGTTCTGGATACTGAACCTACAAGTTATAGAAGGAAGAGAGCAATGACACAGAACTAGCAGCACCTTGTTGCTGCTGTAGAAATCACCAACAGTGGCAAACAGGACTATAGTCAACATAACTATGACTGCCAATCCTGCATTCTTGAACCAGATTATGGAAATATATTCAAATTCCTGCCCAGCCCTTCACACCGAAAAATCTACCTTTCAGAGAGTGATGTTATGGCATCTTCTAAGGCAGTGGTTCTCGCACATTTAGCACCAGGACCCACTTTTTAGAATGAGAATCTGTCAGGACCCACCGGAAGTGATGTCATGACCAGAAGTGACTTAATCAAGCAGGAAATTTTTAACAATCTGAGGCTGCACACTGCACACTTACCCAGGAGTAAATCCCATTTACTATCATTGCTAAAAGAATATACATAGTAGCTTGTTAAAAGTACAGGTCTGTAACATTTCTCCAAATGCAGTCACATAGCATCAAGTCTAATATATTAAAACAAGATATTGAAATGAATGGAGACCCACTGGAAATTGGCTCGCAAGCCACCTAGTGGGTCCTGACCACAGTTTGAGAAACACTGTTCTAAGGGATGCAGGGGAGGACGCAGACACGTACAATGGTCAACCCAATGTAGTCCATGTAGAAACCATGACCAATGTAATGCAGACCCAAGTTTATGCCCCTGTCGCTCCTACTAGATCTCAGGAGCACAAATGTGATTGTGAGAATGTCTGGAATAGTCCATTCAAGGCGGATCCAAGGCGGATCTCTTGGTCCTTCCTTCATTGTGGCCAAATTCAATTCTGACCCATGGGAAAGCCCAAATGCAATGGTTCCCATTGAGAACCTGGAAACTGTAGCCAACTTTAATATACATGGGAGCATACCTAAAAACTCTCTCCACTTCAGAGTGGCAGGCCTTGTAGGTTGTGCCACGTGATTGCCACGACTAACTACCATCTGGCATATTGTGAAATACCACTAGCGTTACTCGTACCGCTGGCTGAAAAGCACTACTTTACACAAGATGAACGCATTGGGCACAATACCCAAAAGGCTCCTCAACTTTGTTGAAAAAGAACTGCATGTTCCGATTTCCTATAAGTGGTATAGACCATTTTGATTGTACTGGGAGCTTCTAAATATTCTGAGCTGCAGTTTCTATTTGGGGTAGAAATAACAATAGTGACACTTGTAAAAGTATGTTTGCAACCACAACAAAAGTTGAGAAAACACCATAGCATTTTTAAAGGAAAAGCCTAAAAGGCCTTTCCTCACTTGGGAACTGCTCATGTTTTCCCACAGTTAATAAAACCGATGCACACAGCCTGAAATTTGCAGCCTCCCTGGAGCAGTTAATTTTCTTTGTACAGCCATATAAAATTCCAAGGCTAGCTGTTCCATTACAATTGCTTCTTGTATCAAAAGAGAGAAAAAGCAAAAGAAATACCGTACATGTGAATAAGTACATCATGATGACCATGATGGGATTTCCTCCGGCCAGCAGTCAACATGAACAAGGTCACATTACTGAAATAACAATAATATCTGTACATCATATACTGGAATGCCAAATTCTCATCATACATTTCTGGTGCTGGATTTGATGGCACAACATGTTTCAACAGAAACATATTAAACCAAAGCAATGAAATGAAACGCCTGTTATACTTGTAACTGCTTAGTAGTTGGTAAGCTGAAATATATGGCATATATTTTACCAGAGCTATGCTTTACCTAAAGTTATTTGTCAGCAAAACTGAGTATGGAAAGATGCTTGTTTCCCGAGGGGGGATACAGCAGACTATACAAATTCCAACATTAAAAAACAAAAAACTCAGGAAGGTCAAAACCATCCTCCTCCACTGGAAAATTAATTTTAGATTAACAACACTCCAAGAATATCAGAACCCACTACATAACATAGTCATCCATATCTATTTTTGTAAAGCAAGATATAAGGAAAACCAAAACCACTCCATTAAGTGGGAAAAGAGTATTCCACATAACATTTGTATCCCCAGTTCATATTTATTTTTGAAAGACACTTTTGCAATTTACTTCTACTTCATTTTTGCACTTTGCCTGAATGCCTCTCTCCCCTGTTACCATTTCAGGAAAGCCTGAGACACAGGGGTGTGTGTGTGTATGCCTATCCTTCTGAACAAGAGCTGACCTCTTGATCACTTTCATGCTGTGCCGATTGCCTGAAAAGGTCAGGTGACCTTTTTTAAAAAAACCCTGCCCCAATACCAGGAGTTTTAAAAAGTAACCATTATGCTCCTATCAGAAAGGGAGCACACATCTTTATTGCCACATTGGGCCAGTTTTCAGTTTCTGTCTGAGATGTTATCTACTTTTGTATCACTGAAATACCCCATCTTTCAGGCCAAGTTCTTCCCTACTCCCCCAACCCGGGTTTTTCTCTGAAGCAAACCTTGATTAGCATCCTGCAACAGCAGAGAGAGGTTAGACCAGGGGTGTCAAACATAGGGCCCTGGGGCCAAAGTTTTTTATCCAGCCCTCAGCTGCGGAGGTGTTACTGCTGAAATGGCAGTCCACATGAAAATTGGGCTTTCCCAAATCTTGAAATATGATCAAGATTTGCATACTTTCTTTTCTGTCATTTGCAGTTAATGAGTTTCTATGAGAACAGGGTCTGATTTGTGGCAATTAGCTGCTTAATGATGTCACTTTCTGCTTAATTACATCACTTCCAGCCCTCAGCTGCAGCCTGGAATGCTAAATTCGTCCCTCTGTACGAAACGAGTTTGACACCCCTGGGTTAGACTATAACATCATTCTTCCTATTTTGTCAGAAATTTGAAGCTCAGAAATGGGTAGGGCTCTCATTTAGGTAAGAGTGACTGAGTAACCTGCTATTCAAATTCCCTACTGTGTTGAGAAAATAGCTCTCTATTGCATATATCATGTCTGGATGACTGTAGCAAAGGTCTGGAAAAGTACACTCAAAAGGAACCCCTGGCTTAGGACCTGTGGATTGTGTAAAGTACACAGCGATTAGAAGAAACTACTGTATATTTTGAAAAGGTCATAGAAAAGAGTTTTCTAGCTGCCTCAATTTGAAATAAAATACCCTTGTTCTTCCTATGCACTGCAGCAGTGGAGGGTACACTGGAAAATTTTATCCTTCTTACAGTGTGCTGGTGAGAAATTAGGACTGTAGAACTTGCACTGTATGAAATCAACACAGCTAATTTTGAGGTCGTCTGTATCTTCATGTGAACAAGAGCTTGTTACCAACTGTGTGAGATTTGAAAAACTGACTGGGAGCATGCTGGAAAAAGGTTTAATATGCTGCATTTCATGTCATGTGCTACAATACAAACATAGGATATGTATTTCTAGTATTCCTATGCAGGAGGAGCCCCCCCCCCACACACACACTGTAAGAGCTGGATGGCACAGTCTCCCTTGTGCAACAGTGGACTCAGCCTTATAGGAGATTTGCAAGCAGAAACTGGCTGTCCACCTCTCAGAGATGTTACAGCAGTTGTCTGTGGGCAGGAGGTCTGGTCTAGAGGGTAGAGCCTCCATTTGCCTGAAGATAACATCCACAAGGTCGCCAGTTCGAGGCCACCGGCACCGTGCGACCTTGAAGCAGCTGATAAGCTGAAGCCGAGCTATTCCATCTGCTCTGAGCATGGGAGGATGGAGGCCAGAATGTGAAACCAGATCAGAATGAAACATCTGAATGTTGTGGTTCTTGAAAGATAGAACCTTCTTTCAATTGTAAAAATCCCTACAGGGATTTAAATAAGCCTGCCTATGTAAACCGCCTTGAATAAAGTCTTGAATAAAGACCAAGAAAGGCGGTATATAAATACCTGTATTATTATTATTATTATTATTATTATTATTATTATTATTATTATTATTATTATTATTGTCTGTACTGAATAGGGAGTTGGACTATATAACCTCCAAGGTCCCTTCAAACCATCTCATTCTACAAGTCTGTTTTTAATATGAGTTCTCAGTATCCACCAACTGCAAACTGAAGCAGTACAATCTCTTGATACAATGTCTCTTGAGCAGAGGATAGTTCACTTGCATCATAGCTACACAGGTGATTCACCCTAGGATTAAGCCTATTAACTTTGCTGCCACCACTTATGTGAGGAACAAGCCCCCTCAACTATCCCTCCCAGTAGCTAGCTACCAGCAAATCAACCCAGCAGGTGCTCTATTTTGTGTCAATTCATGAAACACTGACATTGCACAAGCATTATCTCCAATTTACACACATCAGTACTATTGGCCACAGTATTCAAGACCTTCATAAGAAAAGAAACATGTAAAACAGTTTAAAGAAAGAACAGTTAAAAAAGCTCAGGCTTATGGTATCCAGAAAGGTCCCTTCCTGTTCCTTTCCCTTCCCTCAACCAGTTAATGGATTTATCATCAACATACAAAGCTCCAGAGATAATTCTATTAACATTCTATCCTTCCCTTGTTAAATGGAAAGGTAAAAGCTTTCCAAATGCATTCAGTGAATCACACTCCTAACAATGAATGGTTCACAGAGGGGATTCAGTAGAACTCACAAAACAGAAACAAAATAAAACAAAAAATCTTTCAGAAACAGGAAGAATGAAAGCAGCATAGCATGATTTGTGAATGAAAACTGTAATATAGTCTGGTATTCCAATGGGAGAAATGCCTCCTCTTCTGTATTTCCTTAACTAGGTAGCAGCACCCTAAGAGCCCAATCCTCAGCTCTGTGCACCAGCTTACGGCCGGCACGCACTGTCGCAAAGGTGCCATGAGGCACGTTTGCAAGCCCTAATGCTGGACGAGCGCCTGTGCTAGTCCAGCACAGCTGGCCAGTGCTGGGCTAGTGCCGAGTGGACACCTAGCCTCCTCCACTTGGCAGTTGCATGAACCACCAAGCAGCAGAGAGGAAAGTGGGGACGTGGGGGGAGGCAGGGAGGAGGCATTCCGGGGAGGGGGAAGGCAAGCGGAGGGTGGGGAGGAAGCATGACGGGGAGGCAGGAGGCAGGGAGAGGTGGGACCGGTGGAGCTTTGCTCCACCGGATCCTGAACCCCCACGTCAGGCTCGGCACCTGACATGGAGGCTTTTTCTCACCACTGCCCTTTTCGTCAGTGGTGAATCGAGTAGCCCCATTGTGGGGCTACTCCCTTTTCCCCGGATAAGGGGACAAAAGTCCCCCTCTCCTGAGCTGCCGCCCGTGGCTGCCTTGGGCATGCAGGATGTGGCCGCAGCTGTTTTCAGTGCTGCCGCAGCCGCGCACCTGGGCAGCTCAGGATTGGGCTCTAAATTTGCTTAGTGCAAGTATGGGTTGAGAAACATTACCACAGGCAGGAGGTGCAAACCATTTTCATAACAATTTGTTTAGCCAAGTATCAAGAGTCTCTACATTCAGCCTCTGAAACATCGGTTTTGAATGAACCTGACTAAACTTAACAAAAACTGCTTTTAACAGCAGAATCTAGGATTTTAACAACAGTATTAACCAATGTAGTTCAGCTCAGACACTGAGGATAATAAAGATATGTGAGGAGAGGGGTGAGGAGCAGGGTAAAGACAGTGGAGTGAGCTAGAGTAATCCCCAGTTCCCTCTTCAGATGTTGAACCAATGCATACATGGGGCACTTGTGTGCAGAAGGAAGCAAGAATAACTTAGAAAGGCTATACCGCTGCAATCAGGTGCTTGGTGGGAATGGTCAACTGGCATTGGATCTGTGCAATGTCTTCAGCTTTCCAGGTGCACAGCTGCTTGCATACATCACTTTTCTGGTGAGCAAGCGTTTCTGGAATGGAGCCAGTAGCTACATTGCTGTAATCACCGTCTTAATTTTGGATAATCCTTGAATTGCCTTACTCATGCAAAATAATATATTAATGCTGCATGAATCAGTTTGCTCTTCTTCCTGCTCTTTGGTTAGTCCGTGGATGTGGGGGCATTGCTGTGATCTGAAACATGATGCTCTATGCGACAGTTTTAAGGATCTCATATTAACAATCTGAAGAGACATTCAGTTCTGACTGCTGAATCTGGCTGCAAATGTAACACCAAGCTTTTGAGTGTGGGAGAAAACTAATTAACTTGATAAAGATAATTTTTTTAGCCATGCTAGGCTACATATTTTCATAGGGATTAAAGGAAAATCTTTAATCAAGGGTAGCCTGAACTGAACTGTGATTCCACAACTCACTCTCCATTCCTGAGAGAGTGATTAAGAGTATATATTGCCATGTCTTCAGTGTGCTTGCTGCAAAGCTTTTTGCCGCACAGTCTTCCCTAGCAGTTCTTACAAATGTTAGATAAACACCACTCTTGCCTACAGGAAAAGCTTTCATCAGTCTAACAATTTGTCCAGCAATCTGTTAACATAAAATAGGCTCCTTTTATGGGAACAAGACTGGTAATGTTCAAGTTAAGGCATCTTTCATTCCAAATTATTTTCACAGTAGTGGGGGTATTCATAATTCTTGACAATACAAATCATAAAAGGCACTTCTCATGAATTTTAACAAGCAGTTGTGTCTGAAGATGAGCTTGAAATGGATGAAGCATCCAAATGCTTTCAACAGTCCATGCAGAACCTGATAAAGGCAGTTTCTATCCATACTATCTAAAAAATCAAGTGACAACTAGATGGAAGCTGGCATCTTAAGAAGGTGATGCAATGCAAGCTTCACTGCAGTAATGCTATTTGGATGTGGGAGCTAAACCTCAGCAACCAATCACCTAATAATTCACAGGGATGCTGTTGTATGGAGAGCACAATGAGACCATTGTGAGATGAAGGATAATGAACTATGTAAGGAAGGTGTACCATAAAACACTTTAAGAGAATATCTGTGTCAGAGTAGTGGTTAAGATCATGTGTTGTGAGATTAGAACTAATCTCAGCTCAGCAATGAACTCCCAGGATAGCCTCAGGCAGTTTACTATCCCTCTCAGTCATGCCTGTAATATGAGGATAAAGAGGATACTGTCTTCCCAAAAAAGGCTGGGAAAAATCCTTTGAACACTTATGAAAAATTCTAAACATCATGCATCAAGTCTTATATCGTCAATATCTGCATCTGCTTTTCCTAGGTCTGGTGGTTAAAACCACCAGAGAAACGCTGTGAGTGTGAGCACATGTCAAGTCAACCGGCTAAAAAATAATTTAATTCATTAAAGAAAAAATTTCAAAGTAGTGTAATTTTATCCAAATCATCTATTTTAGCATTAGGAGGTTTGGAGACTAGAATGTCTTAAAGATACTTTTTGTTATTTAATTCCTTACTTTTTGTACATAATAGCTTAAAAGGTAAAGTAAATTAAAGGTTTCCCCTGCACAGTTGTATTTGACTTTAGGGGGCAGTGCTCATCTCCATCTCAAAGCTGAGGGAGCCAGAGTAGTCTGAAGACAGCTTCTGTGGTCATATGGCCAGCATGACCAAATGCGAAGCACATGGAACGCTATTACCTTCCCACCAAAGTGGCACCTATTTATCTACTTGCATTTACATGCTTTCAAACTGCTAGGTTGGAAGGAGCCGAGGCAAGTAACAGGAGCTCACCCTGTTCCACAGCACCAGGGCCTCAAACTCCTGCCGACAGTCTAGTGTCTTTAATCACTCAGCTCAGAGCCTCAGATTTAATAGCTTAGGCTGATTTTAAAATGTCTTGTCAGCCTTGGGATTTTAAGCAAGAGATTTAGGATAGCTGGAAATGACTGTAAAAAAAAAAATTCATAATATCTTATAATCAACTCTTTTACTTAATTTCTGATGTGCCTATCAACATCTTCACAATTATATACAAAATACCACTACCACGCACATACCACATACCACAGTATTAAAGGGAAATGAAAAAAAATAACAGATTATAATCAATTCTGACAGTTGGAGAGAATTTCTCTTAATATAAGGCCTGACAAAATAAAACTGGCATTAGCATAATTTTGAAACAATTGGGTGGTTAAGGTTAAAATGTAATTGAACATATACTTTTTAAAACGTTTTCTAAAAGAAATGCACTTCAAATTCAGCAGAGACACCTGTGACAGAAAGCCTTAATAGCAGCCAAAACTTGAATCAGTTTAAAACGGGTGGTCTGCCTTACTTTTCACTAGCTTGTGGGCTGTAGCCCAAGAAAAGTAATAGGGCTCTGAATGATTAATGTAGTCCAACAGGAGGAAGCAACTCTGCACCACCCAAAAAACAGCAATACCTTAAAAGCATCTACTAAGGACAATGAATGAAGCTACTTAGTAGAGGATCAATTCTGTTTCTTCTAAGTATTTTATCGACTTGTCAATGAAGTTAATCATTAAGAAGACCAATCAAGGCTATGCTCACTAGCAGTGAGATGAGATGGCAAAAAGGGTGATTAATAAGCACTAACCATTACAAAATTTAGATGTAGCAATCCCTGTGTTTATTCATCATCTTCAGTCCCAATTATTCATATATGTTTCAAACAATTTAATACATTTTGAAATGCAGATCGATAATATTTTATTAGTATTTTTGAATGTACCAAACTGTTTAATAAACAGCTCGCTCCACTGGGCAGACACATAAAACAAAGCATTCAATGAGGCATATGGTTTATTATCTTTGTTCTGATGATGAATGCAGAAATCCTGATCCTGTGGCCGTCCTTATCTGACTTTTCCCTCCCCAAATAGAATGAGCCTTCATCTTTCATCCAGTAAATCAAGACTGAGGAGATCCAAGAGAAAGGAGACTAGATTCACCTAGTAAATTAGTTGGTATGTTTATGGTAGGGTTGAAATAAGCCACCAGTAAATCAGGTGTGAGCACGCCAGATGTGCCATGAGAATCACTGCTTTGATTCAGTAAGAGAATTTTACCATAACTGAAAGAAAAAAGTCAGAAAAATATTTGTTGAAGCAAATATCACAGTTTTGTTCTGACCTAAAAGATGGGATACATGTGCCCACTAGACTTTATTGCCTGACAGAGCGAAACCCTGATGACACTGGCTTCAACAAATATTTATTTCTTTTCATTTATACAGGGGTATATGATGAGTAAATATATGTGTATGTGGAACCGGACATCTGCCAGGAGAGCATAATTCAGACCACTAATATGACTTGAAGCAGGACCGATGACAAGAGACCTTAGATCTCACAGGCCTGGGGAAGGCAACACTTTTTTTTATGGCCAGCACAATCAAACCCCTCCCCAAGCCCATCTTGGAGGAAGCCTTGCCTGACTTCCATGCATAGCCATACATAGCCACACCTTCCTTGCACAGCACATTTGACAATGTGAGCAAAAGCCACATCCTGGGAACTTCCTGACTTTGAATCCTCTGTGACACAAAAGAAGGGTCTCCAACTAGAGCCGTCCTCATCAACTCCATGGCCAAATTCAATCATGGAGTCCATGCTAACAAAACAGCTGGCTACCACCCCCTTGTCTGGGCACAAAACAAGAGCAGCACCCATTTTGGACTGAGAAGGAACAATTAAAGGCTATAAAGCCACAAAAGAAGTCTATTGATGAGCTCTTCCCACAAAATATCTCCTTAGGATTCTGTCAAAGAAATAAAGGCTCAAGGTGCCCTAGTGACTCCAAGATGGTTGCATTCTTATGCAGAAATAGGTGATACGTCACAAGCTCTTCCATTGCTCATTTAAAATCCACATACTCTGAGTGTAACAATTGTTACAAGCTGGAAAAAGTCACACCTGTTAGCTAAAGACGGTCCTACCTAGGAATATGCTTTAAACTTGTCATTATTTTGGCATAACCAAATGTGTGCAGGCGTACCTTTGTGTACCTTGGCTCAACGATCTCCGACACTCTTTCTCTCGATACCGAGCTAAACAAGCGCATCGGTAAAGCAGCTACCACGTTTTCCAGACTTACAAAGAGAGTCTGGTCCAACAAGAAGCTGACGGAACATACCAAGATCCAGGTCTACAGAGCTTGCATCCTGAGTACACTTCTGTACTGCAGCGAGTCATGGACTCTTTGCTCACAACAGGAGAGGAAACTGAACGCTTTCCACATGCGCTGCCTCCGACGCATCTTCGGCATCACCTGGCAAGACAAAGTTCTAAACAACACAGTCCTGGAACGAGCTGGAATCCCTAGCATGTATGCACTGCTGAAACAGAAATGCCTGCGTTGTCTCGGTCATGTCGTGAGAATGGATGATGGCTGGATCCCAAAGGATCTCCTCTATGCAGAACTTGTGCAAGGAAAGCGCCCTACAGGTAGACCACAGCTGCGATACAAGGACATCTGCAAGAGGGATCTGAAGGCCTTAGGAGTGGACCTCAACAAGTGGGAAACCCTGGCCTCTGAGTGGCCCGTTTGGAGGCAGGCTGTGCAGCATGGCCTTTCCCAGTTTGAAGAGACACTTGGCCAACAGTCTGAGGCAAAGAGGCAAAGAAGGAAGGCCCATAGCCATGGAGACAGACCAGGGACAGACTACACTTGCTCCCAGTGTGGAAGGGATTGTCACTCCCGAATTGGCCTTTTCAGCCACACTAGACGCTGTTCCAGAACCACCATTCAGAGCGCGATACCATAGTCTTTCAAGACTGAAGGTTGCCAGCAACAATGGAATGGAATTTTGGCATGAAGTACGGATCTTCATAACGTACCACGAAGCTCTATCAATAGGCAGAGATTATGTACTGCTGGATGCTTAAATCATGTTAACAACTTTTGGGGACATCACTTCAGGAAAATTGCCTTCCAATTACAAAATAAGATCACTTCAGGAAAATGATCTTATTTTGTAATTGGAAGGCAGTTCAACATAATTTCATTCTATAGTTCTTTGGGTAATGGAAGAATGTAAAAAACTACACGGGGGTGGCACAGTATGGAAACAGCAGCACAAATTTCAGAGGCCAGACTGGTGCATAGCTTTCGTGTCACTGAGTAATGACTCACTCTCAGCGATGTACAGACTTCAGAGAAACTACATTGCTGAAGTTTCCCGTACATTCTTGAGATACAGACTGGCTAAGATCCAAAACTCAGTTATTTTGGAATAATCCTATAAAAATAGATGGGACCGGATTTAAGAGTCAGAAGAGAAAGAAGATATGCAGGCAGAGTACAGCAGCAAAAGATGCAAGTATGGAGAATTTTAAAATCTAGTTCCTCAAAAAGTTGAGGGCTTAAATGCAGGGCAACACATTACGGGAAGACTTATAATGGGGACTCCTGGTACTTTAACAATAACCTCCCCAAATTAGCTTTAACACATTTTTTCCTGGCCCACATTTGGAGTATACATTTGGTCCGTGTTGCATATATGCAACATTGGGCAGAAATGGCTTTAAGCATTTGATGATCGCATGTGCCTTAGCGATATGGTTTACCCCATTTCTCCAAGTAGGAAGCACAGCATATTTTGCAACATACCGCAAAACAAAACAATTAGCAATGAACACAAATAAATGTGTAATAGCAGAAAAATGTAAGGTAAGAATTGATTAAATTCTGGACAGAGCATATATGGCATTGAAGGGGATTTCTCATTACAAGGCTATCAGTGATTGCACACGTTTCTGTTCAATTATGCCATCTTTACTTCAGAGTTAATATAATCCTGCAGCATAATGCTTCACGGAGATTGATGGACATGTTTCATGCTAATTCTTCTCACAGTTAGTAAGCTTTTATTTTCCATGTCAAGAAAACAAAATGATGAGAAGCAACCAAGCAGAAATGCCACTGCACATTTCAAAATGTCATTATGTTACGGTCCAAATTAAAGAGTCTTGTCACACACACAAAATACACAAATTCCCCATTCTTGCCCTTAGAGCTAAACTGACACCACATGGATATCAACACTTATTGGGGGATCAGTGACAGTCAGATTATGAAACACATTCGGTTATGAACACTAAAGTATGTGCTGTTGTGAAAAGATAATGTAATCCTAGGAATACTGTACAGGAGTACTGTGGGAGAGGCACAGTATTTTTTATTTTTCTCCCCAGTTTTCACACTGTAAGCTACAATAATACAAATATTTAAGGCTGCACCTTACAGAAAAAGGGATGAGAAAGGGGTGATATGATTCTCAATCAAAGGAGCAGAAACTAGTAGAAAAATATATAAATACATGGTTTATATAGCATGTGTTAGTGAAAGCTGGCCATATGTCTGCATAAGGTTTAAAAGCATTCCCCCTCCCCCCCCCACTGTCAGATTCAGTTTTGCTACGTATCATCCTGGATCCAGGTTTTAGACTTGTAGCCACTGAAGAGACCTAAATAATGCAGGGTGATAACACAGCAACAAGTCAAAAATTGGTCATGTTTCTGTACAATCTCACAGAGATTCTGTAGAATCTCAAACAACTCTGTAAGTCCTTTAACTTTTAATTTTATGAAGTGTTTCAAACTGGACTGTATTCACTCCACAATAAGTATGTGAGGTATGTGGAGAGCTTTCATGACATTTCATTGAGGTCTAAATATGCACCTCTGATTCTTCATGGATGAAATCAAACCCTGACCTTCTCCAAAATAGAACTTTTAGAGCACTGACAAGCAGCGGGAAGTCTCTAGCCCTCACAGCAGGCCATCCCCATCAAAGATCGACCAACAGATAAATTGACATGTGCTGTTGTCACTCTTTCTTTGGTAAGAGTTCAGCGGCTTTTAAAGCAGGTCCAAATTGAGATTCCTGGAACAACTGCAGGCACTGCCACTTGTAGGGTGACAGGAAGGCAGCACTTGCTTCCTGTTCTCTTGATTTATTTTTAGCATATACTGTGAATGTATACGTGCATGTTCCCATATCCATGGGGGTTCCATTCCGGAACCACCCGCAGATCGCTGATTCCATGGATACGAAAGAGCACCCCGCCACCCTGCAGAAGCAAGAAGAGGTACAGGAGTTGTTATTGTGGTGCAAAGAAAATAATCTCTCACTTAACATCAAAAAAACTAAAGAACTTATAATTGACTTCCGGAAAAAGAGGGATGTACACACACCATTATACATAAATGGTGAGGAGGTGGAGAGGGTTGCTAGTTTCAAATTCCTAAGTATTTACATCACAGAGGACCTCTCATGGACTATTAACTCCAGCATGTTGATAAAAAAAGCACAAAAGCGGTTATATTTTCTGAGGAAGCTTGGGAGGTTAAATTTGTCACAGCAGCTGCTTGTGTCTTACTATCTTTGCACCACTGAGAGTGTCCTAACCTATGATATCTTGGTGTGGTACGGAAATTGCTCTGCAGGGGACAAAAAAGCTATGCAGAGAATTATTAAGATCGCGCAGCACATCATCAGCCTTCATCTACCAGCTTTGGAGGACATCTATACATCTCACTGTCTGCAGAAGTCACATAGTATTCTGAGAGACCCCTTCCATCCGGCTCATAAGTTCTTTGAACTGTTGCCTTCGGGTAGACAATACAGAACTATTGTATCATTCCTGATCAATTCCTGATCAGTTTTTATCCCACAGCCATAATTCCGTTGAATAAGGCGATATAGTTGTTACCATGCTCCTGGGCATTATGGTCTGTTATACTGTTTTTATATTATGATGCATGCTGTATAGAATGTGTGGGTGAGTGTGTAGAGTGTGATTGTTGGAACTGTAGTATATATTTATGCTTGTATCTCAAAGGTACATAAATTTCGTTGTGCTGTAGCACAACAATAAAGTTACTACTACTGCTGCTGCTACTACTACTACTACTACTACTGCTAGTAATCTGTATGCATCCATCAGGCACTCTGTAGAATTTTACTGCAGCAGCAGCAGAACAGCTAATCAGAATCACCCAGCGGGAAAAAGGTGGAGAATAGATTACATATTTATGTAGTCTATGGAAATGCATTTGTGTAGGGATTGGGCTTATTATGTAGGCACTTTCATTCCACTGCCAGCAATCTTAAGCAAAGATTTGAGAACACACTCCATTAGAATAAGCTGTGGGACCTATTCTTATATTTGTAGTATATGTATTTGGGACCCATGCGATTACTGTTACATTTTGTTACTTGAGGGCCACCGTATAAACAGGCTGGTTTGAATGTGGTATTAATGAGTTTCTAAAACTTTATGAAAGACTGACTTTATGTTTCTCTAATAATGGACATTTTAGAATGTTATTTTTAAATGCAGAGTCGAAGACAAAAAAAAGTCCAATAAAATTTTGTGAAGGTTTGAACACTTTGTAAAACATTGGAGCTGTGTAGTGCTTAAAACAGTCACATATGTGCCATCGTGCTACCAAATGAAAGTTCGCTGTGCTTGGGCTACTGCCTGCCTACTTTCACATAGATGAAGTTCAAGTGTGCTGGATTATATAAAATTACAGCAAATGTTGCACTTCCATAGCTCTTTCTTGAGCTGCTACAGCAGGGGAATCTATGTGTTTTGAGATTCTTATTATCTGGTGTGCTCCCTAGGGCATTTGATGGGCCACTGTGAGATACAGGAAGCTGGACTAGATGGGCCTATGGCCTGATCCAGTGGGGCTCTTCTTATATTTTTAGGAAGTTATTGCAAATACGTTCAATTTGAATGCATTTCCTTATACTTCACAAGCACTTTAACCATATGCAGATGGCAATCAGAAGCCAAAAAACATTTGTGTGAAGGAAATTCAGCAGTGTCCAAACAGTGTAATCGATCCTGAAGGAGATTGGATGTTTTTGTTTAATCCAAAACCAAATTAGGATATAGTTTAGTAAAAGTCTTCCAAGTCTTAGTAAAAGTCTTCCAAGCCCCAATTAAGCCAAGCACATTTGTCCACGGCCTCTGCCAGGCTCAGAAAGGATGATTAGAGTCCAAAAAACACCACTTCCGGGTTTCAGCTGAAACCCAGAAGCAGTGTTTTTTTGGCCTCTAATTGTCATTCTGAGGCCTGCAGAGGTCGTGAGTAGATGCACACGGCCTCCTTGGGGCTCAGAACACCCTTTGGAGAGGCGTTCTCCTTGCCAACCCCTGACAGAAGGCCATTAAGCGATGCATGCCTTGTATTATAACGAGCAATTTAGCCCAACTAGCAAGTCAGCTAAAGCTAATTTTGTGCACCTCTCAGGCCTTTGATATCTATAGTACACTAACATTTCCGAGATGTACCGAATGCACACTTTACTCTTACATTCAAAAAGGTTTATTTTTAAAGTACCTTAACAATACATTCTTACCTCAGAAAATACCACCTGCTGTGGGCCTGCCTGGATCTGTTCTGGCCATACTCCCCAATTGGAAGCACTCAGACTAGTATTAATATTAATGGCATTATTAGGATTTTCAGATTATTGACATCACAACAGTACATATTGTTTCACATTAGGGTTGTAAATGTGAAGTGCTATAATTTCCTATTGTATGTAAAACTCCACATGTTCAAATGAGACAGTGGAAGCAATGAGAAATACATCAATGCAATGTTGGGCATTTTTAATCTGCAGGTTCAGAACCTACATATTTGACACACCATGGGTTCCAAACCTACCTGATCACCCAGATGTGACCGGAAGTGCCTTCTGGTCGTGTCCTAAAGGTTTCCAGCTTTTCTGAAAACCGTAAGTGGCCTTCTGACACATTGGAGGAACTTTCTGAGGCCCAGAGAGGCCCTGCATAGTGACTGTGGGCCTTACAACATGGCCAGCAGATTCGGTTATCTGTGGGTTTATGCATCTGTAGGGATTCTGGGAACGGAGCCCCGCACCTGCCGAGGGCCGACTGTATAAATTAATAGAAACATCAGTTTGGGCCAAGTCTTTCCTTTAGAGCAGTGGCCCTCAACCTTTCTTGTGCCATGACCCCAAACAACCAAGTATGAGACTGGGAATGCCAGCGTTAATCCAGCCACTCTACTAAGACTCTATCTGACCCCACTCCATTGCCGTCCACTCCCCACCCCGGTCCACTGTAACCACATATTCTTATTAGAGAGAACAAAATTTACCATGAAGTCTGGCAGTAGTGAACACTTTTTTAGCACAATTACTAAGAACCTGAGCAGGACTGGGACACACTCTCCTGGTACCTGAAGGACTGCATCAAATGCCTCCATCTTTTCCTGGTTGGCTCTAGATGTGTAGTCTCCAGCATTTTCATTCCCGTAAGTTGCTGTGACTCCACAACTGAGGCTTTGTGACCCAATTGGGGTCCCAACCCCAGGGATGAAAAGCAATGCTTTAGAGGAGTGGTTCTCACACATTTAGCATCGGGGCCCACTTTTTAGAATGAGAATCTGTTAGGACTCATCAGAAGTGATGTCATGACATAAGTGACATCATTAAGCAGGAAAAATTTTTAATAATTCTAGGCTGCAATCCTACCCGCATGTACCCTGGAGTAAGTCCCATTTACTATCATTGTTAAAAGAATATACATAGTACCTTGTTAAAAGTTCAAGTCTGTAACATTTATCCAAATGCAGTCACATACCATCAAGCCTAATATATTAAAAATAAAATATTGAAATGAATGGGACCCACCTGAAATTGCCTCGCAACCCACCTACGGGGTACCGACCCACAGTTTGAGAAACACTGCTTTAGAAGAACTGTATCCATTGTGCTTCCCATGTAGTACATAAGAATAGTCTTCCAAATTGGTAGAACAGTTGCACTTACCTCTTGGATAGTATTTGTTTAAAAAAGTGGGAAAGGAGGCAGCTGGAATTCACAGAAAAACTGCAGATGCTTCTCTGCATTGTGGGAAAATATTGTACCTTAATGGAACCCCACATGTCACTTTAGGCAGAAGTCAGTGGCCACTTTACCTTGAATTCCACTGAGTCCTATGATTACATGATTCATTCACAAGCACCAGCTTCCTTTTAGAAAAACATAGCACACAACAGGACTAAATGACAGTTCCATCTAAGGGACTAAATAACACACATTGTTTTATACAGACAGACTTTTAATAAAGTCATAAATGGTAGAGAGAAAGGGAAAAAGAATACAAGCCTTAGAGGAAACATTCAAAGTGGCACACTTTGGGAATGAAACATTAAAATTGATGCAATTTTTTTTGACCACAGTACTATTCATTATTATGGATGAATAAATCTAAGGCTGATTGGGAACATGAACATTCCCTTTGGGAAGCTCTAAAAAGGCATAAATTAGATTAAATTGCTCTTGTCATTGTGTTTGAATACAGAAGCAACAAAATGTAATTTCGGTTCAGAGAAGCTTAAGGTAAACAATAGTAATATTGGGTTTCATTTTCATTCCAATAGGTCCTCTCATTGATGGCGTCCCTTTAATTGCTTTTCTAGGTGTCTAGTAGAGCATAACTGTGTGATAATATTCAAGCTATTTCACTTTGTTTTATTAGTTCCATTGGGAGGCAAAGTACTGCATTAGTTCCATTTTTTCTGGCAAAGTCCTGCATAATATTCAACTCCAAGTAACAAAAGGCTAATACTCTGTTAGCCTAGATAATATTGCCTTCTAAACACATGAAGAACTAGGGCTTGTTTATATTACCAATTACCTCAAAATGAAAACTCACAATGTATCTCAACCACATATTTCTTTATATGGTCAAGTTGGTGAATGCACAAATAACAATACCAGGAGAAAATGACGGGGGGAAATCTGCATGGACTTTTGGGTTAGCATCAAAAGGCACCCCATCTTTGAGTTATGTCTGTGGATCACTGAGAAAGGGGTTGAAGGTGGTTTTCTATTTAGAATGCATTGGTCTTACTGGGAATAGGCTCTTCAGTAATTCCAAACTGGTAAGAATGACTTGCCTTCAGGCAATTTTGTCTACAAGTCTACCGGCTTCATGTATCCTCAGTGATGCTAGCATTTCACCAAATCCAATTTGCTTAATACAGTGGTTCCCAAACATTTTAAGACCCCAGAGGCTGCTGCTTGATTTATAAATGCCAAGGGGTGCAGCTATAATGGTGATTGGACAGCAGTGCTCCCTCCATGTAGCAGCTTGTTTAACCTTTCATGCACATAGTCCAATCTGCCCTGTCAATTTTGTGAACCACCAAAAATTGGGTCACAACACACTGATTGGTCCCAGACCAATAGTTTGGGAAGCGCTGGCTTAACAACAATGCAATGTCATCACTTTCATGATGTGGTCCCTAAATTCTGAGACCTCCTTCAGAGGACAAAGATGCCCTTTGCTTGGCCCAAAGATCCGGGTGCTTTTCCCACCACACAGGGGACATCCACTAAAATTGAGTGTTGGGCGGGGTAGGACAGACAAAAGAAAATATTTCTTTACTCAGCGTGTGGTCAGTCTGTGGAACTCCTTGCCACAGGATGTGGTGCTGGCGTCTAGCCTAGACGCCTTTAAAAGGGGATTGGACAAGTTTCTGGAGGAAAAATCCATTATGGGGTACAAGCCATGATGTGTATGTGCAACCTCCTGATTTTAGAAATGGGTTATGTCAGAATGCCAGATGCAAGGGAGGGCACCAGGATGCAGGTCTCTTGTTGTCTGGTGTGCTCCCTGGGGCATTTGGTGGGCCGCTGTGAGATACAGGAAGTTGGACTAGATGGGCCTATGGCCTGATCCAGTGGGGCTGTTCTTATGTTCTTATGTTCTTATGCCCTAACCAGGAACAGGAGCAACAGAAAGGGTAGAATTGCAGGAATTGGCACTGGAAAAAAAAAGAAAAAAAGATGAATACTGAGGTTTTTTGGGGGGAGAGGGTGTTTTTGCATTCAAAAACAGTGAGGCAGAGCACTACGTTCAGCCAGAGAATTCAAATGTGAAAACATTCAGTGAATTCAGGGTCCTGCCACCAAGCAAATACATGGTACCAGGACACTACAGATAATCCAAACACAATCTAGCCTTCAACTACCAGGGGAACAAAGGGGAAAGTAGAAGTATATAGTATACTACAAGAAACTGAGCACATATGGACTAAATATCAAGTTAAATGGATAGCACATTAAAGTACAGGATATTATTAATAAATTAAATATTAGACATTCTAGAAAGAATACAGGTTGAGCCTACATATTCGTGAATTTTATATCTGTGGGTCAGGCTCATCGTGGGTCCCCTGGACTGGCATTGAGCCAGGCTTGGCCCAAACTGAAATGTCCAAAGGCAACTGGAGCTGTTCTTTCTGAAGCCTGCAGAGGCCAAGCATGTCTTCCCATGGCCTCTGTGGGCTTACTTCTGATTTCCCTTGGAAAATGAGAAGTGACATTTTTATGCCTTTTAAGGCATTCTGAGGTCCAAAGAGGGAAGTGAGGGGAAGGAAACCTTTTAAGGCATTCTGAGACCTGGTGAGGGCTTTTTTATGTCTTTTTAAAAGCCATAAAAACATCACTTCCCATTTCCCAGGGGAAACAGGAAGCAGCATTTTTCATGCTACAGGCCATTCTGAAGCTTGCAGAGGCCACAGGTGGTCACACATGGCCTGTGGGCTTCAGAAAGCTTTCCGGTCACCTTTGGAGGGTTTAAAGGAGCCAAAACTGCAGATTTCCATATCCACAGTTTTCTGTAGCTGTAGGGGGTCTGAGAACAGATCCCCCACAGATACCGAGGCCCCACCTGTATATCAATTCTTTGATGGATCACACCGAGGCTGAGAGTTGATCAGAAATGTTATGGCAGAGAAAACCAATGCGATGTAGAGAGTTCAAGGAAAGCAGTAAAACCACTCCCTTTTCTCTTAATCAAGACACAAGAGATCAGAATTCACACAACTCTGAAAAGAGAAGACAGTGAGCCAACTTTCAACCCAATCCGATTGTCGGGCCACGTGCTGGATCTCACTTTCTGACAGCATGGCCTGACTTATAGTGTCACAAAATGTGATGCTCGGTAGTGTGTTGCTGAGCCACTGATGGAATCAGTGAGTGGAACGGGATGCATTGCAGTGGTCTCTCTGTATCCACTGGAACTGTGAAGTCAGCAGCAAGGGCAGGCTGTGGGCAGGGAGGGGGAGGATCAAAGTGTTCCACTGAAGGAACCAGGGGGTGGGGAAAGGGATACAAGGCGTGCATCCAGCATCAGTGTTGCACACCAGATCCTATCCCTTCTCTTTAAAACCTCCCTGCCCCTTTTCCCTCCTCAGGCATATGGTACTAAAGTAGCTGGCATATGTCTGAGGAGACCCATAGGCAGCCCAGGGCTTATGCAGAAGTAACTTAAAAATATTTTCACTTGACTCTTGTTTGCCTTTGGGTCAACCCCCTTCCCCACCAGAAGATGAAACGTGTGCCTTTTTGGCACAGCTGCATCCGTGCTGGTGGCAGAGGATAGGATTAGGACCTCAAACGCTTGAACTTTGCAAGAAGTGAACTTGCAACGTGCATTATATAGCCAAGGAATTTAACATCCACACACTAACACACACACACCCCTTTTCAAACATAAGAAACTTCTCCCTCACTTATCGACTCCTGCCCAGCATTTCCCCACATTGCTCCTGCCACTGGAAGTGAGCAAAGGTGCCTGTCATGCCCAAGGCATGACACACAATGATGTATCCATCCACCCTTTGTTTCTTCCTGAAAGCATGCATAGAGACAAGTATCCCTGTACATAACCACATACTAACATTTCTTCTTAAAGTCTTCTGCAATTGAGCTTTTGAGCAATCTTTCCTGTGTGACTCTTTTTACAGAAACAGATTTCTTTCTTGAGCTAAGCTTTTGGCTGCTCACTGTTGAGGGAAATGCACTATGCACTCGCTCAGAGGCATTCATTATTATTATTATTAATCTGTGGCACTCCAGGCCTAAAGAAGAAAACAGATGAAATAATAATAGCATTGGCTCTTGGGGGTTCATTTTTTTTAACTATTACTCTTCAGTTAAATAATAGCCATGGGAAAAGGGACATTTGGATTAGAATCATAGCATGCAAGGAAGGGATAGTTAATCTTTTCCCCTTGTGCTGTAGTTGACACAATTGACTCCGCTTAGACTTTGCTTAGAGTCCCTAAGACCCTGGCTTGGAGTCAGTGGGCAGTCCTCTCCATGTCTGCTATTTTGTGTGTGGAGGATGGACATTTAAAACATTCGACAGATTTAACAACTAAGTATTGACTCAAATTAATCCTTGTACTCAGTGTTGCATAGACTACTTCAAGACAGCAAAGTGGTTTGCCAAATAAACATCCAAGATCAGAAAATGGTTAATGAGAAGGGGAACAGCAAAGAATTGAAACCATTTCCTGGAGGTCATCTAACCAGTGGCATTGGTGGGTCTCTGGCCACACCAGAATAATGTTTTAGTCTTTGGACATAAGCCATCACAACTTAAATCAAACAGACACACATTTATGGTTGATATTAGTATTTCCAAAATAAAAGAAAATGTAATTTAAATACTGTTAACACAGAACACTATTTTCTATCCATATCTACTGCCTTATTTTAAAGACAATCTTCGCTTCAAAAATGCTATAATTTAATGCACTGATGGTGATGCTGATTCAATTTTCTGCTTGCATAGATATCTTCTAAATCCCTTATTATGAAAGAACACGGTTGGCCCTAGGTATAAGAATTCTTTTTCTAATCACGGAAGCAACCAGAACTAATGATTTGGTAATGACTCTGTCATTTGATAAACTGATCAATCTGACCTCATATTCTGTACCATGCCATTGTATATACATCAATTAGTAAAAAGCATTAAATAAGACAAGATCTGTTAGTACTAAGCAGGATTAAAGGATTATTTAACTGGATAGAAGCAATGAAGATAAAATGATTTCAAACAATGTAGAAACCCTGCTTGCTGAAAGCTTGACAGGGAGAGATGGAGGCAAAATGTCGATAAAGGCAATGACTTACTCATGTCTGAGGAATATATGTGCTCTTTAAGAATCAAATAAGCATGGAAGGCAGGCTCACATAGGTGCATTTTGTGTCAAATAGGTACAATAGTGTTTTTTATGACAAAAATCAACAAAATTATTATTTAATTGTAATGGGGAAGTATATGAGATTCAATGCATAATATTAATAGGCAAAATATACCGGACAGATATTTCACCACAGAACTTGCATCTTATAAATGCAATACGTAGAGAACAAGAATTCATGGTAAGGGGCTTTGCTGTTCCTGTGCCTTTAGAGGGCATTCCAGAATCTTCAGGATAGAACCTTCTCCTGGAACAGCAGGACTAGGCCTCAACTTTGACATGCCCTCTCTGGGGGAGAGGCTACCCTACCCTCCTAGACTAGACTGGAAGATAAGCAGCTCCCAAACACTTAAGGATTGAGGTGATCTTTCACAAAAGAATCTTCTCCAAACTAATGCCTACCAACCAGAAAAAGCAATTAGAAAGGGGGAAAAAGCATGGTTTCCTGACCTAAACAACATACCTCAGGTATACTTAAAGTTCCCACAAGTAAAAGATCTCCTAAAGCAGAGGAAAGCAGCATAACAACAATCCTCAGCCCAATGTATTTTACTTGATGGTGTGAAGACTAAGTAACACTTTCTGAGGGAGATGGGTTACTCAGAAGAAGTCACAGTGCTGTCATCATGCAGGAATTTGATGAACAAGAACTATAATTTCACTACGAAGAACTATTTAGCATGGGGCACCAAGACGAACACCTGAAGGAAATCCTTCAGCGTGGGCTCTGTAATGGTTTGAATTCAAAATCTTATGGAGCCCAGCCAGAAGGACATCCTTCATGCTAAAATACCAGGTAGCAGGGTTGTTGTCGTCATTATTCTGCCTTTCAGCAAAGAAGTTCACAGAGAGGATTGCAAAGAAAATCAAAGAAATCTAAATAAGAACTAGTCTGTTTGGCTCCCTTCCATACTGGGCTGTTTGGTGCAGCCACAGAGGTGGCCTCAGAAGTCACTCAGGTTGGCATTGGTGGACAGTTCAGCCTTGTTAGGAGGTCCCACCCAGTTGGACCAACCACTGAACCCCCTTAACGTATGAGCTTCCACAAATTCGTCCTCTTTTCCTGATGACTCTGCTACTACGCACTGACCACTACTAGTAATCTTGGAGGAGGGACAGAGCAAGGCTTTGCACTTTAGCAGCTTCGGTTACCTAGCACTACATAGCACCTCCCACCATCATCACTAGGTTGATGATGCTGTCTGCATCAGCCACTGCCCTATATCCGAACTGCAACCCCCAGGCACCTGTGGCTTGCAGAAGCAGAGACACTGAGAACTCCAACTTCCCAACAGAGTGGAGTATAAAATCAAGGCCATAAATAGCTCTTCTTCCAGGGAGCCTCAAACCCCCACAAGTGAATTTTCCCCAATTCCAGAGGAACGGCCATTTTAATCAGTAGCAAAATAAACAGCAAACAGGCTTGTGGCACCTTATAGGCTACATACATTATTGTTGCATTAGCCTTTGTGGGCTACAGTCCGCTTTATCAGAAGAACATAGAGACCAGCTGGATCAGGCCAAAGGCTCATCTCGTCCAGTTTCCTATATCTATCTCACAGTGGCCCACCAGATGCCTCAGGGAGTACACAAGACAACAAGAGACCTGTATCCTGGTGCCCTTCCTTGCATCTGGCATTCTGAGGTAGTCTGCTTCTAAAATCAAGAGGTTGCACATACACATTGTAACCTGTGATGGACTTTACCTTCAGAAATTTGTCCAATCCCATGTCAAAGGCATCTACCCCAGACGCCATCACGACAGCCTGGGGCAAAGAGTTCCACAGACTAATTACATGCTGGGTAATCAAATGCATAAAGAATATTTTCCCCCAAAGGTTCCCTCCCAGTCAGTCTGGTACCTATTTGACTCTGAGTCTAGTACTTTAATTTGCAACAAAGCTGCATCCTATTTTCCTTGGATCACAGCTTCTGGGAGTAGAAGTTACTAGTAGAAGATACTAATTCCTGAATCTCTGAGAAGATTAATGTCAGACTATACCTACGGTTTAATCACAATGAATCTTACCATGAACAGACATAATCCTGCCTACTAGACAGGGTGGATTCTTATAACTCTGTTTTATTTGCTTTTAAATACAAGCTAAACTTGCTGAGTTTCTTTAAGCATAATTCTAGGCATTTTTATTGTGCAGATAGCTTTGAGTTGTGTCTGTTGAAGTCTCAGAGGTCAGAGGGAAACTAGGAAGTGCATTCAGTGGTCTGGAGATTTGTTGGTCACTGGAGCTCTGGATTATACCCTTTGCCCTATCTTGAAAGTGCTGAACTTGGCATAAAAATGCCCTGGCAGCCAGAGTAACATCAGTAAGTGGACATCAGGTTTTCTACTATGCTATTGCTGGGACTCTAATGCAGGCTTCTCCAAACCCTGGACCAGGGGCTAGATCCAGGGTTTGGGGAAAGCCCTCCACTTTGTGAGTGGAGCTTACTGTTCCACCTCCACACCACATTGTTTCCCAGTAGATCTGGCACTAGGATGCTCTGGGCAGTCACATCTGCCTGGATGTCCTGTTGTACAGCCTTCTGGGAAGCCAGGCAACAGATGCAACTGCCCAGAGGGTCCTGGTGCCCAGATCTACTGGGAAAGAAAGTGGCACAAAGATGGATGGTAAGCTCTGGTTCGAATAGGGATTAGTTTTTTGGTATGCAGCGATTGTGAATTTGGCAACCGCTGCTCTAAAGCATGAGGTGCTTTGTCACTGCAATGGCAACAACTAAAACTAGGCCATAAGAAAGGGAAAAAAATGCAAGACTAAGAAGTAATACAACTAAGGTTTTTCTTATGAAGTGTCTGGATAGTACAAACATCCATTTGCATTTTTATAAATAGTCAATAACCCAAGTCATTTCTGATAAAAAACCAAACAAAATGCAGGATAATTAATAATACTAATCCTTAATGCCTCATTACTCTGTCAGACCAGTATTATTGTTCTACTTTTCTACAGCTGGGGAGGGAGCAACTTGTCTAAGTTACCATCTAATGAGTTCATGGGAGATGTGAGATTCAAACAGAAGGATGTAGAGCTCAGTCTCTTAGCCGCTGCACTAAATCAACTCTCAAACATTCAAAGTCAACCAATAAGTCTATATGTATGCAGCTGAATCAATTAAAACATGTAAAACACCCCGATATGATATACAGCCCAATCCCACCAAACTCCCTGCACGTCAGTGCAGCCGTGCCCATGCAGCTGTGCCAATAGGGTGTGCATTACATCCTGCAAGGGAGTTTGAAGCTGCAAGGTCTTCTCAAGGTAAGGGAACACTTGTTCCCTTGCTCCAGGGTAAGCCCTCACCACCCTGGCTGTAATGCTGGAACAAATCTGAGTGGATCCAGGAAGGAAGATCAAGACTGGGAAGAGAGATAGAATATTGGTTGCAGCCACAATACCACTCCTTTCTGACCTGCTCTTCACCCCACCCTGGTCTTCTTCCCATTTTTCTCCCTTTCTACTCCATTCTACCCACCCCCTGCCTCCCAACCATCCCTCACACTGTGGCTCACTGGGAGGTCACTAGAGCACAGACTCAGTTGCTTGCCACTTGCAGCAGTGGTCAGGCCACACTGTATGGCATGTTGCATTTTGTGACAGCTGTAAAGGACCTTGCGCTGTCAGAATGTTAGCTCCAGCAGCCCAAAACCCTATTAGAATTGGGCTGTAAATTGTTTTATCCAACAGAAATCCAATGGTTAAAGAGCAATGCTGCTAGATCTGACCTGAGATTCCTCTGGGACCTCTCAAAAAAGGTACAAAGGTAATAGCCTTTCACTGCTGTTGTTCCAGAGTCATTAAGAGCTTATGATATACTTCAATATTTATTGGAATGAGAGCGTACCAATGGGTACTTGCACCATTCAGGGATGGCCGAACCAAAGCCGCTTACCTCAGCTCCTTCCTGCTAAATCCTCCTGATAAAACAAGGTCAGGTCTTGCTACGAACTCCCAGCAAGCACTGTACTTTCTGCTTTAACTGAAAGGGATGGCAAGGAAGGAGTCAGGTATGTGGCTGCTTCGTCTCACTTCTTCCTTGCCTTTAAGTTACAGCAGGCTGTGAGAGGAAGGAAAGGGGGAAGTGGGAGCAAAGCTACTCATCTCTGCCTGCGTGGTTTATTGGTGCGGGCAGCAGCAAGCCAGTTTCCTCCCTTCACACCTTCCTCATGTGGTCCAACTTTGCAAAGAACAAATGAGGACAGTGGTATTGAAGTACCTGTTTCTAGCTTGCTTTTTGCAAGCGGGACATGGATCAATGTGGCTTGCATTAGCAGTGGACTGGAGGGAAGTGGCTGCAGATTCAGGGTGAAGGGCATTCTGAATCCACCACTCCTCCCATCACGCACCCTGATGCAAGCCACACTTGGTCATTGCATGGTTTGGCTGGCCCTGCTACCTTGAGAAAAACACAGAGATGGATCAATGAATTAAGATTTAATGCATGAATTGAGGCCAGACAACTATATTTGAGTTTTTAAAAATCAATCCATTCATCATATTCAATGCATACCCAAAGGTCTTCAAACTATTCAATAGCTTCATTCACTTTTTCCCAATTTAGCAAAAACTAAAGTTACTATTAATTTTCATTAAAATACTGGCTTATCCCCATATTGTATAATTGATATCTGGTTGAACACAACAGTTGATCTTTCAGACAACATTAACATAGAATATTTTAATGAATTTTCATTTAGTTATCATTCCAAAAATTAATTTATCTGAATAAGTGTTCCAAAGGATGAGAGAATTGCATAGACCTAGGGACTCACCTTCAGAGTATTAAATATCTTAAAGAAACCATGACTGAATAGTTTAACACTGATTTGGAAACTAAACAAAACTTAGAGCTCTTATATTCAATTATTGAGGCATAATGGAGCAAGAATGATGCAAAATTAATTTAACCCTCTTTTCCTGAATCACACTGTTTTAATGTAGGCATTAATATGCCAAGTAGAAATTAGTTGCTGCACCATAAATTATGCACACATAGTTGTGAACGTCTTCCAAAAGACTGGAAGCTATAGTAGGACATGCGAAGGAAGAGAAGAAAACTTAACCCAATCAATCTCTTTCTTAACCCCAATCACACAGACCCCTGACACAATGTGGCTTCAGCTGCAGGGCAAGGCAAAAAGCAGCACAAATGATCCAGATATTCCCTTTTTGGATTTTCAGTTCAACAGATTTGGAAGCCCTGCACAACTTGCATTCCACCAATACAAGCATAGTTCACCATTCATGAATGGCAGCTTGTATGAATAGCAATCTCAAACCTCCCATTTCCAAGCAAGGTGATAAAAATAGGTGGTGGTACCTCAACTCTAGAAGGTCCTGATTAAAGCTGATTCTCTGGACCCCTCTCAAACCAGCTTCAGACCAAGCTTTGGGGTGGCCTTGGTTGCCCTGGTGTATGATCTGTTCTGGGGACTGGACATGTCCAGTTGTCCAACTATTATATCCTACTGCAGGGCTTTTCAGACTGGGGCATGTGGGCCCTGGCCTCTGCCCCCTTAAGGGGCAGGGGCAGGGAGGAGGCAGTGGCGCGATCCCCAGGATCGCGCAGCTCAGAGGGGCTGCAGGGGCTTGGGTGCACTTACCCGAGCCTCCTGCAGCCTCCCGAGGGCGCAGGGAGCCCTGGGCGACCTTCTGCAGGGCTCCCCACAGTTTTGAAAGCGAAAGTAGAGCGATCGCGCCCCACTTCTGCTAAAGCGGAAGTAGAGCACTTCCTCCCACCCCCGCAAGAACTTAGAGCGGCTCAAACTCTCCACGAGAGTTTGAAAACCGCTATCCTACTGGGTCAGTTGGCTGAGTTGGGATAGGTAATGGCTTTGTGCAGCAGTGTAGCTGTAAGGAGTGCCACCCTGGAGTACATCTTCCAGGGCTGTCTCCTTACCTAAGCTGACGAGTACCCCTCTGACTGTGACAGAAGCTGTGCATGGCCTCCCTGGCCCTCAGAAGACATTCTAAAAACTTAAAGCATTATTTCCAGTTCAGTGCAGATTTTTAAATCTAGGTTTGGCCATACTCTCTATCAACAACTCCCACCTAGTCAAGCAAGTATATGATGCCAAAAGTACTAGAAAGAGACCAAGAGGAAGACCAATGAAAAGATGGGTTAATTACATCCTAGAGGACTTGAAATTGCAAAATGTAGTTTACCAACTGCCACACAACTTTGTCAGTATTGCATGGGATGGCTTAATATACTTGAGGGCGCTGCTACGCTGATTCAATGGGAACTTGTTTAATAACATGGCCATTGACTATATGCAGAGAGAGAGATGGGGCCTTAGAAAGTTTTCTGGGGGCCAGGGAGGCCACATGTTGCCTCCCAGGGCCTCAGAACACCCTCTGCACACTCAGAGTAAGGTGAGCCAAAGCGGATGACCTCTCTCTGAGCTGCCTGGCTGTGAGCAAGGGAGGCACGACCCCAGCACTGCGCCCCACCCACAGTGCTGCCTGGGGTCACAACATCCCTATGCCCCCCCAGCTACGCAACTGGCTTCGCAATTTTTCCAGCACTTTCTGACTGACAGATCCAAGAAGGTGTAGTATACTATATACAAAGAGCAATAGCAGAATCAAAGTCATTCATATACTCCCATTTCTGCACCAAGTTTGCCATTTCCAAATGTATATTTAGCAGAAATTACCCAATGTTACTGTTATCAGTGGAAAGTAAGGGCCCAGTCCTATCCAACTTTCCAGCACCAGGGCAGCTGCAATGCAATCCTGAAGTAAGGGAACAAACCACCTATACCTTGAGGTGGCCTCTGTGACTGCCTTCCCACAAAGGATGCAGCACAAGCCCCACTGGCATAGTTGCACTGGCACTGGAAAATTGGAAACGATTGGGTACTAAGTTATTAACCTGATGTCATGAACATATGCCATATGAACAGCACAGCAGAGAGAAAAATTAGATCTTCCTTGGGGCAGGCAGTTAAATACCTAGAATTAAATTACTACAGTCACTTTTTAAAATTGTCAACCTGAGACAACGTCACTTTCCAAGAATACTGCATATTCATTGCCCAGACATTCCCCCACATAAACACACATGACAGATTTTTGGTAGACATTAAGGTTCATGTTTATTTGGACAGCAACTGATAAACGCAGCGGGTTCTGTTTACTCTAAGACCACCCTCCTGTGTATGTCTCTATTTTGGAGCAGACAGTTTCCTGCCTGAGCCCTCCTTTGGGCATAGCCACCCTAGCTCCAAACCCAAGACTGGCTTGGCAGCTTCCTCACTGCCAACCCTATGAAAGGGAATCAGGAAGTTGAATTGCCCTGCCAGACCTGAACCAGGGAGCTTTTAAGGTCAGTGCTACAATTTAAAGTCCGAAGGTTTACCAGTCTGCACACCCATGGCAGAAAGCCCTGGAGACCAGTTCTGGCTTTTCCCTCACAAATTTTGCTTGCCTACAGGCAAACATCGTTTCCTATTTCTCCTTCCTGCCCCACACTATCCTACCAGGCATGGCCTACCTAGTGCTGCTTTACCACCCGCTCAGCTTGGGGTAGGCAGAACAACTCTACTACCCTTGCCTAGCCACCTAACAGGCAACCAGTGATTGTCAGAATGATGCTGTAAGTCTGCTGATCCTGGTAAGGACCTTTGCACCCATGCCGTCTCCACCAATAGCTGCCCTGCATTACCACCATATGTGCAAGGAGTGGAACTGAGCAAGAGAAGCCCACTCCCCAATATTCATGTGCATGGTAGGGTGTTTATTTTTTTTAAACACATCATGGCAGAAGTGGCAGTGGAAGATCTGAGGGCAGTGTCAGATAGCATTCCTGGTTGTGCCACTCCTGACCCTCAGAATTAAGTCCTTTTGTGTTTAATGGGACATAGTCCCAGGTAAGTGCATACAGAATTACAGGCCAAGTTGCTTAAATCCAACTGATGCAGAATTGCAGGAAAACATAAGCATGAACATTTGGTTTCTTTTTTAAAGTTCCTACCTATTATTTAAACTAGGGACAATTCATGTGACCAAATTTGTGTACTGGGGGCAATTCAATTGATCCATCAGAGTTTGTAATGTGACACACATTACCTTGCCAGGACAAAGCTTTTGAACAGTAGCATGATAACTATGAGTTGAATTGTGAGTTGATCCTCTAGTGCTGTACTTCAGGGAGGTTGCACACACCCACTACTTATGTGCATACATATGTTACACAATTGCCATATGCCAAACTATGAATGAATCTAGTCAGTTGACAGAGCTTCAGTGTAAGGATGCTTGTAAAAGTGACTTAAGAGAATTTGACAACAACGAGTGGGAAAGTCTGGTGAGTCACAGAACCATCTGGTGTTACAGGCTTTGGGCTGGCATTCAAAATTGTGATGAGGAATAGTTCCCACAGCATGTGCATAAAAAACAGAGCATGAATCATAGCTTCCTCAACTTTAGGTCTACAGATATTAAACTTGCAACAGGTGTTCCCAACTGAGCCTCAGCCTCTTTAGCTACCAGAGGAAACGCAATTCAAATGCATCCAAGTTACCTGAAGGGATGCCATCAACCATCATATGAAGACGGACAGCCGTAAGTTGAGCTATTCAACTTAAATCAACAAGGGCTCTTCTGCACTGTGTATCTGGGTTCTTCAACTGTCATTGCAGCCTAGAATTTTTAAGATTTACAACTGTAGTATGGACTTTGCAAGAAAAACATGCAATGAAGATGCACTGTATTCAAAACCTAAATTGCATGAGGTCTCTGCTTCAAATTGCAGCTGCCCTCAGTACAGACCACATGAAAGAAAAGCTGCCTGCTTCCTCTCAGTTCCAAATCCAGTTTGAAAATAAGAATTCACATAGAATTTTCTGTCACGCTTAGATGGGGAAGGTTACTTCCAAACTTTAAAGTGGAGTTGGCTGAGAAAATTTCCATGCAACAAATCTTTCTGCAGGACATCCATCTTGTGAACATGATCAAGCTCATTGTGCTTGGATGAAAAATTCTATTTACTAAAAGGAAATGTATTTTCTGAAAAGTATTCTTATTAATATGGCAAGATTCAATATGAATCCCCACTCAGAATGAATCTTATAGCCCCAGTGGGCTCGCTGCCAGATATGTCTCTCTGTGTTTTCCAGCGGAAATTCCTAAGTGATAAAAAGTCCATTTTCATACCAAATAAAAGAGATGCATCCATCAAAAATTCAACTCCAATGCAGTTCTAAACCAAACTATCCATCCAGGCTACACATTTGTAGCACCAGTATATATATCAAGCAGTATTACAAGAACAAAAACCAGTCAAAGCTTTAACTGACAAAAGACTGCAGTGGTTCCCAGATGAAGTAGTATCACCCCTTGGGGAGCAGTAGGATTACCAAGGGGGGTGCTGAAGGTGGTGGAATTATGGCCCCATACTGGCAAGTGGCATTTGAAGTCTCTGCTCTGCAACACGCTAAAATCTAGTGGAAACTATACGACATTTTAATATAACACCACCTGAGCTCTAATCAGACTAGTAGACCACATTTTGAGAAACTATTGTCACCAAGTGTTTTTGTCTCATTGAATAGAAAAGGCAGAAGCAGAGAAATCAAATAAGGGTGCAATCCTAGACAACTTTCCAGCACTGGCGTAGCTGTGCCAGTGGGGCATGTGCTGCATCCTGCAGTTAGGGGGCAGTCGCAGAGGCCTCCTCAAGGTAAGTCAATGGTTGTTCCCTTATCTCAGAGTTCCACTGCCCTTACCTCAGTACTGGAAAGTTGGTTAGGATTGCGCCCTGATAAATGTAGACCAGTGTTTCTCAAACTGTGGGTCAGGACCCACTAGGTAGGTTGCGAGCCAATTTCAGGTGGGTCCCCATTCATTTCAATATTTTATTGTTAATATATTAGACTCTATGCTACCATGGCATGTGACTGCACTGGGGAAATGTTACACATCTCTGCTTTGAACAGGCTATTACGTATATGCTTTTCACAATGATAGTAAATGGGTAAGTGTGGGTAGGATTGCAGCCTAGGACTGTTAAAAAATTTCCTGCTTGGTGATGTCACTTTCAGTCATGACATCACTTCTGGTGGGTCCTGACAGATTCTCATTCTAAAAAGTGGGTCCTGGTGCTAAAAGTGTGAGAACCACTGATGTAGACAATATAGTCTTGAATATCTGAAATATGGATTTATACCAGCACCAACCAATCGGCAGCTGCCAGTGTGCCTTATAAGTCAGAAAGGTTTTTTCTAATGAGACAATGAAGCTTTCCAGACTGAAGAAAGCACATTCTGACACTGCAGACAAGAACTTAACTTTTTTTTCTCAATGACTTTCAAATTTCATTTCCCCCCATTGGCCAATAACCCAGCATCCACATTTGCACAATCATTCGTCTCAGAGAAGATAGACTCAAATAGGAGTTGAGCAGTTCCGACTTCTCTTTTATTTCAGTTCGCCTCTATTCAAGAGTAATTCACAATGTTAAGTGACTTTAAACTAGACATTGAGAAACTGGTATCCCTTCATCAAGTCCATTCAGCACATTATGAATATACTGAACAGTGAGGTAGTAACTAAGTGTGATATTTAAGATTCTTGCTAAAGAATTATCAGAATTTGAAAACCTGGTAATGCTAGATCAAGTTGAAATATTTTGCAGAATAAATTAAAATAAAAAGTTTTAATTGGATTTTGAATAAATGTGCAATTCATTGTCACTGTTTTGAATTTTATTGTTATTATCTTTCTTAGTGGGTCATGCAAAAAGCTATTCTGAATAATGCTTTTTATAGAATAGGGTAGGCGGCACTGGGAATGAGTTTATGCAACCAAGGGGATAGTAGCCCCCAAAAATCACTGCTGTAGATGTATCTTGTCAGTATTTTCATGGGATAAAACAATATCCCAAGAAGTCTCAGCAATCATGAAAATAAAACCCATGTTCATTTTACAGATGGATTACCTAGAGGTGGGAAAATGTTTCTGCATAGATAATCTGATTTAATAGGGACTCCCAGGGCAACCCAGGAAAGCAAATGGTAGGCAAGAGCCACCACTAGACTGGCACTGCTTAAATGATAATCTGATTTAATAGGAACTCGCAGGGACTGCACCTACTATTTGCAGACTATTACTATTTCACCTACGATTACTGCTCTGAAACAGTATGTGCATGTGCAATCTGTTATCCATTCATACAAACAAAAATGAAAGAGTAAAATTACCTTTACATTTAACTTTCCATTTTTATGAACTTCTGTTAGACAGTAACTATAAAATAGAAGACAGTCTTTCACAGCTTTTAGTACTGAAAAATGTTACTGTATTAAGCTCATGCAAAATTCACAATGGGAAATAGCACATTTGACCTCCGTTTCATGAACTCAGTCTCTAAAAGCATCTTGATACAATGATTTGCAGTCATTGCCATGACTGCTTACATTAAGATAAATTGCACAGTGTTAAAGTAACACCTGGAAGTGTAATAGTTTAAAGGGCAATTTCATTGGTGATTTCATGGTAGTCTTGAGTTTGCCTTACTTTTCCTTGGACAATTCAAATTGCTAAAACCTGGAGTGAATAAGAATTGTCATTCCAAATATATTGTTCTAGACTGCTCATCAGAGAAAGCTAGAAAACTTATTATTATTATTATTATTTTTAAGCAATGATGATACTGCAGTGATCAGGTTACTAATTGCTGAAAAACGTAAAGTCACTGTAAAGAAAAGCCATTTTTGATCAGCATTACAGTTTTGTTCTTTAGCAGGTTGTGGGTAGGAAGGCTTAAGGAGGTTTTCCTACACTTGTCATGTTGACTTGTGAGAAAATAATGAAAAAGATGAAAATTTAGAAACACTTTGGACTTTAAAAATAGTTTTTTTGAGATCCAGTCAGTGGCATCATTAGGGTTCATATCACCCGGTATAGGAGGCCAGCTCATCACCCCATGCAGAGGGCGGGGAAACACCCCAGGTGGTGGGTGTGGTAATGTACCATTGCCCTGCCCCCAATGGTTTTTTGGTTGTACCTTTTGATAGAACAAAGATATTGCAACGAGGTTTGTTTCATTGCATTCTGCATGAAATTACACATTGATTGATATATAACATGATAGTATTATTCTTACAAACTGTGATTTTAGTGATTTTGGTCACTAGTGTGTCACACACAGACCCTCTTGAGTGGGTCAACTTACTAACACGTTATTGCAGCAGCTCTCAAACTTCTAGTACCGGGACCCACTTTTTAGAATGGCAATCTGTCCAGGACCCATCAGAAATGATGTCTTGGCCGGAAGTAACATCATAAAGAAAATTAAAATAAATAATGATACATAATTAAAGTAAACATTAAAATAAGGGAAAGCCAGCCCTGTCCCACCAAGTGAATTTTCTCTGTAGCCTGCCTACAATACCCCCACCCCCAAAATCAGTAAGATTTTCAGCCATACCCAGTGCCCAGTTCACGTTCTTATGTCTAAACCAGATTACTGTCAAGATCCACCTGGCTTTGGAAATCTCAAAAACAAAAGAGTTCCCCTTACCAGCTGAAGCCTCTGTTTTTATTCTTTTTATGGGGGGGGGGTGCATTCTGGAGCATCTGTTGAGCTTCAGTCCCATCAGATCAGGGCCATTCTGGTGGCTTCACATTCTGCTTTGCCTGACTGACCACAAGCCAAGGCACATTTGCTTACTCATGAGTAAATGCAACTATGTGACTTATTTTCACTTTCCATAGGGCTGAATACATTCGCCAGCTTGGAGGGAGATACCTCCTTCTCGGGTGTTTTCAGGGCGCTGCACTAATTGGATCAGGACCATTCTGGTGTCATTGGATTTCTCAGTCTGCCCTTTCCGAGGGACTAAGGCACGTTTTCCTGCTTGCAAGTAAATGCACAGTATGACTCAGTTTCACTTTCCATAGGGTTCATGCATTTTTTGTTTTCTGGTTTTTTGGCAATAACTTTTGATAGAATTGACATATTTCATTCTGTTTTTTTCATTGCATTCTGCTGTAAATTCTGCATTCAATGGTATATAACATATGGTATTATTTCTAACCACCGCGATTTTAGCATGTCACCCCCAGTGCACGTCACCCCCCCTTGTTCATTACCTGGTGTGACCCACACCACCCGCACCCCCCTAGCGATGCCACTGGATCCAGTAGTTTTGTTACTTGTTATTACACAAGCACAGAAGGATCACTGTTGATTTCATTAAACTGAAAAAGTAGTAATCACATTTTAATAAAATGTGCACTGAATTTTTTATTCTAAGAGCTGCATTCTTCTCATCCAGAGATATAAACAGGCTTGATCATCTGTGTATTCTTATTATGCCAGAGAATGAGTCCAGTAGATTTCAGCAGATCACACCAGTCCCATATTTAACAGATGCTGCTGACACAGCCAAAAGGTCATGCAGTTGCTAAAGTGGCTTGTACTGGATGAATCACAATTAATCCACATCAGACTTTGACATTAAAATGTCAGTAGCCTGACATACTCTGCAGTTTTATATAAACAGCTTCCACATCACAAATTATATTAGCAGTTTGAACACATACTCCAACAGACACAAATCCAGTTAACGTACTTTGTGATTTCTGTGCAGGCAAATAGACGTGTGTGGTTGTACAGATGACGATCACCGGAAGAATATTAGTTACAGGTAAGTAACCTAGTTTTCAAAGGCAAGCAAGCAAGGGAAAGAGCAGTGCACGTCAAAACAAAAGTATTTGATTAATAGCAACTAATTCAGTCTTCTAGGATCCTCCCAATAGGCTAATGAGCCACTGCAAAGATTGCAATTACAGCAAAGTTAGGGAAAATTGAATTCCAACCAATGGTGTTCATCTGCCTCAATATCCGTCCCCTGCAACAGCCTTCTTGTTAGGTTTTGTTTTTCCTAGTGTCTGCTGCTCTACAGTGACCCATCCAGGTTGTTCGTACTAAGGTGGCATGTGAACACCCAGCAAAGCAGAATATATGATATTTTAAATTAGGTTCCCACCCCCACCCCCCACCCCCAAGAACAGATGGAAATAATTTCCAGGTTAGAAATTCCAGGTTACCATAGGATACAATTATTCTGAGAAAAGGAAAAATTGCCATTAGTTTGTGTTCAGGTTCAAATAATTTAAAATATGCCATAGTGAAATACTAACATTTTCCAGAAAAGAAACAATCGCCCAAGCCCTGCTATACCATAATTTCCAGAATCTCCTCCTTCTAGTTGCATGTACTAGATTATAGAATACAATGTATTTTACAACTGGCCTCCACCAATGTAAACTTAAACATGTCTTGGATGTGGCCAGATTACTTTCATGGCTACACTTGCTGGCTTCAGAAGCTAGCACTACATCATGAAACCTGTTTGTCATGTACAGTATGACCCTCCTATCCACAGAGGCTTAGTTTCAGACCCCCTTGCAGATACTGCAAATTCAGGTGCATTTTGGAGTAAACCTCGAAGAAGGGAGACTTCTATCTGTGAGCAGATAGAGACTTTAAGGAGCTTGAAAGACTATCTGAGCCCTGAAAATGCAGGAGTGTTGCTGCACAATACTAGGGAAGGCTATTGGGGGTTTGTTTCTTTACTTTGTAATTGTTTTTTAAGTTGGTCCCCAGTATCCACAGATAATTGAAACCATGGATACCAGGGCCACCTGTATTATACATTTGGGGCCATTTTTTCCCTTGGTCTGTAGCCCATCTGAGGAATTCTTCTGTAGGTATGTAGAATGACTCTTTATACTCATGCACTTTGTACAGGTAAAGTCTTCTAGGATGGCAAGTATGGATACTAGATGAGTCATTCCACTTCTTCACATATTGTTCTTAAAACAAATCAGGCACTAAATAAAGGAAATTCAAAATCTGTGTAGTATATCATACTATATGACACAGATAATTATAGTTACCACAGTGTGTCCTAAATTTCATTTAAAACATTTGTATTCCACCTTTCCAGAAGCTCTAGGTGGCTTACATTACTCAACAAAAATACAACATATAAGTTGATGTACAATTTTTTAAAAAATTAGAAATTTAAAATCCAAAACATACTTAAAAGCTGGAACAGCTTTGTAAATTATATGAATCTATAATCTAAAACAGGGCATTCCAAACCTCGACCCGGGGGCTGGATCCCTGTCGCCCAATCTCAGTAGAAACAATGCAGTAACCCGATGGAATGGTAAGCTGCAGTTTGAACAGGGACCACATTTTCATTACACAGCAGTTGCAAGTTTGGAGACTGCTGATCTAAAAAATAGTTTTAAAACAGTGTTCCTTTACTTAATAGTACTTTACTTCCCAACATTTTATTTTTTAGGATTGCTGCAAGTATTACCATCTGTTATATCTGTTAATTACAGGCAAATTGAGGTGAAGATTCTAGGCAAAGGCTATGCAGACAAACTGAATGCAAACACTGAAGCAGAGCATTAACCATACAGAATCATACAGCCAGAAGAGGCTTTAAGGCCATCTAGTCCAACCTTCTTCTTAAAGCATGAAAATCTTCTCTAGAGTATTGCCAAAAAATGCCTGTCCACTCTTTTCTTGAAGACCTCCAGTAGGGAGAACCCACCATTTCCCTAGGTAATAGGTTTCATTGTCAAACAGCTCTTACTGAAAGTCATTTTTCCTGTTATTCAAGGAAAATGCCGCCTCCTGAAGCTTAAGCCGTTAGATCTAGTCCTACTCCCTATATTAACACAGAACACATCTTTGCCCTCTTCGATGCTCATCAGGTATTTGAAGAGCACCATCATATACTCTCTTCACTCCTTCAGACTAAACATACCAAAGTTCCCTCAAATTTTCCCCATAGGACTTGTTTACCAGGCCCCTGACCATCATTGTTCCCTTCTTTGAACATTCTCCAGTTTGGCTGCAAGCTTCTTGAAGTGTGGTGCTCAGAACTGGATGCAGATGTGGGCTGAGCAACACTGATCACATTGGAACTATCACTTCTTGCAACTTGGAAGCTATAACTCTGCGGTGCAAACTAAATGCAACATAGAATTGCATTAGACTCAAAAAGTACATCCTGGTTAGGGCCAAAAGAAAACTGAAGTCTTCAAAAATAATCGCAGTTCTCACGATTTAACCCTGCACCACAATTTTCTCATTAACTCCTTCGTTCACCAACTCCTGTCTTTGTTGTTGTTGTTGCTTTTTCCCAGTGCTGCAAGAAGTCATTTCGACTGTCATCACTTAGCTATCAGCCTCTCAGAAGATGTGGATTCTCTTCTTACTTCACATGACAAGCAGGTATTTGAAGATAAAAATGCTTTAAAAATCATACACTGATCTCAGGGACTCCCAACTGACAAAGTACTAATGCCTCATTGTGTGTGTATCTTGATACTATTGTATTTCCTCTTTGGAATAGTGCTGTTTTGTAAGTTACAACTGATATAGGGCTGTCTTAAAATCAGCCCACATACCAAAGCAACACAGCTTTTAAAAGGGGCAGAGGGAGAGTACATTCTCTAAAAAGGGTTCTCTATAGTACAGTCATTTGCTGCTTAACGACAGGGATCAGGACCATGATCCCTGTCATCAAGTGGTGCTCGACGCCATCCGGTCCCCCTGCAGGGAAGGGGATGCTTACCTCCCATCTGGAGGGACATCTGAGTTCCCCAGAGGCAGCTTGTGTCTGCTCGTTGCCTCTGCAAAGCTCAGACTGAGGGAAATTATGTCTCCTACGTGACTGCCAGTTTCACAGAGGAAGCTGGAAACCGCACAAGAGATGCAATTTCTCTCAGTCTGAGCCTTGCAGAGGCAGCGCTCGGATGTGCACTGCCTCTGGGAGGCTCAGACAACCCTCTGGAGGGGAGATCCCCTTGCTTTCAGAGGGTTGGGGTGTGTGCCCCCAATGACCACGTGACCACACATGGTCGCTGGTTATGCGATCCCAGCATTAGCCAGAACTTTGCTAAGGAGTGCACACCTGTATACCAAATCTGTCTTTGATATTTTTACTATAAATTATTCATCCTTCTATATATCTCGGGAAAAGAGGAAATGAGCTACTGAACCATACTGATAACGACAATGTTAATTAGCCTCTAGGACAGTGGTTCTCACACATTTAGCACCAGGACCCACTTCTTTAGAATGAGAATCTGTCAGGACCCACTGGAAGTGATGTCATGACCAGAAGTGACATCATCAAGCAGGAAAATGTTTAACAATCCTAGGCTGCAATCCTATACACACTTACCCAAGATTTACTGGGTCCCATTTACTGTCATTGTTAAAAGCATATATATATATATATTGTTGCAAGGCAAATAAGCAACTCAGATAAGCAATTCAGAACGACTCGGTACACAGGGATGAAGGTTCACAGGCTTTTACTGAATTGCATACAATTGGTCCACGGGACTCATGTCCAAAGCATGGACCCTGTCTGAACGCTGGTCCTTAACCTATATACCACACAGTCCTTTATCTGAAAATCTAGACTTCTCATTCGCTGAAAGTTTGACATTATAAATGGGGCTAACTCTTAATAGGCTCTAGATAGAATACCATTTACATAAAAGATAGAAAATAGGTGGGCAATAAGTGAGCAAAACTATTGATTGGCTCTTATTTACATACAGGTGGGGTTTCACCTTAAAACTTAGCCAAAATTACACAATTTCCAAGAATTTTCAAAACCTGTGGGGTTCGCTGTAACATTCTCCTTAAAGAGAACACAAAAACACTTAAACACGGGTGTGAAGACTTCATTTGGTAGAACGTCTGACCCATTTATTGACAGATATTCCTTTCAAACCCTTCCTAATTAGAATGGCCTTGCTTGAGCTACCTATCTTATCTCTTCTGCATCTCTTCTCCTGGTTTTAGTAAAACACTGTGGGCCCTCTGCAAACCTCTACGAACCAAAGTCTTTTAAACTTCCTTTTAACAGCTTTACTCTATGTCTTAATTCTATTTGTGACCAGTTACTTTGAGTACATTGTATTGAGGGATCTATAGTGGTGTATATCCTTGCTAGAAGTGACCTCTTCCCTTTAGTGGCTCCTTAGCACCTGTTAAAGTGTAATCTCTTTGAGCTAAGGCTTTAGCCAGCTTCTTGTGATTTTTCATATATTTAACATAAAACAAGCCAAACTTTCACTGCATCACATTTTCTTTTTAACAAATCCTTCTCTCATTTACCTTCAAACAAGTTACTCAGATTTCCTAGGCAAACTGCTTGCTCTTTCTCTGTACCTTCCTAATCAAACCTGCACAAACCCCCTCTAACATTCATTTCTCCATTTCAGTTGCAATTCAAACAAAGACTGATTCTCAAGGATGGTTATCTAATTAAATGTATTCTTTTTTCTAAATTCGTCTCTTGCAGGTGTTGGCGGCTAAGTAGCCAGACTTATTTGACTAGCCAGACTAGTTTGGCAAGAAACCTTGCCAACTGATAATGATGTTACTTCTTTTTGCCTGATTTCTTAAGGCTTTTCTAAAATCAAGCATTTTGGTTCTTTAAGACTTACTTCTAATAACTACCATGTCCCCATATGTCCCCATATATGTTGGTTACACTTTAAGGCAAAGACTATTTCACTTATATGTGTCTTTTCCTTTGAAAGCATAGAAGAATAACTTAAGTGAGCATTGATACCAGGCATAGTAGTGTCCTTGGCAGCCGTGTGCTTCTGCCAAGAAGGAGTTTATCTTCTTCGTTGCCCTAATTGCAACTCCCTTTTCCAAATTCTAAAGTGTAGCACAGCCTTTAAAGCCAAGCTCTCTGCTTCTGTGAAAACAGCTTCTAAAATGAGTCTTTCAAGCAGTTTTTCTGTGAAACTAACTATGATTTTTAGATGAAAACAGCTTTCACTATTCTATGTGCCTTTCATGCTCTAGCAGTGTGGCTTTTAAGCTTTTTGTTTCTAAAATCAAGCAGCTCTCTTCCATTATGTGTTATGCTATAATATCTCTGGGCTAAAAGGCTTTTAAAATAATTCTTTCTACTCTGCTTATACTTTACTGGACTATCCAGTGACTTTATGGTCTAGGGTCAAAGGTCACCGTGCCTCAATATAGTAGCCTGTTCAAAGTACAGATCCGTCACATACCATGGTAGCATCAAGTATAATATATTAAAAATAAAATATTGAAATGAATGGGGACCCACCTGAAATCAGCTCATGACCCACCTAGTGGGTGCCGACCCACAGTTTGAGAAACACTGCTCTAGAATATCTGAAAGTTCCAGAATCCTAGGAATCATCTAGATGTTACCATCATTGGTGTTGACAGGCACAGTGGGATAATGCTAGGAGGTGGAATTGGGGTATAAGGCATCTGCCCTCCCCAACCTCTGCAGGCATCTGTCAGTCACTCCCTTCAGTGTACATGTGAGAAAACTTAAGTATTATCAGTACTTTGAGTAGACAGGTAGAACTCCCTTCCCAGTTTACCTAGTATTCCTAAGAAGGAAGCTCCAGTTGAGAGTTTAGACTACTTGGACAAAATAGCCAATTGTTCACTTTGACTATTGCAACTATTCTAAATTTTTGTTTAACGGCAGTAGCATGCTAGACATTGAACAGGTAAAAGAGGCGATGAGTCTGGGAACAAGGTACAGGAAAGTAAAACAGCAATTATGGCTCAGGCAAGATGTGGTAATTGAGGGATAAATAGGGAAGTCGCTTTGTAAACTAAATGGGGTTGGCTGTTCCAGACAAAGGGGAGCATGAGGAAATAAAAACAGATGTGGAGGCAACACAATTGGGATAGGAACCATGGCAGGTCAAAATCCTAAAAAACCCCACCCCATGACACTTGTGCTCTGCTCTTTTTCCCCTTCTATTTTAAAGGGCTATGTTACCTGTACTGACTAGTTTGACATAGGGTTGTCAATGAAGACAAATCATCACCAGGATGTTGTTTTGATCTGACAGCTGTCACATTTGTGTTTTCTGCAGCTAACTGCACAGACCACACACAAATGTAGTAGACAGTTGGATCCAATCCTTGCTTACAATTTTGCATAGAAAAGCCAATAAGGACCAAGTGTTCTTTCCCCTCCTCAAGTGTCAAAGTCTCAGGGATGGAGAGGCCAAAATAATGTGATGACTTGGCGGCAGCAGGTTGTGGAGGGGGATGTTCTGTCACAGGAGAAAACTGTGTGTGAAGCTTTGGTCCTGGATGCACACTACAAGCCTCCTCCACCCCTTGGTGCCAAAAGAGTCAAGAATTTTCAGAATCAAAAGTTGGCAGCTGTACTGTATAGGTGCAACTCAAAAACTTGAGAGTTGCTATGAATCAGTTTTAACTGACAATTTTTTGTCTCTGAAAAAACAACTCAGAGCCGTGTTTCTGTAAGAACCCAATTTTTGCTGAATGAAATTCTTTTTGCTGAAGCCTATCCCCTTCAATTATTTCAAGCCGGTTATGCCAACCTTGGTGTTTAGTTAATATAGCAATGAATATTGATGAAGACCTATGTACTGTACCCTGAGTAAATCAATTTCAGCAAGTGACTTTCCATTAAGGAGTGTAGAGAAAAGTCATCCGATTGACACAAACATGTGAATGACATTTTGACATCCAAATCTATTAAGCTGTAGTCAAGGAAAAATAGTCATAACTAAGCCATAGTCATAACTAAGCCATAACTAATGAATGAAACAAGATAGTCATAACTAAGTCCCATTCATTTCAGTGACATTTAGTCATTAGAATTTTCCTCTGGATACATCATATCTGGCAATTCTCTTGCACTGAGAATCCTGGAAAAACATACAAGGAGCCCTGCATACCCGTGAATCCCGTATCCGCAGATTCACTTACCTGCGGATCAAGTTCAGACCCCGTCCCGGCATGCATCCTCTTCAGCCTCACCTCTGGAGGGTCCTCTGAGCCCAGCAGTAAAAAAAAAAAAAATCTTCTGGTTTTTCCGTGAAACCAGAAGTAACATTTTTAATGCCTTATAAGGCATTAAAAATGTCACTTCCCATTCCTCCATGAAACCGGAAATAGCTGCTTTTTGTGTTTTTTTTCTGCTGGGCTCAGAAGACCTCGCCTCTGGAGGGTGAGGATATCCCCTGGCATCTGCAATTTCAGTTAATCACAGGGGGGCGGGGGGTCCCAGAACAGAACCCTCATGGCTATTGGGACATGCCTGTACTCTAATTTACTAGGCTGATTTTCTTTTCACTGTGTATCCATTGCCTTACTAATTAGAAATAAAAATGGCAGTTCAGTGGGACCAATATTTTTAATTTAAGGCATATATTTCTGCAGTACAAAAAGCCTCCCATTACTGTCAGTGTTTCTGCCTTTTGGGTAATGATGCCTTTTAAAATGCCATATGGCAAACAAATTACAAAACATTCTAAACTGGTTCACTGACTTCAAGACTATCAACATTTATTCTATATCGGTGCACATTATCAGGAAAATTAATGACATCTGTTTGCATATCTAGGAATTTTGCAAATCTCTTAATGAAAAATGAACTACATAAAACACTTCCTGAGCTTGATTAGGTATGTTCTTTTAATTTAAAAGTCAAATATACCAAACAAGTTCGTAGCAATAGGAGCAATGCAATCCTACCCAACTCGCTGCGTGGCGATGCAGCGCCACCAGTGTGGCTCCTGCTGCATCCCACAGTCATTAGAGCCCCCCCCCCCAGGTAAGGAAACATTAGTTCCTTTGCCCCAGGGTAAGCTCCAACAGCTGTTTAGGAGTCAACTCCAACCTGTGTCAGTTCAATAGCTGGTGACGGTCCAAGTTGATCTGAGAAGATGGGGGTCCCAGAAGGGATGCAGTGTGCACCACTGCTGCTAAACCCACCTCCACCCCATCACTGCCCCATTCCACTCAGCCCCACCCAATACCCCCTTCCCGCCTCCAACCAACCCCATGCGCAGGCTAACATGCTTCAGTGAGTGGGCAGAGCTCTCCCGCCAGTCAAGGGAAGGCTTTGGCCTTTCCATTGGTGCTCTGGCAGTGCACGATACTGGACAGTGCTTTATGGCTGCTTTTCAACAGCCAGCACTGGCAGAATGTGTGTTCTGTCAAGGCATGCATAGTACTGCAAATAGGTGAAAAAAGGGAAAAGGGAGAGAAGCTAGAGAGATTCCAAGGTTTTGGCACATTGAAAGACTGACAGTATTGCAATGGTGGTCTGTAGCCCAAGCCCACTACATTACACTGGTTTTCTATTTTGCATTAAGAAACATGGAAAACAAGAAGCATCGTGCACATGCATTTCCTCTTGCCAAAAGACATCCTACTCACACTAGAATGCATTCAGCGTTTGCCACATTCACTATAGCTTGGACCCAGCTTTCTTGTCTTGTCCTCAATTCTGAGCATGTCATATCCAAGAGTAAAAGAGCACACAGTGTTGTGGCTTATGAAAATCTTCTGTGTTCTTCTCTCTACTGCGGTGCAAGTGTGAATCCACAGGGTGACAAAAGGAAAGAAAGCTCCCTTTCATCACCCTGCCTTTCACTCCCTACCTGTTCTCTCATTCTCTGTCAAGTCCTCACATCTAAAGTGAAAAAAACCCCCTGCCAGGATATCTAAGGGAACATGTAATCAATATTGTAATCTCAGTGAATGGAATACTAATGGTTATTTTTAATAGTTTAGTTGTTCTCCAAGGACTCTTCACTCTACAGTGTTCAGGAAACACCCCCCCCCCCCCAATATAAACTCAGTGAGAATAGCAACAACAACAGGGACACTGCCCTTCAAAAAGTTTGCAGGCTTGTCACGCAAGCCTAGTTTATAGAACCCAACACTCACTACTGAGCACTCAAGTAAGAATAGAATCTTCCTGGGCCCATGCTTTGTTTGCACCAATATTACATGGTAACTACACTGATCTAGCTAATCACTCTTTTTTCAATAAGATTGATATGACTAGTGTTAAACTTTGTCTCTTATGGCAGAAACTTTATAATGATGCCATTCACAATAAGGGATTCGAGTAGAGAAAGACACTCTGGGTTGTACCTTATCAATAACCTCATCATTTTTCTTACTCTCACCTAGGGAAACAGAATGCATCTAACTGCCAGAGTCAATTATCTTATGATAACTGCCCAATTTATGAGGTTTGTCCGCTGAATGGCTTAATCAAGAACTTTAAACAGGTCACTGACAACATGCTGGAATATAATAGCAGAGCTTTGAATTTATTTTTTTTAATGGAAGAAAATGTGCAGAGTAGCTTCAGAAGCAACACTCATAGACTCTGCATTCACAATAAGAGGAGGCTGATTAGGAACTTGAAAGCAAAGCAATTACAAATAAAAGAGAGGGAACAGGCTTCATTAGAATTCTAAGAACACAGTATGCTCGCATCCCAGGATATGCAAGACCATAAAAATCAGACACAAATGCAATGCAGGAACATATGGATTACTCATTTTAGATGAAGTCACAATTAAGTAAGGAATTAAAAAATCACACACTCCCACTGCAAACAGCCACATGGTGAGGGGAACTTGAGTTCATGCATCGGTTAGAAAATAGGTGTGTCCAAACCAGAAATGCCTTGTTTGAATTCACATGGCAATTATACATTCAAATGACATTGTCTCTAGTAAAAGCATATTCCTGTACATAACTCAATAACAAAAAACAAAATCTTATTAGCATTCTGAAAACAAGAATTTAAGGGGATTTAGGTAGCCCACAGACATTTTATTGAATGTCTACTACAAGCAAATATATTTCTCTGATATTCGAGCAGTGGCAAACTGAATCTTACATGCAGTGCTATCTGAAACCCAGCCATAAGTTTGTATCTGGAACCACAAAAGTGATGAATTCAGGGCACAGCAGCATAGCACAACACAGCTATTTTTTAATGAATGATTGCATCCTGCATACGGTTCTAGAACTTGATTAAGAAACATGTTTTGCATCTTATTAGCAATAAATAAATGTTGTAATTTGGAAATTAATGTATCAATTAACTGCTGGGACTTTTTTAATTGGTTGGTTAATGCATAGTGCTTCACAAAAAGATATGGCTGGCCAACCATCTAGACCAAGGGTGTCAAACATAAGGTCTACAGGCTGAATGTGGCCCCCAGAAGCAATTCATCTGCCGCCCCCCATTATAACTTGGTTCTCCCGGTTTGATAATTGAGCTCTCTCATATATTAAAGATATGAACAAGATTTGCACATGTTCTCTTCTATCATTTGCAGCTAATGAGTTTCTGTGCAAGAACAAATTGCATCTGAACAAATTGCTATTACTGGCCAGCATCTGCTTAATGATGTCACTTCCTGCCCTCAGCAAGCTCCATGATTTTGGCACCATGAACTTTGGCCTTCTGAATGAAATGAGTTTGACATCCCTGAATTCTAGGCTGCTGTCCTCTTATATATGCACCAATGCTAGTAGTGCTTGTTTGTAAGAGAAACCATACAATCAAGTAAAAGTGATCAATAGCATCTACTTGAATTTTAATGAGGCAAGACCCAGGGAAGGTTAATTGCCCCACGTTCTCCTTGCCAATAAAACATTCTTAATGAAAAACAATTTTGGACTCTTTTATTTTTATCTTAATTTGTGGTTTGCAGGGCACCAGTGCACAAATCCCTTGAATCACATGCTGCTGCTTGTGCTACTGGGTTCAGCAAAAAAGATCTATTGTGGAAAAAATATTCCCTCAAATTTTAACATGCAACATGGTATTCTGTTATCAGTTTGTGATCAATGTTATGACTGCTTTTCATGAATGGATCCTTTCTGATTCTTTGCCATTTACTCAATGGGCAGCAACTTTCAAACACAATGAACCCAACAGCAGCAAGACTGGTACTATGTCCAATCATAGTATATATGGTAATTGGAGTGAATATATATATAACTGACTAATATGTGGGAAAGGGACTGCCCACTCAGAGAAGATGCGAAGTACTGGGTGAGTGTTCAAAGTTCTATGGAGATACAAGATCCTGAAAAAATAAGTGCCTTCCTGCCTCTCCAGACAAGACCTAGGTTGACTGAAAAGCCCCTGTGAGAGGACCCATATTTGATGTGTGAAGCGTAGCTGTACCATCGCATCCTAATGTGATGTAAGAGGAGAGGAGACAAGTACGAACTGCTGCTTTATTGCTGTGACATTTCCCTGTGAACAATTCCCTTTTTAGAAGGAGGTCACAGTCCATAAGCCCAGCCCTGAAACTTTGACCATCCATACCATTCAGTATGACAAAAGAGTACAGTGATTCTTGACCAATTCTGGATACCTGGAGATAGAAATGGGTGATTCTCTTGCATATCTCTTGGCCTTCTCAAAGCCACCACTACATTTTCAATCTTACACCAGGATTTGGTAATAGGGAAAATTCTATAATTGTGTGTTTGGGGGTTTGTCTCCTATAAAATTTTTCTTCATAAAGTCGTTGAGACTAAGACAGCCAAGCTCCTGCTCTTCATGCTGTTTACAAACACCCATCAGCCACCTTCTTTAGTTTGACACTGACAATTTATTCTTTTTATTTTACTATAACTCATTTTTGCCCAGCACACAGATGTACACATTTGGTCCCTGTTGCGTATATGTAACGCTGGGCAGAAATGGTTTAATCAATCTTTTGAGCAGGCATATGAATCATTTCTTTGAGCAATTGGTACATTAAAAACTATGCTGTTAATTCAAACATCTCAAATAATTTTATATCAAACGGTCAATGCTCTTGCATACGGATAAATGCAATATTGCAAGGGTAAATTGTCTTGGCTACTGTATTGACAAAAGTATCTGATACATTGTACCAGTCTGAACACAGCATCACACTACAACTGAAGAACACAGGTGTGGTCATAGATCAAGCGCTGTTGGTCAAAGCAGCAACACTGTCAGGAAGCAAAGAAAGGTATCCAACATAGTCCTTTGATTGGGCACATTTACATCATCTTGTCAAAGCTTGAAGAATGCGTTTAGGATGCCTGTCTTAAGGATCTTTGCACTGAAGCAGTTGGCATTGCAGCAGCCTCAGTAACTGGAGTTCTTGACGACAAAATGGATAATCGTGTCATTCGAATGAGCAAGTGCACCTATGAAGCTCAGTAATATGCAAGAATTAGTAGGAAGGAACTTTTTCCTACACACAACTGAAGAATGCTATCATGCAGTGCTGATTAGCTCAGGGGACTACTACAGATTCCATCATAGGTTTGACATTCCATGTGTAGATTAAGCGGTTATTCTTCCAGAATTGTAGCACTAACATATGCACAGGTGTAGCTGCTATTGACACAAATGTCTGTTGGGCTCTCGTAAGCGTGCATGCCCACACTCAGTGAGATCCAATTAATATGCATAAATAATAATTTAACTGTTTTTGCTGTTGTATTTTATGCTGCATTTTGATCTATCTTTGACCTTTGGTTTATTTTTACTGCATTGCTGATATTGTATTTTATTGCATTGTTACTGCAATTTTATAAACTGCCTCGGGTATTTCTTTGGGGAGGAAACTGAGGGTAAAATTGATTTAAGTGAGACGTCATTCCCACCAGTGGTACCAAATAACCTCCATCCAGCTCATGGACTAATCAGGGATGAGCAGTCAGGGTAGGCAGAGCTTCACCTAACCCAGTAAGGAAAAAAAAAAGGACGCTGTGTTAAAAAAGTACTTTTTCCCTTTCTGAAACTGCTCCTCTCTGTTTAGCTCAGTCAATTTAAAGCAACACACACTTATAAATATGGAGAAAATAAGTAGAGTTGCCATTCATCCCAGTGGAGAGAGCTCCACTGCAAGGGACAAAATAGGTACGAATGTCTATGCACTTAAACATTGGAGCGGAGGGGCACCAGGAAGAGCTGCTTCCATTTGGCCAATAATAAAAAAGACAGTGCTTGTGTCATCAGTCTCTGGGGAGGCATTAGGAAGACTTGCTTCCAGCAGGTTAGGGAAAAAAGGCTGGCTAGTTAGTAAAAAAAACAGCAAGACGTCTGTACCATTAAGCTCTGGGATCGTGTTTTTTTTTAACACCCATGAGGAAAAGCAGGGAGTCTGTGCAATGGACCAGCTTAAAGCACCATTTTCTAGTTGCTTCAGGAGCCCTGAGCTGAGCTCTCTCCAGCTCTAAGTGAGGGAAGTAGAGGTGAGGTTTATTTTTAAATTTATTGGGGGAGGAAGAGAGAGTGTACTCCAGCGACTGAGTTTAAGGAGGAAGGGAGAATGAGTGTGTGTTGCCTTCCCTGGCCTGGAGCTCACTGCACGTCTCTGGGACTAATCATATATGCTCTTTTGTTTGTCTGCTGTATAGTGTCCTAACCTCCATGAGTGACTTCTCTGCATATTTGCAAAGAACAGATGACTGTGCTAGATCAGAAGTTAAAATAAATTTAAACAGGACAAAACCAAAAAGCCTGAGTGATACCCTACCAAACCTCTGGAATGCCACAAATGTTACAAAATGAAAGCTGAGAGGTCTCTGTAGGCAACTGCAACTTAACACACCAACTAGCAGGTCTTGTCAAATTGCTTTCTCATAGTGGTTATGACTTCGATACACCTTTAGGTTAATAAAACCAAGTAGGTTAGTGGTTCTAAAACTTCCAGGAGTTTGGGAACCAGGATAAGTGTATGTGGGGGAGGGCTGCAAATTACCTAACCCAGCTCTGACCTCAGGGGTGCAGGGAGCCCCACAGATACTACTGCAGGGCTTCCCAAGACTCCAAATGCTAAAAAACGTTATTGCAACCCACTTCTGTTTTGCAGTAGCAAAACCGAAAGTGGGTTGCTATCCCTTTCTTAGTGTTTTAGAGACTTGGGGTGCCCTGCAGAGATGCCCATGGGGCTCCCTGCAACACCCAAAGACCAGTGCTGGCTTAGGTAAATTGCAACCCTCCCCTTTTGGCCCTGGCAACGATACTATCATGGCAATCACGTTGCTGCCTTCGCCCCTCCCCCGCACACACTTACCCTGGTTCCCAAACTCCTGGCAATTGCATTGCTGCCTTTGCCATTGCCCTGCCCCTTAAGAGGAGACGGGGCTTCCCTGCTGGGTCGTTATTACACCCCAGTTTGGGAACCTCTGAAGTAGGACTAAGTCTAGAAAGGGAGTCTAGGACTGTGTTGCTGTATGCTCCTGAAGAATTCAGGAATGCCACTTTTAGAGACAGGATACTGAATTAAGTACAATCCATTCTAATCTGGTTAATATTTGGACAGCAGCTGTAGATGAAATGTCCCCTATTTTACCTTACTCAAAAGTAGATGATTCCTGCTCTGCTAGAGTTTGATATTGAGGCTGCAATCATATACACACTTACTTGGAAGTAAGCCCCATTGAACTAAATTGAACTTTGTTAGGTTGCTTTACTTGATTGATCAATTTGATGGTAGTTTTACCAGTATATGCTTACAAATATAAGTTCCGACAATGAAATGCTGGCTCTTTTAGTTTTTTTCTGTTTCTGCATGAGAAATAAGAGTTCTGACACTTTCTCTTTTAACACACATGTGATGAGTGTCCTTTGCCCTGGGAGTTTTTTGCACTCATTAAAAAAAATATTTTAACAACTCTGTCTTGAAAGTATCTTTTTAGTACTGGTATGACACTATCACAAGCTGTGACCTTTCACTTACAGAATGAGGAACCAAACCAAAATATTGCATATACATTGAGAAAAATGAAAATACAGCAATAAAAATAGAAATACAGCTTAAGTCGTTGCATTCCTGGAGGTATCATTTCAGTTGGTACAACTGGATCTTCATAAACGAGGATCTTTAGTCAAACAAACAAGTCAAAATACTTTTTTTAAAAAAAAAAATTCATATTCCCTCACACAAAAACAGAAGAGGTTAACAAACTTGAAAACATTTTTGCAGTACAAAGACTGCTTCCATGACATTATTGGGAAACTCTATTATTGTTTGCCCAAATACATACAAATTCAGATGATGATATGTATGGAATATGGACAGAAATTAGAGTACAGACAAAGGAATTACTCTGAACCAAGCTTCCATTGTTGAGAACATTGATGTGCAGTTCCACTTACTCCCCACAGATACATTTACTTTATTTTAATCCCTCTCCCTTCTGTTATTAGGTTACCCACATAATACTGTTTTACTCACCATTCCTTGACAAACCACTGACTTACCCACTATGCAAGATCATGAGATAATTTTACCCCATATGCACATGTAAACTCAAGTTTCATTAACACATGTCTGTTTAATCTAGTAACAGTTGCTATCATGAACCAATTACTTTTCATCAAACTAAACAGGACAAAGGAGATCTGTGGTTTTTGTTTTGTTTATTAAAAGCTTAACAGTGCTACTTTGAAGAGTTGAGAAGGGGCACTCTAAAAGACCATTTTATGCTTTTCTTCTGTATGCTTATATTTATTTCCCCCCTCCCCCATCCATATTGAGCTAGTAGGGAATACAGAGGCAGTCTAGACTAGGGGAAAAGTAAAAGAGGAAAGGGCTATACACTATTCCAAAGCAATGTTTTCCTGATCTTCAAATCAAGTTCATGCTAATTGAGCTAAACTGCTAATTAGCAAAAACAAAATAGTGGAAGGTCCTGATCGGCTATTTCCCATATCATGTCTAGTTGTCAGGCCTAAGCTCTGGTCAATAATCAACATACAACATACTTTAGCATCTCAAACAAGATATAATAGCTATTTGACAACATATTCTTCTGTAAAGCTTGCTCTCCCTTCCAGGACTAGACCTCTGAGTGGGAAAGACAGTCACAGCAATTAAACACATTTTAATTTAGTTTTCAATAAAACTCAAAATCTTTGCCCCACTTAATGTGAGTTTTGCAACATACGCACGTTGTCATGACCTGTGAAGAGAAAGGTAGGGAAAACAGAGCTGTCTTGCTCTGTGTGGGTCTAAAATTCTGAAGGACTTTGGAAAGAACAACGATGTATAGGCCTGACTTTCAGAAGCAACACGGGTAGTCTCAATGTTTGCAACACAAGACAATTCAAAAGAGCAAATCTAATATTTCTTTTACCTTGATCAAAAGGCTTGTTTGGATTCCAGTTTCTGAAATAATCATCCTGGATGAGAATGAAAAAAAACAACAAAAAACCAGGCAATTAAAAATAGGCATACATTTTTTGTGACAGTAAAAACAACCACAAATCTTTAAAACTCATTTTCTACAATCTGTTTACAATTGTTTTGGTCTCAATAAAAACTAGATTGAAAACTTAGCAGGCTGCATTCAAACACATACACTAATACACTAAAGATATTAATTGTATAATATAATAAAGAATATTATCTATCTTTATATACTGTACAATAAAGATGTATTCTGCTTGTCTTACTTCTACGTTGTACACCTTTTTGAGTACCAGAAGAGTGGTATATAAATCTTTTAAATAAATATATTTAATTACCACTCTGGGATTTCAATAAATCACCATACAAATTCAGATAATTTCCAACACAAATGATTAAAGATGGGTGAATCCTTCAAGGCTCAATTTGGAATTGGAGTCAGCTAACGAAGCTATTTTGCTAAGATGTTGAGTAGCCCAAGCTCTGTTTGGACTCATTTGTGCTCCCAATATTATGCGGCAGATATGGGTATTGCAGAGGCCCAAAGTAGATCACTCCCCAATCACTCCATCAAACATGGAGTTCATGTTGCGTGAACAGTGAACAAGAGAAAGGTGGAAAGCAGTAAAGAGGGCTGCTTTCCTTCTTTCTGCCCCTTCTTTATACTTAACAGTGGTGGCTACATATTGACTCAGAGCCTTCTGCCTTCCTCCCTGAAGCAGAGTTGTACGGACTTCTTTTCCTATAGGCAGATGGGTAGGGGGGAGAAATAGCCCAGAGATTAGATAAATTGTATGGGCAGACCGCCTCGTGGATATATGTTATAACCTTATTCTTTACCATATAATAATTACTATTATTATTACCCAATAATAATAACACCATATACCCAACATGGTTGTAGCACAGCAGAGGAGTGGGGCAATGCAAGAGTTGAGAAAGCCCTCCACAAAGAGCTCTCCATGAGCAAAGGGCTGTATCATACGCATTTGGAATATTGCCCTCTCTGCATCATGAAGTCAGCTTAGGCTTAAGGCACAGTGATATTAAACAAAAATATATTTGCCATATTTCAGATACTCTGACAAATATTTTAGAGGAGGTGGCACCATCTGCTTATCATAACGCTACGATGATTATGTGTGCATTATGCTTTATCTTTTTTTGAGACAGCTGATATATGACAAGCATATTTTCAAGAGTGCTAATACTTAAGCAGATGCTATGCAGAATTCAGCAGTGCTAGTATTTCAAATTATTGCTTTCCTAATTCTGTGCATTTATCATGGTGTTGTCCTGTCACCTTTTAATTTAATCATTCCAGCAACCATATTCTGTTCAAAACACATTCAAATATTTCACTCTTCTTCGTTCTTCCCCTTATTCACCTCAGGCTGGCATCCTCCTTGTAACTGAAATTACTTGATTCTAGAGCATCTCCATTTGTTTCTGCCTTTCTTTTTGGCGTGTAACTTCCTTGCTTAGTTCTGTACGCTCTCTCTTTCAGTGATTATTTTGTTCTATTGTTGTCTTCATCATGTCATCCTTCTCCCAGTCAAACTTGGCTCTCTCTACCTTTTGTTATCTCCACACTTGGACTTTCTCTGCAAAATGTCCCTGTTGTCGAACTCATTCTTCTCCAGATTGATGTCATTACAAATGTATGCTTTCTTTTCTCGTTTTCTATCGGACTAAGCAATCTTTTTTTTTGTATTCATAACCATTCCTCATCTTATGTCTCTTTTCCACTCTACTCTCACTATTACAAACTATTCATCCTGACCCCTCCTTTTTCACCACAGACTGGTGAATTCTTTGAGACAATACCCTCTATCCATTCTTTATTCCCATTTTTACTTTCCCAAATTCTTCCTGCTTATTTGTCCTGTTCAACCAGTTCTTCCTTTTGAAATAAATTGTCTCAAATGCACCCTTATTGCATTCTTCCTGTTCCTTCACGGTTTCTTGCAATGATTCTCATTTTCACAATTCTGTAGGAGATTCATCTCTGATCAATAATTGGTTCCCTTGTCTTTATTTCCAATTTTCTCCCTCTTGGTTCTATTATTTATTCATCTGATCTCCAATGCCATTATTATGTTGATTTAAAACACTACTACCCTATTCCTAATTATTCTATTTCGCGCTAGAGGAGTAAGCAGCTTTCCAAGAACTAAATAAGCAGTCAACTGTTAAAGCATAAAAATAAATTGTGCTCCTCTTATATTTAGAAAGGGGAGAGTAACTGTCCCTCTTCGCCCCAGTACAGTGTCTTTGACAGTGGCTGCCTGTTTGCTGGTATTCTTCTGCATCTTTTTAGACTGTGGACCCTTTGGGGACAGAGAGCCACTTAATGATATGATTTTCTCTGTACACTGCTTTGTGAACATTTTTGTGGAAAAGCAACATATCAAAATTCTTAACAATAATAATAATAAATTAAAAGCTTTAACTAAAAGGTATGGACATGGTGGTAGGATTGGTTGTGTTGCCCATCCCCATTCACATAACAGGCACTGTCTACTAAGTGTCAGACACCAATGGAAGCACATGTAACACGCCAACTGCAACAGCATTAAAATGGATTTACTAACTGAGAGAATTACAGCCAAATCCTAACTAGACACTGCATCAGGGTGACATGTGCAGCACGCATTGTTGCAAAAGTGCTGTAAAGCACTTTGTGACGGTGCAGAGAGCTGACATGCTGGCACGAAGGGCAAAACCTTCCCATGCACATAGGATGTCACCTGGAGGCCTGCCAGAGCAGGTAAGTCCAAAGCAGGGGCATGGGAAGGGTTTGAACAGGGTGGAGGCAAAATGGTGCCAAGATGGGGATGGGATGGTCAGATTGGGCCTGGGGGTGGGATCAGCAGAGCTGATGTGCACCATATTGGAACCCCCTAACCAGGCCTGATACACCTGCATGGATCAATGCAAACTTGCATCAGTAATAGTGCTGGTGCAGGTCCAAGTTGATCTGTTGTGGCTTACCCCAGGGGAAGGGGACAGAGAACACCCTCCAGCAGCCAAGAATGAGTATAGTCTCCACCAGGGATTTAGTTAGGTTTGGGCTGTTAGTTAATTGCCATTTTTCCCAGGTATAAAATGCAAGATGCTGTGCTACAACTTCAAAAGAAACATTACCTTGAGGAAAACACCTGGATGCACATAGCTAGTGAGTAAAAACCATATTTATTGTTCTAAAGTCTGAACTGGAAAGGTTCCAAAAAGTGCCCACTTAGCCAAGTATCTTTGATAGAAGCATTTGTCACAGTTTTGAATCCCCCCCCCACGGGAATTTGTGGAAGCCATTGCCAGGTTTTCTTTCAGATAGATACCAACAATAAATCTACAGCAACATCTGGAACAGAATTAATGAAAGAACTATATTATTGGACATTTCCCCTTACGTTTCATAAATGAGTACAAGCAGGTACTAGGAAGCATAGTAATAAGGGAAATGGAACCTAAGACAGGATGTAAAATTTGATGGTGTTTAGAACATGGAATACCCTTTAATTGTTAACAGTTTAACAAAAAAAAATTAAACATACCTCGACTTCCTGATTACGTAAGCATAATAAATGAGGGAAAACAAACAATGAAATTTAATGCTGCAAAGGAATGCTAACAATTTCAGCTTTTTCCCCCAGCAACAACTCAAAGGCATACTCATTCCGTGGAAGAGAGAATTGAAAACCTGAACATTACAATACAGAAGCTCTCTGCTTAAAAACCAGTTAAGCTTCACGTTCATGTCTGTAAATTGTTTTGTTCTTCAGGCCAACATCATTATTATTGGTACTGAACATGTTGTGATATATATTTTCACATTTATTTCTATTACACTTACAGTGTAGTACCCTATATTGCAAGGTCTTACCTTGCTGGGGCTGGCTGGAATAAGATAGGGAATGTTCAGGAATGGAAACTGACGCTATCTATGAATATATGACCATGCATGTTCGTATCTCAAAAACTCTTAAGTTAAAAGTTCTTAAGCAGGGGAGCTTCTGTATGCTTTTGACATAGGTTCGTTAAATTTGTTTAGAAGTAGCAGTGCCAACATCTTTAATTGGCTTTCCCAGACAGAGGAATTTCAAACACTGGCCACATACATAAACAAGGCATTAATCAAAAGTAATACACAATACCTGGGTACCTGAGTACAGGTGTTGTAGGTACCTGAGTACCTTCAAAATAGGTATTTTGAGTACAGGTGTTGAAGGTAGGAGTGGGTGGTAACAATATTGTGGATTTTGGTATGTTTTTGCTACCGTTTCAATTAGTTTACATGGCTCTATTTTATGAATGTGTTGCTCTTAAGATGATGATAAACTACTTTAGGTTGTCAAGCAAGAAAGGTAGAGTAAACACTTTTAAAAAGATGAAATATTAATTGTTTCATACGTTGAGGTACAAAGGGGGATCCCATCTGAAATCCTGGAGAGCTCCTTACAGTCAGTGTAGTGTAGACAGACCTGACCTACATGGACTTGACTCAGCAGGAGGCAGTTTCTGATGTATTTCACTCCTGATTGTCAAGTGTAAGTGAGGTAGATTGAGGCCCAGTCTCACCTTCTTAAAAGTAAGTAAACCAGTCATCCCAGTCTCGGGAGGCACAAGCAAACTATAATTTAAAAAGTTGAATTCACACAAATTTCTATGTTCAGCTCAGTAAATATAGGCGGGATCTTGGGATCTGCGGGGTTCCATTCCTGGACCACTGTGGACACTGAAACCGCAGAAACACTCAGGATGCTGCCGAAGGTACGTCCGGAGGTGTCTTGAGATGAAGGGATACTGTGCGCGGCCTTTGCACACTTTAGAACACCTCCCAGAGACTTCTGAAACACACTTATTTTTCATTTAAAAAACCTCTGCGTGCCTCAGAACACCACCTGGATGCACTTCCAGGTTGCATTCAGGAGCTTCCGAGAGGCTTTCAGCCTTGGGTTTGGAAACCATAGTAAGTCAAATCTGTGGGTTCCAAACCCATGAATGAGGAACGTCGACTGTATCATATTCTGCATTCATGCAGCTCCACCCAAATACCTTGATGTTTTATACCTGCATACCAATTCTCTTTTTCTAAATGTAACCATTACACTTCTTGAAGTAAGCACAAACTCTTTCTTACAAAGGAACACATTTCACAGATATTTTGCTAACGTATCAAAAAAAGAGGCTTGCCCAACATGGTTGTTTTTATGAATAGCAGGAACATTAGCCAAATGGGATCATAAATAGTTCTCTTTTGTCAGATTAAATTGCAGTTATCAGTTATATGTGTATATAAATCTAATAGCAAGGAAATACTGAATAAAATAAAATAGTTGTGTAGAAGCATACCCTTCCCAAGGCATTCTTCATACATCTGGACAACTGAATTTTTAATCTAAAGCTGTAATCTTGTACAGATCTTCTTGGAAGTAAACCCCATTGAACATAATAGAACTTACTTCTGTGTAGACATGCATAGGATTGTATTGTAAATTCTGCTTCAGTAAGTTACAAGAAGTAGTATTTTTTGAGGGTAGGAGGGGAATCACAGTCCTGTGAATCAGTGTTCTGGACATTTAGCCCAGTACAAGGTGACCATTAATTCTCAACCATATCCATAACAGGACTGGTAGTGACCATAAATGTTCCTGGAAACTTCTCATATCTGACACTCTGAAATCTTATTAAATGTACAGTTTAACCCTTCACAAGTTTTATTCTTTTGTGATTCCAACACTGGTTCGCAGCTTTTAAAGTACTTTTCTCTGCCATGATGATCTCCTCCTATGATGATCAAACTTTTTGAGCTCCTTTCTTATGTTGCACCGGTGGCAACGGAGCAGGGTTTTAGGCAATTGGGGGTGCATGGTGGATGCCACACACTGCCCTTCTTCCCACCACTGCTTCCGACTGGCCCCAAATTGGGTCACTTAGGAACCAGCTTCCACCCATCGCTGCTTCCAGTTGGTCCAAAATTGGTGCCATGAAGGTGGCAGCATGCATGCCTAGCTCTTTCCTTACCCTTGCAGCTCCCAGCACCATCCTCTCTCCTGTCTTATTCCAGAGTTGTGAATGGGGCAGCAACAGGCAAGAGATGGGGAGTGCTGTGGGTTGGGCACGCTTCCTCCTCCCTCTGGCTGACCTCCCAGCTGCCTATTCTACACAACAACTGAAGGTACAAGAGTCCTATCCACTTGCACAGATTTTTTTTTCTTTGGCCTGGTTCCATTCAAGAGCTAAAAAAATTAGTAGAAAGGGCGCTGCAAAATTAGAGGGGAGGCTCTGCAAAAGTGTTTCCAGTTGGGCCCTGCAGCTCCTAAGGCCAGCCCTGCAAAGGATTCACAGCACTCTGGGTATAATGTGAGAAACATTATACTAGAGGGGGGCCATAAGGAGAAGCCCAGGTTGTGGCTTCTCTCCATATCAATATTGTTTCTCCTGGAAACTGGTGGCCAGGAAAGAGACATTGCCATCATACAGGAAGAAAAGCAGGCTCATGTTCTGGTTCTCTATGCTTAAGAAAGTGCGGGTGGGAATTTCAGAAGTACTATAATTAGTTTTCTTTCCTATTGAAATCAGTCTTAGACTGACGCAGCTAATTTTTTTTTAAATTTATCTGCCTCATTATATTTAAGCTGATCACAACATCAAGGCAATATAGAAGCAGCAGCTGCTATTTGCTGAAGCCAATGTATTCTGCATAAGAAATATCTTCCAGAGGTCTAATGCCCATTTAAAGCAAATTGCAGTGTCAGTAAATTACAATTTTTTATTTTTGTTAATGTGCAGGGAGATTTCCCAGTTGCAACTACAGATGAGAACCTGCTTTGGTAGGAAGGTTTGTCTCAGCCCCCTAAGCACACAGTAATCCTTCTAGCAATCTTTTTTTTTCTGCCCTGTCCTTGGGGAATGGGGAATATTCATTCAATTAGGCTGGTTTCACTCACTGAATGGATTGCATATACTATTGGGAATGTTTCTTTTCATTTTTCACTTGGTCATTAAACCCCTTAAAGATATGATGATACATTTCCCAAGGCATCTAGAATGCATCTTTTGCACATGACAAGATAATGTGATAAAAAATGTAAGAGGAATTGTTTTTTTCCAATAGCAGCAGTGCTGGCCTGGAAGGAAAGCTGGGGGAATCGGGATCTTTACAAGTCACTGTACTTCCAATGGCTAGTGAAATTTACAAAAGTTCCTTGACTTAATTGAAAAAAAGTCATTTTTATAAGTTTTTAGTTTATCAACATTTCACTTTGTGCTCCCTGTTAGCATTGATCTAGTTTTTTCTAACATTCAGGCTGCCGGCAGCCTGCCTGAGCATTGCTACAAGCCTGAATGTTTATAGTGACCTGTACATGCAGGAACATTTTTGTTCTGGTAAGCCTTTCAACAACATTAATGGGAGTGCGGGGAAGCCCCTGGATCCATGGATAACTGAATCCATGGATACCAACTGGATCTGTGGATGCAGCAGCCCACCTCAAAAACTTCAAAATGCTTAAAGAGGAACCTTCCTTTCATAAAGTATAAAAAAGAATATGAAAAATTTCTTTTTGCAGAGAGACTGATTCTCCTTCCACAAGGCTTGTTCTTCAATTTATATTAACAAATGCTAACTTTAATAGTGTTTCACACCAATTTAACTATCATAAGCAGACTTTAGTCTCAAGGGCCAGTCTTCTCTCTGACATGAAGCAGAACCATATTCCAACCTCACCATTAAGTGATCCACAGCAAATATCAAAAGAAAGAACAGCTAATGATAAAGCACCCATAGTTTTGTATGAGAGAATGCACTTAAAGCCGCACTCCAATATGCATTTAACCAAGTGTTCATCCCACTGAATTCAATAGGACTTGCTTGTGAGTTGACATGCATAGGACTGCACTATTTCAATACTACTATATTCACTGGCTTACTTGTATATTAGCAATTTTGAGAATAATGAACAGATAAAATGAGCGCTCTCAAGATATAAAGTTCCATGGAAGTTAAATTATAAGTCAAATTGTAATTATGTTCCACAAAGAACTACAAGCCCCACTGGTTAAAGTCTACAAGGAAACAAATTAAGTACAACCAGTTTATCTCATTTTCATATTTCTTGGCACAAGTGTTCTAAGCACAAAGGAGATAGCTCAAAACATTGATTACATGCAGAATGTTTAAAACTGTTATTTAAATGAGCAACTAATCACAAACAGTTCATCTTTGCTGTTCATCTATGTTAAAGATATTCCCAGCCCCACATTCTTCAGTTTTGAACTGCTCCTCTACCAAGGGGTATACAGGTGGCGCCTATATTTTACACCCGCAGTTCTGGCTCAACACGGGTCACCCTGAACCCATGTTGGACCAGACTTGGGCCCCACCCTAACCCTCCAAAAGAGACCAGAGCTGTGCTCCAGTCCCCTCCGAGGGGGGAGGGGGTTTCTGAAGCCCGCAAAGGCAATGCACGCCCGCCCGCTGCCTCTGTGGGCTTTGGAATGGCTCGTAAAGCTGAAAGAAGTGATATTTTACGCCTTTCAAGGAATTCTGAATGCCGAGGGACTTCTAAATTCCAAGAGGGAAACTGGAAGTTGCATTCTTTCAGCTCTACAAGCCATTCTGATGCCCACAGAGGCAGCAGGTAGATGTGAGCTGACTGTGGGCTTCAGAAAACTCTCTGGACAGGACCGGAGCATAGCTCTGGTACCCTTCAGATAACTTAAGGGGCTCATCGCAGATCTGATTATCTGTAAATTTCTGCATCCGTGGGAGTTCTGAAAACAGTTCCCCTAAGGATACCAAGGCCCTCGTGTATATTGTTTCTTTAAAAAAAAATGGCATAGTTTACCTAAAAATCTATGCTTTATCTTTAATGCTTTCTGCTACTTTGCATTCTTGGACACAAAATGGTCATGCCTTCTAAGTCGTGTAATAAACTGCTGATGAACACAGGAGTTGTTTTTTGTCACTTTCAAACACAATCATATGTAACTACCATAAGCAGATCATGGGCCCATCTACCCCATGAGTCAGATGACTCATCTACCCCATGAGTCAGATCATGGGCCCATCTACCCCAAGAATGGTCCTTTGGTGGCAGAAACTCTCCAGAGTTTTAGGGCAGAAGTATCTTCCATCTCTGCAGCCTATTCCTTGCACTAGAGATGAAATGACTGCATACAAAGTAAGTGCATCACTGAGGCAGGGCCCCTCCTCTCTGAAACCTTACAAGCCATTATAAATTCATGACATCCATTCCAGTTTACAAAAATCAATTCATTAATTGCCCACGACACCCTTCCCATTTTCAATAAAAGCAACAAAATATCAGAAAATCTTCAGCAAAGGAGACTACAGGAACATGACAGGCATTTCCCCAGCATTCTCAGTGCTAATTCGACATTTATCATATTGTATCAGCCACAGTTAAATAAATGGCATCATCTGTCAAGATGTCTTGGAGCAAAGCGATTTTGCTCCGAGTTAAAAATGATGCCTGAGTTTTCAGTACCCAACTAATTTGCTAGAAATATCACAAACCCAGCCTGGAATATCTTGATAGCAATATCCAATAAAATGAGCTACTTTGGTCATCTCATGAGAAGGGAGGACTCTTTAGAAAAAGACCCTGATGCTGGGAAAAATTGATGCAAAAGGAGAAGAGGGCGGCAGAGGATGAGATGGTTAGATAGTGTCACTGAGGCAACGAACATGAATTTGGACAAACTTTGGAAGTTAGTGGTAGACAGGGAGGCCTGATGTGCTGGTGGTTCACGGGGTCATGAGGAGTTGGACACGACTTAACAACTAAACAACAAAGAAATAGAAAATACCATTAAAATTCTGTATCAATGTTCTATTTGGAGGCATTGCCTGGTAAAAAGAACACTGGACTAGTACCGATACCAGTTCTCCAAGGTGAACTAACATTAGTGGAAACATTAAGACACTTCATAACTGTTGCTTCTATTTTAGGAACAAAATAAGGATGATAAACACTTGTTTGATTTGGTGAGATTTTTCCCTAGCACAAAGCTCACTATTACTATTACTATTAGTGATATTACTATCACTAGTAATATTACTATTACTCTACAAAGCAACGATTTGTAGACCAGATCCACAATATAAGAATTTGCTGCCACGAATGGGCCAGCCATGAGGTTAATTAAAGGAACTGCCTCAGGTAGGGGGGCATCTCTTGTCTGCCAACTTGCTTCCACTAATCCGCTTTTTCCTTCCACTCCCTGGATTGGAAAAGGAAGTGGGAGACAGAAGAAAATGAAATGTGGCGGGAAGTAGGTACTACACACCCCAGTGGCTGGCTGGCTCTCTCTGCTGGCCTGAGGAAGCTTTTGCCACACAGTAAATGCGTTAGCCTTTAAAGTGCCACCAGGTGCCCTCGTTTCTGCACCAGATAACAGGATCCCCTCGCTGGAATCTGTCATTATAAGAACTGGCTGCATCTTCACATTTTGGTAAGCAAATCTTTTCCATCACTTCATCCAATTGTAGGTAATGTTGATTTCTGAGCAGTTCTCCTGATACTTCATCCTGTTCACTAAAGTCTTCTTATATTGTGTGTTTTATTAGAATTGTTCCAGTAATAATAATAAAACACCCGGCCACCATTAAATAACTACTGTTGCTTAACTACGTAGCCTTAATAGCTCATATAAAAACTACAGAATCAGAAAATAGTTCGGTGCCTACCAGATTATTCGTGAGTCGGTTTTTTATCTCATTTTTGTTTATTTTTAAATTCAATACACTCTCTCTCTCTCTCTCTCTCTCTCTCTCACACACACACACACACACACACACACCCTCTGATTAAATTAACTTTAATTCTTTTAGTTCACTGCTTGGTGTGAACTGGTGTTTTCTTACACTACCAATGCTCACTGTCTTCCAGAATGGCACTGATGAATTATGCTTTCAGTTCGGCAGCACTGAAACACACTATGACAAAGACAAAGAGCCTGAAAAAATGTCAAGGTTGGATGGAAAAGACAGAGCAGGAAGGAAAAAAAAATTAAAATGCTTCAATATCCTGCAAAAAAAAAAAAAATGAGTAGCCTTTCCAGGTTTGCCATTTGACCCATCAACAACTCCCTAGCTTCGGGATGCTTCCCTGTGATCACAGAGTCTCTCCTCTCTCTTCCACAAGTTTCCCTTGGATTTTATGTAGCATTTTCATTATTGTACACTTCTCCATACAAGTAATTTTAGAAATCTCTTCTCTATTTCCTTTCCCAAATTCAATCTCTTGCTCAGTTCTGTCATTTTCATTTCTCACTCATCTTCAAAATTCATAGGGACGGGAAAGAATTTCACTTGCAACAGGAATTTGTGCAAAAAACAGAGTTTCTGACAGTGAGGGAGCATTTTGAAAGAAGGCCTAAATTCTCTATATACGTGAATACTACCCAGCCAAATGGTAACAAAATAAAACGATGGTGAAATATTGACCTAGCTGGATCCATTTTATTGCATTAACACAAATAGCACAAGGAGAATCAATTTTGTTTTGGTCAACCATAAGAAAGGAGTAATGTACAACTTCACATAATCAATAAATTTAAAAAAGCAATCAGGAATGGGTATTTGTACCAAGGTAAGATAGCCTCAACTATCTCATCAACAGTTAATTATTTCAGAAGCACAGTATCAAACCCCTCTAGTACATCTGGACAATTTCTAATCTTAGATGGCAGATGTCTCACCTTTGTAAATTTTGGGTTGTAGGACAGTTTCCAAAGGCATACTTTCTTTATCCATGGTCACTCAAGACTATTTAGCACTTTTGGTAATGTTATGGAATTAAATAGTTGTATTGAAATGAGAGGGTTGATTAATGCATTTAGATAGTTTGCTTGCTTTGTATTAGGGAATTAATCAATTTAGCTTCCACCTACTATTGATTAAACACTGGATTGTTGTGTCATTTCTGAACAAGGGTTTGGCTGTGAAATATTGGTTAAAGGATGAATTCTTGATAGCATTAGATTCTGTTTTTTGTATAACAGTCCAGAAAGTCCACAAACTGACAGCTTTGTGGAAAGTTCCATGCCTGTTGCATAAATCAAGATGAGCCTCTTGGGACAAGGTTCCACTTCCCCTCCTTGACTTGAAAAATGGGGTATAGTAAAGTCTCTTACAGCCCAATCCTAACCTGCCCTGGAGAAGGCAGGCCAATTGGCCTGCACTGCATCCAGAGCAGGGTTGGGATTGGCTGTGGTGCAAACCTGGGCAAGGAGAAGTAATTTCCCTTAACCTGAGTAATGAGGCAGCAGGCCAAATGGAGCTACACAGTTCTGCACCACCTAAATAGGAGGCGCAGATCGGAGCAGCCTGGCATTAGGCCAGGCCACCTGGGAGGGGGGTTAGGATACAGCCTAAGCATCAGTTCCTGGCACCAACCCCCTTCCAGTTCTGGTCTGCTCACCATCCCACCTGCCCACCTCCTGCCCTCCACCTGCTCCAGAACACCCCCATCCTGCCCTCCCCGCCCACCCCAAACACCCGTGCTTTCCTTGCTCAGCCAGCGCATACAGGTCCAGCGTTGTTTATATATGGATTTTTTTAATAAAAGGATTTGTCTCAACACAAATTGCCCCTGCAAATGAGAAGGAATGTGCTGATCCCTGGTGAAGGGGAAAAAATGCACCCCTTTAAAATCACACTTTTATCTGTGATTAAAGCAGTTAAACTGCTTTTTACTGTTGCAGAGGGACAGTCATACAAGCGATTACAGGTATAACCTAAGTATCCACAGATTTTTCTGTCTCAAAGCTGATGAGAAGGGCCCTTTAAATTAAAGGACAACAGTCTTTAATAATGCCAGAGAGGGCAGCCGACTGACAATCCATCAATCATTCTCTCTCCAGTTACAAGGCAAACCCCTCCCTTCTCCCTGAGCACATGAAGGAAGGCTAAATGGCAGCGATTATCACCTCCTTCTCACTGGGGCTCCTGGTGAAGGGAGGGATTGCTGCCTCCTAGTGAAGCCTAAGCGCCTGGAGAGAGACTGACTGTCCTCTGTGTGCATTTCAAAAGGTCAACAAGGCTGTTTTTAAATCACCGGATGAAAGAAACTTCATTTTTTAAATTGATTTGCTATAGTGTGTTTTTTGCCATCCACAAGAGTTCTTGGAACCCTCGCGAATAATGAGACTCAACCTGTACTTACCTGCCACTGGTGCAGCGGAAGTCGGATTTGGCCTCTGGAGGCCGGCGCATGTTCGTGCACCAGCCTCCTGACTCCTGCAGTGGTGCAAAAGTGCCTTATGACATTAGGTCATATGACAGGTGCCATATGACATTAGGTCACCCGCCTTGGGTGCCCTTCGGGGAGAAAGGCGGAATACAAATCCAATAAATAAATAGGTCCTTATGACACTTTTGTGACACCCTTGGGCCAGCGCAAGGGACTTGTGCAGGTCCAAGAGCGCTTTTGGATTGCACTCCTAGACTGTGCTCTATATTTCAGGATGGTATCCCCACTCTGCTGTTTCTGGACATTTAGATCACCTAAAACCGATTACTTTAGGAGACAGGATACCAGCCTAAAATGGTCCAATTAGTACTGCTGGTTTTATGGATTTACATGTTTCAATATTACTTTTATTCTTTTTAGACTGAGCTCTGTGAAAAAATTATCCTCCTCTAAAAAAGCTGATTGTCCCAACTGTGTAATGTTGAACCAAATTCCAACTGGTCTCCAAATATTCTCTGGCATGTTTTTAATGGCATGTTACCATTGATACATATCTCAGCATTCAAATAACAAAATGATTGTGAAACATATTAGCAGTATCTGTTGCATATGTGTGAAGACCAACAATGAATGACAAAAAGTTATAATCCATAAAATTGCATGCTGTCATCTGCTTGAGGTGATAACATTTTCAAGATAAACTTTTTGTAAGCTTGAATAGCGTTTGAATTTGAAAGAGCCTGCTGGGATAGTCAATAAAAAGGAAATAAAAATAAGACAAATAGGCTAAAACACAATATGCTGGTTCAGTGGATGCACTGTACTTTATGGGCAGTACAAAAGCAATTCTCCATATTTTAAGATGTTTCTATGAGACTACAATTGAATTTGACCCACCTTTGCCTCAAGTAAGAGGGGTGGGCTGGGGGGCAAGCCTTCTCTGTGGTGGTACCACAGCTGTGGAATGCCCTCTCAGGGGAACTGAGAACAACTCTCTCTCATGGCTTTTCGGCGAAGGCTCAGTACATACCTGTTTCGTCTGGCATTTGGTTGCCAAGTGGATTTTTGCCCTCCGTGCCTCTGATATACTTTGGTGACTTGACTGCTTCCCTGGACTCACTGGTTCCCCACTTACTCAATGAGCTCTCTTTCTCCCTTAAGTTTATTTTTTTGCTGTGTTGATATTTTTTTTTTCCACCACACAATGTTAAAATGTTTTTAATGTTTAATGAGTTAATAAGTTATCTGCATCTGGAAACTTTCATTTTAAGCAATATCAGTTCTTATATTAATTGTGAATGTGTGCTTTACACAATTGGTACTTCCAAAGGTTGAAACTCACACAAGATAGAAAATAAATGGATTTAAGATTTTAAACAGGCTCAATTACAGCAAAGGAACAGTGACCTGGTAGACCCCACTTCCTTCTCCAATGATGACGGTGATCATGTGGCAAGACTGAAAAATGGATAGTGGAGAAAAGCCGATCAATTCAATGAACTGACCGACTGGAAGAAAATAAGCACCTCCCCCCACTTTTCTTCACAACTTGCATTAAAACATATGTCAGAAAAGGGAAGAATACAAGGAATATCAAAATATTATTTGGTCACCTAATATCATTAAAAACAAATAGCTTAGAAGTGAAAAACACATTTCTAATCCATCGCACATCTTGATTTTAAGGAGGAGTTTCATATAAAACCAGGAACATTAAAATGATACATCAAAGTGCAACCTGATGAACACAGCAGTAATAACTAAACAAGTTTGTAATTAACTAATATTCAGTATTTGAATTGTAACAGTAACAAGAGAACAGAAACTGAAATTCTAGAATATTGTAAGCTACACAAATGCTTTTTAAGTATGGTCCACTCCCAAGGGAATCCACTGGAAAATTAATGCATAATTAAACAAAAGACTGGAATGACTGGCAAACTTTTTACTGTTTTGATTTTTAAGGCCTGACAGTATACAAGTTCATCAAACTCTGGCAGTTCATTAAATTTTTCTGTATACTCTTGTAGTGGACTATAGTAGAAGTTATGTGAATTTCAGTAACTGTTAGTAATAAGGCACATACTTTTGACAGATTATAAATATTTCTTTGCGTGATAAATACAACATTCGATGAGCAATTACTACTTTCCTACAAGATATTTTTCAGTGACAATGTGCTTAATGGGCTATGCTAGCACCAATTGGCAACATCCAGCCCAGCTGCCAATCTTCTTGTAATCAGCAATGCCTGTGTAACTCAAAAAAGAGAAAAGAAACTCAAAGCTAGTACATATATTGAAACAGAGCAGCCGAGTAAGCCAGTGGTTCTCAAACTGATGGGTCCTGACCCACCAGCTTGTGTAAAGCTTTACCCATCCCTTTAAGGGGCAGGGAAAGGGGAGAAGCAGCAATGCGATCCCCAGGATTGTTTCGCAAAGGGGGGATGCTTTCACTTCCTTTCCACGGAGTTAGGGCTGCGGAAGGCTCCAGGAGCTGCAGGAAACCCAGCGCAACTCTCCACAGGGCTCCTTGAGGCTTAGAATCTTCACACAGAGCAATTGCAAAGCACTTCCTGTTTCCTGCGGAGGACTGAGCTGGGCTCCCCACACCTCCTGGAGCCTGCTGCACCCCTAACACCATGGAAAGTAAGTGAAAGCATCCCCCCTTGTCCCCCCGCCCCAGCGATGTGATCCTGGGGATCATGTCACTGCCCTTGGCCCTCCCTTGCAAAGACTTACTTTGGGGGTAAATCTCCCAAAAAATTTGAGAATCACTGGAGTAAAGTCTTCCTTTACCCATGATGTGAAGGATGCTCATCAAAATCCTTCCACTATATTAAATGAGTAGCAAGATTCTAGACTTGTGAGCCAAAAAGCCAGAAAGGTATGATTGGTGATTCTCCATGACTTCTTCCAATGCTCTTCCAGTAACCTCAATATATACTCTTTTACCTAAAGGCCAGAGAACACAGGATGCCCGAGAACTACCAGTTCAATACTTACCAGGGCAGCTCAGAACCCCACCAGAGACAACAAAGAACTGCTGCTCTGTTCGAGCATAGCAACCAACCCAATCCAAGGAGATGGGGAAAGATTGCTGTGGCTTACTTCCCCACCCTTCACCAACTCCCATTTAAAAGGGTACCACAATTTTTGTAAGATCCAAACTACAATGGAAATCTTCTTTCTCTTCCTATCCACAGCATCAAATTGGGCAGAACAAAAGATGAATGGACAACGTGTCCCTTCCACAAGGCTTTCCAAAATCTTACAAGATACCTGAAAGAGAAGGTGGTTCCTGACAGCTGTGCCAATTCTAACAGACAACACACAGGACACCAACATCTCCTACAAAGCCTGTTCTCTATGAACACATGATATAAGGACATAAGAACAGCTCCACTGGATCAGGCCATAGGCCCATCTAGTCCAGCTTCCTGTATCTCACAGCGGCCCACCAAATGCCCCAGGGAGCACACCAGATAACAAGAGACCTGCATCCTGGTGCCCTCCCTTGCATCTGGCATTCTGACATAGCCCATTTCTAAAATCAGGAGGTTGCACATACACATCATGGTTTGTAACCCGTAATGGATTTTACCTCCAGAAATTTGTCCAATCCCCTTTTAAAGGCATCTAGGCCAGATGCCATCACCACATGATGTGGCAATGAGTTCTACAGACCCACCACATGCTGAGTAAAGAAATATTTGACGATTAAGGCAATAAAAGATTAAGGGCTCTTTCAGAAAGGGCTCTTTCATTCCTCAAAGTAAGTTGATCAGTATCTCCACATTCTGTAAATTTTTATTCTTGCACCATATAGCACTGCATGGTTCTTTTGTAACTTGGCTGGTAACAAACTGAGGGGAGGGAATGGGACTTGAAGATTCGCTTTCTTTAGAAATGAAAGTAACTAAAACCAGAGTTTCTTAAAAATGTAAAACTAGAACACTTCCTGAATTAAGGACAGATAAGTGACAAAAGTCTGATGTAAGGGGAAAAATGAGCTTGCTGTTGAACTTGCTAGAACATATGCCTCTGTGCTATAGTGATAACAGGTCAGTGTTTCCTTTCTCCTCAGCATGGCACAGCCTGGGATAGGATGACCGATGACACAGGGAAACCAGATGAAACAAAATGTTATTTCACACTCTTCAGAAGCTTTCTTACCAGACAGCTATGACTCAAGAGAGTATCAAGCTCCTGAATTGCCAAGAAGCAATTTTCAGCTTTGTGGTTACTAACAGACATATCTTCATGTTTTCAGGGCATTATAATTACTACCTGATGAAGGGCTGAAAATGTGTCAGAACAAACTAAAAGAATTTGGGAAAACCTAAGGAGAGAATGTGATGTTTAACAGAAGCAACACCTGCTAAATAACTGAGAAGACAGGAATCCGCATCAGCTCTTGTTTTACACTTAAGGTTTGAAATAGCGAGCTCATCTATTTTTGCAAGCACTGGCTCTTAAGCACTGGTCAGTTTCAGAAAGAGGTGAACAGGGCAATGCAGGGAATGATGAGTGTTGTAGTATGGTTCCTAGCCATCATCAGGTGTGCCTATGATTTCTGGGTCATAGGAAGACACATCATTGGCTGCTTTGCAGAGTTTTCCTTTGTCACCACTTATCATTTATCTTCCTTTACAGGCAGCATTTGGCTCAAATGCACTTGTGACATACTTCTAAGATACTTGCTGCTTTAATCTTTAAACATGTCTGTACATCACCTATATCTAGATTTCTGGCACCCAGTACCTGGTGACAGGTGATACGATTAGCCCAAGAGATAATGGGTAGGTAGCATGAGGAGGAGATGCTATATCATTATGGACTCAAGAAGGTAGCAAAAGTTTATATCATGTCATACTTTTGCTTTATCAGAAATCTGGCTGTTCTAATTAAGGATTATTGTAGTAAATGTCTGACAACAGCTGCAACAAGTCACTTCACAATAAACAAAGTTTATATTGTAATTCATATTTTATCCATAGCTATTCACCTGGATGAGTAGTTGGGTTGAGCAGATCCATTTCTAACAAGTTTGTATTCAGCTGCGGGCTTTAAGGCTTAATATTCACAAGTTCTTGAAACGTGAGGGAAGTGTGTGGATGTTCGGTGGGACTTAAAGCAATTTGCTTTATCATGCAAACTAATCTGGATAGATGCTAAATTTTATTACAATTCAATGCAACAATTCTATTATCATAGACAATTATTCTTCTGCCAACTAAAAGCAAAACAGGGATTAACAAAAAAATGATATTCTGAGATAAGGGTGCGAATTACATGCTTTCACAGCATAGATTTGGTGACTAAAAAACTGAAAATGAACATTGTAATACTCAGCTGGATATTCCTAGCTCAGAAGGCCTTCCTTATAAGGAAGGGTTTGAGCTACTAACTGTACTTCATAAGAATTTGAGATTTTAGCCTGTTGACAATATGTCATATAAGACTATATGTTTAGAATGTTAAGCTATATTGGGCAGGATTTCTAGATACAGGTTGAGTCTCATTATTCAGGAGGGTTCCAAGAACTCACCTGGATGGCAAAAAAACGAACTACAGCAAATCAATTTAAAGAACAAAGTGCCTTTGCTCCAGTGATTTACAAACAGTCTGCTGACCTTTGTAATGCACACAGAGCGGACAATTGGTCTCTCTCCAGGAGCTTAGGCTTCACCAGGAGCCCCAGCAAGGGAGAAAGAATGGAGAAGGTGATACTCGCTGCCATTTAGCCTTCTTTCATGTGCTCAGGGGGAAGGGAGGAGGAGTGAAGCCTGCAGAGAGAATGACTGATGGATTGTCAGCTGACTGCCCTCTCTGGCATTATTAAACTACTGTTTTCCTTTCATTTAAAGGGCCCTTCTCATCAGCTTGGAGATAGAAAAATCTGCGGATAATTAAGTTGTACCTGTAATCACTTGTATGACAACAGTAAAAAGCAGTTTTTTTAACTGTGATTTTAGAGGGGTGCATTTTTCCCTTCTCCAGGCATCAGCACATTCCTTCTCATTTGCGGGGGCCTTTTGTGTTGAGTCAAATCCTTGTATAAAAAAATCCGTGTATAACAAGGCTAGACCTATATTCTGGATTCCAAATGATTTTTTCTTGCTGCATAAAATCACTAAGGCAGAAGAACATAATACCCAGTTCTTTTTTAGCATAGGTAAAATTCTGACACAGAAAAGTATCCCCAGTTTATTCTCCTAGCCAAGTGTCCAAACCCTCCAAGTGCCACTGAAGCCTTTATTTCTGGTGCTTACAACTAACATGCTGTAGAGGGGAAGGAGGCAAGGAAATATCAGTTCTTTTGTTGCTGTTTGGTTACTTTGAATGTTTATGGTTTTATATTTTACTGTTCTTACAGCCAAATCCTATGGAGGTTTGGGTTGCTGGACAGAGTGCATTACAACAGAAGTGGCTTCCAACATCGTAAGGTGGTTGCTGATGGTGAGCACAGAGATCCATCAGTGGCTATTCTGCAAGCACAGCTGCAAGAGGCAGCAGCGCCACATCTCTGCCGCCAGACTCCACCATGCCCACCAGACCCAGTAAGTCAGAGGTGGGGGCAGGATATGGGCAAAACTGGGCAAGGAACCAGGGGTAGGGAGGAGGCAGAAGAGATGGCAATGGCGCATGCCAGATCCTATTCCCTCCTTACAACCAAGAATATTGCTGTGAAAAAGCCTCTGATACGTGACAGTGTCTCCTGCACTTTTCTTCTGTGCTGACCCAACATGTAGCAATATCATCGAAGAGCCAAAGCTGCAAGACACTGCAGTGTGCTTAAAGAAAAACACTCTGCTTCAGTTTCAGCTTGACAGTCTGGAAGTTGATCCAAGAGATCTCCTTCTTGTCATGTCAAAACTGTGAGATGCATTAATCAAATGTAAATAAAACCTTAAAGGATATTTCTGAACTCACCCCTGTCAGCAACCTACTAGTTGAAATGTCCCATCATGTGTAGCACTGGAAGGTCCAAGCTATTTGAAATGCAAAGAAGATTCCATGGGCTGGCATGAGGAAAGGCTGAGGATGTGAGCAGGGTAGGAAAGGCATTGTCTATTTTGCTTAGCGTACTTGAGTTTCCTTTTCTTTTTGTACAGTGATTCTTACCTAGTCAGTCAACCTCAATTTTCTTCTTATAACTTGGCTATATATAATTCTCTCCCCCCCCCCCCGAGTGTGGGGGGCAGTGATATAATTCATTGCCTATTTATGCTCCCTTGTATATCAAAAATTAAATTGCAAAAAAAGCAAAGTATTATTAAAACTATTTACTATAGTTACATGTTTAATATTTTACAATAACCAGAGATACAGCTGCTTCTGAAGAATAATCACCTCTCATCCAACACAAGAAGAGGGAGTGCCAGGGAGGAAGGACAAATATTTTCTGTTACCTTTCTTGAACAATATCCCAATTGCTTCCCTGCCTATTCCCAACATAAATCTTTAAGATCAACCTCCTATTTGGCCCCTATTTACAATACCAGACATTCAAGGGATTCCTTCAACAAGAACAGTACTGCTTATCTTTAATGACTCATTTGTCAATTTACCCTTCCTTTTGTTGGAACTGGTTGGCAAGTTAATATCCTTTTTTTAATACTTCTCTCTTTTGAAAAATAATAGTTTGAACTGTACCAAAATGATGGAGCTGAATACAAACTGAATGCATGAACAAATGAACAAATTTTGTGGGTGAGACTTGGTACATAAACCAATCTTTCAATATAATCACATCAAAGAGGACATCCATAGCTTGTAAAAGTTGTGTGATTTCAGGCATGATTTTTGTGGTAGCAGAAATAAGGCAGATCATCTAAAAAGGGACCATCATTAGAGCAAAACATTCTAAGCAATTAGTACTGAGACAAGCTCCTTGATGCTGAAAATTGCTGGAACTCGTCCCTTTGCACCTGTAACTTTCAAGATTCATTAATCATGAAAGATGTCAAGATAACTTGAGGGAAAAGGAGATTATGAATTAAGGCCTATGTAATAATGAATTAAGGCATTTATTGTCTGCACCAGCATGCCCATTAAAAGAAAAAACCTTTGTCATAGTGCCAGTGGTACACAAGTACACATTACTAAAATCTTTTGAACAAACATCACCTCAGCTGGAAGAACTCATAACTTACTGCATGAATGAAAAAGGAATTATGATTTTTAAGAGAATGAAGTGTACTCACTGGAGACTGTAATCCAAGTTGAGTCTGTGCTAACAACTCCACAGAACAGCACCACTTGAGACACATAATCAAAATCTACAGTCAGGGATTGATTGCATATCAAAGATGCAGCCACAGGTGTGCAGTATAGTTACAATGATAGAGACACAAGAAGCTATCTCAGGGCTCTTTCATGTCCTCAGGAATGGAACCCTCTTGATTTGGAAGCAACATGGAATACTTCAAAGCAGTATTTCTCAAACTGTGGGTTGGGATCCACTAGGTGAGTCATGAGCCAATTTCAGGTGGGTCCCCATTCATTTCAATATTTTATTTTTAATATATTAGACTTGATGCTACCATGGCATGTGACTGCATTTGGGGAAATGGTACAGATCTATACTTTTAACAGGCTATAAGTATATGCTTTTAACAATGATAGTCAATGGGACTTACTCCTGTGTAAACGTGGGTAGGATTGCAGCCTAGGATAGTTAAATTTTCCTGTTTGATGATGTCACTTCCGGTCATAACATCACTTCTGGTGGGTCCTGACAAATTCTCATTCTAAAAAGTGGGTCCCAGTGCTAAATGTGTGACAACCACTGCTCCAAAGTATTGGGCAGAGGGCCTCCCTTAGCACAAGACCTGGATACTCCTATTTCACCTGAACTTCCACCACAAGGGGAGCCTCAGGAATTAGAGCCAAACACCCACTACATAATCAGAGAATATGACAACAGACACAACCTGTGTCCCGGTGCCACCCCTGCAACCTTTCATCCATCAGCTTTCATCCAATGATACCTCTAAGGACCATGTAATGGAACCAAACTGTGCCTCACCAGCACCAATGAAACCAATTCCTGAAAAATTAGGCAAAAGAAGATTTTCTGTTTCTCAAGAGAGAAAGAGCTAGAAGCATGCCTCATCTGTACACGTGCACGCATGCATACACAGAGTAGTGGTTCTGATGTTGGACTTAGATTTGGACAATCCAGGTTTGAAACCCTGCTCAGCTATGACACTTCCTGGGTGACCTTGGGCCAGTCACACTCTCTCCTAATCTGGCTCACTCAGTTGCTATAATGAAAAAAAGCAGGAAAGGAAGCATGTAAAAACATAAGAAGAGCCCTGCTGGATCAGGCCAAAAGCCCATCTAGTCCAGCTTCCTGTATCTCACAGTGGCCCATCAAATGCCCCAGGGAGTGCACAAGACAACAGACACAACCTGCGTCCCAGTGCCCTCCCCTGTATCTGGCAATCAGAGGCAGCCTGCCTCTAAAACCAAGAGCTTGCACATACCTACTATGACGTAACCCGTAATGAACTTTTCCTCCAGAAATTTGTCCAATTCTCTCTGAAAGGCAAGATGCCATCACTACTTCCTGTGGCAAAGAGTTACACAAACTAATTACATGCTGGGTAAAGAAATATTTTCTTCTGTCTGTCCTAACTCTCCCAACACTCAGCTTTTGTGGATGTCCCCTGGTTTTGGTGTTATGCGAGAGGGAAAAGAAAGTCTCTCTATCCACTCTGTCCAACCCCTGCATGATTTTGTATGTCTCAATCATGTCCCCCCTCAGGTGCCTCTTTTCTAGACTGACAGGCCCAAATGCTGTAGCCTTTCCTAATAAGAAAGGTGCCCCAGCCCAGTAATCATTTTTGTTGCTCTCTTTTGCACCTTTTCCATCTCCACTATATCCTTTTTGAGATGTGGCGACCAGAACTGGACGCAATACTCCAGGTGTGGCCTACCCATCAATTTGTATGGCGGCATTACAATATTAGCTGTCTTATTCTCAATGCTTTTCCTAATGATCCCAAGCATAGAATTAACCTTCTTCACTCCTGCTGCACATTGGGTCGACACTTTCATCGAGTTATCCACAAGGACCCCAAGATCTCTCTCCTGATCTGTCACAGACAGCTCAGAACACATTAGCCTATATGTAAAGTTTTGATTCTTTGCCCCAATGTGCATAACTTTACACTTACTGACATTGAAACGCATCTGCCATTTTGCTGCCCATTTTGCCAGTTTGGAGAGATCCTTCTGGAGCTCTTCACAATCTCTTCTGGTCTTCACCATTCAGAAAAGTTTGTTGTCATCTGCAAACTTGGCCACCTTGCTGCTTAGCCCTGCCTCCAGGTCGTTTATGAACAGGTTGAAAAGCACCAGTCCCATGACAGATCCTTGGGGCACACTGCTTTTCACCTCTCTCCTTCGTGAAAGCTGCCCATTGACATCCACTCTCTGCTTCCTGGACCTCAACCAGTTCCTAATCCAGTAGAGCACCTGCCTTCTAATTCACTGACTGTGGAGCTTTCTCAGCAGCCTTTGGTGAGGGATCGTGACAAATGCCTTGTCAAATGGTAACGCCAATGTATACCATTGTGAGCTCCTGCAGCAGAAAATGTGAACATAAGCAAAGCTCTCTTGGCTCTCCTTGGAACTGATCAAAGTTCTGAATCCCAGACTGGACTACTGTCTTTCCTCAGAGCTGTCAGAGGTTCAGATCATCTCCTGGAACAGTTCTGGGCAGAATGCCAACTCAACTTACAAATGCATCTGAAACAGGGTAGACTGGATTGACCTGTATCACATTGCACATTCCATCACAAGAAAATACATCCTCAGTACTGTTCTAAGTGTAAACATACTAGAACAAAAGAGCAGGGCTGCACATGCATGTACAGCTGGAGGTTTCTCTGAAACATCAGATCAAAGCTGCGGAAGAGACAGGCTGCATTGTAAATTCTAACATAGCTAACCTCTTCAGCGGTTTGAAGTTACACCTGGAGCTGCTCAAAGCTCTACCTGCAATAGTCTTCTTTTTATATACATCCTTGATTTATTGTCATGGCCTTTCACTTCCTTTCACTTCACTTCACTTTAGTCAATCATGACTGAACCTGCAGCCAATTTTTCCAAAGGAGGAAAAATCCTTTCCATGTTCCACAGGTTCTCAATTTAGGTTCTCTCTAACACTGATTGCTGATACATAAGAACATAAGAACAGCCCCACTGGATCAGGTCATAGGCCCATCTAGTCCAGCTTCCTGTATCTCATAGCGGCCCACCAAATGCCCCAGGGAGCACACCAGATAACAAGAGACCTCATCCTGGTGCCCTCCCTTGCATCTGGCATTCTGACATAACCCATTTCTAAAATCAGGAGGTTGCGCATACACATCATGGCTTGTACCCCGTAATGGATTTTTCCTCCAGAAACTTGTCCAATCCACTTTTAAAGGCATCCAGACCAGTCGCCATCACAACATCCTGTGGCAAAGAGTTCCACAGACCAACCACACGCTGAGTAAAGAATTATTTTCTTTTGTCTGTTCTAACTCTCCCAACACTCAATTTTAGTGGATGTCCCCTGGTTCTGGTGTTATGTGAGAGTGTAAAGAGCATCTCCCTATCCACTCTGTCCATCCCCTGCATAATTTTGTATGTCTCAGTTCTACAGATATAGATACAGTTCTACAAAGTGTTACTGAGTAGACTTTAAATGTCACTTGTGTATTCAGGCCTCCTCACTTGATTTTTAAACATGTATAATTTTTCTTTTCATATTTTTCCCCCTTTAAGTAGTCTTAGAGGCCAGAGGGAGAAAAAAAAAAAAAACAAGAGCATAGGCTTGTGCAATCTACTTTAATTGGCTTTGGATCTGAATCATGTCTATGCATTAAATGTATGACTAAAAACCATAGCCAAATGAATTAGCTAAAACTAAATAAATGAAAAGTCATTTGTCACTCTCAGCTACAGGTTGAGTCACACTAAACGCACAATGTTTACATAATCAGCGAAGGGTCCTTAGTTTACCTAGCTCTTACTTCTGCCATGCTATTCAGTATAATGTAACAAGTACAACATTTTACTTAGGGAAAATCTCTCTTAGCTTTGGTGTTCCACAGCTTTGTATGCAAATATATGATGTTCCATAATAGAAGACAGACACTGCCATCTTTGAATATAGAATATAATTTCACAAGTACAGCAGTACAATCTATATGTGTAAAAATTAAATTCAATTTACAGCCTAGTTCTAAGAGAATGATTAATGACCTTCTCATGCCACAGGTTCAAATCTCATTCAGAAACGCTTGTGTCTCCAAAAATGATGAAGCTCACAAACACAGAGTGCAAAGCGGGAGACACTCAAAATAACTACCAATCTTGATCATAAGACATCAAAATCACATAGTTAAGAAAAGAGGATAGCAGTACAACACTTGCAGTGTTCAATTCCCCAGAGATTTTCTAAGTCAGGACTAAGAATTACAATTCTGGAGTCACAACAGGAGGTATTATAACAAGTTTTGAATTTCCCAGCCTGGCCATTATTAGAAACAGAAGGGTGTACCTGGTTCAATCCAACAGAACCCAAAGATGTCTGAACCAGAGGGAACCATTGGGCAGTGAATCCCAAATCCCATGCAAGCCTCCATTATACACTCAAAAAAGAGAATGGAGAAAATGTGTGCCCATGACCCATGCAATCCATCTCTTTGCACTGCTGGCCAAAACCAGTCCTGGTGCTAGTTCTTGAGGTCTCTGTACTGGCTTCCCATGGTGCCCCATCCTCATTGGTGCAATGGATGCTACCATTGCCACTGTCGTGGTATTGAGAACTGTGGGGTGATGGATGTGGGCACTCTACCAGTGCCTAACCTGACCAATCTCTGGCTGAAAACTTGCCCTGTTTTTTGATCCTATATAAGCTACATTCAACTGCATATTTAAATCATTTCAAGTGCCATGACTCTGAACTAGCAATCCACAGACACTGTCAATTTGTTTGGAAAGGGCCAAGGACCCATAAATAATACTTCTTGAGAAGTTTCAAGATTTTGTCTGGGCTGGGACTGATAGTTAAACCACTTTCAATCCATTTAACATTTGTTTTGCAGATGAGTGCCAGTCTCTGTTTAATTTTTCATGTTTGAAGATTGAGGGGAGGAGAGAGAAACTTCTCTCCCTATTCTGCAGATATGGGGCAGTCTCGTGTGTCAAGGAGGATCAAGGGCTAAAGGAATGACTGTGCCCATCTAATGCAAGCTGGTGCATTCAGGATGATGCCAGTGATCCTTTATAAGCCGGCTCCCCCTTCCCAGTACTAGTCACAAAGCACACAATACCTGCGTTCTTCCTCACTGTTATAGTGTAGTTTCAGTTGGTTGAATAGGAATTTTTTCTCAAGATCGCATTTAACTACATTGCATGGTGAGTATTTTTGTGTGGACATGAGTTCTGCTGAGACCAGGTCACAAATGTCAGAGCCAGTATAGGCAGAAGAGGGAGATTAAAAAATAAGAGATTTGGCAAGCACTCTGAGGACTCAAGAGTGAAGGGTACTTCCCAATTATCGGTCTCTGATCAGAAAAACGGAAAAGAAAAATTGGGACCAGAATCTCCTTGAGGGATGCCAGACCCACCCAGAGTTATTGTACTGAAAAGGATGATGCAGGCACTATTCCCTCAAGGTATCTTAGGATGTGCATCTGAAAGACTAATGATAGAATTAGTCTAGGCTCTGAGCAGGGCTGGCCTCTAAATTGGAAGTGAAGTGGGTGGTGACTTTCTCAGCAGAAGGAATTTCACCTGCACTGGAACTTTGAGAACTATACACTTATATCAAATTTTTAAAGTTATCAATAAAGTTGCATTGCTTATTTGAACCCAATGAACTGCAATTTGCTGCTTTATTTCAGAAAGTGTCTTCATAAATGAATACAGTTTTCTAATACGAGAGGTATTTTCTTAAATAGCATCCCCTTATCTTGAGATTGCTGTTAACACAAATGAGAGCTCTAAAATGCTTGCTTACATTACACTCATTTCACAAAGATCAAGAAAGAAAATTATATGCTTTGTATTTTAAGAAGCTACATATATCCTGAATACAGAACAAGCAGTCTTTGCAACTTGTATTCTTTCAGGAATACACTCCCAGCTACCATTTATTTTAAGCTCTGGACGTATTGGCGCAACAGATGGAGAGACTATTCACCAGCCAGACAACAAACAAACAAAATAAAAATGAAGGAATAGACTTTGAACAGCTTAGAATGACTCCGTATTAGATGGCAAAGTAGTTGTTACCCTTGACATTATCTATTAGCAAGGTCTAGTATGAGAAGTTAAGTCAGAGAGAAAACAGCAGCTGTCAAGGATGAAGAACAATGCCCATTACATGGCACCATTGTAATTGGTACATTAATGTGAAGATAGAAAATGGCTTTGAAGAGCCGCCATATGAACAGTATGTACTTGGAAAAGTATCCAGAAATTTGTGCCATACACAACAGGTGATAAGGGATATCAGCTGTACTCAGCTATTGTTATCGCACATTTTCACAATATGAGAAGGTGATAAGTAACAAAAGAGCATGGCAGTTTAAAAAAAATACTAGGAACATCACCCCATTTCCTTTGACTATGCATTTGTTAAAGTACTTTTTGTTGTTTCATTTTGAGCTATAGCTCTTGTTCTAGAGCAGTGATTTTCAACCTTTTTCATCTCGCAGGACACTGGCAAGGCACTAAAATGGTCAAGGCACACCATCAGCTTTTTGACAATTGACAAGGCACACTGTGCTGTCAATGGGGGCTCACACCCCCCAATGATCCTATTGATAAATGACCCTCTCCCAAATTCCCACGGCACACCTGGGGACCATTCACGGCACACCAGTGTGCCACGGCGCTGCGGTTGAAAATGGGTGTTCTAGAGCCTGTAAGATCCATTTATTTGACTGGGTTCTTGAGAATGCTCTGAAGTTATTGTACAATTTGTAGGATGGCCTCATAGCTGTAGACACAGTGGATGCAAAGAATGAAAATAATTGCCCTCACAGCCAGTAAGATATGAAGCATCATACTGGAGTTGCAAGGGCCACAACTTCAGGGAAACAAACACCTGTAGGTTAACTTTTAACCTTCACCTCCAAGCAGTGTAGGCCACTATCTTAAAAGGAGCTAAGTAAAAAAAACTCCTCTCTCATTTCTTGGGTGATTTTTCACTGCATATGTCCAGTAAACAAGTAACCTCCTGATCGCTGATCTTCCCAGCAAACCCCAATTAGAGTTGAGAAAGCTCCATCACAGCATCTCCTCCCCACAAACTGTACAGTAGGTACAAATTTAAAAAGAAGGTGCAAAGCACAAAAGATCAAAAAATGCCTATTTTACCTGTTACCAGATTAACTCACACATTAACTCACCCTGTTGATCCAGGGTAAGTGGGTAGGCTATTGTATTCACCTGGAATGAAATACAAGGCAGAGGACAAAGTTACAGAACATTATGCCCATACTACATGGCTCAACACATCATTGAATCTTCCTAAGCGTGAGACCACTGGCAGCTCACATGGTAGCAAAAGCATTAAAATAATATTTTTGCAAGATTTTATGTCAAGGTTGGACTCAGCGTTTTTACCAACTTCCACGCCGCCCAAAATTGCTTCCACGTCTGACTCCAACTACACAGCCCTGGATAAAACAGCACAGAAAAGCAATATTGATGGGATTGTACATACAGCTGTATCTTTATGTGAGGTTTTATTAACACACAGGAATGTGGTTATGCATCAGTAAAACTTCTACAAGAATCTTGCTGTTCCCATAACATTAGCACATTCTTGAGAATCCTGATATAATTTAACATACGATAAGAACAAGATAGCTTCTTAAAGGATTTTATCAATATGCTCATGAACACTGATAACACGTTATCAGTGTGTTGCATTTCCAAAGGAGATGCAAATGAACTGAAGAAAACGAAAGTTACAGCAAACTGCACTTGCTCCAATTGCAGAGTTAAGCCATTCCTGCCCAACGTTGCATATACGCAACAGGGATCAAATGTGTACATCTATGGGCTGGGAAGAAATGGGTTCATTTTGGAAATTCTCCATTCATTCATGAAACTCAAGCTTGAGAGCAAAACACATAGCAAAGTGAAACTACAGAACAATAATGGGTAGATCCACTCACCCAGCAGTTGACCTACTGGGGCATTGGGCACAGCTCCCCATTAGGGCTAGGGTGGTGTGAGGGTGATAGCTTTTTTGTGAGGATTCTGTGGCTCCCTGGCTGGTTTCGGCAGCTCCCCCGGAAGCCATGACTCACAGTTTGGAAACCCCTAAAAATCCCACTTACCCCTAAAAATATTGTCACTTTCTCTCTGTTCCAGAATTTTAAAACGAACAAAACGCTCCACCATGTGCACAGTCAAAACAGAGGCAGAGAAATAATTATGCTTCCTCTGGAATCTGTTGAAGAAACTTATGTGAGGTTGCCTGACACCGAGTCTGGGAATAGCCTAATCTAGTTTGCCTTCTTTCAGATACTTTTCAAGGTCTCAGGACTTCTTCGATACAATGGTACCTGAAAGAATTACCTGTATTCTTTCATTTTTTTCAGGGGAAGAGAAGCCTTTTGTCTATAAACAAAGCTTACATGATAGTGTACCTTGCTACTGGTTCCTGAAGGAAATTAAATTACAGTGGTGCCTCGCATAACGAATGCCCTGCGCAGCGAAAAACTCGCATAACGAAAGAGTTTTTCGATTGAGTTTGGTAACTCGCATAACGAAAATTTCTGGCCTTGCTTCGCATAACGAAAAATTTTTTAGCTCCGTGCTTCTCATAACGAAAACTTTTTAGGTCCGTGCTTCGCATAACAAATTTTTTAAAAATTAAAAATTTCGTGTATGCTTCAAATTTTAGAAATCCTCTGTACAGTATGTATGCCTTTAAAGAGCACGTAATAAACACTTTGTAAACCAAATTTGACTTTGTTTTGACCTTTCTGCCCATAGGAACGCATTAATTAGATTTCAATGCATTCCTATGGGGAAACGTAATTCGCGCAACGAAAATTTCGCATAACGAAAGGATTCACGGAACGGATTAATTTCATGATGCGAGGCACCACTGTACTAGGAAAACATTAGGCAAAGCACCATAGTACAATCAATGAGAATGTCTGTACTGTCATGTTTAGCTGATATCAATCACCTCAATAAGGATGTTATAATTGCGTCCAATGAAAGGATGATCTTTTGACTCTATCGGTTTTCGAGTGAATGGCTTATAGAGGAGTATGGATATATTTGAAGCTATCTGAAGGCCATTCCTTGCTGAAGCACTTAAAACCGCATGAAGCACATTTTAGACTGTTGATATATCTGGGTTTTTGTTTGGTTAATTGGTAAATTTATAATTATCACATTTATGTACGTTTTCTTCTGTTGCATAAAATAAAGTACATAAAAATGTTGTTGTTGGCAACCTTCAGTCTCGAAAGACTATGGTATCACACTCTGAATGGTGGTTCTGGAACAGCGTCTAGTGTGACTGAAAAGGCCGATTCGGGAATGACAATCCCTTCCACCCTGGGAGCAAGTGCAGTCTGTCCCTGGTCTGTCTCCCTGGCTATGGGCCTTCCTTCTTTGCCTCTTTGCCTCAGTCTGTTGGCAAAGTGTCTCTTCAGACTGGTAAAGGCATAATTATGTAAGTGAGAATCACAGAATTGTCAAGTTTACTTACTGATTTCTACCCACCAGACATTCAGATGATTATGGAATAGCTCCCTCAAACAAGAAGAACTGAAAGAATGCCAACATGCTATGCTATGATTTCATCAGCCAATGGCAAACCTGGATTACTTAAAAGTACTCAACAGAGAGTAGCAGTCAATTATGATACCCTAACAACTTTTTATGTATTTTATGGTTTTTAAGTGCTGTTAGCCGCCTTGGGTGCCCTTCAGGGAGAAAGGCGAATTACATGTCCAATAAATAAATAAATAAACAACTGTGTTTGAATGAGATATTTGCAAGCATAATTTGTAGCCACTTGTTCTTGCTTTACTTTTTCAACTGTACAGTTAAAAATCTAAAGCAAACACCTAGAAAACATAGTGTGTGAATCAGCCCTAAGAATGGATACAATAGAAAGTGTCAGAGTGGGGATCACAAGTGCAACAGTTTGGGAATAGAGCTAAGGTCCCAACCCCACCTTAGGGCCTACACCTGTGCATCCTGCCTTGTATCTTTGCAATGCCTCTACAGCTGCTCCACAGACTTGTGCTTCTGCATTCTTAACCAAATGGGCAACTCCATTTGCAAATGGAAGAATCTCCCAGACATCCCAGTATAACACCAGGGTCACTAGAGGGCACTGGGATTGACCAAAGGGGGCTTCTTGTGTAGGGCGAGCAGCCCTGCCCAAGTGCCTTGGATCCTGCAGAATTCGACTCCATGGATCCGCATGTCCCCTCCCCCGACATGTCTCCCCATGCCCCCGGCCACACCCCCTCCCCAGAACGCCTCCCTCATGCCCCCGACCATGCCCCCATCTCCCATTCTGCAGTCTGGCAGTCAGGGAGACTCCCAAGCCGCGGAACCTGGGCGCCTGTCACGCACTGGCTCAGCGCCGGCCGGAGCTAAGTTAGCTCCAGCAGGAGCCCAGCAGTAAGCCCCGAAAAGTGCCTTACCGCACATTTGCGACTGTGGTCCGTGCCACAGAGGTGCAGCACAGACCACAGGATTGGGCTCTAAGATGATTACTGGACTGGGGCACCTTCCTTATGAGGAAAGGCTACGGCATTTGGGCCTCTTCAGTCTAGAAAATAGGCGCCCGAGGGGGGACATGATTGAGACATACAAAATTATGCACGGGAAGGATAAAGTGGATAGAGAGATGCTCTTTACACTCTCACATAACACCAGAACCAGGGGACATCCACTAAAATTGAGTGTTGGGAGAGTTAGAACAGACAAAAGAAAATATTTCTTTACTCAGTGTGTGCTTGGTCTGTGGAACTCCTTGCCACAGGATGTGGTGTTGGCATCTGGCCTGGATGCCTTTAAAAGGGAATTGGACAAGTTTCTGGAGGAAAAATCCATTACGGGGTACAAGCCATGATGTGCATGTGCAACCTCCTGGTTTTAGAAATGGGCTATGTCAGAATGCCAGATGCAAGGGTGTAGTAAATATACATGCACAGGCACTAAAGTTTAATATGTCTTAGCATATTTGGTATCAAGGACAGACAGGCACATCTGCGCAGTTGGTCACACTCAACTGCCCTTGAAAATATGTTGGGTCATTGAACTCTGTGCCTGTGAGCAGCAGAAAGTTATAGAAAGAGCTAGCCTTAAAGATGTTGTGAAGAAGTCATATCTAGGAATGTGTTTGTGGTTAAGCTAGAACTAGCTAGTAGGCAGCTAGTATGAAGCATCCTTGTGGAAATTTCCCAACTACGCAACCTTATATCATGTGTTTTGAGACTTAATAAAAAGCTGGGTCAGGAGCTGGGAGACGGCACTTCACTTCTCCCTTGATTTCATTCCTGCTCCTGCTTCCAGCACTTTCAACCTCTCTAAAACCTGTCTCTGTTGTCTAATTCTTGCCATGACTTCTCTGCCACACCAAGCAGCATCTCAAGCTGCTTCCCAAGTAGCACCAAAATGCTACACAAGGGAGGGCACCAGGATGCAGGCCTCCTGTTATCTGGTGTGCTCCCTGGGGCATTTGGTGGGCTGCTGTGAGATACAGGAAGCTGGACTGGATGGGCCTATGGCCTGATCCAGTGGGGCTGTTCTTATGTTAAAAGGAAAGAGAGGAGGAGGAGGAGCTACCACATAATCCTGGACTCATGTAGCAGCTTCTCCTTAGCCCAGTGGTTCTCAAACTTTTGCGGCTTGCACCTTCCCTGATCCTTGTAGCCATTGGCCCCGGCTCCCCATTACAACACCTCACCTCAGTTACCCCCAAAATGGAGATGAAGGTGTTATAATTATACACTAGAAACAAGGCTGCCAGCACTCTGAGGCTGCAATCCTAACCACACTTACCTGACAGTAAGCCCCAGTGAACAAAATAGGACTTACTTCTGAGTAGACCTGGTTAGGATTGTGCCCTGAGTTTGTTAGCAGCACACCTGGAGAGTTTTAGAAAGGGAGGGGGAAGTGATGAATCTGCTGGGGGAGGGGAAGACTTTGTTTTGTGTGTATCTGCTAATTGCAAACCGATGCAGACTGAGACCCAGAGACTGTTTGGCTGCAATCCTAACTCCACTTTCCTGGTAGTAAGCCCCATTGAACACAATAGGACTTACTTTTGAGTAGACCTAGCTAGGATTGTGCCTTTTGTCTTACAATAGCAGCCAACAGAGTACGCTCCCCCTTCAAAAGGAGGCAGGAGGAAAAAGGGGAATGGCTAAAAAGGAAAGGGGATTTTAATTTTTAATCAATTTTTGAAGACAAAGTCATCAAGAGTGGTGTTTTTTTCCTTTTTTGAAGGGGGAGAAAAAGAGAAAGGTGAAGATCCTGGGTTAAGCTGATACAGACCCCAAGCCTCTGCAGGTCTACGCAGAAGTAAGCCCCATTTGAGTCAATGGGGCTTACTCCCAGGAAAGCGTGTAAAGGATTGCATCCACACCCAGCAAGATTACAACTCACCCCAAAGTAGATGGGGGCTGCTCACACACATACACCCAGCATGCAGATGCCACTCCTGTTTCCCCAGGCAAGATGGAGGGATGCAGGCTGGGGCATTCCCCCCCCCCCACTAGGAGCAGAGGAAAGCGCTGCACTGCCTGTACTTACTCTTCCTTCCCAGTTTGAAGCCTGGCAGGAGTGCCCATGCTGATGAGATGCAGCACCTCTGCACTCTTCTCTCCTCCAGCCTTGACCAATCCCAGGATGCCCAGGGTGAGGGACACACTGGGAAATGTAGTCCTTGGGGCGAGGTTGCACATGGAGAGAGCTCCATGATGAGATGCGGCACCTCTGCCTGCCCAGCCAATCTTCTCTCCCACCTCCCCCCACCATGTTTCACACTGCCCCACCCACCTCGTTCTCATCCTCAGAAAAGCAGCAAGTCAGAAGGCAGCCAGTGCAGCTGAGCTTAGCAGAGCTCAGCAGCAGAGCAGCTACCTGTCATCTCTCTCCCTGAGATGCCTGGCAATGCCCCTGGAGGCTAGCCACGCCTCACTAGGGAGGCGGGATGCACAGATTGAATACCTCAGCCTTAGCCTATTTTTCCTACTTGCTAGTGGTGGTTTATTTTTTTGTTCACTGCAGTGACATAAGCACCTTTGTTAGAAAGGCTTTTGGCCAGCGTAGTTGCTGCCAAGAGTCCTGGCAGTGGCAACGACAGTTTCTCTTCATTCCCACCCTCTGGGAGAGGCATCATCAAAACATGGACATGGAATGGGTACTTTCCTATTTGAAAGTGCCATGGTATCTACAGGGTTCCATTCTGGATGCTCCCTCCTCTGCAGATATAGCAAAACTGAGTATACTGTGAATGCCCTCTATAAAAGTAGGGGAAGTAAAAGAAAATGCCAAAAATAGCTTTACCTAACTCTGTACAGCAAACTGCTGTGTTTTCAGGGATGCAACCATCTGAGTTACCTGCAGCCTCTTCCTGGTCACACCAAAGCTCTTCCCAGAATGGGGTGACACTGAAAGAAGAGAGGAACCTTGGCACAACCAGGAAGAGGCTTCAGGCAGCTTGGAAGGATGCCTCCAGCCCTGGAGACCCAGCGTGTTTTGCTGTGCAAAGGCACAGCTCTTTTTGATGTCTTCCTTTACGTTCCCTAGCCCTTTTTAGAGGGCAGACAATTGAAACCTTTGATACTGGATCCGTGGATACCAGGGCCAGCCTGTATTCATAACTCCGTAAATAAAACAACTTGGAAAAAATAGGCAGTACTATGCACATTGGACAGTCAATGAACTGAAGAAAGGTAATGTCTCTGTGGTCAATTCTTCGTAGTAATTACCATAAAATACATTCGTTAGTCTACTTTGGACTGTATAGAGACCTGGGAGAAAAATGGAAAATGCTGGGATTTAATTTATCATTGAACTCACGCACTCACTCACTCACTCACACAGAGGGACTGGGATAGAGACAGAGACAAGTCCTTTGAACATGAGCAACATCTGAGGTTTACATCATCTATTTATAAAGAATGAAGGTGAAATACAGGCTTTTAATTTTATGCAGAAACTTGGGAATTAAATCATATCTATCTGCCTTCTCCCCTGCTCCCAAGGAAGATACTCAAGAATGGAGCCCCAAAAATGGGTACACTCTTTCCTCTGTTGGAAAAGAGGCCGTACTCAGACTCCAGTGCCCTTCCCACAGCAGGGCAACTTAAAAAGCATCAATTTTTAAACTTGAGAACAAGCATCCCTAGAGTGTATCTTCTTTACCCAGTCACAAATAGCCTCCAAGTGCTAGCTCCAGTCAATAGCAGAGCTCCAGGAGGAAACAGCTTAGAATATGAAAGGGGAAAACTTTTAATCTGAAGATATAATACAACCGCCCTACAATATGTTATTAAAATTCCTTAGTACCCATGGTAACTTCAATATACTTACATTGGAGATTTCTCAGCATACTACACTAGTCCCCCACAATTTCTTTCTGCCTGCTCTTCCTGACTCCCTTTTCATATTTTTCCGCAATATAAGGTATAGAACACCTGTTGCCAAACAGCCCCATTTTGCTTCTCCTCTGGCACAGACTGTCATGGAAACCTGGCCAATGCACAGCCAAAGACAGCACCTACCGGAAATTATCTAATGCAAATGACTTTGCCTGGAACCTCATCAAGCATTCCTGGTGTGTGTCTGCTTTGCATCAAAGATTGAAGGGATGGCTTTTGGTCTTCCAACCCAAGGGGAGTGTTTCAGAGGTGCTTCAACTCAATCAAGGTGCTGTCCAAAAGACCTACAGCTCTTTTGTTTTCTTAGAACATCCTAGTCCTGCCCAGCACTCAAAAGGCACTCTCTTGCTAGGCTCTGCAAACGCATTTCCGTCCCAATCAAGCTCTATTGTTCATGTTTGGAGATACTGCAATCCAAATCTCACTTTCCAAAATGTGAACAGTTTCTCCTAACTTCATTCCTTAGCTGACATTCATGAGAGTTAGTCAGGATTTTGCCCAGGAGGGGGAAATTAAATCACCCACAAATCCTCCTTTCCCTCTATGTCATCCCCAGCAGAAGAAACTCAGCTCAGCTGTCAACCCAACTCTCTTTCTCCCTTTCAGTTAACCAGTGCCTGTTCCAATGGAGCTGCTTACAAATATTATTTCACTCTCAACCATTTAAATCTTTGTGCAGCTGATTTTACAAAAAAATTTTTTTTACGGAAAGCTCTTCAACCTCTCTAGACTGAGAACAAAGTCCAAAGTCCAGCTCAAATGTCTGTGTGACCTCCTCCTTGCCAATGATGCAGCTGTCACCACCCACTCCACCAAAGATCTTCAGCAGCTCATGGATAGTTTTAGCAAGGCCTGCCAAGATTTTGGACTGACAATCAGCCTGAAGAAAACATAGGTCATGGTTCAGGATGTGGACTCACCTCCCTGCATTACAATCTCTGCGCATGAACTGGAGGTTGTCCATGACTTTGTGTACCTTGGCTCAACTATCTCCAACACTCTTTCTCTCAATACCGAGCTAAACAAACGCATCGGTAAAGCAGCTACCACGTTTTCCAGACTCACAAAGAGAGTCTGGTCCAACAAGAAGCTGATGGAACATACCAAGATCCAGGTCTACAGAGCTTGCGTCCTGAGTACACTTCTGTACTACAGCGAGTCATGGACTCTTCGCTCACAGCAGGAGAGGAAACTAAAAGCATTCCACATGCGCTGCCTCCAACACATCCTCGGCATCACCTGGCAGGACAAAGTTCCAAACAACACAGTCCTGGAACAAGCTAGAATCCCTAGCATGTATGCACTGCTGAAACAGAGACGCCTGCGTTGGCTCGGTCATGTTGTGAGAATGGGCGATGGCCGGATCCCAAAGGATCTTCTCTATGGAGAACTCGTGCAAGGAAAGCGCCCTACAGGTAGACCACAGCTGCGATACAAGGACATCTGCAAGAGGGATCTGAAGGCCTTAGGAATGGACCTAAACAGATGGGAAACCTTGGGCTCTGAGCAACCCACTTGGAAGCAGGATGTACAGCATGGCCTCTCCCAGCTTGAAGAGACACTTGGCCAACAGACTGAGGCAAAGAGGCAAAGAAGGAAGGCCCACAGCCAGGGAGACACACCAGGGACATACTACATTTGCTCCCAGTGTGGAAGGGATTGTCACTCCTGAATCAGCCTTTTCAGCCACACTAGATGCTGTTTCAGAACCACTTTTCAGAGCGCGATACCAGTCTCCCGAGACTGAAGGATGCCAATGATGATTTTACAAGCAAACACTGCCTGTTCCTTGTTTCTCTATACCACTTAATAAAATCAATATACTTTTTGAAAAGTCTCTCATGGTTACTTTTAGCCTAATTGGAGGCATTTGAATGTTGTTCACTTCACAATCCAATCAACAACCTTAATCTCCATCTTCTTAAGCACACAGTTGGTTTTCAATACTGGGCACCTCTCTTTTTAAACCTAATCCTTAACTCAATTGGCTTGGAAGCTAAGCCTTTACTGGAAATTGGCTTCCTAATCCTTGAGATCCTCCTTGTGCTCTTACACCCTGGCCATCTACTAAGCACACTAAGAACAGATATACTACTCCATTCTATTCTATCTTCCCTTTCTGCATATAGATAAATCAAAAGCATAATTTATGGCTGTAATCTCTCCAAGTTTTCCCTTTGTCCTAGTTTTAACCCACTACAATAGGAACCTGAAAATCAGCCTCCAAGCTTCCTTGGCAAGTCAATTTGACTAGTAAGAGCACATGTTGTGCCTTCTAATGCAACAGTAAAAACACTGCAATCATTTAGAGAGAAAAACCTTGTTCACGCAAGACACAGATGGCTTGTTCTGTGGACAGATTATAAATCAGGTCTAACCTTCTCCTTGGAATATATCAATGGAAGAGGCACTATCAAAAACAGAAGAAGTGAAAAATTGGATATAGGAAACATTTCCAAAGTGCACTTGGCTTGGAAATGAATAGCCAAAAAATGAATTTGGACATAGATCGATTGAAGCAATCGGTACAGCTGAGCACACAAATGACAATCTAACCCCAAGGCACACTTTTGTAGCTGAAAGTCACAAGCACATGTGGAAAGATGATCACAAGGATGGACTATGTGAGAGACTAAGGGCGAAATCCTATCCAATTTTCCAGTGCCAATGCAGCTGTGCCAATGGGGTGAGCACTGCATCTTGTGGTGGGGAGGTAGTCACGGAGGCTTCCTCAAGATATGGAAATATTTGTTCCCTTACATCAAGGATGCAGTGCGGCTGCACTGGTGCTGGAAAGTTGAATAAGACTGGGTCCTAACTAAGGAAAAGAAGGAGTCAGAAGAGACGACAGACAAAAGCAAGTAACGACGGAAGGAAGGATGAAGGAGTTCGGGAACCTAAGATAGGATGAGTGGAAAAAAATGTCAACAAAAAATGTGACAAAGATTTTGGTACTGGCACATCATTTTATTTAGCCATAGCCCTCTCTTTACAAATCTTTCCAGACACACATATTCCCAGTATTTGGTATTGGGTTAAAAGCATCAGCTTTCACAATTTTAAATTTTAGAAATGAAATTCAATAAAGAAAAAAACACGAGCTTTCTGCTAAACCCTTGTGAAGTTACACATTTTCAGCATTTTTTGAGAGAACTGAGAGAATACAGAAGATGACCAATCCAGACCAAACATTCTTGGCAAACAGTATTGTGCTTTGACAGAACAGTTGCCAAAGTCTGAAGCAGTTTCATTAGTAGAAATAACTGAAGCTTCAATTGAAACAATTATGACTTTATCTGAAAATGGCAAAACTAAATTGCCGTTTACTGAAATGGAGGGGGGGAAAGGCACATATTATCCAATATGAGAAGTCAAAGGCTTTGGCTTTTTTTTGAACTTGCAGAAAACTGTACTCTGTCCTTTTGACTTGCACAGTGTCAAAGGCATAATGCTCATCAAGTGCACTTTGATGTTAACCCGGCAATAGCGAGGTGTTCCCATGAGATAATATCAAGCTGTCTTGGGCTCCTTGTGTGATAAAGCCTTCAGTTTGGATGAAATATTCAGAGAGCAGTGAAACTGATGGAAGATTAAATGTGCAAAACTTGAAAACTACTGTCAGATTTGAGTTTGCACAGGGATCTAACAACCTGAGTTTCTGGAATTTAAAGCAAGTTGAAGAACATATGGCCTTGTTAATGCATTTCAATGTATGAGCAGCTTTAATGAAAACTATTTTGAATGGGAGTACCAAATGGCTTGAAGTAATAGCAATGATACAGTTTCAGCCTAGGTCAAGGCATCAGATTTGGTATTTGTGGAGTTTAAACCGTAACAAAAATGCAAATCTAGAAAGGGCATTCACAGTTGTTGCTTTGACTTAATTACTCTTGCCTTTTTAAAAGTTTTCAAATGAAGCAGCAACATTAGGAATTGACAGGACTAAATAAGAGGATGCATTCGGTCCTCAGCAGACTGAACAGAGGAACACAGGAATACACAGTATATGCAACTGCCTTAAATGGAGTCAGACTATTAACCCAGTATTGTCTGTTGGACTGGCAGTGGCTCTCTAGGCTAGGGTTTCAGACAGGGTTCTTACCTAGCCCTTCATGGAAATGCCATGGACTGAACCTGGGCTCCTCTGCACACACAGCACATGCTCTGCTGCTTATTTTGTCCTATTTTGTTGCTCTTTCTTGCAAACAGGGGAGGTGCTTTTCTACAATACCCATAATATCCATGTTACCTTGCCTGGCTGATTCACTCTGGTAGTCAATTGGTGTGGAATTGATACAGAAGCTTAAGGGTACATGGGAAGACAACAAGCAACTTTACCCAGACCATTTCAATACTGGTTTCAAGATTCTGTTTGGTGTTGGAAGAGGTTACTTACAATATTTCTGAGCAGCAAAGTTAGCTTTAGTGGTCTACAGAACTCACCATGAAGAAATCTGAGTACTACTGTCAGCCTTCATCTTCTTCTCTTCTCTTACTTCAGACTGGGGCCACTTTACATTACAGCAACATAAAAACAAAGCCCAGTAGATCTCTCACAGCCCAACTGAGGATTAGGCTGTCGCACTGTCTTTTGTGACAGTGGAAGCAAGTTCTGCTGTTGCAAAATGGCTGCCGACATAGTGCACAGCACTGTTGCTCAAGCAGGCAGTGCTCCCAGTCTGCCAATGGATTGTCAGCTACCTACCAGAGCAGGTATCCAAGGTGGGCGGGAGAGGAACTGGGGTGGGAAGAGGTGGATCCAGCAGTGATGGCATACATCACGCTGGATTCTATCATCCTTTTCTACAGCCTCCCTGCTCCTTTCTCTCCTTGGACTTGCACCAGCGATTTAGTTGGCATAGGTCTGAGGAGACCCATTGCAAAGTGGGAAGCTTATAGAGGTGTACAGCGCACCCGTTTCAAGTATATGTATAAAGAACAGCTGAGTGACAAGGCTGGATCCTGAAATGGCTATGAAAAAGAGCTGAACCTTCAAATATGCAGTGTTGGGAAAACCCAGCATGGCTTGGCTTCAGTCAAGTCGCCGAGTTACTGCCCCCCCCAACTCGACTCAAAAAAGAGTCCTAATGGAAGCACTTTCTGAGTCTCCAAGTCACCTTTTAGTTACTCTAATGGACTCAAGTCGAGTCACACACACCCCTTTAAAAAGCCCACTGTGGGGAAAAATGGGGCTGCTGCCAGGGACTGTGTGCATTGGAGCTCTCTTTACTCACTCTCCTGCTGTCCCCGCCCATCTGTAAAAAGGGAGGGAGTGCACAAGAGCTGGGACAGAAGTGGTGAGAGGGAGGAGGGTCACAAGCAGCAGCTGGGAAGCTTACGAGGATAATCTGTTCCTTGGCAGCCCCACTCAGAAGTAGTCCCACTGTAGCCATTCATTCAGTGGGGCTTGCTTCCCCAAGTAACAACAAAGCCAAGAAGCCATAAGGTTTAAAAGCAGAGCTGGGCAAAAGTTTTCTCCCACCTCCCTGGGCTTTTGCAGCCAATTGTAAAGCAAGAACCCCCTTGGGAACCTCCTCCTACTCTCTCTCAGCCAACAAAAATATCCGAATGCCCATAGTTTGTTCAGTGATCATTGGTTCCTTCCTTCCTATCAGAGATGGGAAAAAGAACGTACTCCTACTCCCCCCCTCCTGCTCGATTCATTAACCCTTTCCTGCCTCCTGGCTGGAACTTCCTGCTACTTGCTATCAGAATGCTGGCCCCATGAGGTTTTCCACGCAGCAAAAACTGTAAGCTAGCATCTCCAGATGCAGGCAGACTCAAGTCAGCATGCCTGGGGACAAGTGCCAAGTCAGGGGGGCCCTGACTCAAGTCTTTTTCAGAGTCTTCCATGTGCATGACTCACAAGTAGCCGAGTCATCCAAAATCAGGCATTTTTGTGACTTGAGTTGAAGTCACCGGACTCAAATTCCCAACACTGGAAATATGATTAATCCACCCACAAGCGACTTGTTGCATGGCCACTTGAACCAGAGCCCACAGAGAAGTTGATCCTGTAGGAAAAGGGGCACCCCATTAGAGGCAGCCATCTGAATCTTCACATCTGTTTGCCAGTAAAATTCCATTTCAGTGTGTAATATCTCTGTCATTTTAATGTTCTGATGTTAAAAAGGCTACCAGCTGTGCCAACTTGCATCTAATTTTGTGTTGCAATCAAAAGGGCAAATCAGTAAATGAACTCAAACTCATTTTCACATGTGACCTGAGATGCACATTGTCCCACTGAGGTAATTACACACAGCAATGCTTAACCTGTGATGTAGCCTCATATTGGAGGTAAGTAAATCACTTGACCAATATTTTTAGTAGCTTATTACCAGATGCTTTGTTTAATCAGGGGCATCCTTAAAGTAAATTGGAACCATTCCGTAATATAAGGCACCGCTTCAAAAGATGCTCAATTACAACGCCATTAAGGTGGAATTTCCAATCCTGTGCAATACTGACACATAGCTACCTTGATTTAGTTCGGTGGTAAAGCTCTTTTGGCAGCATGGGGAAAAGTTACTTGCCAGTATAAAACATTCCTTCAACTTATGCCCTTAATATTTTTAAGATTGTCACCCTCAAAGGCAAGAAACCTGCCAAACTTTTTGGAAACATCTTAGTCATAGAAAGAATCTGACAAATTTAGATAGATTAATTTTTAAAACAATGTCAAGACTGAATTTTTTTAACTTGCTGGCGCTGCCTCTTTAAATGTCAGATAAGAAGAAAGGCGATAATTTCTACCAACTACATAGCTTATTAAATTATACACGCCTAAAGTATTATCCTTTTTTCAAACACATCAGCTTTTGATTAAAAGATTGAAAATGACAGAGAATCATGATTTTGAGTAGCATTCAAGATACGACAGATTAATCTTGGGATAAGCGGCCGGTGGAACCTGAGTTCCGCTGGTGGCGGCTGCTGAAAAGCAGCCGTAAAGCGTGCTCTAGTAGTGCACTGAGTAGCTCGCTGCCTGAGCACTGGCATGAAGGCTGGAGCATTCCTGCCTGTGCCAGTAGACCCAGAAGGACCTGCCAAGGCAGGGAAGATGGCAGGAAGGGGACAGGGAAGGTTAGAATGGGGGTGGTGCAGGGACAAAACTTGGCAGGGATGGGGAGGAATGGGGGTGGGGGGGCTGTGGAAGCATCTGGTGGTGATGCACACGCTGGTTCCTATCCTCCCTGGCATCAGACTCCCTGTACCTTTCTCTCCCTGAGCAATGCCACCAATTTTGCTGGTGAAGATTCAAAGAGACCCACTGTGGAGCAGGACACACACAGAAGGGTAAATCCCCTTTCCCCTCTGAAGTCTCCCACTCTCCCCCTTGCTGGATACCGCATGCGCCTTTCTGATATGCTTGCACCAGTGGCCAGGGAAGGACAGGATTAAGCTGTAGATAGAGGTGTTTGAAAATAGTGTTATTTATTTTATTCATTTCCCCCAGCTTCATTTCTAAAAATTATTTATCCTTAGATACTGTATTTTTCGCTCCATAAGACACACTTTCCCACCCCCCCAAAAAGTGGGGGGGAAAGTGTGTGCGTCTTATGGAGCGAATACTGCAGCAAAAAAAAAAAAAACCCTCCGCCCCAGCCCTGGCCCCGCCACCTTGCTCTGCTTCCCCGGGCAGTCAGAGGCTACTCAGAAGTAAGTCACAGAGTCACTGGGGCTCACTCCCAGGAAAGCATGGGTGGGGTGGCAGTCTCGATGCCCAATCCTGTGCATGCCAACTCTGAAGTAAGTCCCATTAGAGTCAGGGGGGCTTACTCCCAGGAAAGCCTCTCTCTCCCCCCTCAAGCCTGGAGCATCACAGCCTCTCTTTCCCTCCCCCACCCCAAGCCTGGAGCATCACAACTTCTGTGTAACACAAACACTTTCCCCCTTCTCTCACACACACAGATGCTCTGCCCCCCCCACACACACACTCACACAGCAGGGGAGGGGTGCTTTCACTCACCTCATCCAGCATCTGAATGTAAGCCCCCCCCCATCACAAAGAAAAAACTGTCTCCTTGGTCAGAATGCCAGTGTTTGCTTATTGCACAAGCCCCAGGTAAGGCTCAGTTCTCACCATAAATCCAGACGTTTGTTGTGTCTTGAGAATTCAAGTTGTGGTTGGACTTTCCACTTGTTCATTTGTATTGGAATCACGGAAGAACTGGCGAGGAGGTAGATGTGGTGTCAGCAGTGGCCCCTTTAAGGGTAAGGCCTGGGCATTCAGCAGAGTGTGCTGCACAGCTGCAGCCACTGGAAGGCAATAGGGCCCTCAGGGATATAAGGAGTACCTGAGGCAGAAAGGGTTTGTGGATTTTGAAGGAGTGCAGGGTGGAGGTAGGAGAGGAGACTGATTAGGTTTATTGAATTTGGAATCTGACTATGGATTGTGACTGGACTTGGATACCCTGATGGATTTGACTGACCTTGGACTGTAATTTGGCTTATTGGTTCTGGACTCTGATTTGGCAACTCTGATTGATGGGACTGATTTACTTGGTATCTGCGGACTGGAACTGGACTCACTTTTACTTGCTGCACCGGTGAGTTGCACAAGGGGGACTGATCAGCCTTAAGCGGGCACAAGGCCCAGTGGATTGGGATTTGGCAGAACATCATTGTAGCAGAAAGATAATGTGATCCCCTATTTGTGTGCACCTGCTTTTGTGAGCTTCATAAATTCTGACTCTAGCGATGATGAGTTCTTGGGGTTTCCAGAAAACTAGAGTACTCAAACCTTTAAGTCTCTCCATTTGTTAATGACAGTGATAATGGTTCTTAATGCCACTGTTGACTGCTGTTCACTTTACATGGTTCAAATGTTATTCTGTTATAGTTTATTAAATATTTTATTACACTATTTTGTTCAGAATATTTTTTTCCTGTTTTCCTCCTCTAAAAACTAGGTGCGCCTTATGGTCAGGTGCGTCTTATGGAGCGAAAAATACGGTACTTTATTACTAATTGTTTTCCTTGTTTCATATTAACTCAATGTGAAAGTAACTTGTAAATGTAAATTGCAAAGACACTAGTAGACTTTTACTAAACTATATCCTAATTTGGTTTTGGATTAAATAAAAACATCCAATCTCCTTCAGGATCGATTACGCTGTTTGGACACTGCTGAATTTCCTTCACACAAATGTTCTTTGGCTTCTGATTGCCCATCTACATATGGTTAAAGTGCTTGCGAAGTACAAGGAAATCATTCAAATTGAACATATTTGCAATAACTTCCTAAAAACATAAGAGCCCCACTGGATCAGGCCATAGGCCCATCTAGTCCAGCTTCCTGTATCTCACAGTGGCCCATCAAATGCCCCAGGGAGCACACCAGATAACAAGAATCTCAAAACACATAGATTCCTCTGCTGTAGCAGCTCAAGAAAGAGCTATGGAAGTGCAACATTTGCTGTAATTTTATATAATCCAGCACACATGAACTTCATCTATGTGAAAGTAGGCAGGCAGTAGCCCAAGCACAGCAAACTTTCATTTGGTAGCACTATGGCACATATGTGACTGTTTTAAGCACTACACAGCTCCAATGTTTTACAAAGTGTTCAAACCTTCACAAAATTTTATTGGACTTCTTTCGTCTTCGACTCTGCATTTAAAAATAACATTCTAAAATGTCCATTATTAGAGAAACATAAAGTCAGTCTTTCATAAAGTTTTAGAAACTCATTAATACCACATTCAAACCAGCCTGTTTATACGGTGGCCCTCAAGTAACAAAATGTAACAGTAATCGCATGGGTCCCAAATACATATACTACAAATATAAGAATAGGTCCCACAGCTTATTCTAATGGAGTGTGTTCTCAAATCTTTGCTTAAGATTGCTGGCAGTGGAATGAAAGTGCCTACATAATAAGCCCAATCCCTACACAAATGCATTTCCACAGACTACATAAATATGTAATCTATTCTCCACCTTTTTCTATCGTAACATCCCACTGGGTGATTCTGATTAGCTGTTCTGCTGCTGCTGCAGTAAAATTCTACAGAGTGCCTGATGGATGCATACAGATTAGTAGTAGTAGTAGTAATAGTAGCAGCAGTAGTAGCAGTATTAGTAGTAGTAACTTTATTGTCGTGCTACAGCACAACAAAATTTATGCACCTTTGAGATACAAGCATAAATATATACTACAATTCCAACAATCACACTCTACACACTCACCCACACATTCTATACAACATGCATCATAATATAAAAACAGTATAACAGACATAATGCCCAGGAGCATGGTAACAACTATATCGCCTTATTCAACGGAATTATGGCTGTGGGATAAAAACTGTTCAGGAATCGTGTGGTGTGTGCTCTAATAGTTCTGCATCGTCTACCCGAAGGCAACGGTTCAAAGAACTTATGAGCCGGATGGAAAGGGTCTCTCAGAATACTATGTGACTTCTGCAGACAGCGAGATGTATAGATGTCCTCCAAAGCTGGTAGATGAAGGTTGATGATGTGCTGCGCGATCTTAATAATTCTCTGTATAGCTTTTTTGTCCCCTGCAGAGCAATTTCCGTACCACACCAAGATATCATAGGTTAGGACACTCTCAATGGTGCAAAGATAGTAAGACACAAGCAGCTGCTGTGACAAATTTAACCTCCCAAGCTTCCTCAGAAAATATAACCGCTTTTGTGCCTTTTTTATCAATTTATTTAGTGTGAATAAAGAGTTACTACAGCCATCCATAACTCAATTCATTTAAACTGCAATCTGATACTGGAGAAGAGTGGGGAGGGCAACGCCTTGATTTGCCCCCTCCCTTCTGAAAGCATTTGTTTGTACGGTGCAGAAAGCTAAAGAGAAATATTGAATCTGAAAATAAAAACTCAGATTTTACTCTTGATTAGGGTGTACATCTCCCTCTGGTAGGGCTAATTTCTCAGAATCAGGAGCGCTTTCTTTTGATGTATTTTATTTTTTAAAAAGTCAACAAAGCGTGAATTATTTTTTATGGTTGATAATTTTGTCACATCACACAGAAGCAAAACAGACTGGGAATCCTCATCAAAACAAGAGCAGATTACCAAAGTCAGGGGTTAAACTTAAAGTCACCGGGCCCTGATGGCATCCACCCAAGAGTTATTAAGGAATTGAAGAATGAAGTTGCAGACCTCTTGACTAAGGTATGCAACTTGTCCCTCAAAACGGCCATGGTGCCAGAAGATTGGAGGATAGCAAATGCCACGCCTATTTTTAAAAAGGGAAAAAGGGGGGACCCGGGAAACTATAGGCCGGTCAGCCTAACATCCATACCGGGTAAGATGGTGGAATGCCTCATCAAAGATAGGATCTCAAAACACATAGACGAACAGGCCTTGCTGAGGGAGTGTCAGCATGGCTTCTGTAAGGGTAAGTCTTGCCTCACAAACCTTATAGAATTCTTTGAAAAGGTCAACAGGCATGTGGATGCAGGAGAACCCATGGACATTATATATCTGGACTTTCAGAAGGCGTTTGACACGGTCCCTCACCAGAGGCTACTGAAAAAACTCCACAGTCAGGGAATTAGAGGACAGGTCCTCTCATGGATTGAGAACTGGTTGGAGGCCAGGAAGCAGAGAGTGGGTGTCAATGGGCAATTTTCACAATGGAGAGAGGTGAAAAGCGGTGTGCCCCAAGGATCTGTCCTGGGACCGGTGCTTTTCAACCTCTTCATAAATGACCTGGAGACAGGGTTGAGCAGTGAAGTGGCTAAGTTTGCAGACGACACCAAACTCTTCCGAGTGGTGAAGACCAGAAGAGATTGTGAGGAGCTCCAGAAGGATCTCTCCAGACTGGCAGAATGGGCAGCAAAATGGCAGATGCGCTTCAATGTCAGTAAGTGTAAAGTCATGCACATTGGGGCAAAAAATCAAAACTTTAGATATAGGCTGATGGGTTCTGAGCTGTCTGTGACAGATCAGGAGAGAGATCTTGGGGTGGTGGTGGACAGGTCGATGAAAGTGTCGACCCAATGTGCGGCGGCAGTGAAGAAGGCCAATTCTATGCTTGGGATCATTAGGAAGGGTATTGAGAACAAAACGGCTAGTATTATAATGCCGTTGTACAAATCTATGGTAAGGCCACACCTGGAGTATTGTGTCCAGTTCTGGTCGCCGCATCTCAAAAAAGACATAGTGGAAATGGAAAAGGTGCAAAAGAGAGCGACTAAGATGATTACGGGGCTGGGGCACCTTCCTTATGAGGAAAGGCTACAGCGTTTGGGCCTCTTCAGCCTAGAAAAGAGACGCTTGAGGGGGGACATGATTGAGACATACAAAATTATGCAGGGGATGGACAGAGTGGATAGGGAGATGCTCTTTACACTCTCACATAATACCAGAACCAGGGGACATCCACTAAAATTGAGTGTTGGGCGCGTTAGGACAGACAAAAGAAAATATTTCTTTACTCAGCGTGTGGTTGGTCTGTGGAACTCCTTGCCACAGGATGTGGTGATGGCATCTAGCCTAGACACCTTTAAAAGGGGATTGGACAAGTTTCTGGAGGAAAAATCCATTATGGGGTACAAGAAATGGGTTATGTCAGAATGCCAGATGCAAGGGAGGGCACCAGGATGAGGTCTCTTGTTATCTGGTGTGCTCCCTGGGGCATTTGGTGGGCCGCTGTGAGATACAGGAAGCTGGACTAGATGGGCCTATGGCCTGATCCAGTGGGGCTGTTCTTATGTTCTTAAACTTAGGGGGGTGTCTGACTATAGTTTTGACTGATTTTACCTGAGGCCAGATCCTGAAAAATAACTTACCACTAATTGTTACCTAAGAACTGTACAGTCTCTAATTTTTTAAAAACATAGTAACAGGTAATAAGATACATTTTTATTCTTTTTAAATTCTGGTCTTCACCACCTTTTTGTAAACACTATCCGTGCACTGTAAACAACATATCAGCTAGAACAGTAGTTCCCAACCTGGGATTCATGTGCTCCCAGAGGCACTCAAAAGGACCTTTAGGGGTACTTGAAAAAGAATGGCATAATGGCAGAAAAAGGCAGGTTGTGCTCCAGAATGCTTTGCAGGACCAGCAAGGAAGGTAGCTAGTTGGCTGTGAAAGCCCCACCAATAGCTAGTTTTTGGTCATCAATGAACCAGTGATTGAAAGATAGCACAGTAAAAAAGCTGAAACATAATATGGAAAGTGATCAATCATCCAGAATTTCTCAGCACACTTCTGGTGCAAAACAGTGCAAAGGCAGAGTCTTCTGTTCTTCAAACAGATAAAAAGAGAATACACTGCGATAAATACATGAGGTCTGGGCTTTCATATAGAGGAGATGAGGGCTTGTATTATTAATTACAAACATTTTGCTAATATGAAGGATACAATTTATAGAAATGGGCTGCCAAGGGATATGCAAGTGAAAAAGGTTGGGAACCACTGCAGCAGATCCATGAATCAAATCCACCTTTAAAGTGTCTGGTGTGTTAAGCCAGAAGCTCTACATACAACATACAACCCATAACTGAGAGTGTGCAATTCAATTCACAGCAGATAGATGAGAAATTTGCAACTCTTTTTACTCAGAAGTAGACCCACTGCTTTCCATGGGTGTTATTCTTAAGTAATGGTGCACTGAATTGTAGCCTGGAACTTTGCTTCAAATGGAAAGGAGGATCCCATCCTGGTGTTGAAAAAAACAGATCTGCTAAATGCAAGCCTTTGCTAAACAGACCCAGACTGCAACAGCATTTGCAAAATGGAACAGAGGAGAAGAAAAGGTTAACTTTGACTGGAATTTCCCAGGGAACTACAAACTAATCTCTGCATTGCTTCTAATTGCCCCCTTGAGCAAGAAACAAAACTTTTCAGAGCAGAAAAGCTCTGCCCTCTGATTGACCCAGAAATAAGGTGAAGTGATAATCGCAGCTAGATTACTTGGCAAAATTTTTACATACTATAGGTGAGTATTTACAGTAGATAATTGAATTCATACTTTATTGACTTGAGAAGGTATAAGGTGTAACTAGATATAAAGGGCAGAAAATCCTTTGAGAAGGAAAGCCAAGGGTTAAATTCTAGGACCACAGGTCAGGGGATAAAAAAAGAACAGATGGAAAACTATTCTCAGGATTGCTCCTGAGAACAATCCTGAGAATTGTTCAGCAAAAGGGCCAAATGTCACAATCATGAGGGTCATGACTGGAAAACTGATACGCTTCACAGCTAAGTTGGGACTTAAAAAACATCACAAAACTGCTTACCCTGGGGACTCTGACCACTCTCTTTTACACAGGGGCTCGTGAATTCATACCAAAATCTTTTTGTCACAGAGTTGCTTTGTTGTCACCAGATCCCTAGGGTTCTATTTCTTAATCAAATATTTAATTAAAAGACCCTTCCGGTTTAAACTCAGTAAGTATTAAGGTGCTCACCATTTCCCCTTGTCTCAAATAGCATAAGAAAATTGGAAACTAACATGGCCACCTGAAATTTCAGCACAAGACAAACAGGTATCCCCTCCTCCAGGTATCAGCACATTCCTTCTCATTTCCATTGACCATTCATGTTGAGTCAAATCCGTGTACAAAAAATCCAGGTATAACAAGGTTGGACCTGTAGTCTCCATTCACCCACACTTTGCCTTAGGTTTTCAACTTAACACTGGTCAAGGGAATGTGTTGAGGCAGAAACTAAACAGATGAAGCTTCCCCAATCACTTGCTAAAGATACACATGCCCACCTGATGTCTATACAAAGCTTCCCCCAAATGCCAAGAAGATCCCCCAAAATGCCAAGAAGATTCCCCAAAATGGGAGGGGGTGGGGGAGGGTGAAATGGGGAAGGGAGGGGGCAAAACTGAGTGGGGAGGGGATGAACAGGGAGGCTGCAGAAGGGTTTGATCCTATCCCCCTTTCCTGCAGCCTCCCCTTCCCCTCTCTCTTCTCAGACTTGCAGTAGGAAATCACTAGCACAGGTCCAAGGAGACCCATTGCAGGGCAGAAGGCTTACAGAGGTACAGGTCAAACCTCATTATCTGCAGGGTTTGGTTCCCTAAACCCCCATGGATGCAAAAATTCATGTATAACCAAACTGGAAATGACGTATTTCCAGTGGTGACATAAATCCACTGTAAAAATGTCCTTTAAATGTTTCTTGTTTAAACAAGAACTGAGTGGGGGGGGGGGGAGCTTCCCAGGAACACCATGGACTGCCCACCAGCTTGCCATGTGAGGCAAGGGAAGCTTCCCCTCCCCACTTATTTCTTGTTTAAATGTTTTTAAAGGGATTTTTTTTGTAGCTCAACCCTGAGCCACAAAAACATAAAACACAAACCTGTGGATGCAAAATCCGTGGATTAAAAGACACGACCTGTATACAGGGATTTAAATTCCGTTGTGCCTCTGAAGCCTCCTAATCTGCCTCCCACTTCTGGATACAGTGCATCAGGTTTTGGTGTGGCTGCGGGGGCGGGGGGGATAGGATTGGGCTCTAAGTGTGCTAAAATGCTAAGCACATTCCCTGGGAATTTCCTGGGAGTTTTAACTCCCTTAAAAACACTGTGAGACTTACTTCTGAGTAAACAGGTGGCTACCCCTCCTGTTCTGGATCTCACCCATTGTTCTTGCCATACAATCAGAAGAAGCCTGGCTGCCTCTAAAGCTGGGCGGGGAAGGGGGTGGAGTGGGAAAAGCAGGCAAACAAGGAGCCATCCACTCCAAAGGGTACTCAAGGATAAGCTGTTTTCATCCCCCCTCCCCCCCAAAAATCTGGTATGCAGTTACAAAACATGCTTTTACCTCCTGTATTGTTTCACATCTAAAAGTACCTTTCCAAGTTGAATTGAGCCCTCCCCGCCACAGAGAAACAACTGCCCTGTGAGGAGGAAGAGTCGAATGAGAAGAAGCACCCACCACAAAGGTACACCCACCTCTCAGTAGAGGTGTTACTTTTGTATTCTACTGATATGTAGAAAAAAATACTGAAAACTGCTTTAGTCACCTCCTAACGAGGAGGAGAAAGTCAGAATATAAATATTTTAAACAAAAAACAGAAATGCCATGTGTCTGTTAGTTCATTTAAGTGCAACCTTAGACAGGTTCACTCAAATAAGCCTTACTGAGGTCAAAGGGGCTTGTTCTTAAGTGTACTGCAGTCCTATCGCACTTGGCATTCTAAGCCCATCTGCTTCATTCTCAGAAGGCAGCTCTGCGTCCATCTCTATGCACTGAGGTGTTTACCATGCCGGTTTTTAAACAAGATTTTAGTGTAAAGACAGGAACTCTTAACAGCAGCACTTCACATCTACTGTAGTTCAAAATAAGGGAGGGTGTTCATTTCACTAATGGATGAACATATGTTTAAGAAACATGTTAAGTCTCATACTATTTAACTATTTAAGTATATATTAAATATAAATAAATATTTAATAAGATTACAAAGAAGGTAAAAAACAAATCTGGAAATCAAAGCTGAACTGCTTTTTTTTAAAATCAGCTCTAAGTTTCTGACAATATATAAGCCAAGTTGAATTGTAGTTGACACACAATGAAACTAACATAACCCAGGAAGAAATCAGTGAAGTTACATGAGCATAAGAAAAGTATCACCGGTGCTATCAGTGACCTACAGAGCAACTGTGCATTCAGTGGGTTCTAAGTTGCTGGAGGCTCAAACTCAGACAACAGCTTTAGGCATGGATCCTCCCACTTTCCCCATCAGCTGGTGAGGGGATCTGTGGCACTGGACACAAGGAATTAGACCTGGAGATAAACCCATCTGCATAGATCCTCTGATGGTCATGAACCCTCAGCTGGTGCCCCACTTGACCTACCACTGATGCCACCTCTGCACAAATTGTACGTTCTGCACACAGTTACTTGACAGTCACTCAAAAACCAATGTGCCACATACGTAGAACTGTACCTAGGTCACTGTGGCTTCTACCATTCAATATATAACTTTAACATCATCCTGATTTTGTTAAAACAGAATCAAGATCAATACTGTTACCTCCATTTGTTTTGTACCCTTTGGACAGGGAGAGCACAGAGGAATATAATGAACAGAAGGGCTTATGTCCTAGTCAAAACGAAGGGATCATTTTCTTTGCCCTTCTGGCCTGCTGTACAAAATCTATACCACATTAATCATTTCTGAGTGCAGTCCCAGTGTGAGGTGGGAGCACAGTGTAATTTACTCTGCAGACATACAACGTTTTCTTCTTCCTCAATTTTTTGTACATCCCACCAGTAATAGCCTATGTCTCCTCACCCAGAGAGAACATCTTTTGGCTAAAGTGATGTTATCCACAGCAAAATGGAAAAAGGAACAATTAAATCCCTATTAAGCATTCATCAGTATAAACACTGAATTTCAGCCCAATTCTAACTTGCACTGGAACAAGTAGGCCAACCAGCCTGCACTGTATTCAGTGCAAGGTAGGTGGTGGTTGGAGGACAAATCAAGGTAAGGGAATATTATCACCCCAGTCAGCCCTATGGGGCTATCCGGATCTGCGCCAGATACTTTGCTAGCATAAATCTGAGCAGCCCATGTAAGGCTGAACGGGCCAGGGGCAGTGTTAGGATTTAGCCTCCACTGCCACGTCCAATTCCCTCTCCCCTTCTGGGCCACATCCGCCTCCTGGACTGACTTCCTGCCACCCTCTCACCCCCTACGCTGACCTACACTGGTTGGCACGAACTCACCCCATCTAGGCACAGATCTGGTGTCCATGGGCTGGCACAGGCCACTGTGCCAGCCCAGCCTGCTCTAAAGGAGGTGTGGATGTGCTTTATGGCACATTTGTCAAACTCCTAGGCCAGTGCAGGGGGCCTGCGCCAGCACAACAAGCGCTGTGGATTGTGCTCTTAAAGTTATATAAAAAACAAATTAGATGAGACATGGTATTTCACAGACACTAGGCACATAGCCATTTACATGCCTTGTAATTAATTATAGCAGAAATGCTGAGGTTAGCAAAACTGAGCACATAGAAGGGCAGTAGAGATGTACCTCGTATATTTGTGTGACCCATAAATTAGTTCCAGACTTCATCTAGCTCAAATAACTTATTACAAAGACCCTTTGACAATAATGGGATCTAATAAAATCTTAGTAACTTGTTCCATTCTTTTAACCATCAAGGCTAATCTAACACCATCTGTTGGTTGGATCCTGGGAAGACAGCACTAGAGCCATGAAAATTTGGCTAACTTGAAAAAGTTAGACATCTTGCAAATCGTTCATGAATCTGACTAGATAAACACAGTATTGTCTCCATTTATTTTGCTATGCATGCTGTTACCCAGAATACAATCTTCATCATGGTGACTCAGACGTGTGCCTTTTTATCTGAGATCAATACTAAGAACATATGGCCAAGGTTTCAGATGCTTGCATATTATTACTGGGTCAATTTGGATGACATTTCCACATGCAAAGGAATCAGGATCAAGTGCATACAGGTTCCTCAATTGGCATCTCCTTTCTGTTCCCACATAGGACATGGGGAGGGAATGTCAGAACTGCCCCTAATTGCATGGTCGATTTTACACCAACATGACTATGGACTGGGGCAGGGACGGCAAGCCTGGTTTACAGGGGAGACATGGGTGTACTTCATTCTTATCTCACAACAGATTGGCATATGATTCTCTCCTGCTCACTGGAATATGAGAACAGGATAGCGTACATATTGATCAGAAAGACCAATTCAAATTTGAGAGCCTATTTGAGTTACTTAAGTAGCAACTTAAATATACAATTCCTAGAATGTAAAGATGTGAAGAGTTGAACTCTCAGAGGATCAAGTATTTCTACCTCATTCAATTCATTCATACTGCAGTCGAATCCAAATGCTTCTTCATTCAAAGTTTCAAGTGAAGGTTAAGAACAAAAAAAAAAATTGTGATAGTTTCTATCAAAGTCTAAACTTCTTCCCTCACTATTTGTTTCAATGACAATAGGACTTCAACATGACAGGGGTTCTTTGGGTTCCCCAACTCTATTTTATGCTCTCTACCTAAACGGTTCCCGTATCAGTTCACTGGCTGCAGTGTATTTTATCTGCAGACAGCTTCAAAGGCAGCATCACCATCCAAGCAATCATGCTTTGATGATAAGAGTGTGCCAAGAATGCCAATTTCCCAGGAGGCTAACTCTACCTGCTGTTAATTTGCTTGTTTAAACATACCATATGGCCATAGATTTTGTTTTAGAGATGAGGATATTCTGAAGCACTGGACTAGGGGGGAAAAAGTTTAACATGCATCCCACAGGAAAGCTTGAACAATAAACACAATCCTGATTATTGTTTTGAGAGTAAATAGATACCATGATTCTAAGATACTACCAGCTTTGTTCTAAAATATACAATGTAATTTTTACTTACCGACATCATTAAAGATATGGCAAGAATGTGTTTTCATGGAAATGTTCACCTTACTAAAGTTGCATGTTTGGGACATTAATCTGCAAAAAGTCACTTGCCTGTTGACTTTTTTTCTTGTTTTTGTTTAAGGGCAAGATTTTCTGAACAATCCATTTAAGTTCTAGTTCGCATTGTAATATAACGTTTGCATTGTAAGTGCACACACTCTCCACTAAAACCACTGATTTGCTTGCTATTTGACATTGTCTGCCTTTTCTTGGTCATCATTTATTTATTTTAAAAGATTTATATTCAGCTTATAAGAAAGTATTGACTTGGTTGTCAAAACGATGCAAGACACTGTTTCTCAAACTGTGGGTCAGGACCCACTAGGTGGGACGCAAGCCAATGGTGGGTCCCCATTCATTTCAATATCTTATTTTTAATATATTAGACTTGATGCTACCATGGTATGTGTCTGCATTTGGGGAAATGTTACAGACCTGTACTTTTAACAAGCTACTATGTCTATTCATTGAACAATGATAGTAAAATGGGACTTACTCCTGGGTATATGTGGGTAGGATTGCAGCCTAGGATTGTGAAAAGTATTCCTGCTTGATGATCATGTCACTTCTGGTCATGACATGTAATGTCACTTCTGGTCATGTCACTTCTGGTGGTTCCTGACAGATTCTCATTCTAAAAAGTGGGTCGCAGTGCTAAAAGTCTGAGAACCACTGATCCAAGGGAACTCACAAATTTTAAAAAGTCATAAATACACTGTTATCAAATCACTGTTTCCTATTGAAGTGCTGATTAGCTTGCTAGTTTCTATGGTCCCCTACTAAAGCACTATCTCACCTGCTACTACAGATGGTACCAAGCTGTTGTTTAAAAGATCACATCTTTCTCTGTACAGTAATCGGTTTCATTTTGCAGTTTCATGCACAAGACATCAGAATTTTAATTCATGGACTTGCTATAAATTTGAAAACCTGTTACTTGATTCAGGACAATTACTCTAGCTAGGAATATGCAGTTGCTAGGCAATCAGCAACTGAAATCAAACTTCCCTGACTGTAGTCAAAGAGTAAATTCTCACCTGTCTGTATTTCCTGAATCTCATTCTATTATGAAAAGTGGTATTGCTGTGTCTTCTCAATGGGGCGAGGGGGAAAAGTCACAAGTTGTATTGCAAGGCAATCTTGTTTTGATAGGAGTCTAATAAGACAATTCTCTAGAGTGGGAGAGGTAGGATGAGGACAAAGGGGGGGTTAATTCCACCCTTAATTCCCCCTCCCTTCTTAATCTTAAAAATTAAGCAACCCATTAATCTGTCAAAAGATGAAGAGGTAGTAACAGGTCATAAATGAATTATTAAACTATTATTCATAATCACCCAGATTAATAACCAGTCATAACAAAATGCATTAAATAGACAGATCCAAGAAGGACACACAGGTAATCAATACTCATTTGTTTGTGGGAACTTAGGTCATAAAGTCCTTTTACCCATGAAAGCCTGAGTAATTATTTCAGTTGTTCAAATAATGTCTTCAAACTAATCAACTAATAGTTTATGTTTACAATCCACCAGTCAGACAGCTGATGTTCAGGACCTCTCAGTCTCAGATAAACATTACTTCAAAAAAGGGTCCATCTTTCTTTCACTAAGTTAGGGAATAGGTACAATTCTAATTGCCTCCACAAGATGATATTAAACACTTCAAAATAATATATGATGAATCCAGTATCTTTTCAAAATCCATGTCTGTTGCACATTCAGCTTTATAATAAATCCATCTCAAACTTACCTCAGAAACCTTTCCATCACACTGTTGCACTTTGCTGGTATGGCTCAACTGCATAGTCAAATCCTGTCATAGCTGTGCTCCTCTGGTGACATCACAGTACAGGTGCTGCACTCAGTACTAAAATTCCAAGCAATGAGAACTAGTCCACCTTTAAAACAAACATGGGTGTTGGGAGAAAAATGCCTCAACTGTCCTGGGTTCCAGAGAGTGGTGCCATTTTATCTCAGTAACTGAAGAAAGACTCTCATCTATAAGGTGACTGAGAATCATTACACTGGGAAAGGTGCACACACCACATTTTCCCACAGGTGCTGCTTGAGACCAGGAATGCCAGTTCAGCTGCACTGGGGTGATGCTCTTCTCTGCTGGCACCACCTCAGCTTCCTGCTGCCCCGAGCTAGGTTTTTGGGTGCCTTATGTCAATGGAGGATGAGGTAGCAGTAGCTGTGGGGACGGCAGCACTTGCAACCATTGCTTCCTCCACCACTTTCCCACTTCTCCAAGGCAACTTCTGAATGCCTTTGGAAGGAGAAACCACAATGAAAGGCAGCTGAGATGGGCTCTTTGGGACACTGGGCAAGTGAATTATGGATCCCTTGCAGATGATTCATGCACATCCGCTTGAGCAAGTCACCAAGTTGTTCTGAATGCTGCTGCATTTCTACTTCACCACAGAAGAACATCAATTTTAGGCGCAAACCTAACCTCTTGTGTCAGTGCTTTCCAGCACTGACATAAGGGCAATGCAGCTCCGAGGTCAGGGAACAAACAATTCCTTACTTTAAGGAGGCCTCCATGAGTGACACCCAACTGCAGGATGCAGCACATGTCCCATTGGCACCGCTATGCCAGTGCTAGAAAGCACTGACATAAGGGGTTAGGATTGCACCCTTAAATGTATAAAATACAAAATATAAATACATTTTAAAAATCATGCTGCCACTGAAAAAATGTGTGCACAAAATATTTGTTGCTTTTATGTTGCAAAGTTTTTGTTTTATGTTTTTATGCAGGCATATACCGGTGTAAAGTGATTTTTTAAAGTAAAAAGTAAAGACCCAACTCCCCAGTATACTTTTTACACTATTCATTTGAACCCCTTCCTGATCCCAGTGTTCTCTTTCTGAATTCTGGAAATAAAAATCCCAGGAAAACCACAGTTTCTGGCACTTTTAGCTCTGCGCCAATGAAGTATTCTGGTATTTCAAAACCTCAAAATCTGTGGGGGAAAATTAGCAAAGGAGAATTCTAACAGCATCCTAAACCTATTTTTTAAAAAAATCAGTAGTAAACAAAGATCAAACACAGAATTAATTTTGTCTATAGCAGTGGTTCTCAAATTTTTAGCATGGGGACCCACTTTTAAGAAAGACAATCTGTCAGAATCCACCAGAAGTGATGTCATGACCGGAAGTGACATCCTCAAGCAGGAAAATTTTTAACAATCCTAGGCTGCATTTCTACCTACAACAATCCTAGGCTGCAGTCCCAGCAGTAAGTCCCATTTACTATCATGTATAAAAATATATACATAGTAGCCAGTTAAAAGTACAGATCTATAACATTTACCCAGAAGCAGTTACATAGCATGGTAGCATCAAGTCTGATATATTAAAAATAAAATATCGAAAAATGAATGAAACCCACCTGAAATTAGTTCGCGACCTACCGAAAGGGTCCCGACATGCATTTTGAGAAACACTGGTCTATAGGATTGGTATTTCTGAGTGTGGTATGTTTCTGAAGACTGAAATGTAGCCAAAAACTATTCTACAACTTTAACTTCATTGTAGTAAATTTAAGCAGGCATTTGCCATAACACAGGCAGTCCATCTCTCCCCCAGAACACTTCCAAAGATTTACACAGGAGGCAAGAACTACTCTTTATACATTTCTGTACCTTTTTGTTTGTTTGATCATTCATTCCCTTTTCATACCAGGAAGATACCTGACAGTTATGAGTTAGTATGTTAATAAAATACCAATATTCTACACTACTTCATTTCAAATTTGGGACCAACAATATATTCCACTTCAGAAACCTGCCAAGCAAGGGCATTCATCTTTTATTGCTTCTGTATTTTGGAGATGCAATAATGCAAGGGTGAGTCACACATTACTTAGTCACCTGCTCTTAAGTGTTGTTACCTTCTATCATATTCTTATCCACCTTTTATTTCATAGTTTATTTAAAGCACCAATAAGATACAAACAATGCCATTTCCAGAAACTAATATATGCTGAAAAATGCATTACTGTAATAACGAAACCATCATCATTCTAATGTCTTCTTATTAATCACATTCTGATTATATTAGCTGGATGTGGAAATTGCAGAAACCACATAAGGTGCCAATATCACAGCTGTTATTTATATATTGGGGGAAAAAACACATCATTTGCACAATGAATATAAAATATGAGATCTACTGCAATGACCAGAAGAGATGCTAGACAGATGCTTACTTGTGATTAAAGGGAGGGAGGTTGCCAATCTATGCTAGAGATTATATGGATACAATTAACACAATGGGCTACAGTCAGTATTTCAAGTTACCTGAGTAAAATGCACATGAGTCTCTATGAGAATATACATCACGGAAGTTAAGTGTCAGTTTAAAGTATACGTTACGTTGGCCTACACAGATCATGAGTGAGCGGAAGCATCTAAACCAGGGGTGCTCAACACATCGATCGCGATCAACTGGTCGATCACGAGGCAAAATGAGTAGCTCTCGAGCCAAAAAAGTGTGAGCACCCCTGCTATAGAACGTCTCGGGTTACATCTTCTCAGCCACGCCTATTGGTCGCTTCTTCTGTCAATCATCGCTTCCGCCCTCCCACAGGAGAATTCTTTCTCCTGTCTCTGTCACCTTCCCACGACTGTGAGACCAGACACCGTCACGTGACATGACCAGCATCTGGAGGAGGTCGTCGCTTTGATTGGTTATCAGGGGAGGCTCGGCGCTCCTTGCCACTCCTAAAATGGCGTCTGGGCGGCGCTGCGGGGGATGGGGAATGAGGCGGAAGTGAAGGTGGAGTGTGTTGACAGGAGCAGGAACGAAGGGGAGCCTGCCTCCTCTGCCTGGCATCAGGATGATTCGCACGGAGGAAGCCTCTGCCCGAAGGAAGGAAATAGAAGAGAAGCTCAAGCAGGTGGGAGTGGCTTGGAGGGAGCGGCTCCCCCCTCCCTCACCCCACACCTGGACTCAGGTGCTCCCCTGCCTGCCATCCTTGGAGTCCCCCCAGGCAGCCATGGCCCCTCTTGGTGCACTTCTGCAGCCACTGCACCCTGGGCATGGCCCGGGCCTGAATCTGCTCCACAGGCTCTCTTCCTCCCCAGTGGACCTGCTCAAGAGTTTAAGGCTACCGTCCTGTCCACACTTACCTGGGAGTCAGCCCCACTTTTTACATTTAAAAAATATTTCAATTGGCAGCCTAATCCTAAGCATGCCTACTCAGAAGTAAGTCCCATTAGAGTCAATGGGACTTACTCCCAGGAAAATGTGGATAGGATTGGGCCCCCAGTTTCCTCCTCATACATGCCTGCGCACATATAGAACTAAAGAGTAATGTTCTTTTCCCCACCCTTTAACAAATATTTTCCCTGCAGATCCAAAAGCAAAGCCCCCATTCTTTCAATTTGCTCACTTGTTTTCCTACAGGATTGGGGGGAGGAGAGAAACTGATTTCATCTAGGATAATTCTGTTATGGCAAATGCTATTATTGTAAAAAAACTCCGGTAGATCTCCAGGCCTTGCTGGGTTTCAAAGTAGCTCTCAAGCCGAAAAGTGTGAGCACACCTGATCTAAACTATTTGCCAACATTTTACTGACTCTGTCTTTCGCAGTGGCTGGATACATTGAAATTTAACAGGTGACGTTTACCTGACATGGAAATTAATAAGAACAGTTGGCAACCTTCAGTCTCGAAAGACTATGGTATTGCACTCTGAATGGTGCTTCTGGAACAGTCTCTAGTGTGGCTGAAAAGCCCGATTTGGGAGTGACAATCCCTTCCACACTGGGAGCAAGTGCAGTCTGTCCCTGGTATGTCTCCTTAGCTATGGGCCTTCCTTCTCTGCCTCTTTGCCTCAGTCTGTTGGCCAAGTGTCTCTCCAAACTGTGAGAGGCCATGCTGTACAGCCTGCCTCCAAGTGGGACGCTCAGAGGCCAGGGTCTCCTACCTGTTGAGGTCCACTCCTAAGGCCTTCAGATCCCTCTTGCAGATGTCCTTGTATCAGAGCTGTGGTCTACTTGTAGGGCGCTTTCCCTGCACAAGTTCTCCATAGAGGAGATCCTTTGGGATCCAGCCATTATCCATTCTCATGACATGACCAAGCCAACGCAGGCGTCTCTGTTTCAGCAGTGCATAAGTGCTAGGGATTCCAGCTTGTTCCAGGACTGTGTTGTTTGGAACTTTGTCCTGCCAGGTAATGCGAGGATGCGTCGGAGGCAGCGCATGTGGAAAGCGTTCAGTTTCCTCTCCTGTTGTGAACGAAGAGTTCATGACTCACTGCAGTACAGAAGTGTACTTAGGAAGCAAGCTCTGTAGACCTGGATCTTGGTATGTTCCATCAGCTTCTTGTTGAACCATACTCTCTTTGTGAATCTGGAAAACGTGATAGCTGCTTTACCAATTTTTTTGTTTAGCTCAGTATCAAGAGAAAGAGTGTCGGAGATTGTTGAGCCAAGGTACACAAAGTCATGGACAACCTCCAGTTCATGCGCAGAGATTGTAATGCAGGGAGGTGAGACCACATCCTGAACCATGACCTGTGTTTTCTTAAGGCTGATGATCAGTCCAAAATCTTGGCAGGCCTTGCTAAAACGAATCATGAGCTGCTGGAGATCTTTGGCAGAGTGGGTAGTGACAGCTGCATCGTCAGCAAAGAGGAAGTCATGCAGACATTTCAGCTGGACTTTGGACTTTGCTCTCAGTCTGGAGAGGTTGAAGAGCTTTCTGTCTGATCTGGTCCGGATCTTCTGTTGCAGTTCCAAAGGCATGCTTCAGCAGGACAGCGAAGAAAATCCCAAACAAGGTTGGCACAAGAACACAGCCCTGCTTCACTCCACTTCGGATATCAAAGGGGTCTGATGTGGAGCATCAAAGACAACGGTGCCCTTCATGTCCTCGTGGAAAGACCTGATGGCATTGAGGAGCCTGGGTGGACATCCGATCTTGGGGAGAATCTTGAAGAGGCCATCCCTGCTGACCAAGTCGAAAGCCTTTGTGAGATCTATAAAGGCTATAAAGAGTGGCTGTCATTGTTCCCTGCATTTCTCCTGCAGCTATCTAAGGGAGAATACCATATCGGTGGTGGACCTGATGGCTCGGAATTCGCACTGCGATTCTGGATAGACACTCTCTGCAAGTACCTGGAGCCTCTTTAGTGTAACTCGGGCAAACAGCTTTCCTAAAATGCTAAGGAGAGACATGCCGCTGTAGTTGTTGCAGTCAGCCCTGCCGCCTTTGTTCTTGTACAGCGTGATGATGTTTGCATCCCTCATGTCCTGTGGTACTGTACCTTCTCTCCAGCAAAGGCAGAGGATTTCATGCAGCTCAGTGGTGATGATCTCTTTGCAGCACTTTAGGACTTCAGCAGGGATGCTGTCTTTCCCAGATGCCTTGCCAAAGGCAAGGGAGTCCAGGGCCACGTGAAGTTCTTCTAGGGTTGGTTCACTGTCAAGCTCCTCCAACACAGGCAGGCACTCAATGCTGTTCAGCGCTTCTTCGGTGAACAACAGGGCATGGATCCCTAATAGCAAGATGTTGCCACATTTGACCAAGTTGTTAGTATTCATACAGCAACTCTGATTATTCAAAATTCTTCCCATACAACAGCACAATAATCCTACATCAACTCTGCAAAAATATGCCCAGCATTTATTTATTTGTGTCCCATCCTATTCCCTTCCCCCAGCAAGAATAACTAAAATTGTGCAGGTGGAGACTAGCTTTATGGTTGTCATAAAGAAGATTCCACTGATGAGTGCAGCAGGAGTGGACCCACATAACTGCAGTGGACCCACATAACAGCAGACCCACAGACACTTACTAGAGCAGGTAAGGCTGCACAGGGGGTTGAGGGGGAGGCAGGTAGGGGAATTAACAGGATGGGGAATGGTGCTTTAAGGGATAATGGGTGGAATGGAGTGGTGATAGCGGTGGGGGGAGGAGGGTGGACTGGGCCTGAGAGGGAGGTGGGATCAGCAGCAGTGGCACACACCGAATCAGTGGCATATGAAGGGCTTCTGCCACCCAGGGCCCATAAAATTTTGGCATCTCCATAATATAATAATTAATAAAATTATTATGATGATTATTATTGCATCCAGATTAGTCATTCCCCAACAGTTCAAAGCAGGATATTATATTAATCATTAATTAAATGCAGATATTAAAATATATTAAGATACAGCGATATATAATTACAAATGATCAACTGCTGTGGGTGCTAGCGCAGGTCGATTTTGTCTGGACCAGCAGGACTCAAGTTTTCAACTTCGTAAGCATGCCAACAGAATCGCTTTACCAAATGGACTTTGTGAACAACCAGTCTGACCAACCTCACAAATGCACACTCCCCTGGGAACCCTAATCCAATTAGGTTGCCATCCTATGCACACTTTCCTGGGAGTAAGTCCCGCTGAAGACCATGGGATGTACTTCTGACTAGAGAAGCACAGGATTGTGCTCTTAGTCATTTCTCCCTGGATAGGATTGAGCCCTTTATTCATTAACTTTCTCCAACAACTGGTGGGGAAAAGAAGCAAGACTCATCATTTTAGAAGTACAAAGTATTTTTCCCACCCATTGGCTGGAATCTCCAGCCTCTCCTCTTCAGTCAAACAACAAGGTTAATAATGGATCCCTGGATAAGAGCCACCACTGGCTGGGTAGGATTTGAGTCTCACTCGCCCGCTCACCCTTACCCCTGCAGTCTCTGGCTGGTTGGCTGCCCCTGGCTGTCTCTCCCCCATCCCTGGATCAGGGCCACCACTGGCTGGCTGGCTGAGTGTCCAAGCCTATGCATGTCTACCAGAAGTAAGCCCCAGAACAGTCCAAGGACCTTACTCCCAGAAAAGTGAGGGTCGGACTGCAGCCCCACTTGCCCACCCTCCTGCCCTCTCTGGTTCCGTTCCTCAGGAAGTAGCCCCCTTCCCACGCTACTCAGCCCCCCCCCCCACTTCTCTCTGCTGAAGGAGCACCACAGTCAAAAGAACTGGCACTGTCGTCACACAGCTGCTGCACAGGAGGAAGAGGAGGAGGGTGCCCCTCAGCCTGGCTCCATTGGAGCTCCTGCACTGACAAAACTGGAGGCAGCACTGGAAGGCTTACAAACCCCACGTGCCCAGTCAGCCTCACTGCCCCTTCTGGCTTGCCCGCAGGACTTCCTTCCCTGGGCCTGGACTCCGCCTCCCCCACCAATCAGAGCGAGGGAGGGTAGGTAACTTCCATGCTGCCCCAGAGCTCAGCAACAGGCAGCAGTGGCTCTTGGACGCTGCATGCCTGCAGTGGGTGCCCACTGCGCTGCAGCCACCATGTTGGAGGGCAACTTGTCACTCCCCCATCGTGGCACCAGAGCCCAGCGGTCTCCTCGACCACAGCCTCACTATGCTAGTGCACCAAATCTCGACCCTCTTCCCAGACCTAATCTGCTATCACAGAAAAACACGGACTTGTTCCAGAGATTGAGCTGACACAGGTCTGAGTTACCCCATAGTGGCTGCTGAGGTTTACCCTGGGGCAAGGGGACAAATGTTCCCTTACCTCAAGGAGACCTTCAGCAGCCAAAAATCCCCTGCAGTATGCAGCAGAAGCTGTGCCAGTGCCGCTGAACCACCACACAGGGATTCTGATAGGCTTGGGCAATTTAGAAACTGCTTTGCTGCAAGCAGGCCCAAAGCGATGTACAACAAAAGTAAAGCCAGAACAAACAATCCATAAATACACTGCTAAGGCAACCTACTGGGCTCAAGGCAGATGTGAAACAGGAGTTTCTGGCTGATGATTCTCAGCCCAATCCTATGTTTCCCGGCACCTGGACGAACAACGGTGCCTAAATGGTGCCTGCCGTATCCTTCAGGCACCGGGAAGCCACTGGATGCCTCATCTGAGGAAGGCAATATTCGTTACTTAAGTCTGTGCCAGCTATAATGGGGTTACTGGAATCTGTGCCAGATATTTTGCCAGCGTAATCCTGAGTACCTCTACGTCAGGCTTTTCAGCCCAACACAGAGGATAAAATCTGGAGGAGAAGGCCTCTGCTGGTCTCACAACTCTTATGGGCTGGTTCCTCCCCCTGTCAAGCCCTCTCTCTGTCCCAGAATGCCTCCCCCCACCCTGAAAGGCCACATCACTGCCCAGCGATCATACTCACCTCCAGCGGCTGCGCTGGGTCCTCCTCCCAGCTCTGTGCCCAATGCTAACTGGCACTGTCCCGGCACTGGCGCTCCTTACTCTGAGGTTGCTGTAAAAGTGCTTTATGGCATGTTTACAACACCTAAGTGCTGACACTATGGGCCCATAGGATTGGGCCCTCTATCTCATAGCCACTGTTTCTAGGGCTGGATAGCAGAAGGGCCCCTATCATAGATGAGAGATGAGAGAAAAATCAGGAAATCCTTGGTGAATTTGTCTCCTGGGCCCTCAATAAACAAGTAAACCATATATTTTAAAACAATACAAGTGCAGCAGAAGGGCTGCTTTAATCGCTCATTGATCTTCATATATGCAGCTGGTCCAGAAAGCCATGAGTGACAGCAATAGCAGAGCAATATTATATCAATTCATTGAATGCTTATAGGCAGCTGACTCAATTGCAGAGTGATAAGCCATGTCAAAAAGGCATGAAAATAATTTCTTTCCTTTAGCGTCAATTCAAGGTGTGATATAAAAACTGTCCTGCTTTAGGTATACAAGCAGAATTTCTATTATCCACCTGTCAAAAAAAGCCATTTTGTTCAAGAAGTATCTGAAATCAAATGAACCATAAAACCTGTCTTTCACAATACCCAAAAAGTTATTAATACTCTTGGGAAATTCAGGAAAGGGTTGATTCCTATAAACACTTCAAGGGAGCATCTTTACAGGTGTGTCCTGCATCCCATGTTTTTAAAAGTATTGCGCTAAAATTCAATTGTGGAAAGATATCTACAAAAAGACAATGCAAAATGATGTACAAATGTTACTGAATGGCAGCAACTTCCAAGACAAATGAAAAGGAAATTTTTCCCCTGCATCACTTAACTTATAGTATCCAACCTCAGAAGTCTGGATCTTCTTGACTCTGGAGTATATGTAGGAGGTTTCAATTGCAAGTATGATTCCCAGCACTCAGAGGTTCTCAATGGTACAATTCCCTTAAGTTGTTGCTACTATGGATACTCTGGAATACAGTGAACAAAAAAACCCTGTGCTTTAAGGCCTACCAGACCTTCATCATTATCAATCAGCCATGCTGACCTCTAGTTCCCTGCTCTACAAGGGTAACTTGGGAAGTGGGCAAGGAAGGGCAGTCAGGATGATTTGGCTGGGGGAAAGTTCATTATAAATGAGATATGAACTTCAGAAGAGTTTGCTCATTCCATAAAAGACCTGGGAAGACTGAATTCCCCCAATTTCAAAATTCATCCCATCACTAGATGTGTCTTTATGCAGTGAATTTTGCTCTATAAGTACTACCCTTGAAGACTAAACAGTTATATTACACAGGCCTACAAAACTGAGGGTCAGAAAAGTTTTTCCAAAACTTTATGGTGGTTTGATATGAATTTGGGTGCCAATTCCAAAAATGGCATCCATTTTGCCCTATCACGTCTAGTTTTGGAGATATAGTATAGCCTCATTAGTGAATGGTTCAAGCAGCTTCCTCATGAGGAAGCCATGGTGTAGGCTTCCTCATGAGGAAGCTGCTTGAACCAGTCACATAAGAACATAAGAACAGCCCTATTGGATCATATCTCCAAAACTAGACGTGATAAGGCAAAACAGATGCCATTTTTGGAATCGGCATCCCAAATATATACCCAGGAATTGGTGTAACGTTTACGGAAGCAAAATGAGTGTGGGCATGTGTTATTAAACCTTTCAGAATGTTCTCACCCTCGTTTACCTACAATCTGAACAGTCACTGCAACCAAGCAGCACTTAACTATTACAAGGCTGCAAAAGCATATTAAACTATGAGCAGAATGATTTTTGAAGGGGAAATTTCCACTAAAAGTGTAGCCTCTTTTGCCCTTCTCCAATTTACCAAAGCTTGATTACTACCACCAAAACTAATCTGGTCCTGTCTATCATATATCACTGTTAATACAGCATCTATCTAGTTCTCTCTCTTAAGTAAAATCAATAATGTAAACAGCTAAATCATTCCTCTAAATTTTTCAGGGGTTGAAATCCGTGACTAAAGAGGTCATGCAAAGTTGAGATCTCCAGAGAATCTTTATTTCAATAATGGCAACTTTTAAAGAAGAAAGTTTATATTGCTTAGCTGGACACATGAGAGTTCAATGAGTTTCTTTTTAAGGCTACTTTCATTAGGAATTAAATAAGAAATAAAGTGTGTATTAAAACAAACTATCAATCTTCCTTGCTCTGTAGTTCAAGGGGAAATAAACCCAGAACTTAGTATATGACTAAAGAACTGAAGACTAAAAGTTCTATTAAGATTAACATTTCAGGATTATGCTTATGAAATAATTCTCTCCTTCGTGTACATACTTTTGTTTCAAATGCTTAAATTTAGCCTTGAAGTGCCACTGAACTTCTCATAAAGAAATCACTATTATGAAAAGGTAGCCCAGAATGTCACACATTAAATGACTAAATTACAATAAGTATCTACATTGTCCGATTATAACTTGATCCTGTTTTGGAATGGATCCTGTTTTGGATCCAAAACATTTGGATTGAGTCTTAGCATACTCAGTGAATATAGTGCAGCACTCTAAGTGAAGCCCAAAGGGTGCACCTCCAAAACATTCCCTTCTCATCACAGCACAGTAAAAGCACAGGATGCGGCAGTTCTATTCAGTTGGTCCTGCCCCGATTCTGATGGGCAAGTGACTAATGTCTTGATATACAGTATTCCCCACTGAAAGAAGTACACCAATGTCAATGGATACAAAAGTGGGCTTGGTTCATGCTCTGGTTTCCACAGAAAATGCAACTAAAAAAACAAAATCAAAACAAGAACCACCAAATCTCAGGCAACTGGCTTTTCCAAGCTTCTTGACCTAGGAGTGCTGGACTTCAACACAGAGATCAAACTTTAAGAAAAAAGTAACAGTGTTATGACTGTCCACACTACACACCTTCATTGTTCCTTAGATATTGGACGTGGAATCCACATCAATCACATGAAGCTATTTGCTGACTGCATTTTGAATGCATTGCCAGAAAACTACTCTTTTATTTGACTGAATAAACATCTTCACCACTGTGAGAAAATGATGTACTGAGGAAAGCAATATTACCACAGCTATAACTAAATTTAATACCCAGAGAAATAAGAACGGGAAAGCTCTAAGGGTGTAGTGGGTTGATAAATGAATTTATAAAGAACAGGCTTCCAGTAATGATTGAGTCTATTACCTGCTAGAATGATCCCGGTATTTGTATTCTTCTGCAACAGCACAGGATAAAAGACAAATGCTTCATTTAGAAAAGCTTGAAAAAACTTTCCACCTCTGAAGTTTACTACTCTTTTGGACTTGTGTTCTAAAAGCAGCTTTTAAAAGCCAAACATTTACTTCAATCTGCATGGATGACTTTAAAAGGCTTATACTGGATAAGATGCACCTGTGTCCTACAGTCACTTTATTGTGTTCCCTGCAGGCCCTGGCTGAAAGGCTACTGAACCTCAAATTTCATTATACAAACATGGTTTCTTGGCTTCTAAAGTTATTGCCAAGCTCATCCCAAAAAGCAGAAGGAATGAAACAGTGTGGAGATTGATTTTTATTGGACCCATTCGTGTAGATGAAAAAATGCCCAGCTGGAATTTTCACGTAAATATGCTTTAACGACTTGCAGCCTTTTCCCATCTCAATTTGACTTCATAGAGAAATAAACTGCCTTCCCAACTTGGGGCTTCTACTTTTGATGTTGAATTCAGACTGTTGGTATGTATGTAGAAATATATGGTACTTGGTAAAAAATAGGAATTTGGTAGCATCCAGTAGCTTGTTTTGGTAGAAGAAACTATTGCTCAGGGGTGTTCAAACATTTTGGCAGGAGGGCCACATCATCTTGCTGACACAGTGTTGAGGGCCGGGAAAAAAAAAGAATTAATTTACATTGAAATTTGAATATATTTACATAAATGAATATATTAAAGATGGAACATATGTATGAATGAATGTCTCGTCATAGCTCAAGGCCTATAAAAGGCCTTGAACAAAGCAAGGTCAGCTTTTCCTTTGCTGCCGCTGCTCTTTCACAGATGTGAAACAGCAAGCAGCGAGGGAGCCCTCAGTCCACAGCTTGAGTGAGAGGTCAAGCAGTCAGCCTTTGTGCCGAGAGTAGTCACGTTGGGCCAGCACAGGCTCCAGCAAGTCTCCAGAGGGCCAGAGGATCACTGGAGACTGGGGCCTCACTGCAGGCCAGACTGGGGGTCCCTGGGGGCTGCAAATGGCCCCCAGGCAGAGGTTTGGACACCCGTGCTCTAGGGCAGTGGTTCTCAAACCTTTCAGCATTGGGACCCACTTTTTAAAATGACAATGTATTGGGACTCACCCAGTTTTACAATACTTTAAAAAGTGATCTAGAAAGAATATTTTTATTACTTTTATTTATTTGCAAAAAGCTCGGTCTATTTCTTGTAATGAGGCAGCCCTAATGAGTAGCCTCAAGGTTTGAGGGGCTTAGTTATGTGAACCAGACTTCACCTATACTCACTACCTGTTATTGGGGGGGGGGGGAACACATCAGAAAACAGATGCTCAAAACATTTATCTCCCTATATTTACACAAGATTGCAAAACTGCTTGCAAACTGCAAGAGCTCAGTTGATGACTGCCTTGCAAAGAGCTATCTGATTTCTGAATAGCTGCAAAGCTTGAGACAATTAGTTATGTTATCTGATCTTTCCACCACCTGCCTTTTCACTGGAGGCTCAGCAGGATCCAGCAGAAATCAGGTCCCAACCCACAGTTTGAGGAATGCTGTTCTAGGGGATGAGACTTTGGATTCAAAGGAAGATAACTGCATTAATAACCAGTGGGTAGCATATTAAGTAGACAGACTTCAGAACAATATAGAAAACAATGAACTTGTACAATGAAAATTATGATTCACTACGGCTCCAATCTTGTGCATGCCACCTCCTGGCGGCGCTCCTCCTGCACTGGCACTGACTGTTGTAGAGCAATCAGTACCATTCATAAAAGGTGCCCTGACAGCATGCTAGTTGCATGGTGCTGGATGTGCCAGCAGGAAGACCTGCACCTTCCCTCTCACTGCTCAACAGAGCAGATAAGCCAGCAGGAGAGGTGGGAGGGGTGGTGGAGGGCAGAATAGGGAGGTGGCTCCATGGCAAAACAGGGAGGTGGCAACAGGGACAGGGGTGGGTGGACCAGGCCCAGGAGGGGGCAGGGTTGGTGACACTGGACCACACATCCAAGTGTGGGTCATCCACATAGTGGGTTCATGTAGACCTGTACCAGCTATCTCACTCGTGCAGGTCCAAGTAGAGTCTCCTACATCATGGATGCTCACTCCAAGATCAGGGAATGATTGTTTACCCAGAGATCTCTGCAACTGCCCACCCTCCACAGGATGCAGCAGTCACTAGCGGCCCCACTGCATTGGCGAAGGGGAGAAGATTTGGTTGTTGGTATTAAGTGCTGAAAATATATATTGTACACACTAGGTTGCCTGGATTAATTACATGTATTTACATTTATTATTTTATTTTGTTAGCTAGTACCAAAAATCTGGCTCTAACTCTAGGTTTTTATATGAGAAAAAAAAGGGAAAATACAGAAATTGGGAAGTATGTCTGGATTCATGGTGAACAGTCAATCAATTAACATTTTACACTGGTCACTATAAAATTACAGAAGTAGTATATGATCTAATGTTTCCATTTCTTTTGATCGAGAAGGTGGCACACACGCAGACTATTGGAATAGTATACAGCAAATGCCATTTAAAACAAATGTTTACAATGGTTTTATTTACAAATACCACAAGGACAATACCGCATATTTCTTGAACTCTCTGATCTGTAACCAATCAATTGGAAAGATCAAAGAGTGGTGTCCACATTTTCTTGGTGGATATCAGACTCTCTCTTCACCTTCATTATCTTGCTATTACGTAATCTAGAATAATTGCACACGTCTACCAAAACACACATGCACACAACTTTTTTTTTTAAATTACCCAGGATGTCTGAACAAATTTAGAGTATTTTTGGGGTGCTGAATCCAAAAACAGTTTTGCCTGATTGGCTCTGATTTGGGGGTACAGCATAGCCACCTTATGTGCTAATTCAAGCAGTTTCCTCATGAGGAACTCATGGTGTTGGTCTCCTCACAAGGAAACTGCTCGAACCAGCACACAAAGGTGGCTATGACATACCCCCAAAACTAGAGCCATCTGAGCAAAACCAATGCCATTTTTGGAGTCAGCACCTCAGATATACCCAAGAATAGGTCTAACACCAGTAAAATCTGTGTAAGCCTATGTTATTTTTCCATCTTCTTGTAATTTTATTAGTGTCTAGTTACTCAAGTGTTACTGCTAGAAATAAACAAATCCACCCTAAAATAGATATTTTCTAACTAGAGGATTAAAGAACAGTAGGACTCTTCTAGAGGATTAAAGAACAGTAGGACTTGTGCATTATGGGACAGAGATCTAATTAGAGCACCAGGTTAACTTCCAGCTTCCAAGCAAACAAAAGAGCTTAAGTTTTACTAGACATTTTTGCACCTGTAGAGTATACCGAGCTGTTGTTAAACCCTTTTAAATAGTGCAGCATGACTCAGTCATTTTCCAGCAGCTCAGAATGGTTCCTGGTCTGTCAAAATTTTTACACAAAATAAAATTTTGAGTTTTTTGAGTTTAACACAAAATAAATTTCTAACTTTCTTGACAGCCATAACGATAAAAGCATTTACATAGGATCAAACAAGAATCCTCCCAGGTAAGAAGGTATATATTTACTCAACCAGGAATTTAGGTTTAATCACAAGCACAACGAGCATAAAATTGATCAAATAAAAAGAGCAAAACAAATCTACCTATAATTGCTCAAACAAATGTAGTTGGCAGGTTGTTCTCTCTTATACAGCTGTTGACAACCCAGAGGAAGTGGCATCGGACTTGAGCCATAAATCAATGTTTTCTCTGGTCTCTTGGCAGGAGATGCAGTGCTGAATCCAGAAAGTGTCACTTACGCTAACTTTGGGCTAAAGATAGAAAAGCAGTGTATTTATAGGAATTTTGGCTGAAAGATTTTTGCAAGGGCTTAACTTGATTTAGGAATAATTTCACAGTACAGGACATGTAGGAGGCATTTCTTGATTTTGCCCCAGCTAATGTGTACTCAGTGCAAAGATTTAAACAAAGTAGCAGCATACCAAGGTCATCTGGCACCTGAGGCCCATAAATTTTTGGCACCTCCCCATGACAAAATTATTATTAGTAACAGTCATGACATGACATGAATAATAATAATAATGGCCAGAGAAGAAGTACAGGCAGTGAAAATGTTCTTTTAGTGAACTGTGTGTGTGTATATATACTGTATAACTGTGCGTGCGCACACAAACTTTGTAAGTTTGTATATTTATACTTGTACATTTATATATAACTTTGTAATTTCATATTCATGCCAATAAACATTCTTCTCTTGGATGGCTGCAGCCAGCACTAGCCAAATCGTGGCTGCAGACAGGGTCATCCCCACCGCCCTGTCTTGGGGCAGCCTGGCACACAGGGGAACGCCCCCTAAACCACCCTCTTCATATGCCACTGAAACAAAAGATCAACAGATAATTATATGCCTCTTGTAAATGGAGGCAGGTTGACCCACTGAGGTCAGACTTGCAGAACATGATATAGCTTGTTACAGTCTTAATTCAACATGACAATAGTATTACATCAAACTTTGGGGCACTTAAAATACACCATTAAGAAGTTGGTACTCCTTACTTGACCAAGTATCTTACTTGACCAAGATTAACTCAACTAACTTCAGTAGAAATTTCTCCCAATTTCAAACAAAGGAAATGAGTTCAGAAGCAAGCAATGGTGTTCTGCTACAGGGAGTTAGAAGCACAAATTCTATACTAATAAGTCTTGACATTAATGTACTGTGTTGAATTCTGGTCACACCATCTCCAAGAGGATAGAGGCAAATTGAGAAAGTTCAGACAAGGGTAACAAAAATAACTGGAGGCACGAAAAGTCTTTCACATGAGGAAAGATCTAAAAGGTTAAGACAATTTACTGAGGAGCTGAATAAGAAGTGACATGATATAAGTCTATAGAACAATACATGGCATAGAAAAGGTCAGTTCTAGTTATCTTCCTTACCCTCTTTTTCAAAATAAATACTGAGAGCAGAAGACATGTTAAGAAAGGTTTCAGATAATGGACCAATGGCTTTCACTCATATGGCCTTTATATTCCCCTGCCTGCAACGAATTTATAGTTTTTTCTATCTGATTTTGTCAATAGCTGTTTAAGACGACCTGTATGCTTGTCCATGTTTATTGCCCCAATAACTCAATCTAGAAGTGAACACTTGTTCTGAAGAACAATCCTAAAGACAAGGTGTCTAGAGCAGTGTTTCTCAAACTATGGATCGAGACCCACCAGGTGGGTCACAAACCAATTTCAAGTGGTTCCCCATTCATTTCAATATTTTATTTTTAATATATTATACTTGATGCTACCATGGCAAGTAACTGCATTTGGGGAAGTGTTACAGATCTGTACTTTTAACGGGCTACCCTGTATATGCTTTTAACAATGACAGACAGTGGGGCTTACTCCTGGGTACGTGTGGGTAGGATTGTAGCCTAGGATTGTTAAAAATTGTCCTGCTTGATGTCACTTCCGGTCATCACATCACTTCCGGTGGGCCCCGACAGATTCTCATTCTAAAAAGTGGGTCCTGGTGCTAAAACCACTGAGAACCACTGGTCTAGAGGATTATGGGCACTTCTTTTAAGAGTGAGTATCATAGTATATAGCACAAACACCACTAGTTAGTAAATTATGTTTTACTACCAAAACAATAATACTAAAATATAAACAGTTCATAGTTTCTCATCAGGTTATAGCCCGGCAACTCCTAGTAATTTTCTGACTCACTGTTTCTTTTCTTTTTTTCATAGCAGCAAAAAGAATGCCAGTCTGTAAAATTGTATTTTGTCCTTTCAGCTACGGATACTACATTTCCATGTATATGGAGTTTTCAGACTGTGGCAAAGACGTTCCTTTTGAGGTGGTGAAAACTATCAGGGAAGATTGTAGTAGGCTTAGGAAGGTATAGTAATTTTGGTGTAGGGCTTAGACCTGGAAGAGCCAAGTTAGTGTGCTCTGCTCAGCCATGAAACTTCCTAATGACTGACCCAAGGTCACCTATGTCCCAGCTTATTCTACCTCATAGGACAAAGTTTTGAGGAGGAAAGGAAGGATACACGCACACTATCCTGAGCTCCTTGGATGAACAGTGGTATAAAAAGCTGCTGCTTTTTCAGTGTTTGGCTTTTAGCTTCTAGCTGTTGCAGCCTTATGGAATTTAGAAGTCTATGGTTATTTTAAAGTAATTATTGTATATTTTTTTATTTTATGAAAGCCGCCTTGTGTGTCCTCATAAGTGGAGAAAAGGCAGGGTAGAACTATATTAAATTTTTGAAAATAAATGAAAAATCAATTAATGTTGTGTAATGGACTTTGTGGTGGACTGACAGTTCATCAGTGGTTTAGCTCCTACATAAAATGTGCTTTTTAAAAAAAGTTAAGAGCATATGCATGGATATGTGTTGAACAGTGTCACTCATCAGCAACATGCCACAGGTATCAGGTATTACACCAACAGGTGTAAATGATACCTGAATATCCACATTTTGTACTTTATTATGCAATTGGGATTGACTTTGGGAACAATATTTTCCCTACAACAAGGATTATTGTTTTGAGTACTGGGAAAATGCAGTTTTCACAATAATAGTACTACATTTGATAAAGATGTCTGAATGCAAGTCTACAACATCAAGGTCAAAATTGCACTCTTTATACAGAATAAAACAATTTTTTTTAAGAAGCTCTCAAGTCAACTGGGACCTTCTGCATACAAATAGATGCTCTTCCACTACAGTATCATTCTCAAAGTCAAGACCGTAAATGTAATACCAGTGACTTATGGCCACTCCTGATTGAGGGATGATCCTGACACAGCAACCTGGAAGTGAAAACTTAAATTTAAAAAACAAAACACTACCCAGGAGCCAAAGTAGGAGAATGCTTTTACTAGGACCAGCCAAAAAGCAAAAAACGGGTAAAATAGCATGCTTTCAAAATCTATAGATCTGTTTTTCAAGCTGGACTATCCATTTCATTCAGTGCACAAAGTGAAATACTCAATAAATAGGCATAACTGTATACAGAGAGAAAACTAATTTCACACAGCAGAAGCCTGGCTCCTATACACAGCGGCACTCATCAAGGCAAAGGCACTTATCTCCCCACATTGAGGTAGCCCAGATTGAGGGAGCTGGGTACACAGCCCATGTGCTTGTTTAAACTTGAAAGGGAGAGGAGCTCAAATGAATCAGAGCCAGAGTCAGCAAGCTTTCGAGCTAAATGTATTATTTTCAGCCTCTTTAAGACTTAAAATAAAAGCCTTGCTTTGGGTACAGCTTGAACATTTAGCAGACTGAAGAGGGAGAAATGAACTCTCTTTTCAACGAGTCTCCTTCCCCTATGGGCTAGCCTGGTACGGTAGGGGGCTATTTTTCACAGGATAGGGACATCTCAATAGTGACAGTGATTTTAGAAAAAGTGTGTGATGCATTTATTTTATGGTTGCTACTACTCCATCTCTCTCCCCCTCCCTGTGCCAATACCTGTGTAGTTGCTGGATGCACTCTCTCTCTCTCTCTCTCACTTGCTTTCTGTGCCATCAGTTTGTGGCTGGGTGGCAGGCTACTAGTGCCCATTCTTTGCTGTCTTGCCTGCTTTTCAGCAGCAACTTGCGATATCTTGCTCTCGCCTGCCAGCCACTGCTGTTGTCTCTGCCTCTTTTGCAGCTTCTGAAAGGTCTGCTCAGTCCATCAGCGGCAACTGCACAGATGCAACACTGAGCCGTGACAGCTTGTACAGCGCAATGACTGACTTCCCCTGCATTGGGTGAGGATACAGGATGGGATGCGATGGGACAGTGGGGGGTCGACTGCAATTTGGCAGGGGGAAGGGTCACAGACCTCAATTTCACCAGATACTTGTGTCCACACACACAACGCATTTCCAGTCCCTGGGGGAGAAGCAAATCTCTTCTCCATGTAATCTACTACCCACCCACTTCCTTGCACTCTGACACACAAACCTTTACCTTGGAATGACATCTGAACTTACTGATACACAAGGGACATTGAAGAGCATTCATGAGTACTGTTAGGTCCATATGTTAATGTCATTTCACTTTAGCATTCCCAACACTGCAACTTACATGAAAATAGAGAACCCTCATAATGTCAAGTAATCAGGTAATGCTGTGCCACAGACTCAACTTTGCCAGGCAATGCCATGGGACAGAAAAGAGATGTGAAATGGCTGCTTTGGATGGAAGCTGCATGTTCTACGTATATAGTTTTACTGGTTGCAACCTATTAAAAAACATGATAGATTTGGTGCAGCAAGCCTGTCCTATCACTCTACAAAGCATTACAGTTTTGTCCCGACAACGTTTTTTATATGCCATTACAACTGCTGACAGAAGTGAGGGTGTCAGCAAGAACAAAATCATTTTGCAGAATCATGCCTTCAGTCACAATGAGAAAAGGAGAGGCAATTCTGAATGAATTTTAGCAGCACGCAGACGGTGTACACCATGGAAGGGGAAATGCAAAAATGATTGTGCCACCACCTTGAACTACTCTCCAAGGAGTTACTTCTATTAAGTGTTTGGTGTGTTCCCCTGAGGCTATCACTGTCCTGCAGAGAATATCATATTAGAGGAGAAAATAACACGCTTCACCACAGCCTCAAAGACAGAGGGCATGCTTAAAACTTGTATTTTTTTCCCTCTCCGGTGGGTTAAAACAACACCTCTTCTCAAGGTTTTGCTCTGTAAGAGCTGCTGCTTTATTGCACAACCAGAGACAGTTTCAGCTCTCAGTCTGCTTTTAGTGATAAGATTTTCCCTTTCTGACAACAAATCTACTGTCTATGTGGTTTAGTTTAACTGAGATTTCTCCTGAATGATTATCATCCTTTAATAGATGACAACTTCAGCCTTATCAGTGTGGCTTGAGTACCCACAATGCATTTTAAATAGTCTGTATCTGGCTCTCACTTTGAGCTAACTGACCCCAGCCATGACTGTACGGCTACTGAAGTGCATCTTAATGACACTGACATTCCTATCGCTGCTTGTGATAAGCAATAATTTTCATACACAAGTGTGCATCACTTAACAATGGGGATATGTTCTCCAAACCCCATTGTTAAGCGATTCCACTCTTACGCAAACATGATCCCAAGGTGTGAAATTACATTAAAACCTCCCAAAATATGTACTGCCTCTTTAAAACATAATCTTGAGAATGGAAGCAGTGAAGTAGCAAAGCCTTGGAGGAAGTGGTTTTTGTTGTGAAACCAGAAATGGGTTGTGATCACTTTAGGGAGCTGCTCTGAGGTGCTGGGAAGCCTGCAGAAGGGGCCACGGGCCCCCTGCGCCCTCCAGACGTCCAGTGCAAACTCCAGTAAGTGAGAAATTCCTCCCTTTATTGCGGCATTGGCATCATCCCAGAAGCATCTTTATTGCTGTTGTCTCCCTGCAACTATTTAGGGAGGTCCCACCCCCTGTGTACAGTTTCAGAACCACTGATCTATGGATAAGAAAGGTTTTAAAGATGATCATCTTGTAGAAAAGCAGGTAAATATTAATAAATAAACAAGCAAGCAAACTGGTAATTTCTCTCAGCAAGGAATCCCAGCACTTAGTTACTTGCATGTCTACAAAAGTGACAGTTTTTCATTATTCTCACTTCTGATAAAAGTCAATTCAATGCTTACCAAAATCAATACCACCTCTGTCACTTAATCAAATTAATATAGCCCTACGTTCATATTCCAATGTGTTATCCAATACTAAATACATCTGAATGGATCTTTAATGATACCAAAAGCCAAATGCACACACATTTGTCTCTCCCCTGACATACCATCACGACTGGACTGAAACCTTCAATCACTGACTATTAACCCATTTTTGCCCAGCCCACAGGTGTACACATTTGATCCCAGCTGCGTGTATGCAACGTTGGGCAAAAATGGTTTAAAATTGCATTCAGCCAAATCCTTCACATATTCACTAGAAACAAATGGTGTTCAATAAGGATTAATGTTGTAAATGCAGACAGGATTGTGGCTCTAGACCAGGGGTCTCCAAACTTTTTGGTCAGAGGGCTGCATCAAATATCTCGTGTGGTGTGGAGGGCCAGAAAAAAATTTAAATATAAAATTTAAATAAATAAGAGATGGAACTTAGATGAGTGAATTAATGAATGAATGGGCTCATTCATTCAATCTCTCTGGTCCTCAGAACACCCTCCAGACACAATCAGAGCACAGTTCTGGTCATGTTCAGTTGAGTGGGCCAGAGGCTTTTAGGGGACAAGAGGTTGGCCGCGAGCCGGAAAGAGGCTTGCTGCGGGCTGCATCTGGTCCCTGGGCCAGGGTTTGGAGACCCCTGCTCTAGACCACCAGATTAAAATACATTGTGTAGTGTAAATGTTACTTCCATGAATGCTGATGACCATCGCCTTATTTGAGTGGGATACTTTGAAACAGTTTAGGTATCAAGTTAATATGAATGACTTCTGCAGTACAGATACACAACAAAATACCGTATTGATGTTTTGTGAAGGACAGTGTAGTGGATTCAGCGTAAATCTCTCTCAACAGTTAATACCACCAACTTGGCTAATTGTTAAGTCCGGTGATTTCAATATAATTGAATGGAAAGAATGTAGTTAAGCATTTAGGACTTCAATAGCCTTCCTGAAAAAAATCGATACTACTTTTAAACGAGCCTCCTGGGTCTGAGGTTTTACAAGCACATCGATAATACTGAAAGCATTGCACTGTCCAACTCTGCATATTTGTTCCCTCCACACAGATCACTTGCAGCATGAAAAAGAAAAGTTGTTAGGGGTATCTTTGGAAAACTCTCAAAAACAAGTCAAAATCAATATCTCTCTGGGGAGCAGACTGTTGGATATGATAACTGCTAGTTTGCATACGTGTGACTGTCAGCATATGATTGATTGCTTGAATATCTAAGGGTAAAGATCAATAGTATCTTTAAAAAGACCCAGAGACACAAAAGATGTTGAATCCAAATAGTTTATTGGATTCTTTTATCCCCATGTCTGATGATAGCCTGCAGAGTTACCTGTGCACACGTTTGCAAGTTAAGCATTCAGGGAGTGTATCATTGCTGCTTTGTACTTATTCTCCCAATCCAATTCATAGTGGAGGCAGTAAGATTCCCTTATACTTGGAATGAGGGCAAGCACATGCAACGTCATGTAAATGCACACATGCTTTGTATATTAAGATGAAACTATATGAAAGATGCATGGCTGCTAAGTGAAGACTGTAGCCTCATGTCAGCGCAACTCCCTCTGTGTGCTCTGTAATCACAGTCAAGATCAAGAGCAGCATCCTCTCAACTGCCCACCTTCAAAATGCAAGGGGGCACAGAAAGACAACTTGATTTTGTTTCTGGGCACATGTAGTGGCCCCTTTCCTAAGGAACAAAAGCCATTTTTAGGAATGAAACCAAGATGAATTTTTAAACCATTTTGCTAGTTACAGATGTCTGCAAAACAGAACACACTCTGCTGCCAATGCAGGTTTCACATTGGTATTGTTGACTGATGAAGGAAACCTTGTTTGAGCAGACTGTGGCAGTAGGGATTGAGAAGATGTGGCCCATCTAATTTTTAGTAATGTTTTGGAGATTTTCATTAGGCATTTTGTTTTATTGCATTTTACATATATTTTATTTTTATATATTTTATATTATTCTTAATATATTTTGTTAAAGATTCCTAAACAATCTCTTTACTTTTAATCCAAATGAGTCAGGGGATCAGTCTTTGTATTACCTATGCTGAACGGAAGCAGTTCTCCAGGTTTCAGACAGGAATTTTCCCAGCCTTATCTGGAGTCATCAGGAATTGAGCCTAGGACCTTCTGCATGCAAAGCGACTGCTCTACCACTAAGCTGCAACCTTATTTGAAGACGTAGTGTACATCTATGTGTCATCATACAACTACCCAGTAAGCTTCATGGCAGAACAGATGTCTTCCTAACTTATAGTTCAACACTGTAAGAAACTATAACATATTGACTTGCATAGCAAGAGTCTGTTCTGGAGCCCCCTGGGGATTCAGGAATCCATAGACACTGGGGTCTAAGTTTAAATGTCATTAAAAAGAAATTTTTTTAAAGATGCAAAATTCTGCGTTTGGCATGGCCAAACGGTGCCACTTCCAAGTTGGTGGTTGGCAACCTTCGGTCTCGAAAGACTATGGTATAAGCCTACAACACCCGATATTCCCAGGTGGTCTCCCATCCAAGTACTAACCAGGCCTGACCCTGCTTAACTTCCAAAAGACAGAAGAGCTTTTTCTGTTTGTTTTAAAGGCGTTTAAACTTGGACCCCAGTATCCGCTGGCCTCTGTGGCAAGTCCAATCTAGATGCTGGATCCATGGATATCAGGGTCTGACTGTCCAGCACAAGGAAACTACAGCATTAAAGATATAAGTAAGCTGCTCTTGTGGAAGCCTTTGCTTCCTAGCTACTGCAAACGAATGGAACTAATGGGGATTAAAGTATTAGGCAATTTGGAAAGTACTTTCACTGAGATTATTTAAAAATAAAGCAGAAAACAAGCATTGATTTAGGCATAGTTGGATTTCATAAGCAGTAAGGAGATGGACAACACAGCAATGCACAGTACTCGTTCTCTTCTAAAATGAATTTTTATATGGATTCTACAACCTATCTAAAGAGTATCCGGAGATTTCTTAAAAACTGTACCTCTTGATTACCAATGTCAAAGCTGCGCAACTTGTAATTGTGCAACTGAATACAGTCCTCTGCCAAGCAGCTTACTAGGACTTGACAGTTTTGTTTTGTTGCTATTTGCCTGGCCTGCCGAATGAAAGGGGAAGAGTTGTCAAGCACAGAGCTGGCAGGCTGCATTTGGATTGGTAGGTTATAAATTGATCCTATGCAAATAAAAGCTTCAACAGTATCACAAGCATAGTTTACAATGGCAACATGGAAATGGAGCCCCTACTGGGAGAAAAGTAGTGAGGAGGGAAAGGTTAAACTGGCTGCCCTCCTGGCTCAGTTTTACTAAAGAGAAACAGTTAGTGGGCTCTCAAGGCACATATTAAATACAAATTCTACTTGCAGTAAGAGACATTAACTGTGCCAGTACCAGGCTACTACGGGACCTGGGACAAATCTCTGGCACACTGGGGCCTCAAATGACTTTGGGGGCCCTCATGCCACTCCTGGACATTACAATCATATGGACAATCAATTGGCAGATCACATTTGTTATGAGCTTACAAGCCCCCATATACAATCCAAGAAGAAATGCTCTACAAACATAAGGCGATTCATCATTGTCTAAACCAAGAATTCCCTTTCTCCTTGGAAAAAGTATCAAACCAAGGAACAAAGACTACAACACTCACTTTGGAACTGTTGGTCCACAGCCAAGCGTTAAGCACTGGGAAACCATCCCGCTGTCAATTATGAAGACAAACATTCTTTTTTTGCCTGATAATTATCGGAAAAAGTTACTTATCCTTTCCCACACTCAGTTCTTTGAACATTTTAATGAATTACATGGACATCCCTCATGAACTGTCAATATGGACCATCATACAATGCAATTTTCTTTTGATAGCAGTCATTTGTTATGCTTCATAGCAGTCAGAAAAGATGGGCAGGTATTTCAAAAGTTAAGCAGCAAACAGACATTTAGTAAGCCAGTTAACCAGAAAGTTTATCAGTTCAGTTAACAATGGGACAATAAAAATGCCAAAGAAAAATATCTTATGGCTTTGAGGTAGAGTTGAGTAGAGCTGAGCTGTCCATCTGGACATTCCTGTGCTTAATGATCGAATGGAAATCTATATGAAACCTGATAGTCTCAGCGTAAGGTTGTGACTGCAAAATTGTAAACAGCTTAATCATTTGAAGGTAGTGTAATCTTCCAGAGGTAATTTGAGATTCCAGGAAATCTGGGGGCAAGTGGTAGAGTTTCCTCACTAACTTCTCCTCACTAACTGACTACCTTCAACAGATGCAGGATTGTTAGGGAATTTGGAAACTGATAGGGGGGGGCACTGCCTATATTCAACAAGGATAAAAATTCATTTTGATCTCCTCCAGTAAAGACTTCTAGGTTTTCTGATTCACTAATATCACTGCCTTTAAAAGCAACCCTAAAATGTTGAGTTCAGTTGAATGAACACACTTTACAACCACTCTATTTGCCAATCATCAGTAAGATCAAATAGAATAATTTTCTTTTTAAAAAACTGCAATCATTAACCTTAGGCAAAATGTTTTACAAGAAATAGTTGATTCCAGTGACAAAGTCCCAAATTGCAGTGGAGAAACCACATGATTCAAAAGGAATAATTTCAGCCACCTGCTCTCTAAAAAGGAGTTCAATTAGTTACAACAGAGGAGTTCAAACTGTTACTATTTTGTAACCACAAGTTTTAACTTCCTTTGGCAAACTAATTGGCAGGTTCATTTTATCTTCCCTATTGAAGTTGTCACATTACACATCCTCCCTTTCTTTCATGTAATGTTTTCATCACTTGAAGTATAGTCCCCCAAATACATTTACTCAGAAGTAAGTTCTGCCAAGTTCAATTAGATATACTCCTCGAGGTCTCTCAATGCGGCCCTCAGGGAGCCCCCAGTCTCGAGGGCCGCAAGTGGCCCCAGGGCCGGGGTTTGGACACCCCTGCTCTAAACTTTAGAAAGCAAACAAAGACACATAATGATCTGAAATCTCTTCTATAGGAAAAGTTACAGAAGGAGGACAAAACCATGTAATTTATCTCAATTGAAAACAAATTAGAAAGCTGCCATAAAGAAGGTCCTTGTGGGGGGAAAAAATCAGATGGATAAGCAAGGATTCACAAAACCCCATATCATTAGACAGGTGAAGTAAGTGACAGATTGACCCATTTAGGAATGACTTGGCATAAAACCCAACTATGATGTCCAGTGAACTTTGATAAGGTGGAATGATGAGAAACAAAATGCTGTAACCAAATCATGGATGGGTCTCCTCTCACAAAATCCACAATCCAACAGCCACAGAGAAGATAGCAGGAGAATGCAAGCATTCAGCTAGAGGAGTATGGAAGATTTTTACTGAAGTCAATTGTCCAGGCTCTTTCAAACAGAACAATAGGCTCTCGATTCTGCCCGACTGCAGAAAGAGTACACACACTGCAACTGAGCATGTGCTCTCTTGCCCATGCTACTCCTACTTGGGGAATGCAGCCCAAGATAAGGCAGTCTTGCTCACCACAGATATGCCAAGAGATCGTATATTATGAACCCTAACTGGTCAGCTGTGAGAAATTCCTTACAGACTTATCTCTTCTTTGCAGCAAATATCAGCCACCAGTTATTTTGCAGCCAATTGACAGTGCTAACAATGTCTTCTTGATCTATCCAACTCAACTGGAATGAAGCCCGGTTTTTATCTTGAAGCTGACAGTAGTTCAATAATCTTCTAAACCAGTGGTTCCCAAACTTTTTAGCACTGTAACCTACTGTTAAAATGGCACTATATGGACCCACCTAGTTTTATGAGACCTTTAAAAAGAGTTTCACCTTACCAACTGCTCAAGCATCTGGTTTTATCTTTTTTACTACGGTGGGGGGGGGGCCTTTCCGAGCATTTGTTGAACTCCACATTCATCTGATCAGGACCATTCTGGTGGACTTGCATTCACCTTCACCTGGCCTTTGATAGGAGCCAAGGCATGTTGGCCTACTCATGGGTAAACACACATATGACTCATTTTCACCTTCCATAGGTCTCAATACATTTTCCTTGTCAGTTATCAGTTTCATGACCCACCAACAAACAAGTCACAACACACTGGTGGGTTTGAAACACTGTTCTAGGAATATTCTGCAATATGCATCCTTAGACAGAATGTTGTGAGTGCGTGCGTGCATGAGCATTTTTAATTTATTTATATTTTGCTATTTGACTTTCTAAAGTTGAAGCTTCTTCACATTTTCAGCTTACGGCCTTCCTCATTCCACCTCTGCTCTCCATATTAAATTAATTTATCCTCACTTTTAGAATACAGCAAGTCCTCACTTAAAAGTTGTCAATATGTACTTGGAAACTGCCACTTAAGTGAAATGATTTATAACGAAACCAGTTTTACCATTGACTAATTGATATGCGTAAACAAGAGTTACATTCCTTCAGCATATTACTGGTCATAAAAACATCACCAAACTTCTACATAAAAGCCCCAAACACTACTAATATTGAACAATGAAATAAACATGCACTTTTCCAAGCCAGAGAAAACCCACACAGACATGGGGAGAATGTGTAAACTCCACAGACACTGGTCTTGGCCAGGAAGCAATTTTTTCCCCCTCATCAACTTAACGAAATGATTAAAACAAAACTAAGTAAGGGCTTGCTGAACACTAGAAACTCTGGAAATGAACATATGCATTACTGCAAGCCTTAGAGCCCAATCCTATGCATGTATACTCAGAATTAAGTACCTTTACAGTCAATGGGGCTTACTTGCAGGTAAGTGTGGATAGGATTGCATCCCTAACTGACAGAAGAAAGTGCTACATTCTAAACTAAACCACTAAGCCTCATTTATGTGGCATCAGAAGCTTAAATGTTAGAGGTCTGATGAAAAACCAAGTGCTCTTACATGCTACTCTATCAGTATTCAGATACGAACACATTTAAATATCAAAAGCCTTACCACCTTACCAAGTCCCTTCCTTATAGAGAATAGGTGAATCCTTTTTTCACCAATCCTACACCTCCCATTAAATGAAACACAACCACTTCATGCAAACAGTCATACATGGGTAGCCCAATTTTCACAAATTGTCCCCCATAAAACGGGGGCAGGAAGTCTGCACAACCTACCATCACATTATCTGTATGAAATCCTAAGGACTGATGTTACAGGGGTAAATGATCCAAAGGTCATGAACCTGCTCTGGCACTGCAAGAAGAAATTCAGTCATCTAGCAATTAAATGAATCAGGCCTTCCACATTAGAACATGGAGGTTTAGAAAGTATTGGAATCACCAATTACTATTGCAAAAAATATTCAGAAAAAGTAGACATCTCTCCCTGTGTGCCATTACTGGGCAAGGATCTAGGGCCGCTGCTGCAAAATTTCAAACTACTGCTTTTAGCACTATTTCTATATAGTCACTGTTAAGTAAAGGATGTTTGATTAACCCATTTCTGCCCAGCCCACAGGTGTACACATTTGATCCTGTATATGCAAGGTTGGGCAGAAATGGCTTTTAAACATCCTATTGCTTTGTAATCAACACAATGAAATGAAGGTCTCACATTTTAAAATAATAATTTGCAGGAGTATTAAATATTTCTGCATGCTGCAAAACAGTTCCAGGTTGCTTTGTCTTCACATTTTAAAAAAGAAAGAAAGAAGAAGAAAGAAAATGCAGCATGATGCCCACAGGTATTCGTAATTTTATAAGGTAGGAATGAAAGCACAACACTTGGGGGGCTTTTCTTCTCCATCTTTAATAGGAATAATGTATCATGTCATCCAGCAAAGAAGATCCTCTGGGCTTCAGCATACTGAACACTACACAGAATATCAAAACAACACTACACAGAATACCAAAATAAGCTACACACCTTTCAAAAATATCTTTTTACCCAAATAAAAAAAGTTTTTGCCTTACACTGGAATTTCAAAGACAAAATTAGATATTATGCCAATGATGCTTTTGAAGAAACTTTTCACTTCATTAGTCTCCCTAGGACCAGGCATTCATTTTTCTCCAGCAACTCAGTCCAACTAGGCAGGTAGTGCCAATTCTTTTCCAATACATGGGTGACAAGCTACAGTGCTTCTAAGTCTTCTAAGCTACAGTGCTTCTAAGTCATCTACGAGTAATTGTCTCGTAATCAATGGTAAAATAAAGAACTGCCAGGCCTAATAAAATGCAAGCAACTCGTCCAAACCCAGTGGGCTAGACATGTGGCAATGCATTCAAAATGCCTGCCATTTAGGTTCAGTGTAGCTTGTGCATTTTTATTTTAACATACAAGTTTCTGCTTCATGGAATAAAACTCTTAACATGGTTTCGCACATGTTTCTTCAGGGGTCCAGGGAGGGCTGAAGCCAAGATCAAATTGATCCTTATGGCAACTCAGCCAAATCATACTGATATAATTTATTTCAATGACATAACATGCAAGCAAAGCTTCTCACCATACACACTTGTTGCAACTTATTTTGGAAACGTGGTCACAATAATTGCTTGTGCTGCTGCTATTATTTCCACACTGCAACTCTGGAGCTAAGGTTGAGAGGCAAAGAGAACAATCCTGGTGCTCATTGTGACTGGCCTTTTGCCTTCCTCTGTACCAGCCATTTTCAACCACTGTGCCATGGCACATTGGTGTGCAGCGAGTGGTCCACAGGTGTGCCTCCAAAATTTGGGGGAAGGCCATTTATTAGTAGGGCCAATGGAGGACGTAAGCCCCCTGCTTACAGCATGCTGTGCCCTGTCAACTGTCAAAAACCTGATGGTGTGCCTTGACAATTTTAGTGCCTAGTCATGTGCCATGAGATGAAAAAGGTTGAAAATCACTGCTCTACACTACAGGAATTACACTCGCTCCACAGGGGGTGTGGCCTTGCAACGTGCTAAGAGTTTGAGTGATTCCACCTGGGCTTCGGAAACTGAACTGGAGGGCTCAATTGTCTGTGTGATGAGTTTGCAAGACACTTTGCAGACAAAAATCGATCATATTCACTGTGATTTTAACTCTGGTTTAACAGTTCCAGAAGTTGTTCCTATGGCATCTGTTATTTCCACCATTATGGATTCTTCGCAACTGTTACAGCCTAAGGATATGGATAGGCTCCTCTGGAGTTTGAGACTGTCATCATATCCACTTCACCCTTGCCCAGTGTGTCTAATTCAATCTGCCAGGGCTGGTCTAGCCAATTGTAAATTCATCTTTGCAGGAGGTAATGATGACTAGCATCCTAAAGATTGCAACTGTGTGCCGACTCCAGAAGAAACCATCTCAAGATTCTACCAGTCTAAACTATCTAATACCATCTACTATTCCTTTCTTTGGTAAGGTGATTGAGCAGGTGGTGGCATCTCAGCTCCAGGGGTCCTAGATGAGACAGATTAACTGGACTCCTTCCAATCAGCTTCAGGTCAGGCTGTGGGACAGAGACAGTCTTGGTCACCCTGTTGGATGATCTTTGCCAAGGACAGGGGGAGTGCATCCTGTTGGTTCTGCTGGACCTCTCAGCATCTTTCGATACTATTTACCATGATATCCTTCCAGGCCAGCTGGGTGAGCTGGGAAGTGCAGTGGTTCTGCTCCTCCTTACTGGGGGATTCCTGTTCAGCACCTTGGCCTTTACAGTGGGGGGGGGGGAGGGTGTGCCACAGGGTTCTATTATGTCCCCAATGTTTTTTAACATCTACATGAAACCACTGGAGGAGATCATGCAGGGATTTGGAATGGGGTGTCACCAACATGCTGATGACACCCACTCTCTCTCTCCTTATCATCTCATTCCAGGGAGGCCACTGAAGTCCAGTAAGCAGTTGGGAGCTGGATGAGGGCCAAAAGGTTGAGACTGAATCCAGAAAAAAAGACAGACGTCCTTCTGGCCAGGAATCCTCAAAGCAGTTATGGATACATCTGCCTGCTCTGAATGAGACTGCACTCCTCCTGCAGGAGCAGGTGCGCAGTTTGAAAGTACTCCTGAACTCACAGCTTTCCCTGGACTGCCCATTCGTTTCCAGGTTCAGTTCAAGGTGGTGGCATTAACTTTAAAGCCCTTCACAGTTTGGGGCCAAGTTATCTAAGAGACTGCCTTCTCCTATGTATTCTGGTCCACCATCTTAGGTCATCTGAGGTGGCTTTCCAGCAAGTGCCACCTTTTCCCCAAGTTAGGGGATGGCAGCATGGGGCAAGCCTTCTCGGGTAGTGGCGCCATAATGATGGAACTCCCTACGAGGGAATTAAGATCTACTTCCTCATAGGATTTCGGTGAGGACTCAAAACATTTTTGTTCCATCTGGCGTTCGGGTGATGGGTTGTTCGACTCCTGTTGCTCTGTAGCAGTACCTTGGTTATAAATAGTTTGCCCTCCTCCAAATGGTTTTATTATTTTTTTACTGATTTTATTTGTCTTTATATATTGTATATTTTAGCTGTAAATTATAAGCTGCCTTGGGCATCTGCTCTGGCAGAGGAAAGGCAAGTTAAATTTTTTTTAAAATAATAATAAATTAAATAATCCCTTGCACGTCTACATAAAAATAAGTCCTGTTGTCTTCAATGGGGCTTACTCCCAGGGAAGCATGTATAGGATTGTAGCCAAAGGCTTGCCTAAGGTCACCTAGAGAGCATTCAAGATTAAACTAGAAAAGTTCTGATTTTTGGCTCAGTCTCCCTTACCGTGAAGAAACCTCTGCTACTGCCATACCCACTGCAGGATGCAATGCTGGTTCTGTTGGCATGGCTGTATCAGTGTTAGAATTTGGGTAGGATTGGGTCCTTAGCCATTATACACCAACAGGACAAAAAATGGCTCTGGATATTTACCAGATAAGAAGAAAGTTATGAAAAACCAAGGAGATACAAACATCTCCCCCTTCGCCAGACAAGGTATGTGTTCTGTCTGCAAAAGGGAGAATGTACCTCTTGATACCACGAAGGACTTATGCATTTCTCCCTGAAAATAGCAATGGAAGAAGCAAGAGTATCTCTTGCTTCCTTGTCCTAAGTTACCTGCATTGTCCTGTAAATTATTCAAGCTAGTCAGGAAGGATATGTGGTAGAAATGCTCCAGAACAGTATTTCTTAACATCTGTCCCTCACTGTACCACTTTACATGGTCCGTCTATTTGAAGTACCACCAGAAGTAACTAGTGATGACACTACTGCCAGTTACTTATGGGTTGGGAGGCCAGATGCGGCACGACAAACACCAGTAAGAGGCTCAGGGTGGATGGGAGGACTTTTTCGAGCACAGAAAGCATGCTTTGGAGTTTCCTACTGCTGTTTGTTGTGTTCATGGTGTCATTGCTAGGCGGCAGGTATCCAGGGGTCCTACGAGTACCACCAGACACCACCTCAAGTACCACTAGTGATTCCAGTACCACTGATTGATAAGCACTGCTCTAGACCTCTTGGGTCATGTAGCTTTCAGTTATAATTCCAGGATGACAAACAGTTTTGAACGTTGGTTGTGTAAACAAAGCTATGAAGTACTTTGTTATTCTTCATATGAAAATCAAAATAGGGAAGCAGGGCTCTAACAGAATATGGTCAAAATTATAGCAGGACTAGGCTTGTATATTGCTTACAAGTAAACAGACCTATTTAGGGTCTACATTGCAGCCTAAACCATGCCTCTTCATGGACTTTAATTACTCATTTGAAGATTTACAATCTGTCTTTCAACTCAAACTTGTTCTCAAAGCAAATTTAATATTAAACTATAGACCAGGAGTGTCAAACAGATCTAGCCTTTGAAAGCTATTTATCTGGCCTACGTGATGCTTGCCTCATCTCCTGGCCAGAAGCAGCAATCTCCACTTGCGCACAATGTGGACCATTGACTATGTGGACAACAAGGAGAGCCAAGGAGGTGGCAAGGGGATAGTAGGAGGAAATGAAGCTGTCAGCAGCAGCTAAGGCACATGAGGTGGTGTGTACCCACACACAGAGAGGCCAAGGCTGCTTTAGTAAAAAGTAAAAAAAACAGCCATGCATGTATTGGATATTTACTTCCCTTGGATCTGACTACTGGGTGCAGCTTCACCTCCTCCCCCCCCCGCCTCTCCCTGCCAGGTGCACAGCCAATAGGAAGCAACCCGGTTCAACTCAGCTCTTGCCAGGCCATCCAACAGCCACCCTCATCCCGTACTAACTGCCTTATTTCTCAGCCAATGTTTTCAAAAAACTTTGCTTGGCAGTGGGCAGATCAGGGCTCAACTCAGTGTCCAAAAAATGTCAGGCTGCATCAAGGAAGTTAGGAAGGTTGCAGAGTACACAGTAAAGGCAAGTATCAGTGCTGGGTCATTTGCAGAGCTGGCAAGGGATTTCCCTCACCCTACAGGTCACTGAGCAAGCTTGTTTTGTGTCCTTGCATCAAAGTTTGCAGCCTGAGTGAGAAATTGTAAAAGCAGGGGGCGAGAATGGAAGGCATTGGGTACAGGGCAGTCTCTCAAGAGCTTCAAGTATTTTTAAATACAGTAGTTTGCTGGGAATTAAGCTTTCATGGAAGGGTGAAGAACATGTTAGTTGCATGTTTTAGTGCTTCAGAAATTATATGGAACAATCGGATTTCAGTGTCCTTCCACTGACTGATACTTTTTATTCCGCTTCCTGCTGTTCGATAACAATCTTTTCTATATTCTGTCTTATGAAGAAGTTAAACAGCCTGTATGAAACAATCACTGTGTACTAATATATTTCCCTAATCAAACTGGAAGATGTTGCACCATACATCACAGGGCAGCATTTGCCTTCTTTGAGGAATCAAGTTGCTGGCTTGCAGTAACTTTCTGATGGATCAAGATCTGCATACTAATGAGTTCCCAGGTGAGAGCAAAGTGCTTATTTTCACTCATCACTTGCTTAATGTCATCATTCCCGGCCCTCAGCAGGTGCCATGAATGCTATTTGGCCTGTTGTATGAAATGAGTTTGACACTCTTGCTATAGACAGCCTTTTGCAGCAGTTTAATGATAACAGTTTGGCCTGTTGTATGAAATAAGTTTGACTCTCTTGCTATAGACAGCCTTTTGCAGCAGTTACAAAGCAGGAGAGACACTATGAAACTTGGAGCAAGAGCTTACCTGGGGAAGATCAGTAGTTCCTAGCACCACTCTCTGGAAACTCTCAGTGAGGCAGGACTGGAACCACTCTAGCACAATTTCCCCCCCCCCCTCCCCATTCCGAGTAACACAGATAAGTCCAACAGATGGTATCAAAAGCCATAAAGAGATGCAGGAGAATCGACAGGGTTACACTGCCCATATATCTCTCCTAGCTGTTGTACCCAGTCAGTATCAACAACAGCTGCATTCTTAGTTCAGACATGAAAACCATCAAATTCTATATTGTAATGATAGTCATTGATGTTTTAAATATCTTTTATGTTACAAAACAGATGTCTATGACCATTACATATTTTTCAGGAATTAGTCACCTTTCTGAACCTGACATTTTAGTTTTCAAAAACAGTTAGGAATTGCTTCTCTTCCCATGTAAACTATAACTACAATAGAACACCTTGTGAACAAAAAACATCAAATCTTTGTTCCCTGGGCATTATGACTCAAATATCCCTACAAATGGTATATAGATGCAAACTGTCTATACTAATTGGTGGCATCACTAGGATTCACGTCACCCAGTGCGGGAGGCCTGCACGTCACCCCATGCAGTGGGCAGGACAACACCCCAGGTGGTGGGCATGGTGATGTACCATCGTCCCGCTCCCACTGGTTTTTTGGCTGTACCTTTTGATAGAACACAGATATTTCAATGTGGTTTGTTTCATTGCATTCTGCATGAAATTATGCATTGATTGATATGTAACATAATGGTATTATTCCTCCAAACGCTGATTTTAGTGATTCTGAAAACTTGTACACACACCCCCGTGACAACTTACTAACACCTTATTGCAGCAGTTCTCAAACTTTTAGCACTGGGACCCACTTTTTAGAATGACAATCTGTCCAGGACCCATTGGAAGTGATGTCGTGGCCAGAAGTGACATCATCAAGCAAATTAAAATAAATAATTATAAATAATTAAATTAAAATAAAAGAAATAATTAAATAAAGGGGAGCTGGTCCTGTTCCACCAAGTGGATTTTCTCTGTAGTCTGCTTGCAACAACACCCCCCAAAAAGAATCGGTGAGATTTTCACCCCTCCCCAGTGCCCAGTTTAAAGTTCTTTTATTTCAAGCATATCAAGATAAAGACCCACCTGGCTTTACAAGTGCAAAATAGAAAACATTCCCCTTGCCAGTTCAAGCCTCTTTTTTTGTCCTTTTTAGTAGGGGGAGGCTGCTTCTGGAACATTTGTTGCGCTCCAGTTCCATTGGATCAGGACCATTCTGGTGTTCTCACATTCCCCTTTGCCTGACCTGATCACAAGCCAAGGTACATCTGCCTACTCACGAGTAAACGTGACCCTCTGGCTTAGTTTTGCTTTCCATAGGGCTCAATACATTTGCAGCTGGGAGGGAGGGACCTCCTCGGGTGTTTTTGGGGGGTTGCATTCATTGGATCAGGACCATTCGGACGTTGTTGGATTCCTCTCAGCCTGCCCTTCCCAATGCACTAAGGCAAGTTCACCTACTCACGAGTAAATGTGCGATATGGCTTGGTTTCACTTTCCATAGGGCTCCATACATTTTTTGGTTTCCTGTTTTTTGGCCATAACATTTGAAGGAAAGGAGCTATTTTACTCTGGTTTTTTGCATTGCATTCCGCTGGAAATTCCACATCCAACGGTATATGGCATGACAGGGTTGCTCTTAAAACCGTGATTTTAGTGCATCATTCCCTCAGTGCGTGTCGCCCCCCCTTGTGCGTCACCCGGTGTGGCCCACACCACCCGCACCCTCCTAGCACTGCCACTGCATTAATAGATCCTACAACAACTTTGCTCCTATTTCATCCTCTATCCGGAATAGCTGTACTGATGCTTGAGCTAGAGAAAGAGAGGCTGTGCCCTCAGCAATGTATAACTCTTTGAAGAATGCCTATGTTGCAGCAAGACAGAGCAACCTTCCATCTTCTGGGCTGCACAATGCACTTTTTAGGCTTGGCTGGTGGGTTGCAAATGGATTAATTTGTTTATGAGTTCTGGGATACAAATCTGATCAATACTGGATGGAACTCACTCGTGCGCCGCTGTAAATCTGAAGAAATACCAATGAAGCCAAAGAAATTATTCTCGATCAGCCACAATAAAATATGAATACTGTTTGGTACACTGACACAAATCTTTAGCTGGTGTAAGGTGTGAATAGCCTCAAATATTGGCAGAATTTCCTTAAAGTCAGTGAAGCAACACCGACGTCAATCACCAACATAGATATTGTGCTCACGGTTACACACACTTGTTAAAAATCCTGTTTCAGGATGTTTCTTTGCAAAATGGCAACATTGTATGATCTAAGGGATTCTATATAATGTGGTCATTTGCTTTCATAGTTCAATTAAGGCAGTTACTGGACCTTTTGCCTGCACACAGACAGACAGATCTGGTGTGTACACACACACACTTTTTGTTCCTTGTTTGTTCCTCCACTCTTTCATGTATCAGGTTTGTATACAACTCAAAACCGGAAGTACCAGAAACAACCGGTAGTACCCCGAGAACTGACGACATGCTTATATGAGCTGACCCATATAAGCTGGGTCATGAGCTTATATGGTGATGAGCTGACCCTCGGTGGCAGAGAGGAGTTGCCGTCAAGTGGAGCGTGGGAGGCGAAGGGCCAGAGAGAGACTAGACTGGGAAGGAATCCTGCTGGAACGAGGAGTTCTATGAAAGACTAGAACTATTCAATTGTAAAAATCCCTGCGGGGGTTTAGAACAGTCTGCCTATGTAAATCGCCTTGGATTGAAGTGTGAGGAGAAATCTGAGGACCAAAGAAAGGCGTATTTATTTATGTATAAATAAATAAATAAAACTAGGGAATAATTATTTCCACTGATTTCTATGAATGAAATAGATGGAAGAAAGGCATACATTCTGTACATGGATTTTTCTTTATTAAAGGGAAAAAAATATTCTGCTGTGCTTAATCACCATGCTCATGTTAAACTGTTAACATGCTCATGTTAAAAATCTGCATGGTAGTTCAGCATTTATATAACTTATAATGCAATTTGCTGCCTTTTTTGGCACACACACATTGTCACTCATACAATCAAAATGTTTTTCCTGTATTAATTAATGCAGGGTTCTAAACACCCATTATAACTGACCTTGCTAAATAAGCTGCAGCACCATTTTACATAAATTCACCCCCCCCCAAACCCATACCCCTACACTGAACTTTCAAGCACTGCTTAAAAAGCATGAATCTGTGCTAATTGCTTCTTATTTAGCAGCTGGGGAAATCACAGCACGGGCAAAGTTCGCCAATGAACATCTGTGTAGGTCTCAGTGTGATGTAAGCTCAGCCACCCAAGCAATTCCAAAGAGAAGGCAATACAAAATGAAACTCACCAGGCAAGGAATTGAACTATGCTCATTTGTTTGATAGAGATCCAAAATTACCATAAAAAGACTGCATACACACAAGTCACAGTTAAGATGGTTCATTTCATGCTGCAGACAGAACATAAGCAATCTAGCGCAGCTGCCCATTCTTTTTATATCTGAACTAGGCCGTGCACGAGGACAAGCATCTGCACTTGTTTTCAGGTCTGGAATATTTATTTTTTGTGTTCCAGCACTTAGAATCCCAAACACCCAAGCAGACATCTGCTCTCCCAGTGCTGCTGCTACACTTGTTCCTGAAGCAATGGCTGCCGCTTCTTGTGTTTTGCCTGTTCTGAAATAGCAAAATGGCAGTCGTACAACACTAGAATATGCAAATTCAGGGGAAAAGCCGTAACACAGTGATGCAGCACATCCTTACATAAGAACACAAGAACAGCCCCACTGGATCAGCCCAAAGGCCCATCTGGTCCAGCTTCCTGTATCTCACAGCGGCCCATCAAATGCCCCAGGGAAAACACCAGATAACAAGAGACCTCATCCTGGTACCCTCCCTTGCATCTGGCATTCTGACATAGCCCATTTCTAAAATCAGGAGATTGCACATACACATCATGGCTTGTAACCCGTAATGGATTTTTCCTCCAGAAACTTGTCCAATCCCCTTTTAAAGGCATCCAGGCCAGACGCCAACACCACATCCTGTGGCAAGGAGTTCCTAACATGTAGAAGGTTCCAGTTTCAATTCGGGGCAGGTTCACGTAGAGCCTGGAAAGAAGAGACCCCAGTCTGAAACGCTGGAGAGCTGCTGACAACCAGTGTAGACCATACTGAGCTAGATGGACCAATGCCCTGACTGTAGCTTCCTATGTTCAAGAACAGACATGGGCAACAATACTATGAATACTATGAATACTATGCATACTATGCATACTATGCATACTATGAATACTATGAACAGACATGGGCAACAATACTATAGGGTCTATAACAATACTATAGGGTCTATAACAATACTATAGGGTCAGGAGATAAGAGTGGATATGAAGATTATAGTCTTATGTGTGCCAACATCTACAGTGGTTCAGTTCCACTCCAGGACAGGTTCATTACCCGAAGCCACATTCACAACTCTACAGAACTGTCAAATGCAGTTGCAAGCATGCAATTGAAGAGGAGGGAACAGGTTAGCTACTGAACTTCAATTTCTTCTCTGACATTTTAAACCAGTGATTTTCAACCTTTTTCATCTCACGGCACACTGGCAAGACACTAAAATGGCCAAGGCACACCATCAGTTTTTTGACAATTGACAAGGCACACTGTTGTTGTCAATGGGGGGCTCACATCTCCCAATGGCCCTACTAATAAATGACTCTCTCCCAAAGTCCCACAGCACACCTAGGGACCATTTGCGGCACACCAGTGTGCCACGACACAGTGGTTGAAAATGGCTGTTTTAAACACTGCAGATCACAGTTGCCTGACCCTTCTTCATCTGGTGAAAGATCAAAGAATACCAAGTAACATAAAATAAGGCGAGAGTGAAGCTGGCAATTGCAATGAACTGAAATTAAGTTTTAAAAGAGATGCACAACAGTTCCCATTTTTAAAAAGAGTGACTATTTGTAATTTACAAATTACAGACTCGGAGCGGCTCCTTGGCTCACTGAGGAGCTGCGAAGGATGAAGCGGCAGGGCAGGCGTCTAGAGCGACGGTGGCAGAAAACTCGGGATGAATCCGATCGAACACGGAGTAGAGCCCATTACAGAGCCTATTCCGTGGCGGTGGTAGCAGCGAAGAGATCGTTCTTCTCTGCTACCATTGTGTCTGCTGACAACCGTCCGGCAGAGCTGTTCCATGTGGTGCGGGGCCTCCTCCATCAGGCCCCCCCCAGTAGACCAGGAGGAATACACGGTCAGCCGCTGTGACGTGTTTGCGCAACATTTTGCAGATAAAATCGATTGTATTCGTCACAACTTGGATGCCACATTGACAGTGTCTGACAATGTCCCCTTGGCAACTGCTTGTCCTGTGTTGTGGGATTCTTTTCAGCTTGTACAGCCTGAGGATGTGGACAGACTCCTTTGGAGTGTGAGGCCATCTGCCTGCCTGCTCGACCCTTGCCCAGCTTGGTTGATAAGAGCTGCCCGGGGTGGGCTGGCTGAGTGGACAGGGAGGGTGGTCAACTCTTCCTTGATGGAGGGGACGTTACCACTCGCTTTGAAACGGGCGGTGGTTCGCCCCCTCCTGAAGAAGCCCTCCCTGGATTCCACTGTGTTGGATAACTACCGGCCAGTCTCCAACATCCCGTTTCTGGGCAAGGTAATTGAACGGGTGGTGGCGTCCCAACTCCAGAGGGTCTTGGATGAAGCGGATTATCTGGATCCTTTTCAATCTGGCTTCAGGCCGGGCTTTGGGACGGAAACCGCCTTGGTCGCATTGGTGGATGACCTACGCCGGGGACTGGACAGGGGGAGTGCATCCCTGTTGGTCCTGCTGGACCTCTCAGAGGCTTTCGATACCATCGACCATGGTATCCTTCTGGGCCGATTGGCCGAGTTGGGAGCTGGAGGCACTGTTTTGCGGTGGTTCCGCTCCTACTTGGAGGGTCGGTCCCAGATGGTGGTGCTGGGGGATGCCTGTTCGACACCCTGGCCCTTGAGATGTGGGGTGCCACAGGGCTCAATTCTGTCCCCCATGCTATTTAACATCTACATGAAACTGCTGGGAGAGGTCATCCGGGGGTTTGGAGTGGGGTGCCATCAATATGCCGATGACACCCAGCTCTATCTCTCCTTTCCTCCAGACTCCAGGGTGGCGGTTGAGGACCTGGAGCGCTGTCTGGAGGCAGTGAGGATCTGGATGGGGGCTAACAAGCTGAAATTAAATCCGGATAAGACAGAGGCTCTCCTGGTTCGGAAATCCTCGATGCAGGTGCTGGACTATCGGCTTGCGCTGAATGGGGTTGCACTCCCTCTGAAGGAGCAGGTCCGCAGCTTGGGGGTCCACCTGGACTCGCAGCTGCTCCTGGATTCCCAGGTGGCGGCTGTGGCAAGAGGGGCCTTCGCTCAGCTTCGGCTGGTGCGCCAGCTGCGGCCGTACTTGTATCGTGCAGACCTGGCCACGGTGATCCATGCCTCGGTGACATCGAGATTAATTACTGTAACGCGCTCTATGTGGGGCTGCCCTTGAAGACGGTTGGGAAACTGCAACTAGTGCAGAATGCGGCGGCCCATGTGGTTACTGGAGGTAGGCGGTTTGACTCTGTCAGTCCACTTCTCCAGCGGCTGCACTGGCTGCCCATTCGTTTCCGGGCCCAATTCAAGGTGCTGGTATTGACCTTTAAAGCCCTATACTGCTCTGGACCAGGGTATCTTAGAGATCGCCTGCTCCCGTACAATCCGGCTCGCCCTCTAAGGTCATCAGAGAAGGCCTTTTTACAAGTGCCGCTGCCTAGGGAGGTACGTGGGGCGGCTGCAAGAAATAGGGCCTTCTCAGTAGTGGCACCAACACTATGGAACTCCCTTCCCCTTGACTTAAGAATGGCTCCCTCTCTTGAGACCTTTCGGCAAGGCCTGAAGACCCTTCTGTTTAAACAGGCCTTCTGAGTTCTTGGCCTTTTAACATCTTTTAAACATCTTTTAATATTTTTTACAGGCCTGAGTCTTTTATGACTTGCTGCTGCTCTATGCTCTTTTTACCTATTTTTTTTACTCTGACTGCTGTTTTTAGTATGTGTTAATATGTTTTTATTTGTTTTTAAATTGTTTTTAATATGTTGTAAGCCGCCTTGAGTCCCTTCAGGGAGAAAGGCGGGGTAGAAATAAAGTTATTATTATTATTATTATTTGTAACGATGTAAGCTAGAGGTGTGAAACAGAAATATTTGTGAAATCCATAAGGAGATGCTCTTCAACTTGTTTCTATCACTACAGTTGATGAACAACAGTCTCAGTATCGTTTCAGACAAAGATAAAATGAGGGTCAAAACAATACAGAAGTGTTTGGTTTCACAGGAAAAAACCCTACTAGGTGGTTATTTTTGTCCCGTTGACTATTCATGACTTTTTCCCGTTTCTTCACTTTTAAGTTTATTTCCTTTGTTTAAATTCCTCTCAGTCATGCTAGACACAGAAGACAAGGCAGAATGCTAAAGGGATAAAAATACACAAAAACACCAAGAAACCTGTCTCTAAATCAGAGCACTTATTCATATTAAAATAAACTTAAGATTTATTTTAAGTACTGCAGTTTTAATCTTCTGAACTTTATTATATATCTGATTTACGAAATTCAATTTCACAACCATTACTTTCCAGCACGCGTGTTTGTACCAGCTGTGAAAGCAGACAATGGAAGCCCTCACTTATGCTATACACTGCATTACAGAGAACTCCTTGCACAAATAAGTTTTCCTATGTCTGAGATTCAGTTATGTAGGACTTAAAACATTATACATCTATTTTTGTTTCACATTGGTTGTTTAATCCTTTGGCTGACTCCATCATTCTTAGGAAAATCAATGAGCCAAAGCAGAAAGATGAACCTGAATAATCATCACTGCTGTCCACTGTGAAAAATTGAGGGTGAAGCAACATAAGACATGGTACAAATGGGGGGGGGTTTAGAATGCTCCCTTTTGCCATCAATAAAGACTTCCTTCCTTCTCATCAGAGATGGGAAAAGAGAGCCCAGTCCTATCTCCCCCCCCCCCCCCATTCATTGCAATATTAATCCTTTCCTGTCTTCCAGCTAGAACCTTCCTGCTGCTCGCCTCATTGGAATGCTTGCCCCACAAGGTTTTTCAGGCCATGAAAACAGTAAGCAAGCACACCCAGACACAGGCAGACTTGAGTCTACATGTGTGGGTATGAGTGCCAAGTCATGGGGGCCCTGACTTGAGTCTTTTTCAGAGTCTTCCACATGAGCAACTCACGAGTTGCCGAGTCACCCAAAATCACACATTTTTGCAACCTGAGGCCAAGTCATCAAAGTTGAGTTCCCAACCCTGGCCCGGAGCTGGCTTGTCTTAGGTGGACAGTGAGACTTGGTAGCAGCAACTACACTTTTTGAGACTGCCTATATCAAGGTCATGTGTCTGTCATAAGCACCTAGGAGAAACTGGAGGGTACCTACTTCCGTACAATCCGGCTCGTCCTCTTAGGTCATCAGAGAAGGCCTTTTTACAAGTGCCGCCGCCTAAGGAGGTAAGTGGGGTGGCGGCAAGAAATAGGGCCTTCTCAGTAGTGGCACCAACGCTATGGAACTCCCTTCCCCTTGACTTAAGAATGGCTCCCTCTCTTGAGACTTTTCGGCGAGGCCTGAAGACTCTTCTGTTTAAACAAGCCTTCTGAGTTCATGGCCTTTTAAACATCTTTTCTACATCTTTTAGTATTTTTTACAGGCCTGATTCCTCTATGATCTGCTGTTCTATGCTCTTTTTACCTGACCTTTTATCTGACTACTGTTTTTATGATATCTGTCAATGTGTTAATATGCTTTCATCTGTTTGTTAAATTATGTTTTAATCTGCTTTTAACCTGTTGTAAGCCGCCTTGGGTTCCTTTGGGGAGAAGGGTATAAATAAAGTTATTAATTATTATTATTATTATTATTATTATTATTATTTATTATTACATGAGCTGTGCATCTTGCCTCTTTTCCCCCCACCCCCGCAAGGTTGGCCACAATGCCCCACTGAATCAGCTCACCTGGTGATTAATAGATCATGAAAACCTTGAACACTACTCTTCTTCCAAAGAACTCAGGGTGGTGCACATGGTTCCTTCCCTCCTTTTGTCCTCACAACATCTCTGTTGAGTAGGTGAGGCTGAGAAAGACTGACTGGCCGAAGGTCACCAAGGAAGCTTCACTTACCAGGAATTTAAACCTTCAAGGTCAAAATCCAACACCAGAACCATGCACCATCCTGACACTTAATGGTTTTACTCACAAAGAAGTTACTTCTATGTTATCTTTCCAAGTATGTTGAATAACTACACCAGAGGTTACCCCTGAACTGCACCTTTTGGTACCCAAAAAAGATAGTAAATTCAAGTTACTATATTTAATCATGTGAAAAAGGCAACATCCATCAATGATCTGGTTCAGGAATTTACCAGGCTTGCAAGAGTATAAATGGTGAAGCAGGCGAACACAGACTCCTCTTTCTAATTGCAAAAACATAACACATGATGGAAGGTACACTATGTATGAAAACCAGAGTATGTGAAATTGTGCAAATCAGGTTTCTGCTCACCTCTGCAGACTGGGTAGAAAACTTACACAGATGAAGTTACCTGCAGGGTAGGAAAGAGGAGGATTTAACTACTCCTCAATCAAAGAAACACTCTTGCCAGCTCAGTAAATGCTAGTGTTAAACTGTGGCCAGTTTAATGATAAAGTTTTATCATTAAAAACAATAAAGTTTTAATAAGAATCAGAAAATATGGAGTGAGGAATTAAAAACACAGTTCAAAACCAGGGACAGAAGTGGAAAGTTGGAAGGAGGTTATTGTTTTTGTTTAAATTATTCAGAGAAAAAAAAACACCCCTTCAAGGCTTTTCCAAAGTTCAGTAAAAAGATGCCTGCAAAATCTGTTGCAGTAACAGAGACAGAGCAGTTTGTAACATGTTTTTTCTCCATTTAGCTGATATGGTAAAGTCACCCATGCATTAAGCTCGAACCTTCAGCTGAAAATATTGCATTTTTCCATCATGTATAAACCTATTAGGTTCTGTTCTATAATAATGGCATCCCTCCCATAATCATTCTTTCCTCTTGAAAACATAATTTCAATGCATGAAGTGTTTCCCTGGAGCAATCGAGCCACAGCAGTGTGTCTGTTTTAGTTACTTTTGCCAGAGCATTTACCTTTGCATTATTTTGCTAGGAAAGTTCATTTTAGTTTAAGCTGATAATCACAAACACTTGTCAACTGCAATCAATCTATTGGAAACGCAAACAGAATATAATAAGACATCTCAAAGCTTGCAGGCTTAGATTGAAATTGTGGATGGAAGTAAAAGTAATTTGTGTGTCTTTAGAAAGTGGTAATGCTATAGACACACAGATGTGGTAAGGCTCTTACTGACGTTGTTCATATTGGCTGCCTCCGTCCTGTAAGTACTACCCCATATTGGAAATGCATCTCTTGTTCTAGTCCCATAAGTCATAATCAAGATGTGAGACGGTTTCAAAACTTTTCCCAAAAGGCACACAAAAATATATGCAAAATCTGAAATACACTAATTGCTGCAGGACAGGCATTAGACTGCATGTCCATTACTGACCAAACCCACATCTAATCCCAAAAGTTCTAACCTATCATCAACTTTATTAAAATCAGAACTTGAACAGCAAACAGGTTCTCATGAAGCTAATTAAATGCTCTACTGTATAGGATAGCAAATTCAAGGTTGAACAGCATGAATGAGATGGATTGAGGTTGGAGGAGTTGACAAAACAAGGCTAGGACTGCCAAGCCCGAGATGAGCAAATCTCGGCAGCACAGCACAGTCCCAAAGGAAGGCTTTTCTACTACTAACAAGTACTAACTTAAGCATGCATAGCTATTTTTGCTACAGGCAGTCATTTATAGCCTGATAACATGCAAGTCTGATCAGCTGCTTAAGCATTTATACCGTGTTTCCCCAAAAATGTTTTACATTTTTTTTGGCTCAAAAACACACACTAGGTCGTATTTTCAGGGTAGGTCTTATTTTTTTCAGACGTCAGTCCCTTTATAGTTAATGGAACTTACTCCCTGGAAGGTGTGGAGAGGGTGTCCCCTCAATGTCCAGGAGGATGCCTGCCTGCCTGCCTACTCAGAAGTCAGTCCCTTTATAGTTAATGGGACTTACTCCCTGGAACGTGCGGAGAGCCTCAGAGCTCAGTAGGCAGGGTTGCCTCGCTTGCTGCTTCCCGCCTCAGCTCCTCCTCAGCATCCTCTGCCCAAAGTAGCACAGCAGGCGATTTCTAGGTGGCGCGCACGGGAGTGCAGCATTCCTGGTCATGTTGTCCACCCGTCCCCCGCCCGAGGACCTGCCCCCTCCGTCCTGGATCACAACTAGGTCTTATTTTCAGGGTACATCTTATATTTCAGTAATTCTCAAAAAACACACTAGGTCTTGTTTTCAGGGAAACAGGGTAGATGGACCATTAAGGCAGTTCTGCACACAGAGGCTAGGGGGCAATATAACATAACAAATAGCATAATACCAGGTGGGGCAGCATAGATATTAACAGTACCTCCTTCTAAATCAGGAGTGACAAACTGAGTGCACATTCCATCCCTGTGTCCCTTCCTTCCTCTTTTCTGGAGCACAAATTCCCCGTCCTGTTATGACTTCATCAGGGTTCAAAATTGCATGCCATCAGTGCTAAACATAGTCACCAACTTCCCAGTTCCATTTTAATCCAAGTACACAAAAATTCATTTAACATACCATTTTTGAAAACTCTGTTTCAGAGGAAATAGCTGGCTAGCATCAGACAAATGTCTACTTTAGAGTGAACACTTTTGTTGCCACCCAATGTTAATCATGAACAACTAAATTCAGGATACTGACTAATGTACACAATTTTAACTTGGTATCCGCTGGAGAAAGCAAGCCTCCACACTTCAAAAAGCTATTCTTTGTAAGTAACTCACCTTAGATAATAGAAACTGGCATGAGCAAGTGTCTTAAGACCCAATTAATAAAATTTAGAACTACTTGACAGTTTTGGTTGAATTATTTCCACAATTCCTGTGTTGTATTATGCCATTAAAGGTTGTTGAAATTAATTCCTGTGCTGAATAAGGAATAGAAAGCAAAAAGAAAAAAGTATCAATCTGTGATTAAAGCCCTGTTTCTGCCCTATTTTTATGCCCAATTTTTTTTCCTGTGTTAAGTGTCCAGCAAATGCTTCTGGGGAGTTATGGTCCTGTGGAAGTTCATCAGCCTACAAACCTTCTAGGGTATACTTTGCAAGCAGACTGTTCCTTTGTTTGAATTTATCTAGGCCCATCTGTGTTTGTACAGTGGACATTTCCTCCATGTCTAGAGTGTTGGGATTGGCACGTGCTTAGCAAGTGGCTAGCCAAACCTGTCCATCTAGGTCAAGGGGGTGGAATGGACTGACCAGGTGGGATCCACTCCTCCAGTCTGGTAACTTGATGATTTCTTTAGCCCACAGAGAGTGAGTGCCAGTCACTGAATATCTCGTTCATTGGGAAGTCAAAGAAGACTACCCATTTGCTCACCTGCAAGTGCAATGACTGGGAAGTCCTTGAGCAATGCAAGCTGTTTAAGCTAGGGACTACCTAGCTCTAGGGTTCCCAACCCATGGTCCGCGGACCACTGATGGCCCGCAGCGCCCTCCCAGCTGGTCTGTGGCGTCTCTGGTGAAAAAAAGAAAAAAATGCCCTTCCAGGAAGAAAAAAAGCCTCTGCAACACCAGCAGCTGCTCAAAGCCGATCAGAGCATAGCCTCTCTGTCTCCCCCCGCCACCTCCCTTCCTTCTTTGTCTGCAAGTGCCCAGACAAGCAAAAAAGTGAAGCGCGCACACCTTGCAAGGCTCAGCTGCATGCAGAGGAGAGGTGCCCTGCCGCCCACTGCTTCCAGCCTACTGCCTCCAGTCCTTGACCATGTGCCTTCAGGTGAGCCCTGGCAGCCTGGTTTCTCAGGAGTCAGATCAGGACTCCAGTCAGCCTGAGAAGTCCCTTTTGCGGGTGGGGGAGGCCTGAGGAGGAGGGGGGGCCTGAAAAGAAGGAGGGGAAATGAAAATGGAAAAGGTGCAAAAGAGAGCGACTAAGATGATTATGGGGCTGGGGCACCTTCCTTATGAGGAAAGGCTACGACGTTTGGGCCTCTTCAGCCTAGAAAAGAGACGCTTGAGGGGGGACATGATTGAGACATACAAAATTATGCAGGGGATGGACAGAGTGGATAGGGAGATGCTCTTTACACTCTCACATAATACCAGAACCAGGGGACATCCACTAAAATTGAGTGTTGGGCGGGTTAGGACAGACAAAAGAAAATATTTCTTTACTCAGCGCGTGGTCAGTCTGTGGAACTCCTTGCCACAGGATGTGGTGCTGGCGTCTAGCCTAGACGCCTTTAAAAGGGGATTGGACGAGTTTCTGGAGGAAAAATCCATTATGGGGTACAAGCCATGATGTGTATGCGCAACCTCCTGATTTTAGGAATGGGTTAAGTCAGAATGCCAGATGTAGGGGAGAGCACCAGGATGAGGTCTCTTGTTATCTGGTGTGCTCCCTGGGGCATTTGGTGGGCCGCTGTGAGATACAGGAAGCTGGACTAGATGGGCCTATGGCCTGATCCAGTGGGGCTGTTCTTATGTTCTTATGTTCTTATGAGGGGGGCCTGAGGAGGGGGAGGAGGAGCAGGCTCCCAAAGGTATTGCTGGCTGGCTGGGGGAATTTCTCTGGGAGTGGGTTTCTCTGGATGTGATTTCCCTGGGAGTGCAGACTCCAGCTGGCCAGGGAACACAGAGGAAGGGAAATGGAGGCAGTGTGGCAGCAGGAGAGGGGAGAACCAATATGCTCAACCCCCACCCCTGGTACCCCCTCCCCAGTTGGCAGGATTGGGCCCCCTGGATGTGCTCTTCTAATGCCCAGGGGTGGAGCAAGGGATCCAGGCAACCAGGTTTTGGCACCCTTTTTGGAGAGGGAAACAGGCAGCAACTCTGCTGTCTTACTACAAGCTGCCCACCTGAGGAGAAGCAATTCCAGAAGTTGCAGAACAGGCACCACCGTAGCCAAGTACAGCAGTACTGTACTGGGTCAGTAAACCCTGACTTTTTCTCCTCAGAGGGCAGCAGCATCAGCTTTGTCCATGGAGAGCCACCCCACACTTGGCCAGTTCCCTATCTCCTCAGATTGCAATCCTATGCATGCTTACCTTGGAGTAAGCCCCATTGACTATAATGGGACTTACTTCTGAGTAGACATGCCTAGAATGGGGCTGTTAGTCACACTGTGGCTGTGATGCACTTCTCCAGAAATTTCTCCAATCCTCTTTTAAAGGCTTCTAGTCTAGACACCATCATCACATCTTGGGGCAAGGAGTTCCACAGACTAATGGCAGAGCAGGCAGCTGTTCTTTTGTGGCTGCAGCCTACCTACAGGCTTGCTCACACACTCTTAGCTCCAACCAAAGTAGTCCACAGCTAGAGCATGACAGTAATTAGAACAGGAAGTGAAGAGAGGCTCCCCCCCCCAAAGACCTTGCAGTACCCACCAAAGGGACTTTTCTTCCTGAGACATGCAGCAGCCATTCTGAGATGTCAGTCTGAACTGGTGCTTCTCCTTCAGGACCAACCTGCCTAAATTGTGTTGAACACCTTCCTAAGGACTCTGGACTCACAAGTGTGGGGAGCAGGGCCAGGGCTGTGTAACAAAAGGAACTGTGGAGGGATGTGTGTGCTTTTTGTTGGCCCATTTAACTACCTTGCATAGTCATGTCCATAATCCCCTTGTGCTTACCCTCTCCCTTTTTGAGGTGTTTTTCCACACTTAAAAAGGCAAGGGCTATGCGCAATGTGGTCTGGTGTGGGGGAAAAGAGACTGGATTGAATTGGGTGGGTATGAAAACCTCTGAGTTGGGGAGGTATTATTTTGTGTTCCATGTAAACCCAAGACTTTCACAGCTAGTGAAGCAAATGCAAGCACAACCATCACATTAATTATTAAATAATCTTCTTATGTATTACAAATTTAATTGTATTTTTTGTGTGCGAGGGTAGGGGGGTTGCATGTGGTCCGCGCCATCTACAAATTTTGCCTTAGTGGTCCCTGAGCTCCTAAAGGTTGGGAACCACTGGTCTAGCTAGATTACAGTCAGAGACTTCGTGGCTTTGTCTGCTAAGTGACTTGAGTCACATACAAATTTCCCCTGGTTTAATGCAGTTGCAGGCTGAGAATTTGAGCCACTTTGCAGCTCCATCTGCTGGGAATTAATAGTTACTGCATCCATTTCATGAAAACTATTCTGCCTTCTTTCTAGCCAAACTCAAGCATTTTCAAGGCCTGCTTGTACTTTCACCATCCATCTTTCTCCATATTGGTTAATTCCCTTTTGTTTAGACTTTTAATAAACTACTGTGACATTTTGACTCTTGGTCTGCCTGGTACATGTTCCCATGTAATTCAATTGATTGTCATGGGTCTTCACCCTGCAGACACTACTGCGAATTTGATTTTTAATACGGACCGCTGGGGTTCAGTGCTCTCCTGGGAAAGAGGTTCTTCCCCAAATGGACCTCCTCTCCCAGTCCAATTACCCTCATTAGAGAAAACGCAGTCATGCATTTGGAATGCATTGGCAACTAAATTACTAATGGTTTGGAGAAAATTAACAACAGGCAAATATAAAGAGTAGTGACATTAGGCTGCTACAACAAACACAGACTACTGTTTGACTAGCACATTTATTGCAACATGAGCTTTTGCAAATGAAACTGGTAAACACGTTATTTTGTAATAAGAATCTTACAGTATGTTTTCATTCATATTTTCCATTTCCTGGCTTCTTTTGTATTATGAGATGCAGTGCTCAGATGTTAATATATCATTACTTTGCATCACAAGATTGCAGATAATCATTTAAAAGGGTCACAAAAGCAGCTTGGCACTTAGTTTAAATAGGTTTTAGTCTGTGATCAGTGGCAAGTTTCCATTCTGATAAAGGATAAAACCTATTTAAACTAAGTGCCAAGCTGCTTTTGTGGCCCTTTTAAATGATTATCTGCAATCTTGAGCATCACACTTGGCATATGCATGGGTGTCTCCGATGCAATGGATAAAAGTAGTAATAAATCAAGTACATTAAGAATCTTAGACAATAACTGAAACACAGGCCGACAGGTTTTTTTTCCTAATCCCTTATTCTCACTAAGTTTATGAAGGAATTATAAGCCAATTTATTGTAAAATGCCATATCCTATGAAACTCCCCTGTTTATGTATTTACCATCCTCCCTCCAGGGGAGAGAAGGGGGGCTTTGGGTAGTATACATGGATCTTCCCATGTTGTAATTGTGAGAAACAGGCTAGATGGAGCAATAGAGACCGGTCGAAGCTGATGCAGTAAGTTTCAAGTGCATCATCGTCACCGCAATTATTTCCACGCCCCTAACTCCTCCGTTCCCCCTTTGAAAACAAGGGGGAACAGAGGAGGCAGCCGAGGCCCTGATGGAGCCTTCTACGCCGCTTGTAAGCAGTGCAGAGGTCTCCACTGGAGTGATTTGGGGCAGCTGGAAGCCCCAGGCCACTGCAATGGAGACCTGCACACAGTTTACAAGTGGCACGGAAGGCTCCCTGGGGGCCTGGGAAGCGGCACACGTCTCCTCCGAAATTGGAGGGGGCGTGCGTCGCTTCCCCTCCGCCTCTGAGGGATGCTCTCAGAGGCAGAGAAGGGGTGCCCAGGAGCGCTCCTGGGAGGTAGCACCTCAGTGCTGGACTGGGCTAGCCCCCTTTCCTCCTCCTTTATAGGAGGATAGGAGATGGGCAACCTAGAGTGTCAGTGCGATGGGAGATGCGACTCCCATTGCACTGACACTCAGGGTGCCCATCTTGTATCCTCCGGAGGAGGGGGAGGGCACCCTAGAAAAGTGTGTTCTTTAGGGCGCCCTCCCTCCTCAGGAGGATGCGAGACGGGCGCCCTAGAGCATCAGCACAATGGGAGTTGCATTTCCCATCATGCTTCTTCTCTACGGCACCCTCACCCCTGCTCCGGTGAATACAAGATGGACGCACTAGAGTATCAGCGTGATGGGAGCCACATCTCCCACCATGCTGCCTCTCTAGGGCGCCTGTCTCCTATCCTCCTATAAAGGAGAGGGGAGGGGGGCGGCTCAGTTTGTGCTGAGGTGCTGACGGAGAGGCAGCTTCTTGCTGCCTCTCCACAGCACTCCTGGGCGCTCCTCCTCCAGTGGGAGGTGAGGCTTGGGGAGGCGCCCCTGGAGGGTCGGCGCCCAGGGCTTTTACCCCATTTGCCCCCTCTAGGTATGCCAGTGCCCCTCTGCTACTTTCACTCTCTCCCCCTTTGTACTGTTCTTCTTCACTCCAGCAGCAAAATGACTGTTGGAAATGCTCTTGCAATGACAACTTCTGCTGGGTGGTGGTGGTGGTGGCGGCGGCGGCGGCAACTGCCACCGGTGTTGGAGATATTCCCAGATCTCATACTAGGGCTAACTCAAAACTGAACACTTTGCGGATATTGCTTGCATCTGTTACAATCCAGACACCATCAATTTGGCTGTGGTTCACTCTCTTCTGAAGGAGCCCTCTTCCTCCTCACTGGATTTCACTGTGATGGATAATTCCCAACTTCCTGTTCCTGGGAATGTCTGAGGAATTCCAAGAAGAAACAGATTACCTGGATCCCTTCCAAACCAGTTTCAGGCCATGTTTTAAGAATGGAATTCCTTTTGTTTTTTTGGGATGATGACCTCTACTGGGACTAGATGGGAAATCCATCCCAATCGGTCCTGGTTTTCTTCAGTGGCATTTAACTCTATAAGCTATGGTGCCCTTCTGAGGTACCCGGCTGGATTGGTGTTGGGGGGGCATCTGCCCCTCAAATTAGTTAAGAGCTACATGAGCCACTGGGAAATGGGATTTGAGGTTGGTGCTAACAATCTCAACACAGGCTCTCTCTGTAGTTGTGCTTCAGTTGTGGGACTCTCTTTTGAGTTGCAAACTGCACCCTCCCTGTCGTGATTCCAGTTGGGGCTGAAAACCTTTTTGTTTTGCTGTGCCTTCTCATTGGGATTTTATGAATGCTGCTGCAACTGTTGCACTCAAGGTGACCTACAACACTAAAACCATAGTAAAATGCAATCATACAAAAAGAGTCATTTTAAAAAAAGGGAAAGTGAGATAGAAATGTTGTAAAATAAATTTCAGAACTGCCAAAAAAGACTCACAAGTTCTGTATTTATGAAAGTTACACTGAGGATTTTAAACAGCATATATTTTTTAAAAGCCAAGTAAATAAGTTATAGTGCAGAATGGATGCTGTCTAGGTTTAACTGAGGTATTTTTACAAGGTTCAATTCCGCAGACAACTCATTGCCCAGCTGAGCAATGACTGGTTCATTTACTCATCCCAAAGCTATACAAAAGACATTGGACTTCAGAGTATCATAGCTCCATTGGACTGTCTTGGTAACTAAACAACAAAAAACCTCATATTACTATGATGAAACAGTAAAGATAGATATCAGAGCAGACCACAAATTGCATAGCAAGTTTTGGGGCTATGTAGTAAGTGACATTTTGCAGAAATGATCTCTGATGGTGTTTTATAAATAAGCTTGGTTGGTCTTTGGAATTAGTGGTCAGAAGATATTCAGTAGGGGATTCATTACTATCCCCTTTTCCTCTTGAAACCAAAGAAATGAGCACATTGCCCTTAGAATTGGCAGTCTGTCTTCCTCACCCACCCCATATGTTCAGGGTCTTTTTGACATTTTTGAGAAGGAATCTGTCTCTCTCGCTCTCACTCTCTTTCACAGACAACTGGTTGTCTGGATTATGAACGTCCTCTATACTGTCCTCTAGCCTATAGGAATTAAAACTTCATAATTTAAGATGATCTTTTCTGCTTGTTGTTATAACGACTATGATTTAACTATAAAAGCTAAACCAGCCTGCTTCACCTCTACCTATCTCATATATTGACCTTCAGATCACATCTAGTTTTGGGTGGGCTATGCTCTCAGGTCATTACAGCTGGGTAGGTTAAAAAGAAGATGGAGAATCCACATACTAAAGCTCGTCAACCTCTCCAGACTGAGAGCAAAGTCAGCTGAAATGTCTGCGTGACTTCCTCTTTGCTGACGATGCAGCTGTCACTACCCACTCTGCCAAATATCTCCAGCAGCTCATGGATCGTTTTAGCAAGGCCTGCCAAGACTTTGGACAATCAGCCTGAAGAAAACACAGGTCATGCTTCAGGATGTGGACTCACCTCCCTGCATTACAATCTCTGCGCATGAACTGGAGGTTGTCCATGACTTTGTGTACCTTGGCTCAACGATCTCCGACACTCTTTCTCCCAATACCGAGCTAAACAAACGCATCGGTAAAGCAGCTACCATGTTTTCCAGACTCACAAAGAGAGTCTGGTCCAACAAGAAGCTGACAGAACATACCAAGATCCAGGTCTACAGAGCTTGCGTCCTGAGTACACTTCTGTAGTGCAGTGAGTCATGGACTCTTCGCTCACAACAGGAGAGGAAACTGAACGCTTTCCACATGCGCTGCCTCCGACGCATCCTCGGCATCACCTGGCAGGACAAAGTTCCAAACACAGTCCTGGAACGAGCTGGAATCCCTAGCATGTATGCACTGCTGAAACAGAGACGCCTGCATTGGCTCAGTCATGTTGTAAGAATGGATGATGGCCGGATCCCAAAGGATCTCCTCTATGGAGAACTCGTGCAAGGAAAGTGCCCTACAGGTAGACTACAGTTGCAATACAAGGACATCTGCAAGAGGGATCTGAAGGCCTTAGGAGTGGACCTCAACAGGTGGGAAACCCTGGCCTCTGAGCGGCCCGCTTGGAGGCAGGCTGTGCAGCATGGCCTTTCCCAGTTTGAAGAGTCACTTGGCCAACAGACCGAGGCAAAGAGGCAAAGAAGGAAGGCCCACAGCCAGGGAGACAGACCAGGGACAGCCTACACTTGCTCCCAGTGTGGAAGGGATTGTCACTCCCAAATTGGCCTTTTCAGCCACACTAGACGCTGTTCCAGAACCACCATTCAGAGTGTGATACCATAGTCTTTCGAGACTGAAGGTTGCCAACATATTCTCCACCACTAAGTGATGAGAGAGGAAGTGGGTTTATATGTGCCTTACAGGCTGCTTAGAGACCTCTGTGTGGATACACCAAAGACTAGAACAGTCTAGTTCTAAACTTGGACTAGAACTTTTATTATTACGGACCCACAATGGATTGTCTAATATCTTTTCATACCACCTTCACTAGACTGTCGAAATAATAATCATCCCTAGTACAATTAGGTATCAGTGTGATTTCAAAAGATGCCAACAGGTTGGGATAGCTAAGAACAGAACACCTCAACCCATATTGATAATGGTTATTGTTAATAGTCTAATTCAGTGGTTCCTAAAGTGCTACAGGGGAGGTGGAAACCAGGTAAGTATTTGGGTGGGTGGAGAGAAGGGCAGCAACAGTGTCACAGCAATTGCACTGAAACACTGAAGCACTGCTGCTACCAAATTGGCTTGTTTTCTACTTTGGGGCAGTGCTGGACTCCTGCAGGGTCCTGGAAAGTAGCTGCTTAATGAAGGTAAGGACTGCTAACAAAAGCCTCTGAAGACATTGGAGAGGGCTGCAGACTCCAGGACCCTGCTTTGCTGCCACTGAAGCAGGGTCACTCCCCTTAAGGGGGAATGCCCTGCTTCCGGTTTGGGAATCACTGGTCTAATCTAACAACCATTCTTTGACAGCACAATAATCAACATTCAGTCCTGAGGGAATGTATACACTACATGCTTAACACATTTGATTAAAAGAAGCTAGTAAACTATAACATTGTTTTACATTGTGTTCTTGACCTAGTACACTGATGGCAAACATATCTTCAAAGCTCTCTTAAGTCAAGAGAGCTCTGTTGTAGGATATAGACACACACTCACTCACTCACTCTCTCTCTCTCTCTCAGGAAGTTAGTATCAGCCTTTCATCACAACAAAGATACAGCAAGCATTTAAAGAGATTTTCATTATCTTGAATATATCTCTTCAAACAAAAAGGGAACCAACAAATACAGATTCATCTTTACATCAAAGAGAGAACTCTCAGACTATTACAGAATGCTGTAGCAAGTCTTAGCCATTCAAAAGTTACATGCATATGCTTATATATTTCAGAGGTACAAAATACATCAGCCTGTGAATTACTGTAGGATTTCACACAGCTTTGCCAGTCAATTACAAAAGACAAAGGAATATTTTGTAATCTGCTCTCTATTTTGCTTCAATATTCACCACAATCCATCTACTATTTATTGCGTAGGCAGCTAATATATGCTTAGAAACTCCATTTGCCAAACGAAGCTTAAGCATTCTAGTATACACAAACCTATACATCTTCATTATTTTGCACGGTTGTCTTACGCCTTGCTGATTCATTTGAAGGTTTACTTCCTGAACAGCGCATGAATAGGTTTGCAAAATGATCCAGACTTTATTAATAGTGGCTTAATAAACAGCAGACATGATAATAAAATGACAGTTACTTTTATAAATGAATCAGGCAGAATATTGTCACTTGCTACTTACTGCTACAAGCAAATTGAGAAACCGAAAATGGTCCGCGTTTCATTTTCCAAAGCAATATTAGCATACTATTTTACAAAACATCTACATCTTTGATACTAAAACTGGTCTCTCAATCGTGCGACATCAGTTTTAAGATTGACTAAGTGCCAATTTGACATAATGATGCCCGTAAGTGCCAGGAGAGCACAAGAAGCTATGGAGTCTACTAGGCAAATGGCAGTATCTGATCCTGAACTATGGGCAACACACACAAAAAGACTATATGCTTTTCAGATACGAGTCAGCCATTGAACATGGACTGAGATTCCCAAGAGGTTAACAGTGGAGGAGGATGCAAATGGTTTCACAGTTTTCAGTGTTTTCCAAAGTTAGAAGTGCAGAAAGGAGGGTTGTGTTTTTATTCCAATGGCTCATTTTTATAAATTATAATTGCTCTGAAAGTGTACTAAGTAGGTGATATTGGCCGTAAAAAGTGTCAGCAGATGCAGCCACATGCCTAACAATATTTTTTACATATCCTATGCCCACTTATTTAAGCAGTAAGCACTGTACTTAAATTGAGTAAATATACAAGTGTGTCCCTAGATATAATCTACCTTGGAAAACCATGATAAAACAAAAACAACCCATGACAATCAATGGACAAACCTGTGAGAACTTAATAACTGGCCCATATGTGGATTTAAAGCACTGGTGATCATGGCCCCTGAGCTGCCCAGGGCCAGGACTGCAGGGTGCCATGCCCCCCCACCCGACCTCGCCGTCCAGGGGTCTTCCAATTTTTTGGGCCAAAATCCAGAAGCAGAGCCCAGTCCTATCCATGTCTACTCAGAAGTAAGTCTGAGTCTAGTGGTCAGTGGGGCTTACTCCCAGGAAAGTGTGGATAGGATTGTAACTGCAGTGATTTTTGGACTTCCAGACACTGCGAAAGGTCTTCAGAGGGCTGGGGAGGCGGTGCATGCCCTCTGAAGGCCCCCGGACAGGGGCAGCATGGGGGGGAAGAAGGTGGCTCTGCTCCAGGGGCATGGTGCACTGGAGCGCTTGCCCTCCTTGTCTCTCCAGGAATGCCACTGATTTAGAGTGCTGTTCAATACACTCACAGATTGCCTGCCAGATTCCTAATCATAATTAGCTGATTAGAGCAAACAGAGCAGGCTTTTTTTCTGTTTATGGGCAATGCTGGCCACAAAGTTTGAAAAGAGGAGACAAATCAAGGAAAAATACATGGTCTCTTATGCTCAACTGACACAACTAATATTATTTATATATCCTCTCTAACCCATGGGCTCAAAACCATTTAGAGTAATTTTTTTCCTCCATTTCTGGACTGTGGAGCAATCTTAGGTGCCATGCAATATCACTGAACTGCTTTTCTGTATCTACAGCAGCCAGTGCCATAAATGCCTCTGGTGCTTGGTTTGGCTTTGTGTCAAAGACCTGCCATTACCCTGTCCAAAAGAACAGTTTCCAGCTTCAGCAATCAATCTGTCTGAACTGCTACAGTCACAGCTCCAACACATCTCTCATGTAGTAATCTTTGAAATGTAATTCATAACTGCAAATACAATGCCTGCAAAGAGCACACAAGAAGAATCTGCATGCTTAGGGATGTCTGCTTTCCACCCATTAATTTCAGTTAATTACGCTTTCACCTTTTCAAAGTCTTATTCCGAAACATAACATTTTTTTAAAAAGCAAAGAGATGCAAAGACTATAACTCATAAGCAATGACAAAATCTATTAATTCTTCCATTGAGTGTACTGAGTGCAAAGCCAGAGGAAAATCTATATAAATATTAGGGACTTGTGAATTCGTGGAAGATGAAAGGCATGAAGACCTGCTGAAGCAGGTAAGCCCACACGGGGTTGAAAGGAGGCAGGAAGGGGGTTGGGAGAACAGGAGAGAAGTGATGGGGTAAGGAGGACGGCGGAGCAGGTGGGATTGGCAGCCGCAGCACATGCAGATCCTGACCCCTCCCCTTCCCTGATCCACCTTCCTAGAACAACATGAACTTGTTCCAGCGATTAAGCTAGTGCAGGTCCAGGTTGACCCACATTGGTTGCTAGGTCTTACCCTGGGGCAAGGGGACAAAATGTCCCCTTACCCCAAGGACACCTCCAGTAGAAAATCCCCTAAAGTGTGCTGATGTTGCTACGTTGCCATGTGGGGATTTAGGCAGGATTGGCTTGTTGGTATACAATGTACATCTAAGGAAGAAGGGTATGTTTGCCTCTTTAGCTCGCTACAGCTGCTTTTGCTAGACCAGAGGAACAGCTAACTAGTATTTTCCACTTCAGTTAGACCAGTGCTTCCAAAACTTCTACAAGGGTGTTGGGAGCACTGTAAGTTATTTCAGGGAAGGGGGGAAGGCAGCAACGTGATCCCCAGAATTGCCTTGGTACTGGGGACAGGGGGTCTGACAAAACCGGAAGTGCCTGTTTTGTTTTCCCCCCTTTTTCACACTTTTGCAGACATGAAGACCCCTGTGGAGGGCTCCCCGCATCCCCCGGACCCTCCAGGACTGCAGCGCTGGTTGCAAGTAAGTAGAAAACCCCCCCTTCCATCCCCAGCAGCAGCACAGTCTTGGAGTATGTTGCTGCCTTCCCCCCTCCCCAGCCCTTAAAGGGATATTGGCCTGTGCTTCCCAGGCTGGTGGGTCACGACCCACCAGTTTGGGATCCACTGAGTTAGACAAATCTCCAGACCAGACTGGCTGAGAGGGTCTGAATGAAGGTGGTGGAATGCTGCCAGAGATTTTACCCTCTCTTACCCTGATATCCATCTATACTTCACTAGGAAGTTGAACACAGGTGGAAATAAAAAGCCAACTTTCAACATATGTTAATATGACCAAAAAAGGAGACATGGGAATGGTGCTATTCACATAGCATTCTCTAGATGGGCTGGGATAGAAAACTGAAATAACTCATTCTCAAATAGAGATTTTATCCCTATACTTTCTTCCATATAAGTTAATGGCTGCCTTGGAAAGTAAGAGAGGAATTTACTGTCCAGTCTTGCCTTTGACAGACTCAGTCAAAAAGACACATGGAAAGGAAATATGCAATACACCTTTGCGTACATCACTCTCGGTAACCCATTTAAGCACTTCCTCTACAAATATGCCAAAACGACCATTTTGCTAGTAACTTTATTATAAACAACCACCAATCCTTCTGAAACTTATGTCCATGAAAAGATGTATGAAAATTTTTGCCAACATTATAAAAATATTTTTACAAGACTAGAACATTCCTAACAGATGGCTGCAATTCCCGATCATGCAGGCCAGGCTGTTACTTCTGTTGTACTGGAACAATTCCAAAACTACTTGCTTGATTGTTGGGCTGATAAGGTTGATGGGGGACTAACAGGGTCAATATAACAATCAGCTGGCACTATTCTTACAAGGTGATTTGCATTTCTTTTGTCATTTATACATAGCAAAGTATGGAAAAAAAATGCAGAACGTTCATACATGAACCATGTGTAATCAAAAGACAACTCTTATATTAAATAAAGCTGAATATAGCTGCCTAGTAAGAAACGGTCACAAACGGTAATCAAAAAAGACAACTCTTATATTAAATGGTTGGCAACCTTCAGTCTCGAAAGACTATGGTATAAGCCTACAGCACCTCGTATTCCCAGGTGGTCTCCCATCCAAATACTAACCAGGCCTGATGCTGCTATAGCTACCTAGTAAGAAAACGGTCACAACTACAGGTGGGACCTCAATATCCACTCATTTGGTATCCGCTGATTTGACTGACCTCTCTTATTGAGGTCCACCTTTAAATGCCTTGTAACAAGGAAAAAAGCATCAAAATCCAATTTTCTTCCTTCACGCAGTTAAATAATTATAATTTCTTTCCATGAGACTCCATTATTTACCCCATCTGGTGGCTGAATGTGGTATAGCATCTATTCCAATGCATTCTGGGGCATAAACAGAGGAGCAAGAAACCTGGAAGTGGGTCTTTAAAGACATTTTTTCCACTGATTTGGTATCCACTGACTTTTTTTATCCACTGGGGGTTCTGGAACAGAACCCCAGTGGATAACAAGGCACAACCTTTATTATACCATATAGATTTCCACTCCTCTGTTATTTGTTCCCCTGGGACTATTACTCCTCTTAACAGTATTTATATTCCACTTTTCAACAAAAAGTTCACAAAGCTGTTTACAGAGAAAATCAAATAACTAATTGATTAATAAGCACAATAGTTCCTTATCAAATAATATATTTGATATAGGTACACCTGGGATTTAACAGGTGTTCTCTTAAAAAGAACCGCTCCTGTGTGCAAGCTGTAAGAATTACACTTTGAGAATGTTGCTTATCATTTGCAGCTTTGTTTGGTTCTTGTACTAAAAAAAATGCATCAGCTGCTTCATTAATCAGAACACCTTTTCAGTCACTAGTTTTTAATTGATGAATCTTTTCTATTAAATCAAAGTTAGCAGCATTTTTTTTTCTTTTTTTCTAAACAAAGCCACCATACGATTAACCTTCCTTCTTCCCCTTTGGTGAGGACCCTATCAACTGTATTATCAGTAGTCTTTCATAAGTTTGAGAAATGGCTTAAGAAAGGAGCATGGAGGTGACCCACCAAATAGAGAAAGGATATATGCATGGATTTAAATTTTCTGAAGAGAAAGAAATGCTGAAGTATATCCATTGGTAATAAAACACCATGGAAGGAGAAAGTAAAGAAATCAGTTGTCCAGAACCAAGACACTGATCTAGTCACCAAGTCATTTACAGACCTGTGCTACATAGAATTTTTATGTTTCCTCACTCTTCAGTCCCACAATAGGAATATTCAATGTAGCATATCACAGTGTGTTGTCGGGTGACAGGCAGTTTCCCAAATGTTATATCAAGCAGTATACTAATGTTGTTTTATGCAGTACATGAAACACAGTTATAATTAATACATTATGTTTTGGGATATTGCTGAAGTTCATAATTATATGGTTCAGAACAGGAATTTAAGCTGTGTACGGTTTAAAACTGAATGTCATTTCCCTGAGAAGTTCTACAGTTTAAATGAGGAGTGTCAAACACAAGGCCTGTGGGCTGAATATGGCTCCGGGAAGCAATTTATCCACCCCCTGTTATTATTGGGCTCTCCCAGCTTGATAATTGGGCTCTCTAATATCTTGAAAATACAAACAAGACGTGCACATTTTCTCTACTGTCATTGGCAGCTAATGAGTGTCTATGTGAGAACAATGTGCTTATTTCTGGCCATCATGTGCTTAATAATGTCATTAAGCAGGAAGTGACATCACTTTTGGCCCTCAGCAGGCACTATAAATGCTAACTTCGGCCCTCGGTGTCAAACAAGTTTGACATCCCTGGTTTAGATTGCAAAACAGAATTCTGCACACATATGTTATATGCTTTTGTATGTCTAATTTTTATCCAAGTGCTAGCAAACAGCTGAGCAAACACACATACCTGTCTGGGTTTCAGAGCGTGAGAAAACTGCATGCAAGCCCAGGAAGACTACTTCGTCTTTGAAACAAGGAATAATCCTAACCTTCTCCCAAGCATCTCCAACCAAATCTAGACAAGCTACCAAACACAAGTGAGTTGCAATTTAGGTACAAGCTCTTTATAGTGTCTGTCAGGCTTCCCCTAGCCTTGATTTTCTTAACATTTTTACGTTATGATGCTGCCAAAAGGTTTTCTTCCAAAAACCTCAGAGTGAATTGCAAATTAGAGGACTTTATTGTTCCAAGTGTAGAAAAACATCTGATTTACTTTTAACATTGAGGTTTTAGGAGGGTAGTTCAAATGGAAATCAGTCATCAATTGCATTTAAGAGAATACATTCTGTGCCAATTTCTGCACTTTTATCTCTAACAGTGAAAGCATTTAACTTGCACTTAACATTGAAGCATTTGGGAAGCCTTAGACAGTATACAAAAGGAAGAGTCACTGTTAAAGTTTAATCTCCATCAGAAAGGCTCATAAGAACATAAGAACAGCCCCACTGGATCAGGCCATAGGCCTATCTAGTCCAGCTTCCTGTATCTCACAGAGGCCCACCAAATGCCCCAGGGAGCACATCAGATAACAAGAGACCTGCATCCTGGTGCCCTCTCTTGCATCTGGCATTCTGACATAACCCATTTCTAAAATCAGGAGGTTGCACATACACATCATGGCTTGTACCCCGTAATGGATTTTTCCTCCAGAAACGTGTCCAATCCCCTTTTAAAGGCGTCCAGGCCAGTCGCCATCACCACATCCTGTGGCAAGGAGTTCCACAGACCAACCACACGCTGAGTAAAGAAATATTTTCTTTTGTCTGTTCTAACTCTCCCAACACTCAATTTTAGTGGATGTCCCCTGGTTCTGGTGTTATGTGAGAGTGTAAAGAGCATCTCTCTATCCACTCTGTCCATCCCCTGCATAGTTTTGTATGTCTCAATCATGTCCCCCCTCAGACGTCTCTTTTCTAGGCTGAAGAGGCCCAAACGCCACAGCCTTTCCTCTTAAGGAAGGTGCCCCAGCCCAGTAATCATCTCAGTCGCACTCTTTTGCACCTTTTCCATTTCCACTATGTCTTTTTTGAAATGCGGCAACCAGAACTGGACACAATACTCCAGGTGTGGCCTTACCATCGATTTGTACAACGGCATTATAATATTAGCCGTTTTGTTCTCAATACCTTTCCTAATGATCCCAAGCATAGAATTGGCCTTCTTCACTGCCGCCGCACATTGGGTCGAAACTTTCATCGACCTGTCCACCACCACCCCAAGATCTCTCTCCTGATCTGTCACAGACAGCTCAGAATCCATCAGCCTATATGTGAAGTTTTGATTTTTTGCCCCAATGTGCATGACTTTACACTTACTGACATTGAAGTGCATTTGCCATTTTGCTGCCCATTCTGCCAGTCTGGAGAGATTCTTCCGGAGCTCCTCACAATCACTTCTGGTCTTCACCACTCAGAAAAGTTTGGTGTTGTCTGCAAACTTTGCCACCTCACTACTCAACCTGTCTCCAGGTCATTTATGAAGAGGTTGAAAAGCAGCGGTCCCAGGACAGATCCTTGGGGTACACCGCTTTTCACTTCTCTCCATTGTGAAAATTGCCCATTGACACCCACTCTCTGTTTCTTGGCCTTCAACCAGTTCTCAATCCATGAGAGAACCTGTTCTCTAATTCCCCGACTGTGGAGTTTTTTCAGTAGCCTTTGGTGAGGGACCATGTCGAACGCCTTCAAACTTCCCCACATGGTGCCCTGTGAGCAAACAGCTCAAAGGTTGCAGTTCCACGGAGTCTTAAAATCTAGGCATTGAAGACTTTTGCACAGCATTCTCTCTTGTTCCACCCCCTGAACTCAGAAGAAATATAGATGAAGTTTTGAGAAGAACAGTCAAAAGTACACTGAAAACCTGCACTGCTTTCCAACAACAATAAGGGCCCAATCCTATCCAACTTTCCAGTGCTAACGCAATACAGTCCAGAGGTTAGGAAAGTTTTTTTCCTTACCTTCTGGAGATCTCTATGACTGCCTCCCCACCACAGGATGCCATGCACACTCCACTGGCATGGCTGCATCAGCACTGGAAAGTTGGATAGGATCGCATCCTATAACAGAAACTAAACTAGAAATGCTTTTGCTCAGCTCCATTCTAAATCGATTTTCTAAATTTTCCAACAGCTCTTTCAAAACTCCAAAGAGCAAAATATTTATTTGGTCACTTAATAAAATGCATAATATTCAAAAACACATTTTGTAAGTTGGTTCAGACATCCATTTCTTGACCTTATCTTCAGGCCATTATCAACATTAAAAATATCTCCATTTTCCAGCCTCAACTGAAGTATGAATGCAAGAGTACAAGTGTGAGCCACTTAACTACAGGCTATTTCTCCTATTTCTTAACTACGGAGAAATATTTCTCCTATTTCTTAAGCCATTTAACTACGGGCTATTTCTCCTATTTCTGTTGTTATGCAATTCAGTCACTAAGTGAACATTCAGTCCAATCTATTGCCTTTGATGTGTAAACAGAAACTCCTTGTCAGACTCAAGCTGACTGTACAGCTTACTGGAGATAGATTGGCTCTTCTTTGCGTTAAGAGCTTCTGTGCTGTGTAAACAGACACTCTGCTGCAGGCTATGGGAGATGTGATTGCCTCATTAAGAACATCTTTATTGTACTTTGACCCACCATCATATATGCGATCCATTGTTAAGCGAAGGGGTGTTAAGTGGCACATGCCTGTGTAGTGTTTGTCTGAACACTGAGGCCCCAATTACCATAGTAAAATTATATCTGATGGTATGAAATCTGGCACTATTATGGAGCAGTCGGGCAGCCCAATCCTGAGCTGCCTGGGGCGCCCAGGCTTGGCGGCACCAAGAAGGGCTGCCGTCGGACCCTGCGCCTCCCAGGCTACCACTGGAGGCGCCTCGGAAGAAGGGGACTTTTGTGCCTTGGATCCTGTGGAGCTCTGCGGACCCACGTCATATCCCTCCTCCAGGCACGCCTCCAGCCCGCCCTCCTCCCCGCATCCCCATAAGTAGAAGCCAGTAGAGATGCAACAGGACCATCTGTTATGGTGTATGGGAAACCTGAAGTTAGCCATTTACTCTTATGGAAAAAATGTAACCATTCCCTTATATGAAATGTAGTAAAAGATGGTGCTGCCCAAGACTAGACCAGATGGGAAAGGAGGTGTTGAACCTGATTATCTCACTTTATGCAGGACTCCAAAAGGCTCTGAGGAAGTAGCACAGCCTCTTCTACTCAGGCAGCTGATTCCTTCATTGTTGCCCCCATCATCTCTCTCTGTGTCTCAGTTTGTTCAGATTTCCACTTTCCCAATCTTGGAAGTTTAAGTATATGAAAGAAAAAAATTGTACCACTCCATCTGGTGCATTTGCTGTTTACCCTCAGCAAAAGCACCAGCCCTAATTTGAGAAAGTTTTTTTCATAATACAGTTTTACCAGTGGACAGTTTAAATTCTAATTTTCAGACTTTTCCATAAGCCTTTAATTATGTGCCTACCAAATGCCAGCTTGGTACCCCAACATTTTCCTATCCCTGAAACTCTATGAGGTCCAAACACTCTTATGACCAGTCCTTCCACATCTCCATTCACTCTGCTTTGCTTTTATAAATAGTTTGCAATGATTAATTTCAAATCATAGCAACAATTATGAGCTGTTGACAAAATCTGGTGAATTTGGTGAAATAGTCTCTTGAATGCAATTTAGAACATGTCATCAGGATGGAGGCAAGATTTGAATATTACATTATGTGGAAGCTTATACTGTATTGTAAACAGACAACCGTCTTGATGCATCAGAAGTAATTCAATTTTGCTTAGAGGAGGATCAAGACAAAAATTAATAAAGGTAAGAAGTATTAACTGTGTTTATTAAGGTAATGTAAGAAGTTGTATTTGATCCATTAGCAATATTTTTCTGAAAAAACCATTTTTGTGCTCAAACAGTTAGCAATTGCTAAAATTGTTGCAATTAAACATTAAGCTTATTCGTGAATGGTGCTACTAATGGAATTCATAGCTGATCTGCTCTAGAATCTAACAGGGCTACAAATTACCATACAGAAAGGATTATTATTGTATTTTCTTTTACAGTTGACAGAGTTGCAGGATGATGAACTAAAATATTCTTCCTGGTTTCATAACATTACATTAGCTTACCTTTCAAAGCTATTTGGAACAATCAAGAAACAACCTCAGTACAAGCTTCTTCACCATGCTGTCAAAACGAATAAATACATACTAGCAGATTCTGAACTGGAACCCAAACACAAGCACCCAACAACAATCACTAACTTTATTAAGACTAGTTCAGAATGCACATCACAATCTGTAGGCTCACTTGGAATTATGCACAACATCTTTGAGGCAACATCTCTTAGCATTCAGGGAACTGAATAATACAAAGCTGGAGTTTCTTTTTAATAAAACTAAACTGTTTTCCTCAAACTGAAAAAAAATTGTTTCATAATACTAAATCAAATACAGTCCACTTAATATTCTATTCTGATTCCAACTGAACTCAATTTTTAAATGTGAATTGTCTTAACACCTGCCCTCCCATACTTCCATGAATCTTACCAGGCTGTATCATAGTAAGTGGCCCCCTTTAACTGTGAACCAAGTTTTGAAAAGTTCAATGGATGCCTACATTATGTAAAGTAGCATACATAAATGGATGGCTACTTTGTATCTTGTACATGCACTTGCAGCACCCCAAGTACTTTACAAAAGATAATAAGGTTTACGCTAAGGCAGTGTTTCTCAAACTGTGGGTTGGGATCCACTTAGGTGGGTCATGAGTCAATTTCAGGTGGGTCCCCATTCACTTCAATATTTTTAAAATATATTAGACTTGATTTGTCCCCATTCATTCCAATATTTTATTTTTAATAGACTTGATGCTACCACAGTATGGGACCGCATTTGGGGATCTGTACTTTTAATAAGTTATTATGTATATGCTTTTAACAATGATAGTAAATGGGACTTACTCCTGGGTAAGTGTGAGTAGGATTGCAGCCCAGGATTGTTAAAAAATTTTCCTGCTTGATGTTACTTCCAGTCATGACACCACTTCCAGTGGGTCCTGACAGATTCTCATTCTAAAAGTGAACATAAGAACATAACAGCAGCCCCACTGGATCAGGCCATAGGCCCATCTAGTCCAGCTTCCTGTATCTCACAGTGGCCCACCAAATGCCCCAGGGAGCACACCAGATAACAAGAGACCTCATCCTGGTGCCCTCCCTTGCATCTGACACAGCTGGTCCTGGTGCTAAACGTTTGAGAACAACTGGGCTAAGGCACAAAATTAAGTCCTACCCCCAGTCTTCCTTTCCTTTCATGGGGTGTTTAACCTTTTCACCAGCTCACTTTTACTTTCCCTTTTTCCAAGTTTCCAAACTAAGATCCCTAATAGGGCCCACTTTGCTCAAAGAAATCTGAAAAGCAAATATGGCTGTTTCAAGAACTGCTGTATGTGGGCAGTTATTCCTGCTGTCTTTCCTGCAGATCAAAGGCTCTCAGTTTAAGGTCCAATAATTTCCAGAGTTCAGCTCTACTTTACTAGCACATTATCCCAGTATTTACTGTGGAGTATCACATATTTTATTAAAGCCAATAATAACACTTAATGTTAAGCTGATGCATCTGGAGGGCTCCTCTATTGATTGGCCTATAATGCTTTTCTCCAACCGATACATTCCATCCAACACTTCATTTTGGTGTAGCACAATGGATTACTGCACCCAGGAGAGTTGCGTTTATTACTAATGCGTTTATTGATCTGGGACTTAGTGCATTTTGCTATGGTATGAACTTACACAGGACTGAAGCAAATGACAAACATGAACTTGCCAGGAAAAAAACAATCTGACACAACTTAATGTAGCACATTGCATCAAATGATCTGATCAATATTTTCATTTAATGTGCATCTCTGATGAGGCATTGCTAGAGATAGAGCATAGCTTAAATTTTAGATGTTCTTGTTAGGCTTCCAATATCTAGCCTACAGTAGATGCAAGTGATCTTAATGCTGCATTACAATAATTGGTTTAATATTTTTCAATTTAATATTAGTATATCACATCATAGGAATACAAAGGCAGCTAACAACAAAATGAAAACTTCAAAGACATTAACATTAAAAATCCACAAAAACAAATGCACAGATTGACAAAAGAATAGCAACCAAGATCATGGGGGAATAAACATCTCCAGAACACTGACAGGTTGTTCCTATGGGGTCTTGTGAAGCAGGAGCTCCACAACCCCATTCCACATTTCCACTAAACCAGTGGTTCCCAAACTGTGAGCTGTGGCCAGTGGCGTTGCTAGGAGGGGGGGTGCGGGCCGCACAGAGGGGTGACAAGCTAAAATCACGGTGGTTAGGAGTAAACCCATAATATTATACACCGTTGGATGTGGAATTTCGAGCGGAATGCAATGCAAAAAACCAGAGTGAAATATCTCCTTTCTATCAAAAGTTAAGGCCAAAAAACTGGAGAACAAAAAATGCATGGATTCCTATGGAAAGTGAAAATGAGCCGTATTGCGTGTTTACTCGTGAGTAGGCGAACATGCCTTAGTCCATCGGAAAGGGCCGGCTGAGAGGAATCCAACGAAACCAGAATGGTCCTGATCCAATGAATGCAGCTCCCAAAAACACCTGAGAAGGAAGTTCCTCCCTCCAAGCAGATGAATGTATTGAACCCTATGGAAAGCGAAACTAAGCCTCACGGTCATGTTTACTCGTGAGTAAGCAAACATGCCTTGGCTGGTGTGAAAGATCAGGTGAAGGAGAGTGCAAAGCTACCAGAATGGTCCTTATCTGATGGAACTGGAGCTCAACAAATGCTCCACAAGGCAGCCCCCCCCCCCACTAAAAAGGATTAAAACAGAGGCTTCAGCTGATAAGGTGAACCTTTTTGAGACTTGCAAAGCCAGGTGGATCCTGACAGTGATCTGGTTTAAACAGAAGTTCTTAAATTGAACTGGACACTGGGCAGGGCTGAAACCTTACTGATTTGGGGAGTGGATGTTATTGCAGGCAGGCCACAGAGGAAATTCACTTGGTGGAACAGGACTGGCTTTTGTTTATTTAATTATTTGCTTTACTTTAATTATTTATACTTATTTATTTTAATTTGCCTAATGATGTCACTTCCACCATGATATCACTTCTGGTGGGTCTTGGACAGATTGTCATTCTAAAAAGTGGGTCCCAGTGCTGAAGGTTTCAGTACTACTGCAATAAGGTGTTAGTAAGTTGACACCTGGGGGTGTGATACCACTAGTGAGCAAAATCACTAAAATCACAGTTTGGAGGAATAATACCATTAGGTTATATATCAATCAATGCGTAATTTCATGCAGAATGTGTTCCATCTTTGTTCTATCAAAAGCTACAGCCAAAAAACCAGTGGGGGTGGAGTGATGGTACATCACCACGCCTACCACCTGGGGTGTTGCCCCACCCACTGCATGGGGGGGTGACGCGCTGGCATCCTGCACCGGATGACATGAACCCTAGTGACGCCACTGGCTGTGGCTCCCCAGAGAACCAAGGAAACCAGCTGGGGAGCTGCAGAATCCTCACAAAAAACTGCCTCTCTATACAACATGTAGGATTATAGCTCTCATAGAGAGCCATGGTAGGTCAAGGAAGCTGCTAGTTGAAAAAATTTGGGAATTGCTGCACTAACTATATATCTGCACTGTGAAGCAGGGCTTCCATTGGGCAGGTAAGATCATGTGGGAGACAGCAGTCCTTTAAAATAACTTCACCCTAAACAGTATCCTATGATTAACGATGAGCTACTTTAAAACGTAATCAAGGACTTTCCACATAAAAATCAAAAAAGGCACCAAAAAGAAATACAATGTAAAATGTACATTTCTACAACTGGAAGAAACAGTTAGACTGATGCCACTTCTTTCTTCAAACTGGAAGAAACAGTTAGAAGATGCCACTTCTTTCTTCAAACTTTTTTTCCAATCCATTTCTTTACCCAAGCACACCAATGTTTTTTATTCACAATAGAGAGGTCCCAGAACTTGAAAAGCCATTCTGTCAAGAAATATCCATGGTTTTCCATACAGTAACAAAACTCTAGCTGTTACTAACTCATGTAACAATAATTCTTTCCCCTTAGAACTCCTTTAACTGTTTTAAAGTGGTGAAGTCAACACAGATATGCAGGAACAGGAGATTAATACGTTTTGGACATGTATTAGACATGGCTTGAAAAATATGCCACAAGTGTCATGACATGGAGTATGACAAGTTGAAATCTAGGCATGTATCGAAGTACTCAGAAGAGTGTCTCTAGATGTAAGAATCACCAAGAAAAGGGAAAATCTGACTTCAGCTTTAGAAATCACTGAGAAGACTGGTACGTGTGATGAGTTAGTGTCAGAAATTGTTCCTCAGTGTCCTGCTTTTAAATGCAGACTTAATCCAACTTGAACTTCCCTGCTTATCTTTGGATTCAAGAAGTCTTCAAGACTCTTCAGGACAAAGAAACTGATTGTCAACAGGCTAGTCCAGTGGTTCTCGAACTGTTCCGGCTTGCGCCTCCCCCAATCCTTGTAGTCATTGGCCACAGCTCCCCATTACAACACCTCACCCCCAAAATGGGGATGAAGGTGTTATAATTATATACTAGAAACAAAAAAAGCTGCCAGCACTCTGAGGCTGCAATCCTAACCACACTTACCTCAGAGTAAGCCCCATTGAACAAAATAGGACTTACTTCTGAGTAGACCTAGTTAGGATTGTGTCCTGAGTTTGTTAGCAGCACACTTGGAGGGTTTTGGAAAGGGAGGGGGGAAGTGATGAATTTGCTGGGGGAGGGGAAGACTTTGTTTTGTGTGTATCTGCTAATTGCAAACTGATACAAACTGAGACCTAGAGACAGTTTGGCTGCAATCCTAACCTCACTTTCCTGGGAGTAAGTCCCATTGAACACAATAGAACTTACTTCTGAGTAGACCTCAGCTAGGATTGTGCCTTTTGTCTTATAATAGCAGCCAACTATTCCCCTGGGGGCTGGGGATAAGAATAGGCCCTCAGTTTGGCTGTACTTGTCGTAAGAGGTGACTAAACAGCCACCGGGTAGAGGGACTCGTCAGCCTGGGAAGGCAGCTCATCTGAGAGAAGGAAAACTCTGATCCCAAACCTCCACTGCCTTGTGGCTACATCCAGTTATGGAAAAGGCTTCAGGAGTCAACCTCAAGGCAAAATCCAGAGCCGGAATCCCTGAGGCAGTTCTTGACTGAACACAGTCACGTTCTGGCAACTCCTGCGACGTTGCTAGAACCAACCGTATTGGCTTCTGCCTTTCCATTGGACCATTTCAGCGACGTTGAGAGAGGGGATTTGCTGCATGGGTAACAGCCTATCCTCCATAGCTACTTTACCCAGGCTTCGCGCACTGGAGAGGACCCTCTGTTCCAGAACCACCATTCAGAGCGTGACACCATAGTCTTCCAAGACTGAAGGATGCCAACAAGCAGCCAACAGAGTACCCCCCCCCCCCCAAAAAAAAGGAGGCTGGAGGAAAAAGGGGGATGGCTGAAAAGGAATGGGTATTTTTATTTTTAATCAATTTTTGGAGACAAAGCCATCAAGGGTGACTTTTTTTTCTTTTTTGAAGGGGAGGAAAAAGAGAAAGGTGAGGATCCTTGGTTAAGCTGACACAGACCCCAAGCCTATGTAGGTCTATGCAGAAGTAAGTCCCATTTGAGTTAATGGGACTTACTCCCAGGAAAGTGTGGATAGAATTGCAGCCACACCCAGCAAGATTACAACTCACCCCCAAAGTAGATGGAGGCTGCTCATACACCCCAACATGCAGATGCCATCCCTATTCCCCCCAGGTAAGACAAATGCAGGCTGCGGCATTTGGACACCCCCCCCTACTAAGAGCAGGCTGGCTCCCTCCTTCCCAAGCAGAGGAAAGCACTGAGCTGCTTATACTTACTCTTCCCTCCCAGTTTGAAGCCTGCCAGGATCGTGCCCTGAGCTGATGAGATGCAGCACCTCTGCCACTGCCCAGCTAGCCTTCTCTCCCACCTCCCCCCACCCTGACTCACGCTGCCCCACCACCTCATTCACAGCTGAAGAAAAGCAGCAAGTCAGCAGGCAGCACGTGCAGCTGAGCTGACCATAGCAGCTGCCACCTCTCTCCCCGGCTAGCCACGCCTCCCTAGGGATTGAATATCTCAGGCCTAGTCAAATGATGCTGTTTAAAACTTCTTGGCTGTGCCTCCCTTTGAGGGTTTACCTCTGAATGTGCCAATTTGTTTCCTCAACCTCTGCTTTCTTGATTTAAATCTTTAGATTATGCCTTTTCCCGCAGGGACCACCAGGATAGTTAATGTCACAATGTAAAAGCAAAATATACAATGTTAGAACACACAAGAAAGAGAAACCACAAACAAATATGTGAGTTACACTAAATCAGACCTGAAAAGCTGTGGTGTCCAGACCCCAAGCCTTAAAGACATAACCAGCACCATGAATTGGGCCCCAAAATATACTACCACTGGAAGCCAATGAAGATGATAAAGTACTGACATTATGAGGCTGGAAAAAGAGGTCCCAGAAAAGACCATGGCTGCTACATTTTGCCACAGCTTTGCACTCCATTTTGAGTTTGCCAAGTCTGCCCCCCCAAGTCATGCCTAATCATCCCTTTGTTTTCCTGAATTCTTTACCTAGCCATACTGCCCATGCCTAGTATGATTCTTGACAGTTAAAAAAAGTACCCAAATTTGACCCTATCAGGTTGGGTTTTATTTAATCAAAAATGCATAATGTTCTCAAACAAAGTATCAAATTTTCCATACATTGGATAAAGTGTATTCATAAGCATGGATTCTCAATCTACTGTATGCATATTAATTCTGTTACTCGCAAGACGCATCTCTCGCTTATCCTTTTGCTAATGAAGATAATTATATGGACAGTGTTTTATTATCATCATAATTAAGGTTTTGTAGAATCCGTATTTAACAAAGCAATACTAAATATCCATTTTAATTATTGCAGACAAGATCTGGGCAGACTAGAACATAAGTACCTGAGCACAAATATCATGAAAGAAAACTAAAGTCTGGGTGAAGTGAAAATGCAGGTCAGCCTACCTTATTTTGTTTGATTGTATTTAAAACATTTTCACTCTGTCTCTCAAAAACCTCATGTCAGTTTACAATATCTGATAAAATTGATCACAAAATGAAAAGTTACAAAAGGTTTAAAAGCATGGCTTTTAAAAGCAATAAGAATAGCTGATCAAGGAAGAATTGATGCTTTTGAGTTGTGGTGATAGAGAAAATTCACTGGAGAAATCAATGATGTTAGGAATTGTTAGTAGAACACGGCAGCAGAGGCAGGAAAAGAATGCAGTGGCTTGATAAAATCAACACAGATACAAAGATGAAGGTCCAACTGTTGAAAGAAGCCATGTTTGACAGGGTAGCATAGAGAGCTCTCACTTATAAAGTCACCAAAAGTTGTACACGAATGAATGGATCACACACAAACTTGCTACTACATTCCTGTCTGTACAGCACAGGTCCAGACCAGTAATGTGATCAGTAATTTATAATCTCTAAATTATAGATAATGACCATGATGGTGAGAGACAAGAGATTCACAGGTCATACTTTTCATTGAACCATGAATCACCCCCCACCCCAAGGGAAAAAAAAAAAAAGATCTATGGAGTTTACATTAAGGTTTAAAATCTCCAAAATTCAGATTAAGCCTACCAGTTTCAAATTCTGCTGGAACAGTAAATTTGCTGTCATTGACCACAGCTACCTTTTCTGGGCTCCTAAATTCAGGAAAAACAACTTTTGTAAAACAAAGGGAAGGTTTCACAGCTCTACAGTCTTCACTAACTCCATGCTTAAGGAGGTGTTAAAATTTTTTTGCCACTGTGTGACAGATGCTTTAGATACATCAGTGTTTTAGACTTAATCCAGAAAGGAGCCAAGTAGTTACTACACCCTCAACTGGGTGGGGTGAAAATGCCAAAATCCAGCAGGGGTCCAGAACTAGCAATAGGCTATCCCCTGTTTGAGTCACCATACCTAAGAATTCCGTAGGGTTCTATGGGGTCAAAATCTATAAGTATCCTGGACACTAGGGTCTCGTGTTCTTCATTTCTCCTTTTGTGCCTGCTCTCATACCTTGCTCTCGTGCAGACTGGAACTGGTGCAGTGTGTTAAAGCCACCCCAAGTTCAACCTTCACCAATTACCACTGTGCCAGCTGGCACCCAAAATTGCTAACCCCCTTTGCTTTCTAACATTCTTTCTCCATTTTCCTAAGCATTACCACAGCTAAGCCAGCATGTGCAGGTCAGCTAACCTTGTGGTTGCTCTCTCAGCATCCCTTCCTTTGTCTTGAGAAAGGCCTTTGACTTGCTCTTTTCCTAGCTGCTATGCTGTTACATGCTATGGCTTGCTCCATAGCCCTTTCTGTGTTTGAGACTCCTCTTTGCCCAGGGAGACTTGATGGTCAGCACCACTGCAACTCACCATTCATATATCTTGCAGAATGAGAACAGTTCACCTTTGTCCACACTGCAGCCAAAGACCTACCAGCTCCCTCCATTTTCCTGGTCTTTATCTTGTGGGTGCGCACATTAACTGCATGCTTTTTGTCTGTTTGTTTTCTCCTCTGTGAGTGGTGTGTGATTGTACTTGTGAAGCAATTTTCTGTCTTTGTTTGGTACAAACTCCTTTGACCAACCCACCACAGACTCCACCACAAAATTCTTACAAACTCCTCTTCAGAAGATCAGAGTATTGGTCAATTGATCAGAGTGCTTATTTGGGTGGAAGTAAATGGTTCCCACACTATAAGTGAGTGAAGATACAGTCTGTATCTAGGCTTACTCTTTGTCTGTAGCCCTCAGTTCAACCTAGAGAGCTAGTTTTGACAGCAGCCTTTTACCATGGGCTGAATCATCAGAACCCTTCTCCCTTCTTTCCCCTTAATTACCCTATTTTACTCCTTCCTCCCTCTCACATTCTTTCTTTTTCTCCTTCATAGAAGTTTCTCTCTTCTCCCCCTCCTTATTTCCTTGCCTTCTAACCACTTTTCCCTAGAGCTCAATTGCACATGAACGTTAGCTATAGATTTCCCCTGTGTATAGAACTGTGAGTTATGTCAGTAAGGCAAAATCTGAACCCCGTTTCAGTTTTGGAGCACTATCTAAACTTTTTGCACCTTTCACCCCCACTTCCACATTCCTTTCCTGATCAAATTATACAGATGGACCACTAAAAGGATCCCTGCACAGAAGGCTTCCTCCCCATGTGCACATTACATGTGTTTTAAAGAAGCATTGCCAATAACAATTTGCACCAATTTGCACTTTTCATAGTTTGCCATTTCATCCAAATCCAGTTAGGGTTTGTACTATGCCTGCAAGATAATATTTGAAAATCAGGGCTAGATACTGATTTTTCCACTTAAAGTAGACTGGAATGGGTATTTATAGGAGAAAACTGGCAAGTAAGGATAGGATTAATCTCCCTGACATTCCAAATAGCTCTTTTCTGTACCACCACCACCCCAGCTTTCCCATAAGGATTATCAGGGAGAAGGGGGATTGGGGGTACCACGTTTCCACCCATATCATCTGATAGCCATCCCCCAGTGAGACAAGAATTTCCCCTTTAGTGATCTCCACAGCATTGATGTGACTGTGTATTTCTGACTGTGTGTGACCCATATAGCCCATGCCCCTTAGTGGCTCACCTTGCAAAGACAACCACCTGGAACAGTCTATCCTAGTGGTGCTGGAAGAGCCCAATGTGCCTCTGAAGGTGGGTAGAAGGTGCCATGAAGGCCCTGTGCAGTGCAATTCAGGGCTTTCCTCCGGGGCCCCTGAAACTTGGCACTGGCAATGAAAACCAGCAACACTCATGCAAAAGAGCTGTAAGATCAGAGAGGGGGAAAGATCCTATGCACAGTGTCTCATTTCATTAGATATCATAAAACTGCAAGAATGGTAAGAAAAGAAAACACGCAGCATTCCTTCTTTTAGAAACTCATTCTATACAACCGATCCCTGTATGCTGAGCTCAGCACAATAAAAATCTGACCTACACGCACACGTAACAGTACAATTTGGTACAGACAATTCTAATTATGCAAGAGTCACAGAAGAGAACCCAATCACAAATCCACGTTGTCTTCTTTTTAGTAATTTAAAAAGGAAGCTCATGAACTGCCAGCTTTAATTACTTTTAACTGGGAGTTGTGTAAGAGCAACCACAAGGTGGCAGCAACCACACTGCTCCAGCTAACATAGGGCCTTAAAGTAGCAACCACCTAGTCTCCTAGAGCTGGAAGGCAAATCATATTAGGTGGCGAGAACAGTATTTATAAAAAGAAAAATGAAAAGTCCCCTCAAATAAAAATAATTCCAATTATATAGAATTATTTGTAATTTCTAATAGCTATAAGTGAGAAAACAATTCACGACAAATTCCAATTACAGAAAGAAATTATCTGTTCTGCAACAGCAATTTTTGTGACATTTATAATACAGAAGAAATCATGAAGCTTAATTATTGGAATTTACTGGTGCTACAGATGCTGTACTGAAATCTAATTAAATAGATCTGATAGTACTTCCAGACAGAAGGCTCCAAATGGGGAATTTGCTGATCCGTGTGTTGGTTTTAAAACCAATTCCTGATGACCTCTAAAATAAAAAGGCAAAGCAACTTTTTAAAAAACCATCAGGCAGAGCTGGAAGGATCTTTGTGTCTTGGTTTTAAGACTCCCAATTTGAAAGATAGCTCATTTGATTAGGCTACTGTACCCTCAACAGGCTTGCCAACAAATTATTTTTTCTCCAGGGTTAATTAACCAGTATTAACAAGTATATAAGCCTTTTTTCCTCTCTCCATTTTTATTCTGATGTCACCATGAAGTCATGATGGGGAATGAAGTAAATTCATTCTGTGCTGCCACATTTTCAGAAGTGATTCCAATTCTGGAATTAATTCTGCACTCCACTCCAGACACATGCAGAAATTGCTGTCCACAAAAACTGGAGGCCTTGAAACAGAGAAGGGAAGGCTTAGCAATGGCTGGGATTATGTCTAGAGTGGTTCTACTCTAGAAAAGTAAAAAAAAAGTATCTCCAGACAATGGAACCACAAAAAGATATGAAAAAAGTACTGAAACGCATGTAAAAAAATGTTTAATAACCCTCGTACAAACACCCACTGCTGAATCACTTGAGGCCTTGGCACATTACGTATTGAGATACTGGTACGCAAGGAGGATGCAGTGCTTTATGAAGGGCATGAATGGTTCAGTGAAATTAGAAGTTAATTTGCAACATTACAGCCTCCATTTAAAGTATAACATGTTACAAGCATAGGAACAATTGCTGTAGCAAAAAACAAAGCTATGGCAGTAGGCATGTTGTTGTCGTTCCCCACCCCCCAAGAAAGGTGCAGGGGGAGAGCACTAATTTCTTTTTCTACTCCCCTTCCTTCTTTTCAAATTCAGTGTTGAAGGGGGAGGAAGAGGAGCAGTGACTCACCTCCTGCCTCACTGGAGGAAAGTGTTCTCATGAGGATGGCCAGCAGCAAGACAGCTTTAGCAGATGTGTATCAATCCCCCCATGGTGAGAGTGGCAGGTGGGCACCCACAGTCACCGCTGCCTAATCCACTGCCTGAGGCCATCACTTCAGTGTGTTGATGTCCAATGTAGAAAGTAAGGCAGGCTATTGTCCAAGGTCCACACTGCTGCCTCTTAAAATGTATCAGGGACAGGTATATAACCTCTTTTATCTGGGAAGTTACTATGACCTTAGGGTTGAGCAGAAAGCATTCCTTTCTAAAATGTCATAAGGAAGAGTAAAGTCAAGCATAGCCTGAGGACATAATGAACCACATTACACTCAACTGTCCTGTATTTCTGGAACATCCCCAGTACTTTCTGGAAAGCACTGCATCCTATACTGAATCCAGAAATAATTATGCCACAACTGGGAGCTGCCTTCTTGCTGAAACATTTGTTTGGGACACAACCCATCTCAACAGGATTCCCTGATGAAAAGACTTTGCTACAGCATGTAGTTGAAAGGGGCAGATGATATTCAGAGAGATAGTTCTCCAAATGTACTGGGAGAGGATGCCACTGCTGGATCTCACACATCCCGCTCCTCCAGTAGTTTCTTTCCATGACCCCCCCCCCCAACTGTTACTAAAGATAATTCAAATACTGAACTGGCTTGTTCTGGGTCTCTTCAGAAAAGCTCAGGTTATTCCCCCCTCTTCCAATCTGAAAAATGGGAAAGTTCTAGTCCATTTCAAGTGCTTCTCTTCACTACAACCAATTTCAATCTTCCTTCCCTTGTTAACCTTTTCCCACCCTTCCCCCAAATCCTACCTCCCAGAAGCATTATCAGACAGGGAAATGAGAAGGAATACTGCTCTTTAAGCCTGAAAGCCTTTTAACCTGGACATTGCCAAACAAGAATCCCTGGGAAATTCTAGCATGTTAAGTGTTACCATAGTTGCCTTACACATTGGGGCTTGGGAAACTTCTGTTAAGATGATCAACTCAAGGCATGTGATTATCAAGATAAGGAATTACTTTTAGCATTCTCTATACTTGGATAGGGTTAGAGAGAGATCCTGCATGCTTGCTATCTATTTAGAAAGGACAACCTGAGAAGGAGGAAGGACGCACAGCCTGAGATTAGCAGTCTACATGCCAAAAAGAGCTTTACTGGCTCCTGTTTGGCTACTAGCTATATTGCCCTCTTCAGGTGCAGGATTGCTTGTTCAAAGCTATACCTTTTTCCACTTCTAATAGCTAGTATTTCAAAACTCCAGTAAAGGCCTGGAAACCCTGGCCAGGAACTCAGTCTTCAGCTTTGTGGCTCTTCCCGACATCACTGTAGTTGAGACAAGCTAAATAGTGAAGAGGAAAGGGACGCTTATTTAGAAGTTGACCCAAAAATTTAAAAATGATTTGCCAGTCTAGGTGGACAGCTTCCTGTGTGCGTGCACACACACACACACACACACACACACACACACACCCCTCACAATGCCAAAACTCAACTGTTACTATCGGGCGGGAGGGGGGAAGAGAACTTTCAGTTCAACTTATGATATCTAGCAGAGAAGGAAGTGGATGAGAGAGTAGAGAGGTATAAGCCAGGAGAGACAGAATTCTCTCTCATGGTCATGGGACATTTAAAGTACCAGACAAGCACAGTCTCTGAGTTACAATGGGAAAACTCCAGTAGTTTGTATAGTATTCACAGCAATTTTCAACCTTTTTCATCTCACAGCAACTGATAAGGTTCTAAAATTGTCAAGGAACACCATCAGATTTTTTTTTTACAACTGACAAGGCGCACCGCACTGCTGGTGGGGGTCTTACATCCCCCAATGGCTTGATGAATAAATGACCCTACCCAAACTCCCACGGCACACCTGCAAACCGTTCACACCAATATGTTATGTCACCATGGCTGAAAACTGCTGATCTATATTTACAGGGCTCTACTCTGGAAGCCACATGGACCAGATATCCATGACACTGCCTCAAAAAATCTAGATTCAGTATGTTGGCAGAAGCCCTATTTCAGCTAGCTTTATTTGCCTGCAAACTTTACAATGTTGTTACCATATACTAAAACTTACATCTAGCATCATATACAGCTATTCAGACACACCATGATTAGGAATGGAAGCAGCACATCAAAATGCCTGAGACTGGCAGGTTTTTACTGCTAGTTGACAGCTGTGTTGGCTTGAGCAATTCCAAATTCCATCTCAGTGGAATTATATGTAAATAAATCTTAACCTGAATATTCATTCCCTACCTTATTCTGATTGTACATAAAGGTGCTGCGTGTTATCCAAACTCCATTAAAGATGAAGGTGACTTTAGAGGCTCTCCATATATTCATTTTCAAATACCCGTTAATCTGTGTTTGAATTAAAACATTGCTCCATTGCCTTGTATAAAGTCTATAGTTTAAAAGAATCAAGGCAAGCTAGCAGACCATGAGGTTGTATTCTAGTCTCAACAGTTTTGGCAACTTTCAGCTGCAAGTCAGAAAATTAGAACTATCTTCGCAGTTATGAATTTCTTATAGAAGAGGAATACAGCATAACAGTGTCACAGATGCATAACACCAAGCCATAGTAGTGATCAAGACTGCATGTTGCAATCCAAGTTTGTACACATGGTGTGTGTACACACAATTTGCTTGGAAGGAGTTCCTTAAAAATTACGTAGTTTATATATATGCACTAACTACACCTTCTCTCAGACAGATCTAGCCACTTACATCCTGTAGTTAACTCTGCTAGAACTACAATTCAAGATCGCAGTTGCTCTGCTAGAACTACAGTTGCAATTCTTGTGAATGTCTTCAAGAGTAGAGGTCTTCATGAATGCCATAGCTCCAAAACACAAGGAAACCTCATTAAAGCATTTCAGGAATGTTTAGTATTGCAATCATGAGCTTGTGCCAAAAGTCTATAGCTTCTTTAGCATCTGCACAACTCCCAGCACCGCAAGCACTATAGGAAATCAATTCTGAAGGCTTTATCCAACACCACTGAAGCCAGTGGGAGATTCGCCTTCAGCTTCAGTAGGAGTTGGATCATGCCTTGTCCTTCAAGTTAACTATGCCTTTTCAGGAGCCTGCCAAATAGAGAGCAGGCTACATTAAACTTTCAGAGTGAGCTGGAAAATTTAAAATTTACATCTCCTCTCATGCTCTTACTTTTGTCCTGTCCAAGAGCATGGACAGGGATGGTCAAGCGGATATTAAACGGATATCAAGCAGTTATTAATTGGCAGACTATTTTTGCCTAGATTAGGAACTGTAATGTCCATTTTCCTTACTATAAAAAGAAAGCAAAACATACGAAATTAGTGAGATGGTGCTATTATAGTTGTTTTTACATAGAAAAACCTGTACCCATTCATGACTTCATACTCATGTATATCACAATCCTAAATTAGGTAACCTGTACATCAAAATTTGAAGGCTCCACTCCAATGACACTTACATTAGTACTATGAATAGTGTTTGCCTATTAATGTGCAAACTACAACTAAATTTTCCAAGAAAAAAAAAAATATGCAAAACTGAGCAGTATGTATTTATCTTCCCAGAAACATCTCAAAATGTATGTCGTTTGTCAGGAATAATTTATGCTGAATCCATCCATTAAGCTTGGTTTGACAACTCCCCTCCCCCCTTCCACAAAAACTAATTTTGATCAGAACACCAAGAATTAGCAATTGTACCAGTATTTTTAAATAATTTTAGATCATCCAAACTGGTTGCTTTAATTTAAAAGTTGACACAAAAGTAAAGTCTTAGTCTAAACCTGTCATTTGGCTGCCACAAACGGAAAATTCCCAAGATAGTGAAATTTTTAGCAATGCAAACTGGTGCAGCAAACAGAGATGGCCAACTTCTAGAAATTAAGTTTCAGTGTTTATTTTAACAAAACAAAACAAAAAATCAGCATTTCAGACTGTTCTCATTCTCCTACTCTAGTGAGTTGCTGTTCAATTCCGGCAACTGAAATCTAGCAAGTATCTACAAACACACCCCTATCTTGCCTGAATTAAGTTCCAGTTTGTTAGTCCTGATTCAACTCATTACTAGAGGTGGGAAAAAACAGTTTCATTGTTTTTGCAGACTTTGGTGTTTTCCAAAAGTTGTGCAGAAAGTAGTGTATGCGTTTTTTTTCAAAATTTATATTATAATTATAATCTGTTTTAAAATAGGTAAGTGATATAGGTAGTATAGTGTGAGCAGAAGCAGTCACATTACCCATGCAACCCCCCTGTAAACAATAAAAACAAATAAAATGTTCTCTTTTATTGTAGTTTTCAGGATTTTTTTAAACACACACACTTCCAATATTGCACTGGAAGGAAGGAGTAAATTAGACAACTTCTTTATGTCCTTTCCAAGTAGAATTTGAGATTCTTTTCAGTCGCATTTCAGATTCTAGCCACAGTAATAGCAATGCCAGCAATAGCCTCATTTCAGAATAGTACTGATTATTGGCTAGGAAGATGTACAAAATATAGTACTAATCCAGCTGCTATAATTGCCATCAATTCTAACCTCACTGCACACTGTAGCTCTGTTAGAAGGCGGTGTAAGTAGTAATATTTGCAAAAGTATAAACTATAGAGGACACCATAACCACAAAGTATGACATTTTTGCTCTAGGGCTAGAGATGATGTGCGGGTATGCTTTGCTTTTATATTATACACAAGGACACAAAAAGAACAGTAGCTCATGAAAGCTTTGTAAGAATTTGAATTTTGGCTTTAGGTTTTAAGCAACTACAGTTCAGCAGTAACATTTAATTGTACAGAGCTTAGCAGCACATTATTAATCATACCCAACAGCAAGTTATTTCCACTGTCATGCCGGGTAATACATCAGCAAATGCCACAGAGTAGTCTACATGACAAAAGAAAAATCCATAAAAGGATTTCTTCAAATGAAGCAAAACGTTCCTTGTGACACCCCAGGATCACTCATAATGGAACGTGTCATTCATGTCCTCTTATATTTTAACTTGCCTATTAACACCAAGCAACAAACTCACCACACACTTGAATGACCAAGGACAGTTGTATACCAAATCAGCCACAAACAAAAAACAAAGCAAGTGCGGAAACAGAAAGGTGAGCACATCTTGAAGTCACAATGCAGCAGTTAGTAGTGTTCTTAGGCTGCAATTATATGCACACTTGTCTGGGAATAAGCCCCAATGAACACAATGGGACTTCCTAGGATTGAGCCATGAGTTAATGGCCACGCTGACCAAAACTTGAACAACCAGCCAACCCAACCACCATCTTTTTTCATAAAGTGTCCAAATATAGCAGAAGCTGTAATGGTCAAATTTTACTGCCTCCAGAAGTGGCCCTTTTCCAAAGATCTGGGTTCAGCACACAGGAAAGAAATCTAGAACTCAGCACCATTAGGTCCTCTGCCAGCTTCAAATGTTCAACTGTTGAACCTCAGGAGCAGCCAGGAGATAATTCCTCCTTCCTGATCCTCCAAGGGGTGGCTGGAACATAGATAAGAGAAACTGTTTAAGTGTCCAGCCAAAGCTGGATCCAGTCTATGGCAGAAGAGCACATTCCTTTCCCTTCCATGGGCAGACCTCACAGTACAGCACCTTGGCTTCCTTTTTTCCCCTGGAGGAGAGGCTCAGGCAGACAGTAAGGAGAGACAGCGAGCAGCCACAGTTTTGCCTTACACATTACTGCCATCTTGACATTACGTCATGCCCCCTTGCCTATTGTAGGGACATCTAGTCTTGCCAGGACCTCATGGTCATGTGCATTGAGTAGAACAAAAATGCTAGGAAATAACACTGCCCTCTGGCCATTTCCATTTTGCTTCAAGAGCTCTGTGGTACCAGGCAGTAGATGCCAGAATACTCTTATCACTGATGTTGGACCTGCTTAGAGGTAGCTCCTTCAAAAGATGTACAGATGGGTCCACAAGTGCAGAGGCGTAGCCAGGTCATTTGAATCCCGGGGCCCATAAATTTTTGTCATCCCATATGACATAATAAATTAAATAAATATAACAAATTAATTTATTATTAATTAATTAATTCACATTTTTATACCATCCTTCCTCTAAGCAGCTCAGGGTGGTGTACATGGTTCCTCCCCTTATTTTGTCCTCACAACAACCCTGTGAGGCAGGTGAGACTGAGAGATAGTAATAGTCATGACTTGAAAATAAAAATAATGGCCAGAAAATAAATGCAGTGAATATTTCCCCACAAACAATGGATGAAATTCTGCATCAAATGGTATACAGGTGCAGCCTATTTATCCATGGATTTTTTATCTGTGGATTTGTCTCAATGCAAATGGGGTGGGGGTACTAAAAGTCACACACACCTTTACCTCCTTTGCCCTGCGCTGGCATCTCGATCCATTTCCAGGCAGCCCAAAACACTGCAAAAAGGCTCTGCCTCGCCCAGGCAGGGAAATAGCCCTGGAGCCCTGGAAGAGGTTCCCCTTGCAAGGAACAGTAACACTCCTGGAGCCCCTGAGCCAGCAAAGAGGCTGAAGCGGGGAAGGGGGGCGGAAAACTCCGTAGCCAGAACACATGCAGCAAGGTGGAGCTCGCGCTCTTGCTCTCTCTCTCTCTCTCTCTCTCTCTCTCTCTCTCTCTCACACACACACACACACACACACAGGCAGGTGTGGTACCAACAGAGGGGATTGCTTTAAAAAACCCAGGGAGTGTTTGCTGAATCCCCCCCCATGGTGCAGGCAATCACAGACACAAGCACCCCCCACACACACACACACTGAGATGGTGCAGGCTATCACTGACACAAGCAAGCCTTCCCAGTAAGCAAAGCATGTGATTTCTCCATGCTTTCTGGGGAATAAGCCCAGGGCTTACTTCTGAGTAGAAACGCATAGGGCTGGACTCTTAAAAGCTTAGCGGGACAGCTGGCAATGGTGAGGGCTAAGTAAAGAGTGGAGTGGAGGGGAATGATAACAGCTGCCTTAGTTTCCTTCCATCCGGAAGTGTCAGGCTGCAGTGTATTTGTGTAACTCTATGAAATTTAGCACAACGCATTTTTTGTCAATCATGCTGAGTCACGGAACGGAACTAACGTGAATAAATAGGCTCCACCTGTATAACATGATGGTATTATTCCTAGAAGCCACGGTTTCCAGAGTTTTGGTCACTAGGGTGTCACCTCCCCAGGGTATCTCATTGGCCTGTTTTGGGTTAAGGCAGTGGTTCTCAAACTTAACACTGGAAACCACTTTTTAGAATGACAATCTGTCCAGGACCCACCAGAAGTAAAGTCATGGTTGGAAGTGAGATCATCAAGCAAAATAAAATAATTATAAATAAATAAATAAAACCAGATCAATAAGGGGAAACTAACCCTGTTCCACCAAGTGAATTTTCTCTGTAGCCGCCTGCAAGAACACCCCCCCACAAAAATATCAATGAGATTTTCAGCCCTCCCCAGTACCCAGTTCAGTGTAAATTCTTATATTTTATAGCACTATGAGGACCCACCTGGCTTTACAAGTCTAAAAACACATAAAATGGACCTTACCAGCTGAAGCCTGTTTTATTCTTTGGGGGGTGGTTCTGGAGCATTTGTTGAGCTCCAATTTCATCAGATTGGGACCATGCAGCTAGCCTTGCAAGTAGTATAAGGGACCCACCTTCTGTCAAAATACCAGAACCACATGACCAGATGCGGAAACCCCTCCCCCGCCCTGCCCCCGGAAGCACGTGACCGGATGTGGAAATACGTCAGCGGAAACCACGCCCCGGAAGGGGTGGAGGGTGGGCATGTGACCCCTCTAGGAACTCCTCATGAGGTCCCTGACCACGTGGTGGAGGTTTCAGAACGGCAGGACCAGGGGGGAGGGTGGCACCCAACGGGCGCCATTTTCTGCGCCGCCCCCCGGAAATGGGGTGTCATGTGACCGCTGTAGGAACTCCCCTCGGGACCCCGGACCAATAAGAGGGGTATTTGGGGACCACGGGACCACATACTGGAGTCGTGCTTTAGAACTGGGAGAAGAAGAAGCAAGCATCCCCCCACTTGTTGGGGTACACACGGCAGCTGGAAGCCGGGAATTAGAGGGGGATGCAAGGCCCGGTCGCCCCATTTCACCGGTAAATATATGGAGGCTGAAGTTTGGGGCAATGTATTGGGGCCTGCTATTCCATCGTGTATATTGTGTGTTGAGAGCCTTTTTTCTTTGTCTAGACAGCTGAGCTGGTTAGAAGTTTCCAAAATCTGTCTATTGGGGAGCCTCTAGGACAACCGTGCAAAGGCCTTTGCCCCTGAATGACCTGTTGTGGCAAAAGGAGAAGGAACACCTGTAAATAAAAACATTTTACAACAGACACTTGTGTCCATATGTGTGCTAGTCAACAACATGGCAGATCAAATTTTAAAGAGCACCACCCTGGCATGTCCTCAGGACCACCCTCCACACCACAGGCGGTCCCGTGGTCCCCAAAAACCCCCTCCTATTGGTCCGGGGTCCCGAGGGCAGTTCCTACAGGGGTCACATGGCACCCCATTTCCGGGGGCGGCGCAGAAAATGGCGCCCATTGGGTGCCACCCTCCCCACTGGTCCTGCCGTTCTGAAACCTCCACCACGTGGTCAGGGACCTCATGAGGAGTTCCTAGAGGGATCACATGCCCACCCTCCACCCCTTCCGGGGCGTGGTTTCCGCTGACGTATTTCCTCATCCGGTCACATGCTTCCGGGGGCAGGGCGGGGGAGGGATTTCCGCATCCGGTCACGTGTTTCTGGTATTTTGACAGAAGGTGGGTCCCTTATACTACTTAAGCTGTTGCATTCATGTTATGCTTACAGCAAGTGGAGTAATACATTGTTACCCAGGATAACTAACACACAGTACATTTAAAGCTCCAGGGAAAGGCTTTCTATCTGTACACAGAAAAGGAGATAATTATAGAGACTCCTTGGAGGAAAACCGAAATGTAGCTTGTTGGAAGGTCTTTCAGTGTTTGATCATATTTTTTCAATAAAAACAAAAACTGAAATGTGTTTTCAGTAACCTATTTATACGTGTTTTCTACCATCAGAGTTCTTTGGGAAGGGATAGATTTGGGGTTTCCGCTGACGTATTTCCGCATCCGGTCACGTGCTTCCGGGGGCAGGGCGGGGGAGGGGTTTCCGCATCCGGTCACGTGGTTCTGGTATTTTGACAGAAGGTGTGTCCCTTATACTACTTAAGCTGTTGCATTCATGTTATGCTTACAGCAAGTGGAGTAATACATTGTTACCCAGGATAAGTAACACACAGTACATTTAAAGCTCAAGGGAAAGGCTTTCTATCTGTACACAGAAAAGGAGATAATTATAGAGACTCCTTGGAGGAAAACCGAAATGTAGCTTGTTGGAAGGTCTTTCAGTGTTTGATCATATTTTTTCAATAAAAACAAAAACTGAAATGTGTTTTCAGTAACCTATTTATACGTGTTTTCTACCATCAGAGTTCTTTGGGAAGGGACAGATTGCAACAAATTGCTTTCAGTATTTTTAATATGGGACTTCGTGCATGCATAGAGGAAAAAAACTTTCCTTTGGATTTAGCCATTGTTGGAAACCTTCAGTCTCGAAAGACTATGGTATCGTGCTCTGAGTGGTGGTTCTGGCACAGCTGAAAAGGCTGAAAAGGCTGATTCGGGAGTGACAATCCCTTCCACACTGGGAGCAAGTATAATCTGTCCCTGGTCTGTCTCCCTGGCTATGGGCCTTCCTTCTTTGCCTCAGTCTGTTGCCAAAGTGTCTCTTCAAACTGGGAAAGGCCATGCTGCACAGCCTGCCTCCAAGCAGAACGCTCAGAGGCCAAGGTTTCCCATCTGTTGAGGTTCATTCCTAAGGCTTTCAGATCCTTCTTGCAGATATCCTTGTAGCACAACTACGGTCTACCCGTAGGGCGCTTTCCCTGCACAAGTTCTCCACAGAGGAGATCCTCTGGGATTCGACCATCACCCATTCTCACGACATGACCAAGCCAACGCAGGCGTCTCTGTTTCAGCAGTGTATACACGCTGGGGATTCCAGCTCATTCCAGGACTGTGTTGTTTGGAACTTTGTCCTGCCAGGTGATACTGAGGATGCGTCGGAGGCAGCGCATGTGGAAAGCATTCAGCTTCTTCTCCTGTTGTGAGCAAAGAGTCCAAGACTTGCTGCAGTACAGAAGTGTACTCAAGACACAAGCTCTGTAGACTTGGATCTTGGTATGTTCCATCAGCGTCTTGTTGGATCAGACTCTCTTTGCGAGTCTGGAAAATGTGGTAGCTGCTTTGCTGATGCATCTGTTTAGCTCGGTATCAAGAGAAAGAGTGTCGGAGATCGTTGAGCCAAGGTACACAAAGTCATGGACAACCTCCAGTTCATGCGCAGAGATTGTAATGCAGGGAGGTGAGTCCACATCCTGAACCATGACCTGTGTTTTCTTCAGGCTGATCGTCAGTCCAAAGTCTTGCCAGGCCTTGCTAAAACAGTTCATGAACTGCTGGAGATCTTGGGCAGAGTGGGTAGTGACAGCTGCATCGTCGGCAAAGAGGAAGTCACGAAGACATTTCAGCTAGACTTTGGACTTTGCTCTCAGTCTGGAGAGGTTGAAGAGCTTTCCGTCTGATCTGGTCTGGAGATAGACACCTTCTGTTGCCGTTCCAAAGGCCTATTTCAGCAGGACAGTGAAGAAAATCCCAAACAAGGTCGGTGCAAGAACACAGCCCTGCTTCACTCCACTTTGGATGTCAAAGTGGTCTGATGTGGAGCCATCGAAGACAACAGTGCCCTTCATGTCCTCGTGGAAAGACCTGATGGTGTTGAGGAGCCTGGGTGGACATCCGATGTTGGGGAGAATCTTGAAGAGGCTGTCCCTGCTAACCAGGTCGAAAGCCTTCGTAAGATCTATGAAGGCTATAAAGAGTGGCTGTTGTTGTTCTCTGCATTTCTCCTGTAGCTGTCTAAGAGAGAATACCATATCGGTGGTGGACCTGTTGGCTCGGAATCCGCACTGCGATTCTGGATAGACACGCTCTGCAAGTACCTGGAGCCTCTTCAGTGCAACTCAGGCAAACAGCTTTCCTACAATGCTAAGGAGGGAGATGCCATGGTAGTTATTGCAGTCACCCCTGTCGCCTTTGTTCTTGTACAGCATGATGATGTTTGCATCCCTCCTGTCCTGTGGTACTGCACCCTCTCTCCAGCAGAGGCAGAGGATTTCAAGCAGCTCAGTGGCGATGATCTCTTTGCGGCATTTTAGGACTTCAGCAGGGATGCTGTCTTTCCCAGGTGCCTTGCCAGAGGTGAGGGAGTCCAGGGCCACGTGAAGTTCTGCTAGGGTTGGTTCACTGTCAAGCTCCTCCAACACAGACAGGCACTCGATGTTGTTCAATGCTTCCTTGGTTACTGCATTTTCTTGGGAATGTAGCTCAGAGTAGTGCTGCACCCAGCATTCCATCTGTTGCGCCCGGTCCTGGATTACCTCCCCTGTGGCAGACTTCAGAGGGGCGGTTTTCCTCTTTGTTGGACCTAGGGCCAGCTTGATTCCATCATACACCCCCTTGATGTTGCCCGTGTCAGATGCTATCTGTATCTGGGAACAGAGTTGGAGCCAGTAGTCGTTAGCACATCTCCTGGCAGTCTGCTGGACTTTGCTGCAAGCAGCTTGGAGGACCTGCAGGTTGCGCTCACTGGGACAGGCTTTGTATGCTGCTAGAGCTCTCCTCTTTTCCTCAATGACTGGTGTCAACTCCTCAGAGTGGGCTTCAAACCAGTCTGCCGTCTTGTTGGTCTTCTTGCCGAATATGGACAAGGCGGTGTTGTAAACGGCATTTTTGAAATGTTCCCATTAGTTGGATTCATCTACATTGGCCGGGCCTGTAAGAGATTCCTCAAGCGCTCGTGCAAATTCCTCCACTTTTCCCTGATCCCGGGTCTTGCTGGTGTCAATGCGAGGTCTTCCTTCCATTTTCGTGTGATACAAAGCTTAGTTTGCAGTTTCACTCTGCTGCACACCAGAGAGTGGTCAGTGTCGCAGGCAGCACCCTGATAACTGCGTGTGATCTTGATGCTGGGAAGGCTGGAGCGTCTGATGAGCATCAGGTCGAGCTGGTGCCAGTGCTTTGATCGTGGGTGTCTCCAAGAGACTCCATGTTGGGGCTTCGTGTTGAAGAAGGTGTTGCTGATGCAGAGACCGTGATGACAGCAAAGCTCTAGCAGGTGTTGGCCATTTTCGTTCATCCTCCCAGTGCCGAACTGGCCTAAGCAAGTGGGCCACAAACTGTGATCAGCACCAACTCTAGCACTGAAATCGCCGAGGATGAACAATTACTCTTTTGGGGGGATTTTCTTGATAGTGGTGGCCAGGTCATCATAGAATTTGTCTTTAGCTTCTGCTGAAGATGATAGAGTCGCTGCATATTGACTGATGAGCGTGACAAGTCCTGCTGATGAGTGGAGCTGCAGGGACAAAATTCTTTCACTTCCTGCAGAAGGTGGGATGATGGATTTCAGCAGGGTTTTTCTGACTGCAAAGCCAACACCATGTTCCCTGGTCTCATTTAGTGGTTTTCCCTGCCAGAAAAATGAGAAATTTCTCTCCTTGACAGATCCTGAATCCGGCAGCCTCATCTCTTGAAGGGTGACGATGTCCATCTGCAGTCTGCTCAGCTCCATGTCGATGACAGCTGTTTTGCGTGTGTCATCTATTTCTTGCAGGTCATCAGAGAAGCCAGGTGTCATTGTCCTAACGTTCCAGATGCCCAGCTTTAGGGCAGGAGTTTTCTGTTTTCTGTTGCCTGGTGCAGAGTTGTCGATCCGCTTGTCAGTTTTCATCCTAAAGCCCACGCACCCTGTGAGGTTAACGGACCGTGGTGAGGCAGCACCTTACTGGCTGGGGACTGCCCAGTTTAAGGTGGGTGGTAGCTGCACAATGAGATGTAATTATCTCTCCCACTGTCGGAAGCAGCCCCTGGCATCAAACGAGCATCAGTCTACGCCAATTGAGCAAAGGCTTATAACTGGTAAACTGCTGCTTCCCGTGTTGTGCCAACGCCGTATGGCGAAGTTGGAGTGTCCTCTCCAGTGCGCGAGGCCTGGGAAAATGGGCATGGAGGACAGTTACCCATGCAGCAAATCCCCGCTCTCCACGTCACTGGAATGGTCCAATGGAAAGGCAGAAGCCAATACGGTTGGTTCAAGCGGCATTGCAAGATTTGCCAGAGCATGACTGTGTTCAGCCATGAACTGCCTCAGGGACTCCGGCTCCAGATTTTGCCTCGAGGTTGACTCCTGAAGCCTTTTCCATAACTGGATGTAGCCACAAGGCAGTGGAGGTTTGAGATCAGAGTTTCCTTCTCTTAGATGAGCTGCCTTCCCAGGCTGATGAGCCTCATCTACCCGATGGCTCTTTACGACAAGTACAGCCAAACTGGAGTTGTGGAGGGTGAGGATTGCAGAATTATGGTGGATAGAGAAGAGATTGTGGGACATGGAGGAGGGAGGAGAGGGTTGTGGGACATGGAGGGGTGAGGGGGTGGGCTGGATTGTTCTGGATAGAGAAAGCAGAGGGCTTAGATTTCTCTCTATTAGCAGAGATTAAAAAATAAGGTCATGCTGTATTGGCATCAGAGAATTCACAGTATTTTAAAGGAAATATTGTTTTTGATCTTTAGGACAGTCATATTTCCATTTCCTCTTCTCCTCCCTTTCCCACTATACTTTTAGATGTCAGTCAGTTCAGAGTGGAATCATGGCAATTAAATCTAGCAAGTTGTAGAGCCATACCAAAGAAAAGCAGTTTTCAAAGCCATATCTCGACATCTGCAGTTTGTCACATTCTTTCTAGACAACCTTTCAACCAGATGAAATATAATTTTACATCTAATGTGTTCAGATCAAACACAAGTAGTGCAGGAGCAGTTCCGTGCATGCTCATATATCACCCAAAAGGTTCTTCAAAACGCTACCAGCATCTGCCACAAATCATTAAAAGTGCCCCTCTTCCGAGATTCCATTCAGTTACAATGGGACTTAATTGTTCTTGCATTTTACTATAAATTATCCTAAATGAAGGTTCACTTTCAACCTCTGAACCTTACGATTTCAGTGTGCGAGGATTTCAGAGGCAGGAGGTCTGGCTCAGTTGGTAGAGCTGCCGCCTTGTATGCCTGAAGATCTGAGGCTACCAGTTTGAAACAACCAGAAGTACCCGAGAACTGACAACATGCTGATATACTGATGAGCTAACCCTCAGTGGCAGAGAGGAGTTGCCGTCAAGTGGAGCGTGGGAGGCAAAGGGCCAGAGAGAGGCCAGACCTGGAAGGAATCCAGCTGGAGCGAGGTGTTCTATGAAAGACTAGAACTATTCAACTGTAAAAATCCCTACGGGGGTTTAGAACAGCCTGCCTATGTAAACTGCCTTGGATTAAAATCTGAGGAGAAAATCTGACGACAAAGAAAGGCGGTATATAAATACCTGTATAAATAAATAAAACCTCTGAACCTTACAATTTCAGTGTGCGAGGATGATGGCAAATGGAAAAAGAACAGCCATTTGCCTGCTTCACTTTGTCCATTTAAATCTGTTTGATGAACTAAGTAACATTTTTCACTCATTTCCTTTTTGATTGACTTGCAGTTTGGACACACAAGCTTTCATCCAACGTGTAAAACATGTCATCACCATCCCCTTTTCAAAGTTTCATGGTGGAGTGACATGAATGCACATTGAAGCAATCAAACACAAACACTTCACCACAGCCAGAATGACAATGCAAATCAAGTCACTCAAAGTCTGCCACCCTCTTGCATCAAAACAGAAAGACTGCAGGAGTTCGAAAGGAGATTTTGTTTCTAAAAGAATTGTAGAGGAAGCACACTTCATAAGTTACAAGTTTCAGCATGGCATGAAATGTTATCATTGTTCAAAAGACAGAATGTCCCACTTTATCCCCAGCCAAGTACAGGCAACAGTGAATTCACTTGTTATATATATACCTTGATCAATCCTGGTCCACCCAATCAAACCAGATCGCTCTTTTGGTTAGACATAATCCACTCCTTTTCGAAGTCAGAATAGATGGTCAGAAGTTAGCTCGTTCTATGAATAAAGCTGGCAGTTTGGAGGTGCTTGGTGCCAGCGTTGGGAAGTTACTTTCTGTGAGCAAAGGGAGTCTTGTTCCAGGTGGCCTCCATTTCCCAGGTGCCTGACAAAATTCCAAAACGAAAGCTTGTGATGTCTGTCCTTGGAACCATCTGATAAAGCCACCTGGAAGATGACTCTCTTTGCTCGAAGGCAGTAACTCCCCCATTCCAGTGCCAAGCACCTCCAAATTGTCAGTGTTATTTCAGGGGGAAGAGCTGACTATCCATTCTGACTTCAAAAAGGGGGACAGTATTTACACTTACCCATTACCCAAATTGCAGAGGAAAAGAATCCCCACAAAGCATCTTTCCCCACATCCAACCTCAAACATCTCCCCCCCCCCCAAGGAATGCAACAGAGGGGAAAAAGCCACACACTGCTGATTCTGAACAATTATAGGACTAGCTTTAGACGAGTGCTTCATGTTTGGCTCATATGCGCACGCTAAAAAACCTGCATATGTACATGTGCAGAAAGAGCTCTTGAGCAATTATATGTGAACCAATACTGTTGTTTTACAAGTACTTTTCACATAAATTAAGCAGCCAATAGGTTACGAAATCCATTCCTCATTTTCTATAGTCACTGTAAAATAGAACAGTCCACCTCATCCCAAGAGAGTAAAATACTATAAAATGAATAGCTCCTTGGACCATCTTTTGTTAACAATAGCTGTTAAGATTCTGTTAAGACTCAGAGAATGATTCAATGATGTTAAAAATCTCTCTTCACTTAAAAATGAGGACATAAAGGAGAATCATTGAAATATAGCTTTAGTGTGGGTAACATGGAGATAACCTTATCTTTTAAAAGCCAATATACATGGCTTTGAGAAAGAATGCTGGAAATCTGGGAATCATGCAAAACAGAGAGATGGCATATTAGAAAGTATGTTGTGCATATTTTATTTTTTGACCCTTCAGTCTAATAAGACACTTGTTAAAAGCAGCTAGTTGAATTCATGAGAGGCTTGGAAGCACAAGACCTTGTCCATGATTTTCAAAACCACAGCTTCCTTTACAGAAGCCAAAAGGCTCAACAAGAGTTGTTTCAAATTCTATTGCGTTAATCCTCTTAAAGGCTACACCTTAACAATGAAGGCAGATAAAATGTACTTCAGTGTTCAGCTGAGATGGAAAGATGTAAAATGATTACCAGAATAGCAATTCCACCACTAATCAGATATTACTTCGTATTTTGGCACCAATGATCACCTCCCCAAAAGTTGGTTCTGGAAAACCCTCTCCACTGAAAATACCTTTAACAAAACTTTATCAAGGCTTTCTTCAATTTACACTCAACCAATATCACTGCTCTCCTCATTCAGTAGATATGATTTACAGCTTAACCAATATGACATTTGCTTGAATTTGAAAGGATAACATGTACCATAGATACCTTTGTTCTTTATATTTTTTTCTGTGGGCTAGTACAGTTTTTGCTTTCTGAAATAAGAGAAATGTCCCCAGCTACTTTGTCTAGAATGAGTCCTTCAAAATAACAGGCATATCTAAGGAAAGCATGAATTCTAGTCTCAACAGAATAAACAGGAATGCACTGCAACACATAAAACAGAATTTGCATTTGCAGTGACATACCCTTACCTCATTCCCTCCAGTAAAAACTGGATCTTATTTGGCACTTGACAATAGCATTAACCATGATAATTCCATCCATGATGCTAGATCACCACCTCATTTTTTGAAATTTTACAAGAATATTTTCTTTACTAATGTTTCTATTATTATTATTATTATTATTAACAGTATTTATATACCGCTTTTCATCTAAAAGTTCACAAAGCGGTTTACAGAGAAAAATCAAATAACTAAATGGCTCACTATCCCAAAAGGGCTCACAATCTAAAAAAATGCAAATGAATACCAGCAGACAGTCACCAGAACAGACACTGCTGGGGTGAGATGGGCCAGTTATTCTCCCCCTGCTAAAAAAAAGGAGCACCCACTTGAAAAAGTGCCTCTTACCCAATTAGCAGGGGTTAAATATTCAATATTCAAAAAAATGCCTCCTTTTGAGTTCTCTCCCTAAAACGAACACAAGCTATTAACACTAAGTACAAAGTTCACTGGAAGAAAGTACAGGTCCTGCCTCCATATTCACATATTGGGAACCAAGGTTTTTAATTAATCATGGGTTTCGAACCCACAGTGTAGGCTAGACCTGAGCTCCCAGATGTAACTGAAGATGTTTGGTCTCTACAGACCTCAGAAAGGCACCTCTGGTTTTTCCAGAAACCAGAAATTACTGTCCTGCACCTCTGGAGGCCTTTCTGAGGCCCACAGAGGCCTCTGTGGGGCATCAGAACACCTCTGTATGGTGACTGGCGAGTTCAAAGGTCCTATGGACCAGACCTGCAGATCTGCTGATCTGAAGGTTTTGGTATCTGAGGATGGGGTATGGGATGGATGCCCGGCGGATACTGAGGTCCAACTGTATAATATAGAATTCAGTGGATATGCAATGAAGAGGGCCAGGGAGAAGAACAAAAATGGGAAACTTCAGTCTTCACCCCAGCACGACGTCATTATCCGCAGCTGCTAGCGGTGTTTCTTTTGTATTTTGCTTGGACTGTGAGCCCAGTGGGAAAAGGGAAGCATTTAGCTATGTAAACATTGTGAACCACTTTTTCTTGTAAAGTTGTATAAATATTCATAACAATAATGAGAAAGAGGAAGAAGAAAAGAGGTAATATAAGAAAAGTCATGCTGATCAGGCCAGTGGCCCATCTAATCCAGAATTTTGCCCACCAGTTGTATCTAAATGTCTTCAAAGAGTACCTAAGATAAGATGTAGAGTCTCTTCAATGGAGATCATGGATTTCCAACAGCATATTCACCAATGGTAGGATGTAAGAAGCCTTTAGACTGGCAAAACAAATTGAGTATTTTAGCATTTTGTCAGTTAACAGAACACAAAACTTTTGCTTGTTCCCAGTTTTTCACAGATTCCAAACACTTTCCAGTGCATGTTCTGTTCCCTTTGTGTTCTTGACTTCAGCTGCACCGAAACAAGGGAATATATACTAACAAGATTGAGTTTTACAAACCTCCCCTATATCCCCAGAAGGAGATCCCAAATTATAGCAATTATTCTCTTAGAATTATTCTCTCTCTCATGCACACACATAGCAGTATGACTTTTGGTGAATTCATTATAGGTTGATTATCCCATATCCAGCCTGCTTGGCACAGGAAGGTGTCTAGATGGATTTGTCTAGATTTTGGAATTATTGCATAAATATAATGAGAAATGCTTCCTCTTGCTCTTTTCACTGTTATCCATAAAGGTGCCTGCTGGCTTCCGATATTTTTCAACAAAGTCTGTACAGGTGGACACCACAGAGCAGAGAAAAGAATTTACAGCCTGTTCCTGCACTGTATGTGGAAATAAGCAGAAGACCTTCTCGTGTTTACACTACCGAAAACAAGTTTTGGACAAAAATGTCTGGATTTTGGAACAGTCTGTATTTCAGATGTCCAAATAAGGACACAATAAGTCCCACTGTGTTCAATGGGGCTTACTCCACTAAGAAACTACCACTACCTATAGTAGTTACCTGCCTTGATTTTCCTTCTTGATCACAAACAATCTTACAGCATCTCACAAAACATATTCAAGACGGTTATAGTTGCCTGCAGCTTAGAGAAGTTGCAAAGTGGCCATGGAACCATTAGCACAAAATTGCTCTGGTACAACTGAAGGCAGCAATAGAAATAAAAGTGTATTGATAGAAGAACAATTATGCTGCCCCCCAAACAGTACTGAAATGGTTTGGTTGACTACTGTTAGCTTGAAAGTATTTGACTCATGAGGCAGTTTAAAATCTAGCCCACAGTCATATGAGCTCAGATGGTGGTGTTGTAGGCTAAGGAAAAAGAGGAGACCCAAGGAAAGGCACAGAAACAAGAAGAACTGAAGGGTAAAGCTTAGACAACACACACACACCCCTGGATGTTCTTAGGAACGCTAACAAAAAAAAACAAAACAAAAACCCACCAAAACCTTACCCTCTAGCTCTTTGTAAAGTGTTCTTGTAAAGTTCAGTGTATCTGTGAACAAAGGAGGACTGTGATCAATAAAAGGGTTATGATACTGGGAATTCCGAAGTCTGATACTGGCTGTATATTGAACACAATATAGCCAGGAGGAAATCTTAGACTGTATTCATATGAAAAAGAAAAATGTCTTATGTTGCAGGAATCACTTCTCCCTCCAAGTGTGCTTCTGGCTGACTACAACAAAAAGAAAAGCAGGACACTGTACTTCACTCAGTCATCTCTCTATGTAGAGGGCAGAGGAAATGATGCTTTCCCCATGCTTCAGTCAGCCCTTGATACCAAGGAAATGTTACAGTGGGTTCCTTTTTATGTACACAACCAGCAATTTACAAATATACTGGCTTTATGTCAATACGAGTCAACTGCTTCCAGTGTTAGCCACCACTTGTATAAGGTTCTTGCTGAGAAAACAGGTACAAGTTGGAACCCAGTACTATGCTTGTCTATTCAGAAGTAAGTCCCACCATGTTCAATGATGCTTACTACCAGGAAAGTGTGCATAGGAATGTAGCCTTTGAGGAAAAGTACCATTGGAAGTTACATCACCACCAGTTACTTCTGGGTTGGGAGGCCAGATGATATACAATAAACACCAGTAGAGGTTCCAAATAGGTGGGAGAACTTTTTGAGCATGGAATAGCATGCTTTGAAGCTCTGTCCACCACCAAGCCAAGTCTCCTGCTACTATTTGTTGTGGGTACCAAACAGATTTGAGTACCAAACAGATTTGAAGAACCCTGTGATTCTACGGTTACTGCACTCCTTCAAGTCTTGCAGTTGCCTGGAAAGTGATATTCTCTCTCTCTCTCTCTCTCTCTCTTTCTCTCTCTCTCTCTCTCACACACACACGAGTTTTATAGAAAATATGTGTATGAGAGAAGGGTGCTTTGGGGGAGTACATCATTCTCTCAGTATTATAGCTTTTAGAGTCCAGTAATTCTTTAATTCCTGTATTTCTTTGCAACAAGAAACTTCTTGGGGCATACAAGACACAGCCTGGAATATATCATCAAAATTTAAAAAGTCTGACATATGGAAGAGATGCATGCAACACAGAAAATTTTCAGCGGAGGTCTCCAATGCTGTCCTAAATGTACACTATGCCCTTAAAAGTAGTAACAATTTCATATATAGGGTGGTCATATATAGTCATCTTTGTTTTGTGTATCTATTTACACTTAAAAGAAATGAAAGCATGATATAAAACAAGGATGAATTATAGAGTGTTCCACTCATTGCGGCTTGGAAATAAATGTAAACCATCTCACACAGATAAGCACCCAAAACCGCTACTTTAAAAAAATAAAAAGATAATCAACTGATCTTAAACCAAAAAGAAATTGGAAAAATAAAACCAACTGATCCTGACAATATAAGACAGGATGCAATAACCCATCCAGCCTCTTCAGGATCTAGAAATAATATCTGTGAGATTAGAGGAAAATAATACACTTTGGAGTGGTTCTCTCACACGTGTTTGAGGAAGGAAGGAAGCAGGGAAAACCTTGTCGTTTCATTTAAATTGTAGAAATGACCATATCACCACTAATTAACAGCCAGCCTTTGCATCTAAAATCTGATCAACCTGAACAGTAGCTCACACAGACCCGAGCCATTGTGCCCATGGGTTACAACTGCTTTCTAAGTAGATTACATGGACCAAAAGAAACCACTTTGTTTTGCCCTCTGGCTTTCTATGTAAAAACTGGTGTCCTGGTGAAATGCTGACAAATCTCTCTCACATTTCCTGACTTTGAAGAGCTAATGTGAAAATGAAGAGGCAGATAAGAACAAGTACACCTTTTTGTTAAAAACATTACAATTATCACCAATTAAGAGTGAGACAAAAAGTGGAAGGTGTTGCTATTCACAGCTACATAACCTAAAAGCACAGTCACTGAACTTCCCACTTAGAAAAATAGTGATGAACATCATTTGGCCAGTAAACAATTTTACCAGAAAGCATACTGTTCTAATTTCCCTGAGGCTATCAGTACTTTAGACACTGACTTTCCTGAAAAACTCTTTCTGTCTAATACAGGATAATAAGAAAATAAAACTGAATGGAGCAAATTTATGCAATTATAGGAACAAAGCTAATCAGCTAAAATTAGGCAGACTAGAGGCAAAAGGATGAGTTCGGTGTCACACTTCAAATATCTCCCAGCCTTTAGCCCACAGTCACTTACCGCAGTTCCATATTTCATAGATCTTTTCCCACATCATACCAATGTAGTAACATAGAAATAAGGTCTATCTGTGCACATTGATTTAGTTTCCTCAGTTATTTGGGCATAAAGTCTTTGCTGTTTACCATTTGTTATTTTGTAACTCTTTGCAATGTCAAAAAGTGCCTAGCAAGATAAACAAAATAAGTGCTACAGTACCATTTAGTTGTTGCTCAGTCATGTCTGACTCTTCGTGCCCTCAGCACACCAGGCCTCCCTGTCTACCACTAACTTCAGAAGTTTGTCCAAACTCATTTTCATTGGCTCAGTGACACTATCTAAACATCTCATACTCTGCCGTCCTCTTTTCCTTCAATTTTTCCCAATATCAGGGTCTTTTCTAAAGAGCCCTTCTCATGAGATGACCAAAGTATTTAAGCTTCGGCTTCAGCACCTGTCCTTCCAGTGAACAGTCAGGGTTGATTTCTTGTCAGATTGACTGATTTGATCTCCTTGCAGTCCTGGGGACATTCATTTAGTAGATGTACCATTTTAAAACCCAGATCATTCCACCTGCTTCATCTCCAATTATGAATGTAACAAAATTTTACCATTACCTCAGCAAAAATGTTAGCTTACTGAACATGGCCTTTGTCTGAAAATGGACTTGCAGTTCTTTAAGAAAATCAATGTCACAATATATAAATGACAGAGGGTGAAACTAGATATGGGAAGAAATGCTTGTTTGAATTTTTTTTTTAACTTCACACACAAAGTGTGTCTCATGACTAAAACATGAGGGGGGGGGGTGTTAACTTTTCCTAACCCCCAATTCCATTTTCCCAATTAAAAAATATTTTTAATTATTTCTACAGCACAATCAATGTACATGGCACTACACAACAGAAAATGTTAATACAGTACAGCTTACATTATTCAGTGTGTAGAGAGACGTATAGGAGCACAACATTTTTTTTATTTTGTAAGCAGCAAGCCTAAATAAAGCTCAACATCAACCATAAAATAGCACATATGGCAAATCTGAGCTACGTTTTTTCTTAGTTTTTAAAACACTTGGTGTCCTTGCTAGCTACTACACATTTTTTTTAAATTTTTTTTTATTTTTTGCCAAAACTTCATGGCCCCCTATCAAACATAATTCTGGGTAAGTCTACTATTTAGGAGTTTTATTGTTCATTAAGAACAATTTCACTATAGTACTGTTAAGTGACGTGTTAAGGAAAAATAAGAATGATTACTGAAGGTACAGAAATAGTGGTATAAAGAAAACAGGGTAAACAAGTAATTTTTAATCTATAAAAAGGACACATCAAAGAACTTTCCTTTTTAACCAATGGGGAATCAAAGGTATTGACAGCTTTATAACTCCTCATATCCTGATATTGGCTTCTTTATATTTGGAGTTTTCCATGGAGAAAATAATCTGGATCAATGGAGGTTTTATGCAATCAAAGAGAGCCACTGGAACTGGTAAAGAGCAAACATGTGCAAAAACAGTTTGTTTGTTTTTAAATAAAACACAACTCTGGCAGGAAATACAGGGCCACCTGCAAATAGACTTTTTGGTAAAGACATACGAAAATGACAAACAGTAATTACGTTAACCTTTTTTTGTGGCTGGTAACTACAACATATTTAATGGCCCAATCCAAAAAAAGGACCCTTCACTACCATAATAAATGTTCCAGTGGCATAAAGCCATTTACAGCCTACAAAAGGTAACACAACATTCAGCACATACTGACCACCACAAGCAGCAAGAGGCCAGGTCCATGCGTCTTGCCTGCTAGTGCTGGTAAGTCAGTTTGAAGGAGGGAGGTGGATAGAGGCTGGAAAGGGGGCAGTATAGGCAAGAGTGGCACCGCTGATATCCAATCCTTCTTCCCGGACTCAACACTCCAACCCAAGACTTGCATCAGTTAAACCACTGGTGTAGGTCCGAGTCCATGCAGCAGGCTGGCACAGCCTTACCCCAGGATAAGGGAACAAATGTTCCCTTTCCCCAAGGAAGGCTCCAGGGTCTGAAACTTCCCATGGGATACAGTGCACATCCCGTTGGTGCAGCTACATCACTCCTTACGACGTGAAGCCAGAAAAAGGATTGGGCTGTAAGGCTAGTTCACAACCATCCCAGAAACTACAACACTGTACTAATGGTGTATTAGTACAGTGGCACCATTCAACAGATCCACTGCCATCACTTTCTCCTTGCATCTACCTGACCTGTTCAGTGTACTGCTCGGGTCAAGATTTATTGTATTTCAAGGGGGGAGGAAGTATTGATCAGGGGAGAAGGAGATGTGCTGCCTTCTACCTTTTTCCAGACCCCAACACTTCCTTTTTGACAGTACAAACCTGCTGAGTAGGTGGGGCAGAGTTTAGGCAGCAACCACAGCAGCAGGTAAGGGCATCAGACACTTTCACAGGCATTCATATACCTATGCGCATCATATGTGGGGAGCTTCTGCTCTATTGGAGAGATTTCCTTGTCAAGACAAACAAAAAGAATGTCAGAAATATGAAATAATTTTGCAGGCCTGTTAGAAGCAACAATCATATTAGGAGACAAACTACTCTATACATACTGTATAGAAAGTTTTCCCTACTAAGTGGCAGAATAGTTTAAACCAGAGGTGGGCAATCCCCAGCCCACAGGTCAGATGCGGCTGACAGAAAGCCTCCATCCAACCCGCAGCAAGCCCCCAGTTCCCAGCAAGCCTCTGGCCGCCAGAGACATTAATCCTGACATCACTAGCTCGGTGCAAGACTGATAGAACTCTTGTGCGAGCAGCCAAAAGGAAGAGTTCTCCTGATCTCTCACAATTTAGAAGGCCCTGTGAGAACACCAGCCTACAGGTGGAGCACATGGAGCCCCAGCACACCCCCTACAACAATAGGAAACACAGTTGGGACTGCTGCAGAGACAAGGCTTCAGCCGAGCAAACAGAGGGAGAAGGCAGCAGGTGGGGTTGCTACCGCTGCCACAACAGTTGCCTTGGACCCAGCTACCATGAAGGAAAGGTTGCAAGAGATTTAGTTCTATTTTTTTTTTTTTTTTGCTCTGCAAGACCCTGAAACTTTTTCCTCTGCTCCACTGGTTGTGAGACATTTATTACTGCTTATCTACTTGTCCTGGCTGGGTGGGCGGGCAGGCTACCTTTTCAACATGCGCTATAATGCTCTGCTATTTTTTGCTGCTTGGTGAGAGCCTGAAACTTCTCTGTGAGGACTAGATCCCGGAGGGCTGAATTATGGGATCTGCTGCGCTGAACGGGGTGTTTGCAACAGTCTCCTTGCAAGAGGCTTTTTTTCTTCTTCTACTTTTCAGTCTGTGGGAAGGAAGAGGAATTGGGACCATAGCCCCCTTCACTTTTCTGGCTTGAACTGCACATCTGCTGAAACCACATCCATGATTGTTCCAAGTGTATCAATTCATGTCTCTAAAGCATGTGTTTCCTGCTTTACCTTGAGCATTATTTAAAACCCTCCGCTTCCCCCCCCCCCCCATTTTCTTTGAACAATTTTTGTCTCCATGTGTTCCAGATTTGGTCTAGCTTGGTCTGTACTGTGTAAGAGGTGTGGCAGACAGTTCACAGTCCTCATGTGGTTTTACATGCCTGTATTATAGCTATCATGTGAATTATAAATAAGCTCAGTAAAATTCATTCATTCATATAAATTTTGTCTCTAATGCATTTATGTAAATTTATTACTTAGAAAGGAGAATGTTTTACTCACCCTCTTGAATGGTTTTGCTTTGTTCTGCAGAATTTGGGGCCAAACATTTTACTGATTATGTGATTGGGGTGTCTTTCTTTATTTTATGTCTTTCTAAATTTATGTCTTTCTAAATGATTTTCAACTGTGCTATCAGAACTAGTCCTTGAAGCCTTGAGATACTGGAATTGCTGCACCTTTCAAGATAAATATTTGTTGAAACTATGGCTGAATTGTTGATGCAGCAGGGGTTAACGTGTTACCTAAGATACTGTCAGATGATTTGGCCAAAAGATTGTATATGCTATTTTTCATATAGGTAGCTCATCGTTTTCTATTAAACCTTACTATAGTGAAAGGATCTTTTGTTCAGTTCAACGTGTACCTTGAGCTTTTGCACTTCTTCAAAGCTAATGTGAGTTCAGGGCCCTTAAATCTCTTCATTGGAGAAAAAAGGGATTCCATGCAATTCTTCTTGGAATTTAAATTATAATAAATCACTTTGAGAATCTCAGAATAGGGGAACGAAGCTTGAACTATTAGTGAAGTATGTACGCTCATCGTTAAAAGGAACTTCAGTATCTGAATCCTTGAAGAGTGGCCAACATTTATTCATTTTTGGAAAGAAAAAAAGTGTGGGGCTTAAGGTGTTTCTACAGTCTGTAATCAAATGGGTAATCAAATGGGTAATCAAATGTAATCTACCGGGTAGATGGGACTCGTCAGCCTAGGAAGGCAGCTCATCTAAGAGAAGGAAACTCTGACCTCAAACCTCCACTGCCTTGTGGCTACATCCAGTTCTGGAAAAGGCTTCAGGAGTCAACCTCGAGGCAAAATCAGGAGCCGGAGTCCCTTAGGCAGTTCATGGCTGAACACAGTCACGTTCTGGCAACTCCTGCGACGCCGCTGGAACCAACCGTATTGGCTTCTGCCTTTCCATTGGACCATTCCAGCGACGTGGAGAGGGGGGATTTGCTGCATGGGTAACAGCCTATCCTCCATACCTTCTTTACCCAGGCTTCGCGCACTGGAGAGGACACTCCAACTTTGCCATACGGCGTCGGCACAACACGGGAAGCAGCAGTTTACCGGTTATAAGTCTTTGCTCGATTGGCGTAGAGCATGATGCCAGGGGCTGCTTCCGACGGTGGGAGAGATCATTGCATCTCATTGGGCAGCTACCGCCCGCCTTAAGCTGGGCAGTCCCCAGCCAGTAAGGTGTTGCCTCGCCACAGTCCGTTAACCTCATGGGGTGCGTGGGGTTTAGGGTGAAAACCGACAAGCGGATCGACAACTCTGCACCATGCAACAGAAAACAGAAAACTACTGCCCTAAAGCTGGGCACCTGGAACGTTAGGACAATGACACCTGGCTTCACTGATGACCTGCAAGAAATAGACGACGCACGCAAAACAGCTGTCATCGACATGGAGCTGAGCAGACTGCAGATGGACATCGTCGCCCTTCAAGAGACTAGGCTGCCAGATTCCGGATCTGTCAAGGAGAGAAATTTCTCATTTTTCTGGCAGGGAAAACCACCAAACGAAACCAGGGAACATGGCGTTGGCTTTGTGGTCAGAAATACCCTGCTGAAATCCATCATCCCACCTACTGTGGGAAGTGAAAGAATTTTGTCCCTGCAGCTCCAGTCATCAGCAGGACCTATCACTCTCATCGGTGCTTATGCACCGACTCTGTCGTCTCCAGCAGAAGCCAAAGACAAATTCTATGATGACCTGGCCACCACTGTCAAGAAAATCCCTGTAAAAGAGCCATTGTTCATCCTCGGCGATTTCAATGCTAGAGTTGGTACTGATAACAGTTCATGGCCCACTTGCTTAGGTCAGTTTGGCACTGGGAGGATGAACGAAAATGGCCAACGCCTGCTAGAGTTTTGCTGTCATCACGGTCTCTGTGTCAGCAACACGTTCTTCAACACAAAGCCCCAACATAGAGTCTCTTGGAGACATCCAAGATCAAAGCACTGGCACTAGCTCGACCTGATCCTCACCAGACGCTCCAGCCTTCCCAGCATCAAGATCACACGCAGTTATCATGGTGCTGCCTGCGACACTGACCACTCCCTGGTGTGCAGCAGAGTGAAACTGCAAACAAAGCGACTGTATCACACGAAAAAGGAAGGAAGACCTCGCATTGATACCAGCAAGACCTGGGATCAGAGAAAAGTGGAGGAATTTGCACAAGCGCTTGAGGAATCTCTTCCAGGCCCGGCCGACGCAAACGCATCCAACAGATGGGAACATTTCAAGAATACCGTTTACAACACCGCCTTGTCCATATTCGGCAAGAAGACCAACAAGGCGGCAGACTGGTTTGAAGCCCACTCTGAGGAGTTGACACCAGTCATTGAGGAAAAGAGGAGAGCTCAAGCAGCACACAAGGCCTGTCCCAGTGAGCGCAACCTGCAGGTCCTCCGAACTGCTCGCAGCAAAGTCCAACAGACTGCCAGGAGATGTGCTAACGACTACTGGCTCCAGCTCTGTTCCGAGATACAGATAGCAGCTGACACGGGCAACATCAAGGGGATGTATGATGGTATCAAGCAGGCCCTAGGTCCAACACAGAGGAAAACTGCCCCTCTGAAGTCTGCCACAGGCGAGGTCATCCAGGATCGGGCGCAGCAGATGGAACGCTGGGTGCAGCACTACTCTGAGCTATATTCCAGAGAAAATGTAGTCACCGAAGAAGCACTGAACAACATTGAGTGCCTGCCTGTGCTGGAAGAGCTTGACAGTGAACCAACCCTAGAAGAACTTCATGTGGCCCTGGACTCCCTTGCCTTTGGCAAGGCATCTGGAAAAGACAGCATCCCTGCTGAAGTCCTAAAATGCTGCAAAGAGATCATCGTCACTGAGCTGCATGAAATCCTCTGTCTCTGCTGGAGAGAAGGTGGAGTACCTCAAGACATGAGGGATGCAAACATCATCACGCTGTACAAGAACAAAGGTGACAGGGGTGACTGCAACAACTACCGCGGCATCTCTCTCCTTAGCGTTGTAGGAAAGCTGTTTGCCCGAGTTGTACTAAAGAGGCTCCAGGTACTTGCTGAGAGCGTCTATCCAGAATCGCAGTGTGGATTCCGAGCCAACAGGTCCACCACTGATATGGTATTCTCCCTTAGACAACTGCAGGAGAAATGCAGGGAACAACGACAGCCACTCTTTATAGCCTTCATAGATCTCACAAAGGCTTTCGACCTGGTCAGCAGAGACGGCCTCTTCAAGATTCTCCCCAAGATTGGATGTCCACCCAGGCTCCTCAGCATCATCAGATCTTTCCACAAGGACATGAAGGGCACTGTTGTCTTCGATGGCTCCACATCAGACCCTTTTGACATCCGAAGCGGAGTGAAGCAGGGCTGTGTTCTTGCACCAACCTTGTTTGGGATTTTCTTCGCTGTCCTGCTGAAGCAGGCCTTTGGAACTGCAACAGAAGGCATCTATCTCCGGACCAGATCAGTCGGAAAGCTCTTCAACCTCTCCAGACTGAGAGCAAAATCCAAAGTCCAGCTGAAATGTCTGCGTGACTTCCTCTTTGCCGACGATGCAGCTGTCACTACTCACTCTGCCAAAGATCTCCAGCAGCTCATGGATCGTTTTAGCAAGGCCTGCCAAGATTTTGGACTGAGAATCAGCCTGAAGAAAACACAGGTCATGGTTCAGGATGTGGACTCACCTCCCTGCATTACAATCTCTGAGCATGAACTGGGGGTTGTCCATGACTTTGTGTACCTTGGCTCAACGATCTCCGACACTCATTCTCTCGATACTGAGCTAAACAAGCGCATCGGTAAAGCAGCTACCACGTTTTCCAGACTCACAAAGAGAGTCTGGTCCAACAAGAAGCTGACGGAACATACCAAGATCCAGGTCTACAGAGCTTGCGTCCTGAGTACACTTCTGTACTGCAGCGAGTCATGGACTCTTCGCTCACAACAGGAGAGGAAACTGAGAGCTTTCCACATGCGCTGCCTCCGACGCATCCTCGGCATCACCTGGCAGGACAAAGTTCCAAACAACACAGTCCTGGAACGTGCTGGAATCCCTAGCATGTATTCACTGCTGAAACAGAGACGCCTGCGTTGGCTTGGTCATGTCGTGAGAATGGATGATGGCCGGATCCCAAAGGATCTCCTCTATGGAGAACTCGTGCAAGGAAAGCGCCCTACAGGTAGACCACAGCTGCGATACAAGGACATCTGCAAGAGGGATCTGAAGGCCTTAGGGATGGACATCAACAAGTGGGAAACCCTGGCCTCTGAGCGGCCCGCTTGGAGGCAGGCTGTGCAGCATGGCCTTTCCCAGTTTGAAGAGACACTTTGCCAACAGTCTGAGGCTAAGAGGCAAAGAAGGAAGGCCCATAGCCAGGGAGACAGACCAGGGACAGACTGCACTTGCTCCTGGTGTGGAAGGGATTGTCACTCCCGGATTGGCCTTTTCAGCCACACTAGACGCTGTGCCAGAACCACCTTTCAGAGCGCGATACCATAGTCTTTTGAGACTGAAGGTTGCCAATACGTAAATTTATTCAAATTTGAAATGTAAATTATTTTTTTCCAGCCTCCAATACAGTGTCAGAGAGATGATGTGGCCCTCCTGCCAAAATGTTTGCCCACCCTTGATTTAAAATAACATCTTGACAACGGTAGTGATAAATATAAGGTTATACCAGAGAAAGATGGGTGGGGGCAGTCTGCCTTAACCTTGGTAGAAAGGACAAGAAACGATTCCTCCCAAAGTCTCTACAGAAAGCTGTAGAGAGCAACGAACATTTCTTCATCTATTTTAATACTCTCCACACAGAAAATTCTTACTGTTTGAATCTGCCTGACAAGGACCACATTGCATGTAATGTTAAATGCATAGATAGCCCAGTGTGCTGACTTTTTTTAAATCAGAGTTAAACATCAGTCACGGAAAGGGGTCACAGCAGATGAAGAGGGGTAGTTAATGCTTTTCTTTTCCCAGTAGAAATAATAGTCCTGAAGCTGGTATTAGTCTCAGAGATACGTTCTTCTGGCACCAATGGCATTTAAACATAATGAGCAGCTTGGCTCTGAGATATTTACAGTATAATTACTCAGAAGTGGACAGCTCTTCGTGGCATGGAGCCAGCCAGAATGAGGGTGAGGCATCATAACACGTCGTTGTCCCCCACTTTGTCCGGTACTCCATGGGCACTCCAAGCAGAGGCGGGGAAATGGGGGAAGCCTATTGGCTGCATTATCTGTGGGGGCAGGGCAGGCTGGGCACCCAGAAGGCTCCTCACCTTCTGGCTCCAGTCCGCTGGTTTTCCTGAGCAAGGGAGCTGTGTTTTTGCTGCTCAGGAGCCTTACCGTGGTCCTCCAGCTTTGATCTTTCTATCAGCTGTTAGGCAGGTTCTAAATCCCACCTCTCAGCTGTTCCTAACATTCTATGCTGGCTCCTTGCCAGTTCTAGTCTTGAGCCCTGCCCAAGGACAGTCTGAGAGTAGCTAGTCACTCTTTGGGGGGCTGGGTAGGAATTTTTTGTCATCAGCCCAATTGGCCGTGGCTGGTGATTTTTTCGCCTACCCCAGACTGCCATGGTGTGGGTGTTGAGTTTATTGTCTGTACTACTTGCCTTTGGTCACTTTGGCAGGTTTGTGCGGGCAGGGTGGATAGGGATGTAGGGAATCAGCATACATTGGGAGGTCAGCAAGGTTAGGGGGTGAGCCAGGACCGCTCAGGTGATACTTGTCTGGGTCACTGAGGCCAGCTGGCAAGCGCCTGGGCTGGAGCAAGCAGAGATCACCAGCGGGCATGGCCTGTAGGGTCTCTGCTCTTCCACTGCTAGACTTATCTGGTTCAGCAGATGTCCTTGCAAGTGCCAGCATGCAAAGGAAAGCTCTGGCGTTCCTGCTGGTGCGCTGAGTACATACGCTATTGCAAAATGCTTTATGGGCGCTTTTGTGACAGTGTGCACCAGAGAAACACACCATCTCAAAAGGACTGGGCTGTTATAGTGCAAGCCTTGGGAAATCTACTCAGAGGTAAACACTGAATTCAAGGGAACGTACTCCCAGATAAATGTGTATAGGATTACTGCCTTGGTAATACATTGCTTCCACTTATTTTAAATTTCAGTATGGAATAACTAGTAATATAGAAAAACTGGTTAGGATTGAATAAGGTAAACCTCATTCAGAGTAAAATGAAGTTTCTTATCTGCTGGAATTTTAAATGGTGAACAAAAGCAATATGAAATATGAAATATGAATATGTACCGTAAAAATGTTTAAGTTTGATATGTTACAAATATTTGCTCACTGTCAATGTTTAACTTGTGTTTCATGAACAAAGTGAAATTAATTCCACTCATATAATTAGGAAGACTCATGGGATAATGATATCCAACACTTCTTTTCCACTGATCAGACAGTAAAACACCTAAAGTTTTGCCAAAGTTTAAATCACCCAACCCTATGTTATTGTTAATATTAGAGCATTCCTAATATTTTAACACATATAATGGCTTCCAAGCAAACCAAATTATAGCATGCCATAGACAGAGGCTAGAAAGAACCAAACTTCTTCCTCATTAATGGCACCTGCAAATTTTAGATAGAATCTTGGCCTCAGAAAATACTGTGGAGAGACAGTATATGCTCAGCCTTAATCAGGCCTGGACTTCTGTGCTCAGCAAAACCAAGACCTTAAGATGCAACAAGGAACAGATTGAAGGAATAGATGCCTTTAAGAAAGTTGGAAATGAACAGATGATGAATATGGGCATGAGGTTAATTGGGGCTGGGAGTAAACCAGTAGTTAGTTAATTGAAAAAGCATGACTATATAAATTCTTGTTTTTTGTGCTTGCATTTAGATGGAGTTCTGCTGAAGGTGGATGCGTTTACCGATGCTAAGGGCTCCTTTGAGCTTTTAGCAAGGATACTTGCTGTAGTTTTTTGGTTTATGAGGCAGTAGGGTGTGATATTTTGTTCTGAGTCCTTTGGGTGTCAGTAGTTATTTCAGTCCCTTGAGAAAGCCCCACATAGTTGGGGTGAAACACTGGGAAACTATTCAGACTTCCTGAATGTGACCTGAGAACCCAAAAATGAATTTATTTTTTGGTGACAATTTGGGCCACAGAAGCCTTACTGTGGAGATATTTCTTCTTTTGAATTAAGACCAGATACATTATTTGGCAGTCTGAAGAATGACAGAACCATCACCCAGAATCTTAGGCATCAGTTTAAATTAAACATGAACAATTTGGTGACCTAGCCAAGCCAAAAAAAGCCCACCAGACCTACACTGTGCCTGGTAGCTACTTGAACACTGCCTTGCTTTTACAGTTTCACGGAAACATCAAAACCAGGTAGCTTAGCAAATCAAGGATTCAATAGTATGCATAGCTGCTGGGCTAGGTCCAGATTAATGGGTCACAAGTTGTATAGAGCAGATTTAAAATCTGTTTTGGTGTTAATAGCCACATCCAGATCTTTTCTATAACTAAAAGTGGAAATCAACCATTGCCTTTTAAAAGGGTAAGGAGAGAACCTTGCTAGGCTTACCTTGAAGTCACTAAATAACAGCGTAATAAGCATAATAGAGAGGAGCAAGCTAAGAGATGGTCCTCTGTGACCAATTAAATAAAAAGCAGCAGATGAGGATGCAGCAATAAGGATGAGCAAGCTGATACTTCAGTGATTATTACGTTTACACATGATCAGAAGAGAAAAGCAGCCTTACAGTTAAAATACTGAACAGTTTCATTATTACACTGCATTTTCTTATCTTTACAAAGCAATCTCTTTTCTGTGTTTTATGAGTAATAATCATAGCTGTGCCACAGTGTTTGCATAGAACAATGAATAAACTCTGCAAAGTTTCACTGAAATCGAAGAGGAAGCATACTACTACATCTTGATATGTATGAGAGCACTAGAAAAGTAATACAATCCTAGTAATACAAAAACAGCAACAGGTCAGGTTGTTTAATATGTAATAGGTTTGAAAAAGCTAGCTATCACTTGGGATTGCCAACTTACAAAATTCTCATTGTACAGGGATTATTTCTGTGCTTCTAGTGGCAAAATTTCCTACGAGTATATTTTTGGAGGTTTTCGTAACAGCATGTCTGCAAAAATGAATAGATTTGTGTTACATCCATTTGTGATGATCATAAGGAATACAAAATTATCTATAGGAGAATTTCACAAATTAGAGTACACCTTGATACATAAAGCCCATATCTCCACAGGTTCATCATTCTGCGGCTGCTATATTCTTCTGAAATGTCCCTCAAAAATTTTTGCTACTCTATCATATGCATCAAGACATACACTTTTGAACAAGGTGATAGTTGAATGATTTCAGTTTTATGTCTACAACAAAGCGGCTGACTGTTTCAAAGCATACCTTTTTGTAAAGAAGCAAAACTACAGTCTTCACTACCAAGAACATGTGCATGCACAGAAAGTTTGGAAGAGAGCATGATAAAGTATTTTGATACAAAAAGAATCAAGGTAAACAAGCAACATCATCGCCCCTCATTATAGAAATCACTAATTTCACAGCAATCGGTGTGGATTACCAACTCTTCACTGGCATATAAAAGCTCATTTTTACAATCCTAGGTTTTCATGGAACACAAAAAGCAACCACTATTTTTTGCCCTGTCTTGCACTCTTTTTTAAAAATACAGGGGGTCTCCATATCTGCAGACACCTCCCCCCCTGTGCACCCCCTCCAGAAATGAGGACTCCCCTTGCCTCTGAAGGATGGGGATGGAGGCGTTCACTCATATCTGTGTTTTCAAGTAATTGCAGGGGTTCCAAATGAATCCCCAAGGGCACGGGATCATGCCTGTATATAAATGTGGCAAACTACAGTTCAAATCTCTCCATAGGCTACTTACTGATGAACATTAGCTAATGGTAATTTATTTTGTAACCACCACATGTAAAGATTCAAAGAGGAGACTTACAACTGCTTGTAAACTTCTCAGAGTATTTCCTCTAACTCCAGTAAAGCCAGTAATCTGTACCAGGGCCTCTGACAGGAATTTTATCAGGGGGTACAAAGTTTCTTTTGGGCTCCTTTGCAAAGGGGGAAGGGTGAAAGAGAGAGGGGGAGGGTGGTGACGGGTGAGCAGACTGGGGGCAGTGAGTGGCAAAACAGGGGAGGGGGAGGGTAGAGACAGCTGGAAAAGTCTCCAGAGTCAAGGTCTACTAACCCATGTGGCAACAGTAGGGTCCCCATCCCTTCTCATGGTAGTGTCCCCAACATCCTATGTGGGCAACTAGTCTGAGTAGATAGGAAAAAGTAAGATCTCAGGAAATTTCTGGGCCCCCTCCTTTGGCTCCTGGGCCCCCCTTTTGACCTTGTGCCCAGGGTCAAATTACCCCCTTTACCCCCCTCTCCCAGGCCCTGACCTGTACAATCCAGCTGCATGGCAACATGTTTCCCTGATTGAGTGTAACTGTGTCATAAGAATCACCCCACCACATGGCCTGTGGTGGGGTGATACTGTGTAGACCAGTGATTTTCAACCTTTTTCATCTCATGGCACACTGCCAAGGCACTAAAATGGTCAAGGCACACCACTGGGTTTTTGACAATTGACAAGGAACACCATGCTGCCAGAGGGGGCTCACATCTCCCATTGGCCCTATTAATAAATGACCTTCCCGCAAATTCCTGTGGCATACCTGTGGACCACTTGTGGTTGAAATTGGCTGGCGTAGACAATCAGCTTCCTACAGGATTATGGGCACACGATGGTACATTTACAAGCGGCAACACTTAAGATAAAAATAATCAGCTCCTGGGCTACAAAGTTCACTGGGTAGTCATAGGCAAGTCTGTCATACCTCTACCTAATACACACAGGATTGCTGTGAGGATAAAGTGAGAAAATTGGTGCAAATGGCTATACCACTTTTAGCACCTTGAAGTATGCGTGGGAAGTACATGTGTGGCAAATAGAACCACTACCACCACATGAAATGTAGCAAATTATTTGCAGTGCTGCAAGATTATTTTTTAGGTGTAGGTTAGAATAAAATAAGTCAGCCAATAAAGTATAACTCTGTCAAGGCAAACTACACAATCTCTTCTGCGGCACTAAGGAAAGCAACACATACAGCTTTGCAGATAACATGGGGCAGATACAGGTCATTCTCTCACCCCTATGCCAACTAGAAGCCACAAAGTTGCATGCAAGCACAAGTGTCTAGTTGTTTTTTTAGAAATAGGCAGAGTACATTTGAAGCTAATTCCGGGAGCATCAGGAGACAAACTTTTAAAAGCAACAGTCTTAACTTTTTGACAAATTTAAGCTGGGGACCGGGGAGGGCGGGCTAGTAAGTGTATTTATGATATTTAGTTCATTAAGAGAGTCAAGTTCACAAAGCTCATTTAAGTCACTTGCACCTATTTTAATGAGAATGATTTTCTGTTACAATGGATTATCAGTTGAGTTGCAGAGGTGACAAACAGATGACTGATCTACTGAGCCACACATTCTCCCTAACAAAGCATCTGCTGAGGAACTTTAGGAATTGTTTTCACTGTAAGCTGCCTTTTGAAAAGTCACTTGCCCTTGAACCTCACTGCGAACAGCTGTGCTGTTCAAATGAGCAATTAAATTTCTTTTTAGATGACAGCAACAGAACCACTGTTGAGATAGCCAAGGAAGTGATACATTCAGGCTTGAGGTACTTTATTAAACTGAAATCAAGGTTCAAATGCATTTAAAACATGGGGCAGGCACAGCTTACAGGAAAGCTTTTATTTTTGGAAGTTTGGACACATTTTAGATATCCAGCAGATCTTTGAAAAAGGCAACTCTTGGAATGCAAAGTTAACATACCAAATTCTCATTTCTATCATGTTGCTAAAATAACATTTGTATTCCTCTTTGATGTTTTTGGAAGTTCAATAATTTTAAAGCACTTTAAAAATTAAGTCAAAGCTGTAAACTATAGGAAAGTAAAACACGCATTTCCTCAATACCTGCAGTGTTTGAATTTTAGATGTTGTTATGCATTGTTGTTACTGAACACAGATATTGCGTAACAGCAGATTCCATCTACTGGATGTTTCTGTAATAACTGCTTAGGTTCCCACCAATATTATCTGCATGAGAAGCAACACAGAAGATGAAAACTAGCCTAGCCTGTAGGCATCTCCAGTCTGCTATACTTGCTTTATATCTAGATAGAATATAACTATAGCACAGTGAAGGGATGATATTGCCATTCCTGAACATGCCCACAGCTATGGCAAAGTCAAGGTGTACTAGACTCCAGCCTCATCTGTTCTACAAAGTAACAGACCAAAGACAGGTCCCTGCCCCAAGAACCTGATCATCTTGAACTAAGGCCAGCAGGAAGGAAAAAGGAAAATGCATGGACAATGAGGCACAGGGGCAGATCCAGTGTTTGTGAGGTGGCATGAGCACTATCTTACCCATAGAGATACTAGGTGGATAGTCCTGGGCTCCCAGTTTAATTCTGGCCTCCATGGTCAAGGTTTGCTAGGTGGGTAGACCTGGGCTCCCGCCTGGACTTGGAGCCCAAATCCCCTGCTTGGTAGACCTGGGCCACCATTCCAACTGCCCTCTGGAGCTGCCTCTTCCAGGTGGGTAGACCTGGGCTCCCAGCTGTGCTTGGGCTGCCCCCATCCCTTCCCTGCTAGTACAACAGTTTGGAAGGGGGCATGCACCCATGTCTCCCTGCTTGGATCTGTTCCTGATGAGGCATTATGTTTACCACGTAGTTCTCACTCAAGTCCATCCTCCCTATGACACTGATTACAGGAAGTAGAATATTTACCTTAAAGAGGGCAGCCAGTGCAGATAGCCCTGAAGTTTCTCTGTGGGAGTAAGACACAGTCCAACTCTCCCCCTAATACTAAGCCCTATGGGATTCCCTTTCAAACCCTGGAATAAACTTTAGGACGAGACACAGCAATTTGGCAAGACTATCATGTGAGCTGTGTTGCTGAGCAGGAGTTCAAATTTGGGTTTCTCAGACTTGTACCCAATATCACACTGCAGTCTCTCTTCACTTAACATGGGGCCAGAGCAGAACTGAGATAAAGGCGCAACAGAGTTGTGTACTTAACACAATCCCATTCTGTAAAACCGAGTTATTTTGTTGGATTGTAGAATATAGTCTATATTCCCATACCTGTTTTGTTCTTTACAAATGTTTTAATGACAGACATGGACAGATGCTTTTGGTTATACTGTTCCACTTCTGTTTATGATTTCCTCAATGGTGCTGACAGAGAAGATTACTTACAACCTGCTTACTTATAACAGAGATTTCATTATCTAAAAAATATTTCAAGTATACCCAGCCAAGGTCTAATTTAACCATTCACTCTTTTCTATCCTTCAAGGCAGCTGCCTTCCATATAAAGATTGTTGCATTTCCACATGTCATTCAGCCTAACAATTCACCAAAAGGCACAGGTATTTTTCTTTTGTCTCTCAATATGAAGAGATAGCATGATCTCAACATCATTATATTTCCCTGCAACTTGGATATTTTCAGTATCTACAGTTTACAGCCAGGAAGCAAACAATGGCTGCTTTTTCAGAGAAAACCAGACCAAAAAATGTCTTATGGATACATACAGTTTAATAGGAAATAGTGCAACCAAGGCTGATTGGAGGACTTAGAGTCAGTACTCTGACAAATACAAAAATAAGCTTGTCCACTTACTGCTCATTCAATTCTATATTCATCACTCTCTCGCAATGCACCCTGAAAGTCACTGTATCTAAATATTTTCTAGAGGGAAACTGAAAAACAAAAGGTTTTTTTAATAAAAATTTTTTTATTTTGTTCTCTACAATAACCTAGCAGCAAGACTGAATGCTACATACAAGTAAGTTAATCCTGCTGCACTGAAATCAATGGGAGTTTGCTACTGACTTCAGAAGGCACAGAATTGCAACACTTACCTCATCAGAGCTAATAATTTTAGAGTTCAAAGCCATAATACCTAATATTTTTCACCAGGGGGATATTTTATTGTGGATGAATTTCGTGTTAAGAGCATCAGACTATCATTTCTCTCCTTTGAGTGTCTGAATGCATGACACTAGAATGTCATACTTGCAAAAGTGCAGTTAACATCCAAGCATTTCAGTTCTGCTTTAATTATACCTTTTTAAAAAATGCATCCACAGTTACTCGTAAATTCAAAGCTTGAACGCAATGTTCCATTTCCATTTAAAGCCAGAATACTTTCATGAGCTTCTTTGAAGATGGCAGCCCTGAGAACCACTGGTATCTATCCGTCAGGATGCTGAAGATGTAAGCCAACAACTCAAGGGACTGAAATTAGGACTTCGCACTGTATACAAAGGACACACTTTCAAGAAAATAAGCGTGAATGGAACTGCTGGGTTCCACTCAACTGAATTCTGGGCAATGAGGGGAATGAATTCATTCCTCTTCACCAAAATGCCTCTTAAATAGATTATACCTGCTGACATGGCTTCAGTGATCCATTCCAAGTCTGTGAGATAAAGATAATGAATGCAAATACCTCACACCTGAAGGTTTCTGAACAATGGGGGGATATTTTTATCGCTGTGCTCTTGCTGGATCAGAGGACTTCATATCTGAGGAAAGAAGCCCTCTAATTCAAGCAACTGAAAGTAATAAACACTTCCCATTTCTAGATTAGCTATTTTTCTGATAAACAGGGTGTGGGTCAGGTAGGAGTCTAGTACAGCCTAGAAGCTGGCCTCAACCCTTCCACCCAAAGCTTGTCTGCATCCAGGAGTATTCTGAAAATGTTTGTACCCATGCAAGAAGCCATGATTCTGCAGTGGTAGAGCCCATGCAGTGACAGAGCTCCACCCCAAGCCTACTTGAAATTTAACATGTGCAAGGTTCCAGTTTTCAATATAAATCATTCCCAGGCTGAAAGAGTATAAACATTAATGTATAACTAAGACAGGTCAAGAAAATGTTGGGAGCAGGTCTGACCGTACAAGGTGTAAAGTAGTAATTCAGTTATTAGTTTCTATTTAATAGCTTGTATTCCCTACCTTAAAAATATGCTAATGCAGAAGAAGAATCAAATATCTTTGCTGATACATTATCTGTTAAGTACTACTGGGGCAAAAATGTGATTCAAAGCTACAGTAATTTATCAAATTGATGTATTCAGCAATGTAAATCAATAGATATGTAAACTACTTTGCTAACCATTTTGATAAAAGTGATATATAAAATATTCTTTATTATTTCCAAAGATTCTAAGTTTATTGGGCACAGATATTGATACAAGACATGTTATTGGATTGCAAAACATGCATTTTCTATTGATTCAGATTAAATTTCAACTTCTGTGATGTAATTATTAGTCTGCTGCAGGATTTTATACAAGCCCTTCCTCAAATTGTAACTTCATTTGAAGACAAAGGATAAATGCCCACTTCTGTATCTCAGCTGGATTTATATACATTGATAGGAAAATCTTATGGTTTCTCATTGGAAAGGCTGCAAAATTAAAATATTTACATGATTTGCACAGACCATGAAAAAGTTTTCATTCACAAGCTCTAATAAATGTGTCATGTCATATAGAAATACTCCTGTGCAAGCCCACACAAGGATAAAACATTCTTGACAGGTTATCTGTGCTGTCTGTCATGCATATAGAGTCAAATTAGATAAGAACGTGAGAACAGCCCCACTGGATCAGGCCATAGGCCCATCTAGTCCAGCTTCCTGTATCTCACAGCGGCCCACCAAATGCCCCAAGGAGCACACCAGATAACAAGAGACCTGCATCCTGGTGCCCTCCCTTGCATCTGGCATTCTGACATAACCCATTTCTAAAATCAGGGGGTTGCGCATACACATCATGGCTTGTACCCCGTAATGGATTTTTCCACCAGAAACTTGTCCAATTCCCTTTTAAAGGCGTCCAGGCCAGTCACAATCACCACATCCTGTGGCAAAGAGTTCCTGTGGCAAAGAGTTCCATCCTGTGGCACCACATCCTGTGGCAAAGAGTTACATCCTGTGGAACTCCACATCCTGTGGAACCACATCCTGCGGCAAAAATGTGATGGAGGCAGTCATATTTGTGGGTCATGTGTCTGTCCTATTTGCATATCAAACAGGATGAGAAAAGTTTCTTTTTGTCATGAAAAGCATCACATGGGTGAGGGAAACTGAACCCTCCTACTCCTGTTATTTACTCGTTTTCCAAATTCCATCATTCAAGGCATTCTTCCATGGTCAGCTTCAACCACAAAACCAGTTGGGAGAAAAGCACCTGAACAATGGGGTATGGAGAAGCACGATAAGATGGGGTAAGATGGGGATAAGGTGGGGTAAGATGGGGAGAGTCACCTCCTTTAGTCATGCACCCTTTTAAATGTAATCACACTCCCACTTTATATATGAACAAACAAGGCGGTGTCAAACACAATAATTGGGCTCCTTGATTTCCCTGTTTAAACAGAGGCAATTCAGAAATGGCTGTCTAAGAGCCCAGTCCTCAAGGCTTGCACCAGCCCACCACCGGCATGCACTGTTGCAAACATGCTGTAAGGCATGCCTGTGACAGTCAGCACTAGCCCAGTGCCAGAGCTGACTCAGTGCAAGCCCACGCTGGGCCAACACCAGTCGGAGGCTGGCTGGACGCCACCCAGTGCTCCGTGTGTGCACTGGGTGGTGGAACAGTAAGTTGGGGCGAGGAGGAAGGCATGGTGGGTGGAGATGGTGGCAGGCCATGCTACCATATCCCGTCCTTCCCCCTACCCGGGAGACCAGGAGACCGAACCTTTGCCCAGTCAATAGCGGGTACAGATCCAAGGAGACTCATAGGGGCTGCCTGGTTGCTACACAGGGTTAGGGAGCATAAGCTCCCTTATTCTGAGTAACCCCAGAGCTGCTTTCCAGTCCCATGGGATGCAGCAGTAGCCATTTCGGTACTGCTGCAGCCTTGGGCTCTGGGAAGCTCAGGATCAAACTGCTCGATGCTCACTATCCAGGCTTTATTTGGACAGTTGTTAAGCAATACAGCCTATTTCGGTAAAGTGGGGTATCCACATGTATACTGAACATCAACATTAACTGATTATTTTCATGTCTTTCTGAAAAAAACAAAACTAAGATTTCAACAGCATTAACACTGGTAGAACTGAGACTTTTTTAAAAAAAATGCAGCTTTCAAAGATAGATATCAGGCAAGATATGAATGGGTAAGCCTGCGTTTTCTTCATACAGAAGGAGGGCTACTGTCAAGTAATAATCTGCAACCATACTATATCAGTCCACTGCAAATGTTCTTGTCCAAGGTTCAGTGAAATGAATGGAAGCTGCTCAAGGTAACAGTCAAAGGCAAATTCCATTCACCCCAATGGCCAACTAGCCGTAGAGTTCCCAGTAAATGGCACCATGTGTCTTGCCTTATCGAAAAGAAAAAAAATGGTTATGCTAAACAGCTAAATCAATAGTTATCTTCTTCAAGCAGATTGTATTGGACCATTACATGATGAAGTAGTTGAGAGCAATTCATTTTGTAAAATTACTGCCAACAAGCAATGATTATCTGTTCATTATCTGTTGAATATTAAAGTACTGTGCTGACCATTGATTTTTCAGGCTTTGAGGTCTGGAGCACACAGTTCAGCTATATTTCAGCCTGCTCATGTATAGAAGGATACACTGACGGCTGAGATTCAAACAACCACACAAACCAGTCACAGAGCTGTAGCCAGGGGTGGGGCAGTCATTCCTTCAAATTACTGAGGTTTATTTACACCATCTTCTAACATGATCATTTCTAAGTTTACTGCATTAAGAGGCTAATCCTAGTCAACTTTCCAGTAAGGGAACATTTCTTTCTTTACCTCAAGACTGCATTGCAGCTGTATCAGCCCTGGAAAGTTGAATAGGATTGGGCCCCAATTCTTTTTGCACATGTGTACGCACCTATCAACATAGTAACCGGACCTCTTGAAGATGTGAAGAACCAGAATGAACACACCATGTGAATGAATAACTGTATGCACAAATCAACAACCATGAGTGCATCATACACAGATTGTACAAGCATCAAAGATAACTTGTGAATTGGGCTGGTGACTCATCAGTTTACACAGGGAACATAAGAAGCTCCCTAAATATAGTCAGATCATCAGTCTACCTACTTCAGATTTGCCTACACTGACCAACAGCAGCTCTGCAAGGTTTCAAGCAGGTATCCTTCTTGGTCCTACCTGGAGCTTTCTATAAAGTATGAGCTCTATCACTATAGCAACATCCCCATCTTGTTTGGGAATTTCTGTCTTAACATGCAAAACTTCTCAGTCTTGGTCATTCAAGCCAGCCTTGTATGATACGACTGCATTCTAACCTCCTAAAACCACAACAAATGTAAAAGCTACAAGAACCGGAAATTTTAATCAGGCATAACCACTTGCCTATGGCAAGTAAGAATTGCCTCAAGACAAGCATGTTGGCAAGATTTTATAAAGTGGGGAGAATTTTTTTCAGGCTGTAGACGTGATATAAATTACTTACTAGCTCACATGGCCATGAATACTAAGCAACTGTTGCTTAGTTATTTACAAGGCCGATATAATAATGTTATCAATCACAATGAGTGTATTCCTATCAAACAAACATATATCACTAGAAGCTAACTGCCAGGGCAGTGGGTGAAAGATGCTGCTAATTCCTGTTCACCCAGCATGTATAGTTTACCCAAGGGCTACTTTTCTCCTCCTTAGTTACTGCAGGCTATGCATGCATTTCTTTCCAGTATTATGGTGGTAGCTTCTGAGTATATTCCCTGTAGCTCTCTCCAAGAACAGTATGTTCTGCAAGGATCATCATGTGATAACGTTTAGCTCCATGCAAGAAAAGTCTCACCTGCTCATTTCTGCATATCAAAATCTGTAAGAAGGAGGAGGACCAGACCTTTTTCTTCTGGCCAGGTGGTAACCCCAAGCTAAACAGATTGTGGAGGTTAGAAAAGTCTAGAATAGGGCAATGTGGGGGGAAAAGTTCTGTAGCCTCCTTAGGATATTGCAAACATTTGGGGGAGATGGCAACCAAAATTAAAAAAAACAACAACCTTTATTGCGATTACCTAGTTCAGATTACCTAGTCAACCTTTCAACTTCAGAGCTCCTGAACCTTTAACAACTGTGCAGAAGAGGGAATGTCAGCAGGTGCAGCTTGATATCTCACAGATGACGAGCTGTACCTGCTGAAATTCCCTCCTCTACACAATTTTTAATGGTCCAGGAGCCCTGAAATTGAAAAGTTATTATTATTATTATTAACAGTATTTATATACCACTTTTCAACTAAAAGTTCAAAGCGGTTTACAGAGAAAAATCAAATAACTAAATGGCTCCCTGTCCCAAAACCTGACCTAGTTGGCAATATACTTGAGCTTCAAATAAAAATAACTCAACAGATTTGCACACACATTCTACAATATATGTCAACTGCTTTTCATCTTGCTAAATAATTAAGGTGCAACATCTCCCCCTCCCCCCACTGGACTCAACAGCAAAACTCCTACAGCCTTCTAACCATATAAATCAATTCCACTACAGTCAGAACCGGTTACTGTTCATAATACCTCCTACTTAAATATAGTTATCTGTTAGGCTCTTGCAGTGCCTATTTAAATTCAAATGCTTGTGTAATTAATTAAGACAAAAACTAATATAGGTGAAGATTGAACAATAGCTTGAACTACTCAAAGTTGGATTTATAGATTGTAAAGGTTACCAATTGGTAGGTGCCATCTTCCTTTTAACATCGTGGCTTGCCTTTTTTCCCCCTTCTCCAGGCCTAAAATGATGCTGGCTAAGCAAAGCACATAAATATTCCTGTGTGTTCTCTCACTGTTTTTAACGCCACATGGTTAGGACAATTTTTTTTAATCATCTTCCTACAGTCCACCTGGCAGAATGCCTTTGTCTCATTTACTAGTTACAGATACCAGCTACATAAGACAGATGTAGGGGGGAAAAAATCTGTTAATGACTTACCACATTTCTTCTAGACAATTCTAAATGGGATGCATTAGGACTCTCCAGTATATAACATAAGTAAACAACAAATCTCAGAGTCCATTACATTCTGTTCCCTGGGGTGGTTTGCCACACAGATAAATACTACTCAAGTGTCTATTTCTGCTAACATTTTACTTATGAATTCGGATAGCTTTTTCCCCCTCTTTGTTTCATTCGCCTATAAATGAAGTGGCAACACAATATACAGCTTGGCATTCAGGCATATCTCAAAGTATTCCTGATGTTCTAATCTACCAAGTCCAAGAAATACATTAGCCACCACAATTATTCTTGAAGAGCAGAACTAAGACAGCAAAATTGCCACCTTTGGTCTCCTTCCACATGCACACAACAGAAAGCTTTGGAGTTTACCACCTTGTGGCTTGAGTGGGAAAAATAAGTGTGTTTAACCAAAAAGAAAAATAGATTGTATTTCACAGTCACTAATCTCTGAAACAGGCACAAAAAGTTATCTGAAACTTACTCGCCAAGGGAAAATTGAAGACCCAGAAAAGCAAACCTAAGACAATATGCACAGAATACAAATACTGCAAAAGAGACCTAGATTCTGCTAATCGGAAAAGGTTTGGTTGTCTCCTTCCAAAGGACAGCAGCAACCGCTTGCATGAAGCATAAACATCTCCTCCACCTCCCCGGATCACAACAGCCCTTGGCAGCCAAAACCCCTAAGAAGTCTCTTGGGAAAATGGAGGAGTACTTACATCTCTGAACTTGTTCCAGTATTTGTCTCTGTCATATTGGGAAACAGTGCTCAGCCATTTGTCATTGTCCAGGAAATTGCCATTGTGGCTGCTCCCAGGGAGGGTTTCTGGATGCCGGCTTTCTACTTGCAGAAAACACCAAACAGCTATGGCCAATATCCTATGCATCTGGAAAAGGAGTGGGGGGAGAGAAAGCAGAGGTGTGTGTGGGGTGGGGTGGGGAGGGAACGTCTTGTCATAGCCAGACCCAAAGGAACACTCCAAACCCAACTGCAATCCTAGCCACACTTTCCTGGGAGTAAGCCCCATTGACTCGAATGGGACTTACTTCTGAGTAACTCACAGGGTTGGGCTGTCAGGCTGCAACCCTATCCCCACTTCCCCGAGAGTCAGCTCCATTGGCTACAACGGGGCTTACTTCTGAGTAGGCATGCACAGGCTTGGGCTCTTAAGCACAGTAGGGGACGAGCTACCTCTCTGGTGGGGAAGGAGCTGGGCTGCCCACTGCCCCTCTATTGTGCTGAGAGCAAGCCAGAGATGGCAACAAAACTGCCAAGCCGGGGGGGGGGGTGGTTTTCCAGGAAAGTTTGAGGGCAACGAGTAGGATTTGTCCCCGCGACCCTGGCACACCTTGGCAGCTGCGGGGTCCCCTGCGCCCCCCAAGGAGACCCTTTCCCACCCTCCCCACCGCCGGGATGGAGAGGAGCCCGGGTGGGAGAGACGCGGATGCCACCACTACCTTCTGCCAGGATGCGCCCAGGGCCACTCACCTTCGTCCAGCGGGCTTCGCTGCCGCCCGCGGCTGCCTCCCCTTCAGCCTCCTTTGTGCTTTGGGTCGGAGTGAGGCACCGGCAGCCCCGAGAACGCTTTGTGCGTCTGCTTGTGTCAGTGTCGGGCTGGCGATGGGCTCGGCGTGAAGAATCGACATCTGGCGCCACCTGCCGACCATCTCCCGAATTGCTGCTGCTGCTGTCCAGAACAGGCAGCTCTCTGCTTCCTCTGGGACCTGGTTCTGTTCCACCCCATTAGGGTACCCTAGTGGGATGATGATGATCCTGGTTTGTGCATCATTTCACCTGCACTTGTCTGTCACCATAGCGCTCGCCTGCAAACTTGGCGCGCTCACCCAGTTTGGGAATGAGTTGTCATAATTTGGCTAGCGGCAGTGGCTGAATTCGGAAAGAATGACAACAGGGGCCTTTCAGAAAACCAACAATGGTCAAGACACGGGGGCGGGGTACAGGTGCTGGTGAATCCTGCCAGAATTTGCAAAAGTCAGACGTTTGGTCTGGTTGCTAGAATCAAAGTCAACTAGATTATTGGATGCGACCCCACTATGGCAGCAAGCATGTTTTCATTGAGTGCATCCAACATGGGGCTCCAGGTTATAAGAACGTAAGAAGAGCCCTGCTGGATCCGGCCAAAGGCCCGTCTAGTCCAGCTTCCTGTATCCCATTGTGGCCTACGAGATGCCCCAGGGAGCACATAAGACAACAGACACAACCTGCATCCTGGTGCCCTCCCCTGCATCTGGCAACCAGAGGCAGCCTGCCTCTAAAACCAAGAGCTTGCACATACCTACTATGACTTGTAACCTGTAATGAACTTTTCCTCCCAAAATTTGTTGCTGAGCTGTATGCAAGTACACAGGTATGGCTCTGTTGAGTTGCAAAAGTCAAGGTGGACAGCAGCGAAGAAACGCAGCAATGGGAGGGGGCAGCAGTGATTTGCTCACATAAGAACCATTAAATTCTTGGGCTGGTGTGAGAACCATTGTTATCCCAGAGTCTGATCCTGTACGTGTCTACTCAGAAATAAGTCCTATCATAGTAAATGGGACTTACCCCCAAGTAACTGTGGATAGGATTGCAGCCTCATTCACCCCATCTTTTCTATCTCTTCATCCCACTATGGAGTTGTGGAATTCCGAATTCAACTTCTTGGTCAATGGTGCCCCTCCCTGGAGAAATCTGATTTGGTCTTGGTCATTCATGCTTTAATTACTTCCAGGTTAGATTACTTACTATACTGTAGTATGCTTTTGAAGGTGGGAACCCATTTGGACCATGTGACCCCAATCCTTTGCCACCTTCACTCTTTACTATTTGTCTTCTGTGCTAATCAAGCTGCTTGCTTTGGCCTTTAAAGCCCTAAATGACCCAGGATCCACATAACTCAGGAATTATATTCCCTCTATATGAGCCTATCTGAGAACTCCATTCAGAATCCTACTTCAGACAGCTGGCTAAGACAGGGCAGGTGGGTATGCCTAACAAGGTTTTTTTATCTGGTGGAATTGATTTGAAATGGTCTTATATCTGGCCCCATCATTGCCTGATTTTTGGCAAGCAGTGGAAATCACTTTATAATTGGTTTTAAACTAGATATATGTTGCTCTTTTTAAAATGGTTCTGAACATGTTGTTGTTTTAGCTTTTCTCTGTCAACCATTTGGTTAAAAGGCAGGATAGAAATTTAAATAATGATCCATAATAGTCATGGTTATGGAAGATTTCACTCTAAAAATGGGAAGTACACGGATCAACAACATCCCAGATGAAATTTAACTCCGATGCTTCATAAACTTCAACATATAAGAGAGGCGATTCAAATATGTCCTCACAGTTTTACTTGCTTACTCAGAGCACTACTACACATAACCCAGTAAAATGTTGTGTGAATGACCTCTAAGAGAGCAGTGGAGTGTGCCAAATAAGATCCCTTTGGAGACAGAAGGAGAAAATAAGTTCTGAGGGGTGGGGGAAGCAGGAAGATGGGGGAAATCTTTGAGTTTGCAGCGAAAAGGCAAATAATTTGGAACAGTGCAGTTTGGTATAAGCAAAAGAATCAGCATTTTTTTAGAGGCACCGTTATTGGAGTACACAAATCCCCCAATATTTAGAAGTCTGAAGTTTTATTATAGTTGAAACAGGACAAATTAATCTACTGAAGAGATGTATTTCACTTACATATTCAAAACACTGTAATGCGGATAACATTTTGTGCAAGAAATGTGTGTTTCCATTTACCCAATTATGGCATAATTCCATATTCCAAATGCTCCTAATCCCTTTTGATCCTATTTAATGTGAGATCTAGGTTTAATCTTTGACAGTGATTCACATCCTTCAGCAGCTGCAGTGCATCACAGCTGTTTATCACTCACGGTAAGAGTAAAAACATGCTTGTCTGCAGATTTAATAATGTGCTTATCACCAGCTGATGCTTTAACAGTTTCCAGTTCTAAAGTTTGGGGGATATGGCCATTTATTATCACCCCTCGCAGAAGGGAAAGCCTCAACTCTCATAGCGTTACTTGGGTGCTACAAATGCTATCTAGCATCTTCTTGCCTTGGCCAATCATAGAAAAATCACTTAACCTGGTCCCAAGGGGATAAGGACGCAGCAGCAGATGGCTAGAAAGGAATGCTAAAAAATGGCTGGGTTGCCATAGGTCTGGAGAAACAAGTTGACTCCACAGCAGTGATGGCTTGTGTGACACAGCCAGGTGCAGCAACTGCCCTTTCAGCAGCCACAACTACAGCTGTACCAGGAGCAGGAGACAAAGCAGGGCAGAGTCACAGGGCCACCATGGTAAAAACACAGAGGTTGTTGCCATCTGTGGCCTGCTGGCACTTCAGTTTAAGGTGGAAGTTTTTTTCACATTCTGTCAACCAAGAGGATGTGTTCATGAAATTGGGGCACCTCAGGGCAATAGAAATCCTCTGAGAAAATGCAGGCAGGAAAAGGAGTCTTAACCTCAGAACATGTGTAAAACCACATTGTAAGTTCATAAGACTACATTTATGTTGGCTATTATGAAAAATTAGCATACTGTATCATGACATATGCATAAGTGGAACATTCTTAGTCATAGTGGTATCTTCAGAAGAATAACCATTGACATCACTGGAGTCAGAATAGTGCCTTGTATCACAGATTAATGTGTAATAGCTTTTGAAAATTGATTAAACTGTGCAAGTACCAGTAGATGAGAAGTGGGTTAAGTCCTTGCACATTCTTAGTAGTACTTAATCACAGAATCATGGACTGTCAGTCATGCCAGTTCACCAAGCCTTTCTTCCAAGGGTGTTTCTAGACATCAGATTTGTCTACCACTTGTAGTGTTTTTGTGAGATGCTGACATGTGGGTTACCAGCAATCTACATATCTGTTGTACTGATCCCTGTGTTTTGTATAGAGACCAGCAGGATTGGAATTGCATCGTGGGGCAGAGACAACAACAATTGTGCAAAACCACAGACTGTACAATAACTCCCAACTACTTCACTTTTGGAATTGTGGCTGAAATCATTGGGGGAGTATCGCTAAGTGGTCAGCTTAAAGGTACAATCTTACCTTTTTAGTCTTTCCAATTCTCTGATTCCCTATAACAATCATTAAGATATCAAACAGGCTCTGGGTTTTGCAAGCTGGAAAGAGCTCATTATTAAAGAACAGTTCAAAATATTTCAAGAAACTATCAGTTCTCTAGATAGAAACTATTTGTTTCAAACTCAGAAACTATTTGTTCTCTAGAAATTATTCTAACATCATTTGAGATTCTCCAAACCAGATTCTCCATACCAGAGATTTTCAGCCAGTGTGCATGGCACATTGGTGTGCCACAAATGGTCTGCAGGTGTGCCATGGGAATTTGGGGGAAGGTCATTTATTAGGACCATTGGGGGATTTAAACCCCCTACTAGCAGCATAGTGTGCCCTGTCAATTGTCAGAAAAACCTGATGGTGTGCCGTGATAATTTTAGCACCTTGTCAGTGTGCTGGAAGATGAAAAAGGTTGAAAATCCTGCTCCAAACTATATGTGACATTAAATACTTCATAGTCTAGTCAGAGCTGGACTTTTTTTGGCATCTGTTACGTAGGGCCCCACCTTGATCAGAATCACAGTATGGAGGCACAGGGTACAATTCTTTATTTATGCACCATTTTCCTACTGAAAATTGTCCCTCACCCAAAGTGACTATTTAATTATGAAAATGCCATTGCAGTATGGCAGACTTTTCTTTAAGCAATTTCTGTACCTAGTTTTTTTTCCAGTAAAATTGTACAGGTAGTTAGTATGTACACTGGGCCAAAATAGCACGCCCTAGGAAATACTCCAACTGACGTAGAGTATAACATCACTGTCTTCTGGCACAAATAAAAAACAACAACTGAGGAAATATAAATATAGCTATTATAATGTACCAATAAATATAGTGCAACCGCTACACATGTCCAGAATATTTATTTTATCTATTTATTTAAAATATGTATAATCCACCTTTTGTCCCCTAAAATGGAACACTTAGGGTGGATAACAACAGAGGTTAAAACACAAAATGTTAATGAAATACAATAAAACACTAATCCCAATGGCTTAAAACAGCAACAAAACAGTAAAAGACAGCCAAGCCATAAAAATAATAAAAACTCACCAGCAAATAAGAATATCACCTATGAACATCATATATGAACAGAAATGGTAGTGTATTATGTGCAAAAGACTGAGTGTGGAGATTGCTTGTTCCCAAGGCCTGAATCTACAGGGGATATTGCATAATTCACCTTTTTCCTCCTCAGGCATTTCCACACCAGCAGGGAATGTCTCTTTTGGATCATCCATCCATCTGCGTACCTACTTGCTTACAAGTACTGTATAAGTGTCCCAGTGTGCAAGGTATCTGATTAGTACAGCCTCAATCACACTTGATTCCTATTTCCCTGAAACTAGCTTGACTACTCGCAAAAGACAAGCTTGGCAGGCTATTGAGGCTCTACAGTTCACTTAAAGGCAATTTATTTGGGGTGGTTGCTGTAAAGGAAGATGATAGTAGACATAATAAATGTTCACACATAAATAAATGTTTGTGCAGCCTTCTAGTTATTCAGAGAGAATTATTGCAACAGGTAATGTCATTAAGGCATAGGAAAATACGTGCAATTAACCAAAAGCTGTGCTTGCCAGGTTGTATATCATGTCCAGGCCTCATCTAGTCATGAATAGAGCAATAAAGTGTATATAAAGTATATATTTCACTAGTGCTCAAAGTGGTAGGTCACGACCCACCATAGGAGCAAAAAAGGGTGATTTCCCTTTAAGGGGAATGACCCAGGAATGGGTGCCCAACAATTGTGGTGCTGCAGACACCCAGAGGCTTGTCTCCCTATTGGGGGCAGGGGGGTCAGCAAGCCTCGGAGAGGATCCAGGAGGCCTGCAGCCCTCCTCTGCGGGTCTCCTCCAACATTCGTTTTGCTCCAATCTGCAGGTTGGAGCGGCTTCTGGTTTACCCCAGGCATCCCTGGTAAACCAAACGTCTTTCCTACCTGCAGATTGGAGTGAAACGAAACTTGGGGGAGAATCGCAGAAGGGGTTGCAGGCCTCCTGAACCCTCTCTGAGGCTTGCTGACCCCCCCCCCCCCAGGTAGGGAGACAAGCTTTGGGTGCCTGTGGTACCATGATCACTGCGGCACCTCCAAGGCACACCCCTTCTCCCAGTCCCCACACCCACAAGCACTTACAAGTGGTTCTTGAACTCCCAATGAATTTGAAACAACTGGTATATTTGTCCCAGGCCAAGATGCACAACCAAGAGTATATGAAATGGTGTTGTATGCTGAGTAATGACGGGTGGGATCTTAAAAGGAGGGGAAGGTTTTTAAAAGGGAAGGAAAAAGTGATCATGTACACACTGGGGAGACCCACATATTTAGCAGCAGCTCATTTATTGTGTGTGTGTGTGTTTTCACCAATCAAGACACAAGCTGATACTCAATTTGAAAAAGCAGCTTGTTTTGGCAGTAGCTTGCTTCAGCAGTAACAGCAAATGAAGTTCTTGCTGCACATGCACTTTTCTCCATGTGTGTACATGGCATTGCTTTGAATCTCTATATATGCTATAGCATGTGCATGCTTTGCCTTTGGGACATCTGCCCACCACTTATTTATTAAACGGATAACTATTCCACCTCATCCTTAGATTTCTAAGACTGTGGGTTCAGCATTGTTGGCTGTGGTATAGAGTAAGTGTAGAAAAACTAATTTATTCTGTAGTGAAAATGATTGTCTGGTTATGAAATGTTCCTTAGATTGCCTTCCACACTTCACAAAGCTGCAATTTTTCTCCTATCTTTCTGCTGCTTTGAAGTAAGAGGCACATTTTAAACAAAGCAGTAGACACTGCATAGGACGTGAACTCTTAATTCATAGCTTCTACAATGTTAAGACAGGCCTGCTTTCAAATCCATATGGCTGTATTTCACTGTCAAAGGACATGGATCTTGTCAAGAGCCTGAAATAGTCACACAATTAAAGGAGAACCAAAGAAAAATGGCACTTGGCAAGGAAAGTAATGTGCTATCAGAACAGAGCAGCACTGACCATATTTTAGACTTTACAGATTTTCCCTGTACTCAGCAGTAAGAGTTGCATATTGAAATTGCGTATTCCCAATGGTCCAATGGGAGAAATCCCATTGACTTTAATAGGAGCTGCAAAATTGGACTCTACCAGATTAGCAGATTCTGCAAACAGTTCATTAGCCCTAATTAGTTATAATAACCTGAGCAAAAAAGCCAATTTAAGACTTTACTGCAGCTGCCAAGAATGAAGTCAACACAGGTGCTAGCTGAGTACATTGTGGGGAGGGAAAGTTGGAAAGCATTCAAAGGTTGCTGTGAATGGATATAAAATATTGACAAACTTCTGTGCAACTTTTTCAAAGCAAAAAGTATCCTTTTTGTTGATTTCAGTCACAACCCTAAGAATATCAGTGCAAATCTAACTGATGTGACTAGAATCTGTGGGAGTACAGAGTTCATTCCTATGAGCACAGTCATGGATCCTATGACTACGAACAAAAGACAGCATATTCAGAAATGTGTGACATATGGAACTAGCATTGGATGCTCTCCAGGATATCCTCACACTTTCATCGCAATTGCTGCATAGAGGACACCAGTACAATATTATTCCAGCTGCATTGTTTACTATGTTTCTGAGCTCAGTTTAACATGCTGATGCTAACTGTTCAAAATCTAAATAGTTTTGGGCCAGGATATCTGGATGAGTGCCTCTTCACACATGGGCCTATTCATGTACCCCAGTCAGCATCTGAAGACCTGCTCCATGTTGCCCCACCTTCAGAAGTGAGAAGGGTGGATGAGAAATAAATGGTCTTTTTCAATTGTGGCCCTATGAATATAGAATGCCTTCGTGGCCTATTCACTTTTTCTTCTGGTGAGCAACGAAGATCTACTTTAAAAAAAAATCAAACAGAATCACAATGCTGTAATTATTATTTATTTGTATTATTCTGCTTATTGTATGCTTTTACATATTTTAGGGAGACAGATCAGGGACAGACTGCACTTGCTCCCATTGTGGAAGGGATTGTCACTCCCGAATCGGCCTTTTCAGCCACACTAGACGCTGTGCCAGAACCACCATCCAGAGCGCGATACCATAGTCTTCCGAGACTGAAGGTTGCCAACAACAACATATTTTAGGCAATTTCTTTTACTGGTGGTTTGGTTTTTTTATAGTATTTTTTGTTTTACTTTGTGTTTTTATTTATTGTATACCAGCCTGAGGCTACCAAAATGCAGGATACTAAATAAATAATTAAAAAAATCTAACCATGAGTTACCAGACTGGATGATGCCACTGGTGGGCAGGTTGGATGTTGTTGGTCACTGTCTTAGATGACTTTTAAAGTGTATTCTAAACATTCACGGTAGAGTATAACCTATCAGTGTTATCGCTGAGTACTATATGCAGGGGCGCAATGAAGTTTATCCATTACCTGTGGAGAAATATTCACTGCATTATTTTCTGGTCATTATTACTATTCATTTCATGTCGTGACTATTACTTTCTCTCAGCATCACCTGTCTCCCAGCGCTGTTGTGAGGACAAATGAAGGGGAGGAACCATGTACACCACCCTGAGCTCCTTAGAGGAAGGGTGGTATAAAAATGTGAAAAAATTAATTTTATTTTATTGTACTGGGGGCCAAAAAAAATTATGGGCCCCAGATGTCAAATGTGGGCAGCCCAGAGGCTCAAAAGGATTGGACCAAAACTAAAGCTTAAATAAACATAAATAAATCCAGCAAAGGAGATGAGTTGAACATGGCAGTTTTAGCACATATAACATAAAATCAAGGCACAAATGAATAGTGAAAATGCATATTCAGCAATGAAATATTTGGGTTACATCTAACTGTCTAGTACAGGTGGCACCATTGAAATACAGAGTGCCTGCTTGCAGTCAGCAAAGAGTTGGTGGCACAGGAGATCAGACACCATTACCTCACTAGTGGGGTCCCTGATTTGAGATCCTTCTGGTACTTTTTGGTCATACAGAAATCTCAAAATTCATGAAAATGTTGTAAGGGACAAAATGGCAGCCATCATTTACCCGTGCCCCTTCTGATTTTTCTGATGAAAGCACAGATAATGATGAAAGGCAGCTCTGTCCTACTTGTCTTGATTACTAAGCAGCAACAAAGGATCAAGATGTTAATGTCCTTCACCATTTATGATTCTCCTTTCTTTGGCTTCCTCTTCAACCCAGCTATTTCAAACTTTTCTCCTTTTTGCTTTCTAATTTGTTCATTTGAGTGCCTAGGATAATTTAATTGATTTCTCAGGGATTATTGTACCTATCAGAGAGCCTCACATCCCACTTTCACCTCTCACTGGACTGTTTCCCAAAAAATCTTTTACATTCACAGGTCAAATGTGCTAACAACACTGATGAATTTACCTGAAATAGCTGAATAAAATGAAAACATGCAGTGTGTGTGTGTGTGTGTGTGTGTGTGGTGCCAAACAATCTACTCATCACCTTGTTAATCATCTAATTAAAACTCAAATGAACATATTCATCCCTTAATTCACCTCTTCCATCCTTTCCCTTCTCAATTATTCTTCAGCATGTAGTGCAATAACTAAGAGACCCATTAGTGCTTTCCTTACATAATTTGTTCTCTTTTTGAGGCCCCAACTCACACACTACCAGACTTCAGCTTTGGTACAAGGACAAGGTTGGTAGTAGATCGCATTGATGTCCTTCATTTTTACCAGAATTTAAGAGACGAGCAGCCCAATTCTAACTTGTGCTGGAACAAGGAGGCCGGCTGGCCCGCCCTGTATTCAAAGCAAGGTTAGGGCTAAAAGTGGCTCAGCCCTGGGCAAGGGGAATCATTTTCCCTTACCCTGGGTAAAGCCGCAGCAGCCCCAATGGGGCTACTCACTTCTGTGCCACCTAAAAAGATGGCACAAATCCGAGCAGCCAGGTACTGCCTCTGGTTGCTGGGGAACGGAGATAGGAACCAGCATAAGTGCCAGATCCTTGCTCCATCCCCCCCCACCGCCTGCCCACAGGCTCGCCCACCGTCCCTGCCCTCTTCACACACACCCCCAGACCCTTGCGCCAGCCTAATTCAGCCGGCACAGGCTAACCTTTTGTGCCAGCCCAGTGGGGCTTGGGCTGGCCTCCCTCCTCTCCTGGTGGTGCAAAAGTGCTTTATGGCACTTTCGCAATACCAGTGGGCTGGTGCAAGGGACTTGCGCTAACTCATCCTCTCCTCTCCCTAAGGGCGCAAGACCAACCTCATGTTGGGCTGGTGCAAGTCCCCTGTGTAGGCCTATGAGTGTTGCAAATTTGCAATAAAACATATTTGCGATAACTCACGAGTGTGGTAGGCTATTATGAGGATGCACGCGTCCTGGCTCCAAATCCCAACCAGGCAGGGGTACATTTGTGCCAGCTAAGTGCAGCTGGCGTGGGGGGTTGGAGAGGGTGGCAGGATGGTCAGAAGGGGGCGTTTTGGGGCAGGGGGCATGCCGATGGGCCTGGGAGGAGGTGGGACTGACCTCATCACCTTAGGCCAGATCCTAACCCTCCTCCCAGTCAGCTGTGCATTACACTGGGTTGCTAGGATTTGTGCCAGCAATTTCTCTGGCCCAGATCCGAGTAACTCCATAGGGGTGGCCGGCATGCGACATGGGGAATGGGAAAAAAATATTCCTTTACTCTGAGCAGTACGCCAGCCACCTCCTAACCTGCGCAGGATACAGCTCAGACCGTTTGGCCTGCCTGTTCCAGCACAGGTTAGGCTTGGGCTATAATGCCCCAATCCTATGCAGCAATACTGCTACTGGAACTAGTTTCCTGCAGCAGTACACCCTTTATGGCTGTCTCAGACAGTGATCTGGAAGTGTATGTAATGGGCACCGGAGATGTCATGGTGGTCCCTCGCGTGGCAACAGGGTGAAAAGGGCCTGCTTATGCTGATATATCAACAGAGTGGGCATAATGGGGCAGGGCCGGGGTGTGTCAGGGGTGAGAGGGGTGGCACCCAATGCAGGCAACTTGCACTGGATGCCTATCCTCTCCATAGCATGCTAATACACTCCCTTGGACCTTTGTCAGCTAAACAGCTGGCACAGGTCCAAGGAGTCCTTTTGGTGGGCATGGAGCTTCCCTAGGAATAATGGAAAATAATTTCCCTTTTCCCTCCCAAGCCTCCCATAACGTGCTTCACAGCCTGTTTTGGCATTGCAGCATGCTATGGCAGGGAAAAGCATAGGATTGGGCTGTAAATTGATTGAATATAGAGAATCAGAATCCAGTACAAGACCAACTTCTAAAAATCTTTTATTTTCTGAGGAAATCTTATTATCCCTACCCTACATTAATATGCTTAACTTCTCATAGGGCCCAATCCTATCCGATTTTTCAGTGCTGGTGCCAGTGGGGTGGGTGCTGCATCCTATAGTGGAGGGGCAGTCACTGGGGCCTTCTCAAGGTATGGGAACATTTGTTCATTTCCTTACCACGGGCCTGCAGTGTGGCTATACCGAAGCTGGGAAGTTGGATAGGACTGGGCCCTTAATCCATTGCTAAGCAACACTTAAGAAAATTTATGTTTATTCAAGTGAGTTCAAGTATTTTAATAGTACTTGTTTATACTTGCTATTCTTAATTGCTGTAAATTAGGATTTTCTGGTTAGAAAAAAAAATCATAATATTTGAGCTATTTAAAAACAAAACTGCTTGTTTTCTTTTAAGTTGGACATTTTTAAATCAGATACTAGCCTGTTAAATATATCTTGAAAATAAGAATTCCTTATCAATAATTATTTTAAGGACAGTAAAATGAAATATAGCAGTACAGTATACGAGAATTATCGAATTGTTTTTCCTTGTGCTTTTCATTTTTAGAAAGAGGAAATCGCATTAAAGTTGTGATTGTAATCACATTTATATGGGAACAATCAAAGTCAGTCTGAGCAACTTTCATCTAATACATTAAAGGCATAGGGCTAAGCATTACTGACTCTGTTGTTCATACAGTATGATGAAAAGTTAAGTACTGTACAATCGTACCTCATTATCTACAGTGGTTCCATTCCCACAACCCCTATTGATGCCGAAACCCACAGATAATGAAATTCATGGGTCAGGAATGCCAGACCCTCCAAATGCAACAGGAGCTGTGCTTCAGTCATGTCTGGAGGGTGTTCTGAGGGCCTTCTAAAGGCACTTCAATGCTGCTTTCGGTTTTTTGGGGACGACGACCAGAAATGACATTTTTATGCTTTTAAAAGGCATTCTGAAGGCTGGGGAAGCCACATGGGGCCTCCCTGGCCCTCAAATGCCCTTTGGACAACAGAGGACAACAAGTCCAGCAAATTAATGAGTTCAGAACCAGTGGTTAGATAAAACTGCAGGTTCCAAATCTGCAGATAAGCAGTTTGGAATTGTATAGTGATTTCTGTGTTTATAATTGATAAGAACATAAGAACAGCCCCACTGGATCAGGCCATAGGCCCATCTAGTCCAGCTTCCTGTATCTCACAGTGGCCCACCAAATTCCCCAGGGAGCACACCAGATAACAAAAGACCTGCATCCTGGTGTCCTCCCTACCCAAAATGCCTGAAGGCATTAGCATGACTCGACAGATGATTCTAGGACCAGTGTGTTGATGATGTTATCAGGGCATGTTGTCACCTAAAGACTTCTGACTAAGCTACAACTTGTATTGCATTACCAGGCCATTCCTGCCACTCTTGTGCATAGCCAGAATCGCTTGATGCAGACTGTTTGTGCCACAGCCTTTGGTAAGGTCCTGAATGCTACTAATGCATAAACTATTCAGAATTATAGTTCAGTAGACCCATGCTCAGAGTAAGCTCTGCGAGTGCTTCATATGCACAGTAGTACTCTGGGTCTCCATCGTGGCTGTGGACTGAATATCTGAATGTTGAGAATTAAACTTTTGCTACTGTTCCTTACTTGATCTCTGTGGGGAAGGCATCATAAATTTGAACCAATTTTGTAGCCCATGTTCTAAACATAAGCATTAAGATACTGTCATGTCCTAGTTACATTATCAGTGCACACTGGCTTTTTGCTGTACAGGGCACAATTGAAAGCCTTTTCCCCGTTACATTTTCCAACACAAAAGTGCTCCTAGTTCCATTCCTACATCTGAAACACAGTGCATTCTGTGCTATGAGTCACATTTGCATCAGAGAAGGATAAAAGAATTGCCTTATGGGATCTGATTAATGTATTCCAGCATTCTCTTGGAATGCCACACCAGGGACTCTGGTGTTGTTCTCTGAGTTTGTAATACATGAAAGATTTTTAGACATGTGAGTACTTATGGGAACACTTCCATGATGTGAAAATGTCTGATATAGGATCTCAGACTTATGTGAGACAGTTTATCTGCCACCTCCATCTTTGCATGTCAGTGAGTCAGACATAACTCGAGTCATAACAGCGAGTCATAACATAACAGAGATTTTAGGCTATGTTTTGTCATGTAGTATTTTGCATGAGCTCTAATAAACATAATAATTTGCACTGCAAACATTTATAGTTATTGCTTGCTGTCGTTGATTTAATCAAACCCTTAAATGGCTTCTATTCTTATTGATTTCACACCAAAGGAAACTTATGTGTTTTGTTTTAAAGAATAACTTATGTTGATATAGGGGATTTGCATATCATTTTACTTCAAAAGGGGGGAAACAGATTGAACAACTCTTGAGGTAGAGCAACACACTTGCCCCATACAGTAGATGTAGACCCCCCCCCCATCCTACAGGGTTTGCAACAGCAAGTATTCACCCTTTCTGAGCTGTCTACCTTGCAGCTCCATTTTTGTATGTGCATGAGTGTGTTCATATGCCAAAAACGTTCTTTGACATGAAATTAACAGAAAGGGTCAGCCAGTTTGGGTACTGACCAAGGGCTCATCCCTGTCTAAGGCCCCCACAAACCACGCTGATCCCTGAGAGGCATACCACTCCACCCAGCACCCCATCTATAAATGTCAGTGTCCCCCAGAAGCCACTGTTTAATTGCTGGGACTCTAGGACAGGAGTCTCCAAACAGTAGTCTTCTGGAAGGAGGGGGCTGCCCGATGCAACTCTCTGCAAAGAATGGCTGTGAAGACAGGAGGCTGTGGGCGCAATCCTAACCCCTTATGTCAGTGTTTCCAGCACTGGCATAGCAGTGCCCATGGGACCTGTGCTGCATCCTGCAGTTGGGTGTCACTCATGGGGGGCCTCCTCAAAGTAAGGGAATGTTTGTTCCCTGACCTCAGAGCTGCATTGCCCTTATGTCAGTGCAGGAAAACACTGACATAAGGGGTTAGGATTGCGCCCCATGATGTAGAATGGTAAGGCTTTGCCACTGCCGCACCTGAGATTGTTATCTGGTGCGCTGGATCCAGCACATGGGCTGGAGATTAGAGACCTATGGTCAAGGATATGCTTCCCTCAGAACACAAGTTGCAAGCTGGAGAGGAACAGAGGGGCCGGTGCAGCACGGGGACCATTCTAGGTTTTTGCCCCAGGGCTGTTGCTGGCTCTGGCATTGTGGGCAGTTTGTAGTATGCATACAGAAACCTGTTTCTACATGCAGATGTCCTTCCCAAGTTCAGGGCATACAATCTGAACAAAGATTTAAAAGAAATATTACCAGACTCTGGGGAGATTGCATTAAGAGCTGAGCTTTGAAAAAGAAATACAGTCTGTTTTCCAAGTCCTTTGTGACACCAAAAATAAATGTGACTTAAATTGCTTCCCTTTCCAGTTTCTATTTGAGATAATATTGTTGAATTATTTCCATTACTTCCACCAATCGCTTAACATTTGCCACTGTCTTGCCCAGTATTTCACTGCATTTCATTACCTTGAGCATGCAGGATAGGATGAATTAAGAGTGCTGCTCTGGAAGCAATGAAATTTCCAAAAAATTTTTTAAAAAATGTTAGTACCTGTCTCTGATGTTCTTATCATAGTTATCCTAAATCATTTCCCCCATAATCAACAGTATAATCAATAATGAAATAGTTGATTCTTTAAATTAAAAGTTTAAATTATTAGTAATTATTGTGTGCAATTTTGCCCTGATCTAGTAAGAGGCATTCTGCACAGGTTTCATGTCTGGATCTCTAATGTGCTGTTACCAGGGAGAGGAAATAGGCTTCAGGGCCTAATCCTGTTCAACTTTCCAGTGCTGATACAGTCGCAATGCAGCCCCGAGATTAGGGAAAAAACGTTCCCTTCCCTTGAGGAGGCTCCTGTGCTGCCCCTTCACCATAGGATGCAGCACATACCCCATTGGCAAGACTTTATCAGTACTGGACAGTTGGATAGGATTGGACCCTCATTCAGTTTCTGCAGAAGTTATTTGTGTTTGTGTTCATGGTCAGTGTGCCAAGTAGCTTGTATCCAACTACTTTGGCTTAATAGGTGTGAGAAACAGGATCACAGAGGGATTATCAGGATATTTTGGCACGACTGGGAGAAATTTGCTGCCTGTGCATGGCAAGGCCTGAAAGCCTGGGGCCTGTATCTAGATGTAAGCCCAAGGCTAAAGTAAGGCAAAAGGAAAGTGTACCAAGTGACCCTGGACTGACCAATGCTGACTGTACAAATATGCTGAGTCACAGTGACTTTGCAGCCCCAATGCAAGTCTATGGGAGAGGGGCTGGTGCTTTCTGGGAGAATGATGTAACCAAGTCACGAGAAGATGAGGTAATGGGGATGAGGTCATCCCTTACCCAATTGGTCAGGGGAGGTATAAAAGGGAGGCTGCCAGAGCCTACTCTCATGGGTTGTTGTAAGGAATTTGGAAGAGCGTGAATCTGTGTTGGTGTATCTGAAGAACTGTGCTTTCTGTTACGCTACTGGTGAGACTGGCTACTTGTAAATACAGCTTGGTGGTGGACATCTGCTTGGCTCGTGTTTTCATTCTTTCTCTTCACTATCTTGGATCGCTTCGGGTGCCAGCAGTTCGCTGCACTACAACCTCTGCGGGCTTTGCACACCGCATAGCCCCAACATGGATCCATGTTTCCTGGTGAAAAAGCACTGTGTGGCCAATGGAGCACTATTTTCCTCTACACGTTGATATAACATTTTAAGAGGGTCACCACTAGCCCAGCACAATATGTAACTCTGCTTGGTCATTTGCACACTACCCCAGGATTCTGCAAATGAGCCGAAATGTTTCAATTAAGTTATTCACCATACAGCAGCATTGATGTCTGGGCCAGAAATCGTGTTAGCCAAAATAACATATTGAGTGCTGCCTGGTCACTCAAGTTTTGAATAACAGGCAAGACGGTTTGAGCCATTCTTTGTGATTGAAAGCATTGATCAGCACCTCTCCACTTCAACCCATGTGCTTAAATGGAAATTTATTTTTCTCCTTCCAAGACACAGCTTTCAATTTTCTTTTTATTTGCTATTTCAATATGTTCTGTTTTGTCTTCTGTTAAAATTAATTCTTGTATGAGCTTTTATGTGTGCCACATACCATTGGAATAACTCCTTTGCACAATAGGGTGGGCATTGGTGCATATCCATGGTGAAGAAATGAATATCATTATTCACGTCAACATAGAAATGCTATACTCAGCAGTATGTCACACACCTGGAAGATGCTCTTCCACTATCAGGCACAGTGCAGGAAGAAAATAACCTAGCTGTCCTGTACTGAAACAAGACATCAAACATTTGGGAAAGACATTCATATATGGGCCCTCCGAGAGTGTTCAAATACTCTGATATGACAAGGTCGCTGACTCCATCACTTTCTCCATTATCTTTCCATATGGACAGAGTATTGTCTGTTGAACCTGACTGCTGATTCATGCTCCACAAAGATGTTGGTAACATAACAGGTTTATTCACAAGTTATTTGGAATTCTAAAACCCTGCAGCTTTGGAGGCTCCTAGGAATTTGGCTTCTGGGAATGCTCTCTCTCTCTCTCTCTCTCTCTCTCTCTCTCTCTCTCTCTCTCTCTGCCAAAACATTGGGAGAGTAAAATTGTGGTTCAAGGAGATGAAATCAGTCACAAAGTGGTAATTTGTGCAATAATGTACATATTTTGTTGTTTTTACATCATCGCATACAAACACAAAAATCGGTAGCACATTCTGTTTCTTTGTCCACCTATGTTCTCAACAACACTGGGCTGGAAGTTGAACTTAGAGTAGGAGAAGATACAGGGGAAAAATGTTAAGCCCCTGAGGTGGGGCAGGGGTGGGTAGAGTGCTTAGGAGAGATTTTGCATCACCATCAGAACTATTGGTGACTCTTGGAACTGTTGGAGTCACCTTTTGTTTGCCCCTGAATGAGGTCAAGGGAGGGCAGAATCTGGAGGATGGGTTGTAAGTAATTCACTGTGCTTGAATTCAGTGCAATCCATGTCACCATCAAGACACTATGAACACCGTTGGTGAAGGTGAGAGTTTCTGCAAGACCAGGGTTCCCTCCTTTAGAGCAGACAGAGGAAATACAACCCCATTATTTGTTTTGTATTCAACAATACTGTTATGATGATCCTCCAGTTAAATCAAGGAAAAGAAAGCAAGTATATTTACTAGTCACTTTCCATTGTGCCTTTGCTCCTTATGGCTACAGCTGTGGTCACAAAGAAAAAAGAGACAGTCTAAAAAGCTTTGGAATACTGATGAGCCAATCAAAATGCCACAAACAAAACCTGGCAGGCTCTAAAGATGGAAATTTTAATTTGCAGAGTGCATAGAGATCAGCATGGAACATCTCTTACAATACAAGAAAGATGAGGCATGATTAGAAGGCAGAGTTTTAAAATACTAAATTCTGATGAAAGTTAGACATGTCGGCAGAAAAAAATAAAGATAATGAAACACTGCAGAAATATAGTTGCTGCTGAAGAATAAAAACTTCAAAAGCTGCAAAAGTATTACATTTGGATTTTTTAAATCTGAAACAGGCTTATTAAACTACTTATACTCACAATTAAATATCTTTTTTCTATGGCTACATCCTAAGGAATACAATCCAAGTTTTGCTTCTATGAGCTAATCAGCACTAAGTTCACAGACTTTTCAGGGTACATTTGTGCTTGGATGGTGGGAGGACTCCGCTAAATAAACGTGTTTGTATTCTTAATAAAAACCAAATGTTTAATAAAGATGCACCAAGCTAACTCTCTAGCTGCTTTATAGAAAGGTGTGCTTTGCCAGAAAAATAATGCATTTCTTTCAGTCTGAACCTCGAATTCATCACCAGACCATAACTGTTGCAGCCACTACAGTTGGCAGTGATCTTAAATTCTTGATCCACAACAACGAAATATATATAACCCAGTGATGAACAGCCTTTGTGACAAGGGTGCCAGAAAAACATACACACTGCATGAGATACTGCCTCTTTTACTGTGCACTACAGAACACGTGCAGCTGAATTCATGTCCTGATGAGATCGTGTGGCAACATGAAGGAAAGGAAGAGGCTGCCACAGTTGAGATGTGACCGAATGGTAAGATGGCCCTGCCCTTACTAGCAGGCCTCCATTACAGGAGGCAGGAGGTATGGTCTAGAGGGTAGAGCCTCCGTTTGCCTGAAGATAACAACCAAAGGTCGCCAGTTCGAGGCCACCGGCATGGTGAATGGCGAGACCTTGAAGCAGCTGGCAAGCCGAGCTGAGTTTTTCCATCTGCTCTTTGGCCACCCTTCAAGTGAGATATGAAGGATTGTCAGCTTGCGTGGGAGGAAACTGGAGGCCAGGATGTGATACCAGATCATAAAAGGATCCATCTGAAATGTTGTGGTTCTTGAAAGACAGAACCTTCAATTGTAAAAATCCCTATAGGGATTTGAAACTATAGTCCCTATAGGGACTTGAAAACGGGTCATAACTGGGGCACTTTCCGAGTTGCAGAGTCACCCCTTCGTGACTCGATATGCCCGCCCAAGTCGCCCCACCCCCTTGAAAAAGCCTGCTGTGGAAAAGAAAGGGCTGCTACCTCAGGGTGTGTATGTGTCAGAGTTCTCTTTGAACACTCCCTTTCTGTCCCCACCCACTTGTAAACGGGAAGGGGTGGAATGGAGACAGAAGTGAAAGAGGGAGGATGGTCAGGTGCAGCAGCTGCGAGGCTTACCAGGACGACCCAGTCCTTGGCAGCTCTACTCAGAAGTTGTCCCACCTTAGCTGGTCATTCAGGGTGGATTCCCCCTCCCAAGTAACAATGAAGCCCATAGAAGCCATGAATTTGGAAAGCGTGATTGCTACTAACTGCCTCCCCCCTGTTTTCCCATTCCCCTTTTCCCTCCTCGGCCAAGCTTATGGCAAGAACCCCCTCCTCCTGCCCTCCCATCCTGGCTTCCTTCCTTCCTATCATGGACAAAACAGCTCACTCCCACCTCCCCTTTCTACTTGGATGCATTAAATCTTCCCTGCCTTGTGGCTGGAACCTCCCTGCTGCTTGCCTGGTCAGAATGATGCTCCCACAAGGTATTTCATGCCACAAAAAAATACAAAAGCAGACACAGGCAGTCTCGAGTCAGTATGCTTGGGGATGAGTGCCAAGTCAGGGGGGTCCCTGACTCAAGTGTTTTTCAGAGTCTTCCATGTGTGCAACTCACAGGTCAACGAGTCACCTAAAAATGCACATTTTTGCAATTTGAGTCTGACTCAAGTTCCCATCCCTGGTATGTGGTGTCAGTGGGTGGTTGTTATGACTCTGATCCACACACCATTCATATAACAAGTAGGGCCCTGTGCATGGTCCCTTTTTAAAACTTAAAATCCTGCCAATTAGATATTTGGCAAGACAGAAGCCTGAAACCTTCTTCTTGATTAGTGGGACTTCAGATTTTTAAGAAGGGAGCAGAATCAATTTCCTCATCTAGGTAGGGATGTACCTGTCAAAGGCTGCTTTCATGCAGATGTGTTCCTGGCAGGGGGAGGGAGGCGAAATAGTAAGTGTTTTCAGGCACCCGGATGCCCCTGTAACGCAGCCCCTCCCCCACAGCTTCTGAGCCATTCAGGAAAGCAAGAGCAAAGCAGAGGAGAAGCCTCCACTTCACTTTTGTAGCCGCAATTGGCTCGGAAGCAGGAGGGGCTGCTTTATATGGGCATCTGGGTGCCTGAAGGCAATTACTGCTTTGCCCCCTTCCAGGAACGCCTCTGCTTTCATGCAATATAGAATTCCATGTTGGATCAGGAGAACAGAGTCTCACCTGCTCTGCAAACAAGCTTACAAGTAGAGTGGTGCACTTGCCTTTACTTTTCAGCCAGTTTTCCTCACTATAACCTGATCTCCTATTTTTGTGATCCTTTACTATACAAATAACAAAGCTCCATTAAGAATTATCCAAATGTAAACAAGGTCTGGTGGTTATAAACCTTATTATCAGGCAGCCAAATCCTATGCATGTCTACTCAGAAGTAAGTCCCACTAACAGTCAATGGGGCTTACTCCCAGGAAAGTGTGGATAGGATTGGGCTGTGAATGAATGTTCAAGGTAGTGAACTTGTGGAAGGTGGTTGTTTTGTACCCTTCCCTGTCTTGGCTTAATTACAGTGCTTTTCTCTGACATCAGGTGATGCTGAGACACAGGGGTTTATGCTTTTGTTTTTGCAAGGTGAAGCATTTGATCATAGAAAACCCATCTGCAGTCCTAAGTGAAACAGTTCAGAGACATGCTTTTCTGGTTGTGACTGAGAACAATGTAGAAGAATTACCAGTTTAGGGTTTCATCTTTCAAGAGTTAGGGTTAACTCTTTCAGGTTGCCATTCAGTAGATTCCTAGGTGTGATGACTTGGTGTCCTGCGATTTCAAATCCTTTAAAATATATATATATATATATATATATATATATATATATATATATATATATATATATATATATATTATTGTAAATTGAAACTGACTGCAGAAATGGAGGGACAATATTTTCCCCTCAGATCTCTTGATTCATTTGCGAAGATATGTCTGCTTTCCACACCTTCAGGTAACTCAGATCCTCTACACAGAGGAATGATAGCAATTGAAAATATAGTAGCAATGTGAAACTCTTATTTTTTGCACCTCCGTTTTAAATTGTCTTTGGTGGGGTTTTTTCTCCAGGCAGGCAGTGCCCTTTACACTCACTATCACAGCAAGTTTGATGCAAGACATCAATCTGGGCTGTGTTAGGTGTTGCCTTTTGAACATTACTTGTTCCACTGATTGTAAATGGGTTTGCTCACTGTATGTGTTTTTTTTTTTTTTTTTTTTTTTTGTGAAAGAGTGCTGGATAAGCTTGATACAGCATTTCTGTGTGAGATAAACAGAAGAAACTGCTGTCTGAGGGCCCAATCCTATCCAATTTTCTAGCCCCGGTGCAACCACAATGCAGCCCCATAGTAAGGGAACAAATACCTTAAGGATGCCTCTGTGACTGCTGCCCCACTACAAGATGCAGTGCATGCCCCATTAGCACAGTTGCACTGGCACTGGAGGATTGGGCTCTCAGTGTTGTGATCACAGTACAGCATATAAACAACACTGTTGACCACAGCAATGGTAAGAATGACTTCTAGAATATCATTAAGTCCATGAAACGCGATGGGAAGGAACTAAAGACAACACATATAACTGGGTTTAAACAGATTGCAACTTTATTAAAGGAACTTGGCCTAACACATGAGCTAGTAAGACCAGCGGGAAGGTGTAGTTCTAACTCTTAAGACTAGCTTAGCCAGCCAGAAGTCCCCCTGACAAAACCGAGCAGATCCCCCAAACTTCACCTGATTAACTGTAATTCATTCCCATGCAGTCAGAGACAGGGGTGAGATATAATTTGACTGGAACCACCAGCTACTCTGGTACTTTCACGACCATAGAGGGAAGTCCCATTCTTCAGCCATTCCAGCTTCATGTGCACCTGCTCTCCTCCGTCTCAACCAAGAGGTAAGGCACCCTCTCTCAGGCAACTTCCTGGTGTTTCCCTAGTAGCAGCATTTTTACACATCCACATTTGTCCTTCTGCCAAAGTAGTGATTAAGATAAAAACTGTGAATTATGGCCAATCCTATCACCCACCAATTTAAGCTATGCAGTTGGGCAGTCAGAGTGTGTACTGCATGCACTCATGGGGGAGGAGGCAGACACAGTGGCCTGGAAGAGATAAATAAAAAAATTTTTTATTTACTTCTCTGTTGACCACCTGGCTGTTGATGGGTCTCTTCAGACCTACACCACATCTAAGCCAGGAATGTCAGGAGATGGGTCTGGGCTGGAAAGAGGATGTGCATTGCTGCCATCCTTCTATCCTGTTATTGGCCCAATCCCCACCCCAGTCCTCCTTGAATCACCCCATTCTTGCCCCCCACTGCCACTGCACCTGCTCCAGTGGGAGTCCGGGATCCACTGGTGGACATGTGTAATGGAAATGCGCAAGATTCCTTGAGGAGTTAGGATGTGGTGTTGCAGTGGCCCCCTGCTCTGGCAGGCAAGCATGGGATTAAAACCTAGGCTTTGAGCAGTGGGTGTGCTACATAGGTACAGCCGCTAGAGACAGCTAGGTCGTTACAGGGATAAAAACAGCACCTGGAGCAGTGAGAGTGGGGGCAGTTTAGAAGGAAGGACTGACTGTGGGATGGACTACTGAACCAGCTGACTGACTGATGGACAGACAGGTGAATGGACTGCTGGAGACTGACTGGTGTGTGGCTACCATGCCCAAGACCTGCTGAGGACCAAGATGTTGCTGTGGTGGCTGGAGAAGCTGCTGGCTGGAGAGGGGAAAAAGGAGGACCTCTACAGGTTGAACTGGTGAACTACCCTGGTAGTGGGGTCCTGCAGTGCAGAACCAGGGCCATTGTTAGGGAACAAATGGGAACTAATTATAGGCATAGGTTCTCTAGGGGAAGCTTGGGCTGGGCATCTGGCAAACGGCATGCAGAGCATCTGGCTGTTTGCACCAGTAGTTCCAGAGTGCACAACAGCGGCATGCTCTTTGCACTGCCTTACAGCAGTGGATTGCAGGATTCTCTGCCATAGGCCCGGATTGAATTGGATGGCCCATCAGTTAATCAAATAATGGTAATCAACCAATGAACATCTAACAAGAACAGTCCACTGAGAAGAAAGACTGGTTAGTTTAAGCCCACCAATTAAAACAAAACAAAAAATGTTCACAGTCTTAAAAAATAGTGACCAGCCAGAGCCCAGTGTGTGCTGAATGGATGGTTCACTGTCTGTCTACCCTGATGGAATGGAAGCTATATGGGATGGGACCTGATTCAGACCATTTGTTTATAAAATCTGTTCCTGCTTCTTTCCTGAGCTGTCGTGAGACCCCTAGCTAAATTTTGGGTACTCTATATACGTCTGTGAGAAACATAGAGGTCATTAATGAAATCCACAGTTTTCAACCCATAACTGTGGTCAGTTTTATCCATATCATGGCCTGGAGTTGTTTTTTTTTAACGGTAGCTAAGGGAATTGTCACAAATGCTTAAGGGGACCAAGCGCCCCCCTCTACCCTCCTGTATTTTGAGCTCTGCTGGGGCCTTCAATAATAATAATAATAATAATAATAATAATAATAATAATAATAATAATACATGTATTTATATACCGCCTTTCTTGGTCGTCAGATTTCTCCTCAGACTTTATTCAAGGCGGTTTACATGGGCAGTCTGTTCTAAATCCCCGTAGGGATTTCTACAATCAAAGAAAGCTTCTATCTTTCAAGAACCACAACATTTCAGATGGATCTTTTAGATCTGGTATCACATTCTGGCCTCCGATTTCCTCCCATGCAAGCTGACAAGCAGCTCCTTTATCTCTCACATGCCAAGAAGCCTCTTCACTCACACTGAAGAGCAGGTGGAATAACTCGGCTCAGCTTGTCAGCTGCTTCAAGGTCTCACCATTCATGGTGCCGGTGGCCTCAAACAGGCGACCTTCAGATGTTATCTTCAGGCAAACGGAGGTTCTACCCTTTAGACCAGACCTCCTGCCTTGAAAGAATGTAGACATAAAAAGGCCTTAAGTCTTGTCTAACTATTGTGGGGCAGAACCCAGAAGCCTCTTCTCTCACGCCCACCTATTTCCCCACTTCCTGAAGGCTTGACTCCAGTCATTGGGGCAGACACACATAGCATTCTAGGTTTTCCACAAAACCATGAAGCTTGCCTTTCAACAGTTTGTCATAAGAGGCCTGAACAGGGAGCATGAGGCCTAGTAAAAATTTGCTACGTGTGCATGAAGTCAATGAAAATTATGAACCATGGAAGTGTGTGCCTGTGTGTGGCAGCAGAGCTTGGTCATATTTCAGGGCAGAGAGGCGAAAGCTCTTCAGAAGCAGAGGGAACATTCTCAGCAAGGAATAAAGCCCTGCTCTTGGATACATTCAAGATTAAATTGAAAAAGTATTGCATTTTCAGAGTATTTGTCTTCTTTTTTGTACCCCACAGCAACTCTAGTCGCAAAAAATAGGTCAAAGAGATTTTTCCCAAGCAAAGACAGAAAGCAAAAGCCTTTTGGATTCACACTTTTATGTAGACTCTGTTGTTTATAACAATGGCCATTTAAAGAATTGTCCAGAAATATTAATGGGGTGTGTGTGTGTGTGTGTGTGTGTGTGTGTGTGTGTGTGTGTGTGTGTGTGTGTGTGTGTGTGTGTCACACATCACAGAATGTCCCAAAGTCTTGGGAGTTGGATTATCAGTGACTTCAATAATTTCTCTATCATCTACCGCTTGTGAACAATGTTGACAATGGCTTGGTGTTTTCTTTTCAGTGATCCAGCCTTCATGAGGTGAAAAGAACGAAGCGATAAATCAAAGGGTAGCGTCTCCACCTCTGCCCTACGGTCATGTGGCTCTCTTTACATCTTCACAATAGCCATGGTCGACTTTGCTGAGCATTCTACACTGCCTAAAAAGCTTTCTGTTAAAGCAGCGGATCCCTTGATGCAGGCTTGGGCCAGAAAGCTGGAAATCTTTGCAAGGCTTTTAGCTTCATTTCTGAGTTTTGAGGTCACTTTGACCCACAATTCAAAAGCGTTGACAGACAGCGATACATACGATTGTAATTTCCTATCTCAGATACACCTGCAAAAAGTTTAGAGCAATTGAGAGAAAAAAGTAGCTTTTGTATGTAATTGAAAGGAGCAGCCAGTAACGTTTCCTACACTCACTGATGAAAATTAATCCCTGGGCTTCGAAAGGAAAACCATGAAATTTTTCGTTCTTCAGAGGAAACCATTCTCTGAGGATGCATTTAGATGTGCCTTGTAAACTAACTAGAACTGCATTCACTTCCATAGATTCTTATTCAATGAGAGAAAAAAAGCAACAGAATTGAGATGATATTGCCTTTCTTTCGGCATTCACCACTATGTACCAAGAGACATTTTTAAACTTGAATGATATGATGTTCAGTGACAGAATGTGAAACATCTGTGGCAAGTCTGATCTTTGGAGCTGCACTGCTGAAGCTGCTGTTCTCAAGATCTGGTGTCCTGGCTTAAGCAGGGAGAGAGCTTTTTGCCTCATTCAGGGGGCAGAAAATTCCAGCTGTACTCCAGAGCTCTACTCTAGAGCACCACAACTTTTCCTGTTGCTGATTGACAGGGCGAGGAAAGAGCATATATTATTTTAATACCTCACACAGTATCTTGTGGACCTTTGGGGGCTCACAGGAGTGACAGAGACCAGAGCAAACATGTGACAGACAAACAGTGAGAGAGAGCAGTGGGGTCTTCCTGATCAACGGCCGCAGAGCCAGCTGGGATTGCTTGAATTAGCAGCATTGCACTTTGGTTGCTACAGCTCAGTTTGCTTCTTGGACAACTTAACCTGACCAGCAGAATTGGGAGACCCAGCTTTGTCCATGTGTTATATTTCATTTACTTTTGTAATCCATAATCATGAGTTTTTATTGTCATCACTGCTCCTTCTACCAATGGCTGTTAGAAAGGATAGTTAACTGCAACCCTCATGTTTGCTGAAAATGCTCATAAATCCAACTGACCAGTGGTGAAAAGGCACTTCAGAGGTAAACTCTTCATCACCAGCCCCATAGACCCTCCATCACATTACTTATGGGTCCAGCATTGTAAATCTCCACAATGGCAGCTAGAGGGTCCCCTGAGCTCGTTGATAGCTAGCTCAAGGGAAGGACAAAGGATGGAACCTCAGGTGAGATGTTCCTCTCCTTGGTCTCAGGAGGAAGGGGACTGCGGGTGGACCTGCAGGGTGTCTCCCTTCCAACCCCTTTGAGGGGTAACTTGCCCTGGTGGGCACCCACTATCACACTGACTCACCTGCTTGTTGCTTGCAGTGGCTGGTGGTTGTGTTTATGACAGCCAATAAGGGATTTATACCACTGGAATGCTTGTTCTGGTGGCATAAAGGTCCTTTAGGAATAGGCTCCTAGTCTACTAACTGATCCACAACATTGCATCTAACTAGAGAGAATTCAGCTTGGTCCCTCAAATCAACTTATTTGTCAAGCAAGATTGCATGCTCAGGGTCATTTAACAGAATGCTTATGCCTTAACTTGGGCAACCCGAGCTGAGCTGATGTGCTACCCCACTTACCCAAATTCTGTCACTTTCAGCAGAGTGTGTGCACATGTGCAAATTAGCACCCTTCCCATAGTGCACACACATGCGTGCACACAATTGTATCCCTTTCTTTTATTTGTGCATTTGTTTGTGCCCTCTGCTGCTGCCACAGCTACCTCTTCTCCCCCAGATCCCACCAGATCCTGCCACCCATCCAGGAGTAGAGGAGGCAGTTGTAAGATCACAGTAGGAACCTCTGCAATGGTGACCTCTTCCCACCTCCTCCTGCACAATCTTTGGCAGTGGCACTGAGAAGGCAGGTCTGCCCCAGATGGCCTGCCTGCCTACCACTCATTGTGCTTATCTTTTCCCTCCTCTTTCTATGTTTTACCATTTTGATATAGAGAAGTAGAGCAGACCAGAACAACAATGTCAGCAGAAGTACTCCACACTTGCAAAAAAGGAAGTGTTTTCCTTTTTTTTAGAATCTGGTGTGCTCCCTGGGGCATTTGGTGGGCCGCTGTGAGATACAGGAAGATGGACTAGATGGGCCTATGGCCTGATCCAGTGGGACTGTTCTTATGTTCTTATGTAGAAATGGGGCAGTGCTTCTACCAACTGACTTTTTCCTTTCTGTTTGTCTGCTCTATTTCAAAACAGTGGCAGAGCGAAAATGGAGGTAGTAAGTGGGAAGAGGGCAAGGTGAGGCAATGGCAGACATGGCCAATGGGCACAGGTGTTGCCTATGCCCATCAGCCCGCAGGGTTAGCCCATCTCATCTTGTCTCATGGATGGGGTGCCTTGCTTTACTTTTAAGACACCCCAAGTATATGTTCTTGACAAAAGTGACAGGGGTGACTGCAACAACTACCGCGGCATCTCTCTCCTTAGCGTTGTAGGAAAGCTGTTTGCCTGAGTTGCACTAAAGAGGCTCCAGGTACTTGCAGAGAGCGTCTATCCAGAATCGCAGTGTGGATTCCGAGCCAACAGGTCCACCACTGATATGGTATTCTCCCTTAGACAACTGCAGGAGAAATGCAGGGAACAACAACAGACACTCTTTATAGCCTTCATAGATCTCACAAAGGCTTTCGACCTGGTCAGCAGAGCAGGCCTCTTCAAGATTCTCCCCAAGATCGGATGTCCACCCAGGCTCCTCAGCATCATCAGATCTTTCCACAAGGACATGAAGGGCACTGTTGTCTTCGATGGCTCCACATCAGACCCTTTTGACATCCGAAGCAGAGTGAAACAGGGCTGTGTTCTTGCGCCAACCTTTTTTGGGATTTTCTTCGCTGTCCTGCTGAAGCAGGCCTTTTGAACTGCAACAGAAGGCATCTATCTCTGGACCAGATCTGACGGAAAGCTCTTCAACCTCTCCAGACTGAGAGCAAAGTCCAAAGTCCAGCTGAAATGTCTGCGTGACTTCCTATTTGCCGACAATGCAGCTGTCACTACTCACTCTGCCAAAGATCTCCAGCAGCTCATGGATCGTTTTAGCAAGGCCTGCCAAGATTTTGGACTGACAATCAGCCTGAAGAAAACACAGGTCATGGTTCAGGATGTGGACTCACCTCCCTGCATTACAATCTCTGCGCATGAACTGGAGGTTGTCCATGACTTTGTGTACCTTGGCTCAACGATCTCCGACACTCTTTCTCTCGATACCGAGCTAAACAAGCTCATCGGTAAAGCAGCTACCACATTTTCCAGACTCACAAAGAGAGTCTGGTCCAACAAGAAGCTGACGGAATATACCAAGATCCAGGTCTACAGAGCTTGTGTCCTGAGTACACTTCTGTACTGCAGCGAGTCATGGACTCTTTGCTCACAACAGGAGAGGAAACTGAGCGCTTTCCACATGCGCTGCCTCCGACGCATCCTCGGCATCACCTGGCAGGACAAAGTTCCAAACAACACAGTCCTGGAACGTGCTGGAATCCCTAGCATGTATTCACTGCTGAAACAGAGATGCCTGCGTTGGCTCGGTCATGTTGTGAGAATGGATGATGGCCGGATCCCAAAGGATCTCCTCTATGGAGAACTCGTGCAAGGAAAGCGCCCTACAGGTAGACCACAGCTGTGATACAAGGACATCTGCAAGAGGGATCTGAAGGCCTTAGGAGTGGACCTCAACAGGTGGGAAACCCTGGCCTCTGAGCGTCCCGCTTGGAGGCAGGCTGTGCAGCATGGCCTTTCCCAGTTTGAAGAGACACTTGGCCAACAGTCTGAGGCAAAGAGGCAAAGAAGGAAGGCCCATAGCCAGGGAGACAGACCAGGGACAGACTGCACTTGCTCCCGGTGTGGAAGGGATTGTCACTCCCGAATTGACCTTTTCAGCCACACTAGACGCTGTTCCAGAACCACCATTCAGAGCGCGATACCAAAGTCTTTCGAGACTGAAGGTTGCCAACATGACATGAGAAGTATATGTTCTTGCTTTGTATGATAAATGTATCAATGAATCACAGGGCACCTAGGTTTTTTTTTTTTGGTTTTTTTAAAGGTAGACTGAAATAATACCAACCCTACTTTCATGCAATAACACCTGTCAAAAATGTATGTCCTGTTTCATTCATAACATGGTATGGACAATATTTGCTTTTTCAATAATTGTTCAGATAAATGAAACAAAGACTATCCAGCATGCATGCTGAAAAACACAATTTTTGTGACTACAAATTCCACTGTCTTGCAGGCAGTTTTGGAGACCATTTTGAACCTAAATCCACTCTGCCCTTATTATGCTGTGCAGGTCAGTAACTGTTAGAGTCAACTGTCCATATTAATGGCAGAGAGAGAGCTAAATCCCATAAACAGCTCTAGCCTGAGCACCTGATGGGAATGCGTTATAACAGTTCGTTGCATTCAGAGATCAATACAGCTTGGTGGCTACTATTGCATTGCCTGTACTGGGCAAATGTCACTCTATGTTGGAAAGCAATTGTAAGTAATTATCTTTTGGACAGCTTGAGAGACAAAGTAGGCAAGCTGAAAACTGTAATGTAACCAATGTCTGTTGCAAAGAGTGTGCAAGACCTTTTCTGCAAAGAACTATTTCTTAAGTAGATTAGGAGCTGATTTATACAATTGTAAACCTGAACCCAATTTACTTAAGTAAAAGGCCACACAGGTGCACATTCATCCATCTGTCAAAAGCTCCCATGTTCTCAAGGTCATATACAAAACCTCCACCTGTATAGTTCAGGCAGCTTAGTGTTCTGAATCATGATCATAATGGTCAAACCATTGAACCCTTTATAAGTATCACTCTTGACTATAGAAGCTGCCTGAATCATGTGAGTGGAGTTTTTATACGACCATCAGGAATATCAAGCACACATAAAAACACTGGCTCCCACTAAGGTATTATTTACCTAATTTAACAAATTCTAGTCTCACCCACAGCCCAATCCTATCCACACTTTCCTGGGAGTAAGCCCCATTGACTGTAATGGGACTTACTTCTGAGTAGACTGCATAGGATTGGGCTGCCAGTGGCCAGACTGCTGGCTTGGAGTGACACCACACAATGAGCTCTTGTAAGGGTTTAACCCAACAGAAGTGCTCCGGCACTTTGCAGAGAAACAATGGTAAATATTTAAGGGGGGGGGGGGTAGAAAAGCTGATGGCAAGGGTTGGAATGAAAGTGGAGGTAGCAAAAATGCAAAATGTTATCTGGAGCTTGTTATATTTGGTCCCTGGGGGCTTTGTGGAACTGTGACTACACCACCTTTCATATTGCAAGGATTTCAAACACTTGTGATTGTGGATTGTGCTTGAAAATGAAAATGCATAAAAGCCCAAATTTGATTACACTGCTCAAATCTCATTACTTTTTAAAAAGAGTTTTTCAAAGGCGCTGGCTCAGGGTTTTCACACTTGATGTTATCAGTTCCTAAATGAGAAAAGAGAAAAAGCAGCGAATCTACAATCTGTTGCGTGACCTCGCGAAAGCTCATAAAAATTAAAAGCCAACTCATGTTAATTACATGCAAGAGAATATGCAAGATATTAACCTGACTTCACACCTCCTTTTTGATTCCACTGTTGAAGTGTGCTGTGGAGCAGTCCTTTTCTATATAGGGACTCTGTGGGGTCCTGCCTGTAGAACAATGGCTCAGAAAATGTAGGCCGATATGTCTGGTAGCCTAGAGAGGTTCTACATTAACAAGGAGGCAAAATAAAAAATAGAAGGAAGAAAAAGGAAGCCAAGGAGCTAGAGTTCTTTCACTTGCAGTATAATCCTGTGCATGCCTACTCTGAAGTAAGTCTTGTTGAGATGAATGAAACTTCCTTCTAAGTATGTATAGGACTGCAGCCTTAGAGAACCTTCTGCTGCATCTTATTCCAAGTATGGAGAGTTCAGCTGGCAAGATTTGAACATAAACAAAGCTGTTTTATTATGTAGATAACATAGTTTTACCTCCTTTCTCACTTTCCTCCATTCTCTCTCTCCCTTGTTCATCTTTCTCCTCATGCCCTCTCCCTTTGTACCATAGTCCTCTAGGAGTGAATTTATGAGAAACAAACTGGGAAGGGCAGCTATAAGGATACAACAATTTCCCTCCCTTTTGTCCTGCCCTTCTTCAGGGTTTGCCACTTCTAGGTGCTTATTGCTGCTCATAGGGCTAATTCTGTGCTTTCACACCCTCTTGAAACCTTTCTGTCAAGTGACAGAGGATACTTGCTAACACGCTACCTTCCAGAACACAAAACATCCTGTGTCTGTTGTGTCCCTACTTCAGTCCACCACTGTGAATGTGCAGCCAGGACAGAAAAGGAATGTACTCAAGGGTTTGGCCCTACCAGTGTTCAGAGGCATTTTCCATTGTGTCATTTGAAGCCAGACAGAGTGGTCTTTTGCTCCACAGTGCTATGGGCTGGCTTCTACTAAGAAAAAATATGAGTTTCAAGCTCTTGGTACATGAAGTCATCTCTTAAACTTTGCATTCATCTTAAAAGTTAAGATCTCAGTTGTCAGACATAGGAGCCCAGGATTTGGTATCAGCAACATGGGATTTTGCAGTTAATCTTGTCTGTCTTGAACAGTAATGCTGTTGAATTAATCTGTGTTTTCATATAGGCTTCAGTTAACACAGGAAAATGCTAATTGCCTAGAAAATTGCTAGATGGATGCTTCTTTTATATTTAAAATGATGACTTTAGACTCTACATTTATGATTTAGTGGGGCATTTTAGATCTTGATTTGTCTTTTAGACAAATCTCCCCTTCAAGGAGATCAAAAGCACTAATTAGACTGATACATTTAAGTATTTAGGACTTTGGTGCAAGCTTATGATGAATACAATAAAATGTGAAAGTGACCAATAAATCCTCACTTATTAATGATCAGTTTTATTGCCGTATATGCGTGCAATACACACATGCGTGTGCACACACACAACTGAAAGCTTTCACTGGTTGTTTCCATTTTACAAAATCAGAGTTACTATAGGCATTTAATTTTATTGAAGGACAAGGAGATGAAGGACAGTCAAAAACTGGCATTCTCATTCATCAAGCAGTATTTATTTACCACCTTTCTCATAGACTCAAGGTGGTTTACATAGGCAGGCTGACCATAAACCACATTTTTTCAACTGGAGTTCTTACAAGAGTTATTCTATGAGAGAAACCCATAGAACAGTGGTTCCCAAACTGTGGGTCGCAACCAAATTTTTGGTGGGTCATGACAGTGAGAAGCTGATAAGGAAAATATATTGAGCCCTATAGAAACTAAAATGAAGCAGCACATATGTGTTTACTTGTGAGTAGGCAAACATGCCTTGATCCATTTTGAAAGGCAGGCTGAGGGGAACACAATGCAACCAGAATGTCCCAATCCGATGAACATGGAGCTCCCAAAGGCTGTGCCACCCCCCCCCCCCCCCAGTAAAAAGGATAAAAACAGAGACTTGAGTGGCTGGTAAAGTGAATTTTTATTTAGTTTTGTAAAACAAGGTGAGTCCCTATACAGCGTTGTTTTAAAAAGTGGGACCCAGTGCTAAAATGTTTGGGAACCACTGCTGTAGAACCCTCCATTTCTCCACCTGTTTCTCTTCATAGTGCAGTCACCATCCTGGCTGAAGCTCTAGCCTTCAAAGCTTCTGCAAGCTGCCCAAATTAAGCTTCATACTGGCTCTCAAGATGTTATCCATTTCTTTCCTGCTGACTCTGCCACAGTCCACAACCCAATGTACGGTGGCAGTGAAAAGGCCAATTCCATGCTAGGGATCATTAAAATGCGGATTGAGAATAAAATAGCAAATAACGCCATTGTCCAAATCAATGGTATGGCCACACCTAGAGTATTGTCTTCAGTTCTGGTCCCCACATCTTAAAAAGCACACAGTGGAACTAGAAAAGGTGCAGAAGAGAGTGACCAAAATGATTACTGGGCTGGGGCACCTCCCTTATGAGGAAAGGCTGCAGTGCTCGGGGCTCTTCAGTCTAAAAGAGGTGCCTGAGGGGGGACATGATTGAGACATAGGAAGTTATGCAGGGAGATTGATACAGTGTATAGAGGGATGTTCTTTTCTCCCTCACACAACACCAGTACCAGGGAGCATCCACTAAAATTGAGTGTTGGGAGAGTTAGAACAGACAAAAGAAAATATTTCTTGACCCAGTGTGTAATTAGTCTGTGGAACTCCTTGCCATAGGATGTGGTGATAGCATCCAGCCTAGATGCCTTTAAAATGAGATTGGACAGATTTCTGAATGAAAACTCCATCACAGGTTACAAGCCATGATGGGTATGTACAGCCTGGGATTAGCCGGTCGTTCATTACGAGGGCTGGCTGGAATTTTTTTCTGTCATCCAAATTGGCCGTGGATGGCAGTTTTTTTTGCCTACCCCAGACTGGTGAGGGAGGGAAGGTTTGTTCAGTAGGTTTCATGCTTTAAAAATTGGTCACTGCCTTAAATAAAGTAGCACAAGTTAAAGCCAATTGCAATCTGGTGCCTTTGCTGGAGGGTGTGAGCATAAATAGAATGCAAGATGCAAGTATCTTGTGGTCTTGTGTGGGCTCCCTGAGGTGTCTGGTGGGCTGCTGTGAGATACAGGAAGCTGGACTAGATGGGCCCTATGCCTGATTCAGCAGTGCTCTTCATATGTTCTTATATTAATATTGTAAAAAAAGAGACCATCTCATGAAAATATCTTCACTACACTTAAACAAACCTGAATTTTAGAGTGGAATAAAATGACAGTGGGCATAAAATCAGTGACAGAATTTCCTAGAGAAATTTCTTTGATAGATATTTCCCTAGACATTTTCTTTAAAAGACATCTTCTATCCCTTAACCATTCTTGGATTGATATCCAAACCACCCTGTTCTGTCTTCTACAATTGAACTCATTGACTATTGTAAGGGACTACACATCATATTGTCTACTGATCAGCTGATTTGAGGTTGGATTTGAAATATAAAGTAGACATCTTGTGGCATTGGATAGATCCAGAACCATGACAATTTTACACTGTTAGCCAGAAAGTGTTCAAATCAACAATATTCCAACTTAATGGAATGTGTTATGAGAATATCAGTTCATCAAACGGAATAACATTAAAAATAAAATTTCAGTCCTCTAATTTTTCCTTTTTAAGCTATCTCCTTTCTCCACACTATAGCTCCTCTTTTGTGTCGCTTTTTGTCATGTCTTACTCTCGGTTTTGCACAAGTTTACATACTACAAGTAATGATATTGCCAACATTCATATTTACCTGGTTCAGATGTGAATTTGTACAATTCATGATACTCAGTTATATAATGTGAAGTATCATTTCCCTGAGAAGGTCTCTGGTTCAGAAAATTGAATTTTCCTCATGCACTGTGTTTAGTAGACCAGGTGCTTAAAGGCAGCTGTTTTGTGAATGGGAATGCTGAAGTTTTAATCATGTTAACTGCTTACTCTCAGTGAAACTCCCATTGAATGCTGTGAACTGCCCAACTAATTCAGGGCCCAATCCTTTCCAATTTTTCAGCCATGCCAATGGAGTGTGCACTGCATCCTGTGGTGTGGGGGTAGTCACAGAGGCCTCGTCAAGGTATGGGAACAGTTGTTCCCTTACCTCAGGGCTGCATTGTGGCTGCACCAGTGCTGGAAAGTTGGATAGGATTGGGCCCTCAGTTAGTAAAATCCAGCCAACTTTAATCAGCTTGGCTCCCTTCAGTCCCAAGTCAGCAACTCCAGTTAACAGAATCACAGTGCAAGCCTATCAGGTCTACTCAGAAGTCAGTCCCACTGTGTTCAATGGGGTTTACTCCCAGGAAAGTGAGACTGCAACCTTAATTTTACTAACCAGAAGCCTTGGGATACTTCCAAAGGCATTAACGGCATTAACTCAGGGTCCCGGCAGCTCCACAGAGGGATCCCACCAGATCCTGCACCTCCCACGCTATCGTGGGAGGCTCCTCGGGAGAAGGGGACGTTCGTCCCCTTCCCCTGAGTAAGGGAAGCAGCCCGCAAATGGGGCTACTCACTTTAGTGGTGACCTTTTGGTCGCCGCTAAAGTAAAGGCGCTCATGTAGGGTGAGCAGCCCTGCCCGAGCGCCTTGGATCCTGCAGAGCTTGGCTCCATGGATCTGCTTCTCCCCCTCCCCGACACGCCTCCCCCACACCCCCAGCCACGCCTCCCTCCTCCCCGGAATGCCTCCCCCACACCCCCGACCATGACCCCATCTCCTGTTCTGGAGCCTGGCGGTCCAGGGGACCGCCGAGCTGCGGAACCCAGGGAACCGCCGAGCCGCGGAACCGAGCCGGCTCAGCACCGGCCGGAGTTGGGCTAGCTCCAGCGGGAGCCCCGCAAACGTGCCTTGCGACTGTGGTCTGCGGCGCAGAGCCACAGGATCTAAATCTGTGTTTGAGGTTAAAACACAGAGAGAGGCTTTATCTGGTCATTGGCTCAGTATTGTTCAGCAGCTGAGCAGGTTGAGGTTCTTTGACTAAGAGCTACTGTTGGTTTCATATTTTAGGCCAGTGTTACTCAAACTGTGGGTCGGACCCACTAGGTGGGTTGTGAGCCAATTTCAGGTGGGTCCCCTTTCATTTCAAAATTTCATTTTTAATGCTTGATGCTACCATGGTATGTGACTGCATTTGGGGAAATGTTACAGACCTGTATTCTTAACAAGCTACTATGTAAATTTTTTTAACAATGATAGTCAATGGGACTTACTCCTGGGTAAGGGTGCGTAGAATTGCAGCCTAGGATTGTTAAAAATGTTCCTGCTTAATGATGTCACTTCTGGTCATGACATCACTTTCGGTGGGTCCTGACAGATTCTCATTCTAAAAAGTGGGTCCCAGTGCTAAATGTGTGAGAACCACTGTTTTAGGCAATCATACTGTATAAGGTATTTTGGGTATTTTAAGATTGCATTGTTGAAAATGCAGAGATGAGAGAGGAAATATCTGAAGGAGAGGTTTCTATCAAAATGAGAGGATTACCAGTGTCTGTGATTTTCGTGATTGATATTTTCTCTTGGCATGGTGTGAATACCTGATCTTGTTTTGAAGAGCTGATTCCAACTGTGAAAGCTGGCAACACCAAGCTGGCTCCAAACTGAGCCAAATAAACTTCGTTCATCTCTGTTAGCTTGCTTATCTCCTCCTCTTGCTTCAGTCTCTGTGCTTCCCGCTGCACCACTCAGTAGCACAGCTAGAGGGAGTGCGAAGCACTAGGTTTTGCAGACGCCTGAACGTACCATGCAAGGGTCCCTTCCCCCTCCCTTTTTGAGCCATTCGAAGCAGTGAGAGTAAAACTGAGGTCAGTGCCTCTGAAGAGGAGAGAGGGAGGCCCCTTGCACGCCTGCAAAACTTAGTACTCTGCACCCCCTATAGCTACGCTACTGGTGCCACTGATTTATCTGGAACAGCATCCCCACTTCTATTCATCATGTCACCTCCTGTTCCTCCTTTAAGTCAAAGTCCTGCCTTAGCAAAGTCTCCCGAGCTATTCCTAGTCCCCATCCTGTGCATTCATCCAGCACCACCTGGTTTTCCATGGTCTGATCCCTAAACACATTTTTGTATCTTTGATCTGTCCCTTGTCCTATTTAAATTGTAAGCCTTCTGGGCAAGGATCTTGACAGTTTAACATTCTATACCACACTTAAAATATCAGTAGAGCTGAATAATATATTTCAGAGTAGCAGAAACAGCAATGGGTTTGTATGTGGCATCTTTCTTCTAGACATGTTTATTACCATCAACAATATACATGCACTTAATGGTACTCTTGCCTTTGCCCATCTCCGGGGAATTTGCTGTGGTTTTGTTATTAAAGAGGCCAGGGTTTTTATTCACAATTCTTCCAATGGCTTGCTCTGTGATTTAAGCCAAATGACTTTAAAAGAATCTGCTTCAGGTTTCCCATCTGTAACAAGAAAAGCACGGAGACCATGTGCCAGTGAATTCAACTGCTCCTTCCATCTTCAGCGAGAGTTTGCTTTCTCATTTGGTTCTGCCAGTTATGCAAATTTACAGCTGTGGCCAAACAACGGGATGGGATTTCTACTCTATAACAGACAGATTTTCATTGTTGCCAGATTTTTTGAATCACCTCAGTCTAATGCATGTTAACAAGATATGTCTGATACTGTAGCATGAAATAAAGAATAAATAACATGGGGGGGGGAAACTCCTCAAACAACATGATTCAATATCTCTGCATAATTGATTGTTATGAAGGAATTCAAAAGGCTCTGGAAATAAAGAGAAAAGAGGTGTGGCATGAATTGCAAACCAAACCCTTGAAAAAGATTGGACTTGAAGTATACAGGAGATCTCCATTTTAAGGAAGAACATTATCATACCTGAGACATAAAACAAGGGGTATTTTGAGCTGAAGATGCTTCTTTTCCAAGGTTTCGCAAAAAGCAACAAAACTGAGAAAAAAATTCTGATTGGCTATATAGCATTATGACATCATCCCATCCACTATATTAGAAGTTCTCAAATTGGGGCGTTGTGATGCCCCAGCCTGAGGAGCTCTTTCTTTGCCCTTTTAAAGGGTAGAGGGGAGAATGCAGTGACATGATCCCCAGGATCGCACTGCTGCCATCCGCTATGGGCAGGTGCTTTGTTTTACTTGCCGGTATCAGCAGCAGCCTCCTGGGGGGGCGGGGAGCCCTGCAGAAGCCTCTGCAGGGCTCTCCAAGCCTCAGAATCTAAAAATCAAACCAGAAGTGGGGTGCAATCTTTTTTTTAGATTTTCCAAGGCTTGGGGAGCCCTGCGGAGGCTTCCTGTATCCACGGGAAGCTACTGCTGATACCGGTGAGTAAAACAAAGTCCCTTTCACTCCTGGCAGTGGCGTGATCCTAGGGATCATGTCGCTGCATTCCACTTTTCCCCGCAAAGATTTAGTGCGACTCCCAAGCTCCCGTAGAGTTTCGGAACCACAGCACTATATAAATGTTGATTACCCTAATAACCCATTTGACTGATACAAGTTGCATGGACAGCATTTTCAATTAGTGACATGGTCGCATAGCCAAATATGATTGGGTACATGGTATGGTGACTATCCTATTTACTAAAGGGTTTCCAATTGACTGGGATCAGTGAAGTTACTATTCCAAGAAGAAGAACCACCAGAAATTAAAGGAATAGATGGATGCCATGGGGGCAGCAGATGGAGCAAAGGACGGCAAAGAACAGGAATGAAAAAGTTTGCACCACACAGTTGGGGTCTTGGAGGGAAGAAATAGTTCCTTGTTCCCAAAAGAATGATGTTTAATCCCCAAATCAACATTCACTGCATTTGGTGCAGTGGTTTATGCTACAAGTTTTATAGGAGATGGAATGTGAACTTTCATCTTACATTCTCGTTATTTTGAAACTGTCATAAATGAGGTTAATTTTGGTTTAGTACAAAACCAAGTGTATAGTGCTAAAGGCCTTTCGCTTTTAGCGACACTTGCAGAATTACAGAGTGTGAAATGTAATTTTTCCTCTTCCTAGCCCCTTTTGTGTGAAACCAGCAAAAAAAGGCACAATTCCTCAATTTCAAGCTTTTTACACAGTGCCTATTACCATATTTAGGAATAATTGCTCTTCCTAGACGTGATTGAACATACAAATACCTGCAGGCTGGCAGAAACTCCAGTAGCATATTTATTTCAAGCAAAAGGAACCAGAGACGCAATGGGGCAATATTGAATTCAGACAAGAAAGAAAAGTAACATCATATAAAATGTCAACTGCCATCTTTTTGCTGCTTCAGTACAGTCACTTCATATATTCTGACTCTCCGTTAACTTTCAGACTCCCAATTTGAATTATTGAATTGGGAGAATTCAGGCTCTCAATCAAGTGATTGATATTTAATATAAACTTAAGGGAAGTTTCTCAACCGTCCTAGACAATGTGACACCTGAAATTGCAACAGGAAACCACAATAGACTGCTAGTGCAACCCTATGCATGTCTATTCAGAAGTCCCATTGAGTTTGAGGCGATTTCTCCCAGGTACATGTGCATAGGACTGCAGCCTCAGAGCATGATCCATAATGGTGATCCACCATTAGTTCTCCTCGTATGTGCCACCATACTCCAAATATACATGGCAGCTGGGTGCCATGATGCTTACAAGCCAGTTAACTATCACTGCTGCTGCCTCATTCCTTACCAAATTCTTTTAAAGCTGCTCTCACCAATCCCAGGTTTTCCCAGGCAGGAACAGGCAGCACTGGTAGTTACCATCTGGCACATAAGTTTGGTATTCGTCCCAACTCAGCTGCCTGTGAAATGTGAAGTTTGTATCAGAAAAACAGTGCATTGTTGTGGGTTGCACACTTACAAAACAATGTTAAATGCGTGTGCAGGCTGAGGAGTTTCTGAGTTGAACCTGTCAACTCTACCTCTCTTGTCAAGAGACTATTGATCTTAAAGACACTCTCTTTGCTTTATGCTTCTGCAGGTAATTGCTAGGTATCATTAGAACTTTGCCCACCTGCCATTCTACCCTTTAAGAGTCTTTCAACTCCGTCTGCCAATGTTAATGACATATGGGATGGTGGACTGACATACCCTAGAGCTTATATCTTGTATCTTACCCACATTTGCTCGGAACATAATATGAAAATTTAGCCCAAGACATTAGCATGTCAAGCAAATCCATCCAGATCAATTTTGATGTGAAAGGAAGATTCTCGTCCCCTTCGTAAACCTAGCTTATGCCTATTAGCCTGTTAGCTATTAGCCTATTAGCCTGTTTCCATTGATTTTCAGTCAGACTCCTTCTGAAATGTTCAATCTGTTGTAAGTTGCCAGTCCTTTCTGGCAAGATAGCCATACTCCCTCCCGCTCACCTCAAGGTAAGGACGTGGCTATGAGGAGGTTGAAACTACTTTATTCAAACTTTCTCTGTAAGAACAGAGAGACCAGAAGTAGTAGTTCAGATTTCTACTGGCCAGCAGATTATTAAAACTTTCTTTTTAAAAGGCATTTGCATTTTAATAGTATAGATTGAGGTATTCATAACGAAGCCATTTTTAAGAAATGTAGTCTGTTATAAATACATTAACCTCACTGATATTTCTTCATGAAATTATGAAGTATTTAAAAATTTGTTTCAAATCAACTGAGCCGAAACAGTGCGCCTTTTAATTTTCTTTTGCTTAAAAAATGATTTCCACCATAGTACTTCTGCCCAGATGGCTTTGTTACCTTACTCAACTGGAGCTTTTCTTATAGCTCTCTAGTAGCCCATCTGGCCAGGTTATTATTCTTTTGTCACAAAGGAAGTAACAAAATTCTTTCTGAGGGACAGGAAGGATAATGAAAAGAAAAAGCTGGCATTACCCTTAATTACCATGTACTTCTAACCAAATGTTCTATAAAGTCTCCTAGCATAAAGGGAGATAGTACATACATATGCATGTGTTATTTATATTATATATTAATGTATTATTCAATACTGCTTTAGTCCTTCTCAGTAAAGGGATAATAATAACCCACTCCAAAGCTGGTCAGATTCATGTGACGCAGACAGATGACATATACATCCCTTTGCACCCATGCCATGCAGTGAAGCAGTCTGATGAACCAATGCCTCTATAATGCCCCAACACAGTATCACTACAAACAATGTGATCACCACGTAAGGCCTTGAGAGACTTGCAGGCCCATGGACAGGGCATGACTAAAGGACAGTGAAGTGCAGACATTTGTTAGTATCTACATCAACAACATCAGAACCTCTCCACCATCAACGAAGCACTGTGCAGAGAAAACATGATTGCTAATTCAAAGTACAATACTATAGCCAATGTACAAATTGGTAAGACAAACAAATCTAGACACTCTATAGCACACATCCCAAACTATGGCACCTAGATATCTCCACCACCAGGAACGTGAATCCAAAAAGTTATCCAAACAGAGAAAGGGACATTACACACAATATTGGGAAGTACAGAGGGCACCAAGCAAACAGGCCAGTCAATCCTACATAATTCCATGTGCAGTGACACAGCTGATGGGGTGCATGCTGCATCTTGCAGGGAGAGTTTTGTGCCAATGTGTTGTGGCTTGCCGTTTCTACTTTCTTCACCCTCACTGCTAATGTTCGCTCACCAATGGAATTGCTGCTTCCCAAGTATATACAGCACATGCACACATAGAATGGCAGTGGTAGCCATGCATGCAACTGATTTTAAAGGTAAATATGTCAATTTATAAAGTTTTGAGTGATGGATGTATTCGGAAATTATATTTCTCATGTACAAAATGTGAGCATCTCAGTTGAAGGTTTTCATATTGTAATGTGCTGTTGCCAACATCATACAGAAATCTGTGACTGTCATACTGGGATTTTTAGTTTGCCACTACACAAGAATACAGGGCATTCATGAAAGCCCATATTAGCACCACCACCACCTGGAATAAAAAATGGCAGTATTTCAGCACAGTTACTACAATGATTTGCTTCCTGCTGTAACTTACTGAAAATTACAAGAATTAAAACGGTGGCAGTACAAACAAGCAGCCCACCATTATTCCTGCTGTGACTTGGAAATGTTTAAGCAGCATGTAATTTACAGAGAGGAATTCTGCAGGGGAGCTTGAAATAATACTGGTGAAATACTTACGCTACGGTAAAGCAAGGACAAAACAACAGCATCCAGTCCTTTGTGTTATACTGGCTGAAGCAAACAGGACCACACTACTTTTCATAAAGACCTTCAAAGCAGTGTTCAATGATAAACAATTTAAAACCCCATTAAAAAAAAACAAAACCCAGTAATCCCGTTTCTTCACTTACAGCCCAAACCTATGTGGCTGCCTCAGTAAGAGCACAGTAAGATGGCACAATGCAGCCAAATCCAACCTACCATCCTGGTGGAGAGGCCATCAAGAGGGGTAAGAAGCGAAGGACTTATCTGAGCATCCCAGCTGCTTGCATGGGACTGCCCCATGGGACTCCCCAGAGCTATGCCAGCAATGTTGCTGGTGTAGTACCATGGAGCTGTTGGGGTGTGTGTGTGTGTCTGGCCTGGGAAGGCAGGTTTGAATGTGGCGGCCACCAACTCTGCCTCATCCTGCCCCTGTTCCACCCTGCTCTCTGCCCTTCTCTACTCTCTGTTGGTGGCATTGTACCAGTGGCTAGTCTGTGCTTCATTGCTGGTGACATGCGGCCTTCTGGCGCCTGCACTGGCCTCTGTGCAGCCGCTGGTGGTGAAGGGGCCTTTGTGCGCTGATGTACCTTGTGGCACGCCAGAGTTTCCCAAGCATAAGATTGGGCCATTACAGTGTGTGTGTGAAAGAAATTTGAAATATTGAAGAGCAGTATGAAATTAGAAGATATAACAGTATTTTGGTTAAAGTGTATGTTCCATGTGTCAAATGTGTGTTGTGATGTTTTCACACACACACATACACACACACACACACACACACACACACACACACACACACACACACACACAGAGTTGAAAATTCCAATAAAATAATCAGGATGAGCAGTTCAGTATTGGGCTGTTAGGCACTAATCCTAATTAAATTCTCCAGTGCTGATGCAGCTGTTTCAATGCAGTGCAAGTTGCATCCTGCTGTGGGGAGACAGTTAAAGTAAGGGAACATCCGTTGCCTTGCTTTGGGTAAACCTTCACTTCTCCAATGAGCCTCATCAGATCTATGACAGATATTTGGCTGGAAAATGTCTGAGGAGAGGGAAGGGCAGAGGAAACAGAGATAGGATAGGAAACACGCATCCCACTCCTGATCCACCTCCTGCCCTCCCCTTGTTCTGCACATTGCCCACCTCGTTCTGCTTCCATTACCCGCCCCCTGCACTGGTTTGTGTTCATTGGAGCAGGTTGCTGGCTGAGGCAGCTTGCTGCCACTGCCATTTGCGGCAGTATTTTTAGAATGGCCACCGGCATTGTATGCAGTGTGACTTCATAAAGGCATGTATGCTGTTGTACACGCCTTTTTGGCACTGTGTGTGGCCTATAAGATTGGACCATTGGTTTTGTAAGTGCACATTGAAATTTGTCTGTAAGCTGCCACTTCTTTGTTGTTAAAACTTCCCAGTGAACAAGACAGCTCAGTATCTGTACAATGGTGCTCCAGCCTTTGTGAGCTTCTTTTATCAGAGCTCTGTTTATCACAGTGTAATTTCTCACTATTAAGTACAGGACAATTTTTTCAAAACGTGTCTATTTTTCTTTGTTTTTTTTTGAACAAAAGAATGCCCATGACTGGTGGTGGCAATGTTCTACTTTGAAAGCAAAAGATCTCTTTTCCTCTCGCCTGTGAAGCTCATGAAAGTGGTCTTCCCCTGATACAGTTGATGGACAAAGAAGAAAGAATACAGCTCAAAGAAGACGGGAGCCAGTCAAGCTGTTGGATTCAAATGTGAGAAACCAAATCTCTGTTGAGCTATGAAGCTCACTGGCTGCTCTTTAGCGGGTCACCATCTGCCAGCCTGACCTATCACAGAAGTTTGTGTTTGAACTCCATGGAAAGTAGGTGGATACAAATCAGTAAATAAAATAAACATAACGTAGCTCTTAACACTCCATCGAGCCACTGAAAGATTTAGCAATCATTAGTGGGCACTTGGTGTGTGATGATGAAACCATTATCTTCATGGATCATTATTTGACAGAGAAATGCCTTTGATAGCATCACTGTTTCTCTCCCTCACAGGGGCAGACATTGTGTACCTGAATGCCAAACACATCCTGCACTGATGAAGCCTTTAGGGATTTGTATTACCGGGAAGAACAGCTCAAAATACTACAAAGGCTTTCTTTGCAGTAGTCACCCTGTCAACCACAGCACATCTTCTGAGAACTCATGATGTTCTCCAAGTGACACGTGATGTTCTTCCACTCGCCCATCATAAGTTCTTATCCAGTATTTATCACATACTGGATAAGACTGAAAGTTAAATATTCCAGGACATAGCAGATCACAAATCTTACCAGGTATGCATTTGCATTCTGAAGATACAAATGCCAAACAACATTGTGGTCACCTTCTAGAACAATGGTTCTCAAACATTTTAGCACTTTTTAAAATAACCCACTGGAAGTGATGTCATCAAACAGGAAACTGTTTAACAATCCTAGGCTGCAATCCTACCCACAGTTACATGGGGGTGAGCCCTACTGACTATCATTGTTAAAAGCATACGTATAGTACTGCCTGTTCAAAGTATGGATCTGTCACATTTTCCCAAATGCAGTCACATCCCATAGTAGCATCAAATCTAATAGATTAAAAATAAAATATACATTGAAAGGAACGTGGACCCACCTGAAATTGGCTCACAACCCACCAAGTGGTTCCTGACCCTCAGTTTGAGAACCACTGTTCTAGAAGACATAGCATATAAAAATGGAAGGTGACACTTTAACTAAGAAGGTGACACGGGCGGCCAAGAGAGACTAGAAGGTGATACGGGAGGCCGAGAGAGACTATGAAGAACACATGGCCAGCAACATTAAGGGGAATAATAAAAGCTTCTTCAAATACGTTAGAAGCAGGAAATCTGCCAGAGAAGTGGTTGGCCCTCTCAATGGTGAGGGAGGGAAAGGGGAGATAAAAGGAGACTTAGAGGTAGCAGAGAAATTAAATGAGTTCTTTGCATCTGTCTTCACGGCAGAAGACCTCAAGCAGTTACCGCTGCCTGAACAGCCCCTTCTGACCAAGGAATTAAGTAGGATAGAAGTTAAAAGAGAAGACATTTCAGACCTAATTGATAAAGATCAATAAGTCATTGGGCCCAGATGGCATCCACCCAAGGAATTGAATTAAGGAATTGAAGAATGAAGTTGCTGATCTCTGGACTAAAATATGCAACTTACCCCTTAAAACGGCCATGGTGCGAGAAGATTGGAGGATAGTAAATGTCACACTGATCTTTAAAAAGGGAAGGAGAAGGAACCCGGGAAACTATAGGCTGGTCAGCCTATCATCCATTCCAGGTAAAATACCTCATCAAAGATAGAAATTCAAAACACATAGGCAAACAAACCTTGCTGAGGGAGAGTCAGCATGGCTTCTGTAAGGGTAAGTCTTGCCTCACAAACCTTATAGAATTCTTTGAAAAGGTCAACAGGCATGTGGATGCGGGAGAACCCGTGGACATTATATACCTGGACTTTCAGAAGGCATTCGACACAGTCCCTCACCAAAGGCTACTGAAAAAACTCCACAGTCAGGGAATTGGAGAGCAGGTCCTCTCATGGATTGGGAACTGGTTGAAGAACAGGAAACAGAGAGTGGGTGTCAATGGACAATTTTCACAATGGAGAGAGGTGAAAAGCGGTGTGCCCAAAGGATCTGTCCTGGGACCGGTGCTTTTCAACCTGTTCATAAAAGACCTGGAGACAGGGTTGAGCAGTAAGGTGGTTAAATTTGCAGGCAACACCAAACTTTTCTGAGTGGTGAAGACCAGAAGTGATTGTGAGGAGCTCCAGAAGGATCTCTCCAAACTGGCAGCATTTTGGGCAGCAAAATGTAAGCACATAGGGGCAAAAAATCAAAATTTCACATATAGGCTAATGGGTTCTGAGCTGTCGGAGACAGATCAGGGGAGAGAACTTGGGGTGGTGGTGGACAAGTCGATGAAAGTGTCGACCCAATGTGCAGCAGCAGTGAAGAAGGTCAATTCTATGCTTGGGATCATTAGGAAAGGTATTGAGAACAAAATGGCTAATATTATAATGCTGTTGTACAAGTCAATGGTAAGGGTACACCTGGAGTATTGTGTCCAGTTCTGGTCGCCGCATCTCAAAAAAGACATAGTGGAAATGGAAAAGGTGCAAAAGAGAGCTATGGCGTTTGGGCTTCTTCAGCCTAGAAAAGAGGCGCCTGAGGGGGGACATGATTGAGGCATACAAAATTATGCAGGCGATAGACAGAGTGGATAGGGAGATGCTCTTTACACTCTCACAAAACACCAGTAGCATCATTAGGATTCACATCACCAGGTGCGGGAGGCCTGCACATCACCCCATGCAGTGGGCGGGGCAACGCCCCAGGTGGTGGGCGTGGTGATGTACCATGCCCCACCCCACTGGTTTTTTGGCTGTACCTTTCGTTAGAACACTGCATTCTGCATGAAATTACACATTGATTGATATATAAAATGATGGTCTTATTCCTCCAAACTCTGATTTTAGTGATTTTGAAAACTTGTAGAGTCACACACACACACTCCCCGTGTCAACTTACTAACACCTTATTGCAGCAGTTCTCAAACTTTTAGCACTGGGACCCACTTTTTAGAATGACAATCTGTCCAGGGCCCATTAGAAGTGATCTCATGACATCATCAAGCAAATTAAAATAAATAATTATAAGTAATTTAATTAAAATAAAAGAAATAATTAAATAAGGGGGAACCAGTCCTGTTCCACCAAGTGAATCTACTCTGAAGAAGTCCTATTGTAGTCAATGGGGTTTACTCTCAGGAAAGTGTGGGTAGGATTGCAGCCTGTGAGCCCAATCCTATGCATGTCTACTCTGAAGTAAGTCCAATAGTGGTCAATGGGGCTTACTCTCAGGAAAGTTTGGGTAGAATTGCAGCCTGTGAGATCAAGCCTATGCATGTCTACTCAGAAGTAAGTCCCATAGTGGTCAATGGAGCTTACCCTGTAGCCTGCCTGCAATAACACCCCCCCCCCCAAAAAAAAAGAATCAGTGAGATTTCTAGCCCTCCCCAGTGCCCAGTGTAAAGTTCTTCTATTTCAGGCATATCAAGATAAAGACCCTCCTGGCTTTACAAGTGCAAAATAGAAAACATGCCCCTTACCAGTTCAAGCCTCTTTTTTGTCCTTTATAGTGGGGGGAAGGCTGCTTTCTGGAGCATTTGTTGTGCTTCAACTCCATTGGATCGGGACCATTCTGGTGTCCTCACATTCCCCTTTGCCTGGCCTGACCACCAGCCAAGGTATGTCTGCCTACTCACGAGTAAACATGACTGTGAGGCTGCTTTGCTTTCCATAGGGCTCAATAGACTCACAACTGGGAGGGGAGACCTCCTTCTCGGCTGTTTTGGGGGCTGCATTCATTGGATCAGGACTATTCTGATATTGTTTGGAATCCTCTCAGCCTGCCCTTTCCGATGGACTAAGGCAAGTTCGCCTACTCGCGAGTAAACGTAGCCATGTGGCTTGTTTCGGGTTCAGACTTGCAGCTGGGAGGAAAGGACCTTCTCAGGTGTTTTCTTGGGACTGCATTCATTGGATTGGGACCATTCTGGTCTCATTGGATTCCTCTCAGCCTGCCCTTTCCAACAGACTATGGCAAGTACACCTATTCGCAAGTAAATGTGCGATGCGGCTCCCTTTCACTTTCCATAGGGATCCATTCATTTTTTCTTTCCAGTGTTTTGGCCATACCTTTTGAAGGAAAGGAGCTATTTCAATTCTGCTTTTTGCATTGCATTCTGCCGGACATTCTGCATCCAGTGGTTTATGGCATGATGGGGCAGCTCCTAATGCAGCAATTTTAGCGTGTCAACCCCTGGCACGTCACCCCCTGACGCATCATCCAGTGCGGCCCGCACCCCCCCTACCTCCCTAGCGATGCCACTGGCCTGAGGGGGGACATGATTGAGACATACAAAATTATGCACAGGAAGGATAGAGTGGATAGAGAGATGTTCTTTACTCTCTCACATAACACCAGAACCAGGGGACATCCACTAAAATTGAGTGTTGGGAGAGTTAGAACAGACAAAAGAAAATATTTCTTTACTCAGCATGTGGTTGGTCTGTGGAACTCCTTGCCACAGGATGTGGTGATGGTGTCTGGTGTGGATGCCTTTAAAAGGGGATTGGACAAATTTCTGGAGGAAAAATTCATTATGGGTTACAAGCTATGATGTGTATGTGCAAGCCCCTGATTTTAAAAATGGGCTATGTCAGAATGCCAGATGTAAGGGAGGGCACCAGGATGCAGGTCTCTTGTTATCTGGTGTGCTCCTTGGGGCATTTGGTGGGCCGCTGTGAGATACAGCAAGCTGAACTAGATGGGCCTATGACCTGATTCCAGGGGGGCTATTCTTATGTTCTTAGGAGCAAAATCCAAATATCTCCATCTTAATGTGTTGCACACATTTCAAAGTCACAAATTTTAAAACGAGTTTCAATCAAACCTGAATTTGGATTTGAATGAAATATGTAAATATTGACCTTGGTGGATCCCTCAGTCTGATAAGCCAAGTCAACTGAACATTGTGTATTCCACTGATACTTTTTGCTTAATCCAGACAAATGACAGGTTGTCCAAAAGCCAGAAGTCATTTTCACCTGAATTAGATTCAATTTAAAAAATAAATAAAATTCTGACTGATATGATTAAATGATGTTTTATTCTAGACTGTCTCACTGAGCAGACGTATGCACAGAGAGCAATTATCGTGTCCCTTAAATGTCCTTTACCTTGTTTAGTTTTTGACATTGAAAGTCATTTTTTTTCCCCTGGTGTGCCAGCAGAGTGGTTGAAAATGTTGTTAAAGCAATAAATAGTGATGGTAGCATTTGTTTCATTGTGCACAAGCATGAAATGCTATAAAAAACAAACTTTACAGGGAACGAACAGAATACCTAGCATGAAGCTGACCAGGTAAGTGCCATGTACATTAATGGATATCACTTCTAGCAGAAGAGGTCGGTCAATCTGTTGCAGCAAAAAAAACAAGAGTGCTGTATCTTCTGAAAGGCTAACACACTTATGGCACCATAAACATTCATAGACTATAATCCACTACCTCGGATGCATTCTGATGGTGCATCAGACATAAGATTCTTATTAATAGATAGATTACTGCAATTTTGCATATTAGGGTTGCACACTACACTGCTAGAATACCCGCAAGTATTGCTACAGGTATTTCAACATGTATCAGAATCCAGTTGGGATTATTACAAGCTCTTTCCTCCATCACAGCAATAAAAGTTACACTCACTGTTTTTATGGCACTGAATAATGAGCCTCCACAGTGACTTTTGTAGAACTGGCAGATGGGCAACAACTCATGATCTCTAGTCTACAAAATGTCACTTTTAGTTCCGTGCAAGCAGAACAGTCATAGCAGAATTCATCATGTGCGGCTGTCTCTTATTTTGCAAATAAAGCAAAGTTTAGTTAGAAAAGGACACTGACTATGGAAGCGTACTCATCAGTCTTTTCTTCCAGTGGGCAGCTTGGGGGGCATTATGACCTTTAGTCAGGGTGATAGAGTAAACAGAGTGTGGGATGAGTTGAGCTGAATTCAAAATTGTTGCTCAGTCTAGGTCTTTAGGTAGAAACAGCCCGATACTAACTAAATTCACTTGTGGTGATTCAGTGGCACCAGCATAGGGTGCGCTGTATGCCATGAGAGAATTTTGGCTCCCAAAGGTCTCCTTGGGGCAAGGGGGCAATTGTTCCCTTGCCCCAAATATTGCTGGCACTAGTCTGAATTGATTCCTGCAGGTGGATTGGGCCCAGGAAGGGGGATAGGATATGGTGATGCTGGCACCACCAATGCCGCCCCCTGGGCTCAATCTGGCCACCCCTGCCCCTGTCATCACTCTCCCCTGCCCCATTCCACCCTGTCCTGTTCTCTCCCTGTCCCAACACCAGACTTACTTGGTCCAGTAGGCATCCTTTGCTCTACCAGCAAGTGTTGGAAGGCTCCGTCCTTCCCACTGGCACCCTGGCTAGTAGCACTGTTGCACTTTACAGCACCTTTGCAACAGCATACACCAGTGGAATGCATGGTCCAGTGGCTCAGTGATTCATAACAGTAGAGCTATCGTGAAGGTCGCTGATAGTGACCTTCACTCACGCCATCTCCACTCCATCCCTATGGAACCCAAGCCAAGTATCCAGGCTAGGTTCTCTGGCTAGGTTGCCATTTTGTCATATCAGACATTAACAGTTACATTTCCTGATGAAAGAAACAAGGCCCAAGACAGCTGGGGCTTCTTTACTCATTCCTGCCTTGCATTCTCCTCCCTTACTTATGGGCAGCATGTCTGGAGTTCTGCTCAGCATAGCAGGGAGGGAAGTGAATAGATGACAATGCCAAGGAGGGAACAGGGAGAAGGAGCTGGGCTGCTTTGCCTTCCATTGGTAGGGGAGATTTAAAAGTCAATTTGCCTGTCAGGTTTATCTGTCTGTAGACCAGATAAAAAAGTGATTGTCCTAACTGATTCTACAATATCATTTGAAAGATGATGTGCATCAAATATGAGGACATGCTAAATTACTGTTTGTTAATTATTCCCCTGCCCTGACACCAAGAAATCACAGTCACAAAGAAACTGCATTCCTAATACTAGCTTCCCTGTGAAATTTGTAATCCTATGCAAAGTAAAGTGGACATGGAATGAAATATTGTCTTGTATTTAATGGCCTCAACATATGTAAGGCTGTATGTCTATCCAGGCAGCTAGTCTCACATCCAACTCCACAAGTTTGATTAACAACTAATCTGGAATGTTATCAAAATCACAAAGGGGACGTCAAACAATTTCTAATGCCGAGAATTAAGTACTTTGGTCTCCAGGATAGCAAATTCAAAGTTAAACAGGAGTGATAGGATACACTGAACACAAAGTGCTTGGTCAGGCCTTCTAGACTGCTATTTCAGCACTGCAGACCGCAGTTTCAAAGAAAGGCTTATCTGCTTCTAACAAGACCTGTCTTAAGCAAGGATAGGTATTCTAGCTAGGGCCTGAGAGATCCACAGAAGGAAAGGCAGTTCCTCATGCAGACACTAGAGGGCAGTATACTAAATAACATAATGCTGAATTAGGCTGGAAATTGGACTGTTCATGAAGTTGCACCAGGAGTTTGCTGAATGATGAGCTGGATGGAGACTTGGGGGAAGGGGAGAAAACCAGGGACCGCAGCCAGGTAGAGCCAGCGAAATTAAAAAGGAAAACAAAACGCTGGTGGGGCAGTAGCAGGTGGGGCAGCAACGGAGGGATGGGTAGGGAGGGCAGTGAGCTCAGGGGGCAGAGGGAAGCAGCCTGCCCTCCCCCCAACACATGAGGCTCTGAGGCTTGGAAAAAGCCTCGCAGAAGCGCCTTTTTTAAAAAAGTGAAACATGCGCAGGGGCGCAACTTCAGCGCCCCTCCCCAGGCTGTCTGGCCTCAGCCCCTGGGGCTTTTGCCCTGTTTGCCCCATAGCTAGGTCCGCCAGTGACCTTAGGACTGACGTCTAAATAAAGTCAAGCTGAAATGACCTCCTGACTTTGCAGCCCTGTTTGTGGGCTACGTAAATTCTTCACACCAGGGGAAACGGTTAAAAAGAAGTGAACGTGTTTTCGGCATGACTGTGCAGCCGTACAGTCGCACCTTTTCTTCCCAACACACATCCCGACTCCCCTCCACAGCACCTGGCATTTAAGTGGCTGCACAGCTTAATGGCAGTGGCAATGCTCCAAAATGAATCTGTTCACAGTTTGAAAACATTTCGTCCCCAACCAACTCTTGCGAACAAACGTACAGCACTTCCTAATCGAACGCTCGCCGTCAAATACACGGTGTACTGGTTGCTAAAAGAAAGTGGAGTTTTAATGCTTTGGCAGAATTTGGCCCAGTCAAGCCATTCTGTCTTCAGACACATTGCATGCATTATCATGTACCAGATGGTTTGCATTAAATAAGAGGGCTGTTTAAATTTTTAATTGACTGAAGTCTATTACCTTCACTCTTTCTGGGAGCCTGTGCAAATTTTTTTTTATATATAATCACAGTGATAATAGGCAGCAAAAAATTAGTTTAATCATCAATGCATGCACCTGGAAGTGCCTATGGTTTAGTATGGCCCTAATTCAATGTTATGCTGATGTACTACTACTATATTGGTTTTCATACAATTACAATCAAACAAAATGGTCAATGAGATTCTGAATAACCATGTGGGCTTTTGCGTATGCCATGAAATGGATCTTTCTTAGAGCAACTGTTGTGTTCTGCTTTACAAAGCTGGAAACAAATGTCCCCTTCTGTTAAATCTTAAAATCCAGCCTCCTAGACTCCTTTATTAATTCATTTCCTCCTCAAACTATTGTAAACACCATACATCATCCTGCTGTAGAAATTGACTCCCATCGCATCCTCCTCGACCAAGGCTTGGCATGCCGCTGAGCGCAATGCAAAAAATTTGCTTAAAGGACATAAATTTTTAATCGGTTAATTTATACTTGCTAGTAAAATATGACATCAATTAAATTCTTTTATGTAGGTGGTGTTGTGAGAATCTGTTACTGCTTTCAGTGTCTATTGTTATCATTTGGCATAGAAGGCTATTGGTCATTTGTAAATCATGCCCCGATAATCTTTGTATATTATAGGATTATATTTGTATGTATGGCTATGTTGTCAAAAGTGCTCATGAATTTGGGAGTGTTTATCCACTCAGGCAGATATGAAGGTTGTTTCCCCCCCCCCCCCAAAAAAAAAGCAGGATTCCCTGTGCTTCAGAATTCACTTCCACTTCACTTTCACTTGCACCCAGGAGATCCTCTGTGGGTCCTCCAGATGCAGGTTTGGAACCTGTAATGAGTCAAATCTGTGGGTTCCAAATCTGTAGATAAAAAGCAATGCATCAGACACAAGATTCTGGAAAGTTTGGGGACCCTTAATTTCAAGGGACATAAATCTCTGTTGTTTTTGACATTAAATCCTAAACACACTCACAAATTACAAGGGAGTAAGAGCTATTAGACACTATAGGATGAACTTCTGAGTAAACATTCATATGATTGTACTGTAACAGCCTTTACAGGTGTTGAAAGTATCATCTACTTCTATATGTACCCACTAAGGGCCCAATTCTATCCAAATTTCCAGCACCATTGCAGCCGCCATGCAGCCCCAAGGTAAAGGAACAAATGTTCCCATACCTTAAGGAGGCCTCTGTGACTGCCTCTTCACCACATAATGCAGCGCATGCCCCTTTGGCACTGTTGCACCGGCACTGGAAAATGGGATAGGATTGGGTCCTGAGTCATTAAGATTCCCTTTGGAGGCCCATCTCAAGATGCATCTGCCTTCAGCAGCGAGATGAGTGGCAACTCAAAAGAGTGTCCCTCCCCCCCCCGGGGTGACTGAAAGGCAGTTTCTTTTTATATCCCAGTGGGCTAATACTGAACCAATTTTCCACAATGTAAGGGAAATGCATCAAACAGTTTATTGATTTATGTAAAAGACAACAAGGCAAATGTAATCATGCAGCAGAGACCTCCAAACAGAAGTGAAATTGACAAAAGCCGCCAATATAGAATCATAAAAATGCATTAAATGAGGGTAATGACTGAACATGGGATGACAATCAACTGTAATAAATGTGAATAAAACTACATAATACAGCATAACAAGCCCACCTAAACTCCTCCTGCCCTGTATTTGAAGCCAGATGAAGTTGATTCATTTCAGGCTGCAATCTTTAGCACTTCCATAGAACACAAACCTCACTGGATTTACTGAGATTCGGCCCTGACCAATCCTGGACAGGACTACACTAGGAATTCCAAAATTTTCCGAATAAGGGCCCAGTCCTATCCAATTTTCCAGTGTTGATGTAGCTGTGCCAGCGGGGTGTGTATTGCATTCTGTGGTGGAGGGGCAGTCACTGGGGCCTTCTCAAGGTCCATGTTCCCTTATTACAGGGCTGCATTGTGGTAACACTGGAGCTAGAAAATTGGATAGGATTGGGCCCTAAGCCATCTTTGCTAATATAAACAAACGATAAGCTTAATCCTATCTGGGCTAGCCACCAGAGGAACAGGCTGGCAACGACTGCATTACGGCAGTCGTAAAAATCACAAATGTTCCCTTACCCAAAGGAGACCTCCGCAATAGCCTGCGTGATGCAGCAGTAGCTTTTTTAGTGCAACTGCATCAGTAAGGGAAGGGGGAAAACTTGGGCTGTAAGTCCATTAGAGATTTCTGAATAGGAAAAATAAAGTGTGCCCATGATCTTAGAGAGACCAGGGAAGGAAGAAGTTTCAATACAAAATTTACCAGTGTGAGGGGAAAAAAGACACACACACACACACACACACACACACACACACACACACACACACACACACACACACACACAATTTCTCTTTTGCCATTCATAGGTATTCCATTCTTATGCCCTTCCACTCAAACTTCATGGCCTATTCAGTTTAATGAGACTTCCTTGCATAGTCAGAGTCTATAGATTCCATAGTGAATGTTTACAGTGCCCAATTATAGCTGCTGCACCTGGGCTACCTCCATCAGCAAAGGTGAGCAAATGGCTGGGGCAGTGGGTGGGCAATTATTTCCCTTTAGCCCTCCATAAGTCTCCTGATCACCAATGGGTCTCCTTGGACCTGTGCCACCTCATCGGCTGGCACAAGTCCAAGGAGAATAAAGGGGCAGACAGCTTTGAGAAGGAGTACATAAGATCCAGTGTGTGCCACCGCTGCTGGATCAACCCTTCTCTCCCTCCCACCTAGTTTCGCCCTACCCCCATTCTCCCTACCTCCACCACTGCCTTACTTGTACTGCAGGAAATTATTCAACTGACCCTCCTGCTTCTGGTGAGTCTGCTTTTTGTCCATGCTCCCTTTCTGTCAATCCTTCACTGGAGGGCAGCCCAATCCTAACGCACAGCCCAATCCTGAGCTGCCTGGGGTGCCCCAGCTTGACGGCACCGCAAGGGCTGCCGCCAAATCCAGCGCCTCCTGTGCTACCGTGGGAGGCACCTCAGGAGTAGGGGACATTCGTCCCCTTCCCCCGGGCAAGGGAGGCAGCCTTGCAATGGGGCTACTCTCTTTAGCAGCGACGAAAAGATTAGTCGCTAAAGTAAAGGCCACTAAAGTAAAGGCGCTCGTGTAAGGCACGCAGCCTTCACAAGCACCTAGAATCCTGCGGAGCAGAGCTCCGCAGATCCTCTTCCTGCCCGCCCCCTGGCACACCTCTGCCACGGCCCCTCCCCACGTCACACTGGGCTCCCCCCTCCCCGAAACGCCCCCGTCCCTGTCCCCATTTGCTGTTCCACAGCCTGGCGGTTGCAGGCACCGCTGAGCTGCAGAACACAGGTGCCCGCCGGGCGGTGGCTCAGCACCGGCTGGAGCTGAGCCACCTCTGGCGGAAGCCCGGCAGTAAGCCCCACAGTGACTGTGGGCCACGCTGCGGAGGCACAGTGCGGGCCATAGGATTGGGCTCTCAGACAGTTATGACCTCTGTTTGTTGTTATAATTGTAATCAGTTGGGCCATATCCATCGCAATTGTTCAAAGCTTTCTTGTCAGAGTAAAGACCCCTTTGAAAAATCTGGGGCATGGATTAAATTAGTTAGGGGTCAGTTTGTTGAAGAGCCAATGTCTGCCCCTCTTGAAGAGGGTGCTGAGGAGGTACAACAAATAGCCCAGCTGTCAGCTACCATGCAGTTGACGGTGAGTAGGCCAGCCGAGACTTTGCGAGGGTGGAACTCACTTCCGCTGTTGTAACGGGCTCTGTGTGACAGCCCAATCCTTATCCCAACCCCAAGCTCTTATTTGCTTACATCAGCTAGGGATATGGCCACCTAAAAGGGCATGATTAGGGTTCTCATGTACTTTTAATGACTTTGTGACAAAACCCCAATAGTAAGATGCAATGAAGGGGAAACTTTCACCTGCTGAACTTCTGCTTCTTTAGCAAATATTAAAGGTACAAGAAGCATGACAGAAAAGCTATTGATAACCCAGGCCATGACATAGTAGCCCTCACAAGAGTTCAATTTTTTGTTGGCCCTTTCTGTCACTACATGTGCAAATCAGAAAAAGCTGGGCGAGGCAGCCAGTTTTCAGTTGGTCCCTGCTAGCGCACTCGCTTGCTCAAAAGCTTGTCTCTTTACCTGTTTTGACTAATTTCTGCACTCAGTTTGCCTGCTCAGTGGGATAGTGCACTGCGTCCGTTTGCAGTTTGATATTGTAATGAGCAGTTGTCATCTCAGCTGAGGCTTTACTAAATTAAACCAAGAAAAATGAATGGGCTGGTGCAGGAATCCCACTGAAGCATTTAACAGACATTCAGATGAGCAGTCCATGTTTCATTACTGTTCGTTTGTCTGGTTATATTGTTCGAGTCGCTGATTGACTTTCAAACATTTCCAGTTTTTGTTCATAATTTCTGGAGCAATTTTTGTAGAGCTGCCCCCCCCCCCCAAAAAAAACACCATTTTGGACATAGGTGCATTCTCTTGCATTTCTGTACATGTGTGCTTTCTGATTGCCTTGAATTAAACAGAAAGAAACAGAAAAAAAATTGACCATATAATACCTAAATAAACCTAAGATAACCAGTTCTATATTTGCTGTTGCCAGTTAGAAACACAATGAACAGAGTGAAAAACATACTCATCTTTGTATTGATCGTTTTTATTATGAAGCAAGTTGGCAGCCCTTGTAGCAGGGTCAAGGCCATAGGTGGCCCAACCACAATGTGACCTGATGTGGTGCAAGGGGGCAGTGTATACAGGGTGTCCTTCACTCAGAGTCTGTTGCTATCTCCCTCCATCCCACTGTGAACTGCATGATCTGCTTCCTGCTCACTGAAGATGGGCAGAGATCAGATCATCTGCTTCCTTACCATGGACAGTTTTTACAAACCTGAAAGTGAGAGGATCTGGTTATATTCATTTATAGGAATTTCACAAACGAAGAAGCTGCTTTGTTTGCACAGTCCCTCTAAGGAAAATTAGAAGTCAAACACTTCCAGTTTGTAAGAACCACACAACAAAGTGCAATAAGAGGACATTTTCTTTTTCTTTTTCAGTGCAGAGAAAGCAGGAGTGGACCCAGTCCCACTGGTCTGGTTGAGGGGCAGACAGCAAGGGAGTCCAAGCACCCTTTGTGGATGTCAGTTAGGTGGGCCCAATCATATACTTACTAGTGCTGAGCCCTGGAGCTGATGCTGGGTACAGTTAATGTGCTGTAAAGCACATTCACTGCACCTGGAAAGTAGGGAGCACTGGCACTCGGCCCACGACGGCAAGAGGAGGATGTTCTGCCACCGGGGGTAAGTGAAACCGTCAGGTGGCAGTGTGACCTCTGGGAGACGAGGGTGGAGCAGCGGAGGCAGGCTGTTGGTGATAAATTCAGCTTCTTTAAACTAGAAGAAATTGATGCACTAATAATAATAATAATAATAATAATAATAACTTTATTTTTACCCAGCCTTCCTCCCTGAAGGGACTCAAGGCGGCTTACAACAGATTAAAAAACATAATTTAAAACAAATAAAAAGATATTAACACATATCATAAAAACAGCAGATAAAAAATAGGTAAAAAGAGCATAGAGCAGCAGCAAATCATAAAAGAATCAGGCCTGTAAAAAATATTAAAAGATGTTAAAAAGGCTGAGAACTCAGAAGGCTTGTTTAAACAGAAGGGTCTTCAGGCCTCACCGAAAGGTCTCAAGAGAGGGAGCCATTCTTAAGTCAAGGGGAAGGGAGTTCCATAGCGTTGGTGCCACTACTGAGAAGGCCCTATTTCTTGCCGCCGCCCCACGTACCTCCCTAGGTGGCAGCACTTGTAAAAAGGCCTTCTCAGATGACCTAAGAGGACGAGCCGGATTGTATGGGAGTAGGCGATCTCTAAGATACCCTGGCCCAGAGCAGTATAGGGCTTTAAAGGTCAAAGCCAGCACCTTGAATTGGGCCTGGAAATGAATGGGCAGCCAAAGCAGCCGCTGGAGAAGCAGACTGACAGGGTGGAACCGCCTACCTCCAGTAACCACACGGGCCGCCGCATTCTGCACTAGTTGCAGTTTCCGAACCGTCTTCAAGGGCAGCCCCACATAGAGCGCGTGTGTTTGAAGACATGAAGACGGGTGTTTTTGGGCTAGGCAAACCAAAGATCTACAAATTATATTATCAGTGACAAGTACCTGCAGTTTCAATAGATAGTAGCTGATCTACATTGCCAGAAGGCTGTTTTTGGATAACCAGCAACCGTGGAAACCCTTCTAGCATTCAAAAGAGAGCTTTCAGCTACATCCTAAAAGGGGGAGCTACATTAAGTTACATACTAATATAGGGAGAAAAGTATGTGAACTACTATTTTATTTTACTAAATAAATGGAATTGCTTTGTTTTCAAAGCCTTTGGTGTTTCAAAGCGCAAGTGCAGCCATCAGGTCATCTACTTTGGTGATAATAATATGTGGAGGAAAGATGTTTAGATAGCTGATTCCCAGTGTCACTTGTTTATCAAACTAAGATTTTCTTCAGTTCACAAAAATTTGCAGATCTTGGACAAAACATGAATTGTGTACTGACCACTTTATTCAAAGGTGCACACATTATATACATTAGGAATCAATGGGTGACAAGACAGATCTAGTAAAAATCTTTCTATAGTTGCCTATTATTATTCAGTGATGCTAGACTGGATTGCATTTAGTCTGCAGTTTTCTAACTCTCCTGGAATTTGAAACCCGCAGTAAGTCCTTGCAGGTCACTGCTACTGACCTGGGGAGCCCTGCACAGGTTTGCGCAAGACTCCCCGCACCCAGGGACGGCTGCTGCAGGGACTGGTGAGTGCACCCTAGTCCCTGCAGCCCTGTCAGAAGTGAATGTGGAGTGATCACGCTCTGCTTCCAGTTTATTGGTGGCTGGGCGTGATTGCCCCACTTTCACTTCTGAAGCATCGGGGAGCCCTGCACAACTGTCTGCAGGGCTCCCCGCACCCCTGGGAGGCTGCAGGAGGCTGTGATAAGTGCAGCCAAGCCCCTGCAGCCCCCTGAGCTGGGTCTTTTAAAAAGACTGTCTATAGAGAGAGAATCAGATCTTTTGATTGAAGTGACAATGCATCACAAAATGTATCCAAAACACACTACTAAATTCTCAGCAACCTAAAAGAAGACAGGTTTGTCTTTTGTCATTGGTACTTCTGTTCACCATGTCCTTCAGAAATTTGCAACGTAAAAAGAGAAGACTTCATTGAATTTTCCTATACCCCCTTTCAATTCATTCCAGCCTCTAATTACAGAATGCAGCAAGTCCAATTTGAGTTACATCAATGATAGTTTTTTTTTGTTTGTTTAAGTAAGTGAATAATTCCAGCATATTTTCCTTTTATAGAGAAATCCTTTGCTTTAGACACCCAAGTCATGACCGGGCAAAGTTCTTAGCTGTGAAAGATTATACACATTTATTATGCTGGCTTTGGACCCTTGATGCATGAAGAATATTACTGTGACATTACTTTTGGACAGCAGTGTATGTAAAAGCTTGATGACTGGGGAGCATTTCATTTTCAGTCATGGAATCAAATACATGAATTTTATGAATTTTGCTGAAGGAATTCAAAGGTGGCTTTGGGTTACAAGTGCTTGAAAAATTTGAAACTACGTATATCAGGGTAACACAGTTGTGGACCTAGCCCCTGTTTCTGTGTGAATCCATCATCCACTGAGATCATCAAGAGAGATCATACTCCATTTATAGCCACCTGCTGAGTCTCTATTGATGTTTGTACAGGATGGGTTCTGCCTCTGGTAGAGGTAGACAGGTACCTCTGGTGCCTGGAACTCCCTTCCCAGAGGAGTATATATTACTCCCCTGGGGGCTGGGGATAAGAATAGGCCCTTTTTGGCTGTACTTGTCGTAAGAGGCGACTAAACAGCCACCGGGTAGATGGGACTCGTCAGCCTGGGAAGGCAGCTCATCTGAGAGAAGGAAAACTCTGATCCCAAACCTCCACTGCCTTGTGGCTACATCCAGTTATGGAAAAGGCTTCAGGAGTCAACCTCGAGGCAAAATCCGGAGCCGGAGTCCCTGAGGCAGTTCATGGCTGAACACAGTCACGTTCTGGCAACTCCTGCGACGTCGCTGGAACCAACCATATTGGCCTCTGCCTTTCCATTGGACCATTTCAGCGACGTGGAGAGGGGGGATTTGCTGCATGGGTAACAGCCTATCCTCCATACCTACTTTACCCAGGCTTCATGCACTGGAGAGGACACTCTGTTCCAGAACCACCATTCAGAGCGTGACACCATAGTCTTCCGAGACTGAAGGATGCCAACTCAATATATTACTCCATACCTTCCAGTCTTCAGATGCTTATTAAGATGTGTTTGTTTCATTAGGCCTTTCAGATCCATTGCGGTAAGGTGTTTGCTGCATTTATTGGTTTTATGTGGATTTATTTCTTGGTCTTATTTTATTCAGCCATATAGTTTTTTAGATTTTATTGTTTTGGTTTTCAATTATGCTGAAATCCAACTTGTAAAGTGGCATATAAAATCATTTCTTACCTCTTTCTTCAAGTTGGGGTCTTCTGAAAAATCATCCGTATACAAAATTTAGGGCCCAATCCTTTTCAGCTTTCCAGGACTGATGCGGCTGTGCCAATGGAGTGTGCACTGCATCCTTCAGTGGGGGTGACAGGACAGTCATGGATGCCTCCTGATAGCCCGTTGTTCCCTCACTTTGGGACTGCACTGAGGCTGTACCAACACTGGAAATTTGGTTAGGATTTGGTCCTTAAATCCTTTTTTCATTTTGCTATCATAATCCAGACATAATCTGTGTAGGAAGATAGGAAGTAATGATAGCATTCCTCGCCCCATTATAATATGGTGAGCAAGGCCAAAGGAGCAGAATACTGGTCTGGTGAATCCTCAGACTACCTCAGTCTGGTTGTTGCTGGAATTCCATTGATTACTCATTGACTTAATTATTGTAATTATGGAGGGATATGTCTCATAATCTGGGTTTTATGGGTATTTTCTCATAGATTTACAACAACAACAACAACAACAACAACAATAATTCTTCATGAAGAATTGGAAGACATGTTGTGTGGGATGCTGAGCAGATAGGAAGTTGCCTTTCACTTTGGTCAGACCTTTGGTCCATCTGGCTCAAGACCAGCAACAGAGTAGAAGTGGCTCATCAAAGTTTCATACAGGAATTTTGTGCTACCTGATGATGTCCAGGATTGAAAGTGGGACCTCCAGTTTGCAAAGCTCATGCTTCTTCACTGAGCCGTAGCCAAGGTCAGCCCAAGTCCTCCTGTTGCCTGAGGTGGCATGCCCGTCTTACCTAATGGTGCGCCAGCTTATGCTTCTCTACTTTCCAATGCTCTGGCTCAGCACTCTCCTCCCCTCCCCATTTCCTCTTCCTGTCTGACCTCCTCTTCCTTTACCAACTCAGGGAGTATAAAGGGGAGGAGGAGGGGCCGTGGAGGAAAATGGGCAGGCAGAGATGTGTGAACCTACCAACCTACTGCCTGGAGTGACTGTTTCAGTTGGCCTCATAGATGGGCTGGCCCTGGCCACAGCCTTCCTGCTAATCAAACCCTTGGAGGAATAATCAAATGAAACTGGAAAGCTCTCCTCATCCCTGATGTAGCTTCTTGGGTACGCACTGGTGCGGTGCTGAAACTTGGGTGAAAGTGCTTCACTTCTGCAACCCACAAGTGTGCAAACAAACAGAATTTTTACAGACCTCATTTAACTCCCTTTCTCTCTCCTCTAGAGTAACTGTGAAAAGTTGCCCTGAACTCCCTACTGCTCAAAAGAATAACTTCCCGGTTATTTTCTTTAGCAGTGTTTCTGTATTGAAAATACGTATCAATACATGTGTATTGCAAATATCCGTATCTTCACAAATCTGCATCTTCACATTAGTTGCTGCTGAGAGTAAATTCATCCTGCTGGAAAACTTCATTTCTGTCTGGCTGTTTTGTAGCAATTCTATTTGACCAGCTGCTGTAACACAGGTTGTCGTTCCGTCCGTCCCCCCCGCTCTTCTTTTGGAAGAAGAAAGTTGTGACAGACACAAATCCTAACCAACTTTCCTGCTCTGATATAGCTCTGCTAATTGGGCTTGTGCTGCATCTTGCAGTTGGGGGGGGGCAGTCACAGAGACCTCCTCAAGGTAAGGGAATATTTGTTCCCTTACCTTGGAGCTGCATTGCCCGTAGGTCAGTGCTGGAAAGTGGGTTAGGATTGTGCCCTTGAGATAATGGCTATGACCAACTTTGCTACCAGCCTTCACTGTCCTGCCTGTCTCACTGGCCGTCTCTTGTACATCTGAAGATGCCAGAAGGGTAACTACGCAGACATACATACTGCATAGAACTCTCTGAATGCATAGACGCAGACATTGCTACCAGACATGGAAAATAATGAAAAGATTTGCAAGAGGAATGATGAACTCTGCAGAAATCCACAGTTATGTGTCAAAGAGCAGACCTAGTGGGACGCATTCTGAACCTTAAGCATTTTATACCAGGTTGGCAGTGAAGTTTTGCTTCTCCAGGACCTGAATTCTGACAGGCTTCTCAGGCTTTGTGCAGGAGACAGAAGAAAAGGGTCCTTGAACTAGATCAGATATAGCCTACTTCTGCTCTTCGTTGTATTCAGAGAACTTGCTGAGACTTAGTACAGGGTCAGTGAAGACAAGCGTATTTTCTCAATATCATTGTATCCTTGGCCTGGTTTTAATATCATGAGCACATTAGTGCTTACAAAATGTCAAGCAGCAAACCCCAGTGTTAGGTGATGTTGTGTTATATTTTATAGGTTTCTCTTTATATTTCTACAGAGTTCCATACAGCCACACATGGAAGTGTTGTTAGTCCACTTAAAACGCCTTTGTAAAAGTCAGTTTAAAAGTAACACTCTGAAATGCTTGACATCCACACAGGTATATCTGCTGCCATGCTATGTCATAGTGTCCTGCTCTGTTTTTACTTAAGAGCCCAGTCTTGAGTTCGGTGCACCTGCATAGCACAAGTGCGCACTGTTGCGAACATGCCGTGAGGCATGTTTGTGAGTCTTTAGTGCTGGCCAATGCCAGCGGGTAGCATGTGCTCTGCTGCTTGGTGGTTGCCCAGATCACTGGGTGGCGGAGAGGTGAGTGGGGATGTGGGAGGAGGCGGAGCTGTTCTGGGGGCGGGAAGAGATGTGGAGGGCATGGAGAGGGCGGGGAGGAGGGGTGGTGGGTGGGAGAGGGGTGGGACCAGTAGGGGTCAGCTTCGTCGGATCCAGAGCCCTGGGACAAGCCTCATGGCCTGACATGGAGGCTCTTGATTCTGCATCAGCCCAAAGGCTGCCGCAGAATCAAGTAGCCCCATTGTGGGGCTACTTTCCTTATCTGAGGGAAAGGGATGAATGTCCCCTTCTCCTGAGGGGCTGCCAGTGGCAGCCCAGTGCGCTTAGGATACCGTAGCAGCCATTTTGGTGCCGCAGCAGTTCCGGCCCTCCAGGCAGCTTAGGATTGGGTTGTAATTCACAATTTGCTTTCCCCAATATTTTTCATGCAACATACAATGTTCAAATACAAGACAAATATACACTAATAGCTAAGAGAGGAACTAGACCAAGGGCCTGATGAATAATTCAGGGCCCAATCCAGATCCTGCATGCCAGCTTACTGGCAGCGCACACTGTTACAAATGTACTATAAAGCACATTTGTGAGCCTTACCATGGGCCCAGTGCTGTAGTGTGAATCCACGAATGTCTCCTTCCCCTGAGGAGCCACTGGTGACTGCCCTGCACACTTAGGATGCTGTGGCAGCCATTTTGGTGACACGGCAGCCCTGCATCCCGGGCAGCTCATTGGGCTGCCCTGCCCACTTGGAGTTCCATCTCCACAAAATTGTCTAGCTAGTTGTGCTGATGTGAAGAAGTTGATGTGGGGGGGGGGGGATGGGATGCACACATGGTGACACACTTGCAAGAACAGAGGAGTGGGATTTGGGCACGGCTTCATATGCTGATTTGACTCCAGCTGGACATAGCTTAGTGGGGGTTCACCTGCCTTGTAGGCATAAGTACCCAGGTTCAGTCCCTGACACCTACAGGTAGGGCTGGCAAAAAAACTCTCTCTGAAACCTTAAAGAGCTACTGCCAGTCAGCATGAACACTGCTGAGAAAGATAGACCCATGATTTAATTCACTATGAGCAAGTTTCTCTCAGAGATAGGCTTGGGTGGAATGTGTGATGGGCTTTTCTGTTGCAGCCCATGGACTATGAAATGCTTTGCCCCTGGAGATCCCCCTCTTTAAATGGCTTCTGATGCCTGATTGACCATCCAGTTGTATCACCCATCATCTTCTGGCATGCAGCTGTGCTGACAGAGCACATGCTGCGTACTATGGTGGTGGTGGTGCATGTGAAGTTAATCAGACAACCATTGAGAAGTTAAAATAGGTAGGTTGCCTGGTCACCTATAGGTCTCCTCAGGCCCATAGCAGCTATTTTGCTGGAAAGAGTCTGAAGAGAGGATGGGGACAGAGCGTGTTGAAAAATCAGGGATAGGATCTGGCTTGCGCCTTTGCCATTGAGATTCACCTCCGCTAGCCCACTTGCCACTCCTGCTCATGCCCTGAACCTCCCCCAAATCACACAAGAATCAGCCGATGGTGCACCCTCTCAGTCACCTTACCTGTGCTGGAAGAGCATCTGGAAAAGTCTGGCATGTGTGCAGCACTGCTGGCTATTTCCACCAGCAGTTCCATTGCATGTCACAGCAGCCAGCATGGCTTTTGCCTGCCTTAGCAGGGTCTAAGGCAGTAGATCACCATAACTGGATCACAATATCTGATCCAATATTGTGGATCACAATACCCTTGATAGGATTGGGCTGTGAGACTTGTTCTTCTTTCCCCAGTTGTTTCTGTAGGGTTCATTTCATTGTCACTGAAATGATCTGGGTTTCGGCTGTCAGATTTTTAAAACAGATGTATTTTTCTTATGTCAGTTTTAGTTTTCCTGGATTTTTAATTTATTATTTTGTTGTTATGAGCCATCTTGGAGGTCAAAAGGCAGGATATAAATGTTGGGATAAATATAAATTTAAAAAATCTTTTTTTATAAAAGTTTGAGGGGGAACAAATTCCTCTTAGCTTTTGGAGAGGCCAATTGATTTCTTGTCTTGTCTTGGCTTATTTTTGACACTGTTTTTCACTCCATTTAAAAATCTGATTTACTTAAATAATTTGTCTTGAGTGGGTAGAAAAAGCTGCTAATGGGTTCTTTTATTAATGGATTAATAATAATAATTTTCAGTAGCAGTGGGATGGACTTGGTCTAACTGAGGCACAGATATCTTGGTACTGAGGCTGAGTCCACCTTTTTTGTTCCATTAGTCTTTGAAATATTGAAATCCTCCTAATGTGTAATGCTTCAAGTGAGAAGGAAGAATGTCTAGTTTACCAGAATTATGATAACTGAAAACCTTTTCATAAAGAGAAGCCTGACTGAGAACCCTGTATTCCCTGTTTTGGAGAATGGAAGAATGCATGCTCCCCTGTTTGGGGGAGCAAGATAAAATGTTTCATTTGACTATTTCCCTTCCTTCAGGGAATAACCAAGCAACCTGATACTGTATGCAGCAAAGCCATTTATGATGCCCATTTTCATAGCAACCTACATAAGAACATAAGAATATAAGAACAGCCCCACTGGATCAGGCCATAGGCCCATCTAGTCCAGCTTCCTGTATCTCACAGCGGCCTACCAAATGCCCCAGGGAGCACACCTGATAACAAGAGACCTGCATCCTGGTGCCCTCTCTTGCATCTGGCATTCTGACATAACCCATTTCTAAAATCAGGAGGTTGCGCATACACATCATGGCTTGTACCCCGTAATGGATTTTTCCTCCAGAAACTTGTCCAATCCCCTTTTAAAGGCGTCCAGGCCAGTCGCCATCACCACATCCTGTGGCAAGGAGTTCCACAAACCAACCACACGCTGAGTAAAGAAATATTTTCTTTTGTCTTTTCTAACTCTCCCAACACTCAATTTTAGTGGATGTCCCCTGGTTCTGGTGTTATGTGAGAGTGTAAAGAGCATCTCCCTATCCACTCTGCCAATCCCCTGCATAATTTTGTATGTCTCAATCATGTCCCCCCTCAGGCGTCTCTTTTCTAGGCTGAAGAGGCCCAAACGCCATAGCCTTTCCTCATAAGGAAGGTGCCCCAGCCCCGTAATCATCTTAGTCGCTCTCTTTTGCACCTTTTCCATTTCCACTATGTCTTTTTTGAGATGCGGCGACCAGAACTGGACACAATACTCCTGGTGTGGCCTTACCATCGATTTGTACAAAGGCATTATAATATTAGCCGTTTTGTTCTCAATACCCTTCCTAATGATCCCAAGCATAGAATTGGCCGTCTTCACTGCCGCCACACATTGGGTCGACACTTTCATCGACCTGTCCACCACCACCCCAAGATCTCTCTCCTGATCTGTCACAGACAGCTCAGAACCCATCAGCCTATATGTGAAGTTTTGATTTTTTGCCCCAATGTGCATGACTTTACACTTACTGACATTGAAGCGCATCTGCCATTTTGCTGCCCATTCTGCCAGTCTGGAGAGAACCTACTGGAACTCCTCACAATCACTTCTGGTCTTCACCACTCGGAAATGTTTGGTGTCGTCCGCAAACTTTGCAACCTCACGGCTCACCCCTGTCTCCAGGTCATTTATGAAGAGGCTGAAAAGCACTGGACCCAGGACAGATCCCTAGAGGCCAACATTGATAACTGTATAATTTAAACACAGTGAGAATTTGTCAAACTGATTTTTACAAACAAATCCCATGAAAGCAAGCTTTTGACAGGGTTCTTTTTAACTATGTTGCATGTGTAGTAAAATTAAGGTGGTTTTTTGTCAGGATTTGTATGCTTTTTTTAATACCTGCAAGTGAAATGATGTGGGGAAAAAGAGTGCAAATGGAAACCCTAATTACTTTCAACAAAATAGTATTCCCACACTTACATTTACCATGCAATAATTACATTTATCACAGATGGATGTGTGAAATGGGTATGTGACGTCTGCCAAAATTGGCAGTTCTCTCTCAAGGTATCTGCTCACCCACCATTATAGCTCTTTTCAGAAGTTATCTAACTTATGGAAGAGGAAAGAAGTGGGATTGTGTGTACCTGACCTCCATGAGTTCAAGCTAAGATCTGAAAAAGCTTTCATGCATACAGTTATAATGTTACACATGTGGAAGGGGTGGCTGGGAATCTTTGGTTCCTGATCTCATGGAGAAAACTCTCTGCATGTACACCTATACATGCTTTTTTTTGGTCATACTATATACATGGAGAAATCCCCCAGATTCCCTTGGTTTGGTTTTCTTGAGTGAGGGCACAATCCATATCTTTACCTGCTGGCTCAGCACCAGTGCAGACTGTTGCAACCATGCCATAAGGCATGCTTGTGAGCCGTACTGTGAGCCCATGCTGGGCCAGCTCTGGTGCTGGACCTGCGGTTCACCACCTGGTGTTCCATGCGAAGCGCCATGCAGCAGAGAGGTAAGACTTGGTGGGGAGGAGGTGTTCTGGGGCAGGCGGAGGGTGGAGGAGGGTGTGGGGGGGAGGGAACAGGGTGGAAGCGAGCAGGACAGGTGGAGTCAGCTGTGCTGGATCCGGGAGTCCTTTGTTGGTCATGCGGCCTGACACAGGACTCCTCGATTCTGTGACAGCTAAAGAGCTGCCACAAAATTGAGTAGCCCCATTGTGGGGCTACTTCCCTTACTTGGGGGAAGGGGACAAATGTCCCCTTCCCCTGAGGAGCTGCCAGTGGCTGCCCAGCACACTTAGGATGCCGTAGTCATTTTTGTATTGCTGTAGTCCTGCATGCCAGGCAGATCAGAATTGGGCTGAGGGTCATCAAACACCCAGATGTCTTTGATTCTACTTCTCTAGTGCTAGATGCCCCATTTGGGGATGTTGAAGTAGATCAAGAAGGTCATACCATTGGGAGTAAAGCCCTTGACTGGATAGTCTGCTGTGTTCTAACCAACCAACCTCCCAGCCTCCGTCTTCTGCTAACCTTACCCTCACTTCAAGCCTTGAGAAATTTATCTCCTTTCTACCCTCCCAACTGTAGGTTTTTCCTTCCTCCTTCTTTCTCACTGTTGAGCCTGATATTCCCCAGAAACTCCTCTCCCTGTGAGCAAAGCCACACATTGCATCTCCCTTCCTAGCACCCTCACACTCTCAACCTAGCAAGGTTCTGATCCCTGAGCACCACCACTTCTGTTGTGCTTTAAATTCTGCTTCCCCCTTATAATTGTAATTCGTCCTCTCAGTGCTTTCATTCTGATTAATTATCTTGGGCTCTGAGTCTCTATCTATCTTTGCCTTCCCCTTCTGTATGATACTGGTATGCAAGGCACACCCACTGCAACCAGTGATCAAAGGTCCCTTGTTGTGGTACACTTGTATATGTGAGTACATGGGTCTCTGGAGCACCCATGGTAAACCTGCCGCAATAAAATAGGCTAGAAAGGAACATTGTTCCTAGGGATTTAACACTGTACTGCTCTAGCTACTTTGTACAACTAATAAAGATGAAATTGAATTAATGCTTTTCCTACTGCATTTCCATGCAAATTGCCCTGCATACATAATGAAAGTTTACTTTTGTTCGGCTTTTCCTTAATCTTTATCAAAAGAAAAAGACTCTGAAATTCAAACAGAATGAGAAAAAGGGATTTTAATAGGATCCTATTTTCTAGTGAGCATATGCCTCAGAACATGAAATGTTCAATATCCTAAGGTATCACATCACTGCCTTGGGAAGAAATCAATGCTTCAAGGGACAATTTTCAGCTTGAAAGTATACGGGGAGGGAATGAACACCCCTGTCTCAGTGGGACCCAGTTATGCCCCCCTTATGATGCTACTTTTGAGGAAAAAGAGGTGCATTGGTTGGAAACACCTCTAGAACATACATTTTTGTGTGCATGTCTAGTTTAGCCCTACTTTGTCTCAGGATTCTGATAGACAGGTGTGCATACTGACAAAAAAAATCATTTCCTGCCTTTATGCATTTTCATGCATAATAAGCTTATGTCTGTGTGCATTTTAGGCATTCAAGCTTTCAACTGAGTTTGTGACATAATGAAAATCATCAATTCTTTTTTTCTGGTATGTCTATTTCCAGTTCCATTAGTTTCCGTGTGGGAACCACCTCTGTTTCTTCTGCCCATAGCTTCATGACTGTAAAGAAATCTACCTGAGATTCGATGGCATCTGAGGACTCTCCAAGAGGTCACGTCTACTACATTTCAGACAGATAGTACCAAGTGGCCTCATTTTTAGAGGGCATTTTAAAGCTTCTCAGCAGTGGCATAGCTAGCAGGGGGCAGTTCGCCCTGGGTACCACCCTTGGGGGGTGACACCACAAATGCCCCAACATCGCAGAGGTTTGAAATAACCCCATCATGCTATACACCGTTGGATTCAGAATTTCTAGTGGAATGCAATGCAAAAAAACAGATTGAAATACAGTAGAACCTCTTTAAGTTGATCACCCAAGGGACTGGAGGAATTGGTCAAAATAGGGGGGTGGTCAACATACGGGGAAAAAAGGCTATAGAAAATTAGGTCTAGAAAAACACAAGGCTCTAGAAAATTAGGTCAACTTAAGGAGGTGGTCATTATAGAGAGGTGGTCAACTTTGGAGGTTCTACTGTATCTCCTTTCTATCAAAAGTTATGGCCAAAAAACCAGAAACCAAGAAATGCATGGAGCCCTATGGAAAGCGATAGGATAGGAAAGGACAGGAAAGTTTATGCACGAGTAGGCAAACTTGCCATAGTTTGTCAGAAAGGGCAAGCTGAAAGGAATCCAATGACACCAGAATGGTTCCTATCCAATGAAAGCAGCCCCCCAAAAACACCCTAAAAGGAAGTCCCTCCCTCCAAGCAGACGGATGTATTGAGCCCTATGGAAAGAGAAAGTAAGTCACATGGTCACGTTTACTCGTGAGTAAGCAAACGTGCCTTGGCTCCTGGTCAAGCCAGGCAAAGAGGAATGCAAGGCTAGCTGCATGGTCCCAATCTGATAAAAGTGGAGCTCAACAAATGCTCCAGAAGGCAGCCCCCTCCCCAAAGAATAAAACAGGTTTCAGCTGGTAAGGTCCATTTTATTTGTTTTTAGACTTGCAAAGCCAGGTGGGTCCTGATAGTGCTATGCTTGAAATATAAGAACTTACACTGAACTGGGCACTGATGGGGGTGTGAAACCTTACTTCTGTCATTTTTCCCAAACTCAGGAGTCTAGGGAGGTGGCTATGGCCACAAGTCACCAAATACGCCACTCCACCCTGATTTGAAGCTGGAAAGGGTCATCTGAATTTTGGAGACACTAAAACTCAGTTTGACTTTAAGGAGTAAACAAATCCCTATTTAAATTGGAGTACTGAAGTCCATAGATCAATTGAGGGAATATTTGATGGTTCAATGAACCAAGTGTGGCCTTCCTGGCAATGCATGTCCAAGATCTGTAGCATCTTGCTGGCAGTCCTGTAAATAGCCATGCTACTGATCTGTTCCTTTGTTCTCCAGACAGGTAATTAGCACCAAGAACAGGCATATAGAGATGTGTATCTCCAGCATGCCTTGAATTAAAAAGGGAATAAGCAGAAATAGAAAACTGACCATGTAATGCAACCGATGATATCACTAGGGTTTGCACCACCTGGTACAGGAGGCCAGCATGGTTCCCCCATGATGGGCCTCCTTCCATGCGGTGGGCAGGGCAATGCCTTAGGTAGTGGGCATGGTGATATACCGTTGCCCCACTCTGCTGGGTTTTTTTTGCTATAACTTTTAATAGAATAGAGATATTTCAATGTGGTTTGTTTCATTGCATTCTGCATGAAATTATGCATCGATTGGTATATAACATGACAGTAGTATTCAAAAATATAAAAATCTTAAAAATTTTGGCCAGTAGTGGTGTCACCTCCCTGTGTGCATCACCCAGTGTGGCCTGCACCCCCTAGCAATGCCATTGAACGTAACTAATGAGAAATCTTGAACTAAACCCCTTTGACATCCTGAACAGACAGGAAGCAATACGAGGCAGCTGGCAGCCGATAGGTCATTTTAGTGAGACAACTCCTTACAGTTGTACTTTAGGCAAGCAAAAACCCTGACTAATAAGAAGTCAGGGCATCTACCTTTAGTGCAAGAGACTTAGGATTCAGGCTTTGATTTTGACAGACTGGAGGTGTGCCTCCATACAGCTGAAATGTCACAACTAATTGGAGTTTCACATTGTGACATCTGTACAGAGGATTTCCAGACTCCCAAAGGACTTAGAGATTTGTATTTGTATTCACTTAGAGAGTGAACAGCCCTACCAACGAACAAAAACGTATTTCTGTGAGCTGAGTCAGTATAACTTTCTAATGACTGATTGGGATGCCCTGGGGAAGTTTCCTGATGATCGCCAACCTGGGACAAGGTGCTCTAAGAGATAAAGATAAGACTTCCAGAGCACACTGTATTTTGAAACAACATCAGAAGGCTATTGGTGAGCATTGTTAGACAAAAGCTTTGGAATTATTGGACTCACAATGCAGATGTACATTATGAAGTCATTTGTTTTATATCTATTAACTGCCACAGCTTCCCCCAAAGAATTCTGGGAAATATTCTTTAGTGACAATGTTAAGAGTTCTCTGGTAGAGCTTCCCAGCCCTGGCTCCCCATGAAAACCACAATTTCTAGGGTTCCCTGATGAAGCTGAATGTGACTAGCTGATGTTATGGCTATAGTTTAGATATGGTCTCAGGCACCATGGTGCTCTCCAGATGGAAACCTGATTTTCCATTTTCGAGATTGATGGCTTTTTCTGCTACTGTACAGGGAGAAGTTAACAGAAAGCAATATACTTATGGCATAAGAACTACCTGCCTGTCTCTAGCTTTTCAACAGCCTCATTACTATTCTTTACTCTCATTTGTTTCCTTTGAAACTCTGCTGCTCTCTAGTGATCAAAATGACAATTTATTTTTCTTTTCAACTTTCAAACTTGTTTAGCACACCATCCACCCAGCCTTATCAACAGATCAATTAGGGTGCTAGCAATGGTGAACACTGCAAATATATATATATATATATATATATATATATATATATATATATATATATATATATATATATTGCAGATATTTTGAAGGGAAAACTAAAAATCATGCACATATGTTCCATATACCTGCATCTGATGTTATTATTTTAAAAACAATAAATTTATTTAAAATTACATTCTGCTCTTTTAACAAAAGCATTCACAAAGTGGTTTACATAGCAAAGTAAATGAAAAAATTATCCCCCTGTCCCAGAGAACTCACAATGTTAAAAAAAAATGCAAAAGATACATCAGCAAACAACCACTGGAAAGGCAGATAAAATACCAAATGGGAAGGGGAGTAAATGGGAGTGAAGCTACACTGGGGGAAATGTTCTGAAGTTCCCCAACCACAATTATGTTATATCTCATGGCTCCCAAGAGCACTATCAAGAAAAAAATTAAGAAACACACTGAACCATATTACATGTTTACAGTCATATATAACTTGATCCTAAGAGAACCACAACTGAAAATGTGCTTCTTAGCTCACTTAACAAGGCCCCTGGAGTCAGCAAATATCATATGTGACAGAAACTTTCTTGGTGTAAGTGACTTGTATTAGGGACTGTTGAAAGGAGCTCTACTACTCTTTTTAAGCATTAAATGGTTAAAAGAAAGGAACAAAAAAACCCTGTTGCTCTGCCACATGACTGAGAAGCCCCCCCTACTTGCTCACATGAATAGAGATCCTGAATGGAACAAAAGACATATGCCATTAGTTTCATTTAGACCTATCTGTATTTATTTCATGATAAATTAAAATGCACCAAATGCATCTAATCTGGCTCTTTTTTTTTTTATTTGTCCAGAAGTCAATGCATAGGGCACATCACTATCCTATTTATTGTGCCCAATACCCAACTGATTGGTCCAAATGCTTGCATTCACATCAGTGATTGGCTAATCTGTCACCCACGAGGCCATGATGGTGGCAGTCATGAGCCCACTGTAAAGTGAATAACTTATTTTATAGTGGACCTTGTTTTACCACTGGTGTTCCTGGGGCAGGAAGTTTTTTCATGCTCCTGGCTCCTGGTGTAAAGCGGCACCTCCACCTCACAAAAGGTTTTGCAGCTGTACCTGGCTTTGAAGGTGAGGGGTAGGGGCTGCTTTACATCAGCAGCCAGCTGCCTGAAGAAACGTAGCGTTTTGCCACAATCTCCAGGAATGCGAGCAAGTTTTACTAGGGCCTAGGGAGAGTCCACTGTAAAGTGATCTGATCGCAAAGTGATTGTAAAGTGAACCCATTGTAAAGAGGGACTCCATTGTACTGAAGCTCACAGTCAAGAATTGATTTCACAATTCAAACCTTCACTCCAACTATTTTAATTAAACTCTTTAGGATTTTGATGCTGCAAATTCCCAGGCAACCTTTGAAACTTCAAAAGTCAGACTGTACATTGGCCTTCTGTTTGTGTTTTAATTGCTGACTTTACCTCTACAAGTACAGGGGTGATTTTTTTTTTTTTTTTTTTTTGGGTGATAAGATAAAAACACATCAGATCACTTTCTGTGATTCGAAGTAGGCTGGTTGGGCTGGACTGGTTGGTGCACTGGTAATGACTGTGGCTGTACCTGTTGACATTATACCACCTATATAAGTATGCTTTTAAAGTGATTATAATTTATAAAAATGACGCTTGGAATAAAAACACATAACACTACTTTCTGCACTTCTCATTGTTGTAAAAAAATGTGAAAAATACAAATGTTTCAGAACATTTCTATGAGTTACCCTACAATCCACAGAACGCTGTGATCTCGTTCTCTCTACAGGTTGCTGAATGCACCATGAACATCTGCTGAGAACATTCCAGTTGGCTTCAAATGCACTCTAGCTCATCTTTTACTAGAGAAAATATTCTAGTGCTACTGAAAAAGCTTCCTAAACTTAATCTAACAGAAGTATTTTCTGATAATGCACCAACAGTGCCCTCTGCTGTTCTTCTTCATCAGTACTGGTCTGAAGAACAAGAAAAGCTCTGCTGCATCTAAGGCCCATGCAGTTCAGCATCCTGTTTCCCACAGTGGCCAACCATGCGCCTGTAGGAAGCCCACTAGCAGGCAGGAAACACAGATCCACTGAGCCGAGCAGTTCTTTTTTTCTTTCCTCTGCATGGTTCACACAGAAACTATCTTTCCAGACATCAGGAGCAGGTGTGCATGTTTGTTCCTGTTCAATCTGGAGCATCAGCCTGTGTTTGGATTGGGAATTGTCAGAGGCCCTGGGCTTCTTTGCTGCATATACACAAAAAGACAACTTCTTGCTCCTCCCCTAACATAAAAAGAAGGGGGCAGGAAAAGCAGGGTGGGGTGGAGAGCAAGGAGGAAGTGGTGGCACCTTCCTGTCTGTCTTCTATATTCAGCATTATCCCCCCCTTTGTGTCTGTATGTGTGCTTTGCTCACTCTCCTGTCTGTTTGGCTTGTCCTTCTGCCCCAACATCCTGTATCTCCAATATGCCATTGACATTTATTTATTCACATTTTTATACCACACTTTTCCTAAGGAATTCAGGGTGGTGCACATGGTTCCTCCCGTCCAATTGTCCTCACAACAACCCTGTGAGGTAGGTGAGACTGATAGTGACTGGCCCAAGGTCACCCCAAAAGCTTCATGGCTAAATAGGGATTTGAACCCAGTTCTTCCAGGTCTAAGTCCAACTTCCAAACCACTACGCCTCCCTGGCTTATACATGTGTGTGGTGTGTGTATACATGTGTGCACATTCTTTGCTCCCCCACCCCCTCCTCCCCTCCCCAGATTCTAACCAGATTCACAGGGGAAGAAAGGGGTGTGGTGATGTTTTTCTGAAATGGGGCTTTCAAAAGTGGTGCCTACTCAGAATGTACAGAAAACAAGCAGCACATTAATCCCGCTGTCACAGGCAAGAGCAACTGTTACCCGATCTCGTCTGCCCGATCTCGTCTGATCTCGGAAGCTAAGCAGGGTCAGGCCTGGTTAGTACTTGGATGGGAGACCGCCTGGGAATACTTGGTGCTGTAGGCTTATACCATAGTCTTTCTAGACTGAAGGTTGCCAACCAGGCAAGAGCAGGACATTTACTGCCCACAGAAGAGCAACTCTGGAGGGGAAGCTCCCAGCCCTTTCAGCTGGCAAATGCTGCTGGAATGTGAAGTCTAGTAATGGATCATTGACAGCATTGGAGGAGGCACTAGAAGGCTTTTGCCACAAAGACACATCTGGACTGCAATAAATGTGTGGTCACTGATCTCATGTGAGTTGAAGGCTGCTTTGTGTGCCCTTCAGGGAGAAAGTGGTGTACAAATTGAGTAAATACATAAAGTACACTTTGGAGTGTGCTTTCCCACAAAAAACGGCATGTTTAGTGTGGGCCTGAGAAATGTATTATCAGTTGTAGGAAATTGAAGTCAGTGCACTCCAGACATGTAGGCTTCAACATAATTCATTTCAGCTCTGTCAAACCAGTCCACAGAATGTCTTCAACTGATCTAGCAATTAAATCCTGGAATTAATTAATAGACATTCATTAACTTCCCTTGCAATTGTCTTGAAATGCTTTAAATAAAACTGGCAGGAAAGAAATGTCAGCTGTGTGGTATCCGTAAAGCATTCTTTGCTCAGGCAAGTTGGATGTGACAGCTATTAAAGTATGTGATCATGTAAAACTTCAATTGTTGCAAGGGAGATTGGATTTTAATACCTACATTGCTTTTGTCTTGGGACGACAAGTAAATACGCTTTTCCATATGGATTGATAATCTTTGAACTACATAGTTATCAATTTCTTAGAAACTCATACTCATTGCTAATAGCATATTAAGGGGCTGGCCAGTGGCGTCACTAGGATTCGTGTCACCCGGTGCGGGAGGCCTGTGCGTCACCCCATGCAGTGGGCGGGGCAACGTCCCAGGTGGGCGTGGTGATGTGCCATCGCCCTGCCCCCACCAATTTTTTGGCTGTACCTTTTGTTAGAACACAGATATTTCAATGTGGATTGTTTCATTGCATTCTGCATGAAATTACGCATTGATTGATATATAACATGATGGTATTATTCCTCCAAATTCTGATTTTAGTAATTTTGAAAACTTGTAGAGTCTCACACTCACGCGCACCCCGTGTCAACTTCTAGAGGGTTGAGCCTCCATTTGCCTGAAGATAACATTCGAAGGTCGCCAGTTCGAGGCCACCGGCACTGTGCGACCTTGAAGCAGCTGACAAGCTGAGCCGAGCTATTCCATCTGCTCTGAGCGTGGGAGGATGGAGGTCAGAATGTGCGACCAGATCAAGAAAGAAACATCTGAATTGCTGAGATAGGTCTTGAAATGACTGAGATGGGCCAGGTCTTCAAAACTTCTATCTACAGCAGTAGTGTCCAAACATTTTGGAACGAGCGCCACATCATCCCTTTGACAGTGTGTCGGGGGCCAAGAAAAAAAGAATTAGTTTACATTTAAAATTTGAATATATTTACATAAATGAATTTATTAGAGATGGACCTTATATGAATGAATGACAGTCATGCAGTAGCTCAAGGCCTATAAAAGACCTTGCACAAAGCAAGGCCAGCCTTTCCTTCACTGCCACTGCTACATCACAGATGTGAAACGGCAAGTAATGGAGGGAGCCCTCATCCCACAGATCAGGTGAGAGTTTGAACAGTCATCCTCATGCTGAGAGCAGTTGTGTTGGGCCAGCATGAGCTCCAGCAAGTCTCCAGAGGGCCAGAAGCTCATTGGAGACTGGGGGCTCCCCGAGAGCCGGATTGGGAGCCCCTGAGGGCCGCAAGTGGCGCCAGGCCGGGGTTTGGGCACCCCTGATCTACAGGCATACATTTACTGTCAAAGTGCTTTAAAAACCAAGAACTTTTGAAAAGGCTGACACTTTTACAACAAAGATTCCTGCTGTATTTGTCTTGAAATTTGAAGAGAATGAAGATAGCTGAGCTTTGCTGTGCATGTGAAGGATAAGTTTTTAATTTGAAGACAATGAAATTGTGTGAAGAGTGGCAGCTAAGAGTGCTGAGAAGTAGAAGGCTTGAGCTGAGAAAGATTAAGGCTTCATTTAGCAGGAGTTTCCATTGTTGAAGTGATTAATTATCAAGACATTGCCTTCATCTTAAGTGCTAACTTCATGTAAGCCAAGAGGATCAAGCCAATCACTTTAACGGCCATGACAAGACTGCTAATAATGAGCAACAATTGAGCATAGGAGTAGAAAATGCACACTGAGGAAGTGTTTTAAAACATCTGTGAGATGGTAGTGCGTTTTGTTTAGTCTAGTTTGGCATGAAAACAATGAAGCCTTTTGCAAGTATTTCTATAATTTGGTTCAGACAGGTCAGAAAGGTCTTATGCATGCACTAAAGAACTTTGTTTTTAAAAGAATAGGTCATATACAAGGTGACCAGATACAATGGAGGACAGAGGCCTGTACCTTTAACCACTGTATAGAAGAGGGAATTTTGGCAGGTGCAGCTCAACACAGAAGGGTTTAAGAAACTGCACCTGCCAAAATTCCCTCTTCTATCTGGAGGGAACAGATAGAGGCCTCTGTCTTCCATTGTATCTGGTCACCCTGCTCATATATCAAAAAGCATTACAATATATGGATTATATGGAAGGGTTGCTATGGGAATAGCATTAGTTGATTCCTCATTCTCCTTCAGGTAGGAGTAAAATTTCAGTAGTTCTGGAGGGGTGCAACCAATGGAGGTCAGAAGAGTGTACAGCTCAGAGACTCTTAGCTGGGCTGTGTTGGTTTCCATCAAATGGACTCTAGTGAGAGGCCGACACCTTTCTCTTACAGGGAGCAGACAGGGGAGAGTTGCTGCATGGCCTTCCTGAACCCTTCACCAATGTCTAGCAATTTTCAATTTTTTTCATCTCATGGCACACTGACGAGGTGCTAAAGGCACACTATCAAGGCACACTATCATAGGCACACTATTGTCAAGGCACACTATCATATTTTTGACAATTGACAAGGCACACCATGCTGCTGATGTAATACTTTCCATAGGGCTCAATATATCTTCCTTGTCAGCTTGGGGGGGGGGGGGCGGGTTCCTTCTTGAGAGTTTGTTGGGGCTTACATTCATCAGATCAGGACTGGTCTAGTGGTGTTGTGTTCCCCTTGGCCTGCCATTCTGTGGACTGGTGCACATTTGCTTACTTGCGAGTAAAAGTTCACGTGCTGCTCCTTTCAGTTTCCATAGGGCTCGATACATTTTCTTTGGCCAGCTATCTACTTGTCAGCTTTGTGACCCACCAGAAATCGACAAGGCACACCATGCTGCTGGTGGAGGGCTCAGGTCCCCCCAAATCCCCCACTGGTGAATCCCAACCCACAGCTTGGGAAGAACCATTGCTCTAACAGATGCAGAAAGAGACAATCCAGTTGACATGGGGGACTTCAAAAAGCTTTTGACAAAATCTCTCATCAGAGGCTCTTAAGTAAACGTATGGGTCAATCCTATCCTCAAATACACCCCCAGATTTTCCAGGCTGCCATCTTCTCTTTGGCCTCTCACTTCTTTGTCCCCTTCGTCCCTTTCCTCAGTTATTTCCATTCCTGGCCTTCTGCCTCCTTCTCCCCTCTTCCCATTGTCTCTCAGCAACTGTCGCATTCTCTTCTCAACTCTGCTTCCCCCATGCCATGCCCTGGTGTGATGTTTTTCAAACCTCCCCACCACTAGCTGATTAGCAGCCAGGAAGATAGCACTCAAAGTTGTGGTGGTGATATCACCACCAGGACTCCCAAGGACCAAGTGAGATGCACCTCAGCATCCAGGAGCTTGTGAGACATTGTGGGGCTTCATGAGATGCCACAAAGGAAAGATCTAACAATGTCTATTTGTTTTAATGACTGTATACTACATCCAAATTCAATGGTAATCTCCTTCTGAATACCAGGTGCAGAGCAGCAGTAGTAACAGAGAAGTATGCCCTTTTCTACTACTTGTGGGCTTCCCACAATGGGAAACAGAATGACGGACTAACAGCCCAATCCTATTAGGTTCTAAAGCTGGCAGAACAAGCATTCTGCCAGCATTGACTGTCTTATGGCAGTTGCAAAAGGCAGTTGCAGCTGTGCATTGCAGTGGCTCTGTCAGGACCTGCTGTTGAAGGTAAGTCAGCAAGGAAGGTGGGACAGGGTTGAGAAAGGTAGAGTGGGGGCAGGAAGAGCAGAATGAGACAGCAACCTGCTCCAGAGACTTCACTAGCACAGGTCTGAGTGGAGCCTCTGTGTTGCATAAGTTTAACTGCAGGTAGGAGAGCAAATGTTCCTTTACCCAGATGAGGTTCTGGTCTTCGGCTTGATCCAGCAGGACTTTTCTTACAGCAGAAGCCTATGCATGACTGCTCAGAAGTAAGTCCCATTGGGTTGAATGGCATTCACTCCCAAGTAAGTGTGTATGACAGTGGTATTCAAACTGAGGTGTCGTGAGGCCCCAGCCTGAGGGTCCTGGTCCCTTTCCCCTTAAGGGGCGGGGCAGCCAGGAGGCAGGGAGGAGGCAGCGGCGCGACCCCCAGAATTGCACCGCTCAGGGGGGTGCACTTGCCCAAGCCCCCTGCAGCCCCCCTGGGGGTGCGGGGAGCCCTGCGCGACCTTTGGCAGCGCTCCCCGGGTCAGGGAAGGTGACAGCAGAGCGATCGCGCCCTCTCCACTAAACAGGAAGCGGTGCGCGATCGCCCCACTTCCCCTTTTGACCGGGCTGCAGGGACTGGGGTGCAGCCTCCAGTCCCTGCAGCAGCTGTCCCTGGCTGCGGGGAGCCAGGCATGAGTGCCTGTAGGGCTCCCCAGGTCAGGGAAAGTGAGAGTGGGGTGATCACACTCCGCCTCTGCAAATCTCCTGGGGATTGCACCCCCCACCTCTGCAAAGACTTACTGCGGGATTAAAACTCCCTGCAAGTTTGAAAACCGCAGGTGTATGAGATTGGAGCTTTATGTTCTTAAGTTGCAGTAGTTGAAAAAGGAACTGAATAATCAGTTGAAATCTCAGGATGGTGCATTTTTATGAGTCAACAATCAATGTGCGACAGTGCCTAAGAAGTGACATAGCGTTTGTTATGCATCTCAATACTTGAGAAGCCTAAATATAGCTGTTCTTGCATTGAGAAAAAAAAGATGCAAGTTTGGTTAGTATATTTTTATTCAGTGACTCTATAAAAGCACTGATTACATGGTGTTTTCATAGGGGACTGGCATATATTTACTCAGATCTCTTCTATTAAAAAGTAAAAGAAACGTGGATGTGTGGGTCTATGTTTACATTGGTCAAAATAAGGACATTATCAAGATTTCAGAATCTAGGATTGTATCTAGAAAGTGAATTCTAAGTACCATTAAAATTAATGCGGTTTGTCTCAACTAACTTGTCTCATTGACTTCAATGGTGTTAAGTCAGGATTCACTTTCATTGGATGCAGCCCAGCGTATTCTAAGGAGTGCATGCATTATGATGTTTATAGAAGCAAACTTACCTGCTGCGGTCTTGGAACAGTGGCCCTAACATCCACTCCAGAGGGTTGGAAAACTCTGAAGCAGGACTACATGGGCCCAGAAGGCTGCAGGGTTAAAGAGAGATTGGAAAAAAAATCATCCCTCCATGCAGGAATCAAAGTGCCTTCCATTCAGGGAAGAGGAACTTAGGATATATTAGAGCAGGGCTCTCCAAACCCCGGCCCATGGGCCAGATCTGGAGTTTGGAGAAAGCCCTCTTCTGTTCCGCTTACCGTTCCTCTACATTGCCGCTTATTTTTCAAGCCAATCTGTGTACAGGGAGTCTATGGGCAGTTGTGTCTGCCTGGACATCCTGCTGTACAGCCTACTGGGATACTGGACAATAAATGCGGCTGCCCAGAGCATCCATGCGCACAGATCGGCTTGAAAAATAAGCCGTAGTATGGTGGAATTGTAAGTGCTGCTCAGGACGGGGGAGAGCTTTTTCAGGATACAGCAGTCTCCAGTTTGGAGACTGCTGCATTAGAGAATGAATGTTCAAGAAGCTAGATCTTTAGTGATTTGACATCAAAAGAACTTACAGTTCAATCTTAGTCCCCCCTCCCCGTCACTGGTGCAGCCACACCAGAAAGGGGCTTCGGAAGAGTAAGGGTATTTAAATTCCCTCACCCCTGCATAAGCCTCCCTGCCTTGCAATGAGTTTCCTCAGACCTGTGCCAGAGATTTTGCTGGAACAAATCTGAGAAGAGAGAGGGGGCAGGGACTTTGCAAAAAAAAAAAAAGAAGATAGGACCTGGCATGCACCATAGCAGCCAGATCCACCCCTCATGTAGCCTCCCTGTACCCCCTCCCAGTTCAGTTTTGCCCCCTCCCCATCCTATCCTCCTCCATTCTTCCTGCCTCCTCTGCTGTCTTTCCTGTTCTTGTGGGTGGCGGTAATCTCCCAACATGCATGGGAAGGCTCTAGCTACTTCATGTGCTGCCGGACGTACTTTTACAACAGCAGGTAGCCTTACCATGAGCCAAAAGGATTGGACTGTGTGTCATTTTTGGGTGAGCGGTTAGATTATCGTGTTGGTTCATATCTCATATTTCAAGAGGATGACTTGTACCCCCTCCCAGTTCAGTTTTCCTCATATTTCAAGAAGATGACTGTGGAAAACTTGGAGCGAATAAGTATGAGTTTAGAAAAATGCAAAAGTAAATATGCCAGTAAAACTGTGGATGTGTGGAACAGGGCTTCCTGAACTACAGTCAAAGCCATTCTGAAGGCTTTGTAGAGGGACCAAACATAGGGAGAAATTTATTAACTAAATAAATACAATCTGAAAGTGGTTTGGGGTTTCCCATATGGAAACTTTTACAAACCTTATGAGTATTACACAGACTGAGATATTTGAAGAAACTTGGTTTTGGCTCTAAAGTAGCATTGCCCCAGATGGTCCAATAAAAAAATAACATCTGTACTACTTTGCATCCCATCTGTCTTTTTATACAATCAACATAAAGCCTTCCCAAAATGGCTCATCCACCTGGCAGGTTGTCAGGTTAACTCTTAGTTCACTGTAGCCTTACCTTGCTACCATAAACAACACAAAGCCTGAATAGAATTTGGGTTGAATATAATGATTCTGTCACTTCCTAAACTTGATCTGAAGCTCCTAGTGGCCTCTCAGAAACCTACTAGCTTTATAATGAATCCACTTCTGGGCCAAATGTACATGAACATGCAGGATATAATCTTTCAATATCCGCATGCTGTTTGAAAATTTCATTTGAGTTTTCCTGATATGTTAATGTGAGTATGCTAACATTTGTGTTCTGGAGATTTTTCACTGCACACAAGACCATTTCCATTCTCATGGGCAACATATGCATGAGCAAGAGCCAAAGCATCTGGATCCTTCTCCCACTTCGGATATTGTGATTCTTAGGAGAAAATCATCTTTGATTTGCTGCTGAAACATGAATGCCTGGGAAAGGCTATGTGGTTTTAAAACCACAAAGTCTATGATGCAGTGTAAGAGAACAGAGGCAGCAGGTGTGTGTGTGTGGGGGGGGGGGAGAACTGGCACCTTCCTTTGTTCTTGCTGCCACCTGATACCCAGCAAAATGGAAGTGATTGAATGAACTGCATTCTCTGTACATCATTGACCATTCTAATCTAACCCTTTCCCCTTCATTACTTTTGTTGTTCAGCATGCAAAAGCGGAAGATGTGGAAATGGGAGGAGGGACACAAACAGCAGTGGACTGTTTAGTGCTTTCTCAGTCATAGTCACTGCTTAACTTTAAAAACCCATTTTTCCCAAAGTAGTAGATCATTAAAATTTCTCAAATACTGCTCTACCACTTTGGATAAATGTGCCTTACGTGTTTGGAATATGCGAATAAATCCAATTCCCCATCCAAAGGCATTTCTAATTTTTAGTAAAATAACTGACTGACATTAGAGGGCAGCAAAACCACATGCAGTAAAAATACTTTCAGGAGAATTTAGTAGAGAAGTCCCCAGTTTGATTAACCCATTTCTGCCAAGCCAACAGATGTACACATTTGATCCTTGTTGCATATAATCAACGTTGGGCAGAAATGGCTTAAAACCAAATACAGAGCAAAAGGTCATAGAAAAATGCCAAAAATCTGATCAGAATGTATTTTATTGTCACCTTAACAACGTTGTAAAGGAAAACTGAAGATACAAAAATGCACGCTGGCTGTTTAATATGCATAAAATGCTATACAACTTAAAACATCTCCTGGATAAATAACTTCTTGGGAATCTCAAGGCCTGCAGGCTACTTCAGGGCTTCACAAGCCTCACAATCAGATCATCTTCCCTTAACTTCTGCAGAGCAGTGACCCTCTTTGTCAAAGCCTGGATACGTTTGGTTCTTACTGACTAACAAGGAGGGTTTACCTGGTCAGTGGTCCCCAGACACAACACCCCCACAACCACAACCAATCTTCCATGCTTCTTAGCCAAAGTTTCAAGTGACCCATGTGAGCATGGATCATGCCAACATCCTTACCCTCCTCATAGTAGGAAGATGCTAAAGGGAACACCCTCCAGGGCACCCACCCTGAGACTTTTGTAGCCACTTGGGCATTATGAGCATTTGCTTCAGTCCAGGAAGGAAAAAAAAAGGGGGGAGAGACAATGGGTCAATGCCAAACTTGCAGAGGCCAGTCAATAAAGCTGATCCCCAGTCCATTAGCAATGAAGCTGTTCTCTAACCCCTTAGCAAAAGGGGCAACTCAAAGGCCAATAACCATCCTCAAGTCAGACCCAGTGCCACCTAAAACCCAACTCAATGAGGCCTAAAGAAACCCAGTCTGCCTATTAAATGAGGCACAACAATTCCCTGACACCATTACCAGATAGTACCAAAAACCATTACCACTGCTATTGCATCACTTTAAATTGGTCAACTTTAATTGTAAACAAAAGAAGAGACAGAGGCAGCTCTAAAACCAACATTGGCCAGTCCACAAACTACTCACTAGAGCCCGATCCTGAGCTCTACCATTTGCGGCTCTCAGCACCAGTCTACCACTAGTGCTAGCTCAGTGCTGGCTAGTGCTGGACTAACACTGGTGGATCACCAGTGCTCTGCAGCTCAGTGGTTGCCCAGACTGCAGGCAGCGGGGAGGTAGGTGGGGGCGTGGGGGGAGGTGGCATTCCAGGGCGGAGGGAGGTGGGCGGAGGGTGAGGAGAGGGTGGGGAAGTGGCGTGCTGGGGGAGGGAGTTGGGCGGGAGGGAGGCGGGACTGGAGAAGCTCTACTCTTCAGTATCTAGAGCCTCCTTAACGGACCACTGGCCCAACACAGAAGCTCTTGATTCTGCGCCAGCCCCATAGAATCAAGTAGCCCCACTGCGGGGCTGCTTGCCTTACCTGACAGAAGGGGACATAAGTCACCTTTCCCTGAGGAGCCACTGGTAGCTGCCTGGTTGCATGCAGGATGCCGCAGCCATTTTCGGCATCATGGCAGCCCCACACTCTGGGCAGCATAGGACTGGACTGCCCGCCACAACAGTAGGCATTGCTTCTTTCTTCCCCACTTCCGGATGCATAATTTAAATAGTACTAAAGCCAAACATTGAAGATTCACTTCAGTTCACACATGCAAGCCACACCTTATGACGCTTAGCCACAGAACAATACAACAGAACTATCATCAGAGCCACCACACATACTCAATACAAGTATATTATCTATAAAGATAATCAATTGAAGGACAAAATGAAACTCCAGAGGCTTCCCTGGGCCTTGGAAAGCCCTATAATGGCAAAAATAAATAAATAAATAAATCAGGAAACCAGAAGTTGTGGGATTTTTTTTTTTTTTTTGCCATTCTGAAGCCTGCAGAGGCCACGGGCGGATGCATGCGGCCTCTGCGGGCTTCGGAAAGCTCTCCAGAAGCAACCAGAGCACAGCTCCAGTCACCTCCAGATGGCTTGGGTTGGGCCAAGTCTAATCAACGTGAGTCTGGGGGATCTGCGTTGAGCCACATCCATGGATACAGAATTCGTGGATACAGAGTCCCTACCAGTACATATATTTTATAGCACAATCCTAAACCTGCACTGGTACAGCTGGCCATAAACCTACCTGCTCCAGCTGGGGCAGGGTTGGGATTCAGCCCAGCCAAGCTGGCACAGCCTCTGCACTGGCCATCTGGCTCTTGAGTCAACACAAATGTACCTTATGGCATGTTTGTGGCACTCAGAGCAGATATAGGGACAGCTGCACCAGCTCAAATGCCAGTTTGGACTGGGCTGTAAGTACATTTACATGGTGATTTTTCTTTTCTTTTAGTGGCAAGAAGTCTGTACATGGAGAACTGCTGGAGCTTTCCACCAAGTGGGCTTCCCTTCAGATGGGGATAAACCCTTTGCTGACCACCTCTCCCAGCTTCAGTAAGTATATATGTAAGTGGTTTTTTTAAAGATATGTGGCAGAGACTGATAATGCAACTGCAGCCTTAAAAATGTATTTTGTCCACACCACTCCTGGTTTCACTTCAAAGTATACATCTTTGCTTGGTCAAAGCTCAAAGCCACTAGAAGGAGGGAGCAATTGAATAAATGGTTCTCAATCCATGCCCCCTTCCATTGAAATCACCCAATAGGACTGCAGAATATGCTCACCTTTACCTCCTGAGACAGTGGGGCAGGGCAAGAATCCTGTGCACTCCTAAAGTGGGTGGCCATGGGTGGCAAATATGCCATGGATGGCATATTTCCTGTCTTTAAAAGCACCCCCATAATAAATTAACAACCCAATCCTGTGAGCTCATAGAGTTGGTGGAACAAGCATTCTTTATGACTGTGGCAAAATTGCTTTTGGCGGTGCATGAAATAGCACACTGCTGAAGTGCCAGCAGGAAGGCCAGACCCTTCCTGCTCATCTTGGAAGATTGCTAACTTTCTACCAAGGTAGGTAAGATATTGGGGAAGGTGGTACAGGGTAGGGGAGGGCAGAACGAGGTGGTGATGGGGCAGGGGATGGGCAGATTGGGTCTTGGAAAGTTTGAATTTGGGTCTGGGTTTGGTGGCTGCCAAATCCCAGCCCCCTTCCCAGACCCGATCCCGGACAAATTCTCTTCTGCAGGTTTTAGTAGAGCCCCTGCACTGTCTTACTCAGAGGACTCCTGCAACTACCTTGCCTGTGGGATGAGCGGTAGACATTTCGGCGTCATTGCATAAGCGGGGGGAGGGGGAAGGGATTGGATTAGGCTCTAAAACTTTGTCCACTGTTCTCCACAGACCGATTTTCTATATTCCAAAATGTTAATGTTAATAAATGTCAGGGCTGCAGGGGAGGATAGTCCTTGCTTTCCCAATAGCAGAGTGGCACGGGAGCGTAGGGAGAGAGCCAAAGAAGCAGGCGATCCCAAACGGAGCCAAAGAAGCAGACACAGGCTTGTTTGTTGCAGAAGCAGGTATTGGTAAAGGAACAGGCAGAAGAGTAGTCAGTCAGATGGTCCAGAAGTCAGGGTTACAGAGAGGCACAGTTACAATAAGCAGTCCCAGAACAAACCAGTAGCATACAGGCAGAAACTCCACCACAACGACCCACACTTGGTGTCTGTTCTTGCCCCCATATATATATCGGGGCCAGCCAATCAGAATGGGGCGATCTCATCGTCACAAGACAATCTTGTGACCCTTTTTGATTGGCTGTCCAGTGGTGCATTGCACCACTCCACCATAGCCTACCTGACTCTGCATACATCTTCCCAGGTCACATGGCTCCCACCTAACACAGGTGCATCTGATTGCTAATCACACATATACAGTGTAGCTGTTCCTTTACTTTACATTTCATACCAGGCCTGGACATCAAGGCCCCTCCTGCCACGTCATGGCTTACAACAATTCAGGGCCTGGTATGCCAAAGGCCTGACAATAAAAATTGCCCATTCTTCACACAAGCCTTTTGTCTTTACTTCTGTATTATTACACAGGCCAACACACATTTTACTTCCTTAAGCAAAAATGGCATCTGTTTTGCCCTATCATGTCTGGTTTTGGAGACACGGCATAGCCTCTTTAGTGAATGGTTCAAGCAGCTTCCTCATGAGGAAACCTTCACCATAGCTTCCTCATGAGGAAGCTACTTGAACCATTCACTAATAAGGCTATACTATATCTCCAAAACTAGACATCATAGGGCAAAACGGATGCCATTTTTGGAATCGGTACACCAAATTAATCTCAAACCACCATAAAGTTTGGGAAAAACTTTTCTGACCCTCAGTTTTGTAGACCTGTGTTCTTTAATTTTAATCTCATTGTTTATTTAGCCATACATTCAAGGACAGAACTTTCTGTTTCCAGTATTTCACACAGAGAATTTTTGATGTTGTAATAATATACAGTATTACTATATCGGTAACATTCTAGGCTTGGCAAATCTTTCCCCAAGTACAGCCTTTGCTGACTGCAGACAAATATTGTACTAATGTACTCATGGACAGTGGGGGCAGGGCTCTGAGCCTATGTGGGTGTGGGGCTTTCTGACTCTCTCACTAATCCTGTCCACATAATTGACAGTCTGAAGAGAGCTCTAAACTGTGAAGAAAGTTTCTCATGGCTTTTGGGATATAATTGTTCATGTTTGGCACAGCCGTCGTCTTCCTTTATATTATATCTTGTATTTTATTTCTTTACTGAATTCTTTTATTTTTGTTGCATCTCTGGTGTGTGAACCAGTGATGCATTTGTCCACACATACAAACTGGATTATCAAGTTTGTTGGAAACTTGAGCCAGTCACATTAACAGAAACAATAATATTCAATCAGTGAACATAAGAACATAAGAACAGCCCCACTTGATTAGGCCATAGGCCCATCTAGTCCAGCTTCCTGTATCTCACAGCAGCCCAAATGCGCCAGGGAGCACACAAGACAACAAGAGACCTGCATCCTGATGCCCTTCCTAGCATCTGACATAGCCCATTTCTAAAATCAGGAGGCTGCACATACACGTCATGTCTTGTAACCCCTAATGGATTTTTCCTCCAGAAATTTGTCTAATCCCCTTTTAAAGGCATCCAGGCCAGATGCTGTCACCACATCCTGCAGCAAGGAGTTCCACAGACCAACCACATGCTGAGTAAAGAAATATTTTCTTTTGTCTGTCCTAACCCTCCCAACACTCAGTTTTAGTGGATGTCCCCTGGTTCTGGTGTTATGCGAGAGTGTAAAGAGCATCTTTCTATCCACTTTATCCTTCCCATGCATAATTTTGTATGTCTCAATCATGTCCCCCCTCAGGCGTCTCTTTTCTAGGCTGAAGAGGCCCAAATGCCGTAGCCTTTCCTCATAGGGAAGGTGCCCCAGCCCAGCAATCATCTTAGTTGCTCTCTTTTGCACCTTTTCCATTTCCACTATGTCTTTTTTGAGATGCGGCAACCAGAACTGGACGCAATACTCCAGGTGTGGCCTTACCATCGATTTGTACAACGGTATTATAATATTAGCCATTTTGTTCTCAATACCTTTTCTAATGATCCCAAGCATAGAATTGGCCTTCTTTACTGCTGCCGCACATTGAATCAACACTTTCATCGACATGTCCACCACCACCCCAAGATCTCTCTCCTGGTCTGTCACAGACTGCTCAGAACCCATCAGCCTATATGTCAAGTTTTGATTTTTTGCCCCAATGTGCATGATCTTACACTTACTTACATTGAAATGCATCTGCCATTTTGCTGCCCTTTCTGCCAGTGACACTTTTCTACCTAATCTTAGCACATTCAGGAGTCACCACATGACACAACTCTAATGTACACTTCCCCAGTAGGAAACATGCAAGACATCCGTATGCTCCATGCAGAAGCTGTAATGTCAGAAATGTGCTTCCCACTCTTGCATATCTCCCTGAGATTTTGGTGCTTGAGTCTGAATGTTCAAAAGGAGCCCCCATATAGTTTAAAAAATGTAATAATAAACTAATTAATGGACAATTGTTAATATTGGAAGAGTACCCTAAAATCTGCACCCTGGTGCTGGTGCCCCCAAATGCCCCATGTTGTAGCCCAGGGATGCCAAACTCATTTCATACAGAGGGCTGAAGTTAGCATTCATAGTGCCTGCTGAGGACTGGAAGTGACATCATTGAGCAGAAAGTGACATCATTAAGCAGATGATGCTGAGGACTGGAAGGCTTCAGCCTTTGGTGGGCCGCTGTGAGGTACAGGAAGCTGGGCTAGATGGGCCTATGGCCTGATCCAGTGGGGCTGTTCTTATGTTCTTACGATGGCCAGAAATAAGCACTTTGTTCTCACACAGAAACTCATTAGCTGCAAATGATAAGAACAGACAATGTGCAAATCTTGTCCATATTTTCAGGATATGAGGGAGCCCAATTATCAAGCTGGGAGAACCCAATTATAATGGAGGTCAGATAACTTGCTTCCAGGGGGCACGTTTGGCCTGTGGGTCTTATGACTGAGGCCTTATGATAGACCTGTTGTGGTCTATCTCTGCCTATAGGCAGAATTAACCTATATCCCCCTTATCTTACTTTCACTAGCAATGTTATCTATGAATGGCCAGCTGAGTGCCCCCCTTACCCACTCCTGCTTGCTTGCTTTCATTGGGCGCCATTCACTATATGTTGGCTAACCCCCTTTCCTCTTTTAACACTCTCTTCCTAATCCCTTTGTTCTGTGCACCCTTTCCTGAACATAGTCACTGGGCTATTTCACCTCATTTGGGAATGTAGAAATAGTCTTGCATTTGAAAAATGGAGACTATCTCTAGCTTGGAATGAGCCAGGGTCCCCCCCCCCCCCCCGGTGGCTGCCTGGAAATTCTAACCAACGAATCTGCAAAATGAAAAGCTTGGCAGACACATTTTTATGACAGATTCAATTGCCTTGTTTTGAGATAAGATTCAATATTAACTTTGTCTGAGCTGACTCAGTGGAAGTAATAGCAGGAAATTATTGACTAGAAGTCAGATTAGGTTAATGTTGAGCGTGATCTCTTAAGAGATATATATTTTTATATGCCTGTGATTTTAAACTAAACAGTTCATGAGGCTTGGGTACATGTGGATATACATGGGCACTTTCAGAGAGAAAGTAAATACGGACAGGGATAAATCCATGTAATACCCGTGTGCTACAGAGTTTGCCACTGAGCTGAGTTCTTCATGCAGGTATTTTTCACTTCCATTTGGGGGTGCTGGAAGAACCTCTCTCTGCATTTGCAACTGGCTCTGCTTGCATTACTTTCAGATACTAGGATCTGAGGCCATTTTTGCTCCCATCTCAGAAAAAAAAGGAGCTGATCTATGCTGGTTTCCTGATACTTGATACACTTGTAGCATTTCTCAACATTGCCCTTTGATGATAGCTCCACATTTTGTCAAGAGTATACATCTTTGATATGAAAACCATGGCTCAGAGCGACTCCTTGTTTAGCTTAATGTGGTGGCAAACAATCCAGCAGGGAATAATCAATGGGCTTGAATGTCATCACAAAGAACACCTTGCAAGATACTTAAGTTCTAACAGCTGGAGCCAAGGGAGAGAAGAGGGGGTACCACAAAAGAAATGATGGCGCTTCGTGCCTGTATTAGTGACCAGAAAGCAGTTCTGAAGGATTGCTTTGATCCTGTCATTCCGGATACAGAAGAAGGGTAGGAGCTCTTTCTTTCCGTTCTACCTGCAGTTCCTAGAACCTGTGATAACTCTTATCCCATGCAAAGGAAAAAAAAAAACTCAGGGGGGAGACATGGGAGAATTGGGGACCAATACTTGTAGTCCCTGGAAGCTGTGATATCACCCCATGCAAAGGAAAAAAATCTCAGGGAGGAGTCAAGGGAATACTGGGGATGTGTGAGCACCCCCCCCCCGGCTTGGCTCAAAATGGGCTCAAGCTTTGCATGCATTCCACACACACATTTGCAATAGCACAAGCCTTTGTAAGCAGTTTATGCAAATGCTCACAAAGACTCAAAAGTCCACACAAAAGTTTGCAACAATGGGTGTTCCACGTTTGAGATTTTGCTAGTGTTTCGATGCTTCACAAAAACTGCAGGACACCCACTGTTGCAGACACTGCCACCTCCCGGTTCCCCACTCTCCAAAGTAAAGTGCATATCTTTGGGTATTGGGAAGGGGGCAGCAGGTGCTTCCAGAGCCCCAGTAATACCCTTTCTCAGGGGGGATTGGAATGGGTGGGAAACAAATGATGTTTCTATCATTTGTCCCCAGGAAAAGAGCCTTTTCTAGGTAGTAATAAATGCAAACAATATCATTTGCTGGGGATTCTAGAACTGGTAGTCTCAGTGGTGTCATTAGGGCTTGTGTCATGCGGTGCAGGAGGCCAGAGCATCACCTCCATGATGCACCTTTTCCCATGCAGTGGGTGGGGCATCAACCCAGATGGTGGGTGTGATGATGTACCATTGCCGTGGCCCTGCTGGTTTTTTAGCTATACCTTTTGAGATAACACAGATATTTCAATGTGGTTTATTTCATTGCATTCTGCATGAAATTACACATCATTTGATATATAACTTGATGGTATTATTCCTACAAACCGTGATTTTAGTGATTGTGGTCACTAGTGGTGTCACTCCACCCCCAGGGTGTCACTTACTAACACCTTATTGGTTCCATGCTGTGTCATAATAGCACCTTATTGGCTCTTCAAAGAATAAGGGTGCAATCCTAACCCCTTATGTCACTGCTTTCCAGCACTGATTAATTCCCATTTCACTGGGTGGTAAAAGCGCTCGTTGTATGATCAGTGAAGGTCAAATATATAGGGGTAAGCAAAGGGGCAAGGAAGAAGCATGTAAGCAAATTTTTGAAAAATGCTTCCAGTTGTTATGATGTATCACAAAATTTTCTTTGATCTATATAACTTTCTCAAGCAACTTCCAAGATGCTGTAACAAGAAACAGTTCAGGCATATATAAAACAAAACAAAACCAAAAACCAAAAAAGAAAAACCAAAATACTGAATAAAACCCAAAGCAAAGCGTCACAAAGCCAGTTTTAATTTGATTGCAGCGTGAAGAATTCCCCTTAGCTATGGTATACTTTGATAGAATCGCTGCCAAGAGAAAGAACAGATGTGACCTCAACTTTTTCCATTTTTCTTCCCTGAGAACATGGATGGCAGTTTGTGTGATAAATATTATCGCTCACTTCAGAGGCACAAAAAAGGCTTGCTTTTTATTTTTAACCATTTCATTCAGGGCTGCCCCTTTGGCTGCGTTCCAGAAAGTCTTTTAAGCTCTTAAATGTTTCCACTGCAAAATGTACTTTTACCATTTTTCCCCTTCTGATAAATCAGCCACCAGGAAGAAGAGTTGAAGACCTGACCCCTGATCTATGACTTTTTTTTCATAGGCAACACTTAAAATGGTTTTACATATGGTACATCAGCATAATTACATCACATTATCAATACATTATCATATAGTTTGAATTCCATGCACATAAATTGTGAGTGCATGAGAACCCCAGCTCCAGGGCGGGGTTTATGGTGTTATGTTTCAAAGCCATTTGGCTACCAATAATATGCCCCTTAGAGGCAAACTACATAACTCACACGTATAACAATACTTCAGCAGTAGGAGGTAGGAGGCAGAACCAGCTGCTTGTTGTCCATCCACTCAGTATCACTCCACAGGTGCTTTTCACTTGTTGGATTCAAAATACATGTTTAGGGAAGTTAATATATCTGGAACTTCATGGAGTAAAAGTAGCTGGAGAGAGGTTTTGAGTAGAAAACTGGCTGGTAGGGAAATGGTTGTGCACCCATTTCCTTCCTGCTACTTCTGTACTGGTTGGCAACCTTCAGTCTAGAAAGACTATGGTATAAGCCCACAGCACCCGGTATTCCCAGGCGGTCTCCCATCCAAGTACTAACCAGGCCTGACCCTGCTTAGCTTCCAGGATCAGATGAGATCAGGTATGTGCAGGGTAACAGTTGCTCTTATTCCCTTAATTCCCTGTACAAATTCCCTTAATCTGAAGCTACTTTTGGCCCAATCCTATTCTGGGCCTGCACCTGCAGCGCTTGTGAAGTGCACACAGTCGCAAAAGCACTGAAAAGTGCGTTGTGACAGTATTTCTAGGAGGTGCTCTGGCAGGAAGGCTGGAGCCTTCTCGCTGGCACCAGCCCTCCCAGGGACACCTGCCTGGTAAGTCTGGTACAGGGTTGATGGAGGGTGGGGATGGTGTGTAACAGGGCAGGGGAAGGAGATAATGGGGGTATGGGTGAGCAGATCAGGCCCAGGAGGGTATGGGATTGGGGGCATCGGTGCATGACATATCCTATCCCCCTTCCTGGGTCTGATCTGTCCACACAGATAAGCTCAGACTTTCTCCAGCAATATCACTGGCACAGGGCTGAATTGACCCATAGTAGCTTCTGGGGCTTACCCTGGAGCAAGGAGACAAATATCACTTTAGACTGAGGAGACATTCAGCACCAAAATTCCCGTGCAGATGCAGCATAGCCCACACTGCCGCCTCTGCATCACCATGTTGAAATTTATTTCTGATTGGGCTGCCTCTTATTTAAAAATATGGTACTGTCATGTGGTATTGTTACATAGGTTCAAATGCAATATACAGTTAGCTCTTCAAATACATCTACAATAACATGAAGGTTCAGCTGAGCCACATTTCTCAATTCTACAAACTATTATTCAAATTTTTAAAAAAAATTCAAAAGAGAGGAAAGAGGATTTAGAGTCTAAAATTGAGGGTTGGGAACTCAAATTGGGTGACTCAAACTTTGAGTCACAAAAATGTGTGTTTTTCATTGACTCTCGTGGAAGACTCGGAAAAACACTCGAATCAAGAGCCCTCTGACTTGTGACTTGCATTCCATTCTGACAACTTGAGCTGCGCACTGGGTTTTGCACAGAACCCAGACAGAAAGGCACTTCCGCTGGTCCTCTGCTGCATCCATTGGTTGAAGGACATGTCTCCGGGAGAGGGTGGGGGCAAGAGGGACAACAGCAGCTGTTTTTCCTCATAGGGACAGGTGGGTTTTGCAAGCAGAAAGAGGGGTGCAGGAGGCGGGGACAAGTGGGGGGGGGAGGCTGTTCTTGGAGGGTGGAAAAGCAGCCTCCCATGCCTCACCCCCTCATTCCTTTCATTCCAGCCAAAGCAAGCAGTTGTCTCATGCATGTTCTCTTGTGTTCTCAGCTTAGACAGGCAGCCGTTCTTAGTATTTGGGCAGGCAGGCAGGCAGGGCAAAGTCATCATGGGTCGTTTGGATTGGCCGCAGCAGCAGCCGTGGCAGTGGAAACATTTTTGGGGGGGGAGGGGTGCTTCTTAATCTAATGGAAGGATTGTTGTTTTATTCTACTCAGGGGTTGCTTACAGAGTTTCCAAAAAGTATTTCATTCGCAGCCAGACAGGTTCAGGCTAACTTTAGCTTATGTAGGGTTCCTTGCATCCAGTACTCTCGAGATTCTGTCATCATCAGCCAGCCTACTAGGCAACGATATATATAGTATATTATATCTACAGTTTTCTCCAAGTGTCCATTGGCAGAGTTTTCTTGTCATCCTGTTTTCAGCTGCATTTTCTGTTGCAGAAGGGGTGATCATGTTCCACACTGCTGCCTAACAGGTGGAAAGGGGGGGGGGACAGAGGGGGAATGTTTAAAGGGAACTCTGAGATAGGCCTACAGCCTGGTGCAGCCCCATTTTCCTCCGTGGAGCTTATTTGGCAGGAGGGATCACACGGGAAGGGAAGAGTGTGTTCTGTGCTGCTGCTGGACATTGGGGTGGCTGGGGATGGCCGGGGAGAGTTGAAAGGGAACCTTGAAGAACACGCACTGCCCCACAGCAGCCCCGTTTCCCTCCGCAGAGCTGCGGCAGGCTTTTTAAACGGGGGTGATTTGACTCGAGTCCTATCAAATTGTGAAGGGATGACTCAGCGACTTGGAAGTGCCCCCCATTAGGACTCGTTTTCGAGTGACTCATGACTCGACTCAAGTCAAGCCACGTTCGACATTCCCAGCTCTGCTAAAACTATAATCTCCAACCATGTATTTACTGTGAAATAATTTCCATTATTTCCAATAGACTTTGCTATTTGTAAGTAATTGTGTATAGGACTGCAGCCAACAAGAAATTGTTTACATTTAAAGCCAATTTCCGTGGTCTGAAGGTCAACTAATTTATTGGTGTGCCATTGTGTTGCAGGCAGAAGCATGAGTAATGAAGTCTCCAACCATCTTATGTGGAATTCCACTGCATGGCTTCTAATGGATCATAGGAGTGACAAGGACTGGTGCCAGTCTTGCACAGTAGAAGCTGCAAGCTGCTTTAGCTCTGCCTCATCTTCTTAGACTCCTGCTTCAGTTGAAGTGATGTGCGCAGAAGCAGTCTTTCTGCCAGACATCTGGAGTAGACAAGCTGATATTGTGGCATTAATGAGATTTTTCCGGGAGTCAGTGTTTTGATGATTGTAATCTCTAGTGCGCATAGTTATAATGGCAGCTTTATTGTTCAATTTGCTGTTTTGGTCAGAAATACAAACATTACTGCTTCAGGCGCAAGCAACTTTATGGGCGAAAAAAGAGCATTTTCCGCAATTATGGCATCGACGGTGATTTTTTAAATGTGAGACTCCAAAACTGGAAGGAAGAAGCATAAGTGCTCTTGGTGTTTATATTATCTTGGGCCAGTTACAGTTTCCCACTTGGTAGTCTCTCCTGCAAGGAAACTGGCCAGAACATCTTCCTCAGCTCTTGGAACATTTGACAGCTTTTGATTGTGGCAGCCAAGAAGAGATCCAGTTCCCACTGTTCTGTTCAAGCTGGCCCACTAAGGCAGAGACATCACTCACTGCACAGATGGTCCAAAAGGCTCTGTAAACTCCAGAAAGATTTTGAGAAGAAGGGAAGTCCATTGGGTCCTGTCAGAAGAAGAGACCCTTTTAAAATTGTAGATTAAATTCTTACAGATCTTCCCCTCCAGACATAGCAATAAGGCAGTGGTTCTCAAACTCTCTGGGAGAGTTTGAGAGCCAGTAAGTCTTTGCAGGGGCAGGGGGTGGAGGCTGCGGAGGCAGGGGAAGACAGCCCGCCCCCGCTAAAGCGGAAGAGGAGCGCGATCGCTCCGCATCCACTTTCCCTGCTGCGGGGAGCCCTGCCAGAAGTCGCGCCGGGCTCCCCTTACCCCGGAGAGGCTGCAGGAGGCTTGGGTAAGTGCACCCAAGCCCCTGCAGCCCCCTGAGCGGCGTGATCCTGGGGATCGCGCCACTGCCTTCCCCCCACCTCTAGGCTGCCCCCACCCCTTAAGGGGGCAGAGACCAGGGCCCTCAGGCTGGGGTGTCGCGATGCCCCAGTTTGAATAGCACTGCAATAAGGAACAGCAATACTGAGTCGTTTTTCTGTTCTTAGGAGCAACAACAACTAAACTTGGCAATGAATAATACTGGGGTGTCTCCAGTTAATCTACAGTGACATGCACTGGTAAAAGTGATGGGAGCAAATTAAAGTGTCACTCCTAGATTTCAATTTATTTTCTTATGGGTCATATTTGTTAATGGCCTAGATAGACAATGTCACATGTGCAGTAATGAGCATGGTGGCTATTTGTGTTACTCGGTTCACTTTCCTTAATCAAATCTGTAAATGAAATTAAACTCCCTCTCTAACACGCTTGCTGGTGACTTGATTTAGTTCCTCATAAAGCTACCTTTCTTAAGCTTTATATACCATAAATAAAGTAATGGAAAGCATTTGCAGCAGGACATCAAGTATTTGCTTGCACCTTTCTTGCTGGGTTTTTCTCTTCCAAGGATCTTCAGAAACCAGTTTCTGCAACTGTAAGGCACTATAAATATTGGCTGGATAACCTGTTCCCCCAATGACACATGGAATTATTAAGAGTAAGCCTTCAGACCGGTTTTGTAATACTGTACATAAAAGTGATGTTTCCAAAAACTGCAGTGTTCAAAGTACATTATTGGTATGGCACAGAAATACAAGACTGCAATTCCGTCTTTGCAAATATAGTTGCTGCCTTGCATTCATTAATTTTTTCACTGGTATATAATTTTTTCATTTGTATGTAGTAAACGCTTTCAAGAAAATAAACTGTATCAGATGCTTCTTGCACTATGCTTATTTATAAAAGTCAGGCCTACAGCAAAGATTTTCAAATCTTTGGACTCAAGGCCCAATCCTATTAAGGGCCTGCCGAAGTGGATCTTGTGATCAACTGCTGTAGGGTCTGTTGTGGCATCATCTGTGGCATCATCTGCACTGCTATCATGTGCATCTGAACTGCTAGCTCCATTGGCAAGTCAGAACTTTCTGGGCAGGTAAGTGCTGGATGAGACAGTTTGTGGGAGGGTTAGAGTGGAGTTCAGGCTGGCCTGGGGTGGGCGGGACAGGGACAGATCTTGATGCCAATGGTGGTGCCAGCATCCTATGCCCCCTGCTCAGGCCTGACATGCCCCCTTGGACCTATTTTGATTTCTGCCAGCAAAAGAGCTTGTGGAGATCCAAACAGCCCATTGGGGACTAGAGAATGGTGGAGTAGGTAAGTATAACAGTTCTGTACTTACCTCTCCCCCACTGTCTGGTCCCTGGCCCATAGCATGCATACAGTGGAGGTGTGCCAGGGAAGGGAGCAGGGTGGGAGGGAGGTGGCACCAGTGGAGCTTTGCTCCACTGGCTCTTGAGCCTCCGTGTTGGGCTGCCCGCCCGATATGGAAGCTCTTCATTCAGCACTGACCCTTGGGTCGCCATAGAATCAAGTAGTCCCATTGAGGGGATACTCACCTTACCCAAGGGAAGGGGATGAAAGTCCCCTTCTTCTGAGGAGAAGGCGGCAGCTGTCTGGCATGCATGAGATGCAGTGGCAACCATTTTTGGCGCCACTGCAGCCCAGTGCGCTGGGTAGCTCAGGATTGGGCTGTGCATCACCAATTGGATTTGGCAAAGTGCTAATGTCACACAGGGCAAACGAAGTCAATTCAGAGAGAAAGTCAATGTTCAGAAAGGTCTTGAGCAGGCAAACACTTCTGAAACAATGGAAGTAAATCACCCGAAGGAGGAGTGCTTTTCAATACTGTGCAAAATATCATGAAAAACAATTTGTTCTTTTGGTTTAGTCCTGCTAATTTTGCCTCTTGGAACTAAACGCTGCACAATGTGACAAAGGCTATTTAATTTGGGTGTCTGGGTGTATTTTATGCATTCACATACCAAGCAAATATGCAGGCAGCATACCAAGAAAATGTGCAGGTTTTAGAATTTGTTGCTGAATTTTAAAGTGGAAAAATATCACCCTAATTGCACTCCGTCTTAACACTGCACCTGCACTACCTACAGTTTTGTTTCAGGTGGCTGTTATAAATTGTCATATACTGTATTTGTATCTATCCAGGCTCCTGAGAATAAGTGACTATGTTTCCATTCTTAAACAAATAATATTAGCTTCTGGCATTGCCTCATTAAAATTTGGGCAAATGAAAGACAGCGTGATTATTGTTTTGGCCTGACTTGAGTTTCAATAGTTTGGCATATTACTGCGGCGTGTTGGCAAATGTATTTTGAATTATGTTTTTGGCCTGACTTATTTATTTTCCTGGTACACTCACCAAAGCTATATGTAGTGATAGATTTTTGCTCCAACTATAAATTAGAATGTAATTGCCCATTGATTGGGCCGCTGACTGTCTTAACTACAGCATTAAAACACCTATTTGGAGTTCAATGGAATTCCTTTGGACTTCCTTCCATGTTCAGATTTGGAAGTGCCAAATTCAGCCCGTGAACTCAACTTTGGCAGCAAATCCCCCCCATGGAACACATATCATGAGACATGAAAATGTTGATGCAAAAGAGAGCGGCTAAGGCTGCCATCCTATCCACACTTTTGTGAGAGTAAGCTCCATTGACAATAATGGGACTTACTTCAGAGTAGACAGGCATAGGATTGGGCTCTAAGATGATTACTGGGCTGGGGCACCTTCCTTATGAGGAAAGGCTACAGATTTTGGGCCTCTTCAGCCTAGAAAAGAGGCGCCTGAGGGGGGACATGATTGAGACATAAAAAATTATGCATGGGAAGGATAGAGTGGGTAGAGAGATGCTCTTTACACTCTCACATAACACCAGAACGAGGGAACATCCACTAAAATTGAGTGTTGGGAGAGTTAGGACAGACAAAAGAAAATCTTTCTTTACTCGGCGTGTGGTTGGTCTGTGGAACTCCTTGCCACAGGATGTGGTGATAGCATCTGGCCTAGATGTCTTTAAAAGGGGATTGGACAAATTTCTGGAGGAAAAATCCATTACAGGTTACAAGCCATGATGTACATGTGCAATCTCCTGATTTTAGAAATGGGCTATGTCAGAATGCCAGATGTAAGGGAGGGCACCAGGATGCAGGTTGTGTCTTGTTGTCTTGTGTGCTCCCTAGTGCATTTGGTGGGCTGCTGTGAGATACAGGAAGCTGGACTAGGTGGGCCTTTGGCATGATCCAGCGGGGCTCTTCTTATGGTTCTTATGGTGTTCATAAGAACATAAGAAGAGCCCTGCTGGATCATGCCAAAGGCCCACCTAGTCCAGCTTCCTGTATCTCACAGCAGCCCACCAATTGCACCAGGGAGCACACAAGACAACAAGACACAACCTGCATCCTGGTGCCCTCCCCTTCACCTGGCATTCTGAGTAGTGACAGAGTTCTGTGTGCACTAAGTGGCACCAGTCATAGCTTTGGGTTCCACAAAATAGGCCTTTTCTTTCATTTCTGTTCCTCTGAAATATAGTATCTCTTTGTGCTGAGCCATAAACTGCATTATCAATCAGTTCTTTACTTTTCTTGCCAAATAACATTATAAATCTTTTTAATAGCCTAAACATGATAGAGTAAAATATATTTGAAGCAACTCAAAGTGAGTTAACTATCAGTGGAACTGCCACTCTATTTGCATTGACCTTGCCAGTAAGTCCCACAGAGCACATATGATATACTTCTGAATCAACATGCATATAATTTGTCAAACATTAATTTCTAATAGCAAATATTTGTATTTTTAAGTCCATTGCGCATTCTCAGGAAATGCAAAAGCCCATCAATAAAGAAGGTCTAGGCCTGTCAAGTAGGATTATACTGTAAGAACATCAGTAGTGAACACTTGGTCCCCAATTCAATCCCAAGATCCTATTGTGTAGTTCTGAACATGCACATAGATAGGTCAACTTGATGGCTGGCATGACCAGCTGTAAAAGTTTACCAATGATGATAAGTCTCTCACTGGCTACTAATCATGATGGCTATCTGGTAGCACCAGGTTCAGATATGCAATATGCTTCTGAATACCAGGTGCAAGGGACCAACACTGGAGCAGACGTATGCCTTTCTCTCCTGTTTGTGGGCTTTTCAGAGGCTTCTGGATGGAGTAGATGGGCATTTGGATGCTGGAGCAGATGGATTATTTATCTAATCCAGCAGGGCTCTGCTTGTGTTCCATTCTTACATTCACTTCTTGGGTCAGCATGAAGGAAGGATGGATGAAATTCTCAACTTATCCACCTAGGTCAAAACCTGGATAATATATATATCAGCATGTAAAATCCTAAGATGTTCAAGTGGATGCATTAGGCTTCAGGTATGGAATGCCATTGTTAAATATTCCCACATGTAAAACCCCCCCATAAACCTCCTTTTAATTAAAAAGAAAAATGCACCTGTTGGAGAAAGACTCCAGTCCAGTTGATTCCCTGCTGTATTCACTTCCTACTAGTGGGGTATTCTGCTTATTTTGATCAGGAGAAGTATTGTAAAAATACTGCACCTGCAGCAGAAAGTAGTACAGTCATTCGACCACCTTATTCTAGTTTCAGACTGCTCTGGGTGCAGATTAGGCCCAAATGCCTGCGAATTTGATGATTTCTAGGTATTTCTACTTACAATAACCTTGACTAGTGAATGGTGCATATTTGTACTCACTTGTAGCACCAGGGGGAAAAAATTCTAACTGAAAACTGGAGTCTGACATTCAAAATTACACACAGTACATCTAAATACCCGTTGGGTATCTTTTATTTTCCTCATTATATTCAGATTCTGATTCCTGTCCTTGTTCTCGAAATCTAGACAAGTGACAATATACATCATATGTAATTATAATCTTCATTTGGCCTCTGGTTCTTTTATATAACCAAACTTTTGAGCCAGACTTCATAATGATGATGATTAATGTATTAATAAGTGCACATAATGGCTGCAGGCAAATCAGTGGTGCAAAGAAACAGACAAAATTGTGTGTGACATTTTCTGTTAACATTTGCTCTGTCATGCATTTTCATGTTCAGCTCCTGAACAAAATATAACAAAACCCTGAACCAATGCAGCATGAATAGCTCCATCACCAACTTGGGGCTCTCATTGTGCACTGCAGAATGTGAGCTCAAAGAATGAGAATGCACCAAAAGGTCATCAAGCAAGCCCCCACTGCATCCTGGAGACAGTACATACATCAGGTACTGTCTTATCTGATTTTCCCAATCCTGCCGACTACGCCAATTTGTCTTGCAATCCTGCCGACTACGCCAATTTGTAGTATCCCAATTTTTCCTATCCTGCCAACTACACCAATTTGTCCCATCCGAATATTCCAACTCCCTTCTAATGCCCACTTTTTGGCTAATTAACACCCTCCTTTTCCAACAACAACAGCTGTTGTGTGCAAAGAAATGAACAGAACTCCTTATCAGTTGAGCAATTAACAAGAATTTATTGCTACAGACACTCCTGCAAGTCCTCTTGTCCAGGGGCTTTCCCTCCCCAAAACTCCACTTAACTCAGTGGGTAAAGGTCCAAAGCCTCCAGTCCAAGTCCAAACCAATCTCTAAAGCACAGTCCAGTCTTCCCAATTCAGTCTTCTGCAGCAGTGTCCTCTCCAGCAGAGTGTCTCCTCCAGCACTCTTCTCTTCTGTGTCCTCCAGCAGAGTCCTGGCAGTCCCCTTCTCCCATAGGTCTGGGTCACATAGCTCTGTCTGGTCAGGTTCCCTCTGGGTCAGGTTAGCTTTGCTCCTTCTGAAGCTGCCTTTTATCTTTGTATGTCCCATTAAGTCCAAATTAGGCTCAGGTGAGCCATCTCTCCAGTCCATGTCCATTCAAAGTCCCATCAAGGTCAAATGAAGATCAGGTGTCCATCAGAGTCTCCATTGGCCTTGATTGATTACAGCTGTAGAGCCAGCCCTGCCCTTCCCAGAGCTGTCAAACAGCTGTCAAAACATGGGATCACTGTCTACACCACATCATCCACCTGATGATCTTCTGATCTTCCATTACAGGTACATTGAAGACAACTCACATAATTCAAACTACAAGTAAATGGCAGAATTGCATTGTGTACATCACACCAAAATGACCACAGAACATATTAATGCAGGTGGCAAACAGGCTTCCTGTTGCCTGTATCAAGACATGTGGAACAGAAGAAGAGAGAAAAATTAGTAGTTGAATCCCCAGAAAAGTAGAGTGCTTGGTCAGACTCTTAAGTATGAGCAAAACCTACTTAGGGAGTTTGCCCAAAGGAAAACTCTGCATAGAAATCAACATAAGACAATGAATGGATTTCTAATTCTCATTGTCTATGGAAGCTGGAAGCACAAGATTGCTAAATGTATTTAAAACACTCTAGCAGAGTTCATAGAAGGAGCTTGAGATTTATGAGCTGGAAAGACTTGAATAGATCTCTCCTAAATGTGAAAGGAGTATTTACAATGAATGAGGATAATCAAGAATGTGTTTCTGCAGCAAAAAGATGAAATTCTGCAATAATTACTCCTCTCCAACTGATCTGAATTAATGTCTTTTCCAATGTATGGATGTGCTGAGAAATGTTAAACTGAAGATGGATGCTGTAAATGGGGTGTATTGGATGCCGCGGTAGCTGTTTCACAGCGGCCGCAGCCCCATGCTCCAGGCATCTCAGGATTCGGCTGCCCATGATCTCCTGATCCACTGCCATAAGTGCCAGTTTGTTGCCGGAAAAGACATGCCGCTGCCATGCACTGAGAGACCACTGTCATGAGCACATGCCAACAGCTTAAGCAGACTGCACCAGAGCAGAGTGGGTCAGGCAGGTGGTGGGAGGGGAGCAGGCAGGTGGTGGGAGGGGAGCAGAAGGGGTGGATCTCAGAAGCAGCAGGAAATGCCACCAAGATCCTATCTCCCTTTCCTGGACCAGACCTGCCTCTTGAGGTTCTTTGGACTCCAGGGTTGGAGTCCATGTCAGCTAAATAGCTGGCATAGTTCTGATGAGACCCCTTGGTAGTGAGGTGGATGACTAGGAGGTAAGTAAAAAATATTTTTACAGTATTATACTTACTTTTCCAGGCTGTCTGGTGGCCCTCCACTATAGGACATGGCATGTCTCCCTTGGTGCTGTTGCATTGTGTAAACTTACAGGGGATAGAACTGGGGTCTCAGAGTGCTAACCTATGCATGTTTACTTAGAAGTTCCACTATGTTGATAGTACTATAGCCCTAATGTAACATCAGCTTAGTACTGTCTGTCAGGCAGTCCTTGGGAAAGTTGATAGTCTAGATGCTAGAGGCATTGGATGGCCTGATGGGATGGGAAAGACATCTTGCAATAAATTAATTTACCCCTAGGCAAATTTCTCAATTTGCCTCTTGCTGAGCCTGATGTTCCTTCTTGGCTGAGGTTCTTTGGAAAGTTTCAGACACTGCAATTGAAAACTCTACTGATGTCACTGCTTCTGCTATAGCAGAAATCCAGGAGGTCCACTCTGCCTAAGAACATAAGAACAGCCCCACTGGATCAGGCCATAGGCCCATCTAGTCCAGCTTCCTGTTTCTCACAGCGGCCCACCAAATGCCCCAAGGAGCACACCAGATAACAAGAGACCTGCATCCTGGTGCCCTCCCTTGCATCTGGCATTCTGACATAACCAATTTCTAAAATCAGGAGGTTGCACATACACATCATGGCTTGTACCCCGTAATGGATTTTTCCTCCAGAAACTTGTCCAATCCCCTTTTAAAGGCGTCCAGGCCAGTCGCCATCACCACATCCTGTGGCAAGGAGTTCCACAGACCAACCACACGCTGAATAAAGAAATATTTTCTTTTGTCTGTTCTAACTCTCCCAACACTCAATTTTAGTGGATGTCCCCTGGTTCTGGTGTTATGTGAGAGTGTAAAGAGCATCTCCCTATCCACTCTGTCCATCCCCTGCATAATTTTGTATGTCTCAATCATGTCCCCCCTCAGGCGTCTCTTTTCTAGGCTGAAGAGGCCCAAACGCCATAGCCTTTCCTCATAAGCCTGGTTTCCTCAGCCTGGTTCCCCTCAACAACATCCCTTCCCCAGACAGCTTCAGGTTGAACAGGAAAAGACCCTTGTCTGAAACCCTGGAGAGCCCTTGTGAAGGAGTGTAGACAATACAGACAATACAGATGGCCTCACACATTATTAGACATCTTCCTATGTAATCTGTGTAAAGCTTGAAATTAGGGACAGCCCAATCATAACAAAATCCCTCCCTACCAATGCTGCATCCTGGGGGGGGGGGAGGAGTCCAAAGGTCTCCTCTGGGTAAGGGAACCTCCTTGCCCACAGGCAGGACCTCTAAGAAAATTTTTATCAGGGGTACAAAGTTTCTTTTGGGCCCCTTCCCAAAAGGGAGGGGCAAAACAGAACCCAGGTAGAGGGGCAATGGGGGTGGGCAGAACAGGGCACAGAGGGGGCAAAATAGGGCAGGGGAAGGTGGCAACAGCCAGAAAAGTCTTTGGAGCCCAGGAAATGTCTTGGTCCCTCCTTTGGCTGCACAGTGGACATCACTTGACCCTGGGCCCAGGTACAAATCATCCCTTTTACACCCCTCTCATGGGGTGTTCCACAGGTGAGCCTTCACAGCCCTGTTGGGTCTACTTAGACCTATGCCAGCAATTTGCTGGTGCGTCTGAGTGGGTCCAGGAAGAAAGACTGAGGCCAGAAACAGGGATAGGATATTGGTAGCACTGCTGCCACAAATACCGCCCCTTCTGGGCCTTGATTTCCCCTTCCCTGCACTTAATTGGATTGGGCCCTTAGTATAGTTATGTTGTATAAAAATGATTAGCTTTGAAGTAATGACATGTCTAAAAACTTTTTTTAAAGTTGCATTTTAGTGTCATGCATTCTATCATATCCTAAATCTTCACTAAAGGTTTGAGAACCACTGCTTTATAATTACAAGGACTAGCAGCATATAAAAGCTAGTCTTCTTGAAATCGGTTTTGTGATTCTTTGAGAACCCATTCCACATACTCGTAATCGCAGCTGGTAACCATTTTATATGAGCCATTTCACTTATGGCTGCACAGTGGACATCACTTGTTAATATAGATGTCAGCCATCCTACTGCTTTCTGGTTATGGCATATGGCCAATTAATGCAATAATTTTGAAATATAATTTGAAATACAAGTTGGCTTTCTCCCTCTTTCACCATTCCCTGATTGCGCCTGCATGTCACTTTTCTTTATTTACTTAGTTTTTGCCCTGATTGCTTTTTAAGGCAATTCAGACAAGAACCTGAACTAAGATGCATTGTTTTTTCTTATGGCAACACATCTGTGGCCATGGTGAGGTGTCAGCACACCTTGCACAGACATGTCCTGAGTGCCAATTCTGAATGAAGCAGGAGGAACTCTCTTTTTTCCTCTTCCCTGACCCACAAATCCCACTGGAAATTCACCATGGTTGCAGCTTGAGATACTCTTCATCTTTTGGAGTTTCTGTGTCGCCTGCATCTTCATTAGAATCTCCAGTTGTCAGGAACAAGCTCTGCATCACTGCAGCATTCATTTTAATGGCATGTTTGTTTTCCAATGGTTTAGAAACGTAGAAAGATGTTTCAGCCTTAAAAACCTACATTTAAGAACCTTTTAAAAATTACATGATTCTGGTAACGCACTGCTTCATGTGTGTTTTTGTGTGTGTGGCAATATAGGCCACAAATGTCTTGCCATCCCACTTACATAAAACAGAGACTTGCCTTTTGAAGAAAAGTAAAGGAACAAAATTGAGTCTTACCTGAATAAGACTGATTGGGCTATTTTCCTCTGGTGGCACAAAAGAGAGAGTTTATCATTACAGGTGGCAGCGGAATTGCTGAATGGAACCTTTCCCACAATGAAAACAGCTGCTTTATTTGAAAACCTATGCGTGCCCAAAGTTCTTTCCAGAATATACACTTTCTAATGAGACAAAGTTTTGCCCAAAGGTTAAAAGGGAATTCAGTCTGTAAATGAGAGGTCAAACCTAGGCTGAGGTGAATCTCCTTGGAACATTTGATTTGCCGGGTATCATAGGCAAGAGACGCTGTGCCAGAACCACCATCCAGAGTGCGATACCATAGTCTTTCGAGACTGAAGGTTGCCAACGAGAAGAATAGGCAAGAGATTAATTTGAGCGAGAATTTAACTAGGTCAGCTCCAGAACGCATCTTGTGTTTGAATGACATGAAAGGAACGAAGCAGAGTCTCTCTGTGTCTGCAGTGACAGATTCTTGTAGGACACATATGTCAAATTCATTTTCTCTTGAATTGTGTGGAGTCTTGAAATAATGAATGCTACCCTGATGCTAGAACTTGAGAGACATGGGCACATCACAGCAAAGATGACTTCTTGTGCCCATTCAGATGAATGATTGTCAGGCATGCTAGCCTTGGAAGTTAAGAACAAATTGTGCATAATTGCTGTGGGTTATCTGAGAAGTGCAATGATACCTGGTCTCATTTCTTAAATCTGTACAACCAATCTTCAACATTTCTCAAGCAAGCAGTTTTTATACCTTAATTTCTGTCTTACCTCTCCCTTCTCTTTTTTTCCTCTTTCCACTGCTATGCTAAAGGGTATTGATGGGGAGGGGGGGAGAAGGAGGGGAGGAAAGGAGGAACTTAACAGTTTCAGGTGATTATAAAAGATGTAAATTAATAAAAATGTAAATAAAAACCCTACTTTATGCCACTTTAAGAATATCCATGGCACCTCTCCCTCCTTCCCTCCCTCCCTCTCTCTCTCTCTTTCTGATGTACAATTTCAACCATTTTCCAATGACAAAGAAACAGGAATCCTTTGAGATAAGGATCAGGGCTTCCTCGTGAGCAGATCTAGATACTGTTATTGCTTGATTCTAGCTATTTTCTTTTTACCTATAGATCACCAAAGTGTGGAGAAAGATGGCCCACTGGTCTGAACCAGCATGTCAATTTCTCAGCTCAAAATGGGAGTGGGTAGGCTGGATTTGCAGTAGTAGCTGGGAATACCTGAAAATAGGAACATGCCATACACATATGCAACACATTTCATCACAAATTGTAGCAAACGTCCAAGCAGCGTGGGTATCCACCACCACAGAGAGCGCAACAAACCCCCGGATTGCAGTGGAGGCAACAGGCCAGCCCAGCCATGCAACACCACTGTGTGTGTGTGTGTGTGTGTGTGAAATGGTAAGCATCAAATGTATTATTATGTACAAAATGGAAGCACTGAACTTCTAAAATCTTATGCTAAATTCATCTATCTATCTATCTATCTATCTATCTATCTATCTATCTATCTATCTATCTATCTATCTATCTATCTATCTATCTATCATCTATCTATCTATCTATCTATCTATCTATCTATCTATCTATCTGCAAGCTAGAGCACATCACCTTATATTGTCACTCTTGCCAGCTTCTCAAACCCTATTTTAAATTCCAACAGTTTGTGAAATGAGATCTGTTAGGGTCTTTGCATCAATTGCCCTGAAGCGATTGTGAAGCACGCTCTCCCTGAGACCAGCAATTTTCCTTCTCTATCGGTCTTCTAGAAGGGGTATAAAATGGATCTCTGCCATTTGGCCTTTGGTTCAATTGGCCAGCTTCATTGTCCTTGTTCTCTTTTGATTTTGTTTGTTTCATTGAATTGTTATACTGTTAAATTCATTTAGTTTTTTAGTTTTTCATATATAGTATGTTGAATGCAGTAAAGGTGGCTAACCAATAGTGTTAATAAATAAGAATAAGACTTACCAGTAAATAGCAATCCTCACTGCATCTCTCAAGAGAATTTATCAATGCATCTGTCTTCTTAGCAATCTGATTTTTTTAGTGTTATTTGGGCAGAAAATGTTTTTTAATTCCCTTCTATACTAGTTGAACAATAAAGAAAATCACAGTTTTGATATTTTAAAAAAATACTTGCCCAGAATAAATTATCATAGCTAAAGAAAGCAAGAAACACAGTGCACTGTAACATATGGCTTTAGGTTGTCTTCTTCTTCTGGTCCTGTCTATTTTGACCCTAATTATTCAGAGGGTGGCTGTGCACTAGAATTCAGTGGTGTGATGACCTGTCATAAGGAGCTGATGGGGGATTCTGAAATCTTAGAGAGACCATAGAAAATGATTTGACATCTACTTCTGCTTAGTAACCTGTCGATAAGAAGAGTCATGATCAGAAAATTCCAGGGTATGTCAAAAGAGCAACCAAAGCAGAAAACCAGAAAGAAGACCAAAGGGAGTGATCTGAACACCTACATTTTGTGTAGTTTGCTCTGCTGTATCATTTAGCAGCCTTTGTCCTACTTTTATGAAAATTGTGATTGTGCAGTCAATTGCAGAATTAAAGATACAGAGTGGGATCCAGGTGCTTGTGCTTTTTAAATCTAATGAACAGGAATAACCTGTTGTTTTGTTTTTTTTTTTCTTTCCACACATTATTCATGATCAGAGTCTTATTGTTTCCTGACATTGTTTTGTTCATCTGATTTGGTGGGCCTTTTGACCAACAGGCAGTTAGGTAGGCAAGTGCTAAGAGTTCTCTACTGTTCCTCTGCTGTGCTTGGGTGGTCAGAGTTCAGCTTTCTGAATAGCTGCCATTGTTCTGGGCCTTTGATCATCCATCCAACATGCAATACTGTTGGTCTACACTGCTTCTGTGCACAGTGATTGCTCTTTGCCCTGCTCTCTCCTTTGTGCAAGGCAAGGGCAGGAAATTGGGAGCATCTTGTTGGTGTTTGGCAAGTCTAGGGGCAGAGCTTTGCTGGCTATCACTTTGCATTTTTTCTCTTTCAGTGTGTCTCAGCTTCGGACTCCCACCTGCCCACCCATGGCTCATCCTGAGATTAGCTGGCTGACCTTGGAGCCAGGTAGGAATTTTTTTACTGATTGATTGGCATTGGTTGGTAGCTTTTTGCCTACCACAGATTGCATCTCTTTGGGTTGGTGATCTTCTTTTAACTAGGGTGATCACTTCTGGGATGTTCTGTGCAGACCAGGGACACAAATAGGGATTTTGGTGGGCATCCTGAAGGAAGCAAAAGTCAGTGGGTGAACGAGTACTGAGACTCAATGGCCTCTAGGGATCCCATGAACTTGAACTGCAAAGTCAACCTCAAAGGCTTTCCAGCTTGGGGGAGGCAGTGCAGTCCAGTTTCCTTGAACAGTCCAGGTTAGTGTAGAGGAGCTCAGACCATCAGCTGAAAGACGTACCTGAAAGGGAATGCCTGAGAGGTGTTCACTGAAACATGGTGTTTGGCTATCTAGGTTAGATGCCTGTGTGAAAGTTGGGGAAAGTTGTGAGGCTGGGCCTGCTACAAGGTTACTCAAGTATGTGATTGGCTTTTCAGTAAAGCAGCCCAATTTCCAAGCAACTTGTCCTGCGTGTTTTTTGAGGGATGCACAGAAAAATTGACTCCTTTCACTCAGGAGCCATGTAAGAGCTCCTTGTACTGAAGGCAGCATGGCAAATGCCTTCTCATTACCTGGTAGAGTACCTACTACTGCCTTTGCTGCTACTTCCACTGGTCCCTGCATTCAAAAAGAAGGAGGGGAATAGGGTAGAAGAGTAAGTAAGTGTACTGGTGGACTATATGGACAAGGTCATGGAGATGCTCTAGGCCAGTAGTTCTCAAATTTTTTAGAGGCCCTAGAGGCTTCTGCCTGATATATAAATGCCAAGTAGTGCAGCTACAATGGTGACTGGGCAGCAGTGCCCCTCCCAAGTAGCAATTTGTTTAACATTTGATACACATAGCCTACTCTGCCCTGTCTGTCTCTCAAACCCCCAAAAATTGAGTCATGACTTGCTGGTAGGTCCCAGATCCAAAGTTTGAGAATCACAGGCCACCAGATTCCTCTTCTTCACACTTCCTTTTTACTCTTCGGCTCCATTCTTCTCTTTCTTTTCAAATGCAAGAAGTGGAAGGATGACAATTAATGGAGACCGGTTGTTGGGTCAGGCATCCCCACAAATCTGTCATCATTTCAATTCCATGGATGGGCCATACTCGTTTTCACTAGTATTCCTATGTCATGTATAGGTCCAGTCTCAATCAACATGCAAGGCTTCCTTTTTCAGCCAAATTGTCAATTTCCCCCCCCCCCCCCCTGCATTGCTGAGTTCTTTTTATTTATGCCCAAGGAAATCTGAGACTCTTCCAATTTTGTCAAGAATCCAGATATACTCAGGACTTCCGGTCAGGATTCTTGACAAAATTGAGAGAGTCCCATATTGCTTTGGGCATAAGTAAAAAGAACTCAGCAACGCAGGGGGGAAAAATGGTAACTTGGCTGAAAAAGGAAGTCTTGCATGTTGATTGAGACTGTATAGCTGAGTCCAATTTTGTCAAGGATCCAGATATACTCAGATTACATTCTACATCTTTATTTTAAGAATCTTCTGTTCTAGTTTGTTGCCTAAAATAAGTCTAATTGACCGTGTTGCATTCCATTCAAGAATAACACACATACAGGAATGGAAATGAAAGTCAGAGGTTCGTGTTCTCTCTTCCATGGAATGGGCAAGGTTTCAATTCAGAGGGGAATGATAGTATCTGCCAAGTCCTATCCATTTACAGAATGAGAAGACTGTTATAGCCCCTCTCTGTATTGAAGTTTCTCTGTTTTAATACTTGTACTAAAGCATTTTTTGCAAGGTCCCACATGACATCCTAATCAGCAAGTTGGTAAAATACAGGTTTGACGATCCAATTGTTAGATGGATTTGCAACTGGTTGGACGGCCGTACACAGAGGGTGTCAATGGCTCCACATCAACCTGGAGGGTGGTTTCGAGTGGGGTACCCCAGGGCTCTGTCTTCGACCTGGTTCTCTTTAACATCTTTATCAATGACTTGGATGAGGGGATACAAGGGAGCCTCATCAAATTTGTGGATGACACCAAACTGGGAGGAGTAGGAAAAACAACAGAAGACAGTAGAAGCCTTCAGGAAGACCTAGATAAAATGGAATATTGGGTTGGAATGAATAAGATGAAATTCAACAGGGAAAAATGCAAAGTTCTTCACTTGGGCAAAAACAACCAAAGTTGCAGGTATAAAATGGGAGATACATGGCTTGGCAGCACTACATGTGAGCGGGATCTTGGATTTGCAGTGGATCACAGGATGATCTTTTGAAGAGACACTTTGCCAACAGTCTGAGGCTAAGAGGCAAAGAAGGAAGGCCCATAGCCAGGGAGACAGACCAGGGACAGACTGCACTTGCTCCCGGTGTGGAAGGGATTGTCACTCCCGGATTGGCCTTTTCAGCCACACTAGACGCTGTGCTAGAACCACCTTTCAGAGCGCGATACCATAGTCTTTCGAGACTGAAGGTTGCCAATACACAGGATGATCATGAGTCAGCAGTGTGATGTGACTGCAAAGAAGGCAAATGCAATTTTAACCTGCATTAACAGAACCGTAGCTTCCAAGTCACGAGAAGTTGTGGTTCCACTTTATTCTGCACTGGTTAGACCTCACCTGGAGTATTGTGTCCAATTCTGGGCAACTCACTTTAATAAAGATGCAGCCAAACTGGAGCAGGTTCAGAGGAGAGCGATGAGGATGATCAGGGGGCTGGAGAACAAGACCTACGAGGAAAGGTTGAGGGAACTTGGCATGTTCAACCTGGAGAAGAGAAGGTTGAGAGGGGATATGATAGCTCTCATCAAACACCTAAAGGGCTTTCATATGGAAGAAGGGAATAATTTATTCTCAGCTGTCAATGAAAGTAGAACTAGACCAATGGGTACAAACTGCAAGAGAGGAAATTTCGATTAGACATCAGGAAAATATTCCTGACGGTCAGGGCTGTTTGGCAGTGGAACAGATTGCCGAGAGAGGTGGTGGACTCTCCCTCACTGGAGGTATTCAAACAGAGGCTCAACAAGCACCTGCAGGAGATGCTCTAAGAGGATTTCCTGCCTAAGGCAGGGGTTGGACCAGATGACCTATTAGGTCCCTTCCAACTCTATAATTCTATGATTGGTATTATCATGGCTGTAGCTGAAACTTGATCATTTTCTTTCATCTTAAGATTGAACAGGAATGCACCTTGTCCCTGCAGGCCCATGTTGCCTTCTGGGCTTTTCAGATCTTGCTTTTCAGCTTTGTTGCGTACTGCAGAAATATTTTTCTAAACAAGTTGTTCTACTGGATCTGTTTTTATGCAGGCCAACTGTATTCTAATGAGCAACTTTTACCATGACAGTGATAAATGGATCCAGCAAACAGGGACATACACTTTCTTTTTTATTCTATTCAAGGAAGTGCCACCAGAATGTCATAAGTTGTGGCCCCATCGAATTTAATGGAACCAAAATTAGATATGACTAACTTGTCTCATTGATTTTAGTGCTGATAATGCAGGATTCACTTTCTTAGGATTTGTCCCAAGGTGTTTTCAATGGAAGAGGGCAAAACTGGGATTTGGTACTGTGAGTTGCACAAGGTTTTTATTTCCTTTGAAAAGAGACCATTGTATTGGGAATATTTCTATAAACTCTACATTTTTAAAAGTGAACACGAGCAGTTGCAGCTATTAAGAAATGCATAGATCTTGTACTTCTAGTGAGAAGCATCTCCTTCTGTTGGGATTTTCAGAGTCATAGTCATGAGATTAGAGAACTAGCCTTTGTAATGAAAGTTTCAAATACAATTAGTTGCAATGTCTTTGAGATGATCTTTCCTTTTTCTTTGCTGGAAGATTGGGTAGATATTGTGGACACATTCAAGATCTTTGTAGAGATTCTGTACTGGAGTGTTTATAGCTTTTATCAGGAACTGTCTGCCATGCAAATATTCTGCCAATGTCCACTGTCACATAGAAAGAATAAGAACATTCAGAGACAAAGGGCTCAGAATGCTCTGAAAGTACAACTATGCCAGTCCAGTGACAATAGCCAGAGCTTCTCAAGAAAGAGCTCTGGGAAATAAATGGACAGTGGGAAATAAACAATTTGTATGGGTTTGGGGTGTGTGCAAGTGTGTGGGAACTCTCCTTTGTAACCAGAAAAAAAGTAACATGTAACTAGAATGTGAAAGTCCCATTTTGACACATGATCCATCAATATGCCTTCAATGTTCAGTGGCCTGAACATTGGACCAAAAATGTATCAAAAAAATAGACATATTTGTGCGCACCAGTCAGAAGACAAAACTTGCAAAGTCACTTTATAGCCCCCAGATCCATGACCATGGATAGGCACTTGACTTGGTTTGACTCGACTCAAGTCATGCTATGTGGATGTTTTTGACAACTTGATTTGACTCAATTTGTAGACATCACTGACCTCGACTTGTGACTCAGGGCCAGTGACTCAGAAAAAGCATCTGAACTTGAAATTACTTGAGTCCCTATCTCTTTCATGTGTGCATATTCTTGCTTACTTACACACCCCACCACCACCTTCCTTTTTTCTGTGCATTTTTGTTCATGGTCTCACAACCTGCAACTCATAACTTGAAATGACTCAGACTCATGACTTGAAAGTAACATGTAGCTCTTCAAGAAGTTTTGATGGGCACACTTCCCCTGGGGGCTGGGGATAAGAATAGGCCCTCAGTTTGGCTGTACTTGTTGTAAGAGGTGACTAAACAGCCACCGGGTAGATGGAACTTGTTAGCCTGGGAAGGCAGCTCATCTGAGAGAAGGAAAACTCTGATCCCAAACCTCCACTGCCTTGTGGCTACATCCAGTTATGGAAAAGGCTTCAGGAGTCAACCTCGAGGCAAAATCCAGTTCATGGCTGAACACAGTCATGTTCTGGCAACTCTTGCGACGCCGCTGGAACCAACCATACTGGCTTCTGCCTTTCCATTGGACCATTTCAGCGATGTGGAGAAGGGGGATTTGCTGCATGGGTAACAATCTATCCTCCATATCTACCTTACCCAGGTTTCGCACACTGGAGTGAACACTGTTCCGGAACCACTATTCAGAGCGCGATACCATAGTCTTCCGAGACTGAAGGATGCCAACTGTACAACTGATGGGCACACGCTATGACTTACAAGTCGAATCGAAACACAAATTCAGTGACATGTGACTCAAATTGTGGCTCAACTTGGACACATCCCTGCCAATGACCGTAATTCAGGTTATGATTATTGTGGCTTCATACAAAGTACATTGAAGCAAAGTTCTACATTTCAGATGTGAAACCTTCATGTTGAAGGACATATGCAAAATGTAAGATGGTGATCCTCAAAGGATGGCCCTGCTAAAGTGCTTTAGAGAGTGGTTGGTGACCCTCTCCTTTCTGTGTTCCATTTTTGGTGTCATCAGGTCACCCACTGTGGGATGGCATTGCTAAAAGCTTTTGCCACCTTCTCTTGTTGGTTTTTTTTTTTTTCTGTGAACCTTTTGAACCAAAAAAAGTCTGTTTCAGCATTCTTAGGTTTGTAACTAATTAATACAGAGAAGATGTCAATTTTCTGAATGACAATTATTCTTAAAGTTCCTTCCAACCCAAAAAACTCCAAAGGTAAATGTTATTAGCATGTCTGGACTTTAGTATTAGTGTACAAATATATCCCTACTGAGATGTGGCATTCCTCCTACTTTGGTTCTTTAGCTCATGGAGAAATGAAACTCTCTGGGACCCTTCAGAGTGAGCTCTCATGGGTGCACTTTATTATGCTCACTCAAATGGGGAGGCTCAGAAGATTGACACTGACTTGCAGGTCTTTGGCTTAACACTTTGGTAAGGAGCAAATGTGGAAAAAAAGTGTAAAAGAGGGCAGTGGAAAGTTAAAAAAAACTTTTTCAAGGACAAGAGAAACTGAAAAAGGAGTACAAAGAGGAAAAGCTAATCTCTGACATCCAGATATATCACGAAAAGGCCAGTTTTATGTGGTTCATGTGCATCAAATAACATGGAATGTTTTCCGTAGCTCTGGGTATGCTTGTCAAAATCTCAACAAATCAAATCTCATTTCTAGATTCCTTGTAGACAAAACTTCACGCATTCAGTATTCTCATTAGATCAACAAATCCTGAATTGGTATGAAGGCACGCATTCCTTTTTTTCACATTTATACCTGTAAATTTTATTCTTTGGAAACCAAATATTTTCTTTTTAAAACTCATGAGAACAATTTGCCAATGTGACAATTCAGTCCTACTGCAGATTAGGTTGTCTTGTGGAGGCATTTGATGGATGGCATAAAATGGATGCCAACAGAGTGGTGGCTCCATTGGTGGCAATTTTCCAAATGCTGCTGCAGAAGGTGGAAATGCGGATGGCCAGGAAAGCAACAAAACCGGGCTTGGAGGGGAGGAGGGGAGGAGGCTGCAGGAGGGGGTGGATCCGATGGTGATGCACACACTTGATCCTGTCCTTACTTTTGCAAACCTCCCTTTCCCCTTTGTCTCCTTGGACTGGCACAGGTCCAAGGAGTCCTACTGTTCCCCTTTCCCCTTTAAAGCCTCCCGATCTGCGTCCCCGTTGCTGGATACAGTGCACCTATTTTTGGCATAGCTGCACCAGTGGGGCAGGACAAGTTGGTTAGGATTGGGTTCTGAATGAATAAGTTTTGAAATATGCCTTTGCTTGTATTTGTACACGGTTTTGAGACAATCATCATTTCATGTCATGAGCAGCCTGAATTCACCAGCTTTTAAAGAGATACACACAAGCAGATAAAAATACAATGATCACACATGAAATTTGCCTGTTGAAACACCATCTGCCATCAGACATGCACAATGCACAACAAACACTGAATACATATATACCAAAAGCTTTGAATGGTCCTTACTGCTGAACACATTGGAATAAATCAGACTCTGAAATGACAAATAACTTAAAAAAAACAAAACTGGTGAATCTTGGGTTGCAATTGATAGGGTTCAGTTATTCCTAATTATATCCTTCTATATCCTTAGCTGGACTGTAACCCTGCTTTGCATGCAGAAAGTCCCAATTTCAATCCTGGCATCCCTAGATAGGACTGGGAAAGATCACAGTCTAAAACCCCAGATAGCTGCTGCCAGTTAACTTATACAGTTTTGAACAAGATCTGACCTAGTATAAAGTACACAAGGTTTTATATTTTCTGACTAGCACTCTGGGCCACACTGCAGAGACCAGTCTCTGCTTCTAGCTCTCTCTAGAGAATGTTTTTCTTTCTCAAGGTAGATGAAGATGACTTCTTTCTGGAAGAAGATGGCACAGAAGGGTTTTAACGCAGGCAGATCTGTGACTTTCAATTGCTCTGGGTGTGGGTCTCTCTATCTCTTTGCACCCGGGGTCTACTTCGGGGGGGGGGGGGTCTACTAGTATACGTGCTCAGGGCCCATTGCCACAAAGAGATCTCGGCAGATCTTCTCTGCCCCATCCTTTGCTGCCTAAGAAAATGTGTACCTTTTCATAACTTAAATTTGGGACTGCCATTAGTCCTGCATCTGCCAGTGAGGTTCTCCCAAAAGCCCTCTCAGGTCCCTGGGAGTAACCCCCATTTGCCTCCAACCTCCCCCCCTCCAGAAACGAATGAAGTGCTGGCTGACGGGCTGGCTGTCTGGCACTCTTATCCCTGGTGGTGAGAATGTTGTCTGGGGTTTCAGGAACTGCCCCTGTCCAGCCATCTCCATCCCCTATCTCAGGAAAGCCAGGGGAAGCATGGGGTAAGTGGGGGGGGCAAAGGCAGAAGATTAGCTGCAGTGGGATGGGGTGAGCTGTGGGAAGAGAAAGACAAGCCAGAGTGGGAGAGAGAGTTGAGGGAGCATGAACAATGAGCAAGGGGGAGACAAGAGTTGTGGGTAGGATGCACACACTACATGGTACCCTTGCATCAATTCTGCCCTATTATCACTCTTGTTAATACATGGGGGGTTCTGCATGACTCTAGTTCTGCATTGACCCTAATTGTTGCCCCACTTTATTTAGCAGTACGGCTGTTTCACTGGCAGTGGTCACTGGCCCTATAGCAGGATAGTAGAATGGTCATGGCAAAGTCCTCTTCTGCCTTCAGCTACAAGCAGGCTGGATCACTGGCACCCGTTTTTTCTGGATATGAAGCATTGGCGACTGGTCACTGATGAAGATGTTTGATTCAGGAAAAACCCAAAGACTGATCTTGTTGAGGAGCAGCCATTTTGATACGCATTATGTCATGTGGAATCATCTATTCTCTCCTCCAAAGGACCAAGCTTTGGGGGAGGAAGAAGAGTAGCTCCTATGAAGCGTTTTCTCATTAATGCCAATCACACTGAAGTCTCCACTGCAAGTACAGTTAAACCTGCCTTGAAAATTTGACTCATTAGAAAGCTAAGGTAAAAGGAGCTAGAAATAACGAAGGATAATGACCCTTTGCGTACATCTTTATTTCAATGAATAGGCGCTGCAGACTTGAATCTTCTATTCAGTAGCGCTATCCTGTTTGATCATATAATGTGAAGCAATTAAAGAAGAGACTCAAGGAGCAAATGTAGGGGTCAGTATAATTGTCTCATAGTCCATCTTGGTCAATGTGTCTCTTTCACTCCTTTCTGATATAGACTCTCTTACCGGAAAAGCAACAATTGCTATATGAAGTTGGGTCATTCAATCACTGTCTTCTAGTGTGATTTGGAATGTTTGTACAATGTTATGGTGTGCTCCAAAGGAAGCACTTAGCAGAACCATATCAGTAGTTACTCATATCCACCTCTGTGAACCTGTGCTTCTCTCCACCCTGAGAGAACATGTCAAAACCACATGTACAGCATGTCACTGCTGTACATGTGGGGTAGTTATATTTACTGCTGCCACCGGAACAGGGAATCTGCCTATCCACCCATATGTTAAGTTTCTTGAGAAGGAGGATGAGCAACCCCGCATCCCAATACAGTCAACATCTCACACATCTTCTTTGGATAGAGCTAAGGCTGAACAAGGCCCTTAGAGAACAAGGTTTCAGAGACAGGAGGGAATGTGTTCTTTAGGTTACAAGCACTAGGCAAGTTTGTTTCAATCCAATCAAAGGACAATATTGTTTGGGAATTAAAACGGGACAAGGGAAAAACAAACAGTCAATCAAATTCTGTACTTGAGGTCAAGAGGCAAAATATCCACAGAAATCTTCAACAAAACCCTGGCAAGGTGGGACAAGACCAGCCCTAGGGCAAGTTAAGCTTGAGGCATAGAATATTTGCAAACAACCCCCACTGCTGTTGCCTTACCTACCCCCCCACCTCCTAACCACCTACCTACCCCCAAGCTGGGTGGTACAAGCAGTACGCCAACAAAAAACAATGCACTGAAAGCAACAATCTGCTTTATTCTACCTTCTTTGCACAGATCCTTTAAATAAACAGGAAATGCAGAACTCACTGGGGAACCACACAAGGAAGGACTGAAATAAGGAGGGGTTGAGCTAGATTGCTGCCTCCCAGTCTGCTTCCTGCTTGCTTTTAATGAGTGGGATTGAGACTGGAGAGGCTCCAACAGGCTGGATTGAGTTGGCAGCAGCAGACCGAGGGTTTTGTTTTTGCTTTTGCTGCTCCCTGCAACCTGCCACGCTACACAAAAGCTACATCATTCATGTTTTCTGTGGGCCAGCTTGGGTGGGCAACTGTATGAAACAAGATACTGGACGCCCAATCCTATGGGCTGAGGTGCTGGCACCTCTAACCCAGGTTGTTGCAAAACTGCCATTAGGCACTTTTGCACCAGCACTAATGTAGCACCACTGAGGCATGGTGACCCCAGATTGTAATCCACATGTAAAGACCACTGGAGCAACACATAAGCATCGTGAAAAAAAAGGCTGCTTGGTGTTTAGAAAGAATCATTTTGCAAGTCTGAAGCACAGAGAATAGTAAAAGCTGCTTGATTTTATTAAAGGCAATAAGCTGACTGAGGCTGGAACTTTGGGGCCTTTGGAATTTAGTTTAGATAACAGCATCAGGCAATGGCTGGAGATGCAAGCCTTGGCAGAAGTTAAACACACCTGTGTCCCCCAGAAAAACTCTGTAACTATACTTTCATGCTGTAAGAGCAAAAGCATACATATGGAGACCAAGTAACCTTTGAAACCAAACCAAAGTACTGTATATACCCAAAGTAAAAGGTCACAATAGTTATATAGAATTAAGACATAGAAGTCAAATTGTTTGATTTTAATGAAACTGTTAAAGGAAGTTTAAAGGTCTTTGCTCCGCAGAGGTTTGCAGAGGGCCCCACAGTGTTTTACTAAAACCAGGAGAAGAAATGCAGAATAGATAAGATAGGTGGCTCAAGCAAGGCCATCCTAATTAGGATGAGTCTGAAGGGCATGTATGCCAAGAAATGGGTCTGAAGTTCTGACAAAAATGAGGTCTTCACACCTGTGTTTAAGTGTTTTTGTGTTCTCTTTTAATGAGGCTAGTGAGAGGACTTGTCAGTTAATTTCTAATTGGAATGATAAATGTGAGTAAGGGTCAGCACTGGGTCAATACTGGATAAAATGATATTATAACAACCCCTGCTGGTTCTTGAAAACTTTGTAATTCAATATGTTTAATTGTTTAATTTTACCTTTTATGGAAACTGTAACCTGAAACAAGCCTATCAGGTGTCTCTAAAGTTATCGATAGCCTATTAAGAGTTAGCCCCATCTATGATGTCAAACTTCAGCCAATGGGAAGTTCAGATTTTCAAACAAAGGACCCAGAATGGTATAAAGGGTCCAGTTAACATTGGGAAATTGCTCTCATGCTTTGAGGCATTAGTTCCATGAGATGCCTGTTGCTTGCAATGAAATAAAGCCTGCAAATGATCACCCTTGAGTACTGAGTCTTGCTTTGTTGAACCTTGCAACACCACCACCAGCACTGAGCCCCATGTCAGTTGGTTCTGGGCCTCAGCAACTAAAGATGGACACTGAGTGCTCCTGGTGGTGAGTATGGCTGCTGGCTGGCAGTAGGGCTTTCTGGGGTGGGGAGGGGAAAGAACTGGGGGGGAGGGTGGAAGAGTGGAGGAGCAGGCCTGGGAGGGGGGCAAAGATAGCAGCAGTCTCTTCTGCCATATCCTAAACCCCCTTCTGGGCTGGGAAACTTGACACCAGTCTCCTCTGTTCGGTGACTGCTCAATAGTGGGGCTGCCTGGGTGTTACATGGGGTAAGGAAACATTTGTTCTCTTACCTTGAGGAGATTTGCTGCTGCTTCCCTGCCCCCATAGGATACAACAGTTGCCATTTTGGCACAGCTGTATCTCTGGGTGCTAAGGGAGCCTAGGATTGGGCTGTAGATGGGCCTTTGGTCTCATCCAGCAAGGTTTTTCTTATCTTCTTATGTAACAGCATTACTGCACTTTTTTGTGAATTCAGATTGTTGAATATTCACTGTATTATGTTTGCTTACTTTATATTTTGAGCCTCAACAGGTCCAGAACAAGATAAATTAAGGACTGGTTATAACAACAAATACATATAGTTCTAATTTTAATTTATAATTTGTTCTAGAAGAAGTTACACTAAATTCAGTTAAAAAAAGAACAACATTGCATTAATCTTGTACCAAGATTGTTGATCTTCTGAGGAGAACCATTACCAGAACATGAATCATTTGAGGAGAATCTGAGTCTAGGACTTCTAATATTGGATATTTGGGACTCTATGCTGGTTAAATTTTAGGGGTCTGCCTTTTTCTTAATTACTGCTGCTGGTTCTTTGCTTTTCCTTGTTTGTGGCTTTTAATGGGGTATTTTTCAAGGTTGTCTTATGTTTTTTTAAAGAGATTTTCATATTTATATTTTTTAATTTAAGCTTGTAAGTCACTATGAATGCCATTTGGGTAGAAAAAAGTGAGGAATCAATAAATAAACAAACAAACAAACAAATAAATAGTGCTTTTCAGACTGGCTGGCTGTTCTCTTTCAGTTCTCATTTTCTACAGCACTATACACCAGACATAATATGTTATAAATGCTAGTTTCATAATGCTTTCATATTGGTGTTAATGCTTTCATATTGGTGCTTGCTTGGCAAGATGCTGGAAGTGATCAAAGATGATTTTATTCCTGAGACCTCGTGGAGATCTCAGGGTCTTGTGGACCTCAAGGTCTTGAGACCTCAGGGTCTTGTGGACCAGTGAAATATAGAGGAATGATTATAAAACTATTACAGATTTTTAAGTTTTCACAAAATAAAAATGAAAGTCCACATTTCAGGATGACTCTTTGTATCTGTCTTGCCACCTGGATGTGGACTTGGAACATAATTTTCCGAATAAGTTCAAAATAACCACTTAGTTCTGTAGAGTACCACTGATTGCAGTGGGGTGTCAAATCCTGATTGGTTGCACTTGCAACCCATTGTCTTTTTTTATCCAGCTCTTTTGGCTTGATAAACACCTAGGGCCAATCAACATGTTTAGACAAATGTGTGAATTCCATCCTTTTTTTCTTCTTTTGTGTGGAGCAGTGTGTGCAGGAACATGAAGAACACAGCCAAACCACAGTGGAGACAGGGGAGTTTTAAATTTTAGTCCCTCCTCAGTTTGTATCATGATCACACATCCTCTTCCTCCACCACCTTACTACTTAGATTTTTTTTAAATGTCAATTTAAAACTAATGATTTCATGCCCTCCTTGCCTAAGTAGTTCTGGGCAGAGTGGTGCTTGGCTGGACTCAGTAATAACTGGCTTGAACCTTATGTCAGTCACATGATCTGCTGGCAGGAGCCTTAATTGGGGTTGGTGTCTCACGGTGTTTTTATGATTATTGTCTTTTATTGAATGTGAATTTATTAGTTGCCTTGTGCTCTGGAAAGGTAAAATATAAATCTTTTTAAAAAAGACATAAATGCTGGCAATGGCTCAAAATGCTGCTTATGTTTATCTAGGTGCTTAACTAAGACTTTGGAAACCCCACTGAAATTAATTTCAATAATCACCGAAAGCATTTTTAACAAAAGGACTTTAAGATAAAATCTCTGGCTGGGTCCCTCATTCTCCTTTACAGTACTGTTGGAGTGGGAAGATCATAGTCTCTGTGCTGGCTGGAATGAGATAAAAGGATCACACTAATTAGTGCCAATTAGTCTCTACAAAGCATTAAGAGTTGGGCAAATAAAAGATTTTTGCAATCAAAGAGACTGGGAGTCCTTGCAGACTAGACAAATTAGAGAAACTGTTCCCTTGAATCACACTTGCAAATTGCCAGGGCTAGTTTTCTAACTTTGGGTTTGTGCGGAAAATGCAGTTCTTGGCAATTATGAAGTTATTTAACATGCGTTCTAATGTAAAAATGTTGCATGAATGAGTACTTTATTTTTCAAGTAATGCTCATTTTAAGTCAGTATCCAGCATCTGTGTCTCTTTCTTAACACAATGAGAAGCAAATATTTTCTTGCATTTTTATCCTTCCTTTTCTTCAAGGATCACAGGGCAGAACCCCAGCCCTTCCCCTTTTATCCACACAGCAGCCCTATGAGGCTAACTAAATTGAGAGAGTGGGTTAGAGAGCTCTGAGGTGGAGACTATCATGTATGAGTGAGAATTTGAGCTGGGCAGCACATTTCTAACTTGTGCTGGAAAAGGGATGCTGGCAAGCAGGCATGCCACATATCGAGTGTGAGTTTCAGGCTGCAAGCGGATTGGCCCAGGGCAAGGGGAAATGCTTCCCCTTACCCTGGGGAGAGCTGCTGCAGTCCCAATGGGTCTACTCAGATCTGTGTAACACCATGTTGCCTGGGAATAGGGTCAGGGTTGAGCACAAGTGCCGGATCCTGACCTCACTTCCTGCTGTCCCACCACCTGCCGAAGGGCCCACCTGCCACCGGCCTTCCCCGTACCAAAACGCCTCCTCCCTGCCTTCCCCATGCCCCATTTGGCAGGCTGCTGTCTCCAGAGCAAATGGCAAGAAGCGGCATGTGTGTGACAGTGGCCCACTGAACCTCCTCCATTCCTTGCGGTCACCAATAAGTCGGTGGTGGGATGGTTTGGGGGAGGATTGTGGCTTTGGGGTGGAGCAGGGCAGTGGCCATGAGTATTGACATCCCATCACGCTTCTTGCAGCCTTTCCTGGCTTGGACTCTCCCTCATGAATCGCCTTGGACTTATGTCAGCTAAAGAGCTGACATTGGTCTGAGGAGACCCATTTGAGATCAGGTGGCCTACAGAGGCGTAAGCACACACAAAAACTTTACCTCTCCTGGGCCATCTTGTCCCCATAGCATGCAGTACGTTCTCTGTTGATGGTGCTGCATTGTCTGGGCTGGCAGGGGATAGGATTGGGCCCTAAACCACTACATGATACTGTTTGGACTATCCCCTTCTAATTCACCAGTCCACTGCTTGTTGTAATGGTATGTTGATGATTTGGAGATATTTGAGAACGTTTGCATTTTCTAGCCATCAGTGTTGCCTACTCCAGTGTGCTGATAACACAACTATTTCAGATATACAACAGATCCCATCCTTTCTCAGTCTACTCCAGAATATTTTGTTAATGACTGTTTTGAGGCTTATTTTAAAATAACATTTTTGTACAAGGATGTAATATCGTCATTCTTTTCTCTATAATCTTTAAAATCTGGGTTTCTATCCACAATGTCCTGCTTATGTCTGAATCTGATTAAATTCCTACGGAACTGAACTGCAAGGTTCGGGTTCTTATCAGAGCTAGATTGGTCCCTTGCTGGGCAACAGGGCTTTTATCTATTTTCATTTTTCTTAACATAAATAGTCATAATCATATTTATTGTACCAAACATCACACACACATTACATTTTGTTCCACTTTTCCTCATGTAATTTGTTTATGCTGCCATGTTTGCCATCTGTCATGACTTGAGTTTTCCTTCCAATATTACTGAGCTTCTTAAAGCAGATCTACAGCTTCCTAGTAAAAATAATTATTGCTGCTTACTACCCAATCCAAGTTTTGCATTACGCCAGCTGATCTTGCAATCTGCCACTGTAATTTTGCCAGTCCTGTGCCATTTTGTAGCTTGTTGCCAATGGCATGGTAACTGGTAAGCCCTACAGCCTGGAGCTTTGCCTGCTCCAAAATTCCAGGTGACCACAGCCTTGGTCACTTCAGGGTTGTCTTCATCATTGGTCATATCTTGCTATTGCAGCAAGCTTGACCTTGTGAACAAAAGCCACCTCCTAGATGCTCCTTGACTACAAGGAGTACAAGCTGTTGACACAACAAAAGAAGGATCCCCAGCACTGGCTGTTCTCACCAACTCCACAGCTGAACCTAATCAGGAAGGCATGTTAATGAATCAGTGGATCTATTAAGCTAGTTACTGCAGCAGCAACTGTTACCCTGCACATGCCTGATCTCATCTGATCTTGGAAGCTAAGCAGGGTCAGGCCTGGTTAGTACTTGGATGGGAGACCGCTTGGGAATACCAGGTGCTGTAGGCTTATACCATAGTCTTTTGAGACTGAAAGTTGCCAACCAAAACTGCACACACAGCAAGGTGCCAGAAATCAGCTGCTGGTGACGCCTGGAAGATGCCACCAGTGGCCATTTCTGACTGCTACAAAGCGGCAACAACATCAGCTGCCTGCTGCCTCAGCCGCAACCAACAGCCTGCATCGGAGCAGGTAAGTCAGCGTGGAGGGCCATTTGTGAATGGGGAGGGAGAGTAACAGGGAATGTTGGGGGAGGGAGGAGAGAAGGGGTGAATCTGGCAGTCTGTCTCACACACTGGTTCTTATGCCCTCTTTTCATAAGAACAGCCCCACTGGATCAGGCCATAGGCCCATCTAGTCCAGCTTCCTGTATCTCACAGCGGCCCACCAAATGCCCCAGGGAGCACACCAGATAACAAGAGACCTCCTCCTGGTGCCCTCCCTTGCATCTGGCATTCTGACATAACCCTGTCCTGGCATTTCAAAACCTCCCTGTCCCTCTCCTCTCCTGGGTCATACATCACCAAAATGCCTGACACATTCTGAGGCATTCTGTAGGCTTACATGGAAGGAAAGGAGGGTTTTCTGTGAAAACAGTTACTAAAAAGGTGGTCTTCAGATCACCCCTCCTACCAAGCATGCAGTACATGCCTTTGTGGGTATTTTAAAAATGTTATTAGTGCATCTCATCGTCATGCTCGTAGAGCATTCTTCTGTATATTGGAACAATTGTGTATTACCACAGGCAATTGTTCTTTTTAGATAGGGAAGCAATGGCCATGCCAATGAATGAAGAAAACAGCATTTATTACTCTAAGATACAAGCAAGATTTCTAAGCAAGCTGAACCATACAGATAGCTTATGCCACTTCTGCTGTTGAGACCAGGAAAACAACAGTGGGTGAACTCCAGCAGGGGGTGTGTGTAGGCCCTGAGAAGCATACACCAATGCTGTGTGCGAATAGACACTCATTTTCAAGCTGGGGCACCCTATTAAGCAGCAAGTGGCTACTGATGACCATGGTGGGGGTGTAGCACCTTCTAGGGCAGTCTGCGTGGATGCTCCCTGATAATAGGTTTGAAGCTTTCCTATATATCCCGTCCATACCTAAGGATAGCAATTAATTTATTTATACTCCCATTAATTAGTAAGAGAGGCAAGGCATATTAGGGAAGAAACCATCAAACTGGTCCAACACCTCACTTGCTGGTGTTAGGACCTTGAAACAATGCCTGGTATTTTCCAAAATGAGATAAGCAGGGCAGGAAGAAGAGTCACTTTCAGGTGCCCAGTCCTTGCCTGGAAACACTAACAAGACTTAGAAGATGTGCTCAATTAAAGCCATTTCTACTCAATGTTGTGTATACACAGCAGGGACCAAATGTGTACACCTGTGGGCTGAGCCAAAATGGGTTTAGGGATAAGACTAGGAAAAACAGTGCGTTTCAGAAGCTTCTACCAAGCAGGGGAAATATAGCAGACTGCTCTGGTATAACAGGCTTTCAACCCTTAAAGGAACCTAGAGCAGGGGTTCCCAAACTTTGCAGTGCTGTGACCCACCTTGTCCATGTGCAGCCACAGGGTCTACCTTGGCTTCAGTTTGAGCACCTTGAAGACTAGCTTAAGCTGGCCCTACTCCTGTACCCCACCACCAGGAACGTTGGCAGATGGGCAGCATTCTTCATTAACTTCTTTTGAACTCAGCACTGCTGCTGTGTATCATTATTGGTTGCATAGTATCATCTCATCTCATTCATTCCATGATTCCCTGATTGACCAAGATTGCTCATGTGACTAATTCACAAAGAAGAATATGAAAAAAAGATGGTGACGAAGGAGCAGACCAGGGAAACAACAGGACCAGTAATGAACAGGACCCCCCCCCCCTAAAAAAAAAAAAAAGTGAACATAATTTGGGCTTTGGGTGAAAATATTTCTGTTCCTGATGACAGTGTTTTCTACCAGAAAACTGAAAATGTGAGAACATTCAGTGCAGCCCTAATTGCTACTGCAAGTGAAGACTGAGATCCAGAGCAAACACTATGAACTTTGGGAACATGGAGACCACTGGAACAAATGTCTGAATGAAATTTTTCCTCTGCTTGGACTATAATGAGCAGTTCCAATCATGCTGTCATTCTGGTGCCCGGCATGAAATGTTTATGCTCTGGCATCACCCGTCAGCCTGATTTGGTAGCACAGGTATTGAAATGTTTCATGCAAAACATCCGAATGACATGCTGGTTGACACTACAAGTTACCACAGGGATGAGGGTAAGTCATGGAGGCCACTTCCTTTGGTTTCCATGTGATGTTTGTAATGTGGTCTCCGTTTCTCAGCTTGAGCATTGATGAACCAAAGGGCCTCTGTTAAAAAGTCTTCCCCACGGCCCATGCAATCTCTCTGCAGTCTCACTCCCACTTGTATCTGTACTAGAAAGTTTACATATTTACATGCTGCTTGTTAAATTGTTTTTTACTTTTGTAAGCCACAGAAATGTGATCAACAGAAGGAAATACGGTATAAAAATACTTAACAGCTTACATGTTCAAAATGCTAACATTCGAAAACAAAGATGTTTCACATGAATTTAAATACGAATAGTGTTAAATGTGTGTTTAGCTGATGTTCTCTTGAGATTTGTAGACTAATGCTTCAGATCATATAAATACAAATAAAACATGGGTTAGCCCTAGATTCACTGGGTTCTAGACGTCCCCAACAGCCCCCAAATCAAGGGCTAGCATTTATACATCCGTTCAGTGGGAAAGAGCCAAGGAACAGGCATATGATTAAAAGCAGCCAGGGATGGGCTGGATTCACAGCGTTGAGTTGCGTGTTGAGCCATGAGTCTCTGCTCCCTTGACCTGAGTCACAAATGAGTCATGACGGGCCGCTGTCACAACTCATCCAGAGGCATCTTTAAAGTCATTGTGTCTGAGTCTTTCCAAGAAGTGAGTTAAGCTGCAAGTCAGGCGTGGCTGCGCAGAAAAAAAAAGAGGTGCTGGCGTGCATTTGTGTGTGTGTGCGCGCGCGTGTGTGCGCACGTGTGTGTGTGTGAGAGAGAGCTCTCATTTAACACTGCCCTGATGTTCCTATCCCATCTGCCATCAGCAATATGTTGAAGTTCTTCACTTTAAACGAGCCACGAGTTTGGAAGGTGTTCCTCTTCTATCACAAGAAAATGTCTCCCGCCTGCTTTGCCTGCAGGCATGACTATCCAGGCATTTTCCTTCGCAAGAAACCCCCTCCCCATCCACTGGGCTCCTCCTTCTCCCCTCCCTCATCCAGAGAAAAAAAAATCAGACCATCCATTTGGCCAATAGATTGTCCATTCCTTCCAAGATGGACAATAGAGCCTGCTCCCCCATGTCCCAGCTGCCCCTGCCTTCTTCTGGTTCCTCCCCTCAGCCTTGTGGAGCCCCCCCTTCCCTCCATCTTCCAGCCCCCATCTATTGGAGCCAACCTACCCTCCTCCCACCAAGTCTTGCACTGCTCATGCTGCTTTGGATGCTGGCTTCCAGATTGTCCAAGAGGTCTTTTGGGGCAAAACAGAAGTGGTGAAAAATTGTAACCAAGCACACCCACACATACGTCTTGGGCCCAAATGACAAGTTTTTGTGACTGATGCATCCATGAGTCATGGCTCTTTTTGTGTAAAAATCCCAAATTGTGAGTCAGTGCCCAAGTCATTGACATGTGTGGCTTGAGTGCCCACAGGTATAAAAAAACACAAGTTTTTGTGACTTGCCTTGAGCCTGCAAGTCACGAATTCCTATCTCTGAAAGCAGCTAATGGTGTGATAGTAATTTTACTGCAAATTCTCAGAAGGAAATTAGGTATGTTAGCAGCATATGCAACATGAAACTCTTATTTATTCTGTGCAATTGAGTGCTGAATTTTCAATTTAATACAGGATCCAAATTCATGAATATTGATGCATAAATTCCATTTAAGCCAATGACATTCTTTATTTAGATGAAATATAGAATTAACATTGGAGCTGGTTTCCGCATCCAAGTGTCAGTGCATCTAGCATTTTTCTCTGAACAGCACACTCCAAAGTTTGTGCATCTTACTGATGCTGTTTCCCAGTACAAATTAAACTGGTTATAAGGAGGATCCAGGAACTACCAAAACTACAAAACTTGCAATTCAGTGCCGCATCCTAGATAAAGCTAATTCACTGAGAAATCTTTGGATAAAAATGTCCATTAAGTGAAGACAAAGGAATGACATGAAAACCAAAGATAAGGACATACAGCATATTAAAATGGATTAAGTGTAAGTAGGTGGTCGTCCAAAAGCCCCTAGAACATTCTGCACCAAATTAAAAACTGACAGAGCTTGGTGTAAGACAAGGGTTGAATATAAATTTGCAGAAATTATCCTGTACCATTGATAAGAGTTTACTAGTAAAGTGCAGGGGAGCCAAACACTAACTCCGAAATGACTATAATTTTGAAAATTCACCCTTAATATTCCAGAAGCCACTGTACCATACACTAGAAGACAGTGTGGATTTTTGAGTGTTACTTAATTCTCAGCTCTGTTATTTCATGAATCTTTTTTGGTACCGCAGCCACATTATTTTAGTCTGCATCCTGACCTTCAGCCCTAATGCTGGGTTAAATGGAGCAAGTGTGAATGCAAATGTCACTGGCAGAAATCAGTGTGGATTTGATTTTGCACATCGTCACACCTGCCTGTTTTTGTCTAGTTGCAATAGTATACAAAAGCATGCATTCAACTTGCTTGAGCTTACAACTAAAGATTAGCTTACTTTGACTCATAGTCCAATCTTATCTAAATACCCACAAGGTCATGCAGTAGTGCTGGGGATTTTTGGCTACTAGAAGTCTCCTCAGAGCAACGAGACATTTGTCCTCTTGCTCCTAGATAAGCACCAGCAGCTACATTGTGTCATCTCAGACCAGAGCCAGCAATATCGCTAGTTCAAGTCCATGTTGACCTGTGCAGGCAGATCAGGCCCGGGAACATGGTTTGGATACTGTATGCATCAGCATGTACCAGTGCTGTAGATCCAACCTTCTCCTGGGCCCAATCTGCCCACCCCATATCCTCCCTGTTCTACCCCCTTTCTGCCCTTCCCCACCCTCCCCTACCCTTGCGCTGGACTTACCTGGTCCAGCAGACATCCCGATGGCCACTGGTACATGAAGGAAGGTTTTTCTGCTGCCATTCTGACTCTCTGTGTTGTGACAAAGCACTTCACGGCATTTTTGCGACAGTGTGTGCTGGTGGAACGTGTGTTCCATTGATGCAACACAGCTAGAATTGGGCCATAAGGCTACAATCCTATTCACACTCACCTGGGAGCAAGTCCCACAGAAATCAGTGGATACTTTTTTTGGTACTTTTTACTTCCGGGTAGACATGCATAGATTTGTGTTGTGAAGAAAACAAGCCACCATGCACAGCAAGGATTGTTGAAAGCGGCTCACTTCAGAATGAGGGTACAAAGCGCATAGTCTGCAGCAGTTTCATGCCTGACAAGAGCACTATAGCTCTCTATTGTCTCATATATTTCTCACTTGGTACTTTTCATTTTATTTGGTGTTTGTGTTCTCAGCCTTTCTGTGTTGTACCATGATATATGGGAATGAAATTGTTTTCTTTGCCTGTGAACATATAAATTTGGCCACCTACAAATATTTTATCAGATCATGTTGACAGGAGCATTATAATTTTTCATTATAATCTGATTCTGGCTTAGTGTGTACAAACAAAAATGATTTTTTCTGTGAAAAGAACCAGTATTCACGCCTTTTCTGAAAGGCAGCTGGCAAACATGGCTTGTTGTTATTGACTGTTATTTAAAATTAGACCTGCCTGCAGACTTCTGCAGGACTAACTCATTCTTCATCCCTTCAACCCCCTGCCTCTCCCCAATTATCTCTTAACAGAAGAGCCTCTAAACACAGAAATGTGTTGCTTTGAGAAGTTGCTTTAAAGCATTTTAGAAATGACATTTGGAGGGAAAGTGAGGCTTCCAAAAGCTGTAGCAACTCCCTTCCTCCCACGTCCATTTCACTCCCTTCCTGCCACATCCACAGGAATGAGTGTGTGAGAGTAAAGAGGGGAGAGGAAGTTATTTTCTGGCTCAGGCTATAATCCCTGTTGTCTGTGAGAGGTCCTGTTTTGACTGCAGTCCTATCTGAACCAGAAGTAGAGTTCAGCATCATAGGAAGAGATGTACATTTTTGTTGCCTGTATTCCATCAATCCAATAATCCTGAAGAATGCTGTTTAATTTCAAGATTTATTGTGGGGATAACACAAAGGTTGGGTAGGAGCAAAGAAGAGCTTCCTTCAGCACCAGTCTCAACGTACACCTTGCTGGTTGTTCTTTTCATATCAGTAGGGGCAGGAAGAGCTGATAGATAGAAGCCCTTCTTTTTGTGGCTTTTCTTAGAAGCCATTGTCTGCATTGCTGCCTTTTTTTTGGCTGTGGCAGTGGGAAGGGGCTCTGGGTGCCCCACACCATCACTTGTTTAGGGGTTGGGGCCCACCTGGCTGCTTCCTCTTGCCCTTTCTTTTGCTGCTACCTTCTGCCATCTCTACTACTCCCATCTCCTTCCTTCTAGCCCCTAAGTTTCTCCTTTGCTGGCTCTCTTCTTCATCCCCTGCTCCATCCCTTCTCCTCACCTGATCTCCCCTTTGCCTTCATTCCATCTCCTTGCTTACCAATGAATGGATCACTGGTAGTTGTAAACTGAGAATGATGGGGGACACATTTAAAGGGGAATATCAGGGAACTGAGCGCTTTCCACATGCGCTGCCTCCAACGCATTCTCGGCATCCCCTGGCAGGACAAAGTTCCAAACAACACAGTCCTGGAACGTGCTGGAATCCCTAGCATGTACGCACTACTGAAACAGAGATGCCTGCGTTGGCTCAGTCATGTCATGAGAATGGATGATGGCTGGATCCCAAAGGATCTCCTCTATGGAGAACTCGTGCAAGGAAAGCGCCCTACAGGTAGACCACAGCTGCGATACAAGGACATCTGCAAGAGGGATCTGAAGGCCTTAGGGATGGACCTCAACAAGTGGGAAACCCTGGCCTCTGAGCGGCCCGCTTGGAGGCAGGCTGTGCAGCATGGCCTTTCCCAGTTTGAAGAGACACTTGGCCAACAGTCTGAGGCAAAGAGGCAAAGAAGGAAGGCCCATAGCCAGGGAGACAGACCAGGGACAGACTGCACTTGCTCCCGTTGTGGAAGGGATTGTCACTCCTGAATTGGCCTTTTCAGCCACACTAGACGATGTTCCAAAAACACCTTTCAGAGTGCGATACCATAGTCTCTCGAGACTGAAAGTTGCCAACAAGTATAAGGGCTCACTCTGGCTCTGGGATTTGTTGGAGCAAGCTTCCTGCTACTTGGGGAGTTGTTCTAGGCAGCATCTGTCTCAGGTGCTAGACCTTGCTCTTGTTCTTGATCTGGGACTTCTTACGTTCCTGATTTAGCGTTGGGTATTGCATCATACCTTCTCCAGTGGCAACCCCCCTTGCTGGGGGTATCTCAGCCTGAAGTCCTGTGAATTCATATCCATTAGAACTGGAGAGTTATATACTAAAAATATATATTACTATAATATTACGTGTGATCCAATGTATGTATTCAGATAGAAAGCATATATATTTAAATGTAGCAGTCTGCTTTCTAATTTAAATGAGTGGCCTATTTCGAATTAATAAGCTGCTGGCACACACCAGACTGCTTCCTAGGTGCAGGTCATTTTGCTTGCTTGCTTGCTCAGTACAACTCTGATTGCAGACTTGATTAAAATGTATGCCTGCTTACTTAATACAAGATTAGTGTACTTACATTCATCACTCAAATATTCAAGCTTAAATCAGCTGCCTGTGAGAACAGGGAATGCTGGGAATGCATATTGCATGGAAGAAGTAGAATGTGAGTGTTCTAAAGAGAAGCAGGGTCTGGACAGTGATACTGAGATGGCAGGGCTCTGACTTTACAGTCACACAGTCTGTGTCACACAAAACCTTACAGTCACGCAAAACCTTCATCGCCTGTAGAGGTAGGTCCAGTATGCTTGGACAGGCTGTGTGCACATGCTACATTCATTTTATAGCCCAGTGGTGCTAAGTGGAAGTGTGTGTTTGTGAGTGAGTGTGAGAGTGAGCAAGTAAAGTGAGTTTCGTACTGTTCTAGTGGTATTGCAACAGCATAGTAGGATTCATACAGTCGTTGGTGCAATGGTAACATTTAACCCATAGTGTTAATACAATATTGCATGTAATTAAGATTAGAATAAGAGACATAGTCTTGCTCACAAACAAATATATTTTTGTGCATAAAGGGAAATATATGCCAATTTTCATACCTTTTTCTGGAAGGAGTAAGGAAATCACACTGAAGGGAAGGTACAGAACCTTCATTGGTCTACTCCCTCACTTTCAGAGGGCAAGTGACCACGTAGCAGTGTTGAAAATGCTGATAGGCCTGTAAGGTGGCTGAAGTCCGAGCTGACATTCGCTGAAGACAGAAAGACACTGATAGACATGCCAAGGCTTCTTAAGACTAGATCAGAATGTTTTGTGAACCTGCCGATGGACTATAGTCATAGAATGCTGGACATAATCTCATCCAACCTCCTGCTTAGGGCAGGCAACTGCTACAGCATCTCTGACAGCTGGCCATCCAGCCTCTCCGTAAGCCCTTCAGAGTACTGACCAGATACTGCAATAGCTTGATCTTATGAGATTTTGTGCTGATCTCATAATTTGGATGTTCATATTCCCAAGGCTTCCACAATTGTGTAATTTATTAGAGCTGCAGTTCTCCAACTCCCAGGGAGCACTAAATTATTGCGGGGAAGCGGGAAGGTAGCAGGGGAGGGGGGAGGAAGTGACGTGATCCCCAGGATCACATCACTAAGGGAGCTGCAGGGACTGGCATTTACTTACCAGCCCCTACTGCAGCCTCCCAGGGGTGCGGGGAACCCTGCGTGACCTCTGCATGGTTGTCCGAAGCTTAAAAAGTGAAAGCGGAACTATCGCACAATGCCTCTGCAAAACCAGGTGTGCAATCTTCCTTCGCCCCCTTAAGGGGGCAGAGGCCAAGGTCCTCAGGCTGGGGCATCATGATACCCTAGTTCGAGAAGCTCTGTGTTAAAGTATCAGGAGGTGTGACCTGGAAGTTGAGTCATTGCCTTTCCTGAAAGAGCTAAGCAAGATTGGTTTGGGTCTTACCTTGGATGCGAGACCAGAAGCCACTGGCTAGAGACCAAGGAAAGTGAGCTGCCAAGAAATGGATAACATCCTGAAAACCAGCCTTCAGCATGTTTTGCAGCTGCCTGTGGAAGCTTGGAAAGTTCAAGAGCTATGTATCCAGGACAACAATTGCAATATATAGCGAAACATCTGGAGAAACAGAGGATCCTATGAGTTTTTTTTCATAGAATAAAACTTGTAAAAATCCCATTTGAAAAAAAAAATGGGATTTATGGTCAGCCTGTCTATGTAAACCACCTTGATTCTATGAGTCTTCCAGAAAGGCAATATATAAATATTGTAACAATAGTCAGTATCTACCATTGGCACAGTGACATTTGTGCTATCAACTCTGGGTCTCTGGGAAAATTTGTGACAGTTGTGTGTACTTTTTTCTTCTGGTTCTAATGACTTAACATAAGCCTCTTCTTAACATAAGAAGAGCCCTCCTGGATCAGGCCCAGGGTCCATTTGGTCCAACTTCCTGTATTTCATAGCGGCCTATCAGATGCCTCAGTGTGCACACACAAGACCACAAGATACTTCCATCTCTCATTCTATTTATGCTCACATTCTTCAGTGAAGACACCAGATTGCAATTGGGATTAACTTGTGCTACTTTATTAAACAAAGCAATCAATTTTTAAAGCATGAAACCTACTGAACATACCTTCCATCCCTCGCCAGTCTGGAGTAGGTGAAAAAAATTGCCATCCACAGCCAATTCGGATGACAGAAAAAAATTCCAACCTGGCCCTAATAATGAGTGACCAGCTAATCTCAGACTACACATATCCATCATGGCTTGTAACCTGTGATGGAGTTTTCCTCCACAAATATGTTCAATCCTGTTTTAAAGGCATCTAGGCTGGATGCTATCACCACATCCTGTGGTAAGGAGTTCCACAGACTAATTACATGCTGGGTAAAGAAATTTTTTTTTTCTGTTCTAACTCTCCTGACACTCAGTTTTAGTGGATGTCACCTTCTGAATTTAAATAATTTGTAAAATAAACCTCTGTGTTACATACAGAGGTTTTTATTCTAATAAAAATTGGAAAATATAACTCTAAGCCTATGTATATAGGAAACCATGCTGTGAGACAACCTAGCTTTATTTACTTGCTCTCAGTTGGACTAAATTCCAGGACCTCAGTGATGAATGGATAACTGGAAGTTGTAAAGTAAGAAAGTCATTTCCTTCATGTCCTGTATCCGTGTAAACTGTGAACTTTAAATGTGTGGCTATGAATGGCAAGGTTCAGCACGATCTTTTGGTTAATCTAAGAAAGGAAGAAAACTAATGAACATAAAACATATGATAAGCTCTGATACACCAGACTGGGATATGAAATCCAATAAACAAATTAAGCTGTTAGTTCTGGATGAACATAAATTCTTATTAATATACCTTGTTCAACATAATTAATGCTTAAGCTCAAGATAATTAAAGAAGGATATCTGCAGGTCATACTGAAAAGTGATGCATTTCAGGCATATGTCTGTAGATTGCCTTTAATTTACTGTGATGAACAACAGTAGACACAGACATTACCCTTTGCACCTAGGTCTTGATAGTCATGCAATAATGTGGACAGCTTGGGCTAGTGGCTGATATGCATTCTTATGGCATGTCCCCATGGGATGGGGCTAAGAATAGGTCCTCAGTTTGGCTGTACTTGTCGTAAGAGGCGATTGAACAGCCACCGGGTAGATGGGACTCGTCAGCCTGGGAAGGCAGCTCATCTGAGAGAAGGAAAACTCTGATCCCAAACCTCCACTGCCTTGTGGCTACATCCAGTTATGGAAAAGGCTTCAGGAGTCAACCTCGAGGCAAAATCCAGAGCCGGAGTCCCTGAGGCAGTTCATAGCTGAACACAGTCACGTTCTGGCAACTCCTGCAACACCGCTAGAACCAACCGTATTGGCTTCTGCCTTTCCATTGGACCATTTCAGCGACGTGGAGAGGGGGGATTTGCTGCATGGGTAACAGCCTATCCTCCATACCTACTTTACCCAGGCTTCGCGCACTGGAGAAGACACTCTGTTCCAGAACACTATTCAGAGTGCGATACCATAGTCTTCCGAGACTGAAGGATGCCAACAAGAAGTCCCCACGGGATGGGGGACACATCAAATGCCTCCTGTCTAAATGTACATTGCAATAAAGACAGGCACCTAAAGCCAATCAACACACGTAGGTCCCATTCCTGTTTCGCAATATTTTATTTTTCTCAACACCATCTTTGTTGCATCTGAATTCTTTTGGTGTGGTGTGTCACTAATACAGAGATGAACTTCTGTGCATTAATAAATCATCACAAAACTCTTGGGAGTATAATAAATTTATGGCTCAATTCTAATGAGCCTGTATGTGCACATGCACATGTACACCCCTCTGGCATATAACAATTCTGGATTATGGCATAGTGGAAATGGAAGGCAGGCAAAGGTCACAGACAGGACCAGAAATGCCTTCATGTGTTATCTTAATACTATTATGGGTGAATTACTGAACAAGAAAAAAGGAAAATGTCACTCTTGACAGCAACATATGTTCAGCCCCAGGCTCCGGTGCTCAAATTTCTTATCTTGTTTCTCATGCAGAAAAGAATTACTGTAGCATTCAAAGTTGTTGAGCACAGAGAGTTAATTGGTACTGCTCCCTGAAATTGTATGTTTTTTGTGTCAAAGAGTGGAGGGCAGAGTAAAAAAAAAAAAAATGAAGTGTCTGGAAATACAAAAAAGGAGGACAACATCCTAGATCAGGAGTATCAAACATAAGGGCCTGGGCGCCAGATGTGGCCCCAGAAGCTTTTTATCCGGTCCTCAGGCTCGCAGCTGCAGAGGTGTTACAGCTGGAATGCCAGCCCACATGAAAATTGGGCTTTCCCAAATCTTGAAATACAACCAAGATTTGCGTACGTTCTCTTCTGTCATTTGCAGTTAATGAGTTTCTATATGAGAACAGGGTCTGATTTCTGGCCATTAGCTGCTTAGTGATGTCACTTTCTACTTAATGACATCACTTCTGGCCCTCAGCTGGAGCCCTAAATGCTAACTTCAGTCCTCTGTATGAAACGAGTTTGACACCCCTGTCCTAGATCATGTTTTCGTTTCTGGAAGAAATACTTAAGATGATGACAAATGGAATGCTTTTAATAGCAGTCTCAAGTCCTTAGTTTTTTCTATCCATTTTCATTTATTCATAGAAACAGGGATACAAATACATTGACAGTCCGATCCTATCTAGCACTGTCTAGCAGCAGCACTGGAGGCCCACCATCCGACCAGAAAGGTAAATGTAACAGCAGCAGGCGTGGGGAAAGGGAGGAATGAGGGTATTCCCAAGAGAGTGGGAAGAGTGACGGATGGGGGCAGTATCAGCAGCACCATGTGTGCTGATATCCTCACCCTGTCCATCTCCCTTACCACTGCCGTTCCATGCCTCGGATAGCAGGCATAGATCCAAGGTGACCCACGGTGGTAGTGGAGATTTTGCCCTGGGTAAGCAAACAAAAGTTCACTTATTCTGGGGGGAAATGTCCAACTGCTCCCTCTTGCGGATACAGCATGTGCTCTGTTGGTGCGGTTGCATCAGTGGGAGGGGGAATTTGGGTAGGTTTGGACCAAGAAAAATACAAATTCATGAGCAAGTCCTCCAGATGACATGTAGGGCACAATCCTAACCAACTTTCCAGCTCCGAGGTAAGGGCAATGCAACGGTGAAGTAAAGGAACAAACATTGCCTTACCTTGAGGAGGCCTCTGTGACTGCCCCCCAACTGCAGGATGCAGCACATGCCCCACTGGCACAGCTATGCCAGTGCTGGAAAGTTGGTTAGGATTGTGCCTGTAGAGTGATAAGAAAACTCATCTGCCACCTCTCTGTCTCTCTCTTCCCCCTCCCTCCCTCAATTTTCATTGTATTTTAGTTTAAAAAGCACGTCCAAAATTCCACAGCAGTCAAAAAAATTCATAGAACCAAATTAATCACTGATTAATGCAACAGAACATTAATGAAACCCAACACAACCAACAATTAAACAGCAGCAGAAAAAGAATCAACGGAAGGCAAGCCAGAGCATGAAGCATGGTTAGTCAATCATTCTCAAAGCCCCTTAGGAGGAAGAGTGTGAAAAGGGGCCAGAGTGCCCTGACCTAGCTGCTAGGCCCTAGCACATGTTTTGTATGCAGCAAACCCCGGCTTCAGTCCCTGGCATCTCCAGAGAGTGCTGAATTTTTTGGAGGAATTTCATTCCAGAATAAAAAAGAACACATGCTCCAACCTTGTCCATGAAAATCAATGTAACATAGATGTGCTTAACTTCGGCAGAGCTGTACGTATCACCATCATATTTCTGGAAGCACTATTGCTGCCCCTGTCTTTGCACCCACCGAGCCCCCGAGCAAGAAGGTGGACCAGCAGTAGGTGGACCAGTTGGGTCCTGGGACTACTTATGCCTCTCCCAAGGCAGGCTTCCTGGTTGCTGGAGCAACAAGGATACATGGAAGGGGGGTTCTGGGCTTGAAATGGGGCATGGCTGCACATGCCCACAAGGCAGGCTTCAGTGTAAGGGGTTCAGTCAGTGCTGGTGATGAGGCTGAGGTAGCAGCAGGAGAAAGGATGGGGGCTCTGTCTCCACAGTCACTGAAAGAAAAACCTGAGAAGGCTGTCCTGTGGAGAGGAAGAAGAGGAGGAGGAAGAAGCACAGGAAACAGATGCTATAGAACCCTCTCCTCTCTGGAATCTGAGGCAACAAGAAAAGCTCTCCTGCACAGCCAGCAGGATCCTTCTCAGGCGGATGGACAGGGATGACCTGGAGGCCCAGCAAGCAGGTGCCACAAGTACAACAAGTGAGGACCCTCTCCTCAAAACCTGGGCCAAGGAATCCTATATATTATTAATAAATGATATTTTAAAGATCTCACAGTATTTTACAATGCCCAGTAATGATTTTATATCATTAACTTTACTGATGAAGTGTGGAGAAATAAGGAATTGTTCATAATATACGGATGAGTTCAAAAGTACCTTGAACATCAGGCACAATTCAGTCAGTTCATACATCATGAAGCAGGCAATGGTTCATAAGAAAAAGCTTTAATTACCGAGAGAGAAGGCATCCTCTTACATTGCTCAAGAACAGATGTTCAGTGCCGTCAGCTGTGACACCCCATTCCTGTCATCTCCCACCAGGTGGCCAGTCCTATCACAGCTGTTCACCTGCTCGTTGGGAGAGTAGGAGAAGGAAATCATTGTGTATGCTAGTGGGCACATAGCCTCCCACTGCAGAAGAGCAGCTCTGGACACAAGAGCCACTGGGGGCTCCTCACCATTACATATTCTGGGTGAATGTTTATTTATAGCTGGAGTATTCGCATATTGCGGCACTGCCTGAGGTTATTTGGTGAATAAATAATGTTGTTCTCTACTTTTGCTTTGTTGCTTCCAGGATGATATAATTCTTAATAAAAGCAATAGTGAAACTGTTAGCAGCACATAGATGCTTAATAATTTAGATAGTCCTCTCAGCCCTTCAACTGAATTGTTTGAGAAGTTAAATCAACCCTATCTTGGATCAGTAACTGAAATACATCAACCACATAACAGAAATACTAAAATTTTCAGAAGGATCAAATGCTCAGTCATAAACTGGCAATATTTTAAGTACAGACTTTCAAAGTGGGTGTCTGAGGGCCCAATCCTATCCAACTTTCCAGTGGCAGTGCAGTTGCAATGCAGTCCCAAGGAAAGGGAACAAACATTCCCTTACCTGGAAGAGGTCTCCATGACTGCCCCCCTACCACAGGATGCAGTGCATGCCCCATTGGCATGGCTGCACCAGCATTGGAAAGTTGGATAAGATTTGGCCCTGAATAGCCATTTCAATATCACTAGAGGAGAGCTGTACTGTTAGAGGTCAAAGTCAAATATTATCCCCCTAACTTCCCCTTCCCAAAGTTATATATATATATATATATATATATATATATATATATATATATATATATATATATATATATATATATATATATAATCAGTACCTTCAAGCTTCTTGACTGCATTTGTAGGCTGTCTCCAGTAATGAAGGATTCTTGGCTATGGCATTTTGAAAACAAACAAACAAAAACTTTGGGCAACTTCAGACTAAATTGGATTGTTTTCCAATTTTGTAGAACCCAATGACAAGGATGGTTTGACTAGAGTTTTCCTGTAGACAGACTGGCTTATTTCTCTTTACATTAGCCCAGGGAGCAAGAAAACTCTTTCATTTCAAGAAGCAATAGTTCTGATCACTCCAAGGAAAGCTGAAAACAGCCACATCCAATGTTCTTTCTTCTAAGAGGGCACTATGTCCTTGGGCGATCATTTTGGAAATTCCTCTTGTTTGTACATCCTGAAAAGTTCTGTTCTGCTTATAAAACTAATTTTGCAAGCAACTGCTTTGCACCCTTGGACTGCTTTGCACTCTTGGTTGACCCATTATGCATTGCAAAGTATCCTTAATTCATAGCAAACCCAAAGAATTCCTATTATGTGGATATCCCTGTGCACTCCAGTGTATGGAATAACTCCATGTGTTTCTTTGCACTTTGTTTGGATTGCCCATTGAAATACGTGGGAAAAATTGACTTTGTAGAACCTCTATGCTGGAGAAGGGATTTCCAGCTCTGCAGAAGCACAGTAGTGGCTGAGACTCTGACTTTTACCCCAAGCAGGAGATTATCAAATTGAGAACTCCCAGCTTCCCAATATTGCAGCCAACAGCCTACTGTTTGTACGTAACAGCTGGGTCTGGTGTTGCAATAACTCAAGCTTCTTTTCTAAACAAAGATGAAGTGGGTTAGAGTAGATCATAAGTGCTCTGAGAAGGAACAGGGGAGATCCTGGATGGGCAGCCTCCAAAGTTGTTAGTCCCATGTATTCCACATCATACTTCTTGACTGTGAAATTAAAGGTCCAATCCTAACCAACTTTCTAGCACTGATGCAGCCGCATTGCAGCCCTGAAGTAAGGGAACAAATGTTCCCTTACCTTAAGGAGGCCTCCGTGACTGTCCCTCTACTGCAGAATGCAGCATACTCCCCATTGGCATGATTGCATTGGCACTGGAAAGTTGGATAGGATTGGGCCCTAAAGGTGATTCTCCTCTCCTAAGTTATATCTGCATGAAAACACAACTTTTCAGAAAGTGGTGTATGGTGCTAAGGACCAACTCAATTAGATGTTAATCCAAATGTGTAGTTACTTCCAAAAAGAGTTTCTACATGTCTACAGTAATTCCCATCCCTACCGTGTAATATCTAGCAGAATTTAACTTGTGTTGTGATTTCGCAACATTCCTTGCTTCTCAACCTTGCTCCACATTAAATTCTGCTAATGAAGGTGAAGATGAATTTAAAAGGTGACATGCGGTAACTACTACTGTATTTGAATGGAAGAGGGAATTTGGGGTAGAATCACCATTTTTGGTGGTAGCTGCAAGGACAAGTCTTGATTGTTCTCAGAGCTGTGGGCTGGCTTGGACCCCATCGTACCAGCTCCACACATTAAACAGCATGCATTCTCATGGTGTGTACATGATCTGGCCACTTGCTTTGCTTGGAAATCTCCCTAATTGCATGGGGGGGGGGGGTTCATTTGAATCACCACATATATGGGCTGCTAAAAGTAGGTTTATTAATGTGTATAGGGAAGAGGTTTGGATGAACTGTCATCCAATGCAATTAGGGAGATTTCTGAGAAAAGTGAAGGATGAGAGGGTAGGGATTGGATGTGAATGGGGACATCATTTTACGCGTTGGGCCTGTTGAATGGGATAATTTTTGTCTGAAACCCGCCCATAGTAATATACAGCACAATCCTATATTACTTAGAAGTAAGTCCCACAGTATTACATGGTTATCACATAGTATTAATTCTAATTTTATAGTTGCGTGTATAGTTCCCTTGTTGTCTGGAAAATGTGTATGCAAATTTTCCAATTTGGGGTAGAATCAAATTGTAACCCATATTTTTATTCTGAAATGATCGCTCTAGCCATTTACACATCAGGATTTGAACTTCAAAATTTTTCCCTGAGCTACTTCAGAAAGTCTATCCCCAATCGAATCAAGACAGTTTGGGAAAAAATAAGCTTTAATTTCTTGTGTTTATATTATCAAAGTCGTTTGAGAAGTGTCATTAACAATGTTAAGCAGTTTTTGGTCTGAACTGCTTTTGGGGAAAATAAATGGTATAGACAGATGCTCCACTGTTGAGACAATGACATGTGAAGTTTAAAACGGATGTGTTTCATTATAGCCATTTCCACCTAGTCTAGAAGCAATGCGAATTCAATTACAATTCTCCAGTGGCAATAAACCCGCAGGGTAAATCTTTATTGTTCCAACATTATCATGTAATTTGCATTTGTATTGTGGTGACAAACTCTAATAAGTGATTTATCATATTAAATTAAACAAATACAGAATTGGAGAGAAACAAGTCTTTTTCTTTGTTGAACAGTATACCAGATAATTAAATTCTTCTAAGTGTAGCTCCTTTTTCATTTCTTTCATTAGATCTTTCTTCTTAATCACAAAAACCACAAATGGTTCTTCTTCATATTTTCTGTAGTTACAGCGCAATCCTATGCAAGTTTACCCAGAAGTAAGTCCCACTGATTCAACAGAGCTTCCGCACAAAAAAGCGTGTATAGGATTATAGCCGTACAGAACAATCCTATGCATGTCTACTCAGAAGTAATCTTCATTGAATTTAGTGAGCTGAACTCCCAGGTAGGTAGGTGTAGGATTGCACCTATAGTTGCAATCCACATTTATACTGCCACATTTTTCCTTGAATGGTGAAGTAATCTTATTTTAAACTTGCATCAACCTCATGATGTAGGTTAGGTCAGGACCGATCTTGCCATGAAGCAACCTGAAATAATCATATGTAGTTGCACCCTTAGAGGGTGGTGAATGGACAGGCGCCCAGCCCATCTGTCCACTGCCCTCTCCAGCCTGCCACTCCACTAGAAACTGGAAGAAGATCGCAGCAATGGCAGTCCTCTTCTCCCTGCAATGCTGTGGGAAGAAGAAGAAGGGTGGGGAAGCTGCTGCAACTCCAAATTGCTTCTCCCTCCCCATGTGGAGCCTTCCCCCTCCCTTAGCTTATAAAGAATGGACCATGCAGCCTCCCTGCTCCATGCTGCTTCCGATTGCAAAGAGCAGGAGCATTTCATCTCAAAGAGAAGAGGTGCGGAACAGGGAGGCTGCATTCCACACGCTCTTTGTAAGAAGGGGCAGGGGGGGCAGAGACACTTCTGGTTGCTTCCGTGCCTACCCCCTCATCCATGAGGGTGCTTGCGCAAGTGCACGCGCTTGTACAGAGGAGGCATCTGGGGGATTCAGGCAGCATGGGGCATGCACTGCCCCAGATTAGGCTGACAGGCAGACCACCCAGGGTCATCCAGTGAGCTTTATGGCTCTGTGGGCAATTTACGCAAATTATCTCCAGTTCAAATCCAGCATGCATGACACTACCCCATGTAGTAAGCAGTAAGTCTCTTCTTATCGGCTGCTCTTTTCCACTCTGTTCTCTCTTTATTCTCTCACTGAAACTTGTATCAACTATTCAACACTAGTCAATATTTTCAAGTTTTGTTTGCTGTTGGCTATATTTCACGTTACTCATAATAATATTAATAGCAGATGTTCCCGTTTCTCATTGTTGCTACTTTGTCAAGACTACAGGCAAAGGTATGACAATGGGGCATCTGTTATAAAAAAAACAAACCAAGCTATCTGCAACCAAAACTGGTGGGACCACAAAATGGAAAAAGTTGTTGAAAATGAAGATGCAAAAATATTATGGAATTTCCGACTACAGACAGACAAACATCGATCACATAATACACCAGACATAACTGTAGTCAAGAAGAGAAAAAACAAGTCAAAATAATTGATATTGTAAAACCACAGCCTAATCCTGAGCTGCCTGGGGCGCCCAGGCTCGGCGGCACCAAGAATAGCTACCGCCAGATCCTACACACCCCGGGCTAACACAGGAGGCACCTCGGGAGAAGGGGACTTTTGTTCCCTTCCCCTGAGTAAGGTAAGCAGCCCTGCAATGGGGCTACTCACTTTACCATCGGCGATAGAGTAAAGGTGTTTGTGTAGGGCGCGGAGCCCTCCACGAGTGCCTTGGATCCTGCGGAGCAGAGCTACGCAGACCTGCCTCCCTCCCCAGGCACGCCTCCCGCCTGCCCCCTCCCTCCCCATGTCACACCTCTCCCGTTCTCTATCCACCCCTGTCCGCCTCCCCTCCCTGGAACACCTCCTCCCCATCCCCGTCCCTGCCCCCGCGTACTGTGCTGCGGCTTGGTGGTCCATGAGACCACCAAGCTGTGGAGGCTGGGCGACTGGGTTAGCACAGGCAGGAGCCTGGCGGAGGGGCTCACAAATGTGCCTTACAGCACGTTTGCAACAGTGCTCAGTGGCACAAAACCATGCCACTGAGCACAGGATTGGGCTCCCAGGTGACAGTAGAGTAGAAGAAAAGGAACTGGAAAAAATAAAAAACACAAAGATTTACAATTAGAACTTGAAAGGTTGTGACTGAAGAAGACCACAGTAATCTCAGTAATCAGAGTAACCAGAGTAATTGGCACCCTTGGTGCAACTCCAAAACATCTTGAAAAGCATTTTAACAGCATATAGAGGCCACATAGGTGGAGTACCTCAAGACATGAGGATGAAGGTGGAGTACCTCAAGACATGAGGGATGCAAACATCATCACGCTGTACAAGAACAAAGGTGACAGGGGTGACTGCAACAACTACCGCGGCATCTCTCTCCTTAGCGTTGTAGGAAAGCTGTTTGCCCGAGTTGTACTAAAGAGGCTCCAGGTACTTGCAGAGAGCGTCTATCCAGAATCGCAGTGTGGATTCCGAGCCAACAGGTCCACCACTGATATGGTATTCTCCCTTAGACAACTGCAGGAGAAATGCAGGGAACAACGACAGCCACTCTTTATAGCCTTCATAGATCTCACAAAGGCTTTCGACCTGGTCAGCAGAGACGGCCTCTTCAAGATTCTCCCCAAGATTGGATGTCCACCCAGGCTCCTCAGCATCATCAGATCTTTCCACAAGGACATGAAGGGCACTGTTGTCTTCGATGGCTCCACATCAGACCCTTTTGACATCCGAAGCGGAGTGAAGCAGGGCTGTGTTCTTGCACCAACCTTGTTTGGGATTTTCTTCGCTGTCCTGCTGAAGCAGGCCTTTGGAACTGCAACAGAAGGCATCTATCTCCGGACCAGATCAGACGGAAAGCTCTTCAACCTCTCCAGACTGAGAGCAAAATCCAAAGTCCAGCTGAAATGTCTGCGTGACTTCCTCTTTGCCGACGATGCAGCTGTCACTACCCACTCTGCCAAAGATCTCCAGCAGCTCATGGATCATTTTAGCAAGGCCTGCCAAGATTTTGGACTGACAATCAGCCTGAAGAAAACACAGGTCATGGTTCAGGATGTGGACTCACCTCCCTGCATTACAATTTCTGAGCATGAACTGGAGGTTGTCCATGACTTTGTGTACCTTGGCTCAACGATCTCCGACACACATTCTCTCGATACCGAGCTAAACAAGCGCATCGGTAAAGCAGCTACCACGTTTTCCAGACTCACAAAGAGAGTCTGGTCCAACAAGAAGCTGACAGAACATACCAAGATCCAGGTCTACAGAGCTTGCGTCCTGAGTACACTTCTGTACTGCAGCGAGTCATGGACTCTTCGCTCACAACAGGAGAGGAAACTGAATGCTTTCCACATGCGCTGCCTCCGACGCATCCTCGGCATCACCTGGCAGGACAAAGTTCCAAACAACACAGTCCTGGAACGTGCTGGAATCCCTAGCATGTATTCACTGCTGAAATAGAGACGCCTGCGTTGGCTTGGTCATGTCGTGAGAATGGATGATGGCCGGATCCCAAAGGATCTCCTCTATGGAGAACTCGTGCAAGGAAAGCGCCCTACAGGTAGACCACAGCTGCGATACAAGGACATCTGCAAGAGGGATCTGAAGGCCTTAGGGATGGACCTCAACAAGTGGGAAACCCTGGCCTCTGAGCGTCCCGCTTGGAGGCAGGCTGTGCAGCATGGCCTTTCCCAGTTTGAAGAGACACTTTGCCAACAGTCTGAGGCTAAGAGGCAAAGAAGGAAGGCCCATAGCCAGGGAGACAGACCAGGGACAGACTGCACTTGCTCCCGGTGTGGAAGGGATTGTCACTCCCAGATTGGCCTTTTCAGCCACACTAGACGCTGTGCCAGAACCACCTTTCAGAGCGCGATACCATAGTCTTTCGAGACTGAAGGTTGCCAATACAATAGAGGCCACAGAAATTACCATACACCAACTACAAAAAGCAGCTTTACTGAGAACAGCTTATATCTTGTGACAATATTTATAACAGCTAAAGAGAATAAAAGGCAGGCATCCCAGATGCTTGGGAAGCACTTGATGTCTGAATAGAACAAACCAGTCTGTAACATCTGTCTGTCTGTGTGAAAATCATCACCACCATCAACCTCATCCTCATCATTTTTGAACTTTTGATGGTTTGGTCTATAACTTTCATATGCAACAAGCAATGTTGTTGAGAACCAACAAGGGTATAGTTTGTTACTTATATAATGTGTGTGAACTATAATTATTAATAAGAATAACAAAACTTGCTTTCAGCAAAAAAAATTCAGAAAATGGTTCACATAGCTAACAACATAAAGGGTTAAATATAAATAAATATTATTTTAATTGTTGGCAACCTTCAGTCTCGAAAGACTATGGTATCGCGCTCTGAATGGTGGTTCTGGCACAGCGTCTAGTGTGGCTGAAAAGGCCGATTTGGGAGTGACAATCCCTTCCACACCGGGAGCAAGTGCAGTCTGTCCCTGGTCTGTCTCCATGGCTATGAGCCTTCCTTCTTTGCCTCTTTGCCTCAGACTGTTGGCCAAGTGTCTCTTCAAACTGGGAAAGGCCATGCTGCACAGCCTGCCTCCAAGCGGGACGCTCAGAGGCCAAGGTTTCCCACTTGTTGAGGTCCACACCTAAGGCCTTCAGATCCCTCTTGCAGATGTCCTTGTATCGCAGCTGTGGTCTACCTGTAGGGCGCTTTCCTTGCATGAGTTCTCCATAGAGGAGATCCTTTGGGATCCGGCCATCATCCATTCTCACAACATGACCGAGCCAACGCAGGCATCTCTGTTTCAGCAGTGCATACATGCTAGGGATTCCAGCTAGTTCCAGGACTGTGTTGTTTGGAACTTTGTCCTGCCAGGACAAAGTATTATTATTTTAATAATGTCAGCTATTTAATATTTTCTAGATTATTAAAAGAATACTTTAATTATATTATATTATATTATGTGATGTAACGGTGTGAAATTTGATGAGATATAATGATGACAATTTGAAGGCACTTTGATGGCATGCTTTAAAACCAATGACATTTCAACCATGCGGGTGAAAGAAGGCTGATAGATCATTGCCATTTCTAATAAAGGAATAATATTGAACTTCTTGAAGACCATTTTGGGGAAGCCTAATTTTAAATACAGTGTCCTCCACTGCTTTGTCATTGACAGCAACTTGTCATATGTTGGCTCTGAATACTTTTATAGCTATCCTTTATATTGTCCTGGAAGTCCACACTTTGAGCCTTGCCGTGGACTGAAAGCACCTCGAGTTAGAACTAAATTCTCTTGAAATCAGTGTTTTGGATTGAGGTGTAAGCCATTTTCATGAAGTTGGTGTTCATGCACCTGTTAACTAGTTGGTGAATTCCAGTCATAACATATCAGATTGTGTAATGTCACCAGATAGCTCAATAGCAATATGCAAGTGAAACAAGGTGGGAGATGTCTTTGGGTTCTATGAATGGTCACACTTGATATTTCTGAAACACTTTAAGTCTGCAATCCTAACCACACTTTCCTGAGAGTAAGCCCCATTGAACAAAATAGGACTTACTTCTGAGTAGACCTGGTTAGGATTGTGCCCTAAGTTGTAGATCTGTAACATTATTTATTGTGCTTTAAGAGCCTGTTCATGGCATTAAGTGGTTGGTCCTTTGAGGATGTCTATTAATGTTACAGTTATGGTATGTGTATAGCACTTGGAATTTTTGCATTTTCCAGCAGTCCACCTAAGGAGATTACTTAAAACACTTTACATGGTATGCACTTGACAAAGCTTTAAAGCCCTTCAAAAACAGCATGGAAATGTGACTGTCCTGCCACTTTATACACCCAAACCCTGACAACACATCAAAGATTTCAATAAGTGAGTGCGCGGTGCCACTTGAACGATCTTTGTTTAATTCAGAGTACTGCCCTTCCCAGTATGGCTTGTGCAGCCTGCGTCCTTTGAGTCTGAAGACTTCAGTCCTCAAAAATATTCCATAGGAAGCCACTTTTGAGATGTAAAAAAAGGAAAAGAAGTGTAGTGTATTTCAATTGAATTCCGTTTGTGGGTCATGGACTTTTTGAGTAAAGTATTTCCCATGTGGATTCATCTCTGCTGTCAAGGCATATGTTTCATATATAAATGTCAATGGAACCCATTAGCAGTTGCTGCTTCGCTTCTTGGGAGCTTGCCAAGCACATCAGAAGCAAGTTGATGGAGTGACAGACAAAAGTCCTTTTTTTTGCTCTCTGAGATCTCAGCAAGCCTGAGATTTTCTCCATCCTGAGAAAATCATTCTCCATGGACCTCCTGGGTGGCTCCATGTGCAAGAAAATGGCTTCCCAACTGATAGGAAATGAGAGTCACCAAGAAGGTGCAGAACCATTGCAAAACAAAACTGTTGTACCTCCAAGCCATAACTTGGCCAACCATTGTAGAAGGATACCATGATTGAAGGTATTGAAAATTGCTGAGAGATCCAAGAGACAAACACAGACACACTCCCTTTTCTTGTCCCTGGCACAGGTCATCTCCATCCCAAAGCCCAGCCTGAAAGGGATTTAGATAATCCATTTCATCCAGGATCCTCTGGCTGCAGGAGTTCTTAGTTCTTAGGAGTACTTAGGAGTACTTTGATTCAGCAAAGTAATCATCTTTGCTGAATTTATAATTTAAAGAAAGAAAAATTATCAAAACTAGCCAAAAATAATATTTATTGAACCCATTTGAGACTGCAGAGAAATGAATTAGAGATTTTTGGCAAAGGTTGCATCTAAGATATGGGAAAAAAAGAACCACTTTATGGTGGGCCATTTCTAGCAATGTTGCTTCCAGTTGCATCTGTACATGTATTGCCTTTGCTGTCCTCAGTTTGAAAACTGTCATTTTGTGATTACCTTCACATGCAACAGATAATGCAAGAGAGAAATGAATTTTTAAACCTCATAATTCTACTTGGGTGCCCTGCAAATGACCCTCGGACATTTTTGGCCAATGTTATTTGCTACCCAAATTATCATTTTAGGCCTCCTAGTGTCCCACAAATACAAATTAAACCATAAAATACCATTTTAAAGCTATTTTTGTCTTCAGTAATGGTAACTGTGATTACTTGCAAAAGCTCGGGTTATGCAGACAAAGTCACAGTGCAGTCCTAACCCTATGCCAGTACAGCCAGGTTGCATGGCCTGCGCTGCATCCAATATGGGTTAGGAGCAGGCTGGAGGTCACTTCAGGGTAAGGGGATATTTTCCCCCTTACCCCAGTCAGTCCAAGCCTACTCTGACCTATTTAGCTGGTGCACATTCAAGAAGCCCATGTAGGGCTTCCTGGCCTAGGAGCGTGGGTTAGGATACTGCATTTGCTGCCGCAGCTGATCCCGCCCCCTCCTGGCCTGCCTCTTCATTATGCCCTCCCCATCCAGAAACATCCGCTATCTGCACACCTCCCTCCTGCTACCATCTCCCACCCCCTCATGCTGCTCAGTGTACACTTAACTGTATGGGCCAGTGTGGGGACTGGATCTGATGCAGCAAGCTGGTATACATCTTTGTGCCCATGCTGCCAGTATTCGAGTAGCCAGAGACATGCTTTCCAGCTTGTTTCCGACAGGGATGCCTGTGCGAGCTCAACTCCACTTTAGGTTTGAGCTGTCATTGAAATGTGTTAATTTCCTTGTGAAACTGGAGTAGCTAATGCTGCAAGGAAAGAAATTATTTGGCTTTAAAAAGAAAACCTGTTAGTGCTGGGCTAAGTCAGTCAAAACGAAGCACTTCTAAGTCCCATTGATTTCATGAAATCCCATCAATTCTGGTCTTTCCCCATGAAATCAATGGGACTTATACCACTGAACTTTGACTGCACCTACTCATTATTTCTATCCAAAAGTAATTATCCCAAAGAACCAAACTCTAGACAGAAGTATTAATTTAGTTACTCTTGAGTAATCTCAACACCAGCATTTGCTCAAAAAGTACTATGCCAGACAATAAAGCAATAGTTTTGTTGCTGAAAAAAATGGATCAAGAAAAGGGAATAGAAAGTATATCTTGGCATAATCATCTGGTATACCGGTCTCTTTAAAAAAGTCTGATCATTTCCCTCTTACTGCCATCCATAACACAATACAAAGTAAGCATTTCAGACAAAGCTCAGTTCTTGAATTCTTGTACAATACATCACTGCTAATCACCTGACAAACCCATGGTTGAATGAACTAAAAAATGTTGGTGCTCATCATGTTTCCCCTTGTAGATTCCTAACAACTGTTTGCTAACATTAGCATAGAGCAGATGAATCTGAGATAAGACAAGCAGTCTTTTGCATATGCTTGCTGAGCTCTGAAATGCCCTCTGTCAAAATGTGCTAACATTTTCATCTTGCTGAGCTTTGAATTCTATTCTCCTGTCATACGTATATTTTTTCAATTCTCTCTGCCCACATTTAGTGCATTTCCTACTGTGATTGTTGAGAGATGAATCAGGGGATCAAATGGAAATACAGAACACAGAGATCTGCTGATAGTTTTTCAGTTTACCCAGCAGCCACATAAATTGGGATAAGTTCAACAACATCTGACAAAAACGTAAAGTACTGTGTGGAGTAGGGGAAGTGACATGAATGGGAAGTGTCAGTGAGGGAGTGAATGCTAATAGCATCCCAAACAACAAACATGAATTTTCATAGATCTCCATTTCTGTCAGTATACAGTGGTACCTCGCATAACGAATGCCTCGCGCACCGAAAAACTCGCAGAACGAAAGCGTTTTGCGAAGTTTGGTAACTTGCAAAATGAATTTTTATGACGCGTGCTTCACAAGACGAATTTTTGTTTGTTTGTTTTGGTTTGTTTTAAGGGGGGATCTTCATGCCAGTTTATACTCACATTGACCCTAAGAAGGGGGGGGGGATCTTCATGTCAGTTTATGATCCCATTCACCCTAGGGAGCGGGGGATCTTCATGTCAGTTTATGCTCACATTCACCCTAGGGAGCGGGGGATCTTCATGTCAGTTTATGGTCACATTCACCCTAGTAAGGGGAGGATCTTCATGTCAGTTTATGCTCACATTCACCCTAGGGAGCGGGGGATCTTCGTGTCAGTTTATGCTCACATTCTTTATTGTTATATTGTTATTATGGGAGTTATTATGTTTACATGCTGCCTTGTTTTAAGGTGAATGAGATACAACAGAAACATGATACTTCCAAGCAGTGGCAGCCAATGGCCTCACGCTACCCCCAATTTTGCCACCCCTGTGCTTACTTTCCCCATGAGAAGAGAGTGAGTGGAGAGGCCAGGCACGCAGGCCAGGAAGCAAGTGGCTGGGGAGGGGGCTGCAAGTGCTCTCATCGATAAGGAGGCCGGCACCCCAGGACCACCTCCCTTAGTGTACCTGAGCCCTGCATGTAGCCTTTCTTCCTCCAAGTGGCTTCAGTTTGAAAGGGACAGGATCAACACTTGCTGAAAAACTGCTCCTCTCCATTTGAAACAAGTGGCACAGAAGAGCCCAGCTGCACATGGAGCTCCAGTAGTACAGGGAAGGGAAGGGAAGGGAAGGGAAGGGAAGGGGGGATACGCTCCAGATAGCTTCCCCTTGCCTACTTGGTGCTTCTATAGCTCTGGGAGGGTAGGGAGAAGAAAGAGGGAGCTGCTGCAGATTTTGCTTTCTTCTCCCTCCTCTCTTCAGAAGTACAGGAAAAAAAGGACAAGAATAAAAGATCTGATCCTAAGGTGTTCCCACAAAACATAAGACTCAGGATTACCACATCATCATCTTGGTTTCAGTAGGGTTGGCACATTAATCCCCTTCCCTGCACAAGGTTCCATGCATCCTTAGGTCTCCTTTCTAAAGCCCAATGTCCTTTCCTCAGAAGTTAGCTGACAGGTTAACTAATTAAGATATTGGGAGACAGAAAGATTCCCAAACAGTATTAATATTTTGGAAAGGTAGGCTAGCCCTGAACCACTTGGTATTCTCCATGCCATCTGTAAAAACCCAACAGTTATTCTGATCTGGAAATCCCAACTTGTACTCTTACTTCATTCCACATTTGAGTATAAGGTCCCTGCCTTTTCTTAATGCCTCTCCAACCTCTGAGCACCCCTGGAGATCAGTCAATCAGTAGAAGCTATGTGAGGAATTTGGCATTTCTCTACACTCCTCCCTTCTTGAGCTAAGCTGTATCACGTCCTGCTGTCACTCTCTCTCACTCTCTTATTTTCTCTTGAGCTGACAGATAAATGCCTCTCATTCTAAAATGCCTTCTTCTCTCCTTTGCCCTCAAAGCAGGATCATTTGTATTTTCCCAACTATCTTTTATCCTCCCCCAGCAGAAGTGTGTTTGACTCACTCCCCACTTTCAGTCTCCCTTACTTTGATGAACTGGGGCTTCCCTAAGCAATTCCTTTTTCTAGCCCTTGTCTCCTGGGTAAACAGGATCATCTACTCTTTTCCTTTCTCTCACCCTTAGAATCTGTGCTCACCTTTTCAAAGTGAGGTAGCTTCACTCTCCCCTTTACATACAAAAATGTTGATCAGTTTCAAAACACTAGGTCCTTTCCTTTTCCTCTGCCTCCCCCCTCTCTCTCAGAGAGAGAGAGAGAGAGAGAGAGAGAGAGAGAGAGATTACAGATACCTTCCCCCTCCCTATAGCTTGGCCACACCACTCTCATTTTGCTTCTTTTTCCTGCTTCTTGTCCTATTGGCATTGCAAGCCAAGTGGGATTTATATACCTATTCAAATGTAAATTAATTAAGCTCTATTTCTACTGCTTGCTTTTATTGCCTTGGCTGCTTTGCATCCCACCTATAATATTGTAATTAATCCCCCCAATTAAACTGACATTGATTTCTTTCATTTACACTTGACTTTTGCCAAGTGTAAATTGGCCAACTCCTTAAAGTGCCAATACACCAGGATAGGTATGGCACAACTGATGGTTAGTGATGTCTCACCTGCATGGTAGAAGCATGATATACATGTTAAGAATACATGTCCTAGAGCATGCATGGTAATGTGGTATGTGTTTTAAACTGCATTTCCAGTCACAGAGTACTATTTTATCAACAGAATTGCTTGCAAAGTCACAAAAGTTGGATATCGCTGTTCCTGTATGCACTGGCGTTCCTGGAAGGGAGGGCAAAATGCTAAGTTTCTTCAGGCACTGGGTTGCCCAAGTAAAGCAGTCCCTGCCCCTCGGCTTCCGAGCCATTCATGAAGGTGAGAGCAAGCCTCTGCTTTGCTTTTGCAGCTGTGACTAGCTTGGAAGTAGAGGGGGAGGGACCATTTTGCACAGATGTCCTGGAACCTTAAGAAACTTTTTGTCGTCCCCTCTCCAAGAAACCCAGTGCCTAAAGGTCTTGCCTTGGATGTCCTTACAGGGAGAAATGCAGCATAAAATTTCAGTGAGTAAATAACTAAATAAATTCTGATAGTCTATCAGTCTCCACACATAACTATCAGATAGTCTGATAGTTTGTGATAGTCAGATCTAGCACTAGGCATTTCAAACACTGGGAAGGGTGGAGAGAGCAGATATTTGTAGTAAAAATCACAATGGTTCCTGAGAGTTGCTGGCTGCAATCCTAACCACACTTTCCTGAGAGTAAGCCCCATTGAAAAAAAATAGGACTTACTTCTGAGTAGACCTGGTTAGGACTGTGCCATCTATCTTAACCATAGGATAAGGACTGCTCACATGTGAAACTGTACTGGGTCCCCTGTGACCCTTGGTACAATCATTAATCTGTATCTTTGTACAGTTCATCACATGTTCCATCTAAGTCTGATCTCAGACTTTGCAACATTATAGCAATGTGGGACCTAACTGGGATGTATGGAGACAGAGTGGCAAATACCCTTGCTATTGTGAAATGAAAACTGAGCTTCAGTCTCGCACCCTTTCTGCAAATGGCCCATACATTCAGGTTTCTCTCCCTCTGAGATTTACTTCTTGGTTTGCCACACTCTCTTTCTTTGAAGAGACCATCTTAGAAAGCAGAGTAGGCTTAAGAATAGCTTCCAGCATGTGATTTCTTATTTATTCTGAGGTTGTCCACCTTCAATACTTATTGCAATCCAACCAAAATTAAGCATTTTTAAATCTTATTGATTTTGGTGCAAGGTATTTAAACACATGCTCAACTTTGGCAGCTTGGGCGCATAAAATAGGTCACATATTGCTTATATCTCAATGTTTCCACATGAATTATTACAGCCAATTTATCAACAACCCTCCTTTTTATGAGTTGTTCATTGTAATAAGGTATTCCATTAGGCCCAAGTGGTAAAATAATGACACACTGAAATAAGCAAGCACATTATTGTGACATTTAGGATAACCAGCAGCACAAGTTGATTATTGTGTCACTAAAATGGGAGGAAAATAATAATCTGAGACACAGCAGGAATGAGCGTAACTGTTCTAAACATCCCAAACTGTTTAGAATTATTTCATGCTGTTCAGCCTGATGTTGGTGTCTGCCAGTGGTGATCCTGGCCCCAGTAGCAACAGGGGCTAAGACTGCAGGCTGCCACCCCTGCCAGGCTGCCACCAAACCCACCAAGTTGCTGCCACCCCATAGGCTGCCACCCTTGCCTCCCTTCTGGAGGTCCAGGAAGGCAGCGCACACCCTCCCTGACCCTCCAAAGGCCTTGTAAAGGCCATGGAAGACCCCCCCCCCCCCAAAAAAAAAAATCACTTCCAGTTTCATGAAGGAAACTGATGTTTTAATGCCCTTTGAAGGCATTCTGAGGGGCTGCTCTGCCCCTCAGAAGACCTTCTAAGGGCTTTAAACAGCTCCATTTCCTCTGTGAAATGAGAAATGATTTTTTTCAGCCCTCTAAGGCCTTTACAAGGTTGGCAAACTATGGCTGGCAGGCTGAATCTGGCAGGCTGTGCAGAACTCAGCTTGGGAGGTGAAGTCTCTTGCCCAATTTCCTGCATACTAGTCAGAGAACTTCATATACAGAACCCTATGTTGGGTCATTTCTAAGTCAGGATTGGCGGAAAGGGGAGGAAATGGAAAGATGATGAAAGATGACATATGTCCAATGAAAGATGACATATGTCAGTTGACAAATGAGAGAAAAGTTGGGGAGAGAATGGATGATTATGAGGACTGGCTAGCACAATACCTATGGAAAAGAAAGGCAATTTTCTCCAATTAAGAAATGTCAGGAAGAACCAGCTATATTAGGAGAAACAGTATCAGCTAGAGAGAGGGCTGGATGCATTTTTTCCCCACTTTGTTTTATAGAAGATTTTGTCTCAAAAGGAAAAAAAAATACTTTTCTGTACAATGAACAAAAGTGAGCTATCTATGTTGGTCATAACTAGAAAAAAAACTGAGTAAAGATGTTTAAAACGTGTGGAATTTTGATTTATAAAATCTCAGCACACATCTGTCTATGAAAAGATTACCTTGTAGCAGAAAGGAAGCTGCACAGTGAGGTATTTGTAAGGTGAAAAATGAGCCACGGTTCACAAATTATATTGTAACCTAAGGAAAACTACAAGTGAACATATATCTTCACATATACAGTTGCCTCTTGCCTTAGGAGCTGCTGACTTGGGCAAATTCACATTCACCTGGTAAGTCAGTAAGTAAGTCAGTAAGTATTTGCCCACCATTCTACTTACTATATACATGTGAAGTGAACCTGAGATCAGACAATGAAGCTGCTATTCCTTCTGTTCCCACTCACTTCTCAAAACATTTAAAGAGATAGTATGCATTTTCTGGATGTCAGGGATTTCCAAAGCAGTTTTGAGTATATGCAACTTGCTTTATGCAGTGATTCTGGAACAGAATCCTTGTGTAAGAAGGGGGGCGACTCTATCTATGTTACTGTAAAAACCCAAAGCTAAAATTAGTTCCAACTAGTAAAAACTAGAAGATTCTAGTTTTGACTAGTCAGAACCTCCTATCCACTGAAGAAGGTGCTAGTTTTAATGAGGAAAAATTAGTAAGTACTGTATAAAAACACACAGTAATTTCTAATTTTTCCTAGTTAAAACCTCCTATGACAATTGGAAGTTTCTAACGTTTACTAGTTGGAACAAACAATAAAACTGATTTTGGGTTTTTACTGCAATATACAGGTTGAGTCTCATTATTCACAAGGGTTCCATTCCAAGAACTCACTTATAGCAAAAAACGCACTATAGCAAATCAATTTAAAAAACAAAGTCTATTTGCTCCAGTGATTCAGAAACAGCCTTGCTGCCCTTTGTAATGCACACAGAAACAATCAGTCTCTCTCTAGGAGCTTAGGCTTCACCATGAGCTTAGGCTTCTAGGTGCTTAGGCTTCACCAGGAGCCCCAGCAAGGGGGAAAGAATGAAGAAGGTGATAATCACTGCCATTTAGCCTTATTTCACATGCTCAGGGGAAAGGGAGGAGTGAAGCCTGCAGAGAGAATGATTGAATTGTCAGCCGGTTGCCCTCTCTGGCATTTTTAAACAACTGTTTTCCTTTAATTTAAAGGGTGCGTCTCATCAGCTGTGAGACTGAAAAATCTGTGGATAATTCGGTTATACCTGTAATCACTTGTATGACTGCAACAGTAAAAAGCAGCTTTTTAAACTGAGATTTTAAAGGGATGCATTTTCCCCTTCTCCAGATATCAGCACATTCCTTTTCATTTGCAGGGGCCATTTGTGTTGAGTCAAATCCATGTATAAAAAATCCATGTATAACTAGGCTGGACCTGTACATACAATTTTGACAAAGAATGAATGGTGGCAGAAAGTACAGTACCTGAAGAGACATGATCAGTAGTCCTAGTATATATGGATATGGGACCAGCTGGCTGCCCTTGTCTCACTCTGAATCAAGCCCAGGGAAATTCACCCATCATTAGCTGGTCTTTTTCATTATTATGATAGAAACAAATGGACATGTACTTTTAGGTAGTGAAGCAACATGTACCCAATTGACTAGATGGCTTGCCAGTCTAATCAACAGACTTTTCTATGAGGTTTTCACTGGAATGGTTCCCTGTATTCTCTCCAGTGTGTCCTGTTCCATGACCTGCATCATGGCTGAGAGGACAACATATCCTTCTTCACTCTATAGCTGATGAGAATTCTTGGTTAGTGACCCATTTAATCTCCAGTGTGGGCAACATTGCAGGCCAATCCAGTCCAGATGTTTAACAATGTAAGCCAAGTCTTTTCCCTGAAGCTCTAGTCTTTTATATGCACGCTGTCTTTTTTTCTGAGCAGAACCAATTGTTCCATACAATCTTAAGTAGTGGTATAGTCCATCTCTCTCTCTCTCTCTCTCTCTCTCTCTCTCTCTCACACACACACACACACACACACACACACACACACACACAGAGAGAGAGAGAGAGAGAGAGAGAGAGAGAGAGAGAGTTGGACTATACCACTACCACTATACCATCTCTCTCTCTCTCTCTCTCTCTCTCTCTCTCTCTCTCTCTCTCTCTCTCTGTGTGTGTGTGTGTGTGAGAGAGAGAGAGAGAGAGAGAGAGAATGAATGAATGAATGAATGAATGAATGAATGAATGAACAGGTCAGCCAGCAGAGAAATATCTCAGAAAAAACCCAAGTAATTGAAAATTCCTTATATGTGCACATGCTTACTTTCCTAGAAGAACTTCCACACTGGAAATCCTTTTCTCTCAATAAATAAATGTTTGAATGGGAGATATTCTTAGCACCATCCTGATGCTATATAATTTCTGTAAAAATGTTTGTTTGGAGAAATTTCCTTTCATGTTGCTTTGCCTAGTACTTTCATGATGTTATAAAAAGAAACAGCTTTTGTACTCCACTTGCCTTGTAATTAGCAAAAGAGATGCTGAAGCCGTCTGTAATCTGCTCTAAGCAGTGCTGGTAGTGACATGGTTTCAGAGCTGTACAGTTATAATTGCCTCATGTCTAGAAAGTGTGTACAACAGAAGATTCCTAAGCAAATGAATCACAAACACGACGGATACCCTGGAAACATCATAGGCGACGTATAGACTACACAGCCGCATATTTTCCAACTCATTAAGCATGCATCCGTCTTGATCACTGAAGGCAGAGAATTATGTTTGACTGAACAAAGGAAAGTGGGTGCAGATGCAATATGTGGCCATTTCTGTGTTTCCTAGCTTTGTCTGTGACTATCCCCAAATCAACTATAACAACAAATGTTAAACAGATGTTAGTATTTTAGTCCCCAAAACTTTGAAAGATGATTCAATTATAAAGTATATTTTCATCTCTTGGGAAAACCTCTTTTCAGTGGGCATCACTGATCATGACTTTTTTAGGGATTGGTGCAACCTGTCCTATCCAATTCAGAGTGGAAGAAGTAAAAAGGAACCAACCACTGGACATTAAAAAACCAAAACTTTTTATTTTTATTAAAAGTTATTTTTTTTAAACAACCACTGGACATTCTAATCTAAATGACTGTTTAATGTTTAGATGAATTTTGAATTGGCAAGGCTTCCAGCCCCCATCAGGCACCTAATATATAATCAGGAGTATAACAGTGGTTACACTCTAGACCTGAGAGGTTTCGCTGCTGCCGCCACCAACCACTGCAATCCCCACCTTGCTGTCCTCTTTCCTAATGTTGCTGGAGGTTAAGAGGTATCAGAAAGTGGTCACAGGAACTGTTGGATCCAGGGCTTGCCCAAGACCTCCTGATGGTTGAGGTGCTGCCCCCTTGCCCAATGATATGCCAGCCTCTGCTTTGCTCGCTCTCCAGTGCACTGGCTCAGTACTCTCCTCCCCCCTCATTGCCCCTTCCTGTCTGTCTCCCTCTTCCTTTTCTAACCCAGTGACTAGAAGGAGCAATACAGGCACATTTGCAGACAGAAATGAGTGCCTTCTGTTGGCCTTATGGATGGACTGGTCCTGGTTGGATCCTACATTTGAAGTCTGGTTAATGTGAGTGCGCGCAGCAGTGAATGAAAGTTTTTGTTGACACTTTCAGGGCATAGAGTCTAGTCACTCTCATACTCCTGATGATATCGTTAGAACATAAGAAGAGCCCCACTGGATCAGGCCAAAGGCCCATCTAGTCCAGCTTCCTGTATCCCACTGTGGCCTACCAGATGCCCCAGAGAGCACACAAGACAACAGACACAACCTGCGTCCTGGCACCCTCCCCTGCTTCTGGCAATCAGAGGCAGCCTGCCTCTAAAAACCAAGAGCTTGCACATATCTTTTTGTACGTTATCCCTGCCTACGCAGATGGCCCACTTGAACCCTCAGTACTGATGGCGGTGGTAGCACTCAATATACTATCAGGGGTGGGCAGGGGATACAATGGGAGGCCCTGTACAGTACTGTACCCTAGGACTCCCAGCAACCTGGCACTGTTCCAGAGAGTCTGATCTTACATAAATTCCCTGGGCAGATTTAACAAATGTGACGTGTGAACCCCTCCTGAAAGAGCAGGTCATTCATGCTCGTTCATGCATTTTCAGATGCATGCAGAAAATGTTTCCTTTTTCTTGAAATAGAATTTTTCATTTCCTAGCACTCAAACAGCAATATGTTTCAGTCTGAAGGATGCTGAAACCATTCTGACTCTTGTGTGGTACTATGATTCTGAGGGCTTTGTGGAAAGAGGTTTTAGGGGTGTAATTGGCATGAATTGGATAATATTTTTCCCCTCTCCTATATTTTTGATAAAGTTTTTTTTTACAATGGTTCATATTAAGAGGTTGAGCATTCCCCAATTCTAGTATTGAAGCACAAAAGTTCAAGCCTATAATCTTTACCAACTAGCAGTGAGGTGGCTAAGTTTGCAGATGACACCAAACTTTTCCGAGTGGTGAAGACCAGAAGTGATTGTGAGGAGCTCCAGTAGGTTCTCTCCAAACTGGCAGAATGGGCATCAAAATGGCAGATGCGTTTCAATGCAAGTGAGTGTAAAGTCATGCACATTGGGGCAAAAAATCAAAACTTCACATATAGGCTGATGGGTTCTGAGCTGTCTGTGACAGATCAGGAGAGAGATCTTGGGGTGGTGGTGGACAGGTCGATGAAAGTGTCGACCCAATGTGCAGCGGCAGTGAAGAAGGCCAATTCTATGCTTGGGATCATTAGCAAAGGTATTGAGAACAAAATGGCTAATATTATAATGCTGTTGTACAAATTGATGGTAAGGCCACACCTAGAGTATTGTGTCCAGTTCTGGTTGCCACATCTCAAAAAGGACATAGCGGAAATGGAAAAGGTGCAAAAGAGAGCAACTAAGATGGTTACGGGGCTGGGGCACCTTCCTTATGAGAAAAGGCTATGGCGTTTGGGTCTCTTCAGCCTAGAAAAGAGACGCCTGAGGGGGGACATGATTGAGACATACAAAATTATGCATGGGAAGGATAAAGTGGCTAGAGAGTTGTTCTTTACACTCTCACATAACACCAGAACCAGGGGACATCCACTAAAATTGAGTGTTGGGAGAGTTAGGACAGACAAAAGAAAATATATCTTTACTCGGCGTGTGGTTGGTCTGTAGAACTCCTTGCTGCAGGATGTGGTGACGGCATCTGGCCTGGATGCCTTTAAAAGGGGATTGGACAAGTTTCTGGAGGAAAAATCCATTACGGGTTTTGTATGTGCCATGAGGTGTATGTGCAACCTCCTGATTTTAGAAATGGGCTATGTCAGAATGCCAGATGCAAGGGAGGGCACCAGGATGAGGTCTCTTTTTATCTGGTGTGCTCCGTGGTGCATTTGGTGGGCCGCTGTGAGATACAGGAAGCTGGACTAGATGGGCCTATGGCCTGATCCAGTGGGGCTCTTCTTATGTTCTTATGTATGCTGGGTCTTTTACTCTAAGCATGTAAAATTGCTATATCCATGATAGAAGCAAAATGTTGTCCCATTCAATTATAGTCAATAACCTTGTTTAATTCAAGAATTAAGCAGCCTAACATGTCAAGCTAAATCTTCACATGTCAAATCTAGTTTAAGATAGTAGTAACTGAAATTTAATTAAGCCTCCAAAGAAACCAACAGAATAATTGTATTAGATATATCAATCTTTCAGTGTTCTGGACGTGAGAGCTGCATCATTTTGATGCTAAATCAAAGGGGAATTGAGTTAGCAGCTTGGAATGTTAGTGACAAATTCAGGTGTTGCTCCAAGATAAAATGTGGCTAAACATTTGACTGGATATTTCAGAATAATATGTAAATTAATCCCCACCTTCTAGAACCATGCAACTGCATATGAACCTGTTCTCTCTGCCCATTCTCTCTCAGTAATTTTCTTCTTCACAGAGACTGTTTCCCCTGGTGATTTTTCTTTTCTTTTCTGCATTCGGTTCTGTTCTTCTATAATGACTTTTTTTTTGAGGGGCTTATCTTCTCAAGTCCTAAGAAGACCTCAAACTATGACTTTAGAATAAAACAAGAAGTCTGTTCCTTAGATTATGTTATTCTAGTGATTTTTTTTCCTCTATGGAGCGCAGGGTTTTCCCAAATATCAATCACAGTCCTGACCTCTTTCCTCACAATGTAAGAACAATGTAAGGTGAGATTGAATGCTTGGGGAGAATACTGCCTGCATGCTTTGCTTCCTAACTTGACTTGTACAAAGAAGTTTGTTTTTTTTAAACAAATGAAAGCTGGGAATGGTTCACATGGACCCTGAATAGCATGGCTAGAATCCGAGTAAAACCTGATCATCAGTTAATATGGCAACCATAATCCTGCATGCCTTTTTACCTCTGAGTATCTTACATTTATATATTGTAGTAACTCAACAGCAGCAAGCACTGGCAACAAAAGACCTATACTGTATGTAGAGGTGGTGAAAACAAGTTCTATTTTTCATGGATTTCGGTGTTTTCAAGTAAGAAGTGCAAAAAGTGGTGTTATGTGTTTTTATTCAAAATGTACATTATAATTATAAATCGCTTTAAAAGTGTACTGTGTAGGTGATACTGGTAGTATAGTGTTAGCAGATGAAGCCACAGCCATTACCCATGTACCCCCATTAAACAAACAAACAAACAAACAAACAAACAAACAAACAAACAAACAAACAAACAAACAAACAAACAAACATAAAAACCAAGTAAAATGGTTTTATTTTTCAGATTTTTGGGGTTTTGTTTGTTTTTTGTACAAAACTGAGAAGTACAGAAAGTGGTGTTATGTGTTTTTATTTCATTTTCACCCACCTCTACCTATATGATGCAGGGCGCAATCCTAACCCCTTATGTCAGTGTTTTCCAGCACTGGCATAGGGGTGCCAATGGGATGTGCTACATCCTGCAGTTGGCTGTCACTCATGGAGGCCTCCTCAAAGTAAGGGAATGTTTGTTCTCTTACCTCAGAGCTGCATTGCCCTTATGTCAGTGCTGGAAAGCACCGACATAAGGGGTTAGGATTGTGCCCGTAGTCATTTAAGTGTTAGAATTGGACTGAGGAGACCAAAACATTGCTTCTCTATGAAATTCACCTTGGGCCACCCACTGTCTTTCACCCCACCTGTCTCACATGTCTGTTTCAAAGACAATGGGCAGAACCCATGTATACTACCCTGGCCTTCTTGGACGAAGGATAAGATCAAATTGTATACACAAATACAGTGGCACTGAGAGTCAATGCTTCTGGGGGTTGTCAAGAAATGTTTCTTTAAGTGCAGCCATGAGTATTGAAGCACCCTCATCTTTTGGCTGAATATAACAGAGCCGAAGGGGTTTATAAGGATTCAGGAGACTTTCAAATAAACATTATTTTTACCTGACAGAAGCAGCACCACATCACCACCACTTCTTGCCATTGTTTGGTGTCATATCTATGTTTACATGGTACATACTTATTGCAATTTCTGTCCTGTAGCAGATCAACAACCAACCCCTCCGTGAATGTTTTAAATGAGTATACATAAATGGAATTAAATTTATTTATTATTTATTTAGCGTATGGCATATAATACATGGACTTATATATCACTTAAACTAGATATATGTGTCCAGTTCGTCAGTGTCCAGTTCATTCATCCATTCAAGGACAGAGTTACCTTCTTTGAAAAAGTCAGACCATGGGCCAGTATATGCCTTCAGTTTGCAGCCAGACACAATGTGGTATATGGTTTGGTGGGAGAACCTGCAATCACACTGTGGGATAGATACTAGCCCCCATTTAAACACTGACTAACACCATGTAGCGTACGGATCCTGTTCAAAGTTTTCTAACGCTGGCAAGGTAAGTCGAAACCTGGCACTTAAGTGTAGAATCGTCTATATAACTACCCATTTCTGGGTGTTCAACTGCCCATTTAGCTTCCATTGGGCATTGATGTTTAAATTGTTGTGCAGGTGTTGTGCAAGTGCCAGAGAAGTCTTCTTGATTTAAGCCTACCGATTGATAGATGAGGCAGATTGGCATGCACTGGTAAAAGTGGGTTGTTGGTGATTTTTCTATATTCTTTCACTAAAGCCTCTTGTCTCTGTAGGGCTGGTGGTGCTATGTGGCTCAAGACGGGGAGCCAACAGACAGGAGTGGGTCTTATACAGCCGCTTATGATTTCATTTAGTCTGGCATCAATCTTGCTAGTATGACAGCTGTTAAGCCAGACTGGGGCACAGTATTCTGCGATCAGTAGATCAATCCTAATGCTGATGTTCTGAGAGTAGTGGCTGAAGCTCCCCATCTTGTTCCTATTAATTTCTGGAGTATGTTGTTCCTGGTATTGATTTTTGTGGACGTGTTCTTGAAGTGTGACTTATAAGAGAGAGTCTTACATGACTTATAAGAGAGAGTCTTATGTGACTTATAAGAGAGAGTTTTGCAGTTGGCCCAAAGTTACACCAAGATATTTTGGATGAGGATTGTAAGGGAGTAGGTTGTTAGTTAGATCGACCTTTGGGGCTGCATTAGCTAATTTATTGTTAAGGTGGAAGCATGTAGTCACCGTTTTGCTGAAACTGGGTATTAACCTCCAGTCAGCAAAATATTTTCCCAGGATCTTGAGGTCTTCTGAGAGGAGGCCATCCAACACCTCCATGTTTTTTTCCCTGCACTGCTAGAGCCAAGTCGTCGGCATATCCAAATTTACGTCCCCTTGTTACTGGCAAGTCTGAGATGCGCAGGTTAAATAGTGTGGGTGCCACTACAGAGCCTTGTGGGAGGCCGTTGTTTAGCCTTCTTACCTTACTTGCATTGTCCCCCATTATAATCTGGAAAGATCTGTCACTTAGCATATTGTTGACTAATTGATACATTTTTTTACATGGGATGATGTGACACAATTTATATAGCAGACATGTACTTCCAGTTGGTTCAAGCTTTGAGGGCATTGGGATTTCAGTTCAGAACTTTACACTCAAATCTACTTTCTCTAAAATGTAAAGGAAAATGGCTCAGGGCTGTGTGGCTATCTATTCATTTGATTCACCTTCTGATGTCTTTTTGTACATTGCAGCAAGGGAGCCACAGAATTGTAGCATAATCTCTTTACAGGAGGCACTCATGCTGTACCTATTTGTAAGGCTCCATCATTTAGCCTCATGCAACGCAGACACCAATTCATTTTCTAAACCGTTCCAAAGGAAACATTGTGTGAATGTAACTGGCTTCAGAACATTTCCTTCCATTTTTTTGTCTTTAACAGAATTATTGCCACATACTTAATTGGTTCATTATACCTGCACTGTGAAGTACTTCGTTTTTAGTACACTAGGGGTAGTGCATTCCTGGAGAGTGGCCAAAACACTAAGTTTTTTTCAGGAGCTGTGATGCCTGTGTAAAGCACCCCTCCTTCTTGCCTTCAGAGCCAGTTGTGGCTGCAAAAGCCTTTGCTTTCAAAGCCGTAACTGCCTCTGAAGGCAAAGGGGGGGGCACTTTATATAAGCGTCACTGCTCCTGAAAAAATCTAGTGTTTTGCCCCCTCTCCAGGAACACCACTAACAAGGGGGACAGTAAAACTGGGGTGACAATTATATAGATTCTATCCTTTATTCCCAACTCATTTTGAGTGTTGTTCTTTCTCAAGGGATACCAACTTTACAAATAAACCAAATAGGAAACACTTCAATATAGGTATAACCTAATTATCCATGGATTTTTCACCCACGGTTTTGTCTCAACATGATGAGAAGGACCCTTTAAATTTAAGGAAAAAAGTCATTTAACAATAGCTTCATTAATGTGTGAGAGAGCAACTGGCTGACAATCTGTCAATCATTCTGTCTTCAGGCACTTAGAACGGATTCACTCCAAGGCAAGCGACCCCCTCCCTTTCCCCTGAGCATGTGAAAGAAAGATAATCACTTTGCATTGTTTCCCTGTGCTGCGCTCTGGATGAAGGGAGGGATAGCTGACTCGGAGTGAAGCCTTTCTGAGCACCTGGAGAGGGACTGATTGATGGATTGTCTGCCTAATGACTCTGTCTTACACCACAAAGGTTAGCAAGGCTGTTTTAAATCGCCTAGCAAAGGGACATTGTTTTTTAATGGATTTGTTTTAATGCAATTTTTGCCATCCACGTGAGTTCTGGGAACGGGACCCTCATGAATACTGACACTCAACCTGTATTATAATTTGAAGTGCGTATTACAGAGCAAGAGAGTTCAACTGCTTTTATTGATTTCAGTAGAGGTAGCTTCCAAAATTGAAACTGCTACACCTTTTTTGAATTTGGAAATTGGTTCATCGTTGCTCACTGTTCTGCCATGAAGTCTGAGAAAATAAGTTTTGAATGCCTCCTGGCTCGGTCCATGAATCCAAGAGGCATTTGGAATGTCCAGGCTCCCTGGTGACAGCCTGAGCATGCTCAAAAGGAACTTCATCTAGGTCTACAAGATGAGAGGCCTGCAGGCTACTGGGATCTCTTCTAGACCGATCCTCCTGCTGAGCACCACAATGTACATTTTGGACTTTCCAAGCTTCTCTGAAAAAGTTATGAAAGAGCTTTTCCAAGAGTTCTCCATGAAAGCCAATGATGAAGCAATGGGGGGCGGGGGAGGTTGGAACTCACCCAGCAATATTTTAAACCTGAAAGCAGATTATCTTCCCTTTTTCCATCTGTTTGATCAGCCTCACTGCCTTAATAACTTTCTACAGCTCACAATATTGAAATTAAGTACGTACAGATGTACCTTATTAGTTACAGTCATCTGCTTGTCATAGTACAACTCCAGAAGAGGAATAAACCCTTTAAAAAGGATTCTTCTGCTTCAAGTACAAAGTTCAATGAATGATTTAACAGTGTGCTTGACACAGCCATCCTATTATCATGCAAATGCTCTCTTAACCAAAACAGAACTTTTAATAGGATTTATCATCCCTTACCAGAGGACAATTGTACTTGTGAGGATGTTCAATTCAGCAGCAGGACTGAATATAAGTGCCCCAGGTCCTTGCCTATATATAGTTCATATAATTTAAAGTGCTTTAAGGCATGGGCATGGGATACCATTGCTGTACCTGCAGACCCATTCTTTCATAAGTTTCCTTACCTATTCTTTTTCTTGTCAGCTTTGATGAACAGGCTCTTATGGTAATCACTGGCTATGCCCTTACAGCAGCTGCTGTGCTAGCTTAGGATGCTGCAGACATGTAAAGTTTGTTTGGGGCACCCTGAGAGTAAGGAGGGCTGCACTGTCCTGCAGGTTCAGGATCTGGAGCTGTGCCTGACGGAGCAGGTAGGAGCTTCTCCCAGCAGTGCAGGGTGGGTGGTCAGGGGTGTAACAGGGCAAGGGAGGGCGGATAGGGGAGTGGGATAGCAGAGGAGTCCTAGAGGAGCCTTCCCCCCCCCCCCGAGCCTTTTCCTCCAACATAGGGCTTCTTGAACTTGCACTAGCGATTTAGCTGGGGCAGATCCAAGTAGCCCTATTGGGCAGGCTGGGGCTCAACAAGGGGTAAGGGAACAAATGTTCTCTTGTCCCAAAGAGACCCAGTGCTGGATACAGTGTGGCCCCGCTGCACCAGCACTGGATAGGAATGGGCTGGTAATTTCGTCCCACATAAGGAGGTAGGACAATGGAAACCAGTGGAGTATTAGAGTGGGACGTATAGCAATTGCAGCCTCTCTCTGTGCCTCAGAAAATTAAAAGCGTTTAGAGGTATATGTATCATCTCTGGGTTCGGATCTGCTTCTCCAACCTGATCATGTTGGGTGCAGTTCTGAGTTCCAAGAAATTGAGAATTCAAGGAATAAAAGGGTGGGCACTACCTACTTCTCTTTTCTGTTGTTCCATCCAGTTGTGTCCTTCCAGCACACCAAGTACTACTTCCTACCTCCAGAGCAGGGGTGCCCAAACCCCGGCCCTGGGGCCACACATGGCCCTCAAGGTCTCTCAATCCGGCCCTCAGGGAACCCCCAGTTTCCAATGAGCCTCTGGTCCTCCAGAGATTTGTTGGAGCCCACACTGGCCTGACGCAACTGCTCTCAGCATGAGGGCAACTGTTTGACCTCTCGCGTGAGCTGTGGGATGAGGGCTCCCTCCACTGCTTGTTGTTTCACGTCTGTGATGCAGTAGCGGCAGCAAAGGAAAGGCCAGCCTTGCTTTGTGCAAGACCTTTTATAGATCTTGAGCTATTGCAAGACCTTCATTCATTCATATAAGTTGATCTTTAATATATTCATTTAAGTAAACTTACATAAATTTATTCAAATTTTAAATGTAAATTAATTATTTTTTCCCCCAGCCCCCGACACAGTGTCAGAGAGATGATGTGGCCCTCCTGCTAGAAACTTTGGACACCCCTGCTCCAGAGCATCAGCACAGCTGTTACCACACTGGGTCAACTCTGCTGCATTCCTGTGCACATTTACTGTACACATGGTGGCCTTTTTGATGTTTGCAATGTGATCCGATTATTGTCCCATGGTGCTTTTGCAGAGAATATGCCTATGGGGTTCTGGGATTAGTCTTTTTATCTTGAGGACCTCAGTGCAAGGCTGGAGTCTATAACTTATTGACTTAGAAAGTTACAATTTATCAGATTTTTTCTGCCATACACAAACAGCTCACCGAAAGCATAGGAAATTCAGATTTTATCCAGGTAAGAGGTCATATAGAGGTCTGTCCCAGCAATATTCTCTGAAGCCAACTTGATCTGAAATGCCTGACCTTTAGATCTTGACTCAAAATAGGTGATGAATTAACCAAGCAGTTACTATATTATAGTACAGATTTACTACACTATGTTTGAAAGGTCTTTTTTTGAGAAGAAACTCTCTTTCTCTCTCTGTGATTTACTTTGATTTTAAGGTATAAAATTATATTCTCAGATTTAAAAGCAATACAACCCGTTTTAAAAACACGAATTTGCCTAAGAGAAAGTTAATTCCAAAGATATAATTCCAAAGACAGGCAGACAGTGTTTACAGGGTCCTTTGAAACAACACACTGCTATCTTTATGAATTAAGACAATGAGAACATTTTGACCAGCTACTTCCTGTGAAATGACAATACGATAGCAGTTCAGAGCAATATTGTCCTCTGTACAGCAACATGAAAAATCAGTAACAGGGGGTGGAGCAGACACAGAATACTATAAAGCCAGCCAGGATCAACATTACTGCTACATTCAGTCACTTTAACATCCATTTAAGAAAAATTCAGCACATTTGCCATTTGGCAAGTTGGTTGTTTGTATTCAATCCCGGTAGAAGGGATTGAGTTCTGGGTTAATCACTTCTATGGCATATTTTATGATATGAGAATGAGTTCTATTGCCGCTAATACAGTGTCATTCAAGTGTCTCCGAACTGTCAACAAGCTCTGAGCAATTATTTCGAACATGAGAGCTCCAGGGACTGCATACTGTTTGGAATTGGTTATGGAGAGCTGGAATGTGATATTAGAGTCTTCTAAGCCTTCCTCATCTTGCTTCGTATTTCCTTTAGGGAAACAACATTATGTTGGTTCATAATGCAGACTGCAGTGCCAGAGCTTTTTGATGGGAGACAAATGAATGAGACAAAACACTCATCCTGTGCCAAGGAGATGCTGCTAGTGCCAGTGGCTAGCCTACAAGCCTCCGGCACATTTTACTTTGTATATACCCTTTTTTATCTTTTCAGTTTAAACTTCCCAAGGGAACTCTTGTGTAAGAAAAAGTACAAACAACACATGAGTTACAAAAACAAAAAAGGTTCCTAATGATATGCTCAATTAAAAAAACAACCACCCAACAAACATAAAAATCTATACTTTTTGTATTTTGTATTTTTGTATTAGTTCATCTTTACCATAGATAGGAGTGCTTTTAATGAGATTTCTAATGCCCTCACTGCTACATGCATATAGGACTTAGTGCAACTCTAATGAATAAGAGCCCAATCCTGTGGGCCATGCGGCGCGGACCACATTTGCAAATGTGCCGTAAGGCACGTTTGCAGGGTTTACCACCGGGCTCCCGCCGGAGGTGGCTTAGCTCCAGCTGGCGCCGAGCCACCACCCGGCAGGTGCCTGCGTTCCGCAGCTCGGCGGTGCCTGCGACCGCCGGGCTACGGAACAGGGAATGGGGCATTCCCGGGAGCATGGAGGAGGCATTCTGGGGAGGGGGGGCGTGGTCAGGGGCGTTCCCGGGGCAGGGGAGAGGTGGGTCCGTGGAGCCAAGCTCCACAGGATCCAGGGCACATGGGCAGGGCTGCTCTCCCTACACAAACGTCTTCACTTTAGTGGCAACCAAACAGTCGCTGCTAAAGTGATTAGTTCCATTGCGGGACTACTTCCCTTACTAGGGGGAAGGAGACAAATGTCCCTTTCTCCCGAGGAGCCTCCCGCGGTAGCGCGGGAGGCCCTGGATCCGGCAGGAGCCCTTTGTGGAGCTGCCGGGTCCCACAGCTCCTGGCAGCTCAGGATTGGGCAGCTCAGGATTGGGCTACCCATGAGCTGATTTCGCCTTACATTGATTGCCCAGGGCAAAATAGTTCCCTAGAATAACAGATGATATGCCTTTTTATTCTGTTTTTCTAATACAAGGTTGGGCAAACATTTTGGCAGGAAGGCCACATCATCTCTCTGACACTGTTGGGTCCCGGGGAAAAAAAGAATTAATTTACATTTCAAATTTGAATAAATTTACATAAACTTACATAAATGCATCAGAGATGGAACGTATATGAATGAATGAATTTTACTGAGCTTATTTATGATACACATGAGAACTGTAATACAGGTACACAGAAGCACATGAGAACCATGAACTTCTTGTATAGTGAAAATACATAGACCAAGACAGAAACACATATGTTGTTCAGAGGCAACGGGGAGGGGGAAATGCCCAGGGAAAAGCAGAAAACACATGGTGACATTAATGCACTTGGGACAATTATGGATGTACTTTCACCAGACATGCAGACCAAACCAGGAAAGTGAAGGGGTGGTATAAATAACTCCTGAGCACCTGTGGTGTTGCTAGGTCATTTGACAACCAAGTGGATGAAAGCAATGAATGAAATTCCCCACAAGCAATGGATGGAATTCTCCATCAAATGCTATGCAGCAGTGGTTCTCAAACATTAAGTGCTGGGACCCACTTTTTAGAATGAGAATCTGTCATGACCCACCTGAAGTGATGTCGTGACTGGAAGTGACATCATCAAGCAGGAAAATTTTTAATAATCCTAAGTGGCAATCCTATCCTGCTTACCCAGGAGTAAGTTCCATTTACTATCATTGTTAAAAACACACATATATAGTAGCCTGTTCAAAGTATTGATCTGTAACATTTCCTCAAATGCAGTCACATATTTACATCAAGTCTAATATATTAACAATAAAATATTGCAATGAATGGGGACCCACCTGAAATTGACTCGTGACCCACCTAGTGGGTCTTGACAAATGGTTTGAGAAATACTGGTATACAACACGATGATATTATTCCTAAAAGCAACAATTTCCACAATTTTGGACACTAGGGTGTTCCCCCCCCCCCCAGGATGTCTCATTCATCTGTTTTGAGTTAAGGCAGTGGTTCTCAAAGTTTTAGCACCAGGATCCACTTTTTAGAATGACAATCTGTCCAGAACCCACTATGGCTGAAAGTGACATCATCAAGCAACTTAAAATAAATAAATAATCATGCAAATTAAAATAAAAAATTATAAATAATTACATTAAAGAAAAAACTGGCTGACAAAGATAGTAAGTAGCTGGTTAAATGACAGCTTGGCTGGGAGAGCTGTCTTGGCCCACCTCTCTCTCTTGGCCTCACTGCCCAGCCACTTGGTCATTCTTCCAATTGTGTGAGCAAGTGAGTGGCCAACTTAGGGATCCAGTTGACTCTTTTTCCCCCAGTCCAGTTGTTGATGTTCAGCTGAGAGACTTGGTGGTTGGCCAAGAGAGCTAGCTGGTCCACACCTGACTGGTCTGTGTCCTTCTCAATCACCAAGGGAAGCAAAGAGTGGTGGCTGCTCTAGCTACTGCTCCCCACTTCTTTTTCCATGTCTTGCTACTGGCATCAATAAGGAGGGAGAATATGAGGTCAAGAAGGAGGGAGAAGAAGGAGATGGGGAAGTTGGTGGGGCCAGGAGAAGTTGCAGGGGTGGGGTTTGGTTGCTATCAGTTGATAGGTATGTATATGCACGTATAGAAGCTGTGCATACATAAGCTGTCTATGCACATTCTGAATCCCTGCTGAAATACATGAAGGTTAGGGCAAGAGTGCATAATTCTATTCCTCTCTTGCTATTTCAGTTTTAATTGTTTAAATTGTACATTGGTTGTGTTGCCTGAACAGTCTTAAGTTTCTTCTAACTTACATCTCCTCACACTTAAAATGGCTTCAAAGCAACCTTCCTGGCGCTTAGGCGGATGAACAGAAAACATTTCCCATGTGAGAACAAGTGTGTCAGACAAAAGTGTTAGGGGGGCTGACAAACCTCAAAGTATCCCCTGAATACAGCAGTTCCTTGTAGTAGAAAAAAAGACTTTAAAACAGTTTGAAGGATGTCATATATCTGAAGGGCTTCAAATATCTGAAGGGCTGTCATAGGGAAGGAAAACATTTGTTCTCAACTGTCTCTGAGAGTAGAACTAGATCCAGTGGTTACATTAGATCCAATGGGTCCAAGGGACCAGACAATATTATACCCAATTATATAGGGAGGCAGTTGAAATCCACAAGCACAAGAAGAATATGAATAGAAAAGAGGAGACCTTGCGTACCAGTAATGCTTGGCTCCCTGCTCTCAGAAAGGTTAGAATTCAAAGTTTTAACAATAAGGAAGAGCTTAGGCAGGAAGGAGGATCAGACCCCTTTAAATATTCAATGAACACATAGGTGATTAGTGAGTTGACAGGTATGAATGGGAATGTAGAGGTGGTGACTGAAGGCATGTGACCAGCAATCACAGCGTTTATAGCCTGGTTTTCTCTAGATAGAGAAGGACGGTTTTGAGTATGTTGTGCTTGCAAACCTTTGACAATGCCCACTAAAGATGTGAATGAAATGTTAGGTGTTGATGTTTTTATTAGACTACAATCTTTAATCCTGAACAAACAGTGATACCAGTCATTAAAGCATTAGACTGTAAATTAATGGGTAGAAACTCCAAGAGAGGTGATTCCAGTTGGACATAAGGAAGAAATTCTTGACAGTAAGGGTGGTTCAGCAGTGGAACAGATTGCAGAGGGAGGTGGCAAATTCTCCCTCACTGAGCAGAGGCTCAACAGGAACATGCTGGAGATAAGAACATAAGAACAGCTCCACTGGATCAGGCCATAGGCCCATCTAGTCCAGGTTCCTGTATCTCACAGCAGCCCACCAAATGCCCCAGGGAGCACACCAGATAAAAGAGATGCTCTAGGAAGATACACCAGATATCTTCAGATATATCACCAGATATTTTACACCAGATAAAAGAGATGCTCTAGGAAGATTTCCTGCTACAGGCAGGGGTTGGATTAGATGACCTCATGGGTTCCTTCCAACTCTATGATTCTGTATTTGATTGATTGATCAATTGGTTGGATTCCACCCTTCTTCCAAAGTGCTCAGGGCAGTGGTCTTATTTTTTCTTTACAACAAAGAAAATATATGGTAGGTTAGATAGGTCAGGGTCAACATCAGGAGCTGCAGGGCCTAACACATTTTTGTGGACCCCCCCCCCCACTTCCCCCTGTGGCAACCCTACTTGCTGAGAAGAATTGCAGTGACAAACACAGGGCTGACGTGCTGCACACGAAGTGTGACACCTGGAAATAGAACCCCATTGCTTCCAGGGGGCCTGTTTTGAGCTGTTCAAACCCAGGGGTGAGTAGACTGCAGACAACACCACTCTGCACTCTAGAGCTGATGCTCTGGCATGCAAGATTCCATTAGGGAGTGGAAGATTCCTTTAGGGAGTGGAAGATTCTATTAGGGTTTCTAAATCCTAATATGTTACTCTATAGTACACAGTATCACATACATATGGAGAAAAACAAGAAAAATCACAAACAATGTTTGCCTATTGAATATGGAGATAGTTATGGCTGGAGGAAAGAGAGGTTTTTCTCAATTAGGTGAGCAATTGATGGCCAGTCTGCTGTAGGCAGGTTGGCTATGGCCCAAAAGTTTCATGAAGCACAAAAATAATTTCAGTTGACATCAAAGTGATGTGCAGTAGCTCCTTTGAGGGAGATAAGCTTATGGTTAGACAAGAGGGTGTCCTTGTAAAACATTTGCTAGATGAAAACATGCACATCATTTGACAGCTGGCTAACAATTTTTGTCCAGGACCCTAGCCCTCAACCACCCACCAGCTGCTTTGTCAAGTAGCCCTAGGAAATGGGTGGCATTTACACCAGACAATACTTGTCAGGATGGGAAACACTGAAGAGAGTAGATGAGCTAGAATTTTTTTCTGTGAAGGAACTTGTATTTTACTTTAAATTCCATTGAACTTTAGTTCTTCATCTATGACTAATATCTTCAACGGCAACCACCACCACCAATATGGTACTAAGGTCTCTTGCATATCACTAACAATCTAAGCAATAACATAGATGAGGAAATAAATACAAAATAAGCAATATCATTCAATTAGCAACTTGTTAGTTCTGTTGCTGAGGGATGCCCTATGCCCCCCCCATGACATCCACCCAATGGTGCATTGGGTGACAGCACTGCAACCAGCACTGAGGGTGAAAAGTCCTGTGGGCTCTTGTCTAGCGCCCAGTCTTGCTGACCCCTGAAACCACCTCTTTTAGTAGTTTTATTTCCTGCTGCATCCAGTTGCGGGCCTGGTGAGGGACAGGCGGGCAAAAGCCCCCCGGCAACACAACCACAACAGCACTGCCGCTGCCACCTCTGCTCACTGTGCCGCCCCACCTATGCATTGGAGCCGTTCTACAGGCAGGTGAAGCCCCGTGTGGTGTTCACAGTGCTGGAAAAGCCTTCTGAAGCTTCTAGCGCACTCTTAAATAGTACTTCTGGTTTTGTTGGGAAATCAGAAGAACTCTTGAAGAGCTTGTCGGAAGCCTCAGAAGGCTCTTTCAGTGCTGTGGACTGTTGTGCTAGGCTCCATTGCACTTGGGTAAGTATTTCCTGGGAAGGGTGGCATGTCACGAACCTGCGCCCTGAGGCACCATGGGGCAGGTCCATTACTGACTGTATCCCATAGGCTCAGAGCAGTTTACAGCAGCTTTTCCAATGCAAATATTTTTGTCCCAAATCATTCACAATCTGAAGTGGCTTGAGGAATAAAGGAAGGTAAATGGAATTAAAAGACCTGTTCACTCCTCAGTTAGTGTTGGGGGTCAATAGAGGAAGACAAAACAGAATTTGTGCCTGGGTTATCTTTCATATTAATGCTTCCATTGAATCTGAGATCTGCAAATTTGGACTCTGTGAATGCTTTTCCCAGCTATGTTTGTAAAAGAACAGCAGAACAAGTAAAAACAAACACATTCGGGATCTAAATAGAGTCCAAAGCTTTCAGTTCCTGGGGCATCATGACTCAGTACCAGTCTGGAACAACACAAGGCTGAGCAATTTGCCGTAATTGTGCTCTGCTTCCAACTATGTCAGTTTCATGTCGCAAGTTCAATGAATGAGAATTGCAGGAACATGTCCTTTGGTTCCCCTAATTCCAGCTTTGTCGTAAGGAGAGAAGAACGAATGAACAACACTGTGGTGGTGCCAGCTTATTTTTGTTGCCGGAGGTAGCTGGCAGTAGCCATTTACGACAGCTGTGTTCTGCTGTCATGGAAGGCAGTCTAGTCGTAGATGGGATTGGGCTGTTAATAATTTAATTGGCATTATGAATTAATTAATATGGCCCAGTTTTAATCCAAAGATTGACTTGTACATTCATTGGGAGGTGCATGGGCAAGAACAGTTGCAGGACTGTTGCTGGGGGGGGGGGGGAGAGAAGGCACTAAAAAAAATCACAGTTTCCTGAGCCTACTTTCATTCTAAAACTTTTTGGGTAATTGTTACATGTATTTTTATGAAACATGTCATTTGACCCTGTGTGAGTGGATTTATGCTGGCTTGTCTCTCTACTCAATATAGAATCCATCAGACTTGGATGATTGGACTGGCATGACAGTTAGGGAAAGGACCATTTCATCCCTACTCCTGCTGATTAGTCCTCAAAAGGTTTGTGTTTGTTGTGCCTTTTCAAGCAAATCAACCATAATTGCAGTCCTCACTCTGGTTGGCATTCCTTTCCGATGGATGTGAATGACCAATAAAAAATAGTGATGTGTCCCCAAAGGCCAAGAGGGTACAATGTGCTATTGATACTCATTTCTTCAATTGGCAGGGTGTATTACACAATGCCTCATCCTTCATCTGTCACTTATTGTTATTCTGTAGTACTACATTATCACTATGGAACTTGGTTTGAATTACAAAGCTGGCTCTTCTTTTTTGCAGTGAAGATCTGCTCTTCCAGGGTATGGAGGCCAAGAGGTGGTACCTATGTGGGTTCAGCTTTGTTGAAGCTTGTTTATGTGTTGTTGGTATGTTGACTCACAGTGCAATCCTATGTTGCGCTGGAACAGTGAGCCAGGAGGCTTGTGCTGTATCTAGTGCAAGATAGGGCTGCAAAGTAGCTCAGCCGAAGGTAAGAGGAAACTCTTTCCCTTACCCCTGGGTAAGCTACTACAGCCTCTATGAATCTCCTTGGACTTCTCCTCAGGAGGTGGTGCAAGTCTAAAGAGAGCACAGTGGCTTGAAGTCAATCTGCGCTGCTTGGGTATGGGGGCATAACAGCTGGATCCCAGCCCCACCTTCTGCTCCCCATGCGCCTGCCTTGGGACTGCCCTCCATCTGCCCTCCTCTCACCCCAGAATGCCTCCCTCCTGCCTCTTCCCTACCTCCTCCCCGCCCTCCACTGAACCTTGCAAGGCTCACTCTGTCCATTGTTGCAGAGGCTGAATTCAGCCTCTGTGGGCCAGCGTGCGGAGGTGCGCCAGCCCAGCCGACTCTCAAGGAGGTGCAAACGTGCACTAGCCCAAGCGCAAGTCAGGATTGCGTCCTCGTTCGCAGGTGTGCAAAGTGTGCATGAATATGCAGGTGATCAACAGAAACTATGCCCATACAGATTGGTGCAGTGGCAGCGTGACCCAGAATACTGCCTGATGCCATCTTGGTTCAGCTGCCATTGCACAATTAAAGAAAAAAACAGCCACTTACTGTGCTCCTTGCATAGTTTCTTCAATTGCAGATATGCAGGACAGTCATGTTTGATTTAAAGGAACTACATGAATGAAGAAGCTCCTTCATTCATTCAGAACTTGTAAATCAAACCAGAAGTCCTGCACTTCTGTGTTCGAATCAAACAATTAGCTGCAGACTCAGGGTGGAGGACAATCCAAATCCACCACCCTTTCACCCCCTATAATCTGCCACTGATGCAACTCACCTAATGGATGGGCTACCCCAGGCTGGTGGAAGTCACTTTGGAGAATTTGGTGCTTGAGGTTATTAATTCATCTCCCAGAAGAGGCAGAGTTCCAGATGACCTCAGCTTCTGTGCAAAAAGGAAACATGGGAATCTCCCCCCTATCTCCAGGTGGATTGAGGAACCAGCCTTGTATTGACTTATGGACTAGACCATTGGCTCTTCTAGCGTTGTTGTGGGCATCCTTCAGTCTCGGAAGACTATGGTGTCACGCTCTGAATGGTGGTTGTGGAACAGAGTGTCCTCTCCAGTGCGCGAAGCCTGGGTAAAGTAGGTATGGAAGATAGGCTGTTTCCCATGCAGCAAATCCCCCCTCTCCATGTCGCTGAAATGGTCCAATGGAAAGGCAGAGGCCAATACGGTTGGTTCCAGCGGCGTCGCAGGAGTTGCCAGAACGTGACTGCGCTCAGCCATGAACTGCTTCAGGGACTCCGGCTCCGGATTTTGCCTCGAGGTTGACTCCTGAAGCCTTTTCCATAACTGGATGCAGCCACAAGGCAGTGGAGGTTTGGGATCAGAGTTTTCCTTCTCTCAGATGAGCTGCCTTCCCAGGCTGACGAGTCCCATCTACCCGGTGGCTGTTTAGTCACCTCTTACGACAAGTACAGCCAAACTGAGGGCCTATTCTTATCCCCAGCCCCCAGGGGATAAGCGTAATACTTCTACTTCTAGCGTAGTGTAGCGTAATACTTCTAGCGTAATACTGTCTGTTTTAGGTAGCAACACCTTGTTGGAATTTGAGCACAATGCTGCCTGCAGGCAGTGTACTGTTAAGACACCCAAGACCCTTTATCTGCCTTCTATGATACCTGTAGGCGGTATGCCCTTTGTGCAACCTTCTTCCTGCGCTTTCTCCCACATGTTCTCTCTCTCTCTCTCTCCCTGACCACCAAAGGAGAAGGATGCAGCTTCCTGAGCACTTCTAATAGCAGGCAGTTATTATGGTTACCAGATACAAATGGGGACAGAGTGCCTATACCTTTAACTATTGTCTAGAAGAGGGAATTTTGGAAAGTGCAGCTTTTTAAACCCTTCCATGTTGAGCTGCACCTGCCAAAATGCCCTCTTCTCTACAACAGTTATAAAGGTATAGGCAGTTTGTCCCCACTTGTATCTGGTAACCCTATTATTATTATTATTATTATTATTATTATTATTATTATTATTATTATTATTATTATTATTATTATTATTATCAACAACAACAACAACAACAACAACAACAACAACTTTATTTTTACCCCGCCTTTCTCCCCGAAGGGACTCAAGGCGGCTTACAACATATTAAAAACATAATTTAAAAACATATTAACACATCATAAAAAACAGCAGTCAGAATAAAAACTAGGTAAAAAGAGCATAGAGCAGCAGCAAGTCATAAAAGAATCAGGCCTATAAAAAATATTAAAAGATGTTAAAAAGATGTTAAAAGGCCAAGAACTCAGAAGGCTTGTTTAAACAGAAGGGTCTTCAGGGCTTGCCGAAAGGTCTCAAGAGAAGGAGCCATTCTTAAGTCAAGGGGAAGGGAGTTCCATAGCGTTGGTGCCACTACTGAGAAGACCCTATTTCTTGCAGCTGCCCCACGTACCTCCCTAGGCGGCGGCACTTGTAAAAAGGCCTTCTCTGATGACCTAAGAGGACGAGCCGGATTGTACGGGAGTAGGCGATCTCTAAGATACCCTGTAACATTACCCTGTAATGTTACCCTGTGTGTAACATTCCCTTACACACACAAAGGGAACAGCAATAGGGTTACAAGCCATGATGTGTATGTGCAACCTACACATTTAGAAATGTGCTATGTCAGAATGCCAGATGCAAGGGAGGGCATCAGGATGAGGCCTCTTGTTATCTGGTGTGCTCCCTGGGGCATTTGGTGGGCCGCTGTGAGATACAGGAAGCTGGATTAGATGGGCCTATGGCCTGATCCAGTGGGGCTGTTCTTATGTTCTTATGGTTCTCTGTTCCAAAAGTAGTAGGAACCTCTGATACTTCAGAAGATAGTTCAGTTCAGTAAGACCTTTATTGGCATAAAATACAGAGAAAGAACAAAACAAAACAGAAATATACAAAGACAACACAGTTATGTTGGCAACCTTCAGTCTCGGAAGACTATGGTATCGCGCTCTGGATGGTGGTTCTGGCACAGCGTCTAGTGTGGCTGAAAAGGCCGATTCGGGAGTGACAATCCCTTCCACACTGGGAGCAAGTGTAGTGTGTCCCTGGTCTGTCTCCCTGGCTATGGGCCTTCCATCTTTGCCTCTTTGCCTCAGACTGTTGGCCAAGTGTCTCTTCAAACTGGGAAAGGCCATGCTGCACAGCCTGCCTCCAAGCGGGCCGCTCAGAGGCCAGGGTTTCCCACCTGTTGAGGTCCACTCCTAAGGCCTTCAGATCCCTCTTGCAGATGTCCTTGTATCGCAGCTGTGGTCTACCTGTAGGGCGCTTTCCTTGCACGAGTTCTCCATAGAGGAGATCCTTTGGGATCCGGCCATCATCCATTCTCATGACATGACCGAGCCAACGCAGGCGTCTCTGTTTCAGCAGTGCATACATGCTAGGGATTCCAGCACGTTCCAGGACTGTGTTGTTTGGAACTTTGTCCTGCCAGGTGATGCCGAGAATGCGTCGGAGGCAGCGCATGTGGAATGCGTTCAGTTTCCTCTCCTGTTGTGAGCAAAGAGTCACAAACACAAACACATAAGCATAAACATCAGTCACTGCCCAGAGTCCCAAGCTTTGCCCCAGTCCTGTTACTGTAGATCAGGGGTGACCAAATCCCAGCCCTGGGGCCACTTGCAGTCCTCAAAGACTCCCAATCCGGCCCTTAGGAGTCCCCAGTCTCCAATGAGCCTCTGGCCCTCCGGAGACTTGCTGGAGCCCGTGCTGGCCTGATGCAACTGTTCTCAGCGTGACAGCCAACTGTTTGACCTCTTGTGTGAGCTGTGGGACGAGGCTCCCTCCACTGCTTGTTGTTTCACATCTGTGATGCAGCAGCGGCAGAAAAGGAAAGGCTGGCCTTGCTTTGTGCAAGGCCTTTTATAGGCCTTGAGCTATTGCAAGACCTTCATTCATTCATATAAGTTCCATTTCTAATATATTCATTTGTGTAAATTTATTCAAATTTGAAATGTAGATTAATTCTTTTTTTCCTGGCCCCTGACACAGTGTCAGAGAGATGGTGTGGCCCTCCTGCCAAAAAGTTTGGACACCCCTGCTATAGATGGACAGGATTATAATGGGCCCTCCCTTGTATGCCCCCTTTTTGATGGGAGCCATGAGATTATTAAATGCATCATTTTATGACCACTGCAGACTCCTCAAACATCAGTCACTTACATACTCTCCAAACTAATTTATTTGATGAGTAAAGAAAGACCTAATGTCTTTGCATGTGATGTTCTTCCTTTCCTCTTAAATCTAGCCAGTAAGTCTCCCACTGTTATCTCTTTAACTCTCGACTGCTTGCTTCCAAATCAAGCTTTTTGGCACTGTATCAAAACACTCTTCGTGGAAATGGAATACTTGTTTATATCTTGACCTCCCCTGGATACGAAAGAATGACACATCATCCCACAATGACTAGAAATGAAATCTGAAGAAATGACACCTGAAGATCATTCTAAATATTATACAAAGTGAGCCAGTAGATTGATGTGATAGAATTCCAGACTATACCACTTTAGGTTACAGATAGCAGGGTGGAAGTGGTGGTAATATTTCTGAAGAATTATTCCTTGAAAAAATACTTCCTACCTGAAATAAACCAGCAAATCAAAGATAATGTAAAACAATGTGCTAACTTACAGTATGCAGGAAGCTTTGTATGTTGAAGAGGAATAAAAAATATGATTCCACACCTCTGTCATACCTCACAGCCCAATCCTAGCTGGGCTTTACAACAGCAGAACTCTGATTCTGTAACCCAGAAACAGGTTTAAAAATCCCATTTATTTCCTAGGCTCGGTTAGATGTGGCAGGATAAGATGGCTGCATGCTGAATTGCTGGAATGGACGGTGCCATTTCAGGGCCCAATCCTATCTGATTTTCCAGCACTGGTGCAACCGCAATGCAACCTCAAGGTATGGGAACAAATGTTACCATACCTTAAGAGGGTCTCTGACTACCTCCCCACCACAGGATGCAGTGCATGCCCCACTGGTATGGCTGCACCGGAACTGGAAAATTGGATAGGATTGGGCCCTCAGACTGCAGGTGGCAGATCACATTTTTCAAGGTTTTGTTAAAAATTCCAAGTCAACATAAAGGCCAACGGCTGAGCTACGCCTTTCTCCAGATATGCTAGTTTTCTATTTGCAGGGAGTTGTTTTAAAAATGGCAGGTGGCAGAAAAATCAGTCACCCTCATCTTTCTTCCAAAGTAGTACCACCTCTGTTTTACCATCTCAGTACCTTCATATTATCACCTGCTGCATTTGTAGACCCAACCAAAGAACTAAGTCTGGGAATACTGGGGCCAGCCACAAGGCATCATGGGACTATGCATTTTCTTCACCCTCCCTGAGTGTAAGCAGTAAAGTGACAGCTTATGGTGTTGTCTGGACAATGGGGGGGGGGAGCCTGGACGGATTCTGTTGCTGCATCAGCATCTTTCCTTCTGTCTGCAGTTCTCCGCAAATGGCCTCTCCTGCCTGGAAGATTGATCTGGGATAAACTGGTCATGTCATTCATGGGAGGCAGAGTAGGAATTCTTTGCTCTCCTGCCCTGTTGGCCGGGGCATGGGGGGTTTTCACCTACTTCAGGCTGGTCAAGTGGATTTGATGGTTTTCACTCAGCCAGCTGGTCATATCTGGAAGGTACGGTGTGAGGAGAGATTAGGTTTAGAGATTGTGGGAAAGTGGAATGGGCAACAGGGGGCCAGAACTGGATCTCAATTGCTACTCAGCTTAGGGATGCTGGTTGGGAACCCCTTGTCCATGGACTTTAACTTCAAAGACTTCTCAGTTTGGGGAGGATGGTTCAGGTCTTTCCTGATCCCCTGGTGGGGTTGCTTCGATAAGCTGCCTGGGAGCGCTAATGGGGCAAGAGATCACAGCTGCTCTTTCTCCCAAGGAAGGGAACTTGCACCACAAGGGGGTGAACTGGCAGTACAGTTAGGATCGTTGCAAGTCATGTATCCATTTCAATAAAATTGTGGCCTGTTTAAAACCAAAACCTGTTTGTCTCATGCTTCCTTGGTGTGAAGGTAATGTCTCTGAGATATGGTAAAATAATCGAATTTAACTTACAGTCTAATCCAATGTAATCCTTCCCCCCCTATGTAGCCGTGCCAACAGGGCACATACTGCATCCTTTGGAGGCCTCTTTGAGGTAAGGGAACATTTGTTCCCTTGCCCTAGAGCACGTCTTTGTAAGTCCCTTCCATTCCTTCCCCTTCCTGCCCTGTTCTGCCCACTGCCCACCTCCCATACTAACTTACCTGTGCTGGAGCTCCCACAATGGCCATTGTTGTGCAGCTGCCACCACTCACCTTTGTGGCAGTGGCCAGGCATCACTTTATGGGATGCTGCATTTTATGATGGCCGTGAGCTGCACTGCGCCACTGGAATGCAATTTCCAATGATGTAGCAGGCCCATAGGATTGGGCTGTTAATGTTGTTCCAGCAGTTCTCACCTTCTCTACTTTTCTTTTGTTTTAATTTTGTTTCCCATTCCAGGGATCAGGAAAAACACAGCGCATACTGTGTTGGCATTAGCAGCTATGAAATGATATTCCTGCATTGGAAATATATATATTTCTAGGCATCTTGGGCAGGGGCTTGAACCGTCATGCTGAGAAGGGTTGGTTTAATCTTAAATGTCTGCTGCTGAGCCAATTGCCTTATATCCTCAGACAGACAGAAAGGACACAATCCTAACCAGGTCTACTCAGAAGTAAGTCCTATTTTGTTCAATGGGGCTTACTCTCAGGAAAGTGTGGTTAGGATTGCAGCCACAGACAGACAGCATTCAACAATTGATATTTTGCACAGAAGTCCAAAGGCAAAAAACTATGATGAATTTCTGAGCTAAATCAAAACAAACACACTGTAGTGACCTTCTAAGTGGTAACTTTTTAACCCAGTTAAAAGAAGCATCTGGGCAATCTAATGACTGTAGATGTTGAGGGTCTGGCAGACTTGTAAATATATCAAATTCTTCATCATCAGTCAATGCCACAGAACTCGAACTAGCTACCAGCTAGTTCAAGCTGCCTTTGTTTTAACAAGAGAACAAGTGCAGAAAGCAGCCACTTCAGGCTGGCACATGACAATTCTCCAAAGGCAATGGATTGGAACATGCTTTAGATTTTTATCCTAATTGGTTCTACCCAATTAGTCCCTTCTACCTGACTCAGAAAGGAGGTTTGCCACCAGAAGGAATAATTCAGACCTGCCTCCGTTTAAAGGTATTCTCCAAATGCTCTTTTTATCAGTTTAAAACAGGGAGAGATTAGTTCATGATAGGAGATCTTAACAGCTCAGTACTTAAAGCTATTCCTCACAAATTAGTTATTAACACATAATCTCAAGCAGATGTTTGATGCTATTGCTGAACTGATAGCCTTACAGGGGCCATGTATATGCATTGCTCTGTCTCCTGGACAAGAATTTTCAGTCTCTGGAAATACAGGTGCATTGGCTCACCACTGAATAACTTCATTAGCAGAGCAATATAGACCATTACACAGTGATCCCAACCTATCTTTAATAGGTTTCCAAAACACAAGAGGAGGAGGCCGAAGGAGAAGGGGGTGGCATTTTGATGGTCAATTGTGAAACTGCTACCACCATTGCCACCTCTTCCTTGTCATGTGAAACGTGAGGAGGAGGAGGAGGTAGTGGTGATGGCTGTAGTTGAGCCTCCAAAGGAGAAAGAATGGAGGTGGCAGCCCAATCACTGGCTGCCTCCTCCTTACAAGGGAAAGGGGGCATAGGATGGCACAAACTAGGAGCGAAGAAGGGAAATGGAAAGGGACAGTGGGAAATTAGGAGGGTTACCCAGGAGGAACTGGGGCTGGAAGACTGAAAATCTTGCAGTAGGGAGAAGGGGGGGGGGGGAAAGAGGAATGCAAGGGGCAGAAGGAAAAAGAAATGAAAAGGGTACCAAGGTTTGGACCATGACAAAAGACTGTGGCTGAGCTGCACTTGCCTGTGGCTTGCACCAAGAGCTACAGGCAGGGCCTAAGAGAGGGGGGGTAAAGGGGGTAATTTGTACCTGGGCCCAGGGTCAAAAGGGGGACCCAGGAGCCAAAGGAGGGGGACCAGAAATTTCCTGGCATCTGACATTTTCCTATCTACTCAGACTTGTTGCCCACGCAGGATGTTGGGGACATTACCATGACTGGGGATGCTGGGGACACTACTGATGCCACATGGGTGGGTAGACCTGGGCTCCAAAGACTTTTCCAGCTGTGTCCACCCTCCCCCCACCTTACTTCACCCCTCCTTGCCCCTATTCTGCCTGCCCGTCCCCTGCTCTGTTTCACCGTTCCCTTTCTGCAAGGGGGCCCCCCAAAAACTTTGTACCCCCTGATAAAATTCCTCTCAGAGGCCCTGGCTACAGGCAAGGAACAAGCTGCTTGGCAGGCCCTGAAGGCACTTCACTCACTTGTCTCTCCAACTGAATAGTTGGAGTTAACTCTTAACTGCAGTTGCATGAAGGAGGCTCCCATAACTGGGCAGTCCAGCTGTTTGAATAGTTGTGGTGATGGTTAAGAGAATCTGCCTATAAAAGGAAGCCCGGAGTTGATCTCAGCCTTTCCCTGACACAGTTTTAAAAACAAGCCAAGAATTCAAAACTCTCTCATGCCACCCCCTACACTTACACACAGCTCTCTCATCAAGGGGGAAAGGGCAGAGGCATTTGGTTCTTTGTTAATTGAACTGCACAAGAGACAGGAAAATAGCTTTGTGGACTTGTGGGTTGATGGTTAGGCTTTATCAAGGACCAAAGTTCCCATTCGTTTCTGCTGACTTGGGTGTAAAGCATTTCAGGAGTCTCACCAAGAGTAAGCAATCTCCTGGGTTGAAAGTGGGGTGCACAGGCGGAAAAGGCTTGAAAAGCAAACCCCGAGGCTGGGCTGTAGCTGTAGTTAACTGTAAGGAAGGTAGCAAGTGAAGAGAGTTGAAGCTGCTTTCCAGGGAGATGGAAATTGTGAGGTACGTTGTGAGGTAACCCCCTCAAAAGGATAGCTGCCCAGCACAGATGCAAAGGAAGGTGTCCTTTGTTTACAGGCTCAAATGTACTGTGCAGATGCAGCCATTCATTGAATTTTTCAAGTCTGTGTGTGTGCGTGAGAGAGAGATTGCCCTGACAAACGTGTGGTCTTCCTCTCAGGAAGAATCTCAGGCCTCTTGCCATCAGTCCAATTCCAAAGTCATGCTTTACAGTCTTCGGTCATGCTCTTTTGGCAGGTACCAGAACCACATTATGTGTTCAAATTAAATTTTTTTTTAAAAAAAAACATTGTCAGTAACAAAGATGATGATGAGGCACCAGCAATGATGATAATGGGGATGAAGGGTACTTCAATTTTTCATTCAGCTTGGCCTAAGTCTACTTTCTGTGGCTTCACCACATCAATTACAGGACCCTGGATTGACTAGGATGACATATATGATAAGTTCAGCAAGCACTATAAATCCACTTGATTTGCCTTTCGTAATTTCAGACAACCTGTTGAACTATAATGGCACTGTTATATCCATTGTTCAAATGTGATTGTTGATTTGTTGGAATCAGTGTAGGGAGATGTAAGAAACTCTAGTCAGGAGATAAAATTTACTGAAGCAGCATTTAAACATACAAAGTTTTTTTTGATGGAAATACTTATCTCTTGTCCCCACCTCAAAAGCACTACCTTAAACAGAATATTCTGTAAACATATTAAAATATAGTAATGCTCAATATATCCCTAATTTTTATAGAGTTGAACTGAACTGCACCTTCATGGGGCATTAACACTCATTTGTCAATGCTATTTCTTTTGAGCAGTGAAAAACGTTTATTATCCCTTAAAGACAAAAAAATTTTTAAGACCACATCTCATGCCAGTGTGTTCAGATGAATTTAGGAAGATAGGAATCGTATCCTAAGCTGACATAGAATTTGTCAGCGGGGTGCTTTATTTTCAGCTGAGGATCTGACCCAAGGGAAATAGAACAAACATTCTCTTCCTCTTCAAGTTAATTGCTTTTTTTTTTTTTTATCTTCCCTTCATTGTCGGGTGGAACATGACATTCACTTGCCTTTTTCAGTGCATAATAATCTTTGATATCAAAAGATATCAAACTATTTGTGGTCTTGCAACATGGGGAACACATCTGAGGATTTTTCATTTAGAACAAAAAGACCATCAAGGGAACATCATAGAGGTTTGTAAAATTACAAATAATGAAGAAAGTGGGTAGGTAATTATTTTCTTTCTGTTTCTCATAATATTTGGAGTAACCCAATGAAACTGATGAGCAGTAGATTCAGGGCAATTAAAAAAATAAAGTTCCTTTTTTTACACAACATATAATTCATCACATTATTAAATAACATTATTTAATATTATGATCATGTTAATTATTTGGAACACATTACAGGCATACCTCACTAATACAGCAGGTTAGACTAAAGCAAGTATTGCCGTAAAGCGAATCACAGACTTTTTTTTCACTTGCTAGTACATATAAAAGTGAAACTGTTCAGGCGTGTGAGGTACAGCAGGGATGCCCATCCTTGCAGCCTCAGGAAGGGACTGTTGAAGGGTACAGTAGCGTAGACAGAGAGGGGCAGTGTAGTGGTGCACAGGCGCTAGGCTTTGAGATGTTTTAGCAGTATTTGGCAATAATGACAGCAGGCACATCTGCATCTGAGCAAGAGCAAACTCTTGGCCTTGATAATACACTGAGTGTCTTCGCCCAAGGCCGGTAAACAGAAGATGTTATGGAGAAATCATATCTATGGAATGTGTTTGCGGTTAAGCTAGAGAGCCGGCTAGTTACAGTCAGTATGAATCTCAGCATCCTCTTGGAATTTTCCCTATTACGTAGCCTTATATCATGTGTTTTGAGACTTAATAAAAAGCTGGGTCAGGAGCCGGGAGAGACACTTCTCCCTTGATTTGATTCCTGTTCCTGCTTCCAGCCGTTCTATACCTCTCTAAAACCTGTCTCTATTGTCTAATTCTTGCCATGGCTTCTCTGCCACACCAAAGCAGCATCTCGAGCTGCTTCCCAAGTAGCACTAAAATGCTACAGGGCAGTATGGTTGGTAAAGTGGCTCCACAACACACCATGTAAGTGGCCCCTCCCACTCACCTTTGGGGCCATTTGGGGCAGTGACAGCAATGCGTAGGTACTTGCTGAAATAATGAATGCCTACCCATTGCCTTCACTGCCCTGAATGGCTCTGATGGCGAGTGGGAGATGCCATTTACATGGGGCACTGCAGTGCCTACTGTACTTATCATGCTGCCACCTCCCCCAGCTATGCTACTGGAAAAATAGGACTATTTGCTGTTGAAGATTGGGGTGTCTATGGCACTTTCAGTGAGGTTTGCCTCATTGACTGACACATCCTTTCCTAAAGTATTTCTCTCTAGTATGGTACCATTTGATAGTATTTTGCCCACTGTAGAACTTCTCTCAAAATTGTTGTTAACCTTTCAAAGGCAGCCACTACATAAACAGAGCGAGGGTAACAAAACAGTTGACTTGTTTGATTCAGCTGATATGTGTTTCACCACCATAAGAGCAAGGCAAGCAGCAAAAATAATAAAAATGAATGTAATTGAAAAGCGCCACATTAGCAAAGTGCCACATTAGCAAAGTGCTGCGATGTGAGGTATGACTGTATTCATTTAAATTAATCAATATATGGAGCTTGCTGCCATGAAATGTAGGATGGCTTTAGATGGTTTAAAGCTTAGATGGCGTTGAAAGGGGATTAAACAAGTATTGGGAATGCATTGTTCCAAAAAGGGTTTCTTCCTGTTTTTTGAAAACCTGTTAAGGTTTCATTGCACAGTTCTTATTAGGGTCAAGCTCTCAAGACAAAGACCACAGACTTGCATAAGGGATGAAACTGGTGTAACCCACACAGCCATGAGACAATTTTAGCAAATGCCGGAGTTTTAATTGTGCTGCCTGTCACTGATGTTAGCTCTATAACATCAAAAAATTGTGGGGTGGGTCAAAGGGTTGTGTCACATATCTACAGTGATGTCATAAGCACTGTTTCCATAGGCGGTTCTGACATTTATGAAACCCCATTATAGCCAGCTTGCCAAGTCCTAATCCTGCATTTTGAAGCAGCCAAGCAACAAGTTATTGAAGAAAGACATCTGGATCCTGCACAATAAATAAACAATTATATATTTGAACAGACAAGCTCAGAGAGTTTCTTGCCCTTGCCTCTCCTTACACGTCTTGTCTATTAAAATGGTAGTAGTCCCACTGACCCCCCCAGCTTCATTGTTATTTCTTCGCTGAAGACTGAGATCACGGTTTAAGTTGCTTAAAATGCTATGCATTGGCTACATATTACTCATATTTTTTGCAGAGCCGCCACGTCTTACCTCTTTCCATTTAGCCATCGTCTTAAAAAAGACATTACATAAAATTATGAAGACCTTTCCATGAGTCATAGACAAGGCTGTCAGAATTTAATCAGAAAGTCCCTGTACTGATGGCACCTTTTATACATGGACTTTTCTTTCTTGAGGAAATGCTTCAGAGATCTTTAATATTGTGCAAAAGCTCTTTTTTCTGGTACACAGATTGCTCATTCTCTTTGCTTTGCCTTTCATGAAGTTGCTGTTTGTCAGCCTCCCTTTGTCCTGGGCTGCTTTCTCTTCCTTATATGCCATCCTCAATTTTTACAGGATTCCTTTCTTCTTATTCCTTTCTCTACGACCTTCAGTATTGCAGGTACTTCATTAAGAAATGGTCCACACTTGCCCCCCCCAGTCCATTCTGGCTTCCTATCCCCCTCTATAAAATTATTAATCATTTTCTCTCCGCTGCTCATTATTCACAAACAAATGCCTTGCTACGGCGCTGAAAACGAACTATCTGTCTTACTTAGAGCTGCCTTGTATTTGGAATAAAAACCTCCCTGAGATAAAAGCACAAAATGTTTACAATTTCATCAGGCAGTGGTCTGCGTAGGATAAGGGGGAGAAAGAAGAGAATCACCATCATGTACTCATCAAAATGTCCCATTCTCAAGATGACTGCCAGAGCACAAAGCAAGGAGCCACCCAGCAGAGGGCCTTTTAACTCTGGCATCCCTCACTCGCCTTTGAACGTAGTGTGCAGAAAACCATTACTGCTGAGAACAAGACTGATGACATACCAGGGGAAGAATGCACCTTTTTAAAATCCAAACTCCATGAAAAAAAGCCTGCTTTGAAACCCTTTCTGCCACACGAAGGGATTTCCTTCCTTTTCCATTTCTTAGTTGGAGCACAATGCAGCCAAAGTTCAATACAGTGAAGTTTCACTGATTTCAGCAGGAGAGCATTAAGCTGGAACAGCAGCAACACTGGAACAAAAATGGGGGGGGGGGTATAGAAAAAGCAAAGTAAATTTTTGGAGGGGAGAGGACTTTGTCTTACAGATTTTTGAACCAACAAATAGCAGTGTCTTTAATGCTCCTATTCTGAACATAAATGGAAGTGAGCCCATTGGGAGCTGCTCTTTTTCTCTATTGGTGCTTTTTATAGACATGCATTGATGATAATAAGGAAAGGCGCACTTGAGTACGTGAAAAGTGCCTTTCCTTGAAGTTACTACAGAAGTTCAGCAATCAGGGGAGGCAGCAGGCGGGCCAGATCAGATAGGAGAGAGGCTTTGTTCCTTTCTACCTTGCTGTATGCAAACCAACTGTATCACAAACCTGAGAAGGGTAGCTGCTGCAACAACAGCCTGCTGTGTGGCCCTACAGGAACCTGTCCAATTCTTAGGAACATCAGATCCAATTACAGCCCCATCCACCTCCTTGCGGGGAGGGGGGGGAGAGGGAAACAGAGGGGACAAAAGCCTAAGCAGATGTTCCCTCTGGAGAAAGAATGCATGAAGGTCTTCTCCAGAATGGGTGTGATAGCCCACTGTGCCAAGGAAATAGTGCTTAGTCCTACCCCTACTTCTCCCACATTCAGCATTTGTAGAGGCAAATGCTGAACACGCAGGGAGAGGGGTTCCCCTGTAAGCTGAACCCTGGAATGACCGGGGGGGGGGCCTTCAGAACACATTGGCACTGAAGCAGGGCTTGCTCCTCACCCAATCATGCAGTAATTTTATGCCAAAAATTAAAAACTGAATAGGGCTACACTAATTTGAGGCCAACATAGAGAATACAGCTCTGCAACTAGCAGTGATTTTATTAAAAAGATAGGGTCTGTTTTGGTGAACAGAGTTCAGCAGCCTAGTGAGTGTCTTCAGGGTTTGGAAAGTACTTTAGCCCATTGCAGGTCTTCCCTCTGAAGCCCCTTTTCACATTGCCGCTATGGGAGCCAGAATTATTACTGATCTCCTTAGGAAACTGTTGCTGAAACTCCCTTCTGGCCACCTTGAACTGGTACTTGTTTGGGTGTAGTGTACAGAGTGAAAGAGTCAAAGAGTGTTTGCCTTGGACCTTTAAGCATGTTACAAAGATGAAAGGGGATTTCTTCTTCAGCTATATGTGTGATGCACAGTCTTTCTGAGTGAGCAGGTTAGTCTGGCCATGCCTGAAGATAGAATATCTATTACTGAATCAAAGGAGATGCCCTTAGGATTTTTGTTTTTGGTTTGCTTCATTTAATTAGATTTATTAGAAAGACATTGAGGTACAGTAACTAAATAAACCACAGCTGTTTCCTAAAATATATTTATTTTAATGATAACAGATGAGTTAGAGAGGACTTTTCATTATGCCTTGATGAAAAATAGTTCGATGGAGGAAAAACTTTATATCAAAGTAAATTAGATAGCTGAAATCTCAATTTTCAAAGAATGTAGACATTAATTTAATAGCCAAACCTAATGGATAGCATTTAATATTGGTCCTGTTAATGAAAAAAATATGTCATGGCTACAGTGATCCTGAATAGTTTACACTACAATCATTGGGTGTCTCTTATAAAACGAATTACTTTGCATTATTGCTTGTCAGACTTCGTTTAGTTCCTGCCAAAAGGGTCCATTAGTGTCTGAGTTATAATAAAATGCTTCACATATGGGCCCTTTAGGAATTACACTAGCCACATGGGAACCATCCAGAGAAATGTAGGTCTCATGCAGCTGGAATAACATTGAAATGTCTGATTTTATGATTTTATGATTGGTCCAAATATTCAGTCAGTTGGGTTAGTGAAATATCATTCTAGCATATAGCAGATACTTAAGGTGACTCCCATACAACTAGTGTATATTTAAAGGGACCAATAGAATCAATAGATCCAGACACTTTAAAAATCCATAATAAAGAGATTATGGAAGAATATTTCTTACATGTACCAGTACATACTTCACATGTGAAATACCTCATTATCGTATTAAAAAAAAAGATACTTTCTGATACTATGGATCATAGTAATATAATGATACTGTTCATTATATTACCATAAATCTCTAGGAAAGTATCACTGTCCTCTGCAGTGCACAGAAGCAACCAGTGTAAAACAGATTTTGTCTTACATAAGAAGAGTCCCGCTGGATCAGGCCAAAGGTCCATCTAGTCCAGCTTCCTGTAGCTCAAAGTGGCCCACAAGATGCCTCAGGGAACACACAAGAGACCTGCATCCTGTGCCCTCCCTTACATCTGGCATTCTGATGTAGCCTACTTCTAACATTAGGAGGTTGCACAGACCCATCACAGCTTGTAACCTAAGATGGACTTTTCCTCCAGAAATCTGTCCAATCCCCTTTTAAAGGCATCCAGGTAAGATGCCATTACCACATCCTGTTGCGAGGAGTTCCACAGACTCATTGCATGCTGGGTAAAGAAATATTAACTTTTGTCTGTCCTAACTCTCCCAACACTCAATTTTAGTGGATGTCCCCTGGTTCTGGTGTTGTATGAGAGGGAAAATAACATCCCTCTATCCATCTCCTGCATAATTTTGTATGTCTCAATCATGTTCCCCCTCAGGTGCTTTTTTTCTTGACTGAAGAACCCCAAATGCTGTCGCCTTTCTCATAAGGGAGGTGCCCCAGCCCAGTAATCATTTTGGTTGCTCTCTTTTGCACCTTTTCCATTTTCACAATATCCTTTTTGAGATGCGGTGACCAGGACTCAGAACTGGCATGTAGTCGGTCTTGATTGACTACATGCCAACAGAAAATGGGAACATTATGAGGCCACCAAAATATTTTATTGAAATGTTATAGACTAAACCTGGAGTCTTGTAGCCCAATCCTATTGGACCCAGTCACCAGCAGAACATATAAGTAAGTGAAAGAAGCAGGAGGGAGTGGGGGAGGACAGAACAGGGGTAGGGAGGGGCAAAACAGGGCAGGGATGGGTGGGGCAAGCCTGGGAGGGGGACGGGATTGACAGTACCAGTAGTACCAATAACCTCTTCCTCTTCCCAGACCCAATCCCTTGGGGTGGTTCCATGAGGACATGTACCAGCTATTTGGCTAGCACAAGTCTGGGTAGATCCATCATGCCTCAGAGGCTTACTCTTTGGTAAGGTAACAAATGTTGCCTTACCCAGGGGATACCTCCTAGACTGCCCCCCTCCACCACTGGATGCAATGGTTGCCATTGCGTTCTGTTTAAACAGAAGGGGATTAATATGTAGAAGTTAAAGACATGTTCTATTTTCTACCAGAGGGGACAATAAACACCACTCTTGCTAGAAAGTGCTAGAAGTTGGAATAAAAGCTGGTGCAGACACTGGATCTATAACGCTAGTCAAATGTCAAGTAAGAGCCTGCTTTGAAGCAGAAGCTGAATATATACATTTTGAGTGAAATGATCAAAGGCTGTCTTTCTCAAGTGATATTTTTCCTCAACCAGTCTTAAAACATGTAAAATATATGATTAGAAAGTAACTTCAGTACAGAATGCCAAGAATGTCACATGAGTGCCTGCGTTGACAAGTGAACATTTTTCACAGCTTTCGTGTTTTGCTTCTGCCATAGCTTCTACAGCAGTGGTTCTCAACCTTTTTAGCACTGGGGCCCACTTTTTATAATGACAATCTGTCGGAACCCACCAGAAGTGATGTCATTAATCTAGAAGTGATGACATTGCTGGTACTGACATCATTAAGCAGGAAATTTTTTTAACAATTCTAGCCTGCTCTCCTATCCACACTTACACAGGAGTAAGCCACATTGATGATCATTGTTAAAAGCATATACATAATAGCCTTTTGACAGTACACATCTGTACCATTTCCCCAAATGCAGTCACATACCATGGTAACATCAAGTCTAATATATTAAAAATAAAATATTGAAATGAATGGGGACCCATCTGAAATGGGCTTGCAACCCATCTAGTGGGTCCTGACCCACATTTTGAAAAACACTGTTCTGCAGAATTTGAGGCTGTAATCCTATCCACACTTTCCTGAGAGTAAGTCCCATTGAACACAATGAGACTTACTTCTGAGTAGACATGTATAGGATTATGCTGTGAATTAGTAACTTGGGCTGAGCTGAAATTGTGTAGTGGTCTGCATTTTGCAAGGTTTTTATATCCATGCCTTGGTTGGTTGGGTGGTTGGTTGGTTTAAGGCAGCTGCAAAAGAGCTGAAAAGTTTCATAGGGGGGCAGGAAACACTGGACTGGCTCAAGCAGGTGTCCAGTTTGCACAGTCCAACTCCTTTTGGAGAATTGCACAAGGCAGACGTTCACACAGTCATGTTGCATTGGATGCTTTTTGTGGAAAACAAAAGAAAAACAAACACACCTCAAGCTGGTGCTGAACTAGAAAGTTTATTTTTGAAAACTCCAAGTGCCATGGGGACAGCTACTTTGTAGTTTCTCAGCGAATGAGCTATTTTTGAAAGAAATATCTCTAGAGATGATGTAAAGAGAGGTTCCTTGGGGAGGGGATAAAAGAAACCACAGAATATATTGCTTCTGGAGAAGATTTAAACCAAAAGGGCTCTTTGTGATTTCTATTTTGTGAACCTTCCATATTAGGAACAAGTTAGTTTTTGCCTTCCTCTTCTAGTTCGGCATGTTCTGGCGCTGCTCTCCTCCACCACTTTTGTGAACTATAAATGCAGATATTTGGCTGTATTTTCTGAAAAAAAATATATGTAAATATCAAATCTATCCACCATGAATTCTGTCCTAAATTTTAGTGTTATATGTGTGCATAATAAGTAAATTCCACTATGTAATCCATCTCTAACAATTTGCATCAAAGCAAACATTATAATACTGTATGTTGGCACATTTCTGATTGTTTCATAGCCCTGCTTCATAGAACAAAAGACTCCACCACAGTCACATCCCATGGCTAGAACCCAGTACTATAGCTGGGCAGGGGCTGGGGGGCCATTCCCCCTCCTCATATGAAGTGGTAATTTTCCATTGTCTCCTTTGGAGGTGGTGGGCGCTACCTTTCAGCGCATGGACATGCCGCCAAATCAGCCCTCCTGCCCATCCTAGCACCCATATGGCTCCAAATGGAGTGTTTCTGGGGTCAAAGTCATGCATGCGTGGGGGAGAGGGTGTCTGCACAGGTGTGGGAGTGACCGGGGGCATCATCACATCACCTGGCCCAGGGTTTCTGCCCCCCCTGCTACGCTACTGCTAGAACCTTGGTGCTTTCCCTCTTCTCCATTTTCTTTCCCTCATCTTTCTCTTCTATTCCTCCCTTCCCACTGCTGCATAATCTCTTGTTCTTCAACTCTATTCCCGCAAAGTAAACCTCCTGATTTGCTTCCACTTTGCTCTCCCTCTTCCATTTATTTATTTACACAGATCTTTTTAAAAAATATGCCATTCTCCCTTCTGTCCCTGGGATTTTTTGAGAAGTGTAATTATAGAAAACCATAGGAAAAATGGCTAAGGCAGGGATGTCAAACATAAGGCCTGAGGCCAGATGTGGCCTGCAGAAGCTTTATATCCGGGCCTCAGGCTCTCTGTGGCTGAGCAGTGCTGAGGTGTTACTGCTGTAAGGGCAGCCCACATGAAAATTGGCTTTCCCATATCTTGAATAATTACATCACTTTCTGCGTAATGATGTCACTTCCGGCCCTCAGCAGGCATCGTGAATGCTGTTTGACCCTTGTTATGAAAAATGTTTGGCACCCCTGGTCTAGGCTATACTTAATAGAATAGATATAAATATGGCAATACTGAAAAAACTCCGTGGTGATGTTGGCTCTGACTGATTTGGAACAATCAACATAAGGAAAGTTTAATCTAAGTCATCTAGTTCTTCCAGAACCTTTTCTTGATTCCATATCCAATTTCTCTTGCTTTTAAGCAGAGAATTTCAAAAACAGCAAAAAGAAAGAAAAAACTACCCAGACCTGGTCTGTATAATTTAAGTAACAAAAATTTAAGTCAAACTCTATAAGCAGATGCAGAAAAAGACAAGCTGTTAAATTAATTGAAATGTCAAAGTACTCAGAGCCCTGCAGAGTTCCTAAAGAAGAGTCTTTCACAGCATAGGTGCCTTTTGACAAAGGACTCCTGCTAGGTGAAATATGCTTTTAGACCTTGTGAAGAGGTTGGATTCAGCAAAATCTAAGACACTGCTCAAAGACTCTAAAATATTCCATGGGATCAATGCCCAGTAGTCCTTTCTTGCCAGACATGTTTTCTAAAAATCAATATGTTGTGTAGTCATCCAGGAATATACAGCGAACTGCTTCAAGGATCACAGACAATGATTATATTGCAGTGGCTGCTGTTTGGTGGACCTAATTCTGATGGATATAATGAAAGTAGATGGGACAAATATTGTAGTAACACAAAGCTAGGAAAGGCCTTCAAAAGTGTTATGGAGATTCTAACACAACCAGACCACCACCACCCCCGAAAACTGCATAATATATTAAGCATGAGTGCTATTGCAAGCTCCTCTGGCTCCCTGCTTCTCACTTCCCAGTTTCAGTCTTCAAGCCTCCTCAACAGCCTGTTGTCTGTCTGCATCCTTGTTTCAGCTCTCACTTTCCCTGGAAGGAGGAGCTGTAATGAATAGCCTAATTCACTGTAACTTCCTGTGCAGTAATGCGGTGGATCCCATGGGGAGGTTTGGCCACCAGAGGCCTCCGTGGAGTAAGGGAACATTTATTCCATTGCCCTGACGTAAGACCCTGCAGGCTGAATCTACTTGGACCTGTGACAACAATATTGCTCGCATGCGTCTGTGTGGACATAGGAAGGTGGACTGAGGCCAGGAAGGGGGTGAAGTTCCGGTGTGCACTGCTCCTCCCCAAACCACCATGTCTCAGTCCAGATCCTGATTCATCCTCCTCCCTGCCCCCATAGCCACCCGGTTCTGCTGACTCCCACCTCCCTCCCAACCCCAACACAGAGCGTGCTGGTAGCCTCTTGCCTTTTGTTGCTTTTTGTTACAACCGGAAAGCACCGAATGCCTCCAGAGCACTCACAGCAGCAGCCTTAGTTGCCCACAGGATTAGGCAGTCTGAGGCAGAATACTTGGCTTGTTTGCAAAATGCCTTGGTTCAATTCCTGGCGTCTCCAGTTAGACACCAGGAGTGAAAAAGACCTAAGTCTGACACCCTACAAGATCACTGCAGATGATGCGGACCTGGATGAAACTTTGGTCTGACTCACCAGGAGGCTGCTTCACCCAGCAGATTTCTTGAATCAGTGTATCAGACCCTGACTTCACTTCACACTGACCCTTTACAACACTGATGCTGTTGTAAAATAGACAATATCAAAATCAGAACATAAAATATATACAACTTGCAGCCCAGTCCTAGCCACCTATGGAATTGCAAGAATGCCAGAGGAAGTGACGTTCCACTAGGAAGCACATCAATGTCTCTTGTCTAGTGCAATGACTGGTGGCTATCCATCCAGCTAGGGAAGAGGCCACCATCCACCTGTGCTGCTGAATTAGTGAAGGGAGGAATGGGGGTGTTTCCAGGCAGGGAGGAGGCAGGAGAAGGTGGATTTGCACACACCAGATCTTATTCTTTCTGTTGTAAATTTCTCTTCCCTCCTTGGACTTACACTACCAAAATAGGTGTCATATGTCCATAGGCAGTCACATAAGGCAGCTTATGTTGGAGAGAGTAAACAACACTTTACTTCTGTTTACCCTTGGATTGCTCCCCCCCCCCCAATAGAATTCAGCACACACCATTTTGGCATGGCTGCATCGGTACTGGTGATGGGGAATAGGATTGGCTGCTTATGATATAATATTAACAATTCTTGATCAAAATTAGATCTGGCATTAGATATTGTCTGTAGCATTCCCTCTCTGATAACCTCAGCAGTACTGGAATCCATTCATGCCAAAACCAATACAATGCATCTGATAGATATTCTTCTCATGTTACAAGCTACATGAGACATCAAAAGTACGGTATTAGAAGGTTCACCCAGAAAAAATGAGACTTTCATAGACACTACAGCAAAGGCATCCCTGAAGAATGACTGTTTCCCTCTCAGACAAATGGGACATTTTGCACTGTGGGATGTTGCACTTAAATATATTTGAGCATCCCCAAACTTGAAAATTTATTTTGGTCTTTTGAGAACTCCATTCACAACCTAGTGTATTGCATCAAAGAGTTCAACAAAAAAATATTTTAGGCTACCTAAAATCAGTGTGCACCTATGATTTATAAAGGGACAAGAGGAGAGAGTCAGTTCACACTGACAAGTGCCTGAAGCAATGCCCTAATCTTCCATTGTTTCCCCTTCCCTTGTTTGTCTTGCATTCCCCTTCCCTGTTGCATCCTCCTCTTCAGCCATTTTAGGCGAGTAGAAAAAAGGTGGTGGAGGAGAAGGGAGCACTGAATGCTTCTTGCCTGTAGTTGCACTGTCTGCTTTAGTTCCACTAGTTCCTGCCCTGCCCCACACAGCCTGGGTGGAACATGTTGAGAGTGGAAGAGAACACAGCTCCCAGCCTGCTGCACCCAGCCTGTGTACTTGAAGAAACAGCAGGGAGGGGACCAGCAGGTGATGTCCTAAAGGGAAGGGGAATGGAGGGGTTGCTAGAAGGGAGTGACCAACAAAGGACCCTACTTCTTCCAGTCCTGCCACCACAACTAGAGGAAGTGGTGGATTGCCCCTGCCTCCCTCTCAGATCCTCTCAGTGAGCAAGATGAGGCTTGGAATGCAGGATGAAGTAGCTGGTTGGGTAGTGGACCAGAGGGGGCACTGTGCAGATGCAGGGCTAGGGCACACACCATCAGTCTGTCCCCTTCTCCAGCCTGCTGCTTGAAGTGGTAACTTCAGGCTACCTCATGGTTGAGTCAGTCCTGCATCAGGGAATCTTGCAAAAAGCCATACATACAAATGAACAAACGGCAGGCGTCTTTTATGTACAGCTATGAGCCAATACTCATGTCATGGCCACCAGGACAGACAGTATGGATCTTTGGCTTTAATCCTATTATATCTATCAAACTTCACATTTATCAGAATGGTTCCATTTCATTGCCAGAAATTCATCTTACTTTGATTCTTTTGCCATGACCTTAGTTAGCAACAGAAGTTAGTTCAGACAAAAACTTTAAGGCAGGCTTTGCCCACTCTTTGGCATCAACCAAAATACACACCTGTTTGTGCACCGTACATATCTCCACCCCCCCCCCGCCCCTCACAAGTGTGGTATCTTCTGCTGCCGTGAGTGGTTCAGGTTTTAGAGATTTGGAGATGACGATGATGATCTCTCATCAGAAAAAATATTGTTTGGATACCTCCTGCTAGCTCTGCTGGCTGCAATCACTCATGCACAGCAGCCTCTTGAGTTCCTTAAAAGCCTTCTGATGGCATGGATTTGGCGACAGGACAAGCCAAACTGCTCTCTTCTCCTTGCCAGCACAGGAAATTAGGGATGTCATGAGCATTCGACAGAGGGAGCGTGAAATACTGAATACTGAATTCCCCTGATTGAATTCTCCAAGAAGCAGAATTGGGGCAAACCCAGTTAGGATCACAGAGCAAGCAAGCTCAAGTGATCAGGCCAGTATTTGCCCAATCTTGCAAGTGTCCTGTGGGCACCTTTTCTGATGAAGATGAAGAGATTTTGTCTTTATCTTCCCCCAGTATCCATTTCAAGCCTGATTCTTGGTATGGAACAGGCAGGGAAGAATTGAGAGCCTGCTGAGAAGTGTGGCAGAACTGGACTTCTTTGAGCATTGGTCAAACACTAAAACCTGTTTACTTCCCAAGAAACTGAATATTTGAGGGATCCTGGTTCATTTGGGGGCTGAAGAACCTCCTGCTATCATCTGTGTAGCAACTAGACCACCCAACAGACACTACCACGCCAGTCCTGTAGAGAATCCTGCTGACATCAGCTTTGAATTAATAGAGGGTTCCATCTGTTTTGTAAGGGTTCCATCTGGGACAAGCTCCTGTAAATCAGTTTTTACATGAGTTAAAATTGGGAGGGGCAAGTGGAACAACCTGCACTTGCCACCAGCCAGAGGTGTAGCTAGGCCATTTGACACCTGGAGCTCATAAGATTTTGTCACCCCCTATGATTTAATCAATCAATCGATCGATCCATCGATTGATTAATTAATATTATATTATAATATTAATTAATTCACATTTTTATACCACCCTCCTCTAAGCAGCTCAGGGTGGTGTACATGGTTCCTTCCCTTATTTTGTCCTCACAACAACCCTGTGAGGTAGGTGAGAGAGAAAATAATAGTCATGACATGAAATGAACAATAATAATGGCCAGAAAATAAATGCAGTGAATATTTCCCCACAAGCAATGGATGAAATTCTGCATTAAATGGTATATAACATGATGGTATTATTCCTAAAAGCCACAATTTCCAGAATTTTGGTCACTAGGAAGATTGTGGGGGATCCGAGCTTGGAGGGGGGAGAAAGGGAGATTGTGGGGGATCTAGGATTGGGGGAGGAGAAAGGGACATTGTGGGGGATCCAAGTTTGAAGGGGGTGAGAAACAGAGATTATGGGAGGATCCAGGCTTGGAGAGGGGGAGAAAGGGAGATTTTGGGGGGATCCAGGCTTGGAGGGGGGACAGGACAGTAAGCATATCACTATCAGACTCACCCAGCTTTGCAAGTCTAAAAACAAGTAAAAATTCATCTTACAGCTGAAGCCTCTGTTTTATTCTTTGGGTGGTGCCTTCTGGAGCATTTGTAGAGCTCCACTTTCATCAGATGGGGACCATGCAGCTAGCCTTGCACTCTCCTGTGCCCAACTTGACCAGGAACCAAGGCACATTTGCCTACTCACGAGTAAACGCAACTGTGTGGCTTCCTTTCGCTTTCATCGGGCTCAATACATTCTTCAGCTTGGAGGAAGGGATTTCCTTCTTAGGTGTGTTTTGGGGGCTACTTTCATTGGACAGGAACCAATCTGGTGTTGTTGGATTCCTCTCAGCCTCCCCTTCCAAATGGACTAAGGCAAGTCCACCTACTCATGAGTAAACACGCGATATGGCTCGGTTTCACTCTTCTTAGGGCTCTGTGCATTTTTGGGTTTCCGGTTTTTTAGCCAAAACTTTTGTTGGAAAGGAGATATTTCACTCCGGCGTTTTGCACTGCATTCCACTGGAAATTCTGCATCCAACGGTATATGGCATGATGGGGTTACTCCAAACCTTCGCAATGTTAGCGATGTTGGGTCATCATTTGTGGTGTCACCGCCTCCGCCCCTGCTAGCTATGCCACTGTCACCTGCCAATAAAGCTGGGGTGCACCTCTTCATTTAAAGAGCCTACATGAAGGAAGGGGCAAGATTGGTAGTTGTTTTGTCCCTTCCTCTATGTAAGCTCTTCAGAGGAAAAGGAGTGATCCCAGCAAGCGCAAGCAAGCAAGGTCCAGCAACCATGGGCGGCTTCTCTTTCATCAGCTCTTCAGCAGGCCCTGAAAAATCTGCTCTGCCACAACAACCCATAGCCTGAAATCATGCTGTCTCCAAGAAGCAGATGCCACTGCCAGACTCCAGAAGCACCGGCCAAAGCTGTGAGCACCCATCTCCCACAAGCTGCACCTTCAGAACCTCAGCCTTTGTCCAGATGGTGAAAAGGCAATGTCTGGCTGAAAGCCTTCAGGTAACTCTTTCTCTTCCATTTTGTGCTGGGATTCACAAAATTTGTGTAAAGTTGAAATCACATCCATCAAGGTTTACCTAAGTGAGGGACCTACTGTAAACCATCTTGTGCTTGCATCGCTACATGAGGACTAGTCTGAGACAGTGTCAGTTTGCTTCTCAATGGTTTCTTTCGTTTCCTGTAATAGTTCACTGTACACCAGCTAACAGCCAGAATGGAGGTTTAACCAGGCCTGGGTCCAATTGTAGTTGCCATAACTGGATGCAAATATTGCATGTGTGGAATTCTGAGCCTAACATAATGTGATCTAGACCAGGGGTGTCCAAAGTTTTTGGCAGGAGGGCCACATCAGCTCTCTGACACTGTGTTGGGGGCCGGGGGGGGGAAAGAATTAATTTACATTGAAAATTTAAATAAATTTACATACGTTTACATAAATGAATATATTAAAGATGAACTTATATGAATGAATGAAGGTCTTGCAATAGCTCAATGCCTATAAAAGGCCTTGCACAAAGCAAGGCTGGCCTTTCCTTTGCTGCCGCTGCTGCATCACAGATGTGAAAGAGCAAGCAGTGGAGGGAGCCCTCATCCCACAGCTCACCGAGAGGTCATACAGTTGCCCTCACACTGAGAGCAGTTGCATTGGGCCAGTGCAGGCTTCAACAAATCTCCTGAGGGTCAGAGGCTCATTGGAGACTGGGGGCTCCCTGAGGGCCGCATTGAGAGGCCTCGAGGGCCGCAAGTGGCCCCCGGGCCAGGGTTTGGGCAACCCTGATCTAGACAATCGTAACTTATTGCCATTGTGGTTCTGTCTAAATTATTGTAGTCCTCTTAAGGTTGTAAAAGAAAAAAAATTAATACTAAAAAAGGGGGAAAGACAGGGGCAGAAATATCAAACAAATAAGTATACAAAATTGTATACTCAGAGGCCAGTGAACTCTGAAAATTCATGGCAGATGCAAATATAAAGGCCTCCATGACTACCTCTGTATTCCACAGGGGAGCAGTTGCGAAGGACTCCTCAGTGTAAGGGAACATTTGTTCCATTACTTGAGGGTAAGCCACCACAGCACAGGGGGTCTAAGGCCTGTGCTAGTGAGTATGCTGGAGCAGGTCTGTGGGGACCCATGCAGCAGCACTGGGTCCATGAAAGGGGCTAGAATTTGACTGCTGCCACTGAACCTGCCCCCTTTCCAGACCTAATCCACCTTCCCCTGCCCCTGTCGCCACCTTGTTCTATCCTCCCCATCTCATTCCACTCTCTGCTGCCCCATTCAACCCTCCTGCCTCCCCCGCTGTTTTACCTGCCTTGGTGGTGGCCCTTGATCTCCCAATGCATGCAGGAAGGCCCTAGCCTTTCTGCAGACATTCTGGTAGCACGCTATCAGAAGAGCTTTTGCAGCAGCTGGTTAGCGCTGGTGGAATGCTAGTTCCACCAGTGCTATGAGCCCATAGGATTTGACTTTACTTATTTAAAAGGCCATGCTGTATCTCATGGTTCAGTTCCCCTATGGCTGTTCAGTTCCCTTTAATATTAAAATGGCATTACTGCGTTTTTAAACTTTCAAAATTGATGGGATTCCAGAAGTGTCGTTGAGTCACTTTCTCAGAGGAGAATTCAAGGTACAGGACGTCCTTATTTGGTACTTACTGTCAGTCTGCATTAACAGGGCTCAGTACCTGTTTAGAAAGAAAGACAATTCTGATGTCATGTTTTGTGGTCTGGGCTCTGTGGATAATATTAGAATGAGACTGGCTACTAGATGCATGGGACAGAGAAGTAGGGACAGTGGCTGCATGTGCTCCTTTAACACTTCTGGAGGCATCAGCCTGGCCATTTTGGGAGACAGGTCTGGGATCTTTTACCGACAGTGTCTTTTAAAACATGTGTAGCATGCAAGGGTCCTGTGAAGAGATTTTTGTGTAGTGGCCAGTGATAGAGCTATGTGCTTTGGTGGAGAAAGGAAGAGGAACAAATGGATGAAAGGAGCACAAAGGATCCATGTCAGTGGTTTAAAAAGGTAGTACTGTACTGCCCATATGATATAATGGTTACTAGTTCCATGTAGGGCTGGACAGACCTGAATTCAACTCTTCAGTAAATCATTAAGCTTTCTAGGGTGATGATGGACTAGTCACTATTTCACAGCCTACCTTACCTCACAGGGTTGTTTATTTTTATTTTATATTTAAGACCACCTTGCTGTGATGAAATGTCAGTTCAGATAGGAGCGATCATAAAGGGTCAGAGCCTAACAGTGGGGTAGCCAAATATGCTGAAGCTATGGAGAAGGAAAAATATAGCACTTGCAGAGCCAGAGGTGAAGGCAATCCTAGCTAGATAACCCAAAGATGTACTTGTGCTCTTGTGTCTCAATCTGGAGGTCTTTCACATTGATTGCAAGAAATTTTGTGTCTGCAGCAGCTCTGGGTCACAATGCTCACACACCCAATTGCTTTTGTGGAGTAAGAGTTTTAACATGGTAACTTTTTTCTCAGCTCCTTCTTTCTGAAGGAGTTTGTTTGACTTGATTATCTGAAAATAGCCAATTCAGTGAAACAGTGCAAAGGCCCATGTGATGAGCATTCCCAGGTGTAAGAGCAGCTGAGCCTGACAAATGAGGAAGGGTCATTACAATTTGTCAAAGTGAATGGCCCTCTGCCCAGGACTGGTTCTTGTTCCATTCGGCTTTTCTTCTCATTTAAGGAGGTTAAAATTTCATGTGGAGGAAAAGGGAGGCTAAATGAAGATTAGAAGGCATCCTTCTGTTCATAAATTTGTGGCTCTAATTCTGAATTACTGGAGCCAACTCTGCCCTGTCACGCTGCTCCTAACTTTTACCTACTGTACTGCTTTGATCTGTAAGCATACATAAGACTTGCTGGATGGAAAATCCTAGCATGTTCATGCAACAATTTGGAAAAGGTATTGGATTTTCTTTTGCGGGGGTTAGTGATACAACTGAAATATTTGTTTTGGCTTCAGTTTGTAAAACATAAAAGACAAGTCTGCACTGTTCAAATACAGCCAGCCCCGGGCATCCATGGGGTTTTTGTTCCTGAAACCCCTGTAGAGGCTGGATAACTGAATCCACAGGTCTGGGCCCTCATCTGGCCTCTAGACAGGATCAGAAGTGCCTTCCAGTCACGTACAGGAGATCAGGTGGGGCCCTCCATCATGGGTTCAGAACCTGAGGATAAAAGGGGCCCATTGGTATGTCATTTGTAATCCGCCTTTAAACAGTGTAGTTGGGCATTCAATATTTAAAAAAAAAACAAAAAAACCCTTTAAGGTGTTGAGAAAGTATGAAATGCCCAAAGGTACTCAACTTGGCCAACAGTCTGAGGCCAAGAGGCAAAGAAGGAAGGCCCATAGCCAGGGAGACAGACCAGGAACAGACTGCACTTGCTCCCAGTGTGGAAGGGATTGTCACTCCCGAATTGGCCTTGTCAGCCACACTAGATGCTGTTCCAGAACCACCATTCAGAGCGCCCCCATATTCAGAGCGATACCATAGTCTTTCGGGACTGAAGGTTGCCAATGGTACTCAGCTTGGTCATATGGGATTTGGGATTGAGCAGTGATCTTGCCCCTTCCTCCGTGTGGGCTCTTTCAACAATTCTAGTGTTTACCAAGTGGCCAGCATGGGTAGCTTCTCTTGTGCATCCTCTTCAAACATGCCTAGGCCCTGTGCAGCCTGAGCTCACCCTCTGCAAAAAGCAGCGCCACCACCAGAAAGCAACATACAAGGGTTTGGTACTTTCAGACAAAATCAACCCTCAAAAATCTTTGTTATTCCAGATTGTTTCCATGATTAAAAAGTTATCCAAAGGCAGACCTTAATTGAAATGATGGACAAGAACCCCTGAGTGAACAGGGGTGTTCCACTCTGACATAAGTGCCTTTGTAAACATCAGTGTAATTGCTCAAGGAAAATTTTGCAGTCATCATTGAGACGTCCCAGAATATATTGGCTCTCTCATAGTCATAGACTTTCTATAGATTCTTAAGTAATGCCTAAACCTGAAATTGGAACCCCAAGACTAAACACTTGCCTCGGTATCGCAGCATGCGCAGCATGTTTGTGTAATACTGATGCCAGGTTTGGTGGTGTTGCACTGATGTAACTGTTTGTTACATTCCTAGGTTGTCATATCCATGAATGCCTGTTGAGGTGGTAGAAGTTGGCAGGGGGTGCCTGGCATCTGCTACTCCTGATCCTCCTCTCAGTCCCTGAATTTGAACAGAAGGAAGGGAATAGAATGGAAAAGAAATTGTGGAGGATTGTGTGGAGTGTGGAGGAGTGCTCCAGCCCACGATTCTCCTCTCCTCCACACTCTGTGTTTTACTCTATACCCCTTTTCCTTTTCAGCTTCAGAGAGTGAAAGGAGGAGCAGGTGCTGTTGAGTAGAGTGAAGGAGTGGCTCATACTTGCTAGTTGAGGATGGTGAGCATTGGATGCACCATCTGAAGTACTAGGAAGCCTCGGGTTGGCCCTGGCACAGGGTGCACGGTTATATTCTTCTAGTCAGTTTTAGCACTGGGCTATTAACTTACAGCCTTAACATTGTAGAAATGGAAAATTAAAATAAACACTTTTTTTTTTTTTTTACAAATCTCAAGAAGACCTCACTGTTATCTTCCTGTCAATATGCATTATGCAATTGCACAAAATTAATCAATGAACTGAAAAGCATTTGATCTGCAGTCTTTACTGAGACTGCAGTAAGTCTTTACTGGTGCGGGGGGAAATGGTGATTAAAAACTGATCATAAATAATATTGTATCATTGTGCTAGAAGATCCTTCTATTTTCCCTCATGTTTGAAATGTGTTTTCAGTTCTGAACACCCGACATTTGATTTCTCTAAAATGATGGGCTCTTTATCAGGTGATGAAAAGGACAGAAGCTTTTTGGTCAAACTTAGTATTCACAAACATCTGCCCCAAATATTTATGAGGACAGGTGTGCCTAAAATGCCGACATGATGTCATGACTTCTGGAGAATTGCACAGAAACAACAGACAATGCATCTCGTGATGGGGGTTTAGATCATGATTAATTTTAAACATTATAATCTGCATTTCTTTGATGCCCTTGAGGCAGTGCCAAAAACAGGGACAAGTGAACCTCAACTCATGCTAAGAAACAATCTACTAAATGGCATGACACCCAAACCATGGGAGGTGAGAAACCCTTCCTTGGGGCAACATCATGTTCTTCTTGCACAGAAGGATGTCTCTCATACAAAATCCCTTCCAGTTAAAGTCCCCCTCTCCTTTGCTTTTTGTTATGTCCCTCATTTTTCCTGTTTTGAAACAGTAGTACACCCAGCTCAAGGCAAACCCACACACATGGGAAGACTCTTCCTATGTGACCTAGATCAGTGTTACTCCAAGTGGTGGCTCATAGACCGGTGCCAGTCTGTGACCTGTCGGTAGCCAGTCTCCAATGAATTTCCAGAAAAGAAAGACACCCTAGTAATAATTTGGCACAGATATAGTATTGGTCCTGACAAACTGGGGGGAAAAATTGCCAGTCTACCACATCAGATATTTTGAAAAACAGTCCATGCCAGTTCATAGCATTCAGTACTGCTGCCAGAGCAACCACAGGTTTTCCTTACTGAATGTCCTGGTCTCCAATGTGTCTACATAGACCTACACCAGTTATTTAGCTATATAGCTAAGTCCAAGGAGTCTCAGGGGGTAGGTCTGGGCAAGTAAGGGGGGGGGGCGGGAGAGAATCTCAGCATGTGCAGCTTCCACCAAGATCCTCCATCTCCTGCCCCCAAACCACCCCTGGCCCAGGCACACCCTGCCCTGTTCCACCCCCATCCTCCCCTGAACTGCCTCCACCATCAAACTACCTGCTCCAGCAGAGGGCAGAAGAGGTGCTATTGGTTGGTGGCACTCTGGCTGTTTGCGCTGTCATGCCCAACCCGCAGAATGACAAGGAGACTTTCACGTCTGGATCATCCACAGTGGTGGATGCTGAGATCTGCCACCATAAGGCCCTGATAGGATTGGGCTGTAAATTTACTTTAATATTAGCTGTGGGTGATGGGAAATTTTCTACATGATCAGGAGACCTGGATGCTCCATGCTCAAATAATTGGGACCTAATCCACATATCTGAAAAGTTTTTTTTATTTCAAGGTTAACCAGCAGCCAGGCATTGACTTTTGTTTTTCAAACAGTCATTTTATACCCTTATCATTATGAATCCACAATGAGAATTTCTTAGCCAGCTTCATTGTTTTCAGAAGCAATTTCGCAGTGTTACAGGCAATGGATGTTATTACTCACAAGCAATAAAGAAAGAGCATGTATATTTACCTAAAGACAATCTCCAAAAGTGCAAATGTCAAAAGGAAATGGATGAAAATATATTTAAGAACATGCTAAATCAAAGACATGGTGCGAAGTTACAAGAGAATGAAAACTGCAAATATTATGAACACCACATATTCTCCTTGGTATCTGAAACCAGTTCTTTATCATTTTTGTTGGGCAGTGGACCTGTCTGATTAATAATAATAATAATAATAATAATAATAATAATAATAATAATAATAATACAGGTATTTCTATACCACCTTTCTTGGTCTTTATTCAAGACTTCATTCAAGGCGGTTTACATAGGCAGGCAATTTAAATCCCCGTAGGGATTTTTACAATTTGAAAGAACGTTTCTATCTTTCAAGAAACCACAACATTCAGATGTTTCTTTCTGATCTGGTCGCAACATTCTGGCCTCCATCCTCCCACGCTCAGAGCAGATGGAATAGCTCGGCTCAGCTTGTCAGCTGCTTCAAGGTCGCACGGTGCCGGTGGCCTTGAACTGGCGACCTTCAGATGTTATCTTCAGGCAAATGGAGACTCAACCCTCTAGACCAGACCTGCTGCCCAACATGCCCAACATTAAGATGAGCCAACATGGCTTGGCAGCAGCCTGTGGCACCTTGCGGGCTCCAGCCATGGCTTCGGCATGACACTGAGCCACAGCTCAAGTGTGGTCATGCCTGGATGGCTATTGCCCTCATAACTGGATGAGGAGTGGTCCTGTGATGAGATGCCTGGAGCATGTCTGACATCATGACTGCTTTTGTGGAAGGGATCCCACATCCATGTTTTTTTAAGTGGGAGGGGCAAAGCAAGAGAGGAGGTGGCACAGGCTCAGCACAGAAGCAGGAATAAAAGCTGGGCTGCTATCCTGTGATGAGGGCAGTCAACAGCAGAAGCGAAGGGCAAGTGATGCAGATTCCCCATCTCCCACATGGAGTAGGGACAGCCCAAAAGCCCCATGATGCCATCCCACATGTTCTGCCCCCTCTCCACCTTCCTCCTGCCCCCATGATGACTTACTGGCACTGAGGAATGTGATGAGTCTGCTGGTAGGTCACCACTCACTGCTTGGGGTGGTGGCCCGGCTACTCCGAACAGCTTGTTGCCTTTTGTGACAGCCATCAAAGTCCTTAGTCTGCTGGAATGCTAACTCCAGCAACATAAGGCCAATTCAGAATTGGGCAGCCCCTGTAGTTTCTGAGCAAAAGTCAGGATCATAGGAAGCTGCCTTATATTGAGTCAGTGTTGGTCCACCTAGCTCAATCTTGTCCATACTGACTGGCAATGCCTTGCTGAATTTTTTCTCTGCCCTGCCTAGAGATACAGGTAATGGAAACTGGAGCTTTCTGCATTCAAACAGGTGCTCTACTACCAAGTCCCAACCCCTCCCAGTGCTATATGAATTTCAAGAAGAAGGGAAAATAATATTAATGCGCTATGCGAGCTCTGAATAGTAACTTCATTTTCAGATATAATATCTTTCTGTTTGCCAATACTGGAGACAGACAACAAAGGCTTGCCATCTCTTTCATGCCTTTCTTGTGAACTTTCCAAGACACTGCTGGAGACTACTCTGCCTGATAGGCCTGTGGTCTGATTAAGCCATCGCAATAGGTAGCAGTGCTTATCTCTATGCCTCGCAGGAAATGTACATGCCAATTCTGTCTTGCATGCTCACTCTTCATTAAAATGAACAGAAAACAAATAATTTTGAATTCAGGCTTGAACCTAAATTTGCCCCTTTTCACAGATTGTCCATAAGATATGAATATGTCATTTGAAGGTAAGGAATGTTTTCTGATTGAAATTACAAAGATATAGACACCGCTCGGCACACTAACAATGAACTATCTGTACAATATATGTATTTTTTAAAAGTTGCCTAAACATATTTTGTCAGACTGTATATATACCATTGTTTACTTGATTTTATTTTATACTGGATCATTTGTGGATCAATCTTTTGCCCTAGAATGTATGCATTTTAAAAGGTACATTGTAAATTTCATCTTTATATATCCATGTAGTATTTTGGCAAGGCAAAGAAGGGAACCTAACATAAAAGACTGTAATGATAGTAATTCACTAGTATTAAAACAGCACAGCATGTCCAGCTTTGGAAAAGTGCTGTGGTAATAACACTGCCATTCAACTGACTTTCCATCAACAAAGCAAGGAACTTTCTGAAAGAGACACTTAACAATCACTATCACACTGTGTCCTATCCAAATAGATACTCCAAATGCATGCCCTCCAATCAGTATAGCACCCTCCCCCCTCTCTCGTGTGAGAGCTTAAAAACATTTCTTCCTATTCAATGAAATAACAATGGTCTAAGAATAGTGTTGTGAAGATCAACAGCCTAGTTAGACATAAGCTTAATTGTGCAACCTGGACAATTTGGGGGTGGTGATGGGGATGGTTTTAGGGGTGGTTTTAGACTTCACTAAAGTTTTAAGCTTGATCATGCTTCCCACCCCATGCTCATTTTTTCAATGGAATAACTCTTCCCTTAAAAACCAATGCAAGCATTTTCAAAATTTAGAAAGAGAATGCAGGGTATGTGCTGTTAGACTCAAAACTGTGAAGGGGTGAACAAATAGAATCTTCTTTCTCCCACCACAGTTTTGCTCCATTTTGAGGCCTTCACATTTGCTATTTAGGCCTACAAGACCCCCCCCCCCCATCCAGTCAAGCTCTTTGGACTTGCACCAGCTATATAGCTGGCAAAGGTCCGAAGAGATCCATAACTCGAAGCTGCACTGCTGTTGCATCAGTGCTGGAATGTTGGATAGGATCGGGCCCCAAGTTGGCCATTGACTTTTTATTGGTTACTGATTTTGGGGGGTGACCTGACGTTTATATATAAAATAAAGTTAATGGGGGGGGGGTGAAAGCAACCCTAGTGATGCCACTACATTTAGGTTATGCATATAATATTGTCATTTATTCTATGTTTTCTGGTACAGGAGGAGGTCCATCATGGGAATGATGCAATGAGTTCTTGCACTGGGCAACTCAAACCCTAGTAATGCCTCTGCTATGAACTGTCTTTTTGTAGTTTTTATTCACATTATGTTTCCACAGCAGCCAGCTTTATTTTTTTGATGTATCCCTAACATTCTAAGTATTCAAGCAGGATCATTTGCAAGTTCCAGAATACAGAAAATGGGGAAGTCAACAAATAATAATAATAATAATAATAAAAACCCATTACAGAATCTACAATGAGCAACCTTAACACAAGCAATTTGTGCCGCTGAGGGTGCAGAGAGCATTTTTTTGTAGCGTTGTGTCTGTTTTCAGATGACAAAGCCAGCCAACACATTATGGCCAAATTGAACCTTAACATGTTATACTGATTTGTAAAAGCTAGGAATACACCTGCTATTTCCCTCAGATGCATTTTCTCTTTAAAAAATGTGGTTGAGTCAATCAAACTGATTGCCAATGGTCTGAGCTAAATTGAAGGACCTGGCAGAAAGCAATTTCTAAAACACAAGCATCGGCACTGCATATTTTAAAATCCTCTCAAGTCACACCTCTTATTGGTTTTCAAAAGATATGCCTCAAATTGGAAAAAGGGTAAACTGCTGGGCCAACAAAAATGTCATTTACATGTTAAGCATCTGAGGGTAGGATTTCACTGACTCATGCTTTTCAGTCCTATCAAGGGTTCAACATCCAAATTATAAGTGTAGTGAAGCCTATCGGAAATAAGCCCACCCAGTTATTTAGCATTCAAAATTGAGTATCCACTATGCCACTGAGATTGGTGGATTAGAAGGTCAGCAGAATATCAGTGTTGGGAAGAAAAATGAGTTAATTTGACAATACTGGGTGGGTTATAAGTCGCCCCTTACAGTGAAATCATCAATGAGTAGGAATTGTGTAATTTAAAAAGTAATTCAAAATAATATACAGTATCGGCCCAGCATATCTTGATCTGCTCCAGGATTGCAGAAGGGCACAGATGATACCCTGCCTCACCTGTCCTCCATTGCCTATACCTCTTCCTCTTAGCCTGCCCCTCTAGTGGCAGTACAGGGTTGGAACAAGACAGCAGGAGAAGCACTGCCATACATCTGCTTCTCCCAACTTCCTGGTTCTGCCCCAGCTTTGCTGCTCTATTTTAAAATGGCAGAGCAAGAAAAAGGAACAGGCCAGTTGTTCATGATCATGTAGGAAACAGGAGGGCACCAGTGTCTCTACCCCCATCATAGCCAAATCACACATTACAGTAATTTTTCCTTGTGTCCTTCGTTTTTGTTCTCTAAGTGGAAGAGATGGAGGATATCAGGATCACGGCCATAGTGTGTATGAGAGGGGTAGCTCAACTCTTTGACCCCTGGTGTGGTCCTAATATAGATCAGTCCCCACCTCTGGTTGTGGTTTGTCCCAAGAGGGAAGCTGAGTAAATAGTATCTGTAAAAGGATCCAGAACAGAATCACAGCCAAGAAAAGGATTAAACCCAAACTCTCCTACATGGGAGCCTCAGGCCTAAGACTAGGAAAATCCACAAAATATTCAGTAAGCAACAAGTCCAGCTATTTGCCAGCATTGAAGGGGGGGGGGAAGCATTGCTCATTCTCTAAACAGTTCATCATATGATAAAACATTTCTGTACTATACCATACCTCAAGTAGAGAACTGCATGACTGAATGCTCCCCTTGCAATCACTACATTGTGAGAACACTAGAGCCTAAGTAGAGCCTTTTTGGATCAGACCATCCAGTGGCATCGCTAGAAGGGTGCGGGGGGTATGGGCCGCACCAGGTGACATGCACAGGGGGGTGATGCGCACTGGGGGGTGATGTGCTTAAATTGTGGTGGTTAGGACCCTGCACATGCCCAATCTTGTCTGATCTTGGAAGCTAAGCAGAGTCAGGGCTGGTTAGTACTTGGATGGGAGACCACCTGGGAATACTGGGTGCTGTAGGCTTATACCATAGACTTTCGAGACTGAAGGTTGCCAACCAAGGAGTAACCCCATCATATTATATACCGTTGGATGTGGAATTTTGGGCAGAATGCAATGCAAAAAAACCAGAGTGAAATATCTCCTTTCTTTGAAATGTTATGGCCAAAAACCTAGAGAACAAAAAATGCATGGATCCCTATGGAAAGTGAAAGTGAGCCATATTGCACGTTTGCTCGCGAGTAGGCGAACATGCCATAGTCTGTCGGAAAGCGCAGGCTGAGAGGAATCCAACGACACCAGAATGGTCCTGATCCAATGAATGCAGCCCCCCAAAACACCTGTGAAGGAAGTCGCTCCCTCAAAGCAGATGAATGTATTGAGCTCTATGGAAAGCGAAACTAAGCTTCATGGTCACGTTTACTCAGAAGTAAGCAAATGTGCTTTGGCTGGTGTGGAAGATTAGGTGAAGGAGAGTGCAAGGCTACCAGAATGGTCCTGATCATATGTACCTGGCGCTAAACAAGTACTCCAGAAGGCAGCATTCTCCCCCATTAAAAAGGCTCAAAACAGAGGCTTCAGCTGATAAGGTGAACTTTTTGAGACTTGCAAAGCCAGGTGGATCCTGACAGTGATCTGGTTTGAACAGAAGTTTTTAAATTGAACAGGGCACTGGGTAGGGCTGAAAACCTCACTGATTTGGGGAGTGGGTATTATTGCAGGCAGGCTACAGAGGAAATTCACTTGATGGAACAGGGCTGGCTTCTGCTTATTTAATTATTTGTTTTACTTTAATTATTTATACTGATCTATTTTAATTTGCCTGATGATGTCACTTCCACCATGATATCACTTCTGGTGGTTCTTGGACAGATTGTCATTCTAAAAAGTGGGTCCCAGTGCTAAAAGTGTGAGAACTGCTGCAATTAGGTGTTAGTAAGTTGACACCCGGGTGTGTGTGTGTGTGTGTGTGTGTGTGTGTGTGTGTGTGTGTGACACCACTAGTGACCCAAATCACTAAAATCATAATATGGAAGAATAATACCATCATGTTATATCAATCAATGCGTAATTTCATGCAGAATGTGTTCCATCTTTGTTCTATCAAAAGGTACAGACAAAAAACCAGTGGGGGCAGAGTGCTGGTATATCACCATGCCCACCTCCTGGGGTGTTGCCCCGCCCACTGCATGGGGGTGACGCGCTGGCATCCCACACTGGGTGACGCGAACCCTAGTGATGCCACTGAGACCATCATTCATCTAGTCCAGCATCCCATGGTCACCAACCAAGTACTTCTGAAAGATCAAAAACAGAGCATGAAAGTGAGAGCTACAGAGACTGGCCCCAGCCCTCTGTTTTCTGGAGAATCATACAGTGATTGCCCCCAATCATGAGTTTCTGGAGAATCAATGTACAGTGAAGCTAGTGAACTGACACATTTCTTGGAATTTCTACTCTGGTCAAAAGTTGGCATCCAGATATGTTTATTGCATGGACCATAAAACTGTCTTTATTAAATTAACTAGATAATTAAGGTTTTCTTGGCCTGATTAACTTGGAAACAGTTTCTCTTCAAATGTGATGATTCATTAGAGAGATTTTCATTCAACTTGCTTTCACAGCCATGCATAAACATTATCCATGTTCGAGAGTCATTAGATGTGACTTGGGGTTAAATTGCTTTTTGGGAGCTGAATGTCTTTAAAATAAATAGGCTTACCAGAATCATACTGTATATCCTCAGGGGATTCAGAAAGAGATCACAATGTGTTCCATGGATGTTCTTTGTCAAAGTGGCTTTTCCAGCCTTGAAGCAAAAACAAGACTCACCTTATGCAGACACTCTGTACCTATATGGGCTGATGAAACCTGACAGTGCAGAATATGCATCCATGTGCAGAATCCTAATCACATTCTGGTTTGTTTGTTTGTTTGTTTGTTTGTTTGTTTGTTTGTTTCCAGGCACTTCTTTTTCTTGATCCTTTCCCATTTTGAAAATGCTGAAAGCAGCAATGGTGTTGAACTACATCAAACACCATACAAATGGTAAATTTTATTATATATGTTCACAATCCACCAGGTGTTTAGACTGGTATTTTTTGGATTCCCACTAGTTTGCATTCTAGCCAAGAATTTAGGAGCTTGTGTGGTACCCTCACAATACGTGGCTTGTTCACAGTAGTGTGGGTTTTTTTTGCTGCCGTCTGTTATCCTACATATGCCAGCATTGCCCAGATGTTTCTTTAGGGCCTTGGGAGTTGCACCTGATGCTCTGATAAGTACTGGGATCACTATGCTGAATTTCGAAGTCTAAATTCATGATCTTTTCCAGCTTTTTTTTTTTCAGTTCTGCTGCCTTCAGGGATTGCCACATCAATACATTTTACCTGGGTTTTTTTTCAACCACAGTAATGCCTGCCTTATTATGCTGTATCATCTTGTCTGCTTGAAGTCCTACAACATCTTCACCTGCTCATTTTAAACAAGTTGTTTTCTGGTTTGTGTTCCCACCATTTTCCCACAGAAGATATTGTGTACTTTTGGCAAGAATTCCAGTGTAACATCACAGCAACCTTGTAATTTGGATGTGTGGTCCTGAAACACAAAGTGATGATGATGATGATAATTCATGATCAAGGTAGTGATGCTTCCTAACCATTTTGTTGTATTGGTATTTCTGTTCCAAATCAACACTCCACACATTGAATGTGGTTTCATATCATTCTCAAGTCTGCTTCAACCATTTATTGCTTCCTTCATGCCCTCTTCAAACCTTCTACTCTGCAAACCAGACTGGTTGCAGACCACCTGGTGTCCAAGCTTATGCACCAAATGCCACTCCCTCAATGGTCGACATACCAGTTCCCATTTCTTTTGCTCCTCCTCCTCCTGCTCCCTGAGTTTGAAGAACAATGGAAAGGCAGTGTGGAAGACACTGTGTGTTTCCACATTTATTTCTTCACTTCATTCCCATCTTTCTTTTCAGATCCAGGGAGGAGAAAGACGAGCGTTGTAAGCAGAGGCAGGTTTGTGGAACAAGGTGAACATCCTCTATCAATTCACTGCCTCAGAGCCCAATCCTGGGCTCGACGTGCTGGCTTACTGCCAGCGTGCACTGTCGCAAACATGTCATAAGGCACGTTTGCGAGGCTTACCGCCAGGTGAGCACCCGTGCTAGCCCATTGCTGGCTGGTGTTGGGCTAGCGCCAGGCAGGTGCTCGACCTCTGCTGCTCAATGGTTGCACGGACTGCAGAGCCACGGTAAGGTAAGTGTGGGCGGGGGGGGAGGTGTTCCAGGGAGGGGGGAGGCGGGGAGAAGGTGGGGATGAGGTGTGTCGGGGGGAGGGAATGGGGCGGGAGGGAGGCAGGTCTGGTGGAGTTCTGCTCCACTGGATCCAGCGTGTTCGTGTGGGGCTCGACACCCTACAAAATGCTCTTCCCTCACTGCCAACCTTTTGGTCGGCTGTGAATCAAGTAGCCCCATTGTGGGGCTACTTCCCTTACCCGGAAGAAGGGGATGAAAGGGGACGAAAGTCCCCTTCTCCAAAGGTGCCGCCCGCAGCTGCCATGGGTGGCAGCCGTTTTTGGTGCCACCACAGCCGCGTGCCACAGGATTGGGCTGCCTGGTGAATGCCTCAAGAGTTCAATCCTAGTCATGTCTACTCAGAAGTAGGTCCCATTGTGGTCAATGAGGTTTACTCCCAGGTAAGTGTGGATATGATTGCAGCCTCAGTCAGCTTCATGCCTCAATGAGGTATTGCCTCTCAATGCAGCAACTATCATCATACCAGCTATTTCCCAAGGGGAAGTGCCTTATGGGCAGGAGGTCTGGTCTAGAGGGTTGAGCCTCCATTTGCCTGAAGATAACATCCGAAGGTCACCAGTTTGAAGCCACCGGCACTGTGCGACCTTGAAGCAGCTGACAAACTGAGCTGAGTTATTCCATCTTCTCTGAGCGTGGGAGGATGGAGGCCAGAATGTGCGGCCAGATCAAGAAAGAAACATCTGAATGTTGTGGTTTCTTGAAAGATAGAAAACTTCTTTCAAATTATAAAAATCCCTATGGGGATTAAAATTGCCTGCCCATGTAAACCGCCTTGAATAAAGTCCGAGAAGAAATCTGAGGACCTAGAAAGCTGGTATAGAAATACCACATGCCCAATCTCGTCTGATCTTGGAAGCTAAGCAGGGTCAGGCCTGGTTAGTACTTGGATGGGAGACCGCCTGGGAATACCGGGTGCTGTAGGCTTATACCATAGTCTTTCGAGACTGAAGGTTGCCAACCATTATTGTTGTAGTTGTTGTTGTCATTGTTGTTATTATTAAGTGACTTTTAGGATAGTGAACCATCTCCTCAAATGTAGAGAGAAATTGAATGTTTGTACAATGTCTGTACAAGTCTGGAGAGCAGGAAGAGAAAAGACAGCAAGCTGGATACCCCATACTAAGCAGGACAGATGCTAAAATCTGATAAGGTCATCTGCCTGCTGGAATCCTTTGCCTGTGATGACATTTCCTATATAAATGAAAGTCAGAATTGGTAAAAGTTAGAGCCTAAGAAGGCAAGTTGGTTCATCATATCCCTTTATAATCAGATTTTGCTTGTACGGTCTCTGGATTTGTACTCACTTTGACCCTGCATCTGCAGAACAAATCCACATGCATGATCGACACAAGCAGCTTCAACATCTGTGAAAAATAAAATACGTATCAAGAATTACGTAGATAGAAAATCTGACCTTTCCGTGAGTTTGCTGTCTGAGAAGGAATAACCCCTGTTGATTGTGTCTTCCAAACATATTATGTGCTGTTGGAAATATTGCAGAATGCCTGGCATTGGCTTGATGAGTCAATCCATCATAGAAGGTTATTAAAAATGATTTGGAAATGTTGTGCCTGTTTCAATTCAAACTCATGAAATATGCAATTGGAATCACAAAAAGAGATGGAAAAGTCCCATGCTCAGCCAGGTATCTATAATGAGAGTGCTTCAAGGGTAGCCAACAAAATGTAAAGGGTCATAGGGTCTTACTGAGTTCTGTAAGTGTAATATTACCCAACAGGTTTACACTTGCCTGTGGCAGTCTCTAACTGGCATCCTTCTAGGAGCTGAGTGGAAGCCTCGTTCCCCAGAATCACCATTTCTCCTTTACAGATCTTTAGCTTCCTTTCCCTGGGCTTCAAGCGGTCTCAATAATCCATTGCTTTGCACTCCCATGTTGAACCTTTTGTAATCCAAAGGGTGTTTTTTTTTGTGCTTGCAGCCTTTGTCTGTGCAACAAAACCTTCTCGTGCATTGATCCCAAGACCTGGACTGCATCTTTCTTCTTTCTTATCCTTTCTATTTCCTTAGCCTCCTTCTGTTCCACAGCTCAAGCAGCCTCCTCCTCCTCCCCTATGCCCTGTTGACATGAACTGCTGTCATGGCCTTTTTGAACATAAGCCCATCTAGTAGACCTTCAAAAGTGTGTCTGAACCAGACCTTTTTCCCTAGTTGAACCTATTTAGGTATTCCTGTTTTTTCTCCTGCTGACCGGCACCTAAGGAGTTAACACTGCATGGCCTCACTCTCCCTGAGGTTGTGACTCTGCAAAGAGTTACCATCACCTACTCAACCTAAAGTCAGGAAACCTGGAGCAAAAAACCCACAATCGCTGTGTTGCAGACAAATCTGGAGAAAAAAAAAAATCAGCCATTAAATAAACTTGTTTTCCTTAGTGGATGTCAGTTTCTGATTTATTTCTCAGAAATTCTTGCAAATAATACATGACTTGTTATGGTGTTTAATCAGGCTGAACAGTTACTGTTATTAGCCTCCAATTATGCCATAGTACTTAATGTAACTGCATAACTAATTATTAAAAGAAATTATATTATGCCCTTCAGGTGACTACCTCACAAAGTGGCTAACAAAAAATTTAAAAATAGAACAATACAATCCATATAAAAGAGTATAAAGCAGTAGCAGCATAGGAATTTACCACCAGATAAAATGATACTCTCCCCCTTCCCCAATCTAAAAGGTTTGGTTAAATTAAAGGGTCTTGGCCCAATGATGACAAAGCTTCAAGATTAGCACCAGGCAATTCCGCTGGGGAGCATCTTCCAAAATTGGATTACTGCAACCAAGAAAACCCTGTCATTATCTCTGAAAGCAGGAGGACCTGTAACAGATAGGGATGGATTTGAGAAGTAGAAGGGGTTCAAACAAATGCAGATAAGCCTTGAATTATTCTGGCCCTAAAGTATTCCGGTCCTAAGCAGATGAGGGTTTTAAAAGTTTAAGCCACCACTTTGAATTTGGAGTGGACTGATATGGCAAACCAATGGCAGGTCTGGAGGGGGACATGCTGTGTCCGCGCAGTGCTCCCAACTGTGCAGGAAGTCTTCTGAGGCTTCCGACGCAATCTTCTGGTTTCCTGGAAGTACTATTTAAGACTGCTGGGAAGCCTCAGAACACTTTCCCAGTCTACTTCAATTTTGCATGAGGTTCCATGGCACTGGGTAGGTAGGGGGTTCAGTGTGGTGCGGGGGGGGGGGGAAACAGCATCATGGACCTTTGCCCCAGGGTACGTAGCAGGGCAGGTACGTTACTGTGGCAAGCCATATCGTGACTGCCATAGGGCAGAACAGTAGTTCCCACAATGTTTGTAATTGGCCATCCAGGCAAGACCTGAACTACTGAAGCACAACATTCCAAATCCCCACCATGCACAGCTGCTTCAGATTACTGTGGGTGACAAAAGGTGCACTGCTATTGTGCATGTGGGACTACCACCAAAAATGGCCAGATATCCTGCATATGCACCCAGTCTATGCCAGAGCATGTATGGTAGAAGCAGGGGTGTGTGGTGAACAGTTCAGGGGAGGATCATGGGAAGATTGGGGGCAGGGAGTGGGACAGGCAGGGGGCAGTTTGGGGGTAGGAGGGGGAGGATCTCAGTGGCAGCAGCACATGCCATAATCCTTTCCTCCTTTTCTAGTCTAGACCCACTCCTTGAAGTTAGTTAGATTTATACCAACTAAATTGCTGGTGTAGATCCAAGGAGACCACTGGAAACCAGGCAGCCTATAGGAAGATAAGTAAGAAATGTTTTTTTTTCCTTACCTCCCCAGTCTGTCTGGTTGCCCTCCCCACCATAAGATGCAGTGTGTGCTCCATTGGCACTGCTGCATTGTGTAAAATGGCAGGTAATAGAATTGGGGCCTTAGTTGCAATCTTATACACACTTGTCGCAGGCAGCACCATGATAACTGCGTGTGATCTTGATGCTGGGAAGGCTGGAGCGTCTGGTGAGGATCAGGTCGAGCTGGTGCCAGTGCTTTGATCTTGGATGTCTCCAAGAGACTCTATGTTGGGGCTTTGTGTTGAAGAACGTGTTGCTGACACAGAGACCGTGATGACAGCAAAACTCTAGCAGGCGTTGGCCATTTTCGTTCATCCTCCCAGTGCCAAACTGACCTAAGCAAGTGGGCCATGAACTGTTATCAGCACCAACTCTAGCATTGAAATCGCCGAGGATGAACAATGGCTCTTTTACAGGGATTTTCTTGACAGTGGTGGCCAGGTCATCATAGAATTTGTCTTTGGCTTCTGCTGGAGACGACAGAGTCGGTGCATAAGCACTGATGAGAGTGATAGGTCCTGCTGATGACTGGAGCTGCAGGGACAAAATTCTTTCACTTCCCACAGTAGGTGGGATGATGGATTTCAGCAGGGTATTTCTGACCGCAAAGCCAACGCCATGTTCCCTGGTTTCGTTTGGTGGTTTTCCCTGCCAGAAAAATGAGAAATTTCTCTCCTTGACAGATCCGGAATCTGGCAGCCTAGTCTCTTGAAGGGCGACGATGTCCATCTGCAGTCTGCTCAGCTCCATGTCGATGACAGCTGTTTTGCGTGCGTCATCTATTTCTTGCAGGTCCATGACCACTTGCAGGTCCACTGACCTTGCAGGTCAGTTTATTTCTTGCAATCTATTTCTTGCAGGTCCACTGACCACTCCCTGGTATGCAGCAGAGTGAAACTGCAAACAAAGCGACTGTATCACACAAAAAAGGAAGGAAGACCTCGCATTGATACCAGCAAGACCCGGGATCAGAGAAAAGTGGAGGAATTTGCACAAGCGCTTGAGGAATCTCTTCCAGGCCCGGCCGACGCAAACGCATCCAACAGATGGGAACATTTCAAGAATACCGTTTACAACACCGCCTTGTCCATATTCGGCAAGAAGACCAACAAGGCGGCAGACTGGTTTGAAGCCCACTCTGAGGAGTTGACACCAGTCATTGAGGAAAAGGGGAGAGCTCAAGCAGCATACAAGGCCTGTCCCAGTGAGCACAACCTGCAGGTCCTCCGAACTGCTCGCAGCAAAGTCCAACAGACTGCCAGGAGATGTGCTAACGACTACTGGCTCCAGCTCTGTTCCGAGATACAGATAGCAGCTGACACGGGCAACATCAAGGGGATGTATGATGGTATCAAGCAGGCCCTAGGTCCAACACAGAAGAAAATTGCCCCTCTGAAGTCTGCCACAGGCGAGGTCATCCAGGATCGGGCGCAGCAGATGGAACGCTGGGTGCAGCACTACTCTGAGCTATATTCCAGAGAAAATGTAGTCACCGAAGAAGCACTGAACAACATTGAGTGCCTGCCTGTGCTGGAAGAGCTTGACAGTGAACCAACCCTAGAAGAACTTCACGTGGCCCTGGACTCCCTTGCCTTTGGCAAAGCACCTGGAAAAGACAGCATCCCTGCTGAAGTCCTAAAATGCTGCAAAGAGATCATCGTCACTGAGCTGCATGAAATCCTCTGTCTCTGCTGGAGAGAAGGTGGAGTACCTCAAGACATGAGGGATGCAAACATCATCACGCTGTACAAGAACAAAGGTGACAGGGGTGACTGCAACAACTACCGCGGCATCTCTCTCCTTAGCGTTGTAGGAAAGCTGTTTGCCCGAGTTGTACTAAAGAGGCTCCAGGTACTTGCAGAGAGCGTCTATCCAGAATCGCAGTGTGGATTCCGAGCCAACAGGTCCACCACTGATATGGTATTCTCCCTTAGACAACTGCAGGAGAAATGCAGGGAACAACGACAGCCACTCTTTATAGCCTTCATAGATCTCACAAAGGCTTTCGACCTGGTCAGCAGAGACGGCCTCTTCAAGATTCTCCCCAAGATTGGATGTCCACCCAGGCTCCTCAGCATCATCAGATCCTTCCACAAGGACATGAAGGGCACTGTTGTCTTCGATGGCTCCACATCAGACCCTTTTGACATCCGAAGCGGAGTGAAGCAGGGCTGTGTTCTTGCACCAACCTTGTTTGGGATTTTCTTCGCTGTCCTGCTGAAGCAGGCCTTTGGAACTGCAACAGAAGGCATCTATCTCCGGACCAGATCAGACGGAAAGCTCTTCAACCTCTCCAGATTGAGAGCAAAATCCAAAGTCCAGCTGAAATGTCTGCGTGACTTCCTCTTTGCCGACGATGCAGCTGTCACTACCCACTCTGCCAAAGATCTCCAGCAGCTCATGGATCGTTTTAGCAAGGCCTGCCAAGATTTTGGACTGACAATCAGCCTGAAGAAAACACAGGTCATGGTTCAGGATGTGGACTCACCTCCCTGCATTACAATCTCTGAGCATGAACTGGAGGTTGTCCATGACTTTGTGTACCTTGGCTCAACGATCTCCGACACTCATTCTCTCGATACCGAGCTAAACAAGCGCATCGGTAAAGCAGCTACCACGCTTTCCAGACTCACAAAGAGAGTCTGGTCCAACAAGAAGCTGACGGAACATACCAAGATCCAGGTCTACAGAGCTTGCGTCCTGAGTACACTTCTGTACTGCAGCGAGTCATGGACTCTTCGCTCACAACAGGAGAGGAAATTGAGCGCTTTCCACATGCGCTGCCTCCGACGCATCCTCGGCATCACCTGGCAGGACAAAGTTCCTAACAACACAGTCCTGGAACGAGCTGGAATCCCTAGCATGTATGCACTGCTGAAACAGAGACGCCTGCGTTGGCTTGGTCATGTCGTGAGAATGGATGATGGCCGGATCCCAAAGGATCTCCTCTATGGAGAACTCGTGCAAGGAAAGCGCCCTACAGGTAGACCACAGCTGCGATACAAGGACATCTGCAAGAGGGATCTGAAGGCCTTAGGGATGGACCTCAACAAGTGGGAAACCCTGGCCTCTGAGCGGCCCGCTTGGAGGCAGGCTGTGCAGCATGGCCTTTCCCAGTTTGAAGAGACACTTTGCCAACAGTCTGAGGCTAAGAGGCAAAGAAGGAAGGCCCATAGCCAGGGAGACAGACCAGGGACAGACTGCACTTGCTCCCGGTGTGGAAGGGATTGTCACTCCCGGATTGGCCTTTTCAGCCACACTAGACGCTGTGCCAGAACTACCTTTCAGAGCGCGATACCATAGTCTTTCGAGACTGAAGGTTGCCAATACAATACAATATACACACTTGCCAAGTCCCAATAAATTCAATGGGGTTTACTTCTGAATCAACATGCATAGGATTGTGCTGGTAGAGGTACTGGAGAACAAATGAGTGAGGTCACATTCACCCTGTCTTCCCCCCAGCACAATATGTATGTTAGGGTGACAAAAACAGCATTGGAAACCAGATTGAAATGGATCCAGCAATAATGGGTATCATCCAAAAATGTCTGGAACTGCAGAGCCACCATTGGCTTGAGCAATGTGCCCCTGAAGATTGATTGGATGTCATCAAATCAAGTGACTGGTAAGAAAGCGGAATAAGCAAACCATCTACTAGTCTTCGCATGGGGTACGTGATCATCAACAACATCTTAGAAATATTTACGTCTGTAATGTTGCTGGTTTCTGTGAGCTTCTAAACACTTGTAATGTTTTGGATTTCTGAGCTCAGCCAATGCGCCCTGAGATAAGTGGGCCTCTTTTAGCGCATCTCCCTGTTGTCAGTCACAACATGCTCTGTGAGTACTACTCCCTCCCACCTGCACTCCCTCTGAAAACCATGGGAGATCATTCATCCTTCAAAGGATGGATAGCCATATCAGGGACTGAGCAGACTTCAAAAAGCAGTATTTTGCTTTTTGACAAGGAAGATGTAGAAAACCAAAGAAAAGAGGTTTCCAGGCCTAGTCTGAATATAAAGTGATCAATCAGTGAAGTATTTAAGCTCTAGCTGGCATTATAGGCTTATGGACTGTGTCTCCAAGACACAGCCATCTATTCTGAAGTGCCTGGTCAATAAGATTTAAAGTAAGAATTGCTGGACTGATTTCTATCCCTTCGCTAGCAAGGCAATTCTGTTTAGCCTTGTATATACAATTATTTTCCCCTTGCAATTGATTGGAATTAGTTGTCCTCTCCCATTTTCCTGCCTTGTTTTCTTGCAACTCCTTCCGAAGTGCCATATTTATCTGAGAAATTAAATGAAGTGTTATTGATCCCCTTTGATCCCTTCCCTTTAGTTTGTTATACAGGCTGTGCCAAACTGGATAGGCATCAAACCTGTTCATCTCTTTTCTTACAATTGGGGGAAAATGGCCAGTTCAGAAATAGATTATTTGTACTTTTGGTGCGCTGTCTGTGTTATCTTTTCTTGCATGGATGCAGGAATAAAGTGACAGTTAACGTAGACTTTTTTTCTTCCCCATTTTCATCTGGGAAGAGAGAATACCCCTGTAATAAAATGGATCCTTTCATGTTTATCCTGATTGCTGGGCACTAGTAAGGATCATAACTTGAATAAATTCACTTAGGTGCATAATGTTATAGTGGATGAGAGGATGAGTGGGCAGTGGACAAAACAGGTGCAAAACTAAAAGATGCCAATAGCGGTTCCACCCCTTCTCTTTTCTAGCTGGTTGATCCTGGGATTTATTTGAGGAGTTTCAGAAGATCTATGCTGCTACCACCTCTGTAGGGGAAGAGCTAGGCAAAGAGAGACCAACTTGGAAATTTCTGTCTTTGATCTGCAAAGCAGTTCCCCAGATCTGGGGATCTCCACTTCTACAAAAACTTAAACAAACAATAGCAAGAGCTGAGTAGTGTGGGGAAGTGTGACTAAAATTACAGTTGCCTGTCACCTTATGTGAGGGTTACATTTCAGCAAGTAAAGCTGAAGTCACTTAGACTTAAAATTGCATTGAAAATTCTATACAACTGGAAAACATGTACTGTCCCTTTAAAAATTACAAGCGAGATTGGTGGGAACTGAGGAAACAGCAACTTCATTCTCTGATCTCACATTCACTCTCAGGCATATATTGTAGAATGGTGGGCAGAATCTCCTGCACTGTTTAAATGGGTGTTTTTCCTCTGGGTTTTTTGTGTGTGTGCTGAGTGCATGTAGTTGAATTTGCATATTTCAACTGTGCATAAGAAAGAAGGGTGATAGGGCTTTGATTCCTTGTGGAGGATACTATAGTGCCATGATTCTTATTTGCCTATGCAAGAGAGATTTATCTGCTTAAGTCTCTACACACAGTCTGCTAACTCATTATTAACCTGTTACTTTGCCACATTTTATTTTCCTATATAATTCTCATGGGTGCATTTTACACTATCATTATCACCCCTAGAAATTAATTAGAATTAATAGTTTATTTAAGTCCATGTTGAAGGGATGAATAACAATCAGATCCTTGAAACACTTCACTTTACAACATTTCCTTCTGTATTTTAAAGTACTGATTGGTACATCAGACAATGAATGAGAAAACAGGGCTTTGCTCAGATCTTTCATTCATGGATCTTTGGGATTCAGTTAATGAAGGTAAACTTCAAAGTCAAAAATTATACAATGGATTTTATTCCCTGAAAGACTTGGTTGCTGTCAGATTGTGGTCTAAAGGCCCATTCCTAAACACATTCAGTGCTGAGTGTCATGAACATGCCATAAGGCATGTCTGAGGCACCTGGAGAGGAGGGGCTGCCACTGCGGGGCCAGCATTGAACCTCAGTGCCACATGGAGGGCTGGTTGAAGCCCCACAGTGCTAGTTGGTGGTAAGTATTTTTGGGGTCGGGAGTGGGAAGAACAGGGTGGGGTGGGGAGGGCAGGGCAGGGCAGGGCAGGGAGAGGGAAGGAATCAGGGCAGGAGGGGAATTGTGAACTCCATGTCAGGCCGGAAGTCTCGGCATGGAGTCCCTCAAGTCTGCGCTACCAAAATAGCCAGCGCAGACTTGAGAAGCCCCTTTGTGGGGCTTGGGTCTTTCTCTGGGGGAAGGGGAAAAAAGTCCTCTTCCCCCCAGGAGACCACCAGTGGCCTCAGCGGTGACACTAGATGCATCCAGCTTTAGGATTGGGCTTGATTCTCTACAATCATTGGTTCAATGCAGATTATCTAGGTCATTGACTATTTTATTTCTGAATGCTAACATTTGCAGATAACTCTGAACAATAGTGTAACTAGAGGAGGGTCATAAAGGTAAGTCGTGCAGGCACCACAATGCACTGTGTCAACAGCCCCTCCCTCTCGCCATCATAGCCATTCCGGGCAGCGATGGCATCATGCAGGAGATGTCCTTTGGTTCAGCAAGCACCTGCCCATTGCCATCTCTGACCAGAGTGGCTCTGATGGTGAGTGGGAGACCATATTGCACTCCCATTACATGCCATATTGCAGCTCTTGCAGTACTTACCATTTTGCCCAGCTGTGCCATTGACTCTGAAAATAGGAAATATTAATAGAAACATTCAGATATCACAGATCATCAAGGTTTTGTTTTGATGATATATGGAAACATATGAAAGCAATATATATTTATTTATTTTGGAGATTTCTATACCACTTTTCCCTAGACCACAAGCAGCACAAGCCAGATATAGGATTAGTACAAGACCTTGGACAAATTCTAAGGATTTTAGGTGTGATTCTTCATGCATTAAAAATGGGATAAGAAAGTAAATTTTCTGAGAATAGAAGTGAGTCCTAAAATCTAAGTGGACTTACTTCATAGTGCAACTGTTGTAATAATTCCCTAGTGTAGCTCCAAGCTGTTCACTTATGTCTTCATGATTTAAAATATCAACATGTCAGACATGAATTGTAGTTAATCTGTCAAAAGCACTGGGTTAGGAAGAAAAATAAAAATAAAAACAAAGGAGAGACTATAAGTAGGAAAAGAGTGGCTCTGACATTTCTTCAAACCATTCACTTATATCAGGGGTTCTCAAACTTCTTAGGAGTAAAACTCCCAAGATAAGTCTTTGAAGGGGAGGGGGAAGGCAGCAATGCGATCCTCAGGATCGTGCCACTGCAGGGAAAATGGGGGCTGTTTTTAACGTAACATACCTGCTGCTGGGGTGCAGGAAGCCTTGAGAAGCCGGGGGCAGTGATCTGGATGTAGAGGAGATCAAGATCACTCCATTGTCATGGACAGATCACTTCCTGGTAAGGTTTAGGCTGGTTGCGACTTCCTACCTCCGCAGAGGCGGGGGACCGTTTTCTATGGTCCGCCCCCGGAGGCTAATGGATCCTGAAGGTTTCCTGAGGGCTCTGGGGGATTTTCCCACTGCCGAGACTGGCACCTCATCTGAGGCCCTGGTTGACCTCTGGAATGGGGAAATGTCCAGGGCAGTGGATGAGATTGCTCCGGAGCGACCTCTGCCACATCGCAGACTCGGAGCGGCTCCTTGGTTCACTGAGGAGCTGCGAATGATGAAGTGGCAGGGCAGGCGTCTAGAGCGACGGTGGCAGAAAACTCGTGATGAATCCGATCGGACACGGAGTAGAGCTCATTATAGAGCCTACTCCGTGGCGGTGGTAGCAGCAAAGAAATCATTCTTCTCTGCTACCATTGCGTCTGCTGATAGCCGTCCGGCAGAGCTGTTCCGTGTGGTGCGGGGCCTCCTCCATTAGGCCCCGCCAGTGGACCAGGAGGAATACACGGTCAGCCGCTGTGGCGTGTTTGCGCAACATTTTGCAGATAAAATTGATCACATTCGTTACGACTTGGATGCCACATTGACAATGTCTGATGATGTCCCCCTGGCAACTGCTTGTCCAGTGTTGTGGGATTCTTTTCAGCTTGTGCAGCCTGAGGATGTGGACAGACTCCTTTGGAGTGTGAGGCCGTCTGCCTGCCTGTTTGACCCTTGCCCAGCTTGGCTGATAAGAGCTGCCCGGGGTGGACAGGCTGAGTGGACAGTGAGGGTGGTCAACTCTTCTTTGGGGGAGGTGACATTGCCACTTGCTTTGAAGTGGGCGGTGGTTCACCCCCTCCTGAAGAAGCCCTCCCTGGATTCCACTGTGTTGGACAACTATTGGCCAGTCTCCAACATCCCGTTTCTGGGCAAGGTAATTGAGCGGGTGGCGGCGGCCCAACTCCAGAGGGTCTTGGATGAAGCGGATTATCTGGATCCTTTTCAATCTGGTTTCAGGCCGGGCTTTGGGACGGAAACTATCCTGGTCGCCTTGGTGGATGACCTACGCCGGGGACTGGACAGGGGGAGTGCGTCCCTGTTGGTCCTGCTGGACCTCTCGGCGGCTTTCGATACCATTGACCATGGTATCCTTCTGGGCCGATTGGCCGAGTTGGGAGTTGGAGGCACTGTTTTGCGGTGGTTCCGCTCCTACTTGGAAGGTCGGTCCCAGATGGTGGTGCTGGGGGATGCCTGTTCGACACCCTGGCCATTGAGGTGCGGGGTGCCGCAGGGCTCAATTCTGTCCCCCATGTTATTTAATATCTACATGAAACCGCTGGGAGAGGTCATCCAGGGGTTTGGAGTGGGGTGTCATCAATATGCTGATGCAACCCAGCTTTATCTCTCCTTTCCTCCAGACTCCAGGGTGGCGGTTGAGGGCCTGGAGCGCTGTCTGGAAGCAGTGAAGATCTGGATGAGGGCTAACAAGCTGAAATTAAATCCGGATAAGACAGAGGCTCTCCTGGTTCGGAAATCCTCGATGCAGGTGCTGGATTATCAGCTTGCTCTGAATGGGGTTGCACTCCCTCTGAAGGAGCAGGTCCGCAGCTTGGGGATCCACCTGGACTCGCAGCTGCTCCTGGATTCCCAGGTGGCGGCTGTGGCTAGGGGGGCCTTTGCTCAGCTTCGGCTGGTGCGCCAGCTGCGTCCGTACTTGGATCGTGCAGACCTGGCCACGGTGATCCATGCTACGGTGACATCAAGGTTAGATTATTGTAACGTGCTTTATGTGGGGCTGCCCCTGAAGACGGTTCGGAAACTGCAATTAGTGCAGAATGCGGCGGCCCATGTGGTCACTGGAGCTAGGCGGTTTGACTCTGTCAGCCCGCTTCTCCGGGGGCTACATTGGCTGCCCATTCGTTTCCGGGCCCAATTCAAGGTGCTGGTTTTGACCTTTAAAGCCCTATACTGCTCTGGGCCAGGTTATCTTAGAGATCGCCTACTCCCGTACAATCCGGCTCGTCCTCTCAGGTCATCAGAGAAGGCCTTTTTACATGTGCCGCCGCCTAAGGAGGTACGTGGGGCGGCGGCAAGAAACAGGGCCTTCTCAGTAGTGGCACCGATGTTATGGAACTCCCTTCCCCTTGACTTGAGAACGGCTCCCTCTCTTGAGACCTTTCGGCGAGGCCTGAAGACCTTGTTGTTTAACCAAGCCTTCTGACGTTATGGCCTTTTAAACATCTTTTATATATCTTTTAGTTGCTTTTTTACAGGCCCGATTCCTCTAAGAACTGCTGTTTTATGCTCTTTTATTCTGACTCTTCTGACTACTGTTTTTATGGGTTCTGCTAATGTGTTTTTTAATATGTTTTTATCTGTTTGTGAAATTATGTTTTAATCTGTTTTATATGTTGTTAGCCGCCCTGGGTCCCTTTTTGGGAGAAGGGCGGGATAAAAATAAAGTTTTATTATTTATTATTTTTTAAGCCCTCTGCAGGGCTCCCTATGGCTTCTAGAAAGTGAAAATGGCTATCATGACCCACTTCTGGTTTCATGATGGCAACCCAGAATGGGTTGTGATAATTATTTTTACTTTCTACAAGCTGCAAGGAGCCTCAGAACCCAGCTGCAAGTATGTTACATTAGAAACAATCCCCCATTCCCCATAGCGGCACAATCCTGAGGATCATGTCACTGCCTTCCCCTTTCCCCCTGTCCCTTAAGGGACCAGTGGCTGGGGCTCTCAGGCTGGCCATCGCAATGACCCAGTTTGAGAACCTCAGACTTAAATTAAAAATACTGGACACAAATCAGCAAAAGCTGATCAGAATCAAGACTAACAGGACAATCTATGCATGTCTACTCAGAAGTAAGTCTCATTTAATTCAATGGGACTTACTCCCAGGTAAATGGGTATAAGATTGCAGCCTAAGGCACATTATGCTGGAAGAACATCACTATAAGCAATGAGTGGCCAGGTCCATGCTCAGGTGCTGGTGCAGATAAGGCCATGCAGGGTGTGGAATGGGGTGGGGAAGGATGAGGTGGGTCCAGATTGGGTCCAGGAAGGGGGCAAGTTCAGTGGCAGCAGAGCCATCTAAATCCTAACCCCCTTTCCCAGGCCTGATCTGCCGTCATGGACCAACACGGACTTGCAATATCAATGGCACAAGTCTGCATTGACCCACGGTGGCCGCTGGAACTTTTCCTGGGACAAGGGAATAGTGGACACTGCAGGACATAGAAGGATACAGCAGATACTGCATTGGTGCTACTGCATTGCTGCATGGGGAATTATGTAGGATTGGACTGCCCGTCTTACTGAAATCAATGGGACAGTCTGATTTTCTTAGGCCCATTATACTTGCTGCAGCTACATCAGTATTATGCCAGGTTAACAGACGTACAACCATAGTGTAGAAAGCAAAACAAATCAGTAGAAACTAGAGGTAAACTACAATAATGTGTCCGTCTCTCCTGCAGTTCTGTAGTCACTCTTCAAATATAAAGTTGTTCACTTGTGATGTTCCATTGTGCCCGTACAGAGAAAGCACCAATCAACATGCAGTGGCAAGGGCATCATAATGGTGTCAAAAAACCCAGCTGACAACTACACACAACACATATGTACACTGCAAGAAGAACTCACAGTTCTTCTTTAGAGCCTCCTACAAACTATAGGTTATGATGGCAGCAACTAACAATAGTTGGGCTTCCTGTGGACAGTTTGAATCCCACAATTGCCCAAACGTACCTGTTAGCAACCTGTAAAGAATGCTTATGAAAGGGACTGAACTGTGGCCATACAGAGCAGGAAGACTTATTATACCAATAGAACTGTGGGTCACATACGCACCCAAGCTGCTGGAAAAGAGTTTTAGAGCTCAAGCCTATGCTTGTCTACTCAGAAGTAAGTCCCATTGCATTCAATAGGGCTTACTCCCAGGGAAGTGTGGATAGGATTGGGCTCTGTGTCTTGCTATGGTACCCAGGAGTCCACATGGACAGATTTCTGTGCAATGTGCACAGCAGATTGTGTTGATGTCTGTATGAGGAAAAGCATGTTACAGGGAGCAGGAGAAGAACCATTTGGACAAGGCAGAATCCCACTAAACAGGCAAGCTTTCAGAACCCATTAGGCATCTCACTTTCTTCACTTTATGGGTGGCTTGTTTTAAATCAGTATTTTTTAATTACCCAGTGGCAAAAGTGTCTTTAAAGCACTTAATTTAATTAATATTCTTATTTCCCTTTCTGTGATTTTTTTTAAAAGTTCTCACCAGCTGAGATAGCCATTGAAATGTATCATTTACAATTAATATTCTACAGTACATTTAGTGCAGCTTTCTTTTCTCCTTAATAGGCTGGTTATTTTATAAATACATTATTTGAGCAATGAGTATCATTCTGAATTCTTCAGATGCCAAATATTCCTATCGATGTTAATAATATAAATGGCTGGTACACAGTATTAACCAGATTCCAGAATGAAATTACAATCTGTATAGCCTTAGATTAAACAGCTAATGGTCAAAGGGTTTGCCCTCTGAAATTAGTGTCAGGGTGATGATAGGAAAGTTGCTCTGGGCAAATTACAGTTTATGGTGAATGCATAATGTGGTTTTTGGTGGTGTGTGTGTGTGTGTGTGTATGTGTGTTTGAGAGAGTGAGAGAGAGAGAGAGAGAGAGAGAGAGAGAGAGAGAGAGAGAGAGAGAGAGCGCTTGTAAATAGAACACAACGGGCCGAAATGGTATGACACCACAGCAAGGGTTAGGAGGGGTCTTTAGCATTTTTTCCCTGCTGCAGTTCCAATTGTGGTTAGCAACCTTCAGTCTCGAAAGACTATGGTATAAGCTTACAGCACCCAGTATTCCCAGGCAGTCTCCCATCCAAGTACTAACCAGGCCTGACCCTGCTTAGCTTCCAAGATCATACAAGATCGGGCATGTGCAGGGTAACAGTTCCAATTGTACCCCCTTCCAAAACCAGTGGAAATTTTTATGAAGAAAAATAGCATGATGGGGACATAATTGGGACTGGGGACAGTGGCCAGTGGGGGATATGCTTGTGACTTATAAAATCATGCACATAAAAGGTTCCTTCTTTCTCTCACAATTGTAGCGTCATTCAGTGAAACTCACTGGCAGGAGATTTGGGATGGGCAAAAGGATGCTGTACTTCACATGCAATGGGATTGTAGAATTTTTTGTCACAAGATATGATAATCGCTAGTTGGGGTGATTTTGGATTGAGCAGTTCTTGGAGGGCAGGTCTAGCACTGGTGATGCAATGGTGGTGTGCTACCTCCAGGTTCAGCAGCAGTATGCTTTTGAATACTAGTTGTAGGGGCACGATGTTGGGAGAGAGGCATCCCTTTCTCTCCTGCTTGTGGACATCCCAGAGTTGGCTACAGGGCAACTGTGAGACACAGGATGTGGATGGGCCTTCAGAGATCCAGCAGAGATCTTATGTTCATCCCAAGGGGCCCTGTTCCTTTGCTTTGGGGCACATCCTGGGTCATAGGCTGAAGAAAAAATGCTTCCTATCAATGCCAGTTGATATTTGTGTGTTCAGAAGTAAAGCCCATTGAGTTTAGTGGGACTTACACCTAGGTAAGTGTGTATAGGGTTGAAGCTTTAGTTCTTGCACAGTTCTGCCACCACTTTTCTCCCGTTGTGCTGCTCTTTTTGCCTCTAGATAGAAAAACCTTGGGCCACTGGTGAACACATGAAAGTGCCATGTCCAGTACAAATATTCATGTCTAAGGGAGGATAAAGGGCTACCACTTCACTTCAGTACATGAAGCTAATTCATGTGTGCAGCCCTTCTTCGTGCCTGAAAAAAATGAGCCCCCTTCATGTACAAAGAATGGGGAATCTCTTCAGAATGGGCAAACTCTGCATTCTGAACCAATTGCTGGATTGAGGCCTCAGTCATATGGTGGAAATGCTGCAACTGACCTGCTCACCAAGAAGAACACAACCCACCAGGTATACACAGTGGGTTCACATGTTCACAAACACCTGCCAGGCTGCAATACAAGGTTGGCATGCTGCATTTAGCATGGTGCATCACACCTGTTGTATAAGAATGCAGGCAGGCAAAGCCAGCTCGCCCAATCCGTAGTCTGTTTACATTGAACTGGATGAGGAAACAAAGGGTTCGTGCCACTTCAAGACCCTGTGGGCTTCAAGTAGTGCATTTGATCAAGTGTAGTCCTTGAAACTGACAGATGAAATGCTTTCATGGGCAAAAGGCACGTCCAGTGCTTGCCCTGCTTGACATGACTGAAAAGAGACAAGAAGGGTAGGAGGATGTTCAAGTGACTAGCAGAAATGAGGAAGTCACAGCTTAGGCTGAACTAAAGCCATCGGGCAGACCCCTGAGAGCCCTCTAGACTGTGGTGTACTAAAGAGTGGGCAGGACACACACACACACACACACACACACACACACACACACACACACACACACATGTTTTTCTCTGACCTGGTCTCTTTGACTCCAATTTGTTTTCTCTTGAAATATCACATTTCAGCAGAACAGTGGCAATATGTATCGCCGTGGATTGTTTTTGATGCAGCATCTGCTCATCTTCCCCCACGTGGCAATTGTTGATTTGCATAAATGGAAGCACCTGCGAATATTCATATGGATAATAGTAGATGACCCAAGCTCTGTGGGGGAAAAAATCCTTCCAGAATGGCGATGTTTACCAGCACTGCAGAAGGACATTGTCTCATTTCTTCATTTCCTCCTAACATTAATTCTCAACACATCGTACCCAAGCTGATTTTTCCTCACCTTTGTTTCTCTCTTTGGAGCTTTCGCTGACACTGGAGATTGACTAACACATCTACAATCCAACTGGTTACAGACATGGACTTGTGGATGTGTTCTGGATTTCATATCAGTTTATATTTCAGAGGCAACTTTCAGTAAAAGTGATAGACATCTCAGGAACAGGATGCCGAAATAAAGATTGGCAGCTGGAGCCCTACAGGCAAAATATGGTCCGTGGAAAAGTATTGGTTTTACTCCCCTATGATTTTCTGCTAACCTAGCCCACCTCCTCATAGATACCTTTGTAAGGGATGGGAAATTGCTAGTAGTATATAAACAATGCTATTTACATCTATCCTGTCATTTTCCTTCCCCACACCTCTGGAAGAAAGTATATTGATCTAAGGATTTTTGCTTTAGCCCCATTTGAACAAATAGCAAGACAGAGAGAACAAGTTGGCTATTTCTGTATTTCTAGCACAGATCACCCAATCTGTTCAGTTTAGTTGTCCACTGCTAGTCTAAAATAGTGTTTATTGTTTTTGGAGTGCAAGTCTTTATTTGTTGGATCTGAAAATACTGTATAATGGTTGTGCTGGATGAACATTTTACTGTACATCTCAAAAATTAGCATTGTGTGACAGAAATATTTCATGAAAATCTTCTTAGGTTGCCATTCTATACACCAGTGTTTCTTAAACTGTGGGTTGGGACCCACTAGGTGGGTTGTGAGCTAATTTCACGTGGGTCCCCATTCATTTCAAAATTTTATTTTTAATATATTAGACTTGATGCCACCATGGTATATGACTGCATTTTGGGAAATGTTACAGACCTGTACTTTTAACAAGCTACTATGTATATTCTTTTAACAATGATAGTCAGTGGGACTTACTCCTGGGTAAGTGTGAGTAGGTTTATTAAAAATTTTTCCTGCCTGATGATATTTACATTCCAGTCATGACATCACTTCCAGTGGGTCCTGACAGATTCTCATTCTAAAAAGTGGGTCCTGGTGCTAATGTGTGAGAACCGCTGCTATACACACCTGGGTGTAAGTCCCATTGAACTCAATGGAACTTAACTTCTGTGCAGATATGCATAAGATTGTGCTATTAATTGTGACAATGAAAAAAGTTTAATAATTCTGTTTATTTTCATTCTTTCCTTGACTAATAGGTGTTGCTTCAGTACTATTCTCCCCCTTCCTAATTTCTGTGTCCATCTCATTCCTAGATTGGACATGTGGGTGATTCCAGCCAATTTGGGATCAACAGTGAATGGGATAATATCAAGATGCTAAACAATCATTCAGATTGCCCTGGGGAATGTGGGAATGTTTTTCCAAACTTTCTTTTGGTTCTCCTTTGTGACTGTCACATGTTTTCCATTCCTGATGGCATCGTCAACTATGACACTCTATGGAATCTCAGCACATGGTGACCACTATTAAAAAATGTGGCCATCAGGCAGAGATGCCTGCCAGTAAGTCAAGGTGACGTTGCTTGTGATGGCAAATTGACCTGGAGTGCCCCCCATACCCCATTTCCATCTGCCACCTCGGTTGATCTCCAGCCCACATACCACTATTGCTTCCAGCATTGCTTCCTCCTGCCTGACACTAAACTAATTTAAAACGAAACAAAAACAGGAAGAGGAAAGTGGAAGTATGGGGGGGGAGAGAGAGCAGGGTCCTAGAGCATCACCTGATAGACACTTCTAAACATTTGCTATTGGTTTTCAGTCCTCACCTACAGATGAGAAGATGGGGGACATTTTAGCTTAGCCCTAGTTTTACTCACACTCGTTTATAGTAATAAACAAAGAGTTTGCATAAACCATGAATTGAGAGCACAATGTGAATGTGAAAATGCAAAAATGCTTGCGGCTCTTTTTTAAAAACAATATTTCTGCTTAAGGAGGGGAAGACGTATTTTCAAAGGTTTTCACATAAGAGGTGTGTTGTGGATATAAAAGTGATGTGTTTGGAGATCAGGGAACAGTCCTGGGGTCTTCTCAACAGCTCCTGGAAGCTCTCTAATTTGCTCTTTAGTCACATAGCCGATTTGCAATTGCAGCTGCTGCTGTCATCCTTAATGTAATCACGGAAGCAAATTAGTATTACAGCAAGCAAGCAAGCTTGCTGCTTCTTCCTGGGAATCTGTTTTCCTAATAGCTTTATGCTGTTGTTTGAATAAGAGGGTTTTTATGTGGTTTCACCTTTCCATAGCTTGATGTTCTGCAGTAAGCAACAGCATATGCATTGCCACTAACCCTTACACAACATTGCTTAGGAACTTCAGGACAGATAGTTAAATGTTTACATATTTGCAGTGCTGCACACTGTAAGAAACATGTGTTGGACTCAATTATGTTACAGCATGATCAAACTACAAAGCCCGCAGGAGAGAAAAATCAGCAACAGATCCATGTACAACCAGTTGGACTGCCATTAATACCAGAATGCCAATTTTTATTTCTTTATTTTTCTTGGTTTTGAAAGCAGCCATTTGATTCATCCAAAGGGGCTTACCACCAACTTATGAGAAGTGAGAGGCAAAGCTGTGCATCTCATGCTGACTCATATGATTCTTTCAACCAAAAGAGTTTAAGCGCAAAGGAGCCTCTGTGATAAAGAAGAGGTGACCAGAGAGGGATTGGTTTATATAATTATTATAATTATAAATCATTATAATTTGCTTAAGAGGCATACTAGGTAGGTGATATAGGCGGTATAGTGTCAACAGATGCAGTCACATGCAAGTAGAGGTGTTAGAGAATATGTAGAGGAATATGTAGTGGCAGGGATGGGAACTTGAGTCAGGTTGATGGAAGGTGACAGAATAACCAGGGTAATATGCCATTGGGGCAAAAGCTTAAAAGCCATACTGCTAAAGCCTAAGGCATACAGAATAGTAAAAGCTTGGTAGTCTCCCAGAAAGGCTGTGTTAAAGAATTATTTAGAAGCTGTTTTGCTAGTTTCACAGATGCTGGGACCTTGGGGCTTCAAAGGCTGAGTTGATACACTTAGGGATTTAGAAAAGAGGGTAGGCTTCATCTTGGCAGAAGCACACGACTTGCCAAGGACATCACAATGCTGAGAAGACACATATATGGAGACATAGTAGTCATTAGAAGTAAGTTTTAACTGCTTGATTTTAGAAAAGCCTTCAAAACAGACAAAAGCTTTAACATTGCAGGAAGCCTTATCAGTTGACAATGGTTCTTGGCAGACTATCAAAGCATCTAGCTAGCTAACCACGGACACCTGCAAGAGATGAATTATAGAAGCCAGAAGACAACACACATTTTAATTAGATAAGCAAGAGCATCCTTGAGTATTGGGGAACTTCTGCTTTTAGAGTCTCTTTGTTCGAATTGCAACTGAAATGGAGGCAAACCATAGGGGACTGAAAGTTACTTGAAAAGTTTAAGAGAGCAAAGAAGCTGACTGAAGCCTTAGCTCAAAGAGATTACACTTCAGCAGGTGCTAGGCAACCACTGAAGAGGGAAAAGGTCACTTCTTAGCAAGGATATACCCCACCAGGGCTTTTTTTGTAATAGAAAAAAAAAATTTTTTTTCCTTTCACTGAGGGAGGGATTTGAACCTCTGACCTGGTGCTCCACATTTTTTTTTTTTTTTTGGCACCCCCGACTCTGACCTTGTGCTCCACTTTTTTTTTAAACTGCAAGCTAGGGATTCAAACCTCTGACCTTGTGCTCCACAGCCTAGCACTCTCTCCATCGGGCTACAGGAAAGTCTATAGTCAAAGTGCTCAGAACTAATATATAAGGTCTTGAGCCCAGCTGGTGGCCATCAGCACCTCAAGTATTAGTTCCAAACACTTTGAGTCTAAGAGTTGCTATGGCTCAATTGTTAAAGTGCTGGTCTGTGGAGCCAAAGGCTAGGTGTTCAAATCCCTATGAGGAAGAAATTTTTTTTTTAGGAGGGGAGGTGCTCCATGGCTGCAAAATATAAAGGTTGGTTGCCAGTTGCCAAAAGGGGGGCCAGCTGAGGCTGCAAAATTCCTCAAAGTTCAGTTTAAAAATAAATAAATAAATAAATAAAAGATTAACAAGTTGTGAGTTCCTGCACCTTTTTAAAAACAAAAACAAATAAAGCACTGTATACCACTATATCCCTTAATATCAATGTACTCAAGGTAACTGGTCACAATAGTTATATAGAATTAAGACATAGAATTTTAGTGAAACTGCTAAAGGAAGTTTAAAGGACTTTGCTTCGCATAGGTTTGCAAAGGCCCCCACAGTGTTTTACTGAAACCAGGAGAAGGACTGCAGAAGAGATAAGATAGGTGGCTCAAGCAAGGCCATCCTAAGAGTCTGAAGGGGATGCATGCCAAGAAATGGGTCTGAAGTTCTGCCAAAAGGGTCAGTTTTGGATAAAATAATATTATAGTATCCCCTGCTGGTTCTTGAAAACTTTGTAATTCAATACTATGTTCAAATTAATTAAATTCAATTAATATGTTTAATTGTTTAATTTTACCTTATTTGGAAACCTGTAATTTGAAGCTGACCTATCAGGTGTCTCTAAGGCTATCTACAGCCTATTAAGAGTTAGCCCCATCTCTGATGTCAAACTTCAGCCAATGGGAAGTTCAAATCTTCAAACAAAGAACCCAGAATGGTATAAAGGGTCCAGTTAACATTGATACTGGCTCTCAATGCTTTGGACATTAGTCCTATGAGATGCCTTTTGCTAGCAAAGAAATAAAGCTTGCAAACGATCACTCTTGAGTACTGAGTCTTGCTTTCTTGAACCCTGCAACATTGTGACTCAAGACCGAGTTGTGAAAACACGTGTTTTTTGCTGACTTGTAATGCACCCTTGGAATAAAAATCCACAAGACCTCTTTCTGCACTTCTAGCTTTGGAAAACACCAAAATCCTTAAAAAAATAAAACCATTTTCACTCACTTCTGGTATGGTTCAGCTATCTTTTAGGCAAGACCTTTCACCATTGTTGATCTTCCAATTTTGTACCGCTGCCAGGCCTCAATAAGCCACAGTTCTATTATGGTAGAGAGAGCTGAAGAACAGCTGCATGGACAATGGGATTTGTTCTGGATCTCCAGTTAGAAGGTCACTGTCTCTGTTGATTGACAGATCTACAGTTTTCTTTGCCTTCTATATCTAAAGTACTTGTTGATCCTTTTATTATTAGTTTTAACCTTTCTCTCCAGTTTTGACTCATTTTGTGAAATTGTCTTTCTGATTTTATCCCTACACATTGTGAAGTTCCTTTATGCTTGTATTTGTGTAGCGATTAGGCCTTACCTTCAATTTCCTGTAGGTCTTTTTAGTTCCGCTTTCAGAATTTGAATCCTTCATGTACTGTGGTCTTTTGTGAGTTTCTCTCATATTGCCATTGAATTACATTTAACTCTGGAACACAAATGGATTTTGTCTAATTTATTGGTAATTCCAAACCAATTCTGCTGAATTCACCTCAGGCTTCTTGTGTCTACGCATCCTTTGCAGACAGCTTGCCTGTCAACAGTAATTCCTATTTGTGCAAGACACATTTGTGATCAGATTGTTTCTTCAAGTTGCTTGTCATTTGGAAGAAGCTTGGGAATGTACCTGTACGTACATATCATTGCACCCAGATGCAATGATATGTACGTACAGGTTTTCAATTAAAAACATATGTGGCTCTTCTTGGTAATATTACAAACTTCCAGTCATCGCCATTTTCAATTCTCAATTATGAATTGAGAGCATGAGCTATTTTAGATATGAGGAATATTAAGACACAGATATTACCTCATATCTACATCCCAATCCTATGCCCCAGACTACCACAATGAGCCTATGGGGCCGGGACAGCCACTAGAGTCTCCTAGAGGTAAGGGAACATTTGTTCCCTTACCATGAGTAAGGCCCTAGCAGACCCAATGGGTCTCCTCAGAGCTGTGCGAGCCATTTGATCATATGAAGACATTGATGCCATCCTCATGATGAGGAATAGCCCCTGCCCTCTTTGAACAGTGTTTCATTTTATTGATTCATTTATTTGGGGTATTGGTGTATCCTGTGATTCAAGGTGAGGACTTGCTGAGTAGGAGATCAGCTTCTCCCGACATCCCAAACAGTATTATGTGGGTCACCTTGCCTTTGTGCTTCACACTACAGCTCTTTCCTTCACAGTTGCTTGCTCATACCTTGCTGCTTGTGCGACATCTACTTCTTGAATGAGAAACCATGCGACACTGTGAGCTGTCTCTTGTTCTAGAAATAGCTTCATCTTTCTTATCTCTGGACTCAGTGCAAAGGAAGTACACCCTCAAAAGAAAGACTACACTGAGATGCGAGGGGTTTGGGTTATGAGTACTTAAACAGGGTCTCCTTTTTCATGGAAAGGATATGAATGGGGAACAAAGAAAATGAAAAGAAATTATATAGGATTGTGGATGGGGTAGAGAAATCTAATGGGCTATTCATCATTCCTTCTTCTTCTTTTTTTTAAAAGGAATGATATATAACAGCATCTCAGTTTAATAACTACCAGCTTTGAAACAATGAGAACTAACAAGAAATTGTTACTCACAAATAAAACAGGGACCTATTACCACATAAATGATTTGAAATCCATTAATCATTATAATTTCATGCATAATAATAATCATTAATCATTATAATTTCATGCATGACAGATCAATCAGTGGCTATAAGATATAATAGATATTTGACTTCCATGCTTGGAATTTCTCTAAAGCAATGTTTCTGAATGCTGCTCCTCCAATGTACCGCTAGCCATTATGCTGTCCTTGGAGGTACCACCAGAAGTAACTGGTGATGATGTCATAACCAGTTATTTATGGATTTGGAGATCACAACAGGAGCTTTCAAGATCGGTAAGAGGCTCGGTGCAGGTGGGTGAGCCTTTTCTTGTGCTCAAAAACCGTGCACTAGAGCTTTCTACCACCAGCTTGAGCTTCCTATCACCTGTTGCAGTCTCACTGCCTGATGGTGGATCCTGAGTTTACCAGAGAACCCCTGTTCTAATTCATATGGGAGAACTCCTAAACATAAGAACATAAGAACAGCCCCACTGGATCAGGCCATAGGCCCATCTAGTCCAGCTTCCTGTATCTCACAGCAGCCCACCAAATGCCCCAGGGAGCACACCAGACAACAAGAGACCTCATCCTGGTGCCCTCCCTTGCATCTGGCATTCTGGTATAGCCCATTTCTCAAGTCAGGAGGTTGCGCATACACATCATGGCTAAAGATTATTGCAGTTATGAACATCAGTCATTTATGTCTTGTGTGTGTGCTTGTGTAAATTTATTTGTATAGGTGTGCCCCCGTATCCTCAGGAGATCCATTCCACAGACCACCAATGGATATGGAAACCATGAATACAGGGAACGTGTGTCTCCACAGCCTCACCTCGTCAGCCTGGATCAGCCAGTTAGTCTGGATCATTGAAAAAAAAAACTAAATCAAGATTAAAAGGAAGCAGAAGTTAACCACTTCCTGTTAACCTGGATCTAGTTTTCTTTCTTTCTTTTTTTCTTCCAAGCATCCAGGCTACCAGGAAGCAGCCTGAGTGTCAGTATAAGCTTCTTTGCTTATAGTGACCCTGTTAAGCAAGACCATTTTCTCTGGGATAAGCCTCTAAGGGCCCAGTCCAGAGGCCTGCATGCTGGTTCACCACTGTCGCAAATATTTGCGAGCCCTTACCCTGCGCGAGCCCTCGCTGGGCCAGCTCCAGCATGGGCCCTGAAACATGCCCAGTGGTTGCCCGGACTGGCTGGTGGCGGAGAGGTGAGTGGGAGTTTGGAGGGAGGTGGGTAGGGGGTAGCTGGAATGTAGGTGGGTGGGGCATGGGGTTGCAGGGGAAGGTGGGTGGAAGGTAGAGAGGAGGTATGGTGGGGGAGGGGCAGGACTGGTGGAGCTCTGCTCCACCAGATCCTGAGCCCCGTGTGAGACCACGTGGTCCTACATGGGACTGTCCTATTCTGCAGCAGCTCCAGAGCTGCAGTAGAATCGAGTAGCCCCATTGCGGGGCTGCTTCCCTTTTGTGGGGAAAGGCCGCCGCTGCCTGATTGTGCTCCAGATGCCATGGACATTTTGGTGCCATGGCAGCCCCGCACACCAGGCAGCTCAGGATTGGGCTGCCCATCACATTAATGGGGCCTTGGATCCATGGATAACTGAATCTGTTATCCGTGGATATGGATCCGTGGATATGGGGCCCCACCTGTACACTATCTTATTATAATTGATTGGAAGACCCAGTTTATTTCATCCCAAACTGTTAATGTGAATTACAATAGTTTTAAAACAAATTAACAACTGGAATTTAAAAAAAAGTACCCCAAATAAATATAAAAGGTAAAAGGAGTGCTAGCTTGTGCATGTTTACTCAAAAATAAGACCCACTGTATTTAGTAGGTCGTACTGCCAGATAAATTTACATAGGATTGTAACCTTAAACTTGAAGAGACCCACGAGGAGATCTGTTTGGGTCGGATAAGGCCTCCACAACAGTGCCCCCCTCCCCCGATGCAGCACATACTCTATTGACGTAGCTGCATTGGCAGGGTTTTTTAAAGTTAGGATTGGGCTGTAATACTGCATCCATACAAATGACTCGTAACACTTTTCAGTGGAAAGTACATAGTAAGGTACAAGATACAACTATAAATATTCTCTCATCAGAGTTCCACATGTATGCTCATACTCAGACTAGAGAAAGATGCATTTTATACATGTGCAAAGCAGAAACCAGATTTGGGCTCTGGAGTCTGGTGCACCTCCATGCACTGGCTTGCCAACTCTCCCGCAGGTGCAGAAGTGCCTTACACTTTTGCAACACCTTTTGCAACACCTAGCGACCTGTGCAAGGGACTTGCACTGGCCTAACTTACTGTTAGGATTGCACCCTAAGTAGTATGGGCGAAATCATTCAGCTGTTGACTTAGGTCATTACCCCTACAGCAGAGTTTTCCAAACTGTGGGTTGGGATGTACCAGTGGGTCTCAAGCCTATTTTTGGTGTGTCACAAAAAGTTTTTGAAACATTGAAAAAAAAAAAAAGAATCCTTGATCGATTTCCAGAGCAAAATCTTTGACTGGAATGCTAACCCGTGGTATGATGTAATCTTCATAGCTCCAGACCAAATGTCACATTTTCCAGTTTTCTCTAGTAATTGGCATGCCATAGATCACGCATGAATCCAGTTCAAGCCTTTTGTCTGACCTGGAAGCCTCCTAAATGCACATCTTACTCTCCAGTTCAACCTTCTGGATACCCTGGAATGACTGTAAAGGTTTGGGGGAATGAGTCCTTGAACTCCATTGCTACAAGGTTTGGGAAGCACTGCCCTCCAGTAGTACAGCAAACATAGTTCAAACAAGTGCTGGCTGTGGAGGGAGCTTGTTTTCAGGAAACATTCATTGAAAAAGCAGCATGTGTGAGGAGACAAGGGGAGGCTGCAGCAGGCGATTGTCTCAGTCTTCCTCTTTTATTATGAATGATACCATTTAGATTGGTTTGATCTCTGAAGAGCCATTCAGAAATCACAGTTGCATTATTTAATGTCAGGATCCACTAGACAAAGCCATCTTTGCTCTCCCTTCACTAGTGATGCTTCTACATCCTGCTCTTCTCCTGTTACCCTCTGTCTGATTCATTTCTAGGAGTATTTGTAAGATACGATTGCTTCTTCCACAGTTTAGTAACACTAAAACTTCTGCAAGGTCAGAACAGCTGCATATTATTTGCCTGCTTTTCCTTCAGTTGTCTGAATTCATTCAAGTTGTATTCTGGCAACTTTGTAATCTTCAGACCATGCCAAAAAAAGACTGGTTATGAAGAATAGTCCATCTTTTTCCTATGAAAAACACAAGATCTTATCAATTAAGTCTTAAATATAGCAACACATTTTTGTCTTAGCAATTCTCAGTTGATCCATCTCTATTTACTATTTATCATGTATTTCTTTTTATGACATTAACTCATAATAATCATGATTTATTGTGATTTCTCTAAGAAACAATAGGTGATCTTAGTACAGTTGTGCATTGCTTAGTGAGAGGGATGCAGACCAGTACCTCCATCGTCAAGTGAGGCTTGACGCTAACTGAAGCCTCCGAAGACAAGGGGAAGCTGTGCTCCCCTCTCCTCCAGAGGTTTTTCTGAGCCTTGCAAGAGACAGCATGTGACATTGCGCTGCCACTGTGAGGCTCAGAATGCCTGAATTACCTCTCTCTCGTGATCTGGGCATTCTGAGCCTTGCAGAGGCAACGTGCAGTCGCGCTCTGTGTCCTCGAGGCTCAGAAAAGCTGCTGGAGGTGAGGGGAACAGAACGCCCCTTGGCTTCAGAGGTTTAGGCGGTGTGTGTGCAGGGACCAGTGGCAGCATTGCATATGTGACCCGTCGCTGGTCAGAGCATCGCAAAGCGGCGCTCACCTGTAATTATTGAAAAAGTTATTTCCGTTTGATTTTAGTATCATTGTAATCAGCATACAAAAAATGATGCTTCCCCCGTCCTGGGTACAATTTGTTTTTTACTTTATTAAAGTTTGATTAAAAGCATCCATGTCAGAGAAGTATTTGTTTCATTACATTAAGTTGCCTTACATTAGCTTAACACTAAATATGGAATCCTGCCGTTGTGAATGGTGGCCTGATCCTATCTAACTGCCTAAATGGTGGCAGCTCAGCCTCTGCTGTGTCCCGTGAGGGAATTTTGGCTTCTGGAGCACTGGAACTGGAGCAGTACACATCTTGGCTACTGGAGCAGTACACATCTTCTGCTGGCTTGGCAGCCCAATCCTACTGGGCTATGAACTGATGATTGGGTATCAATTCTGCCCCACAGTCATGTATAGGAAGTACATTTGTCTTCTCTAATAATGCTAACTCTTAAAAGAGGTACAACGAGCAAGGATCTAGAGCACAGGAATATTCTTCTGCTTCTCCAGTTACCCAGTGTACTACGGCGTTTGGGCCTATATGTCTTCCTATGTCTGTGGGAGTCACAGGAAAAGGCATTTCTTTTTCACTCTGCCAGTCCCTGCTTCACTTCCTCCTTCCCTTGCTCATTGCTGGCTCTGTGAACTTTTCAGTCTTCTGCAGGGCTTTTTTGGTAATGGAACGCACCCCTCCTCTCCACCCCCACCTTTTTTCCCTGCCTGCACTGCCCCGTCCACACTGCTGGCTAGGGAGGGATTAGAACCTCCAACCTTGTGCTCCACAGCCCAGCACTCTCTCCATTGGGCTATAGGAAAGCCTAGAGTTAAAATGTTCAGAACTAATATATAAGGTCTTGAGCCCAGCTGGTGGCTATCAGTGCCCCAAGTATTAGTTCCAAACACTTTGAGCCTAAGACCTCCTGTAGCTCAGCTGCTAAAGTGCTGATCTATGGAGCCAGAGGTTGGGGGTTCAAATCCCCAAAAAGAATAATTTTTTCTTCTTCTTTTTTTTAGGTGGGAGGTAAATAAATAAATAAAATTACACTTGTTAATCTTTAACTTGTTCTTGTAAGTGAGTTCCTGCACCCTTTTTTTTTTTTTTTTTACAAAAAAAGCACTGCCCCTGCCTCTCAGCACTGACAGCTCTCGCCTGAGCCCAGCCCGCCTTTCCTCTCCCCGAGCTCTGCTTCCCGCGCAGCTTCCAAACCAGTGGAGGCGCTGAGGAGGAAGATGACGATGATAACGGACAGCCAGCCAGGGAGACAGGCTGCAGCACCCAAGTACTGGCTTGGCAGAGGAAGGGGGGAAGGAAGCTGGCTGGTGCAGCACCTGCATCTGAGACAGCCTAGGAATGTCTACTCAAGTAAGTCTCATTGTGCTCAATGGGGCTTGCTCCTGGGAAAGGGTGCATAAACTTGCAGCCTGAGATCCCAAGCCTATGCATGTCTGCTCAGAAGTAAGTTCATTTTTAGGGGGGAAGCACATAAAAAATATTTTATTTCTCCTATAAAAAATGGTTTATAAATAAATAAATAAATAAATAAATAAATAAATAAATAAAAGATTAACAAGTTGTGAGTTCCTGCACCTTTTTTTTTTTTTTTTTCCCAAAAAAAGCACTGGTCTGAGTGCTAATCCATGTCCCAATCTATGCTGAATAATGCTACTGTTTCTATAAGGCCATTAGTGCATGCCTAGCACACTGGCAAGTTTGCTCCGCACCACCCCCTCATGGCAGCAGATGGAGGCTTTTGCCTCTGATTGGTTGGGCCAGCCCAGGAAGGTGGGACAAGTACACTAAACTCAGTGCCCAACCAGTGACCAGTCCTCTTTCAATGCAGTCTGAGATTAGCTGGTTGCTCTTATGGGAACAGGGTAGGAATTTTTTGCTATCAACCTGATTGGCCTTTGGTTGGTAGTTTTTTCACCTATCCCAGACTGATGAAAGGAGGGTGTGGTCTCTTTCGGTGAGGGCTGGACTTTATGGTCACTTTAGCAAGTATCATACACATTTGGAGTAGGTAGTTGTCTTATTTTGGTGTCCAGTCTGAGGCAGCAGGGGCAAGGGGTGACCTAGGACTGCTCCAATGATGCTTGACTGGCTTGATAAGGCTGACTGGAAACCCCCCAGACTGGACCAGGCACAGGCTTTGGAAGGCTTGTCCTGTGGGCCTGACCCATCCAGCTGCCTCAACCCTTTGGGTTGGCTGTGACAGGCTTGCTCACACTATGGGTTGAGCATTGCCTCCAATCAGATTCTATGCCCAGTGAGTTCCTAGGGGAGGCAGATGAGATGGCTAGGACTGTTCCCCCGAATTAACCCCTGGGTGCTTTCGTTGGATTCTTTGCAGTTAGCCTTGCTGCAGTTGTATTTAAGTTTAAATAAAGTGGCCTTTGTCTGGTGTCCTTTTTTGAGAGGGGGGAAGCAAGGGTAATCTCAAAGCACTTGCTTCTCTCTTCCCTACTTTACCACAACTTGCCTTTGCTGCTCTTGGTTGCCCCTAGTGGACTCCTTGCCTCTTGTCTTCTTCCTTTGGGTAAACCTGCAGAGATGCATTCTATCCTGTGCCACCCTTGCCAAAGGAGGGCTATTAGAAGGAATATTATTCTTTCTTTACATAGCACCATCAATGCCCATGGCACTTCACACAGAGGAAAGACTGGTTCCTGCCCCAAAATGCTTACAATCTAGGAATGGGCATGCAGGAGACAACAGGCAGAGGGAGGGAAAGGAATTTTTTTTTTTTTTTTTGGGGGGGGGGGGAAGGTATCAAAACACATTCCTACCCATGAGCTGATTTGCTTGCTAATGTAGTACTGTAGCACTACAGTATTACATTACATTATCTAATGTGCTTATTTATTTATTTATTTATTTATACATACATACATACATACATACATACCCTGCCTTTCCTCTGCCGGAGCAGATGCCCAAGGCAGCTTACAATTTATAGGGAAAAAATACAATATATAATCACAATTTAAAAAAAAAACCTCAAAAATAATTAAATAAAATAAAACCAATTGGAGGAGGGCAAAACCAGCAACATTCAAAGAACTGCTATAGAGGCACAGGAGGCAGGCAACCCATCAACCAGATGAAATGCCATGAGGGAGGGGTTAGAGCTTAATTCCCCTGGTAGCCCTGTTTCATAATTGTGGCACCACTACCGAGAAGGCTCGCCCCCATGCCTCCATTCCCCTAACTTGGGAGAAAGGGGACGCTTGCAGGAAAGTTCCCTCACATGACCTAAGTGGGTGGACTGGAAAATACAGGAGAAGTCGGTCCCTCAGATAATATGTGCTAATGTAGTACAAGTGAATGAAGCTTGATCCCGAGTCTGGCTATCGTTCCACCTAGCCCAGTATTGTCTACTCTGATGGGCAGCACTTTTCCAAGATATTTCCCAGCCCTGATGCCTTCGATTGTTTTGACTGGAGGTGCCAGGGATTGAAATGGAGACCTTATGCATGCATAGCACGTGACATACCATTGACTTGTGGCCCCTTCCCTATAGATTGTAATTTCTATATTGATGTTTAGCTGTTTTACTGCAGGAATTAATTTGTGCTGGTGGTTACATTAAATAATAAGGGGAGAAACTACAGAAATTCTGACATCCTCTGTTTTTTACACCTATCCTTCTGACTACTTCCCACTTCTTCTTTGCCCTTAAATTAAATAAAGCAGGTTTTTTTATTATTGTAAGCATTTATGTTCAGCACTGAGTAGGCTGGCACAGATTACTCATCTCTTCAGGGCTTGTTATGTTATGGTACACTGTGCTTTTTATTTGGAAACAATATACTCCTAACCCAGGTGGAGTTTTTAGATTGAGCTCCAGAGAGTGAAATGATGGCACAGCAATATATCTAAGAAATATTATCTAGGATATGCTATGAAAGAGGACAATCAATAATTATGAGATTTTGTAAAGACTTTGGGCATGCTATTAAAGGAATGGAGACAGCATGTATTGTAATGATCACCATTCTTCCCATGCTTGAAGTGTTTGACAGCACAATATTGATTCCTATATCTCAAATTCTCAATAAATATTCTTAGCATTCTGAAATTCTCTTTTAAAAAGGCGGATTACTCTTTCGTTTCTCTGTCTCACTGCCATTTTCTATGTTTTACTTTCTTATTTCTGCTTGACATTCAGCATGCTTTGCTTTATTCTCTTGTCCATATTATAAGATGTGTATCCTAGACCCTTTTATATCTGATTCCATCTGATTTGCTGCCCAATCCCAGCTGTATCCTGCAGTGTGCTGCATCCTTCAGCAGGTGCGGTTCCAAAGGCTTCCTTGAGGTAAGGGAGATTTTGGATCTTGCTGCACACAGGTACTGTGAACATCCAATCCCTTCCTCCCCAATTCTGCCTCTGGCCTGCCCAGACACTCCCAAATTTCACCACCTCCCCCACCCTAGTCCTCCCACTGCCTACCTCTAACCAGCTTACTAGTGCTGGAGTTGGGTGTCTCCTCCATGTGCACTGGTGACCTTGTTGTGTGTGCCATTGCAGTGGTACTTCTGCTGGCAGAACACACATTCTGTCAATGGAATGTGTCATTTGGATTGGGCCCCTAATTTCCATCAGGAATGGTTGATACCTGCATGATTGCAAACTCCTGAGCATGCTGCTGCTGTTACTGCTGCTTCTCCTTCTATGGTTGCATGCCGTATCTGGCACAAACACAAAATTTGTGTACATACAAAAAAAGGCAATGGAACCAGCAAGCTCCCTTGCCATTGACTCTACAGGTAGCCTAGGGGAGTCTCCAGAGATGAAAAGGACACTGGGTTTGAAATCTCTTGCCATTTTCTCCTTATTCCTGAAAGAACTTCTTTGCACTTGCTTTGGAAGTGGGAACAAGGGTTGATTTCTCTGCTGCTCCATGCAGCCTTTACACAGGGAGGACTTGATAATGTAGACTTAATGTTGATCTGCCCAGGACTGGTTGCAGAGTGCACATATCATTATGTAAGCAAGACGGGTTGGGGGGGGGTGAGGAACCCACATGCATGCACAAAAATGGTTTGGGAAGGCCATGGTTATCTGAGGCACTCTGCAGAGTTCCAAGAATAACTGGTCCGAAGAATATCCATACTAAGAGATGAACCAGCAGAAAGAACCTAAAAAAGGGACAAGCTCTGCACATTGATCAGAAATAATGCAATATGGTTATGCTGATCATTGGAAAAGCAGATAAATCATATCTGAGTTGGTAGAAGCGCAATTACTCTGGAAAAGTTAAATGCAAATTCAGCCCAAATAAACACATCCTTTTCTTTTCCTCCTATCTGAAAATGAGGTCATTGGCTTATATAGTTTGATCATTTTAATAACAATACGCAACTGCCTTGGTAGACCATGCTTGCATACAATATCTCCTGAAATGATTTATATCCCTACTTCACATCTTTTCTTTCCCTATAATTAAACATTATGAAATAGATGCCAGTGACTTAATCAACCATTGCTACAAAAGTCTGCAATGAAAAGAGAAACCTGTATAATATGAACGGGGGGGGGGAGAGAATGAGTGACTGTTGAAACATTAGGAGAACACAGTGCAAGATATCTCAGTGCAAGCCTTGAGATAATGTATTTAATGATAAATGAAATGGAACAATGAAGATAATTTGCTATCCAAACCCCATTCCTGGGAATTGCTGTCTTGCTTTTTTGGCCCTCACTCTCTCCTTCCATGTCTTTGCTTCCCAACCTGAATCTTTCTCCTCCCCAACTGATGCTCCAGTTAGACAAAAATGAATTATGAATAAATTAATAACCTTACTGAATAATTTTTAAACCATAATGAAGCAAATTTTAGCATCATTTAAGACCCAATTACACTCCTACTTTTGAAGCACCCATGTCAAACTATGTGCGTGTGTAGTTTCAGTGGACCAATGCCTTTTTGTCTCAGCATTAATTTAAGCGTTCAGGCAAATTACAGTGTTTCACCTATTCTGTTTATGAGATGTTCATACATGATATTCTATCCTCTGTTTTTCCAGCCCACATATTTTGTATGTGGCAAAGTACAATGTTGATACTAAATAATCCTAATTCTTCACCGCAATTAAAATTCAACAGAAAACCATTAAACATCAATCAAGCAATATGGCAGAAAAAAAGAACAATGGGCCCATAAACCAATTAATATTGGCTTTCATATTGGTTTATTGGCTTTCTGGAAATCCTAGCTTTCCGGATCAAAGTGTCTTTGCTTCCTAGTGAAAGGTCGGGCAAGTCTCTCTTGGGAAGATGTTCCCAAGCCCAGATGTGACTGCTGAGAAGATTCTCTCCTGGATCCCATCTTAAAAGATGTTGGACACTGGTGGGACACAAGGAGAGTCACCCTTCATTATTTTAACAGGCAGGTTGGCTTTTATGGCTCAAATGTCCTTCAAGTATCCCCATTCCAAGCTGTTTCAGCTTGAAAGGTTTAAACCAGCAGTTTGAATTGTGCCTGGACACATACTGGTTACCAACATAGATAGTGCCACAGTGGGTCGCATGGCCCCAGTAGCCAGCATCCATCAGCACCGGACTGTGGCATTTTGGAGCAGCTGAAGCTTCAAGGGCAGTCAATGATATGGGTGTCAGTAAACTGAAAATCACACAAAAGAGAAACAGAATGGTCAGTTACCATCTAGGTATTAATGCAAAGTGGCCTTGAGGTTGGTCCAAAGCTAAACAAGCAAGCACAAATTCGGGTATTTCTTGGAGCAGTTTATTGCTCCCTATTTGATCCTTTTGGTGTGTGGTTCCGTTTGCATAAGAAGAATATACTGGGAATTTAAAAGTCTTATTACAAAGACTGAAGTCAGCAGCAAGAAAATGGCATCAGATATCTAAAACTGAACATCCTGAACCTGTGTCATGTGACACTACACTACACTGAACCCCAGGAGGCCGATTTACAGCTGATGGCTTATTAAAATAGAAATGTGTGGAGTTGATTCTCTGACGCCAGTGCCAACTGATTATAATCAATGTACTAACTTCAGTAATCATTCCTGAGTCACATGAGAGAATAAAATCAGGTCATCTATTTTGCTCTGATGACAAGAGAGATGAGAGGAACATCTTGTGAACAATCAATAATATTTTTATCTGCTTATGGAGTCATAGCTCAGTGTGCTATTTTTCTCAGTGCTGGTCATAAACCCAAATACCTTGGTTAAAAGTCCACGTGGTATAAGTCTGCAAGCAATGGTTCTCATCTCCATTTGCCACGATCTATGTTCTGGCTTTAGGCAGTATTACTTTCTGTATGAAATCATCTCAGAAATATACAGTTCCTGTAGTACAGCTGGAGTGATGCCAGGAAAAAGAATTACTTCCATTCTGATAGGGCTTTTTTCATAGAGCTATATTATCCTGAATTTCATCATAGTTGAATCAACCTGCCACTGACCCTTCTGGCTCCCTAACTAGATCCAACAGTGGATTGTACAGCAATTCTCAAACCCAGATGAGCAAGGCTGTCAGCATAATTTTTTTCAGTCCTCTTGAGGGGAAGATAACAGTGATCAGGCACTTCTATGCATAAGCCTTCATAAGTAAGGGAGAAATCCTAAACTAATTTGATTGGCTGGAGTGCCTTAGGATTTGGTATGAGCACAGACATGTGTTGTCACCAGGGACTATATACTGGCATCACATCAGAAACATATGGGCAAAACTGTCACACTGTTCTATCCCCACTGCCAGGATTGGATCTAGTAGAGTTTTCTTATGCTCTTACATTCCCACATTTGAAAACAGATGTGTGAGGTTAGACTGGTTTTGGAACTTAAGAACATAAGAAGAGCCCTGCTGGATCAGGCCAAGGGCCCATCTAGTTCAGCTTCCTGTATTTCACAGTGGCCCACCAAGTGCTTCAGGGAGCACACAACAAAACACAACCTGCGTCCTGGTGCCCTCCCCTTGCTTCTGGCAAACAGAGGCAGCCTTCCTCTAAAACCAAGAACTTGCACATACCTACTATGACTTGTAAACCGTAATGAACTTTTCCTCCAGAAATTTGTCCAATTCCCTCTTAAAGGCATCCAGGCAAGATGCCATCACTACTTCCTGTGGCAAGGAGTTCCACATACTAATCACACACTGGGTAAAGAAATATTTTCTTTTGTCAACTCTCCAAACTCTTAATTTTAATGGATGTCCCCTAGTTTTGGTGTTATGTGAGAGGGAAAAGAGCTTCTCTCTATCCACTCCATTCATCCCCTGCAACTTAATCCCCCCAACTTAATGCATAGAATCATGCCATGAAAATTATTGCATTATCACAAGGTTTCCTGAGGAAAAAAAAATGATAATTTGAGCAATTTCTCTTAATAATATGGACATTTCACTGAGCAACTCATCAAAGCAAGCAAAGCAACAAACTGTTATATCACTTTTAGAGAGGTATTCAGTCGCAGGGATTTCAAAATTGAGGGGGGGGGGAGGAAGCAAGTGTGTGATAACCCTGTCTAGGACATGTGATTTTGTACATTATTAGAAGTCCTGAAAGTCATTTCATACTTGTAAAAGGCACTTCTTGAAGAATAATTTTTATACTTGGATGTATTTATGCTCTTAATAAGAGAACCCTGAAAAAAATGATTGCGTAGATATTATTTTGGGTGATCTGATCTTGCGCATCCATGAGGTCAACAACAGGTAGTTGATTGGTGGGCAGCACCCATGTCTGTCTTCTTCCACTCCTCCTTCTCATTCCTTCCCCAAGAATGAGAAAGGAAGGGAAAAATAGAGAGGAAGAGGACGTGCATGGGTGTGATGTCTTTATGCATGCTGTCTCATACTGGGGGAGGGGAGCATGGAATCAAAGGGGTTATTATGAGACGTGTTCTATGCACTCACTCTGCTTCTCAAGAAAACAGGCTCAGGCACATGGGTGATGCTCTCAGGAAAGGGGTTTATTTACAAGGAGATATTTACAAGGATATTTACATGGGGTTTATTTACTGGAGATAGTCCAGTCCTGCCCAGTCTAATTCCAATACAATTCCATTCCTCAGGACAACCTGTTCCTAGTTGTCTGCTCTTCCCTTGCTCCGAGCTGGCCACCTCCCTTGCCTCACCCAATAGGGGTCCTCTCATGCACCCGATCAGTGGGTGTGGCCTCCCTTCTTCCTGATGGGAGGGTTCCATTCCCCAAGGGAACCCAAGTTTGCCCTGCCCCAGGCTCTTCCAGCTCTTCCTCCCTGGAGCCTCTTCACCTCTTCCTTTACTGCCTCTCCATTCCTCCATCCTTCACTGTTCTATCTTTAAAAAGGGAAAGAGGGGGGACCCAGGAAACTATAGCCCGGTCAGCCTAACATCTATACCAGGTAAGATAGTGGAATGCCTCATCAAAGATAGAATCTCAAAACACATAGACCAACAGGCCTTGCTGAGGGAGAATCAGCATGGCTTCTGTAAGGGTACGTCTTGCCTCACAAACCTTTTAGAATTCTTTGAAAAGGTCAACAGGCATGTGGATGCGGGAGAACCTGTGGACATTATATATCTGGACTTTCAGGAGGCGTTCGACACGGTCCCTCACCAAAGGCTACTGAAAAAACTCCACAGTCAGGGAATTAGAGGATAGGTCCTCTCATGGATTGAGAACTGGTTGAAGGCCAGGAAACAGAGAGTGGGTGTCAATGGGCAATTTTCACAATGGAGAGAGGTGAAAAGCGGTGTGCCCCAAGGATCTGTCCTGGGACCGGTGCTTTTCAACCTCTTCATAAATGACCTGGAGACAGGGGTGAGCAGTGAGGTTGCAAAGTTTGCAGACGACACCAAACTTTTCTGAGTGGTGAAGACCAGAATGATTGTGGGAAGCTCCAGAAGGATGTCTCCAGACTAGCAGAATGGGCAGCAAAATAGCAGATGCGCTTCAATGTCAGTAAGTGTAAAGTCATGCACATTGGGGCAAAAAATCAAAACTTTAGATATAGGCTGATAGGTTCTGAGCTGTCTGTGACAGATCAGGAGAGAGATCTTGGGGTCGTGGTGGACAGGTCAATGAAAGTGTCGACCCAATGGCAGTGAAGAAGGCCAATTCTATGCTTGGGATCATTAGAAAAGGTATTGAGAACAAAACGGCTAATATTATAATGCCGTTGTACAAATCGATGGTAAGGTCACACCTGGAGTATTGTGTCCAGTTCTGGTCGCCACATCTCAAAAAGGACATAGTGGAAATGGAAAAGGTGCAAAAGAGAGCGACTAAGATGATTACTGGGCTGGGGCACCTTCCTTATGAGAAAAGGCTACGGCGTTTGGGCCTCTTCAGCCTAGAAAAGAGGTGCCTGAGGGGGGACATGATTGAGACATACAAAATTATGCACGGGAAGGACAGAGTGGATAGAGAGATGCTCTTTACACTCTCACATAACACCAGAACCAGGGGACATCCACTAAAACTGAGTGTTGGGAGAGTTAGAACAGACAAAAGAAAATATATCTTTACTCAGCGTGTGGTTGGTCTGTGGAACTTCTTGCCACAGGATGTGGTGATGGCATCTGGTGTGGATGCCTTTAAAAGGGAATTGGACAAGTTTCTGGAGGAAAAATCCATTACGGGTTACAAGCCATGATGTGTATGTGCAACCTCCTGATTTTAGAAATGGGCTATGTCAGAATGCCAGATGCAAGGGAGGGCACCAGGATGCAGGTCTCTTGTTATCTGGTGTGCTCCCTGGGGCATTTGGTGAGCTGCTGTGAGATACAGGAAGCTGGACTAGATGGGCCTATGGCCTAATCCAGTGGGGCTGTTCTTATGTTCTTATGTAACCTAGGCTCGTTTCCCTGAGAAGTTCTGAAATAGTTACAAAATGAAAGGTTGGACTTTTTCAGTAACACGGATTTTGTATTTTTTTTTTCCTACAGTTGAACATTTTTTTTTTTCTAAACTCCATCGTAACTATCTGCCATCCACAACAATTGGTATGAAGAGTGGGATGCACTTTCTCAGAGAAAGCTAGAAATGTTTATCAGAAGACTGAAAAGAGGTTGAAGCAGCTGGAGGTGGACTGAAGTCCTGGTGAACAGAAAGACCACTCTCACATAGCACAATTGAAAGCTATTTTTGAGGATTGTGTAGAGACTCAGAAACAGTAAGAGCAAATAGCTGATGAAAGTTGGTATGATGTAAGAGCAGAGTTAAGGAAGATGAACAACTGCCAGAGATTTTGTTAAGCACCATGATGATCAGTGTGATGAAGAATATGAGGAAGAATATGTGGTCCTCAAAGGAAGGAGGCACAAGGAGTACATGGTATGCAGAATCCTTCAAGGGAAACTCTGATATTACCTTGTCATCAGCAGGGATACATCAATGGTGTCACTGTTTTCAGTTTCCACCGAGCAACCAAAAAATATTGAAGTAGAATGAGAGCATACTTAGGGCGCATACCACATATTGGTTTGAGCTGGTGAGTGTTGCAGACATGCTGAACAAGGTAAGTTTGTGTCAGGCAGTGCAAAGGGTAGGAGAAGATGGCAGGAGGGTGTTCTGGAATGGGGAGGGGCATTTTTGGGTGGGTGGAACAGGAGGATCAGGCCTGGGAGGGGATGGTTCCTAACACCCACTCCTGGACTGGGGAGCCTTACACAAGCTGCTCAGATTCATGCCATCTAAATAGCTGGCACAGATCTGAGTAGCTCCCTAGGGCAGACTGAGGCATGACATAGGGTTAGGGGAAAAATATCCCCTTACTCTGAAGTGACCTCCAGCACGCACGTGCTGGATACAATGCAGACCACTGCATGTTAGCTATACTAGCGCAGGTTAGGATTGGACTGCCCATTTGTACACCCCACCTCTTTTGTAAGGGGCCCCAGAAAGGGTGCCTTGCCTGAGAGCACCAAAATCCCAAAGCTGGCATTGTCCATATTCACAAAAAGGTGGTATTTAACTTCTGGATAATTATGATTAGCTCCCTTTCAAAATGTCAATGGCCCTTATTTTTCCTCTCTGTACTGTAGGGGTACATGGAAGAGCTCCTTGGAGCAAGGGGACATTTGGAAGGCACAGGAGCAGCAGCAATGGGTCAACTCAGACCTGCACCAGTGATATCGCTGGTACAAGTCTACATTGATCCATGCAGACTGATCAGGTCCAGGATGGCGATTTGTCTATGGCATGTACCAGCCCTGCTGATCTCACCTCCCACCTGGGCACGATCCGGCCTCTTCCACCCCTGTCATTGTCCCATTGCGTCCTCTCCATTCCATTCAACTTCCTCCCTGCCCCATTCAACCACTCTTTGCCCTCCCCCACCCCTGTGCTGGGCTTATCTGCTCCAGCAGGCATCCCACTGACCACTGGCACCAGTGGGAAGGCTCTGGTCTTGCAAGGCCTGGGCCTTGCGCAGTTGCAACATACTTTACAGCATTTTTGCAACAGTGTGTGCTGATGGAACACACATTTTGCTGGCACGGGCCCTCAACTGGATTGGGTTGTTAGAAAATGAATAGCTGCAATTTCCACTGACTTCCTCATACCAGAGATGAAGAATGAATTTTCTACCACTGTAATAATGGAGAAAATGACCTTATCAGATGGAAATGCCTGGAGGATATTTGGTCACATATGAAAGTGTTGTGCATCCCAGCAGACTAATGTATACTTGCCCTCTCTGGACTTACAACCTCTCTGCTGTTGCTTAACCATCTATTTAATTGCCATTTTAGCAATTTATGCACTGTAAAGCTCATAGGAGTTCAGTCTTCCTTTGTTTGGATTGAATCATTTGGTTTCCGTCCTGCTTTTTTTTTTTTTTTTTAAAAAGGAATTTAACTTTGTGTCCCAAGGAACAGATTTTTTTTCTTTTATATGAATTTTTATATTTTTAGTATTGTATATGAATATAGCAATACAAAGAACGTTAAAGGCCAACCTACACATTATAAGAAATGCATAACCTGGCCCAGTGTATGTGATGAAAATAGCCAACTGAGGTTTATTTTCCAGTAAAAATACTAAGGGAACAGGGACACTTGAGGTTGGAAGTGTGGAAGGGCAAAGTGCCAAATCCCCTTGACTCAATCACCTCCTGTGTCAGAGTTTTTCCCTGTCCCCCCTCCCAGTGTGCTGCTTTAAAATATCAGTCCCAAGAGTTTGTCATCATTTCTCTCTTTTAACCATTCATAGTAACAAGAGGCTTGGTGATCACAGTATTATAAATATTAGACACCAGGCCCTTAGATTTTGAGGTGACAGAAAGTGGGGCATTTTCTCCAGATTTTATCAGGAGACACGTACCTTACTCTTCAACTGCATGTTTTGATGCAAAACATATTTTGCAAGGTATATATGCTGATTGCTTTTTTCTCTTAATAGATTTTTAGTAATTGTTTTTTTCTTTTTCTTTTTCATATAGTTCTCTCAAGCAATCTAATCCTGGATCCACAGTTGGCCTTGGATGGCCAGGTGGCATCTGTGGCCAAGAGGGTCTTTCATCCAGCTTCAGTTAGCTGAGACCATATCTCAGTCAGATGCAATGGCATTTGGGGGGGCAGGGTGGGACAGGGGAACAGGACAGACAAAACACTAAGTTTCTTCAGGCTCCTGGCCACTGGTGAAAAGTGGCCTCTCCTTCTCAACACCTTCAAAGTCAGTCAGAATTGCAAAAGCAAAAACTTTTGCAGTTATGACTGGCTCTGAAGGCGAGGAGAAGGGACTGCTTTACACCAACGGCCAGGCTCCTGAAGATATTTAGCCTTTTTCCCTCTTCCAAGAATGCCAGTGGTCAGATGGATCTGGTCATGGTGGTCCTTGCCCTAGCCTAGTGATATTTTGTCTAGACTTTGGTAATACATTCTATTATGTGGGGTTACCCTAGAAGACCATTTGGAAGCTGCTGTGAGTGCAGAATGCAGCGGTCTGGTTCATCACCAGGGCTTGGCTGGCTGACTCTGCCCTGCCATTTCTCCGGCATCTACACTGGCTATGCATTCCATTCTAAATCCAATTCAGTGTGATGACCTTTAAAGCCTTGCATGGCATAGGACCAGGATACCTCAATATAATATATATTCCACCAAATAATCCTGTGCATCCTCTATGATCGTCAGATAGGCTCCTGTTTAGGATACTGCTGACATCTGAAGCCAAGGGGATGGCAACAAGGTGCAGGGTCTCTTCTGTTGTGGCACCAAATCTTTTGAACTTGCTTCCAGCAGCACTGAGGACAGTCAACTCTCTCTATTTGGTTTCCGGCAGGGGTCTAAAAATATTTTTATTTTTCGTGGCTTTCAAGGAGTGAGGAACCTCTTAAGAATCCCTTTTTAATTTAACACCTGTAGGTCTTGGTTGATGTCTTATACTATTTTAATTATATTTATTGCTTTTTTTTTTTACACCTTTTGATGGGCTCCAGTAATGTTTTGTGTCAATTGGTTGTATTTAATGTTGTTTTTATTGGTTTCATTTGGGTTTTTATTAATTATGTAATATTGTAGTTTTATTGTTGTACTTGACTTTAAGCATTTAAAAACTGGCATATAGATACATTTTAAATAAATAATTTTCCCATTAGCTTGCTGTAAATTTTGATGCAAATTTGGTGCAAATTCTCCTAAGGACAGACTTCACTGCAAGCCAGTGTGTGATTTAAGAGATGCCCTCTGTATTATTCTCCAAGAAACAGTGCTCCAGTCCTTCCTTTGACTTATTTAATGGACTTTGCCTTTGCAATAAAAGAAGATTAATCTGCCATGCTGAGAGATGTTGACTGGCTTTTAATATAGTGGAAATTGCAGGTGAATGATCTGATGCTGTGATTTGTCCCTCTCAGGGTCTGCCACTCCTGTGAGCAAAGCAGAGATGTAAAAATATAGTCTAAATGTGAGTAGGCCCTCCATCTTGGAGAATAATATGAGTAAACTCTTGCTGCTCTATAAATCAACTGCCAAACATCTCCCAAATCATGCTCTAACAGCACATAATGCTGTACTGTACTTGAAAATATTCATAGCTCTCTCTGCTCTGTCTAACTGAATCAGTGACCATATTTCTATCCCCACACAGAGTCAGCCCAAGACCTTCTGATGTCTGAGAAGTCATGACAGATGCTGACCCAATGATGTGTCACCCTCTGTTGCTCCAACTCTCCAATGTTCTAATTTACCACTCTCATCTCCTACTGTAGTTTGGCCTCTCACAGCAGCCGCCAAAGCAATGCTCCAAGGTCTCATGAGATGAGATATCCTGAGATTTTAGGAAGCCTCATGAGAGGTCAGATGGGGTTAGATGGCATCTGCCAAGGAAAGGAGGGAGATAGAAGGCTGGGAGGCATAAATGGTCCAGGAGAGAGTGAGGGGGATGTGGGGGGATGGAGGAAGAGCTGGTGCTGGCTGCAGGAAAAAGAGGTGGAACATAAGAACAGCCCCACTGGATCAGGCCATAGGCCCATCTAGTCCAGCTTCCTGTATCTCACAGTGGCCCACCAAATGCCCCAGGAAGCACACCAGATAACAAGAGACCTCATTCTGGCGCCCTCCCTTGCATCTGGCATTCTGACATAGCCCATTTCTAAAATCAGGAGGTTGTACATACACATCATGGCTTGTAAACTATGTCAATGTTTTCCCTTGTTACCAGACATTCCAGTTCTCCCATCTTTGCCCGGAGACTTCAGGCATTTGCATAAAAGCACTTGTACATGCAATGCCCCAGGATGGGCTGCTTATTAGCTGCTTTGTCCCCGCATCCTCTCACTGTGCCAAACCATCTATCACATCCCATCATGCTACCATTCCCAATTTCTTCTCCTACTCTGCCTTTGTCTTGTTGATCTCTAACCTCCCCATCCTTGTCCCATAGGGATAAGGAGTCCTGAACCGGATGCCCCTCGGCTCCTGTCAGCCTTCCCCCAGGGATCAGTTTAAAAGCTTTAAAAGTTTAAAGTTTAAAAGGTTGAACAACTGTGAAAGATAAACCCAGAAATAGCAGTTAAAAAGCAGCACCCTCCAGATGCTTAATAAGAGATTTCCTCTCTAGTGTCCTATCTAGGCTCATTTCTGCAATTTCTGAAAAAGTAACAGAATGAAACACTGGACTTTTTCAACAACATGGATTTTAATCCTTTGACACAATCATGGTTTTCTCACCCAGATAATTTAAATTGTTGGCTGTATTTGCCTCCTTCAGCAAGGACTATCTTGACACCAAAAAGAACTGAAAAAAGGCTTTTAGTGACCAAGCAACAGAAAGCACTTATATGCCCCAGTTCCTAAGCTAACTATGGGCCCAATCTTATTCCCAACCAGCCCATAGAATTCAGTGCCACTGATGGAGCATGTCCTGATCAGTTCCTTTCATATGATTCCCACTGCTACCCTCCTCCTTGAGGAGAATAAAGCCCCCCCCCCCCCAAAAAAAGGAAGGTGCAGACTGGCTTCACTTGCAGTATCGCAATGCAATGCCCCTCCCCTGCCTGCCTAGCTAAAAACTAAGGAATGCCGCCTGGGCACTGTGCTGGGAATGTACGAGAGAGAGAGAGCGTGCAGAGAGACCAACTATTGCCATGTGGGCACAAGCGAGCAATTGATGCAATGAATGAGCACATGAGGCATGGTTGCCTCCTTTTCTATCATTCCAGGAACCGCATCCCCTGGCTTCCCCACACCTCCTCCTGCCCCCTGCACTTGCAAAACCCACTTGTCCCTATGGCCAAAAATGGCTCGTCCTCTTCCTCTCCCATAGACACAAAATCAGGATATATATTCTCCATCCAATTGATAGCCTGGGGAACAAGAAGAAAAACCTCCCTCCTGGTGTTCTGGACACGGGCAGCTTTTGCAAAGTCATTATTTTTGTAACAGACTTTTGCAACACCACCCAACCCCCCCCCCAAATTAACCCACAGCCCTGACTCAGTGTCCTGACTGAACGTGTACACTGCTGCTAGTGGCGCAGATGGATGCCCAGCTTCCGGATCAGCGCACGAGGTCTTTTGGTCTGCATGATAATGGTGCAACTGCATCAGAAGTACTGGCAGCACCTCAAGCCGTTTCTGGGTGATTCGAGTCACCTGACTCCATGGTGATTCCCTAGTCAGCAGCCTCAGACTCAAGTGTTCTCCCGAGTCTTTGACATGCGTGACTCGAGTCTGCACAAGTCAGCAAAAAACATGTATCTTTGCAACTCGGATTCGAGTCACCTGGCTTGAGTTCCCATCCCGGTTACATTGTAAGCTGGCAGCTTTGGAACCCAAGGTGATCTGAAGCAGAGCTCCCCATGCCTCTGGAGGGGGTGCACTTGGGGGTGCGCTCGCTGGAGGGGCCTGAACCCGATCCACAGATAAGTGAATCTGTGGATACGGGAGCCCCCTGTGTTTTCTTCTCTCATTTTGTTCTTCCTGATCATAATTGAGCATCTGAGGCGTTCCAGACCTTTGCCTCACAAGTTATCCAAGATTCATTAGAGGACATCAGAGATTTAAAAGGGCACAGCAGGCAAGCATATAGCATATCTGAGGATGTGTTAGTGGTAATGGAGTATCATTTCATTGTAATGGAGAAAGGAATAAAGAGATGCATTGCTGAGAACAGGACACATTTTCACATGGAAAAGGCACATTCTTCAGAATTAAGAACTCTTAAGGCACACGTAGGAAGATCAAAAACAATTGTGTCTTCTAAAATGTCTGCCTCTTCTCGACTTTTACTTCATTATTTAAACACTCAGGGGAGCTATGCTGTTACACAGTCTTTCACCTATGCAGTTTTTCATAAAGTTCACCCATATCATATTAATGAACACTTTATTTGGTTTGGCAGTTTACAACAATCTAGGAAAATGAGCGGAAATTACTTTTTTAATTGATTATAATTATAGTAGCAACACTCAACTGGATATGGTTCATCATAATTAAGCCCACCTCCAGATTCACATGGCTTAAATAACCTGATTGGAAGCAAGAGTGTCTGCTACTCATTGTATGCAGCTTAAGGAATGAAGGTTTCTATGGTGAGAAATTCTGCCAGAGGATTAATTGAATGGGCTATTACAAACTGTTTCAAAGCTGGGGGAAAGCCCCCAGAAGTTTTGTCTTAATATGGTGGGTTAAAGTAAGTTACAGTTAGCTTCTCTACGTCTTAATAGCCTGCAGCTTTGCTACCCTATACTGAACAGAGACACCACTGAGCAGTGTGATGAGCTAGATTTTTTTGCCAGATTTTGTAGTATCTGATTAAAAAAGGATACATTTCAGATCATGCTTCAGACCCCCCTCTGTTTCTGATTTGAAATAGGTCAGAAATGGTGCAAGATTCTTTCTCTAGTCAAGTCTGCCTGGCACCAGGTCCCACAGATTTCATCTTGTGTGGTGTCATTACAGGTGCAAATTGTATCATTGTGCCAGCTGTATAGTTGGAACAGGTTTAAGTAGACCTAGTGAACTGGTCCCTTACCCCAAGGAGGTCTCTGGAGATCAAAACACCCCCACATGATTAAGCAGCTGCCACATTGGCACAGCTATAGCACTGTACGGAGAGTTTAGGATTGAACTGTTAAATTTTTTTTTAGTGAGCATAGACATCCAGCTACCACAGGATGAAAGACAAAACAGAAAAGACACCATTAAATACAATTGACTCCTATTAATCACCTTGAATGTAGTGGTGGGACTTGCCTACCCAGAGCAAAATGTGATCATTATGCCATCATAGCAACAATAACTGGAAATGGTGAGTGAACTGGGGAATTTCATCATTTATACACTAAATGCCCAATACAGGACATGGAATTCTATTGCTTAAGACTTCAAACCAGGTGGGAGGAGAAAATGGCTAAGGTAAGTGCAAACAAACCAACCTAGCTGTTCATATATGCGACCATGTGCTCTTGGTCACTTAAATAAGCAGAACAAAAGCTAGAGCATATAATTAGGACCTGAACAATTTAGAACTGTGGGAAAGAAGTTGGAAGAAAACAGTGAAAGGCCAAACAGCGTAATTAACAGATTACACGTTAGTGTATGCTGACAAAAGAGGGACAATTAAGCAGCACCGGTAACCCACAGCCATTACGAGGATTTGATCAACACCTTGTTTCTTGCCTTTGCAGCTGCTCATTTCAACAATCAGGCAGTTTCGTGTGCTGTATACTGTACTATGCTCAGGACCAATGAAGCTTTAATGCTTATTAGAAGCCCATAGATTGACCTCCACTGGAAACCTGGTGAATCTCTGCGGATGTTGTGTTGCGACACATAATGCATACCTGTGTGAATAGAGGCACGTGATTGTTTCCACTTTTTCAAATACTGCAACAAAAATCCAAGCCTCCTCATACCCTCATAAGACATATACAGTATTGTGACTTGCGCCCTGCCCCCCACTCTCCAAAGAAAGTCATGAACACAAATAAATGGTTAAATTAAGAGCCACCACTTGCTTGATTGCAAGCTGAACTCCAAATAACTATTTCAATCATACAGTCTCCCTATGGCACAAACACTATCTGACAAGGTAAGACCCAGGGAGCTTCCATTCCCATCTCCCCTTTGGATGAGTGAAACCACCCTGACTCTGAACATTGGACCAAGCGTAATGCATAACTGTGTGCCGAGTAGGCCAATGGTAGCTTTCTCCCTGAGTGGTTGTAAGAAGGCTGACTCCAAATTTGGCCCATTTCTTTTTGATTCATTTAGAAAGCTGCTAGGGTTGGTTCCGTGAAGCCTCCTTTTACTCTTTGGTGTGTCAAGGCCTGGACTCATATCCTAATACTAATCTTTTTTTTTGTCTGTCTTCCTGCTGTATATCTGTCGACACTGACCCTATTTAATAAAATATAAATAATGTACACCTATCAGGAAGATAGGCTGATGCTTGTGGGAAGGGGAAATCTCAAACCCAAGTTCTCCAGGCCTTAGCTTGCCAGTGCTTTTTCTGTAGGGAGACTATAAGCTTGAAATACTTATTTGGAGATCAGCTTGTAATCAAGCAAGATTTTTTGTTCCTGGGGGAACAAAAAATTCCTACTTAACCCCAATAGGTGATCAGTTAATGCTGGCCTAATAAATACTGTGTCCACTCAACCAGTGACAGGAGTACAGTTGTCACCTAAGCACCCTTCAGGGTCACTGGTAAGATGGCATGGGTGAACACCACCACCCAAGCACTGCTGAAAGGGGATCCTTTTCGCAACCAGCTAATGGGGCTGTGAAATGGGGGAGAGAGACCAGTTGAGCCTAGAAAGAACACATCTGAGCCAGATTTAAAGCCCCATGTTTTGGGGCTTGCATCTGGGAACACAATCGCCAGAGAGCCTGATGTTCAAAACTACTATGCAATTCTTGTATCAGACACTTCATTGCCATGAAGAGCTGATAGCCAGTATTTGATTCTGCTGCAACACTGGAGGAAAGAACAGTTCCTTTCTCAAGCTAGAATACATCATCACTGTGCACTCATCAGGGTTGAGTCCGTGCATGCAGGTACACATGCACCTTATGAACAGAAACAGATGCAGTCCTGCTCTTTGCATGTGCAAATGGCACCTGAGTACTGCATTTGTTTCACTAGCTGGGCATAAAGCCCACGTGGGCTTTACATTGCTACTGAACTTAATTGAAAGTGGATATGCTGCTACACGGTGCTGAGGCCTGTGAGTGCTCCCTTTCCTAAATTACATTTTCTAATTATCCATCCTGATCTCTCTTATTAATAATAATTCTTTATGGGTCATTCTGGGTTGTTCCCCCCACATTCATATTGCTTTTTTTTTTTAATATGTATTCTGCTAGAACAGAGACTTCTGACCATAGGATGCAGCCAGGGAAAGTTTTTTTTTTTTTCCATCTCTATTTGCTTTGCACTGTGATTTTTGAGGCTAGGGAGACCATTTCACTTTGAAGTTACCTCTCCTTATAATAAATGTCTGCTTCAGCTGTCACTCGTGTTCACCATTAAGCTATTGTTGCTTTTCTTTCTTGCCTTTTCCCTTCGCCTCCAGAGTGGCCGCATGATTATATCACAAGTGGTACAGCTGTTCTTGCAACAGCACTAAAGACTAACAATGGGCAAAAATGGTCTTTTGCTTCTGTCTTCCAAGTGGCACAGGCTATAAAGCCAGATGCTGATTCAGACTCCCCCATAAAAGATATATGATGAGATTTATAGTTAGTTATCTATCTGAACTTCCTACCCTTTATATCAGAGAGGGGGGAAAAGGGGGGGAAGATAGGGAAGGGAAATGTGAATCCCAAAAGAAGGCTGGGAGAAAGCCAAGAGGACAGTGGAAAGCAACACAGTCCTCAAAACAATAAGGTAACACAAACCCAAAGGAATGAAGCCTGGACCCAGTTCCTAGTTATCACATGATCTCAGCTGAAACATAACCTTCCCCAAAGCCAATCCAAAAAGGAAGGTTTTACAGTGGCAGTCTCAGAAAGCACTGGGAACAGGATTAGCTATGGGGTCCTTCTGAAATTCTTTGCATCCAAATTTCTCTCTAGATTTTGAAATTCCAGATTACCTGGACTTGTTTCCAAAGTGGAACCAATGAGTCAAGAATCCTTCATTATTCCATTTAAAAAAAACATTCTGGATTTAGAATATGGTGCATGGAGAATCTGTAGCAGTTTTCAGTTTCTTATTTTTATAGTGCAATCCTATATGTTCCTCAGAAATAAGCCCCACTATGTTCAGCGGGGCTTATATCCAAGTAAGTATATATAAGACTGCAGCCTCAGAGCCCAAAGAAGTCAGGCCCATTCTTTGGCTTACTCCCAGAAAATGTGGATAGGATTGCAGCCTCAATGAAGTTATTCTGCCCCCTCCCCATATTAGGAAACTGCAAGTACTGACTGCAGCTTTTATAAAACAAAACACCCCAATCTTGATGAGATCCTGTGTAAGCTACCTTTGGTGTGGTATTTTCTCCAATTAGCACATGTACTTGGCACAACAGCACAAGAAAAAAAGACAAGCTATGGTTGCATCAAGATTGTTTTTTTGTAGTTTATGTGCAGGAATATGTGAGCGTATCAGTAAGACACTGCACAAAAATAACTGAGATGCAATCACATCCAGATTGCTTTCCTGCAGTGTTATCAATGTCACCAAACACACATCTTTTTTTTTTTTTTTTACCAGTTTATGTTTTCCAAGAAGAACCTTGGAAATTGTACTTTGATAAGTGTACTGATATCTCCCTGCCTTCACCACTCACACAGCTACAGTTCCTTGTGAGAAGGGAAAAAAACAACAATTTAAAAAAGCATTTTTAAAAATTAGGTTGTGTTAGAAACTTGCTCTAGTATGCCTTGAAGTGAACAATAGTTGGAAAGAAAAAGTACTCCTTATGTTGTCAGAAGCCATACGGAACTCCCCAAAATATGTTCACAAAAAGAGCAGACAACATGTCATATCAACCTTGAGCACCAGAAATTAGGATGAGGTGAAACAGGAAAAGTGACTAAAAGTGCAATCGAAAGGATGTGCTCGGCTGACACAAGTCCCTTGTACCAGCCTGGGAGGGTCGCAAATGTGCCATGAAGCATGTTTGCACTTCCGTGTGAGTTGGCTGGGCTGGCATGGGGTAGTGTGCCAGCCCGCAGAGGCCAGATCCAGCCTCTTTGCCGACCGAGCGTGGTAAGTTCGTGTCGGCCAAGCTCAGCCACCATGGGGGTCTGCGGGGGCCATGGGGAAAGTGGGGAGGAGGCATTTCAGAGCAGGGGGAGGGTGGACGGGCCTGTGGGGAGGAAGGCGGGGAGTGGGAGGCAGGGCCAGGATCAGGCAGTTATGCCAGATCCTAGCCACATTCCCTAGCAGCGCAGAGCAGCTCCAGGCCGCTCCATTCTACTCGGATCTGTGCCACCTCTTCAGATGGTGCAGTTCCAAGTAGACCCATTGGGGCCACTCAGCCAGCCCCAAACTTGTGCTGGATACAGCACAGGCCCACCAGCCTGCCAGCTGGCCAGCCGACCTGCCTGCCTGTTCCAGCGCAAGTTAGGATTGTACTGCCCAAATCTTAATTTTCATCAAAAGAGGTGAACCTTCACCTTCTAATTATAATTTCCAAATTCTGGATTTGTTTTTCATCACCAAGATTTTCATAAATTTGGTGATAGTTTTAGATAAAAGTGGTGACACTTTAATCCCCCTCTGCAGCAGAGAAGACAGAGACAAAATATATCCATGCTTTGCAATGCTTCGTCACTTCTGTTAAAACTGGCAAAGCTCTTCATGTAACTTGACAAGGTCAAACTCCCAGGCTGTTTAGCAGCACTTGAAAAACCCTGAGGGCACATATCATTAAAACTAATTGTGTTTAACACTAGAGCTGAATCAAACAGATTTTGTACTCAGTTCACAAATAACATTTTGTTTTGACGTCTTTGTCAGCTTCACAGATTTGCTTTCGTTCTCTTTGGGAAGGTTTTTTTGAGCAAAGGTGCTTTGTCTACCTTGGTGTGTCTCCCATCAGATGGGGCCTAATATCGGAGGGAATATCAGAGGAGAATGCCTGCCATGACCCGCTGAGAGAGAGAGAGAGAGAGAGAGATTATCTAAGGGCGCAATCCTAACCCACTTTCCAGCACCGACATAAGGGCAATGCAGCTCCAAGGTGAGGGAACAAGTATTCCCTTACATTAAGGAGGCCTCCATGAGTGCCACCCAACTGCAGGATGCAGCACATGACCCATTGGCACTGCTATGCCAGTGCTGGAAAGTTGGTTAGGATTTGGGCCTAAGTTGCTCATTTGGATGACTCCTTTCATCATCTTAAAAAATAAAGAATGGAAAGAAGTGATTTTTGAAAAATGGTTTTCTGATACCCTTTGGAATAACATGATGGACAAATAAGATTGGCATTTTTCAGAATTACAGAAAATATAATCTTTTATAGTTGGCGACCTTCAGTCTCGAAAGACTATGGTATTGCGCTCTGAATGGTGGTTCTGGAAAAGGATCTAGTGTGGTTGAAAAGGCCAATTCGGGAGTGAAAATCCCTTCCACACTGGGAGCAAGTCCCTGGTCTTTCTCCCTGGCTATGGGCCTTCCTTCTTTGCCTCTTTGCCTCAGACTGTTGGCCAAGTGTCTCTTCAAACTGGGAGAGGCCATGCTGCACGACCTGCCTCCAAGCGGGCTGCTCAGAGGCCAGGGTTTTCCACCTGTTGAGGTCCACTCCTAAGGCCTTCAGATCCCTCTTGCAGATGTCCTTGTATCGCAGATGTGGTCTACCTGTAGGGCGGTTTCCCTGCATGAGTTCTCCATAGAGGAGATCCTTTGGGATCCTGCCGTTGTCCATTCTCACGACATGACTGAGCCAACGCAGGCATCTCTGTTTCAGCAGTGCATACATGCTAGGGATTCCAGCTCATTCCAGGACTGTGTTGTTTGGAACTTTATCCTGCCAGGTGATACCGAGGATGTGTCGGAGGCAGTGCATGTGGAAAGCATTCAGCCTCTTCCCCTGTTGTGAGCAAAGAGTCCATGACTTCCTGCAGTACAGAAGTGTACTTAGGACGCAAGCTCTGTACCTGGATCCTGGTATGTTCCGTCAGCTTCTTGTTGGACCAGGCTCTCTTTGTGAGTCTGGAAAACATGGTAGCTGCTTTACTGATGCATTTGTTTAGCTCGGTATCGAGAGAAAGAGTGTCAGAGATGGTTGAGCCAAGGTACAAAAAGTCATGAACAAGCTCGTTTTTGGGGAATGTTGGGAAATGTCAATTATCCTGTAAACCAGTGGGTTTCAAACTTTTAGCACCAGGATCCACTTTTTAGAATGAGAATCTGTTAGGACCTAGTGGAAATGATGTCATGACTGGAAGTGACATCATCAAGCAGGAAAATTTTTTAACAATCCTAGGGTGCAATCCTAACTACACTTACCCAGGAGTAAGTCCTATTTATAATCATTGTTAAAAGCATATTCATAGTAGCCTGAGTACACTGAGTACACTTCTGTACTGCAGCGAGTCATGGACTCTTCACTCACAACAGGAGAGGAAACTGAATGCTTTCCACATGCGCTGCCTCCGATGTATTCTCGGCATCACCTGGCAGGACAAAGTTTCAAACAACACAGTCCTGGAACGTGCTGGAATCCCTAGCATGTATGCACTACTGAAACAGAGACGCCTGCGTTGGCTCGGTCATGTCGTGAGAATGGATGATGGCCGGATCCCAAAGGATCTCCTCTATGGAGAACTCGTGCAAGGAAAGCGCCCTACAGGTAGACCACAGCTGCGATACAAGGACATCTGCAAGAGGGATCTGAAGGCCTTAGGAGTGGACCTCAACAAGTGGGAAACCCTGGCCTCTGAGCGGCCCGCTTGGAGGCAGGCTGTGCAACATGGCCTTTCCCAGTTTGAAGAGACACTTGGCCAACAGTCTGAGGCTAAGAGGCAAAGAAGGAAGGCCCATAGCCAGGGAGACAGGCCAGGGACAGACTGCACTTGCTCCCAGTGTGGAAGGGATTGTCACTCCCGAATCGGCCTTTTCAGCCACACTAGACGCTGTTCCAGAACCACCTTTCAGAGCGCGATACCATAGTCTTTCGAGACTGAAGGTTGCCAACTAACATAGTAGCCTGTTAAAAGTACAGATCTGCAACATTTTCCCAAATGCAGTTACATACCATGGTAGCATCAAGTCTAGTATATTAAAAATAAAATATGCATTGAAATGAATGGGACCCACCTGAAATTGGCTTGTGACCCACCTGAAATGGGCTTGCGACCCTGTCCCAACCCACAGTTTGAGAAACTGCTGTAAACACTTCCTGTCCCACCACCAGGGACTTTAAGAGATGCTCATACAGCCAGGGGCTGCCCCTTCAAATGTCCACCTGTCAAGTATACAATTTGGCAGTTCAGTCACCCTTTTGTCTTCAACTACCCTTCACATGCCCAATCTTGTCTGATCTTAGAAGCTAAGCAGGGTCAGGCCTGGTTAGTACGTGGAAGGGAGACTGGAAGGGATGCCTGGGAATACCGGGTGCTGTAGGCTTATACCATAGTCTTTCGAGACTGAAGGTTGCCAACCAACCAAAAGCAGGGGTTTTGTTTATCTAGTTGTAAATCCCACATACAGCCAGAAGCTCTTTGTACAGAGCTGCAAAGCACAGAGCTGCAGAGCAAGAAGCGAGAAGAGATAGAGGGGCCAACACAGGGAAGATAAAGCAGTGGGGGGGAGGGGCAAACCAGTTGGTGCTTTGGCATCATTTTCACCTGTGCCCATCTTTCACTCGAAACTACCACTTGACTTTACCTCTTGGGGCTGGCCAATTCTCACTGTCCCTGCTCCTGAGGCTGGAAGTCACAACACCATGCACAATCCCATTCTCCCCTGTACCAGTCTCCAGTGATGCTGGAGAACCCATTAAACAAGGAATGGGGAGAGGTGAGAAGTCAAGCAGGAGCCAAAGAGGCCAGAGTGAGACATTCAAAAACTTCACTCAGGGACATGGTTCAGGTGCCTGATTCATGATCACATGTGCTGGAGAATTTAAATTACATTATTATTATTATTATTATTATTATTATTATTATTATTATTATTATTCCACATGCGCTGCCTCCGATGCATCCTCGGCATCACCTGGCAGGACAAAGTTCCTAACAACACAGTCCTGGAACGAGCTGGAATCCCTAGCATGTATTCACTGCTGAAACAGAGACGCCTGCGTTGGCTCGGTCATGTTGTGAGAATGAATGATGGCCGGATCCCAAAGGATCTCCTCTATGGAGAACTCGTGCAAGGAAAGCGCCCTACAGGTAGACCACAGCTGCGATACAAGGACATCTGCAAGAGGGATCTGAAGGCCTTAGGAGTGGACCTCAACAAGTGGGAAACCCTGGCCTCTGAGCGGCCCGCTTGGAGGCAGGCTGTGCAGCATGGCCTCTTCCAGTTTGAAGAGACACTTGGCCAACAGACTGAGGCAAAGAGGCAAAGAAGGAAGGCCCATAGCCAGGGAGACAGACCAGGGACAGACTGCACTTGCTCCCGGTGTGGAAGGGATTGTCACTCCCGAATTGGCCTTTTCAGCCACACTAGACGCTGTTCCAGAACCACCTTTCAGAGCATGATACCATAGTCTTTTGAGACTGAAGGTTGCCAACAACATGTGTGATGTGATGATGATGATGATGATGATGATGATTATATAACCCCTGCTAATTGGTTAAGAGGCACTTTTTCAAGTGGGTGCTCCTTTTTTTAGCAGGGGGAGAGTAACTGGCCCACCTCACCCCAGCAGTGTCTGTTCTAGTGGCTGTCTGCTGGTATTCATTTGCATCTTTTTAGATTGTGAGCCCTTTTGGGACAGGGAGCCATTTAGTTATTTGACTTTTATCTGTAAACCGCTTTGTGAACTTTTAGTTGAAAGCGGTATATAAATACTGTTAATAATAATAATATTAATATTATTAATAATAATTATTATTATTATTAAATGCTAGTGAGATGATGGTAAATGCCAGTGTGGTTGGGTGACTTCATCTTACCTCATTTTCATTCTTCTGCTTCTTGTGTCTCGAAACTAAAATTTTAGAAGGGAGAATAAATTAGAAGGGAAATTTAATAGGTGGCAGCCGTGAGATCGTACATGCCTTCATTTCAAAAGGAATACATTTTGTCAATAATAATTTCACAAGGAATACAAAACGAAATGCAAACATGTATTTCCCTGTGTCTTTTAAAAAAGAGATTTGAAATTAAAAATGCTATAGTTAATGATTTTTGACCCCAGGTTAATTATTCATTTTTCTATTGGTTTTTTTCCCCCATCAAGTCAGAGACAAAACATTTATCTATTTTTTTTCCTCTAACAGTGCAAATCTTCATACTGAGTAGCAAAAAATAATTAACTCTATCTTCACTCACTCAGTTTGAAATTACTTTTATACACATAGGGAGTGGTAGAAACCTGCTGTATCCAAAACTATTTGTTAAATAATTATCATTGATTTCTATACGCAAAGCATTTGGATGGGAAAAGGTCATTAATAATCTCTTTCAAAAAAAGTTTTAGAACTTGAAATGACCAAGGTACCTGTCTAATAAACAATTCAACCAATTTATCTGGGGTTTTTTCTCTTTCAAATTGAAAAGCAAAAGAGGTACATGTCAAAAAAGAATCCTTAAGAAATCTTTGCCTGGCAGAATGGGCTAATAGAAAAAAATTAGAGCGCAAAAGATTGACAGCATATCATCTTCAGTCTTTCTGAGCTCTTTCCCTGGAGACAAATGATTATGGCTGCAAAACTATGTATTTTCTTGGGAGACAGCCCTGTAGAGGACAATGGAATTCACTTCTGAATATACATGCCTAGAATTGTACTGTAAATGTATTTTTAAAATTAGATGAATTTTTTTTCTTTATGGCTCTATTTTTCAGATGCTGACTAGGAAAACTTATAGGTGAATCACATGAGATATATGTCATACCATACCATCAAATAGGTATGTCCCAACCCACTCTTGGCCTGATGCTGGTGGGTGTTCTGATCTGCCAGATAAAGCCAAAAATACTGGCACTGCACATGCCCATAATTCTGCAACTTGCTACTGATGGTGCAGGAGCCAGTTATCCCATGATGGCAGTGATAGGCTACAAAATTTCCGCTGGAACAAGCAGGTAATTGGTGGGGGCAGTTTAGGGAAGATTGAGGTGGGGAGTGGGCTGGGCCAGCAGCAGTTTGAGGGGAATGGATCAGCTGCAGCTACTCACACAGGGATCCTATCCCCCCTCCTGGCCCAAGACTCCCAGAGGTCTCTGCAGACTCATGCCAGCTAAAGAGCTGGCATAAGTCCAAGGAGATCCATTGGAGACCAGGTGGCCTATGGAAAACTAAGTGAAAAAGTTTTTCCTTTACCTCTCTTGGGTTTTATGGTCCTCCTCATTCATAGCATGCAGCGCAAGCCCTGTTAGTGATGCTGGACACTCTGGGTTGTCAGGGGATAGGATTGGGCTGCAAATTAAGTCCACCATCATCTAATCTAGTAGAGTGGGCCCTTGGTATCTAAGGGGGATCTGTTCCCAGACCTCCACCCTTGTGGATACCAATTTCTACAGATAACAAATCTGCATGGAGGGCCCCAAGGATCTCTTGGACACGACTAGAAGTGTCTTCACCAGCCAGGCAGCTTGAGGTTCCTTAAAAAGAGATGACAGCGATCTATCTGGATATTTTAAAAAATATTTTTTACCTGCCACTCCTCATAGGTTTTCAGCTGGTAGTAGTGGCCAGTATGCCTTGGCTGAACTGTAGCTGTTGTGTCAACTGCACCTGTTTGTGGAGAAAGCCTATCTTGTCCTACTGGATTTCTGTAATGGGCTGTATGTGGGGCTTCTTTTAAAAAGTATTCAGAATTCACCAGTTCAAAAAGCTTCTGCTAGGCAATTAAGCAGAACTAGTTATCAGGTTACATCACTCCACTTTTGTTCCAGCATGAAAATATCATTCATTAGAGTTCTGGCTTTTACCTAGTGTGTGGCCAATGAACTTGAAGGACTACTTCCTCATACATTGTTTTGTCCATAATCTTAGGTCTTCTCTGTGTGACAGTGCCCAGAATGTGGAACTGCCCTGATCCACCCTCCACCCTGCTTCCTCCCCTTCCTGCTTCTCACCTACCTTGCTTCACTCCATCCTCTCCCAACTTCCTCCAACCCTGTGCCTTAACCTATAAGCACAGATGGGTGCCCCAGTTCACTGATATTTGGACTTGGCCTCTTGCTGCAACCAAGCTGTACCAAATGGCTTATCACCTTTTGTGACAGCCATAAAGGGCTTTACACCACTGGAATGCTTGTTCTGGTGATGCAAGGCTCAATTAGGATTGAGCCATGTGTCATGTGAGGTGAAGTACCTCAAGACATGAGGGATGCAAACATCATCACGCTGTACAAGAACAAAGGTGACAGGGGTGACTGCAACAACTACTGTGGCATCTCTCTCCTTAGCGTTGTAGGAAAGTTGTTTGCCTGAGTTGCACTAAAGGGGCTCCAGGTACTTGCAGAGAGTGTTTATCCAGAATCACAGTGCGGATTCTGAGCCAGCAGGTCCACCACTGATATGGTATTCTCCCTTAGACAACTGCAGGAGAAATGCAGGGAACAATGACAGCCACTCTTTATAGCCTTCATAGATCTCACGAAGGCTTTCGACCTGGTCAGCAGGGACGGCCTCTTCAAGATTCTCCCCAAGATCGGATGTCCACCCAGGCTCCTCAGCATCATCAGATCCTTCCACAAGGACATGAAGGGCACTGTTGTCTTCGATGGCTCCACATCAGACCCCTTTGACATCCGAAGCGGAGTGAAGCAGGGCTGTGTTCTTGCACCAACCTTGTTTGGGATTTTCTTCACTGTCCTGCTGAAGCAGGCCTTTGGAACTGCAACAGAAGGCATCTATCTCCGGACCAGATCAGATGGAAAGCTCTTCAACCTCTCCAAACTGAGAGCAAAGTCCAAAGTCCAGCTGAAATGTCTTCGTGACTTCCTTTTTGCCGACAATGCAGCTGTCACTACCCACTCTGCCAAAGATCTCCAGCAGCTCATGGATTGTTTTAGCAAGGCCTGCCAAGATTTTGGACTGACGATCAGCCTTAAGAAAACACAGGTCATGGTTCAGGATGTGGACTCACCTCCCTGTGTTACAATCTCTGCACATGAACTAGAGGTTGTCCATGACTTTATGTACCTTGGCTCAACGATCTCCGACACTCTTTCTCTCGATACTGAGCTAAACAAACGCATCGGTAAAGCAGCTACCACGTTTTCCAGACTCACAAAGAGAGTCTGGTCCAACAAGAAGCTGACAGAACATACCAAGATCCAGGTCTACAGAGCTTGCGTCCTGAGTACACTTCTATACTGCAGCGAGTCATGGACTCTCCGCTCACAACAGGAGAGGAAAGTGAACGCTTTCCACATGCGCTGCCTCCGACGCATTCTCGGCATCACCTGGCAGGACAAAGTTCCTAACAACACAGTCCTGGAACGAGCTGGAATCCCTAGCATGTATGCACTGCTGAAACAGAGACGCCTGCGTTGGCTCAGTCATGTTGTGAGAATGGATGATGGCCGGATCCCAAAGGATCTCCTCTATGGAGAACTCGTGCAAGGAAAGTGCCCTACAGGTAGACCACAGCTGCGATACAAGGACATCTGCAAAAGGGATCTGAAGGCCTTAGGGATGGACCTCAACAAGTGGGAAACCCTGGCCTCTGAGCAGCCCGCTTGGAGGCAGGCTGTGCAGCATGGCCTTTCCCAGTTTGAAGAGACACTTTGCCAGCAGTCTGAGGCAAAGAGGCAAAGAAGGAAGGCTCATAGCCAGGGAGACAGATCAGGGACAGACTGCACTTGCTCCCAGTGTGAAAGGGATTGTCACTCTCGGATTGGCCTTTTCAGCCACACTAGACGCTGTGCCAGAACCACCTTTCAGAGCGCAATAGCATAGTCTTTCTAGACTGAAGGTTGCCAATACAATACATGTGTTTAATACAGCTATTTTCAATCACATCTGCCATGGCACATTGGTGTGCTGCAAGCAGTCCAGAGGTGTGCCACAGGAATTTGGGAGGTCATTTATTAGTAGGGCCAATGGGGGATATGAGCCCCCACTGGCAGCATGCTATGCATTATCAATTGTCAAAAACCTGATGGTGTGCCTTGACAATTTTAGTACCTTGTCAGTGTGCCATGAGATGAGAAAAACTGAAAATTGCTGGTCTAATAGATATAGTACAGCACATTTTATTTTGTACTGTATTCCAGATGGTCTTAATTTCTGTATGGTATATGACTTAAGAGGCAGTGCTGACTTCCATGTCAGCGTCTCTAGGGAATGCTGCCTGACACATTACCTGTGCTGGTCAAGAGACAATTATAAAAGCACAAGTCATGAATAAAAACATAAGATCAACAAACCTGTAATTAACCACATCTTATGCAGTTTGCCCTGTTAAGCTCTGGATGAAAATTGCAGTGTGCTTTCTGATTCCATGTGTTAATTGCATACTATAAAAGCATTAAACATCAATTGATGGTGTCTATAGCACAATGTATTATATCATCCTGATATGACGTATTCTTAGGAACAATTGTATAAAGACTTTCCTAAACTATCAAAGTCTCTCATTTGTGTTGCACTCTGATACCGATTCACCTTCTTAATTTCCATCCTTGCTTCATGAAGGAGAATGGATAGGATGGGGGGATTGCTTGGAAGATAGAAAACAAAAAAGGAGAGCAGAGTAACGGCAGAGGAAAGTCCCATTTTGGATAAAGTTCCACTTAAAAAATGCTGAACCAGAGTCAAGACAGGCCAGATTTTACAAGTTAGGGGAGTTTACATAGCCCACAAATCACCAGGTAATTTTTCATATAATATTTCAGATAATGCAGGACCACTTTACTAACTCCTTGATGCAATAAGCATACACCTTGCAGTTGATCCTCTCTACCAAACTCCCATCTCTTCAGTGAAGGTACCTGCCCTGAGACAGATGCAACTTCCCATTTGGGCATTAGCACCCTGGCTTCAAATGAAGAGTTGTTCATGCCAACCTTTGGTTTTTCCTACCAATCCCTGAAAAAGGCATAAAGGCAGTCAAGTTGCTCAGCTTATTCCAAGCCAAGAAGACTCTATAATGGACTTTGTAATTCAGGCCCAAGAGGTCACCAGCCAGCATCCACAATCCAGATAGCCTCTTGCGATCAGTATTGGCTTCTTCTCTGGCCCTTGCATACCTTAAGATGCACACCAAATCCTGACTCCCAGTCCTGTATTTTACCTGCCAGAAGTGACTAAACTGGCTAATCTAATCTAAAGCTCACCTAAAGGAGACAGTCAACGGTAGGCAACCCCCCCCATCATGTGCCAATTGGGTAGAGAGCACGCCCTCCTGCCCCAGTTACTCCTTTCACCTCACCCTTCTCCTGCCCTCGTTCCACCCTTCTTTCATCCCCAAAGGCCACACTGCTGCCTAGTGGTTGCACTTACCCCAGCTGTGACGTGTCCTCTTCCTGCCAGTGCTGGGCCTGGTGCCTGACTGGCATAGGCCCAGAGCCAGCTCTCCTTACTTGCTGGGTGCTGTAAACATGCTTTATGGCACTTTTACGGCACCCAGTACCAGCATTAGGGCTCAGTGCCAGAGCTGCCTGAGTTCAGGATTGTGCCATAAGACACTTTCCCTTGGGCACTGTTCAGACTGTGGGGGTCTCATTTCTAAAACAAAATGGCATCTATGGAACTGTGCAACTCACCCGTGGTTGTGTTGCGACTTACTTCCAGGTCCTGGTTCAAGATCTCTGAACTAGGTCAGATTTTTACCTCAATGCTATAGGAGGAGTGTGTTGCAATTGTTTCCCTGCTTCCTTCCCCTGCCATCTGCTTGTGCGAATCAAATCCTTTCTATCTAACCCCACCCCCTCTCATCTCCATCCTGGGGAGACTTTCTTGGTGGAACTGCAGCATGACCAACCATTGGGAGCTGATAGTTTTGACATCCCTTGCTTTTTTTTGTGCTCAGAAGAGCAATTTAATAACAATTCAATGGAGAATGTCTACTGGCAATTTTTCTCATCCTCACTTCGTGACGGGAAACAGCTCACTGTCTTTGGCAGTGCAATCTCCGCAGCGAACATTGGCTCAGGTGTTGGCAGCTACACACAAAGAAACAGCTTGAGTGGCAGATCCATCCATGGTGGTGGATTGAAAGAGACTTGTCAGTTTTGACACGTCCTCTCCTTGTGGGAGATTTTCTCTTTTCTTCTGGGCTACAATTGGCATAGATTATTATGCTTAATTCTTTGTGGCTCAAATATACTATGCATGCAGCGTTAGGCAGGCTCCTGTTCTTCATTCACTTTCTGTTGTACTCATTCACTTGTTGATGGTTCTTTCTCAGAGTCTTTTTGTAAATGAGCCAGTACATGTGTGGATTCTTCCCCCCTCCCCCCCAAAAATGAGCACTGGTTAACCTCAGAAAAGGGCAGTGGTTGAAGAACAGCTACCATTATGATGCAATTTCATTCTGTTTATTGGACTGCAGCAGCAAGATAGAGATTTTTATATATTGATGCTCTCAGATAGCAAATACATTTTTACTCAACCAATAATTCAGTCAGTTGTTCCCAGTCTGATTCATTCTGCTGCTTCCTCCTGAATCTTGGGTCTTCTTCTGTTCTTACTAGTGGTATTTCTCAGTGGCAGACCTTCTCAGCCCTGCGTACCAGGGCAAAGGTCTGCACTGGCACCCCCTTCAGGATGTTGCCACCCCCGCATGCAAATCTGCCCCCCCCATTTACCTGGAGTGCCACAGAGCCTCACATAATTCCAGGAAGTGTTAAACTGTGCTTTTAGAAAACTGGAAACACCGTTTCTGACGCTGCCAGGAGAAAGGGAAAGAGAGAGGTCGTACATAACATGATCAATCAGAATAGATTAGACCAGGGGTGTCCAAAGTTTTTGGCAGGAGGGTCACATCATCTCTCTGACACTGTGTCGGGGGCCGGGGAAAAAAGAATTAATTTACATTTAAAATTTGAATACGTTTACATGAATGACTATATTGAAGATGGAACTTATATGAATGAATGAAGGTCTTGCAATAGCTCAAGGCCTATAAAAGGCCTTGCACAAAGCATCACAGAGGTGAAACAGCAAGCAGTGGAGGAAGCCCTCATCCCACAGCTCATGCAAGAGGTCAAACAGTCACCCTCATGCTGAGAGCAGTTGTGTCAGACCAGTGCAGGCTCCAATAAATCTCTGGAGGGCCAGAGGCTCATTGGAAACTGGGGGCTCCCTGAGGGCCGCATTGAGAGGCCTCGAGGGCCGCATGTGGCCCCAGGGCCGGGGTTTGGGCACCCCTGGATTAGACCTACACATCTTGTGATCCATCAAGCTGCAGTCTACAAGCCGTATATTGGCCTTGCCGTGTTCTTGATAAACCTTTCCCATCCATATTTTGGCAGTCCCAAGGAAAGGAAAAAAAATATTTCACAGGCAGCCCAATCCTTTAGGGCACATAGTGGCAGAACTCCCAGTCTGCCATTGTAGTTGCCATATTTTGGCAGTCCCAAGGAAAGGAAAAAAAAAGTTTCACAGGCAGCCCAATCCTTTAGGGCACATAGTGGCAGAACTCCCAGTCTGCCATTGTAGTTGCCATTGCTGTGTTGGCTGAACATTTTATGTGCATCACTGTTGTGAGCTTTGGGGCCACTGTTACAAATGCCTAGAGGCCCTGCACATGCAGCAAAGGCTCCTGGGTGCTGCACTGGAGCAGGTAAGGTGACAGAGGGGGCAATTTGTGGACAGTTTGGGGATGATCAAGGCAGAGAACAGGGAGGAAAGGGGGAAGTTGGGGTGGGAGCAGGTGCATCTCAGTGGCAGCAGCGTGCACCAGATCCTATCCCACCTTTCCAGTCCAGACACACCCCCAAGGGTCTCCTCAGATGGACCTAAGCCAGCTAAAGACCAATTGATGTAAAATTATTTTTACTTACCTCTCCCAGGCCATCTGATCACTCCCCACATCATAGCATAAGAACATAAGAACAATCCCACTGGATCAGGCCATAGGCCTATCTAGTCCAGCTTCCTTTATCTCACAGAGGCCCACCAAATGCCCCAGGGAGCACATCAGATAACAAGAGACCTCATCCTGGTGCCCTCCCTTGCATCTGGCATTCTGACATAGCCCATTTCTAAAATCAGGAGGTTGCACATACACATCATGTCTTGTAACCCATAATGGATTTTTCCTCCAGAAACTTGTCCAATTCCCTTTTAAAGGCATCCAGGCCAGATGCCATCACCACATCCTGCGGCAAGGAGTTCCACAGACCAACCACACGCTGAATAAAGAAATATTTTCTTTGTCTGTCCTAACCCTCCCAACACTCAGCTTTCATGGATGTCCCCTGGTTCTGGTGTTATGTGAGAGGGAAAAGAGCACCTCTCTATCCACTCTGTCCATCCCCTGCATAATTTTGTATGTCTCAATCAAGTGCCCCGTCAGGCGTCTCTTTTCTAGGCTTAAGAGGCCCAAACGCCAGCCTTTCCTCATAAGGAAGGTGCTCCAGCCCAGTAATCATCTTAGTCACTCTCTTTTGCACTTTTTCCATTTCCACTATGTCCTTTTTGAGATGTGGCAACCGGAACTGGACACAATACTCCAGGTGTGACCTTACCATTGATTTGTACAACGGCATTATAATATTAGCCATTTTGTTCTCAATACCTTTGCTAATGTACTAATCCTGGTTGGTGGGCTGCTCCCCTGGCTTCTCTTTTTACCACGATTAATTCTACAGGTCTATTCCCAGATATCTGGCGCTGTTCATTTCTTCTTCCAATTTTTAAGAAAGGTGACCCCGCTTCCCCGTCAAATTATCGTCCCATAAGTCTTTTATCTTGTATAGAGAAGCTTTATGCCAAATTCCTTCTTCAAAAGCTGTCATCCTGGGCTCGTTTGAAAAACCTTCCAGGAGTCGAACAATCAGGTTTTCGCCAGGGTGTTTCTACTCTGGATCATGCCTTTGCACTTTCTTTTCTAGCCCAGAAATATTCCATACATCATAAATCAAATCTATATGTAGCCTTTATCGACCTACAAGGTGCTTTTGACTCGATAAATAGAGCCCTTTTATGGAAAAAGTTATTCAACTGGGGCATTGACCAGAGGCTTCTGTTTTTGTTACAGCAACTTCATTCCCATAATAAATGTCAAATCCGTCTTCCTTTTACCAATATTCTCTCTTCTAGTTTTCCTATCAATAAAGGAGTGAAGCAAGGTTGCATCCTTGCCCCTCTTCTTTTTAATTTATTCATTGCCGATCTTCCTGCCAGCTTAACCACCACCCCTCATTCCTTTCCTGTAATAAATAAAAAGCCAATTCCGATTCTTCTTTACGCTGATGATACAGTACTTCTTTCACTCACAAAATCTGGTCTTCGTGAGCTCATTTCCAAATTTCAAGTTTATTGTCATTCAAATGATCTAGTAATTAATGCCAACAAAACAAAAATTATGGTTTTTTCCCGTTCCTGGTCTCCTTCTAAATGGTCAATCAATTCCCAATCTTACACTCAAGTTAAATCTTTCAAATATCTAGGTTTACATTTTCACTATAATTTATCATGGACTCAACATAAAAAGTCAGTTATTTCTTCAACAACTACCCACCTTTTGGCTATAACAAATTTTTATTTTAATGCAGGAAACCAATACATCCCAGCAGCGATTCAAATTTTTAAAGCAAAAATTATTTCTCATTTATTATACGGTATCCCGATATGGATACAGGCAGTTTCTAAGGATTTGGATCATCTTGCTTCTTCCTTTTTAAGAAAAATATTAGGTATTCCTAATCTTATACGGTTGCCCACTATTCTTTTAGAACTTGGTTTACACCTTCCCTCCACTTATGCCTGGCTTTTTACTTTTAAGTTTTGGTTAAGGATTCATCTATCTCCTTCCCCTGACTCTTTAATTACAGAATTAATGAGTGACACGTATATCTTTATTTGGTTTAAAATAGTGGAAACTAAACTCCACTCCATTAATCTATCAGTAGAATTACTTGCCGATCTAAACTTATCTCAAGCTTATAAAATTATCAAAGACCACCTTTTCCTAGCTGAATTCAATACTCTAAAAAATTCTCTTAATTTGACCTGCTCCCCCCTCTCCCTAGGTCTTTTTCCTCAACTTGTTGTTGCCACTTCAAACTATTTTTTTCACCTCACTAATCCTAGACTGAAGAGAGCCTTCATGCTCGCTAGACTCAATATATTCCCCTCAGCTGTTCATTATGGCCGTTTCATGCGAGTTCCTCGCGAGAAACGATTATGTTTATTCTGTGGGGAGACCCCGGATACTCTTTTACATATTTTGCTTTTTTGTCCCTCTCATGACTCCCATCGTAGGATTTATTTAGAATCCTGGATTTCTAATTTCCCCCCTCAGGTATCTCCCCTTCCCCAGTTGTTGGAAGACTCTATTGCTCCCTTGACGTATTCAGTGGCTAGTTTCCTGGCCTATATATTACAAAAAACGCCGGACTTTAGTTCTATAAAATCTTCTTTATAATTTTTGTAGTCACCTTTCCCCATCTAATATCCCTAATTTTAGTATGTCTTCAGTGGCATGCATTTAATAATCTAATATTCCCAACACCAGTATGTCCCCAGAGGTTTCTTACACCTGTTTTATTGAAAGGATAAGGTTGTCCCTTCTGGCTCCTTTTCTTTCTAGACCCTATTTCTTTTTCCGCTATTTAGTTTTCCTGAACTAGTCTAGTGGATAACGGTTGTATTGCTCCACTTTGTTGTTAGTTGTCTGCTGTAATATTTATAATGCCAATAAAGGTTAACTAACTAACTAACCTTTGCTAATGATCCCAAGCATAGAATTGGCCTTCTTCACTGCCGCCGCACATTGGGTTGACACTTTCATCGACCTGTCCACCACCATCCCAAGATCTCTCTCCTGATCTGTCACAGACGGCTCAGAACCCATTAGCCTATATGTGAAGTTTTGATTTTTTGCCCCACTGTGCATGACTTTACACTTACATTGAAACACATCTGCCATTTTGCTGCCCATTCTGCCAGTCTGGAGAGATCCTTCTGGAGCTCCTCACAATCACGTCTGGTCTTCACCACTGGGAAAAGTTTGGTGTCATCTGCAAACTTTGCAACCTCACTGCTCACCCGTCTCCAGGTCATTTATGAAGAGATTGAAAAGCACCGGTCCCAGGACAGATCCTTGGGGTACACCGCTTTTCACCTCTCTCCATTGTGAAAATTGCCCATTGACACCCACTCTCTGTTTCCTGGTCTTCAACCAGGTCTCAATCCAGGAGAGGACCTGCGCTCTAATTCCCTGTGGAGTTTTCTCAGTAGCCTTTGGTGAGGGATCGTGTCGAACGCCTTCTGAAAGTCCAGATATATAATGTCTACTGGTTCTCCTGCATCCACATGCTTGTTGACCTTTTCAAAGAATTCTAAAAGGTTTGAGAGGCAAGACTTACCCTTACAGAAGCCATGCTGATTCTCCCTCAGCAAGGCTTGTTCATCTATGTGTTTTGAGATTCTATCTTTGATGAGGCATTCCACCATCTTACCCAGTATAGATGTTAGGCTGACCGGCCTATAGTTTCCCGGGTCCCCCCTCTTTCCCTTTTTAAAGATTGGTATGACATTTGCTATCCTCCAATCCTCTGGCACCGTGGCCATTTTGAGGGACAAGTTGCATATTTTAGTCAAGAGATCAGCAACTTCATTCCTCAATTCCTTAATAACTCTTGGGTGGATGCCATCAGGGCCCAGTGACTTATTGATCTTTAATTTATCAATGAGGTCTGAAACATCTTTCAACCTCTATCTGACTTAATTCCTTGGTCAGGAGGGGCCACTTGGGCAGCAGTATCTGCCCGAGGTCTTCTGCCGTGAAGACAGATGCAGAGAACTCATGCAGCACAGTCTCTGTCATTGGCACTGTAGACTTTGGACTGGTTGGGTATAAGATTGGGTCCCAAGCTCCTTGTATAACAACATGCATGGTGATCTGATGTGTTTAACTTACTGGGTCATAAATACTCTGGCCTGTGATAGACTGTGAAGCAAATTAATGCAGTGTCTAAAATTAACAGTGAGTTGAGATATATATTTTTTTAATTTGATTTAAATTGTCCTCTATTCCATGAATTCAGAGTGGGGTGTATAGCACTGTTTATAAATGTTAATAGTTTACTACACATTTATGTCTAGGTCACGATAGTTAAAATATTAAGTGTTAACTTGCATATTTAAAACTCCCATTATAGGTCACAAAAACTTGCATACTTCCTCATTTCAGGATGGACTTTTCCTAGGAAGGCAATTCCCACGAACAGTTGCGAATCATGTACAAGCATGTGTGAATCAGTCCTTAAAGAAGAGGGTTGCTAAAGCTAAAAGATACTGAATACTGCAAATGAAAGAAACAAGCCACTCCTTCTTGAAAGGGAGGTCTGACTAGATGCTTGATCCTTTTTATTTAGCATGTTTATATGGTGCTTTTTTTTTTTTTTTTTTTGCTATAGATTATATTGGAACAACATGTATATTAGGATTCTTCTTATTATTATAAAACTATTTTACACACACACACACACACACACACATCTTAGAACAGCATGCACAAGCAATGGAAAATACATTGGTTTGTCATAACTAGATCTCATTGAAGCCAAATGTTTCAGCCAACAAGAAATATTTATTGAATACTAATGGTGTGTACAGTGATCTTGCAAATTACACAGCAGCAAACTCTCCTAATGTACTAGATTTTTATGCATAGGAAGGGTTTTTAAAAAAAAAAAAAATTGGTAGATTCAAACATGTGATTTCTGCTCCCATATTTCAAAATAGTAGAGCCCACAAAAACAATACTATTTGACTGTACTGGTTTCCTGGAAGTACTGCTTAAGAGTGCTCCTGAGGCCTCAGAAGACTTTCAGAATGGTCCCAAATACCGCACGGGGGCATAGAATGACTCCGGAGGGCAGGCAGAGGTGATGCGTTGGGCTGCTTGGATCTGTGCCAGCAACTTAGATCTGAGTTGCCCCATTGAGGTGGCTGCCACATGACATGCGGTAAGGGGAAATAAATACCCTTACTCCAAATTGTGCAGGGTCTGCCTTCTACTATGTGCTGGATACAGTGCAAGCCAGCTGGATACAGCACAGGATAGGACTGGGCTGCCCTCATTTAAACGAATGAATTTTTAAAAGGCACACAAAGGCGCCCAAAGGCAGTGAGCCATTTATATTCTTGAGAAGTATTGTGAAACTACTGTTACTCTTGTTTTTTCCTCTGACATATCCCAGGAGTGCCAATACCCTAGCTACTCACTGTCTCTTCTCTAATGCAACTTCAGATCTGACTCATGCCCCCTAATAGATCTCTCGGCTGATATTGTGAGGTGCTATTTAGAACTCACTCCTAAAAAGCAAGTCCCTAAGGATAAATATCATTAAAACTGGGGCTCATAGGAAATATCAGTGTCACACGCACACTTTGCCTTCCAAGTTTTTTATGTTTCCAAAGGGTCAGTTTCCTCAAGAAAACAATTCAGTTTGTTATTCTCACACACTGCTTTGAAAAGCCTCTGAGGATTCTCCTACCATCTCCTTGCAGAGTGATGTTCTCTGCTAGATTTATTTTCAATATATGAACTCAGAGCTGAATGAGGAAAGTATATTTACAGTGCCAACAGGCTCAAGAAGGGATATCACCAGTCATGTGGAATCATTTTCATGAGCTGATCTGTCTTGCTCATAAACATTTTACAACTCATTTTGTGTGACTTGTTCAATAATTAGATGTCTGGGTACTCAACTGTGGTAGCCTAATGCAATACTTAAGATGGTTGCTTAGGAACGATAAATCCATTGATACAAGGCCCAATCCTATCCAACTGTCCAGTGCTGATGCAGCTGTGCCAACAAGGCCTGTGCTTCAACCTGCAGTGGGGGGGGGGGGGAGGCAGTCATGGAGGCCTCCTCAAGAGAAGGAAACATTTGTTCCCTTATCTCAGGGCTTCATTGAGGTGCTGAAAAGTTGCATAGGATGGGTCCCTCAGTTTCTTTAACTATTGAAAACTTTTGTAGTGCACCTCAAATTCTATTAGAGCTGTATCCTAAGAAAAGGGCCACCATTTGTATTGTATGTAGTATTCTGTATGTAGCATTGAAAAAGCTATATCTTGTTATTTCTATATGGTAGGCAGCTCCCAGTTCTTTGCCCCCCCCCATCTGCCCCATTGTATGGCACCACGCAAATGCAAAATGATGGTCCTACAAACTGAATTTTAGATTGAAGAGTTAGCTGTTAAATGTTAGTGTTCCCATGCTGCCCAGACATCTATTCCATGACTTTTGTAGCACATTTTGTGTTCCCCTACTGATGTGTCAGGTGCCACTATTGGGCAATGCTAGTTATGCTACTGGTGTGTCGCACAGACACTGGGACCTTTAGATCTATACATTAGGGCAATGGTTCCCTAACTGTGAGACGTGGCTCCCGGGAGCCTCAGAAACCAGCCAGGGGAACTGTGGAAGGCTTGCAAAAAACCTGCTGCCCTATACAATGTATAGGATTGTAGCTCTAATGGGGAGCTGTGGCCAATGGCCCAGTAGATCAAGAGAGCCGCCAGTTGAAAAAGTATGGGAACCACTGCATTAGGACATCTTTGCAGAGCTGAAGTCCCATTCTTAGTGGCATATTGAAACAAGAAGAAATAAATTGTGTGACTTCATCAGAACAAAAGAAGGGTTCCCTGGATCAGGCCAAAGGCCCATCTGGTTCAACTTTCTGTACCTCACAGAAGCCCACCAGATTCTTCTGTGGGCACAAAAGACAGCAAGATATCTGCATTCTGTTGCCACTGCCTTGCACCTGGCATTCTGAGGTAGCTTACTTCTAAAACCAAGAGGTTGCACATGTACTCATCATAACCCATGATGGCCTTTTCTTCTAGAAATCTGTCCAGTCCCCTTTTAAAGGCATCTAGACCAGACACCACTACCACATCCTGAGGCATGGAGTTTCACAGACTAATCACATGCTGGTGGAGGAACACCACCATCATTAAATCGAAAGAACATGTGAGCCAAGACCCCAAGTCATCCTTTAGTGCCCTCTAGTGCAATTTCTACCCTCCTTTCTTTTGGAAAGAAAGAAATTGCAGGATCAAGGTCTCTGTGCAATCGAGTGTTGGTTTAGTGGTGCATCTCACTGCTTGGTACATTCTTTGAAGTGCACGATGGAAAAAACGAGTGCTCTCCATTGCCATACAAGAGCCATTGCCAACAATGAATGTAGTGAGGAACAATTACTCAATCCAGAGATTGTTGGTGGACCAGAAAAGCAGTGGTGTATCTAAGTTATGGCACATAGGGCACAAGCTCTGGGTGCCACTTGAAAAGGGGCACCACTGAGCCACCTCTTCCTAGCTGACTCTCAGATTCTGCCAAGCTGCTGAAAACCTCCAAGTACAGTACTGTGCTGTGCCTGAGGGCCTGCAGTGGCTCAGTAGAAGCAGAAAGTCAGCTGGGAAGCTGCTGGATAAGGAATGGGGGGGGTGGCACCACATTGAGATGCCTTCCTCCAAACCCAGAAGTGTTATCACTGTGTCACTTGATGTCATAATGTCGCATAGTGTCACAACATCACTGCTTCAGGTGGCACTGCCCCTGGCTATGCCGCCTCAAAAGAGGATGTCAGTGTCCATGTGGGCAACAAGGAAGGAACTTGTGCTTTGCCCCCAACCGTACAAAGAAGTTGTCGATGAACTGGTCCTGTTGACATAGCCATCATCATCAAAGGTAAAAGTAAAGTGTTTTCTAAACAGCCAGACATACATAATCAAGAACAAATAGACTTGTTTTACTACAGCATAAATCAGAAGGAGGCACCACAGTCTACCAAGGTCCATAAACTAGAAATTAAAACAAGCAGTAATTGTCAAAAACAGTTGATTATATAACATATCTAATTATCTCTCACTGATTATATGACATGTTTAATTATTGCCAATAAATCAACCTAGCTGGGAATTCTGTGTGCCATAACATCAATTTGTTTAACTTTTACAAAGAGCCATAACTTTCAGAAGTGATTTGCTATTTTGTCATTCACAACTGGCCTGCTGGCCTTGCTCTTTGTTCCCCTTTTATTCAGGCCTCATCCCTATACTGGACGCTAAAGGAGTTACTACACAAAGCCGATAGTGTCTTTCACCTTGTTTTAAAATGCAAAGGCTGGTTCACTCTGCCCTTTTCAGGTTCAGAATGTAGTCAAGGAGAGCCAGATCACAACATATGGTCAAAGGAGTTAGATTTATTGATATACAGAAGCAAGAGAAAGCTTACATACAGAGGAATAGACAAAAGACAGCAAATATCTTAAAAATTGGGCAAACAAAAGCTTTCAATGTCCTTCTAGTGTCCTGAGGATTCCTCACATCAGCAGATGAACTGCAATGGAGCATGATTTCGGGTCTGCCTGCACAGTTCCCCAACCATGGGTGAAATCCAGAGGGCATTGATATTCCTGAGCCTGATGTACTCTCAGGGAAGCTTTAAGAATGTACTAGAAGTTTACTAAGTTTTTTAAAAAGCATAAACTGTCTTTCTCACAAAGATGGGTCCCCCACCCTGGGCCTTGCCATATCTAAACTATGCAGTGAGATCATTTATGCTAGATACTGCTTCTACCAAAGCAATAGAATACATCAGCCGTGGACCTGACCCTCTCACACCTTGCTAGTTTGAGCAGGCAGAGAATCAAAGGGATCTTCTGGTATCAACCACTACAGAAGTCTTACAATATTATTATACAGCCAGGTGAGATTTTGTTTGTTGTGTTAATGGATTTACAGGTTGAGTCTTGGTATCCCTGAGGATTCCATTCCCAGAACCCAAGTGGGATGCCAATCACGTTAAAGGAAATCCATTTAAAAACACTGACCCTTTGCTCATCAATTTAAAAACAGCCTTGCTGACCTTTGTAATGCAAGACAGAGGCATAAGGTAGACAATCAGTCAGTCAGTCTCTCCCAGGCACTTAGAAAGGCTTATCTCTGAGAGAGCAGCCCCTCCCTTCACCAGGAGCCCAGTGCAAAGAGGAAGTGATAATCAGTTCCACTTTGCATTCTTTAAGGTGCTCAGGGAGAAGGGAGGGGTCACTTGCCTCAGACTGAAGCTGTTCTAAGCACCTGGAGAGCAAATGATTGATTTATTGTCTGCTGGATGCCCTCTCCCACATTAATGAGGCTATTTAACAATAAATACAATTAACAATTAAAATTCCTTTAATTTAAAGAGCCCTTCTCATCTCATTGAGATAAAACCACAGGTGATAATTAGGTTATACCTGTAGTTTACATTTGTTTCCTGTCCAAATATTTGCCTATTAGTAATTCACCAAAATAAGTGGAAATGCGGTTTTCTTATGCTGTTATGCTTTTGAAACGAAGTACTTGAATGCTCTAATCCAGACAATACCTGCTACACGATACACGCCTGTAACACTGGAAGATGCTGTCTCAGTGTGGAAGATTAGATTGACCAAACTTCAAGACTGCTCAGTTTTGACAGCTCTATACAGTACTTTAATCTTCTAGGTTCAGAACTGACAGCATAAAACAGATGAGTTTTCTTTCTCAATGCTACTGAATGGAAAACCCATGAGGGAAGAAATCAGACGCTAAGAATATGCCTTGCTTTTAGTTTAATAGTTGTAGGAAACGTCCGTCCACTGAGGGCAATGGCTCTTCCACGCAAACACAGCAAAACAGTGGAGCTACATTAGGAGTAACAGAGATGTACCATGTCAGTTGTGTCAGTAGGTTAAGCAATATGTTTAGAATACTCTCCCCTCTGGAAAAAAAAATGGACTCCACCTTCCCATCACCGAAAACCAATTTGACATGAGAGAAAATTCTCTTCCCAACTATGTATTTCAGAGACAGAAAGTGATAGTCCAGAACCCAGTGTGCACCAAATACTACATGATTCCCATTGATTGGCTGAAAGCCAAGCAACTCATTAGGTTTAATGTTTGGACGCCAACAAGACTTCAACCCCCTAATCAAATTCACCAAGCACATTTCATAACCTGCACTGGAGAGTTGTATGCCATCCCTCTAAATGGGGTGATCATCTTCCACAAATCCAGGCTGACTAATCACCAGCCACTGCCCCCAGCCCATAATTTTAGCAATCTTCTGATTCACCTTCTGTCAGGCTCTATCAAGGACAAAAACATTCCTGGCTCCTATCATACCCTATAGGGAAGCATCTTCACCCACACTGCAGTGAGCATGCACAAATATTGCCCAGATCTTTCACTATCCTACTGATGAGCATGAACCCCATGATCTGAAACAAGTTGTTCTTCCCCATGATGAACCCCATGATCTGAACAGCATGTCCAGCAGTTGTTCCAAATGTGACAACTACAGGACTTAGGCTTGAAGGTTCCCCAATGCATGACTCTGGTGTCCCACCAGGGTAGTTTTGCCCATCCATACAGACCTAGGTTTACTCCCCTTGCACCCACAGCTATCTTCCAGTAAACCCAGTGAACCAATCAGTGGCATCAGAGCCAAACTCTAAAAGGAGAAACAAACGAACTGTTGAAATGATTCAAAATGAACTGCCATGCACCCTTTAAACCAGACTTTCCATCTTATGCCAAACCTCCAACCTCATATAACTATGAAAGACCCTGGAATGCTTCCTACCAATGACCTGGATGCCCTCACTGGGACAGACCATCACTGTAGATTCAGTGGCCTGCCCTGAAACAGATTGAGTGAACCACCACCACCACCACCCTGAGGAAGATCAATGTGGCAACCACCCTATGAAAAAAATGGATAAGCTAAAATTGCATAAGTGGCAGACCACTTCCGTTCACAACTAAAGGGTCTTTCCCAACTGGCAGGTATTGCAAATAATGAAGCCACTGGACAAAACTATTTGCAATACCACCAAAATACCCCCATCTCTTTGATTAGCTTTAGAGATATTGAACCTAACATAGACGTTATCTGGCTTCCATTGCACATCTAAAAGACAAACAGCATGACATGAAGCCATCCCACTTGGAACTGCTGCAACCTGCCTGCCTGCTTGAATAGAAGCCTAGTCTCCCTGTCCCTTTTCTATAGCTCACCCAATGCACATCCTACCTGCCTGGGGGAAGGATATGGTGCTGTATCCCCACTCCCTGCAACCATCATTCCCTTTAGGCAAGGTCACAGTGAAAGGGACCCTTTCTCTGCATGCAGCATATTAGCTGTAAGAAGGTGGGAGGAGTGGAGGAAGCCCTTATCTCCAGTTAACATATGTAGACACCTTTGTCGATAAAGGATGATTCATTCCACATCTTTGTCCTACAAGCAGATCAGGAAGGACAGAATGGTTGAATTTATAAAGAAATATCAAGACAAAAATGCTGAAAGAACTACTCTAGAGACTTGTAAGGCACAACAAGCATGATTTCCTATTTCTCCAATATTTACACAACTTTTTTAACAATTTACAAATGTCAGTAATTAGATCTGTTGATTCAGAGCAGGGGTGGCCAACCGTTCAACTTTAGGGCTTCTGGACCTTTAGCAATTGTGTAGAGGAGGTAATTTCAGCAGGTGCAGCTAGTCATGACATTGTGTAGTCCTTCTCTACACAACTGTTAAGGGCTAGAAGCCCTAAAGTTGAAAGGTTGGCTACTCCAATTTAACTAATAGTGTATGGGAAGTGTAACTAGGGACCCGATCCTATACATCCTCAGCACCAGTGCTGGCACTGAGTGTTGCAAGTGTGCCATAAGGGAACCTGGAGAGGAGTGGCCTCCACCACTGGGAAAATGCCAGTCAACATTGAGCCTCAGTACCATGTGGAGGGCTGGCTGGCACTCCAGCAGCACTGGCCAGCAATAAGTAATTCTGGGGCAGGGGGGAAGCAGGGAGTGGGTGGAATGTGGGGGGAAGCAACTGGCCCAGGAGGGGGTAGGACCAGTGAAACCCTGTTCCGCGTATCCTATCTTCTGTGCCTGGCTCCAAAGTCTGACACATCCTCTTGTCTGCGCTAGGAAAATAGCTGGTGCAGACTTGAGAAGTGGGCTTGGAGCATCTGAAGAAACCCCTTCTTACCTTCCTAGCCAAAAATGCTGTCTTTGGTTGTGGTATCTCTTTTCTCAGTGCTCTGGTTCCACCAAAGGAGGAGCATCCAGGCAGCCACTGGACAGAAGACAGAATGTTATCCTATCCTCTCTCTTCTTCCCTGTGGCACATGGGTCTCCTCAGAGGACTCTGTGCTATTTTATGCAGTTTTTCAAGTAGCTTTCTTAATTCCTTTCATAGAAAGAGGGTGTCACACTGCAAACGAAGCCAAACTACACAAGTTACGTTACATGTGTTTTAAGCTACTGCCCTGAGGACTGGGCTGCTTCCCCCCCCCACCCCGAGAAAATGGTTAGTGATATGCAATCTGGGTTGGAACCATGGAGCATTGGAAGGGCTCTGAAATTAATCCTTTTTCCTCACAATATTTTTTCTCTACCACAATTGTCTTTACAGCAGCTATTTGCTCCTGAAACTACTGTTAGTAGTAAATAACTCCAGGAGAAAATAACAGCTTGTGGGTGGATGACATGAGGAGGAAGAGAGATAACTTCCCAAGCACTGCAGTCCAGGGACAGGGACTGTGTGGTTGCATTTTCTCGAGAAGAGATTTCCAAACATTTTAAAGGCCTGATTAGGGAGCAAAGGGAACCAAGCTTGGCTAACCTTCCTTGTGGCAGGTTTCAACAGTGTGAAGGGGAGGATGGCCTCTTAGAGTGGGTCAAAATTGACAGCAGATGGTCTTATAAATAGCAGCAGTTGTACCATAGCCAGGGCTGGATGGCTCCTAGAGTTATTTAGGCAGGAAAGGTTAATAATGAGATGGTGAATTATGTTGGAGTGTCCGTGTCAATCACTCAACTTGCCAACTCTTGCCATTGTTTAACATCAGATAGCACATGGTAGTGAGTGTTTGGGAGGCCTGGGGAGACATTATGTGGCATGATAGCCAAGCTGGTCCCCTCTGGGTATCGAGTTAAGCAGGGCCTCTGAGAGGAATTTTATCAGAGTGTACAAATTTTCGTTTGGGCCCCTTCCCAAAGGGGGAGGGAATGAAATAGAATGGGGGCAGAATGATGTGTGCAGAATGGGCAGGGGGAATGTGGCAACAGCTAGAAGAGTCTTTGGAGACCAGGCCTACTAGTCTTCCCAATGCAGAGGTCAGGTCTGCCTGCCTGCCCAGCGTTGGCAGCTAGATACAATAATACGGACAACCAAACACACTCCTAAGTCTCTCTAAAATACTTCAAATGTAGAAAATCATTGCAGGAGATTAGAATCATTGTGTTAGGTTCACACTAGAATGGAAAGTGTCATGTGTACACCAAAACTGACTTCTGTAGCAGCTGTGTTGCTGAGCTCCTCTACTTCATGGTAAGCAGATCTGTTGCAAGGCAAATCAGCAACTCAGATAAGCAACTCAGAACGACTCGGTACACAGGGATGAAGGTTCATAGGCTTTTATTGAATTCTATACAATTGGTCCATGGGACTCATGTCCAAAGCATGGACCTCGTCTGAATGCTGGTCCTTAACCTTTATACCACACAGTCCTTTGTCTGAAAATCTAGACTTCTCATTTGCTGAAAGTTTGACAACATAAATGGGGCTAACTCTTGATAGGATATAGATAAAATACCATTTACATACAAGATGGAAAATAGGTGGGCAGCAAGTGAGCAAAACCATTGATTGGCTCTTATTTACATACAGGTGGGGTTTGATCTTAAAACTTTGCCAAAATTACACAATTTCCAAAAGTTTGCAGAACCAGTAGGGTTCACTGCAACATTATTCCATCCAGCATTGACCCCACTCACATTTATCAATCTAACTAGGGACTTCTTTGAGAAAATAGGTTTTCGTACTATCTTCATTAAAGAGAACACATAAACACGGGTGTGAAGACCTTAATTTGGCAGAACTTCTAATCTATTTATTGACATATATTCCTTTCAAACTCTTCCTAATTAGGATGGCCTTACTTGTGCCACTCATCTTATCTCTTCTGCATCTCTTCTCCTGGTTTCAGTAAATCTCTGTGGGCCTTCTGCAAATCTTTGCGAACCAAAGCCTTTTAAACTTCCTTTTTAACAGTTTTATTCTATGTCTTAATTCTATATCACTATTATGACTAGTTACCTTGAGTACATTGGTATTGAGGGCTCTATAGTGGTGTATATAAGTGACCTCTTCTCTTTAGTGGCTGGCTAAGGCTTCAACCAACTTCTTGTGATTTTTCATATATTTTAACATAAAACAAGCCAAACTTTTACTGCATCACAATTTCTCTTTGAGAAATCCTTCTCCCATTCTCCCATTTACCTTACTCAGACATTACATGCCAGGCAAACTGCTTTTTCCCTCTCTCTCTCTCTCTGTACCTTCCTAATCAAACCTACACCAACCCCCAAAACTTTAACTCCATTTTACTTGCAATTCAAACAAAGACTAATTGTTAAGGATGCTCCTGGTTATCTAGTTAAATGTATTCTTTTTCTAAATTCGTCTCCTGCAGCCGTCTGCCAAGAACATCCTTGCCATCTGATAAAGATATTACTTCTTTCTGTCTGTTTTCTTAAGGCTTTCCTTAAATCAAGCATGTTGGTTCTTTAAGACTTACTTCTAATGTCTCCATATGTCCCCATATATGTTGGTTATACTTTAAGGTAAGGACTATATATTCTGAGTCCCCATATGTGTTTTCTTTCTTTTGAAAACTTGGAAGAATAAACAAGTGAGCCTTGGCACCTGACATCGTAAAGTCTTTGGCAGACGTGTGCTTCTAGAAAGGGGGAGTCTTATCTTCCTCGTTGCCCTAATCCCAACTCCCTTTTCCAAATTCTAAAGTGTATCACGCAAGACTTTGAGGCCCCAAAGTCTCAGCTAGCAAAACAGCTTTCTAAAAATAATTTTTTCTTTTTTCTCAAGCAGCTTGTCCCTGTTCTCTGTGTTTCTATGCTTTTTGCCAGTCTTTTAACCTTTTTGCACAAATGGTATGTTACCCAGATTATTCTGTAACACTAACTTTAGGAGTCCAAAGTCAGTCAGAACAACCTTATTGCTTTAAAATCAAGCTGCTTTTTCCACTGTGTATTATGCTATAATATCTCTGGGCTAAAAGGCTTTTAAAATAATTCTTAGTACACTGCTTATACTTTACTGGGCTATCCAGTAATTTTATGATCTATGGGTCAAAAGTCACCATGCCTTAGATCCACAAGTCAAAGAGTTGTACTGTAACAGGTGTGTTTCTTCCCAGATGTGACACTGTTAAGGAATTCCTGGGCCTGGTGTGTATGGCTGCCATGTAGTCGCTGCCATGTGCCATGGTAATGCCCCCAGCATCCCATGTGGGCAGTGAGTCTGGGTGAGATTGGAAAGTGTAAGATTCCAGGAAATTTCTGGGGCCTGCTCTGGCTCCTGGGCCCCCTTTTTGACCCTGGGCCTGGGTACAAATTAACTCCTTTACACCCCTCTCCTAGGCCCTGAAGTTAAGTTGCTCCTTTCCACAATGATCTAGTTATTTGTCATAAAGTTGTGGCCTAGTTTATCCCATATCTCCAGTGCCTGTCTCTTCTTTATTCATACAATAATGTATCTGCAAGCATCTGATACTCTTGTCATCACCCTAAGGAACTTCCCGATAAATCTGACCTTAAATTGGCAGGTTGGCTAGAGGCTGAAATAAATTAAGTTTCTCTTTATTTTAGAATAACCTGTCATAAAGATTTAAGATGCGCACAATATCTGGTAAATAACTTTGGGATCAAATGGATACATCAGAATGCTTTAATTAGAGGTTGATAATATATTCTGAGAACTCAGAGGTGTCTCACCTCTGACCTTCACAGATACTTCTGCTTCATGTCTGGATTCCCAGGTGCAGGCCTGTCACACAGATCTATTGCTAGGCTATTGGTTTATTTAGCAGTTTTTTGTACCATCTTTCAAATGAAAGTGTCCTAAGCCAGGTTACAACTGGAAAAATAAAACAGGAATAATAAACTCGCAACAATGATGAAAACAATTCATGAGAACAAAACAAGCAACTACCTTGCATATAAAAGTTAAGGAGAGGCAGAATCTGTGGACCAATGGCAAGGGTTCCTAGAAGCCAAGTTTACCTACCTGTATCTACTGAGGGCGCAGTCCTAACCCCTTATGTCAGTGCTTTCCTGCACTGGCATAGCGGTGCCAATGGGACTTGTGCTGCATCCTGCAGTTGGGTGTCACTCACGGAGGCCTCCTCAAAGTAAGGGAATGTTTGTTCCCTTAGAGCTGCCTTGCCCTTATGTCAGTGCTAGAAAGCACTGACATAAGCGGTTAGGACTGTGCCCTGAGGCAGTTTGAAGCATTGCAGGGATCATGGATCTGCAGTACCAAGAGACATTGATTCTCATTGCAAAGACGGGAAAAGGCAGGAAATTGTTCAAAAAGCAAATCCAAGAGGGCTAAGCAGTAATCTGGTTTCAGGAAGTGAGGTAAGTAAGGCAAGGAAACTGGGGTTGCTTTCCCAGGGGTTAGTGGGTTTTTGAGAAGTGGCTCAGTGGGTGCTGGAGTGGGTGCTTACAAATGGGTAGGGGGCCCAGTGGGTGCTGGAGCAGTAGTTTCTGATATCACTGAAGGAGCAAGGAAGAGAAGAGAGAAGTTGAGAGAAGTCAGATCCCTGTTCTAGGTACTGGCTGGCAAAAAAGGGGTGCTTGACATAGCACCAGTGGGCTGTTGAGCAGTTCACTAGGACAGCAGCAAGCAAGTGAACACTGGAAGCAGCGGTAGCTAACAGTGAGGGAGTCTCCTCTTCTAGCTTCTTCTAGCTTCCAGTTTCTTCTACCTTAAATTCCCAAAGGTGAATGTAAGTTACTATTGTGGGCTGAGCTCATGAAGGATGTTTCTTATGTGCCTTGATGTCCCTTGATCACTCATCCTTGCTTCAAGACAGGGGCCTCTATTGTTTTGCACGCTGCCAAGGATGAACAAGCAGCAATGAACTTATTGATGGTTCAGGAGGCCAGAGTCTTAATGAACTCTTGATTCGATTTGGGCATGGAATTTGTCAGGGCCCCTCCCAGATGCCCTGACCCCCAACTTACCCTGGAGTAGGCACCCCATGCCCAGGGTGGGGAGGCTTCCCTGCCCTTGAAGGGGGCAAAGAAGGTTGGCTCACCCCAACCAGCCAGAGGGGGCTGGCAGGGCAAACAGGGCAAACAGGGAGGCCAGGGATGAGAGGCAGTCAGTGTGAAGCAGGGAGCTGTGAGGTGAACAGCTCCTGCTCCTAGGCCAGGTCTGGCAGCTCTGCTAGGGATGAGGACAAGGGTGCTGGAACCCCCTCCCCCTCCAGCCAATCTGAGGCCTCCCTGGGGGTGGAACAAGCCTGCTCCAGGCCCCTCCAGGGCAGGGACCCTACAGAATTGTTGAGGGAAACTATTATGGGGGGAGGCTGTCTTTTGTGTCACTAAGCTACCAAGTCAGGTAGCTTGCAGAATGTGGTGTAGTTTACAAGGTTCAAAATTTGCTTACCAAAGCCAGGTGTGGTTAGTCATGGAATTTTCCAAAAGAACTGGAAGAGTACACTTCTCTTAAATTATTCTGCAAGACCAGGGGAAGGATTACTCTGAAGAAAAAAACAACAAAGTTTGACCTTTTCCTTAAGACCTGAGGCCTCTTGCCATCACCCCAATATGAAATGTCACAAGACTGGCCTGGGTCATGCTCTCCTGGCATGCACTTGCACCACATACACATGCAAACAAATGTGCCAGGCAACAACTGTATTTCAGTCGTCATTACATGCAGATACTTTATTGCTTCTGCCACATGTTGTTGTTTGCTCCCGAACTGACATAAACTCAGAATGACTGATTTAAATAAACGTACCTTACAGGAAGTTCCATTGTAAATCAAAAACAGGAAATAAAGAAGATTACTCACATCCTGAATTTGATCTAACACATTTTTTTGGTCAACATTAATTTTGAATGTGTAAACATTGTACAAGTGTCATATTCTTGAAAATGGGGGAATAAAACATGTTACTTCCTTTAAACTGCATGAACGGTGTTTGCATGGCAAGTAGGAACACACTTGCTGCTTTAATTTCACCTGATTTGCCAATAGTCCAGGTTACTGATTGAGTCCCATTTACTCTGCACAAATTCTTGAAGAACTCCAGGATCTAATTCTATAGAATCATTCCCTACTTTTGCACGCATTTTAATAATATTGGTCATTTTTATAGTGTTATCTCACAGGCATGATGAGTCCTGCAAGACAGCACCCTGTACTTGTGGCTAGGATCAGAAAGATAATTACATCATCATGTCCTGCATTGTCTCAGCTTGTTGTGAGCAGAGAAAAATGTAAATCTTATTTCATCTGAAAACTTATTCAGATCCTGAATTGAAAAAAATAACAACAACAACAAAAAATTAGCAGGCCATAATCCAACACCAGGTTCCAACCCAATCCTTTCCTTCCCCACCTCCACCAATGCAGCTACACCAAAAATGCTTGTACTGCATCTTTGGGGGAGGCAATTCTGGAGGTCTCCCCTGGGTAAAGAACATTTGTAAGCCTCTAAGACCTGGACAAATCTACTGAGATCTGCACCCATGAAATTGCTGGCACAAGTTTTTGTGGACCTAGCACAGGGGATCAGGTCCAGGAAGAGGGTTTGGATTTGGTGGGTCCTGCGGCCTCTGAATATACACCCTTCCTGGACCTGATCCATTCTTCTCCCCACCCCATCCCTTTCCACCCACCATCTACCCCCATTCGGCCTCCTTCCCCCATTCCACCTCCCCCGCCAACTTACTTGGTTCAGTAGGCCTTCTCTGAACCATCACCACATACAGGGCCACTCCAACCTCCCTACTGGCGATTTGGTAGCATGCAGCTTTGTGTGCTGCTAAAGAGGTTGTTATGACTGCCATAATGTGGTCTCCACTGGTGAAACAGAATAAGATTGAGCTATTGGGCACTTGTCCAAACTTTGTCAAAACTTTTGTTAAAACTTTTCATAGTTCTGTACTGAGCATTGGCCTTGGTCTGGTCAGGAGGCAGGAGGTCTGGTCTAGAGGGTAGAGCCTCCATTTGCCTGAAGATTAACATCCACAAGGTCGCCAGTTCGAGGCCACCGGCACCGTGCGACCTTGAAGCAGCTGACAAGCTGCAGCTGAGCTGTTCCATCTGCTCCGAGCGTGGGAGGATAGAGGCCAGAATGTGTGACCAGATCGGAGTGTAACATCTTGAATGTGGTGGTTCTTGAAAGAGAGAACCTTCTTTCAATTTGTAAAAATCCCTGCGTGGATTTAATAAGCCTGCCTGTGTAAACCGCCTTGAATAAAGTCTTGAATAAAGACCAAGAAAGGCGGTATATAAATACTGTATATTATTATATTATTATTATTATTTGGTGATTCTAGACAAAGGAGAAAACCTCATGACATCAGTTAGGTTTTCCTGAGGGTAATGAGTTAGGGAAGGCTGGAGAAGTCCTTCCCATGACTTCTGTCTCCCCTGCTCCTGATTGCGTGGGTTTGTTTGCCTATATTTGTCTATGTGCCCCACAAAATGAAATAAGGCTTTTTTGGAATAAAACCGGACCACATTTATTAAATCTGTGTTAATCAATATTATATGTAACACATCGCAGTAAGTCCTAGCTTTCAATATTCTACCCCTTTTGGTACAGATACCTTCCTTGGAGGAAATAGCACACAACTGTCTATTACCCCTTTGATTATCATCACCCGACTCCAACTTAAAACTATCTACTAATGATCTCAACTTTTTATTGTCAACCCCAGAAAAGGGGGCCGAAGAAGGCAAATTTCTTAATCTATTCTAAGCTGGACAGCTTTTGCTATAGACTTTGCAATTCAAGCCTGAGGGGTCACCAGCCTGCACCTTCAAGTCAGACAGCTTCTTGAGATCAGTGCTGGTTCCCCCATGACTCTTGCTTATTGGAGAGTGCATGCCGCTTCCTATTCCAGCTTTCTGTCTTGTACTATTCCTGCCAGTTGTAGCTTCCCTGGTTAACATCACCACAATGTAAGAGATGCATGGGATAGAAGAGAAGAGAGAGAAGTCTGGAATTAAAAAAAATAAAAATAAAAACTCCTCACCAACAGCCAATCAGGTGAAAAGTAACAAATTCCTAATGTGGTCTCATAAGGCAACCAGATGACCTGAGACAGCATCAACAGCTGTCTCCAGGCAACTCAGGCACCCCATAGAGTGTCATAAATTGCACACTTAGCCTTGTGCAGGGCCGGATGGAGCAAAGGACATCCAATTTTTGGCTGAGTGGAGAGGCATTCTGGTTATCATGAGATAAACAATAATCACAACAAATTCTCTTAGAACTGCTGTTTTACAGTCCAATAAAACTTCCCAGTACCAGAGCAGTCATGCCAATGGGATGTGTGCTGCACCCTGCAGTAGTGGGGAAGTCACGGAAGCCTCCTCAAGGAAAAGGAACATTTGTTTCCTTACTTTGGGGCTGCACTGTGGCTGCAAAGTTGGATAGGATTGGGCCCTTATGCCGTATAAATTTAAATATACCCCAAAGCAGGTTTTGTCCTTGCTGTGAATCTTCCCATCCCATAAAATCATTTTCTGCACCCCATAAAAACCTGAGATAGTACACCTGGTTCCTTTTCAGTGGTGGTGTATGTAGATAGATAGATTTCAGAAACTTTTTATAATAAAACTGTTAACTACATAACCTCCTTTCCCCTCACCTCCAGATGTATTCAGTAAGTTCAATAAGATTTTTTTTTAATGGATTGTATATAGTAAGAATATAAAAAGGCAATTAAAACATTATTTAAATATTTGGAAGAAATAAATGCATAATGCAGAACTTCTTTTTGCATAGTATTTGTATCAGAGAAACCAGCCATAACAGTTTATTGATTTACCAAGTAGCCTTGACAATTAAACAGGATCATCCAGCCATGAAACATTTTCAAATATAGAAGGTTTGCAAAACCGCAAAGAAAATTGAAATGCTATTCTCATTTGCATCTATGGCAAAAAAAAAGGTAATAACTGAAAAATCTGCCTTTGAAGGCCAAACTGAGCATTCTAAGAGACACTCTGCCACTGCCGCTTCTTCAGGGTTTTTTTTTGCTGTCTAACATTTAATATCTAATACAAGCAACACATGATATGACATCAGTAAGGTGCCTGTCTCTTCACTCTGCTGGACACTGCTGATGGGCTTGAAAATGCTCAGTACAGTGGCATCAGATCACTTGTTCTTTGCATTAGGTGTTACAAGTTATAAGGGAGAAAAGGACCATGGCATGGTGGCAATTCCATTTCACCATAAAATGGCATTCATACTAAATGTGAATTGTGTGGGAGAAGGTTTGCTCTGACCCATCATTCAAAAACAGGCATGAAGCTACTGGACCAGGGAATACAAGGTATGTGTGTGAAGACACAAAGAAATCTTACAGCACAATGACTCAAAAGTAAGCCCCACTGATTTCAGTGGGACTTACTTCCAGGTAAGTGCATATAGGATTGAAGTCTTATTTAAGTAGGGTCACCAGATACAAATGGTGACAGAGTGCCTATACGGTACCTTTAACCATTGTATAGAAGAGGGAATTTTGGCAGATGCAGCTCAATATGGAAAAGTTTAAAAAACTGCACCTGACAAAATTCCCTCTTCTATTCAACGGTTAAAGGTATAGTCCACATTTGTGTCTGGTAACCCTATATTTCAGTGCCCTTGCCAGTGGTCATGACTCCACCCTGAATTCAAGGTGATTTAGGATTAGCTGGGCACTCCAGCTGGGGCCTTGAGTTTTTATGGGTTAATTCAGTGGGGACTTTAATGAAATCTTCAGGTCCTCAGACCCCCCCCCCCATCAATTTTAACTGAATGATTGCAAATCCCTGGCCTTCTAAAAATAGTCACAGCAGGGCATCGCAATCAGTAAGGCCCCCTCTACTGCCCAGTAACTTGAGCACTCGTCTGTTTTTTTGGTCTGCTGGGAGGATTGGGGAACATACTAATCTGGCATGGTCAGGATGATTTGATTGGGTAGGTCAGGGCTTTTCAAACTGGGAAGTCACAATGCCCCAGCCAGAGAGCCCTGGCCACTTTCCCGTTAAGGGGCGGGGGCAGGGGGGAGGCAGTGACGCAATCTCCAGAGGGCTGCAGGGACTGGGATGCACTCACCAGTCCCTGCAGCAACCTGTCGGGGGTGCAGGGAGCCCTGCGCAACCTTCTGCAGGGCTCCCCACAGCTTAAAAGTGAAAGCGCAGCGATCGTACTCCACTTCTGGTTTTGCGGAAGTGGAGCACGATCCCTCCACTTTCACTTTTTAAGACCTGGGGAGCCCTGCAGACACTCGCGCAGGGCTCCCCGCACCCCCGACAGGCTGCTGCAGGGACTGGTGAGTGCATCCCAGTCCCTGCAGCCCCCTTAGAGACATGATCCTGGGGATCATGTTGCTGCCTCCCCCCCGCCACCTCAAGAACTTACTGTGGTTCAAACTCTCCCTGAGAATTTGAAAACTGCTGGGTTAGGTCCTTACAAGGTGGCAATTAGCTAATGTGTTCAGTGCAGTTCAACCTTGGAAAGTACCTTAATAAGCATCTGAGGGGGCAAAGCAGTGAAGGAAAGCACCCCCAAGCCAACCTTTTAGCTTACTGGCTGGAGAGATGTGTGGAGAACCCACAGTGCAGGGATGGGGGAAGAAGCAAGATGTGTAGCCTATGCACTTGATCTTTCAGTTCACCTTCGGATACACTTTGGAGTGAGTTTGACAGATAGGGCTCCTGGACACTGAAAGTTCCACAAAGGATAGTTGCTGTCACCAGAAAGGAAAAATCTTTAATAAAAAGTGGAGAGGGGGTGACTTTCCCATTCCCTTCCCCACACTTATAGTAAGCCCATTTAGCAGTTCCTTCAGTATGGAAGGCAGTTGCAGAAAGTAGTGGCTGGGATCCACTTGACTTGGCCAACCCTAAGTTCTCTGCACCCAAACCTACAACTTTATAGCATTAGCTATGAGTGATCTGTAAGAGAGCAAGTGGCAATAGCTCTCTGCTCTGGTCTGACCGAAACATGGCAATAGGTTTTCAAAATATTAAAATGAGGAAATGAATAACAAAAGGAAAAAATCAAGGTTTAAATATTTAAAAGCATGCACTTGATATGGGACAAAATGAGATTTAGAAATGAGAGGAAAATGCTGCACCTGCATGGCTAATACGTATGTGAGGTTAAGCCATGGTTGTGCAGGTTACAGAGGTCATAATGGCAGGCTATTCTAGCTGATGGACAGCCCAATCCTATGTAACTCCCCCAGCTGGCAATGCAGTGGCACTAATGCAGCTTCCGCTCTATCCTGAGGGGAAGTTTTGACATTTTGAGCCCTCCTGAGGGTAAGGGAACATTGGTTTCCTTGCCCTGGGGTAAGCCTCAGCAATCACCTTAGTAAACTTGGACCTGTGCCAACTCTATAGGTGGCGCAAGTCAGACTGATTAGGCCCAGGGAGGGGCTTAAGATTCAGCTGCCACTGAACCCGTCTCTTCCTGGGCTCCACCCTATCCCTCCCATTCTGCCCACCCCCTGTTCTACTCCACTCCTCCTCACCTTCCTCCACCCCCTACACGGCCTTACCTGAGGCAGAATGCTCATTCTGGTGGCATAAAGTCCGGTTACCATTGGGCCTTAAGTCAACCAGCATCATGGTACATATACATAGGGGCTTTCTCATTAGATTCCTGTTCATTATAAGGGAAAACAGAAGGGCAGCTCTCGCAGGGGCTTCACTTGCAGGTGATTAGGCCAGGTTATCCTCCAGATATCTTGAGATTTGTGTGGGCACTGAGAAAGCAAGGTCAGGATAGGATACTGGCTTTACCTTTGAGCCAAACCTGGAGGGCAAAAAAGGAGATTTTTCTGACATTTCTACTAAGCTTCAGTAGAAAGCTGCACTGGGAGTTTCTGGAGGTAGGGAACTAAGTGGAGATGTAAGTCACAGATCAGTTATTTCCTACAGGTCACCTAGACACAGGTGTCTCATATCTTCAGGCAGAGCAATTTGAGGTTGGCTCCCAAAAAGTTTGTTTCCACTGCGGCAAACAGAAACATATATAGTGCATTCCAATTGCTCCAACAGCAGCCATGATTCTGCCAAACATTTGATCTTTTTAAGCTCTGTTTATTTCACTGAGCACGTTAAGCATGTGCTGAACTCTCTTGGACCAAAATTGTGGCAATTAGGAGTGCAGAATGTTTGGCTAGATCTTGCCAAATTCAAATTATTATTGACAATCCTGAAAATATCTGTCATCTGGCCCTGACAAAATGCCTAGCCAGGGAAAATGCACAATTGCCGGGGGGGGGGGGGAGGGAGCTGTGTGTTCAGCCACAGCAGACAAAGACTTCCAGAGAACATCTTGACCAGATAGAATCCTGGGCAAATGCTCTGTTGCTGTTATGGTAGGTAGGGGAAGAGGAGAAAAGAGACTCCACTTACAGATGTAGTGATTCTTCGCCCCCCCCCCCCAGTTTCTTTTCAGAAAAGTAAAAAATATGTCTGCAGACAGAAACAAATAGGACAGATTTAAAAATTGTCTGTGAGGAAATGGGGATTGACAGTCAGAGATGTTCAGAATGAGATGGAGGAAGGGAAATATAAATATGGAGTTGTTTTATTTATTATCCCACTTACCAACAAAAGTACAGGTTTGCATCGCTTAATGATGAGGATACTTTTCACAAACCCCATCATCACGTGATGCTGTCATTGCGCAGTTTCCTCCCCTCCTCAGCACTCCCTGCTGCCACACCACAGACCGCTTCTGTAGCCCGCCACAGGGCATGTTCCCAACCTAGCGCCACCGCCCCCATCATGCCCATTGTTGCTGCTGATTGGTGCGGCCTGCCCCCACAGCGATCACACTTGTGGCTGGATGTGGCAGCAGGATCTCTAGCAGGGTGCCCCACAGTGGGCACGCTCACACATATCAGCCCAGCCTGCTGGCTGGCCGAGGTGACTGGTGGGCTCTCTGTCAATCAGCATGGTCCACCATGCTCACAGATATAGCCATGCTCACAGATATAGCCACCACCCTGCTAGCTGACTTCTATCACCGGCCAGGGCTGGAGAAATGGTGGAAAAATGAGAATAAAAGGGTTAAAAATGGCAGCAATGAGGCGGGGGTGGCAGTGACAGGGATGGGGGACAATGGACCACACTGCATATAGCAGTTCATTGTTTACCAGAAAGTTGGTCTGTGGCACATACCTGTATTTCCAACACAGATGAACACCTCAGCTTGAGTTGTGTTGTTTTAGAGACCAAGGTTTATTGTCTTCTAATACTATTTTTTTTTAGCACTATAAAATTGTATATATAGCATGTGGAGATTAAAGATTAACTTTAGTTTAATGAATCCCACTTACTAGTCCACAGAAACCTTAGACCTTTAACTACCAGAACAAGCCCCCTTGTTCAAAAGTCACTTCCCTGATCATAAAAGTGCCTCACCCACTGAAATCACAATATGAAATGTTCTGTCCTCCTCTACACGGCCCCCCTTCGCCACCATCTCAGTACAAACAGAATTCTCATCCTAGAAATGCACTTTTTGTTTTAGGCCTAAAACCAATCTCCTTCTCTGCTATATTGCTATTATGACAAATATGATGGATGTCAGTATAAATCGCTTTAACATTGTTTCTTTTTTAAACTGGTTTTTGTCTCACCAAGTAGTTTGCTTTATTTTGTTTTGTTCCAAATAAAAAACACATAAAGAGAGTTGTATCATGGGCAAGCCTACAAACTAGAAAGGTAACAGTCATGCTGCAAATCTTAGAATATAGCTTCTAACCAGTACCGTAGCACTTGGGGGGGCAGTCCACCCGGGGTGATGTGCCCTGATGTGCCCTGTGATGGGTGCGCCCCCCAAACCCCCACTAAACAGAGGCCCACACTACATTTGGCAGTGAGTGGGCCCTCCCACTCCGCACCAAAGCTCTGAACGACTGGAAATACCAGCTTCAGAAGCAATTTGGAGACTTGCACAATGATGTGATTGCACTCCCTGTGCCACATGACAACCTCCTGTACTCACCTGAAGGATGCGCAGCACCCAGAAGTGAAACCCACCCCGGGCAAGGCCAATGCTTCTGACTTAATAGGATATGCTTCCAATGAATTCTGTGAACTTTAGCCTTTCATTATGATTTTTTTGCTTCTTTTCCCACCATTCCTTCACCTTTCTCTTCATTTTCCAGTCCAGGGTGTGGAGGATGGCACATAACTGGGTAAGCAAGGGAGCAGCATATCAGCATGCCACCAGAGGTGGAAGGAGATGGACCAGCCCTACCTTCAGCCACTGCTTTATAGCAGACACTTCTATTGCCTTACACTGAAATGTGTTCTGTGAATCTTAGTTCTTTTTGAATCCCCATGACATACCTTGGGAAAAATGGTAACAAATTGCTGACATTCTCCTAACCCCACCATATTATAAACCAAAAGAAACATGAAGGACCCCTAGTGCCGGTAACATCTAACTCATTGGTTTTCTCGACTTCTGGGTAACGTGCAAACGGTTTGCACGTTACCCAGAAAACCAATGAGTTAGATGTTACTCAAACAGATGAGATTCTCAAGACCAATCTCATGCCCAAACAAGTCAGATGACATTGTACCCACTTGTGAGGTCACCAAATCCTTACTATAAATTGCAGTCAGTGCAAGACTGTATTACTCACTAGCACTCCTTTAAATCACAAAGATGAATGAGATGCCATGGAAATGGTAGTAGTTCCATGTCGAGCTTTTCAGCCCTACATGGAGCACTGCATCCAGTAGAGCAGGGGTCTGCTGGTCCCACCCCTTCTTGCCCCACTTGCTCCCTCGCCCCGCCTTTCCCTGCCTTCTCCCTGCCCTGGTAAACCTGCCTCCCCCCACCCTGATAAACCTTACTGCTGCCCGGAGCTCTTCCCTTGCTCTAGGTGGCACCTGTTTGGCACTGGGCTTAGCGCTGACTAGTGCTGTGCCAGCCCTGGGGGTCCTTACACAGAGGGTGCCATAATCATGCTTTACAGCACATGTACGACGCCCAATGCTGGCGATACTGCCAGCACTAGATAGCTCAGGATTGGGCTCAGAGACTGCAAAGCTATGGCCCTGTTTTGACACTAGGCCCTCCTAGTGTTCAAAATAATGTACAACTTAACCCTGCACAATTTTGTGGCATAGCAGATTGAATGTAGTCTGTCTGAAGCTGCAAGAAAGGAAGGGTTGTCAAGCATCTGGCAGGTCACAAGCACCTGGCATGGCTGGTGGTGGGTCACGCATTGAGCAGAACTGGTCAGGTGATGGCCTGCTGAGCCAAATGACGGCTTATAAAACTGGTTGGTAATAGCCTGGTGTCAGTTTCAGACCACAAGTATGTGTGGTTAGTTACTAATCTGTGGTTAGCTGTGGTTTGTGATTAGTTACTATAGTTACTCTGACTAACCGTTGCCCCAGGACAGTATTGGCTCTAATGATTTGTTTGATACAACAGTATTGCTACACAAGGGCAGTTACATTTCTCTGGTGAAAGCAGGGTCCATCAGTCTGTGCTGGCAAAATAGCAAATGTCGCCCCCCCCCCCCAGGAGATTCCGGTGGCTGCTGCAGCACCCTTAGGATGTAGCAGTAACCATTTTTGGCACTGCTGCTCCTCTGGGTGCCAGGCAGCTTAGGATTGGGCAGATCCTAAGACTGGGTATGAGGGATCCTCTTACCCCTTTGTTGATGCTTTGGATGGGCTGCGAAGCTGCGTGAAGTTTGCCTGCTACATAGTGGAGTTAAGGAGAAGAGAACACTTTGTGTTTCCTAGGCAACAGGGGATACTTGCTTCTCTTTCCACATTTTAGGCTTATAGCACAGTGCTAGAAGCTAGGCAAATATTGCCTAAGTCACTAGGTGACATGCGCATTCTGCCCATGCTGAGATAAATTGCTGTGAAAGGTCAGAGAAACATATAGCCAGGGCTGCAAACAGCCACAGAAAAGGGAGGAAAGGTACAGTGAGAACGCACTGGGGATATTTTTACACTTCACAAACCCAGAATTTTCACATAGAGGTAAAAAACACTCTGAACATGCTCCAGGGAACACCCTGAAAACATGTTTAGAGGCTCTGATGTTAACAATCCTGAATAGATAAGTGGTCCAGTGGGTTCTCAAACTTTTAGCACTGGGACCCACTTTTTAGAATGAGAATCTGTCAGGAAGTGATGTCATGACCAGAAGTGACATAATCAAGCAGGAAAGTTTTAACTATCCTAAGGCTGCAATCCTACCCACACTTAGCCAGGAATAAGTCCCATTTACTATCATTGGTAAAAGCATATACATAGTAGCCTGTGAAAAGTACAGATCTGTAACTTTTCCCCAAATGCAGTCACATGCCATGGCAGCATCAAGTCTGATATATTAAAAATAAAATATTGAAATGAATGGGGACCCACCTGGAATTGACTCGCAACCCACCTAGTGGGTCCCGACCCACAGTTTGAGAAACACTGGTTTATAGTCTATACTTGTAAATCTGAACTTTCAAAACAAGGACAGTGACAAGGCCCAGCCCCAGGGAAAGTTTACCCCTCTATTTTTGGACCCAGATGCTATTTCCATCATGCAGATTTCCCACTCCATACTTTGAACTCACACCATTTTTTTTTCTTGTTGAACACCAGAGTTGACTCACAGAAACAGTGATTTGTGTCACCCTAGGCAGACATATTTAGATGAAAAGAAAGGTACAGAATTAATTCCTTTCCTCTCCTCGTGACAGAACTGCTGCAAGTACAAAAGTAAATCACCAAGAATGCAAGCCAGCTCCATTAAAATCAATGAGGAATTTGTCATCAATGCTATGGGAGATGGACTGCAACAGAAATATGTTCCCAGATGTTTTTCGTGCCACTTTGGTTGTTTCTATTTTGGATTTGTTTTTATTATTTTGAGGTGGGCACTTTAGATATATACTTTATTGTGAGCAATTCTGGTACATGTTACAGGCTTATCAGTGCTCTTTTTTTGCTGGGGCAATATAGATGCTCAGAGGAAGATATTGTCAACCTGCCTTGACCAAAAAATTATAGCTCAGTCTATGGATCGCTGAATCAATTAAGCAGCCACTACCCAATGATCTGTAGTCAAGCTTTCAAGGTAACGCTGTACCTGAAGCCGATATTTTATGGGGAAAGCTAAATTTTCTCTCTCTCTCTCTCTCTCTCTCTCTTTCACACACACACACACACACACACACACACACACACACACAATTATGCAGAAGAAGCAAGTAAGCTGCCCTTGAACAATTTCCTCATGACAGGTGTAGTTGAACACAACCAAATTACATAACCATTTGAGACAAGACTGTTTCAAGGTGAGGTAGTGTCCACGGAGGCAGCTTCCAACCGCACCGATGGGACAAAGCTACCATTGCTTCACGCTACTGTATAGACTGCAGTTCTGGTTAGGCTGGAGCTTTCAGACTCCTTTTCACCCTTGAAGCATTCTGAAATATATCCTCTGAATCAGGAGCTTTCTAGTTCACCTGAACAGTCAAACTGTCATCATTATCACCTCAGATTGCCTGTGCCCATACCATAGTGTGAAGCTATGGTACTGTAAGGTGGTATTAGGTTGAAGGAATCAATAACCACATGAGCCATCTGCCCCCTTTTTAGGGTAACAATAAACTCAATGTTTCATTTTTTTCTAAAGCTAGATTCTGATGTTCTCTAGGAGGAAGATTCCTAAAACAGTGCCTAGTCTGCAAACTCACCATTTTAACCCATTAAACTGCAACAGGTATTTTATAGTGAATGCTACCACAATGCACATCTTTTGTAAACACACTCATGTTACTCTGTCAGAAAGATAAATCCGTCACAAGGTTTGTACTAGTTGTCATTTTAGGAAACGAAGGCTGATTTTAATGTTAATCTGTTTGCTAATAAGATTGTTTATGTAATAATAATAATAATAATAATAAAACTTTATTTTTATCCCGCCCTTCTCCCAAAAAGGGACCCAGGGCGGCTAACAACATATAAAACAAATTAAAACATAATTTCACAGATAATAACATATTAAAAAACACATTAGCAGAACCCATAAAAACAGTAGTCAGAAGAGTCAGAATAAAAGAGCATAAAACAGCAGTTCTTAGAGGAATCGGGCCTGTAAAAAAGCAACTAAAAGATATATAAAAGATGTTAAAAAGGCCAGAACGTCAGAAGGCTTGGTTAAACAACAAGGTCTTCAGGCCTCGCCGAAAGGACTCAAGAGAGGGAGCCATTCTCAAGTCAAGGGGAAGGGAGTTCCACAACGTTGGTGCCACTACTGAGAAGGCCCTATTTCTTGCCGCCGCCCCACGTACCTCCTTAGGCGGCGGCACTTGTAAAAAGGCCTTCTCTGATGACCTGAGAGGACGAGCCGGATTGTATGGGAGTAGGCGATCTCTAAGATAACCTGGCCCAGAGCAGTATAGGGCTTTAAAGGTCAAAACCAGCACCTTGAATTGGGTCCGGAAACGAATGGGCAGCCAATGTAGCCCCCGGAGAAGCGGGCTGACAGAGTCAAACCGCCTAGCTCCAGTGACCACACGGGCCGCCGCATTCTGCACTAATTGCAGTTTCCGAACCGTCTTCAGGGGCAGCCCCACATAAAGCGCGTTACAATAATCTAACCTCGATGTCACCGTAGCATGGATCACCGTGGCCAGGTCTGCACGATCCAAGTACGGACGCAGCTGGTGCACCAGCCGAAGCTGAGCAAAGGCCCCCCTAGCCACAGCCGCCACCTGGGAATCCAGGAGCAGCTGCGAGTCCAGGTGGACCCCCAAGCTGCGGACCTGCTCCTTCAGAGGGAGTGCAACCCCATTCAGAGCAAGCTGATAATCCAGCACCTGCATCGAGGATTTCCGAACCAGGAGAGCCTCTGTCTTATCCGGATTTAATTTCAGCTTGTTAGCCCCCATCCAGATCCTCACTGCTTCCAGACAGCGCTCCAGGCCCTCAACCGCCACCCTGGAGTCTGGAGGAAAGGAGAGATAAAGCTGGGTGTCATCAGCATATTGATGACACCCCACTCCAAACCCCCGGATGACCTCTCCCAGCGGTTTCATGTAGATATTAAATAGCATGGGGGACAGAATTGAGCCCTGCGGCACCCCGCACCTCAATGGCCAGGGTGTCGAACAGGCATCCCCCAGCACCACCATCTGGGACCAACCTTCCAAGTAGGAGCGGAACCACCGCAAAACAGTGCCTCCAACTCCCAACTCGGCCAATCGGCCCAGAAGGATACCATGGTCGATGGTATCGAAAGCCGCCGAGAGGTCCAGCAGGACCAACAGGGACGCACTCCCCCTGTCCAGTCCCCGGCGTAGGTCATCCACCAAGGCGACCAAGGCAGTTTCCGTCCCAAAGCCCGGCCTGAAACCAGATTGAAAAGGATCCAGATAATCCGCTTCATCCAAGACCCTCTGGAGTTGGGCCGCCACCACCCGCTCAATTACCTTGCCCAGAAACGGGATGTTGGAGACTGGCCGATAGTTGTTCAACACATTGGAATCCAGGGAGGGCTTCTTCAGGAGGGGGCGAACCACCGCCCGCTTCAAAGCAAGCGACAGTGTCCCCTCCCCCAAAGAAGAGTTGACCACCCTCCCCGTCCACTCAGCCAGTCCCCCCCGGGCAGCTCTTATCAGCCAAGCTGGGCAAGGGTCAAACAGGCAGGCAGACGGCCTCACACTCCAAAGGAGTCTGTCCACATCCTCAGGCTGCACAAGCTGAAAAGAATCCCACAACACTGGACAAGCAGTTGCCAGGGGGACATCATCAGACATTGTCAATGTGGCATCCAAGTCGTAACGAATGCGATCGATTTTATCTGCAAAGTGTTGCGCAAACACGTCACAGCGGCTGACCGTGTATTCCTCCTGGTCCACTGGCGGGGCCTGATGGAGGAGGCCCCGCACCACACGGAACAGCTCTGCCGGACGGTTATCAGCAGACGCAATGGTAGCAGAGAAGAATGATTTCTTCGCTGCTACCACCGCCACGGAGTAGGCTCTGTAATGAGCTCTACTCCGTGTCCGATCGGATTCATCACGAGTTTTCTGCCACCGTCGCTCTAGACGCCTGCCCTGCCGCTTCATCAGTCGCAGCCCCTCAGTGAACCAAGGAGCCGCTCCGAGTCTGCAACGTGGCAGAGGTCGCTCCGGAGCAATCTCATCCACTGCCCTGGACATTTCCCTGTTCCAGAGGTCAACCAGGGCCTCAGATGAGACGCCAGTCTTGGCAGTGGGGAAATCCCCCAGAGCCCTCAGGAAACCTTCAGGATCCATTAGCCTCTGGGGGCGGACCATAGAAAATGGTCCCCCGCCTCTGCAGAGGTAGGAAGTCGCAACCAGTCTAAACCTTACCAGGAAGTGATCTGTCCATGACAACGGAGTGATCTTGATCTCCTCTACATCCAGATCACTGCCCCCATGCCCAGCTGTAAACACCAGGTCCAGCACGTGTCCTGCAGTATGTGTCGGGGCCAAGATCTTCTGGGACAGGCCCATGGTTGTCATGGCAGCCATGAAATCCTGAGCTGCACCTACCGCAGGGGCCTTGGCATGAACATTGAAGTCCCCCAGCACTAACAGGCGGGGGGCCTTCAATGCCACCCCCGAGATCACTCCAGTCAGCTCAGGCAGGGAGACTGTTGGGCAGCAGGGCAGGCGGTACACCAACAGAATCCCAATCCTGTCCGGTCCTCTCAACACAACATGCAGGCACTCGAACCCAGCAGACTGCTGGACAGGGCACCTGGTGAGGGAGATGGACTCACGATAGACCATTGCAACTCCCCCTCCCCGTCCCTGCAATCTTGGCTGCTGCAACACCTGGAAGCCTGGCGGACAAAGTTCAGAGAGACTAACGCCTCCCTCCACGTCCAGCCAGGTCTCCGTAATGCATGCCAGGTCGGCTTTCTCATCCAGGATCAAATCCCGGATGATACAGGTCTTATTATTCACCGACCTGGCATTCAAAAGCAGCAGCTTCAGATCCAGGGATTCACCGCCAAGACCACCAGGCATCCGAGAATTGAGGGAGGGAGGGAGAATTATGTACAGTACCATATAAGTACATTCTGTACATTCTGAGTTCTTGGCCTTTTTAAACGTCTTTTTTAATATCCACTTCACAGGCTTGTGTCTTTCATAAAATTGCTGCTGTTGCTCTTTTACTCTTTTTAATGTCTGATTGCTGTTTTGAAGATGTTTTTTGTGAAGTTTTTTTTAACTTGCTTTAATGTGTTTTTAATTATGTTCGTTTTCTGTATTCTTTTATTTATTGTTGTAAGCCGCCTTTGGTCCCTTCAGAGAGAAAGACGGGATACAAATGTAGTAAATAAATAAAATGAAGCTAAATGTTAGAAATCACACCATTTAGAAATTGCTTAGAAAGTCCTGGTCCTGGTTCATGCATCATCTTATCCATGCTCTTTTTTCCATGTTGGACAAATGTGCCCTTAAATGCATGTGTGGAAAATTACACATAAGAAATGCATACTTTGCTTCAACATACAAACAAGGCAGTGCCCAAATCATGTAATCTGTCCTCTCTGAAGGCAGAACAGATTGCAATGCTCCTCTGTACCACTGGTTTGTTAATGTGCAGTGCTTGGGTCACAAACATTGTAATCTATGGGGTAAAACCACCAGTACCATACCAGCCCTGATCATATGACCCCAAGATGTAAATCCAAAGAGAACTACATTTATTGTTACGTTTGTAAACAGTGCAATACTCCTGAGAAACTATAATTAAAAATTTCATCCTGGTTAAGACTTTTATGACTCTCGGGGCTTTCCTATTTAACAATGATGTCATTCAAAAAGGACTTGGTGAGATGACATATTTTCTTATAGCTGAATGTGTATTACACCAGAGGTAATGCAAATCCAGGGAGATATGATCATTCTTCCCTTTGTAAACACACATTATCTGTATTTATGATAAATGTCAGATATGGCCATCGGGTACCAAATTTCCTTCTATGCTACTGTTCTTGTAGCAAGCAACCCATAAAGCTTTCATTGCTGTAATAATGCATGAGCCAAACCATCTGGCCTCATATTTCTACAATGTGTGAGTTGCCATAACATGCAGTAATCTTAAATGCTAACAACACTGAACACCTCTACTTCCAATGAGTGCACAATGCAATATCCTGTTACCTGTGTGTCTTCCAATGTGGATATGACCTTCTCCAATTGACCAGTTCTATTTCTAGTCATCAGAAATGAGCGGATGCAAACAGGATTAATGGAGAGGGCTCATATTTTATTTTTTTTATTTATTGTTCACATTTTTACACTGCCCTTCCTCCAAGGAGGTCAGGGTGGTGTGTGTGCATCCTTCCCTCCTTTTGTCCTGACGACAACCCTGTGAGGTATGTTAGGCTGAGAGATCGTGACTGGCCCAAGGTCACCTCAGAAGTTTCATGGATGAGCAGGGATTTGAATCTGGGTTTTCTATGTTTAAGAACCCAATCCCATTCTTTCTCCTCTGCCAATGCAGAGGCACCAAAATGGCTACTACTGCATTCTGTGGGGGGAAGGGCAACCCAGGAGGTTTCCTCTGGGTAATTGTTTCCTTACCCAGGGGTAAGCTTCTATGACATGGTGTCTACAGGTCTACTTGGATCTGTACTAGCTAAATACCTGGTGCAAGTCTGCATGAACCCACACTGTGAGATTAAGAGCGCAATCCTAGCCAACTTTCCAGCACTGGTATAGCTGTGCCAGTGGGGCACGTGCAACTGCATCCTGCAGTTGGGGGGGCAGTCACGGAGGACTCCTCAAGGTATGGCAATATTTGTCCCCTTACCTTGAAGTGGCATTACCCTTATGTCAGTGCTGGAAAGTAGGTTAGGATTGCACCCTAAGACTGGGAAGGGAGTTAGGAAGGTGGGTGGCTCTGGCCTTCCTGACAGTGTCCCCAGCAGCACACTAAGTAGCAAGCTGCCTGAGTACCTTTTATGATTGGTGCTGACTGTCAGTGCCAGCGAATCAGGAGCACCGCCAGCAGATGGTAGGTGTAGGATTGGGATTGTAAGTCCAACACCAGAACCACTATGCCATCCTGGCTCTCATCCCGACTTTACAAACATTATTTATATAAACTGCTTCCTAAAAAAGTCCTTTGACCATAGAATTCTCACTGTGCTACAATTTTAAATTTTGTTGTGAATTGTTGATTTCTAATGGGTAATCATATAGTTTTAAAAAAATGGGTAAGGAAATAGTAGCTTACACATTATACTTAATGACATACCTAGTGCCAAACTGATTTTGCAAGAGTTTTTTTTTTTTACCCTAGTTATAGCTCTACCAGCTCTACCAGTGACAGAAAGTCTTATACAATTGTATTTTCCCATTTTTACTGCTTACCATGGCCAGAACTTATTATGTATTATTATAATGGCCTAGTTCTCACACAAAGCAAATTATGAGTAAATCTATATTTTAACAGTACCTGTGGCTGACTGCTCTTTCATTTAAAAAATCCTGAACACAGAAAACTGGAAAATATCAAGGATAGAAAATACAATTGTATAGGAAGGCCAGTCCATCCATAAAGCTGATTGAAGTGGCTGTCTCAGGCAGCAGGTTGAAAGGGGGTCACCTGCCTCTACCTTCCAATTTGTCTCCACCGCTGCTGCTCTTCTTCTCATTTCCTGGACTGGAAAAGGAAGAGGTGACCAAGTGAAAGTGTCGGCCCCAGCCTGCCATTCTCCTCTCTTCCACTCCACTCCCCGCTTCTGTCTCCAAGCCAGAGAGTGGGAGGAGCAAAGACTGCCACATCACTAGGTACGGGAGCAGCATTTGGTGCCAGGTGGTCTTTGGTTAGCCCTGGCTATAGCCCTTCTTCCTGATATGGAAGAGACGGGCTCAGCTGAGTGGTAGAGCACATGCTTTCCTTGCAGAAGTTTCCGTCTCTGCCATCTCAAGGGTGTGCTGGGCAGTATTTGTCTGAAACCTTGGAAGGCCAGTCAGTCTGACTCGGTACAAAGCTGCTTTCTATTACACTGTCTTTTAAGACCACTATCTGGATTCTTGGGAGTAAGTTCCATTGAATTCAGTGGGATTGACTTCTGAAAAGAAATGCATAGGATTGTACCATAAGTGCAGAATATTGTTTATTCCAACACATGAGCCCACATCTGCAAACCGGTAGCCCAATCCCAAGCTTCCCTAGCACCCAGGGCTGTAGCGGCACTGAAATGGCAACCACCGCATTCAATGGGGCAGGGAAGCAACTCCAGGACTCCTCAGGGTAAGGGAACAAGCATTCCCTTAGCCTGTGTAGTGGCCAGGCGGCCCCAATGGGTCTCCTCGTATCTGCGTCCACTATTGAGTGGGTGCAGAATCGAGGAGACCCATGTTGAGTTTCCTGGACTGGGAGGGGGGTTAGGCCCACTCCTCTCCTCGCCCCACCATCCCCCACGCAGTTCTGTTCCCTCTCCGTCCTCGCCCTAAAAAGGCCTGCTGCCAGCCGACGGTAGAACTTACTGCCTGGAGTCCCTGCTGCTCGTCCTCCAATACCACATCCCTGCACCAACTGCTGCTGGACCTGGAACCAGTGGTGCACTAGTACCTCTGGCACAGAAATGCCTTATGGCACTTTTCTCAACAGTGGGGCCAGTGGTGCTGATGGGGTGCCAGCACCATGGCCTATAGGATTGGGCCCAGAATCAAGAAACTACTGCTTCAGCGGTTGTTTAGGAGAACAAAGTCTGTGCTTTCATGGGTAGATTGACCATCAATCCCATTCCCCCCCCCCACCCCATGGCTGTGATTTACTGCACACAAACAGCAGGTGCACATAGTGTGTACTTAGAATTCTTGGAACTTGTGAAGCAAGTTCCTCAGATCTCATTGGTATACGAGATCCATGAGTGGGCAGACTACCTCTACTGATAAACACTACTGGAGCACTACTGGAAATTTGTATCTATCAAAGAAATGCATTCCCCACTCATTGCAGTGGATTTTCTTAGATTTTCAGCACTGACGAGTAAAGCTGGAAAAGAATAACCATGTTTATTCAGTTTGTAGAAGTGTGACATTGGGCACAATCCTAACCTACTTTCCATCACCAACATAAGGGCAATGCAGCTCCAAGGGAAGGGAACAAACATTCTCTTACTTTGAGGAGGCCTCTGTGAGTGCCACCCAACTGCAGGACACAGCACACGCCCCATCGGCACAGCTACGCCAGTGCTGGAAAGCTGGTTAGGATCTGGGCCATTATCTCACAGTGTCATACTGTGTTCACAATTCACAATTCAAGTTCACAATTCATCCAAGCAAACTATCGAAAAAAAGAGGCTGAAAAGAAGATCAATGAAATAGGACAAAATTAAACAGCTGAAACCGCATGTTGATTTCTGTTTGGCCAGCCATCTTCAACAGGACAATCATTTAGATCTTCTTGTTCTGTAAGGCAGAAGCTCATAGCAATTGGTTTGGAATTGCTAACTGGAAACTCTGCAGGCTTTTCTTCAGGTCAGAGAGCAAAAATGCCATTAACGTGTTACCATTTTCACCTTTCAAATCAACTTCTCCACTTCCAGATGTATGCTTCATTGTGGGTGTGAGACGATCTTTTAGAAGATGTTATTCCTCCAGGGAAATATTTGCTAGGGATGTGATAGATGGGGTGGATATTTTAACAGTCTGACATCTGAAACGAATGTTCTTTTTGCTTTCCCCCCCCCCAGAGCTTTCAGGTTGGCCAACACAGAATATCCTGATTGCCCAATTGAAGGGTGATCAGAGTTTGTTTAGCCCGGCCTGGAACACAAGAGTCTGCTCCCAGTGGGGGAGGGGAAGAGGGCTGGAGCTGGTGGCTATGGGGGGCCTTTTAAAAAGCACAATACCCAACCGTCTTCCTCCTTTGCACGTGGGCACCGTGGGAACAGCAGGTTCACCGTATCCCACTGCTGTAGCAGTAAGGCATGGGGGGTTCGGGTGGTGGATGCATGGCCAAGGTGGTTTGTTTGGCCGTGTGTGTGTTTGGGGTTTTTTCCCCTAACTCCTTCCCTTCATCACACTCCCCGTTCTTTGGGGCGGCTTTTTTCCTCTTCACCCCCACCAACCCATTCCCCTGTCACAGAACGATCGCCCCCTGTGCCCACAGACCCAACCCCATCCCCCAACCACCCACTCGCCCATCGGCCAGAGGGCCTTCCAGTCAGGGGACCCTGCTGTGCCCCCTGGCCAAGACTACCTTGCTGCACGGGTGGGGGCCGCCTTGCTGCACGGGTGGGGGCTGCTCCAGGAGCCGGCCTGCCCTGGCCGCCTGAGAGTAAGGCGTGATTTTAGGGTGTGATTTTAGCTCGAAACCTGAGGTCAGTCACGGGCATGGAAGACATTGTCCAGAAGAAGATTGCCAAGGAAGTGGGGTTGGGGTGGGTTTTGGGCCCTACTCCCCCCTGCCTGACCTCAAGGTTTCCCTGCTGGGGGTGGTGCCCAAAAAGGCCCATGTGGAATACCGCCTAATTCACCATTTGTCCTACCCCGCAGGGAAATCGGTGAACGATGGCATTCCCGACCAGTTCTGCATGGTCCACTACACCTCTTTTGACCAAGCAGTTCGCATATTGAGACACTGCGGGCTGGGTGCTCTTATGGCAAAATGCGATATTGAGTCCACTTTCCGCCTGCTCCCGGTGCATCCAGGGGATTTTTGCCTGTTGGGCTTTGCTTTTGGGGGCCAGTTCTATTTGGACCCGTTGCTACCAATGGGGTGTTCGCTGAGTTGTGCCACTTGTGAACATTTTAGTACTCTGCTGGAATGGAGGAGGCGGTGTGGGGCGCGCACTACTGCTCATTACCTTGATGACTTTCTTTTTATGGGCCCAGCTGGCACAGGACAATGCCAGATGCTGCTAGACACTTCTGAGTCCCTGGCACGTGATTTAGGGGTCAAGGACAAGACTGAGGGCCCCTCCTCCCGCATGACATTCCTGGGTATCGAGCTTGACTTGGTGTCAGCCGCAAGCAGGCTCCCAGTGGACAAGTTGACGGCTCTGGCGTCCCACTTGCAAGCAGTTGTTCCGGCACGGAAGGTTACGCCGCGCGAGTTGCAGGCTTTGGTGGGCACCTGAACTTTGCTGGTAGGGTGGTCGCACCAGGGAGGGCTTTCCTGTGTTGGCTGTGCGTTGCCATGGCTGGCTTGCACTCGCTGCACCACAGGGTGTGGGTGACGTCGGCCATGTGGGTGGATATGGTCATCTGGCTCCAATTCCTGGAAGAGTTCAATGGGATTTCGTTTTGGCATTCAGAGCAGCTGCTTAGGGCGGACCTACAGGTGCATTCGGATGCAACCGGGGGTCTTGGGTTTGGCATCTTCTTCTGCGGTTGCTGGTGCGCTGCACCGTGGCCATGGAGCTGGGTGTGGGGCGGCATCACGGCTGACCTTACATTCTTGGAGCTTTTCCCAATAGTGGTAGCAGTGCATATCTGGGCAAGGGAGTTCCAGAATGCCACGGTGCATTTCTGGTGTGACAATCAGGCTGTCGTGGCAGTAATGAACTCCATGTCTTCCAAATCCCCCAGGGTCATGACACTAGTACGGCAGTTTATCCTGCAGTGCCTGTGCATCAACGCTCTTTTTGTAGCTCAGCACGTTTCTGGGGTGGAAAATTGCATCACGGATGCTTTGTCTTGATTTCAGGAGGAAGGTTTTTGGGAACTCACCCCTGGGGTGGCGACGTCCCCGGACAGCATGCCTCCCTGGTTCTGGGACCTTAGCTTGCAGAAATAAACAAAGTCATATGCACCTCACTGGCGCCCAGCACGCAGCAGGGCTACTCCCGTAAGGTAACAGAGTTCGCAGAGTTTAGGCAGGTGGCCAACTTACCCAGCCTCTGGCCAGCGCCGGCTGAACACCTGCTGCTCTTCTTGCTTCACCTGCAGAGGTCCAGGAGGGCTGTTAGCTCCCTTCTGGGCTTCATGTCTGCTATAGCCTTTGTTTCCAAAGCAGCAGGATACCCCGACTCCACACAGGATTTCAGGGTGCAGAGGACATTGGAGGGCCTCTCCAGGAGAACACCCCCTGTCCAGGACCACAGGCATACTGTCACCCCTGAGTTGTTCGGGGGCATCGCAGGGACCTTCATGGCCCTCTGTTTGTCACCGTGTGAGGTTCGACTTTTCAGGGTGGCCCTGTTTACGGCCTTCTTTGGCGCCTTTCGCCCCAGTGAGTTCTTAGCGAAAAGCAAGGCTGATAGATCCGCCCGGGCCCTGCAGAGGGCGGACCTAACTTGGGAGCCTGGAGGTGTTTCATTTACTCTCAGAAGGTCTAAGATGGATCAAAGGAGCCTAGATTTTGCAGTAACCCTTAAGGGGTAGTGGGGATGCCCTTGTGCCCAATTACGGCGTTACAGGAATATTTAGCACTCTCAGGGGCATGCAGGGGAGCCCTGTTCCAGCATATGGATGGCTCTCCTCTCACCTTATTCCAGTTTCAGGCAATAAATATAGAAGCCTGCTTAAATAGATTAGTGAGATAGGAAATTAGGGTTACTTCATTTCACCCTATTAGCATGGTGCAATGCAAGTTCCCAGTCTGACCGTAAATACTGACGTTTTGCTGAGACCATTGACATTCAGTTTTATGCATATGATGCATCATCCAGCGGGGAAACTCCCTAGGTCCGCACCAGGGGTAAAGGTCCGCGATGGCATACCCCGCAGGCTGTTGCTGCCCCCCCACTTGAAAATCCACCTCTCCCACTCACCTGAGGCTCACAGAGCCTTGCGTGACCTTAGCCTGCATCAAAGAAGAATCTCTGAGGTTCCCCGACACTATAAACTGTGCTTCCAGAAAACCAGAAGCCCAGTTTCCTCAGAGAGACTTCTGCAGGGTCCTAGAGGTCCACGCCTGGGGTATTTGTCTCATCGGACATAATGGTAGGTCCGCAACTGGCATTATCCTAAAGCAAGTCATTTATGATTTGGGGCACGAGTCTAGCTGGTGGCGATAGGGAGGGCAAGGATAATCACTGCCATCGCATTGTAAATTGTGTCTTCGTCTTCATAAAGTATGCAATATCTAAATACAAAACAGGGAAAAATAAAGTAAGGGAATGAGAAAGATAAATGGAGTGAACTATTCAAACCGGTGGCATAAGGGAACTCTCTAAAGACTCGATTGAAGTGCATTTGGAACAGCAAATGCCTCCTGCATATTTTCACTACTGGAAATATTCAGGCTACACTTCATGTTGACATAAAACTTCACTTCAAAATGAACTTACTGAATGTGTAGTTGATAAATCGTATTGAAGACTTCAACATACTGAAGACTGCAGCCATTGGGAGTTACTAAGGTGTGGGGCACCTGAAGAGATGGATGTCTTTGCAGTCTGTGTACAGCATCATGCACTTGGAAGGGACTGCTGATAGACAGATGGGCAGTCAGAGGCCAGGAACAGTGACTTTGCCTGACTTTTCCTTACCCTTAAACAAAGTAAAATGGCTGCCTAAAAGAGGGATTTGCCTGAAACAACAGATAAATGTGATGTATCTCAGTGCATGAACATCTATAGTTCAGCAACAGCAGGCCCGAAGGAAGAAGAGAATGGTAGATCAATAAACGCAGAGATCTTGCCATTTGGTATACTCGGTATCAAAATATGCTCATGGTCTAAAGAAGACCGGTGAGCGCAATTAACATGCCAGTTGAGTTCGCACTCTGCCATTGCAACCTGTTGCAAAAGTGACGTAAAGCACTTTGAGATGGTAAGCCTGTTTGCAGTGCTGGTGGGAAGGCTAGAGCATGGACCTGCACGTGCCAAACCAGGTAGGTCTGGTGCTGTGCAGTGCAGGGGTGGGGGCAGGGCAAAGGAAGGGCGAGGTGGGGGCGGAAATGTGCACTTACCCCAAGTAAACCTCCCACCTGCTAAACTGCCCTGCTGGATGCAGTGGAAGCCATGATGGTGCCACTGCATTGGTTCAGGGGGAATTAGATAGGATTGCACTACCCCTCAATATAAGGCATGTCCATATATTAATATGTAAACTTATGCTGCATGGTAAATAGTGGCATTATACAATAGGGATGAAGGAGTGGACATGACAGATGAGCAAGATGATCATATTATAGATCAGGGGTGTCCAAAGTTTTTGGCAGGAGGGCCACATCAGCTCTCTGACACTATGTTGGGGGCCAGGGAAAAAAAGAATTAATTTACACTTAAAATTTCAATAAATTTACATAGGTTTACATAAGTAAATATATTAAAGATGAACTTACATGAATGAATGAAGGTCTTGCAATAGCTCAAGGCCTATAAAAGGCCTTACACAAAGCAAGGCTGGCCTTTCCTTTGCTGCCGCTACTGCATCACAGACGTGAAACAACAAGCACTGGAGGGAGCCCTCATCCCACAGCTCACGCAAGAGGTCAAACAGTCGCCCTCATGCTGAGAGCAGTTGCATCGGGCCAGTGCGGGCTCCAACAAATCTCCAGAGGGCCAGAGGCTCATTGGAGACTGGGGGCTCCCTGATGGCCACATTGAGAGGCCTTGAGGGCCACAAGTGGCCCCAGGGCCGGGGTTTGAGCACCCCTGTTATAGATTGTGAGATGCAGTGTTCAAGAAAAATGGGATTGTCCAGATTTGCCCAGGTATTATAAAGTGTTTTGTCTTAGTTGCCAATCAAACTCACAAAGCAGCCTTAAGAGAGATGATGGCATGGGTTCAAAAGATGCTGCTGTGTTGCAGGCTTGCCTTTGTGTCAGAGGACAGCAGTTGCAGCTGAACTTTATGCTGGTGCTTATCACAATCACTGGGCCTGTTTTCTGTTTCGCTTCTGCTGCACCTCAGTGATGAACATCTTATTTTAACATTACAGGGTCATTAATTACATAAAGGAAGTTCACCTTTCATGCCAGATCCGTTTGACAGATAATGGAGGCATCACTTCAGAAACGCATATATGAATCTACTTTGAATAAATTAGATCTTGCTGGAAATTTTTTACAGTGATTGGTGCCAAAACAACCAAAAACGTTTGAGTCAAAAAGTTCACCTGGATAAATTAAAATATATATTTCCAATATTTTCAACTTTGTCCAGCAAGGATTGTTAGCTTACAAGCTTTGGACAACTTCAGAGTAACCCTTTCAAAGGTAACTGACACTTCAGGCCGTCACCATGGCGTCCTCAAAACTGGAGCCATTTCTTCCCCTGTTTTTCTTTCCTTTTTTCAGAGACATGGAATTGTAGGCAAGGAGGGGCTAGCTTTATCCAGGACCAGGAATATGCCTTTAGATGTTGCATGCCTAGCAGAAGTCTTTTTTGGTTAAAAGTGGTTGAAAATAATTGCACCCACCTCAAGTGCTCAAGGCAGCATCCAAAAGATTCAAACAATAAACAAGAATAGGACAAATTCAAAACAACCATAGATTAAATTCAGTTGAACTTCCAGCCACAATGCCCTGCAGCAACATTAGGCCTTTTGGCTGAGGAAGACATTTCATAGTCTCTGCAACTCTATTTGCAGACTGGGAAAAGCTCAGGTGGTTACAGTCCTGTCCTGTCCAATCCTGCAGGTTTTCAAGCAGGACTTTTTCCACCTTTTTTCCCCTGCCACTTCTGTGAGTGCCACCCCTGACACCGGAGAGAGCAGTGGATAGCTACAGTAGATAGCTTGTCCTAGAGTAGAAGCTTCATTGTGCACCTACCTTTCTCAAATTGTGCCTCTTTTGGAGAGCATAGCCACATCTTGCCACAAATGCACCACCACCAGCCACTTTCATTTTTACCATGATCAAACTGAGCAGGGCAGAGCAGTGCCATGTCATCACTGTGGCAGTGAGACCAAATAACACCTACCCTATTGTGAAGTATCACATTTGTCCCTCCGATTAGAAAACACTGCTTGAAAGGTATTGTGCCTTTTAAAGGCCCTGCTTTTTTCCAAGCAGTGTTATTCTTCAGCGAAATAGTAAACTATATTAGTTTTTTATGCCCTTTGTGACTTCTCTCTTTGAGTCAATTTTTCTAGGGGCTTTAGATATGTTCATAAAATCAATACATTCCTTCCTATTCCATTGTTCTTGAATTATTCATTCCTTCCATCAAAATTACCTTGCTCCTTGAGAGTGTAATTCCTTTATATTTTTCTCCATTCCAAGGACCTTTTTGTTCTTAAGAGCCAAGCCTGGTCTCCCAATTGCTCATTCAACCCAACTACACAGATCATGCTCCATCTCTGCACCTTGGTTACAGTCCAGTCCTATGGTGGCTGCCCATGGCATGCCACAGGGCTGAAACATCTGGTGCTATATCCTATGGGGTCAAGGAGACAGCCAGAGGTCTCCTTGGGGTAAGGGAACACCAGCCCTTATGGGTCTACTCGGATCTGCACTTGCTAGTTAGCTGGCACAGAAATGAAAACACTGGTATAGGGCTCTGAGGCCTGGGAGGGAGAATAGATTTGGTGGCAGCTTCTGCTACCATCACTGCCCTCATCCTGGACCTGAACCACCTCCAAGCCACCCTTCCCCACCCAGTTTCTCCCCCTCCTTCCCCCATCTCCAAATGCCATCCCACGGCTTGGCACAATACTCACTGCTGTAGGCTCCTGGTGGTTGTGTCACTGGTGTGGAGACCCAGTGTCAACTGGTTCTGGCCTCTCCGCTGGCGCTGTTTCTCTCCCACAATGTGCCTTACAGCTTGTCTGCAACAGCAATTGCCAGAGCAGCGTGTGGAAGACCGATGTGGCCCAGCAACAGGATCAGGCCCTAAATTGCTTCAACTAAGGATTTAAAAGACAGTGCATGAAAGAGTTACATTTTCTTGGGGACTCTGGTATCAATCATTCTGATATTTTGGGGTCAATTCTGCATTTCCTGGGTGTTTGGTGCAAAGCAAAATAATGGTACACTCATACCTCGAACATTGTTTTTATAGATAATTGCGGAATCCTTGCATTTATTGTTTTGACATTTAGCAGGGATCTCACCAAAGTAGATATGTATATTGCCTGTAAATTTAATTCAAATTGGCAACAAAAGTATTTGCAGGACAAGTCCAAAGTGGTTTTTATTTTTATTTTTGTAAATGATCTATTTTCAATTGTCCATATAATGAACCGCCCCAAACCTATTTGGGATAAATTTAACTGGCTTTGTCCTCTTGTAGAGGGCTTCCAACCCTTTCACATTCATCTAATTATGAGAATAAATTTTTAAAACATCACAGTGATTTGGTGCATTGAAATCATTGGGAGAAATTTAAAAGATGGATCAAAATTGAAAGGAAACCACCATCCAAATCAGTCATGAAATTAAGAACAACCACAAAATCAAAACTAAAACATTTCTTTTTGGGCCTGTCCCTAATATTTTATTATTCTACCTTGATTTGGCAGGTGCTGTGCAAACGAGAAGGTCTTTGCATTCTTGTTTATATCTTTTGGAGAAGAATGAGTGCCCACTTGACTGCACTAGAATGACAGTCCCATTAAAATGAATTGAAGGGAGGCTGTTTCAGGACTACATCAGCACTGCTAAGCAGGTATTCCTGATTGCAAGAATCAGCAAGCATGAAAATCAAAGCACCAACCCAGGGGTTAAAAAAAGAAGGCACTAAATGCTCCTTATTCTTTGACCCAGCCTTTTATGTTGATGTTTACTTAGATGCAGTTGTGTAATAAAAAAAGGGGGAGGGAAACCCACAGTGTTTACTTTGAAAAGAAGTAACTCTTGACTCACTTTTATATTCCAAGTGAGAGCAATTTGCAAATGACAAATGCTTCAGGATCAGCATGTGGTTGGTTGCATGGAAGGAGTGTCTCCTGTCTCTTGAAAGAAATCTGTAACTAGGAGCAGCAAGAGAGTTGTCTTTTTCTTTCTTGCAAATTCAGGTTCAGATTGCCGAAGCAATGTCCATGTGCTTCTCCCGATCAGTGAACAGATTTATCTTGATGACATTTTTATTACCACAACTTAAATTCTTACAATCCTTAAAACAACAAAACAAAACAAAAACATCTTTGCAACTCAACTGAACAACATTATTGGTGAATATTATCTATGCTACCAGGCCATATCCATAAGCGATACAATGAAAAGAATTTGTTAAAGAAATGTTTTATACTTGTTTCCAAGAATCCAAAAGGGAGTTGAGCAAGGGGGACTCCTTTACAGTGGCATACCAAGGTCATCTGGCAACTGGGGCCCATAAATTTTTAGCACCCCCCATGACAAAGTTATTTTCAGTAAAAGTCATGACATGATATGAATGGTAATAATGACCAGAGAAGAACTGCAGACAGTGAACATTTTCTTTATTGAACTTTGTGTGTGTCATATATATTTTGCATATAGACCACAGCTGCGATACAAGGACATCTGCAAGAGGGATCTGAAGGCCTTAGGAGTGGACCTCAACAAGTGGGAAACCCTGGCCTCTGAGTGGTCCGCTTGGAGGCAGGCTGTGCAGCATGGCCTCTTCCAGTTTGAAGAGACACTTGGCCAATAGTCTGAGGCTAAGAGGCAAAGAAGGAAGGCCCATAGCCAGGGAGACAGACCAGGGACAGACTGCACTTGCTCCCGGTGTGGAAGGGATTGTCACTCCCGAATTGGCCTTTTCAGCCACACTAGACTCTGTTCCAGAACCACCTTTCAGAGCGCGATATCAGTTTTTCGAGACTGAAGGTTGCCAACAATAAATAAAAATGCTTCTGTTGCAGGCAGCTGCAGCCAGATCAAACCAAATTGTGGCTGCAGCCAGGGTCACCCCCACTGCCACTGCCATCTTGAGGTGGCCCCTCAGACACCCCACTGTAGCCTGGCATCCTGGGCCAGAGCTCCCCCTGGCCACCCTCTTTGTACACCACTGCTCCCTTAGCTGGGAGTTGCATACCGAGAGTACCACCACTGAGAAGTTGAGTCCTCATATTTCTGCTTTCCTTTGCATACTTTTTCATTGTAGTATCTTCTTATTGGATTGTCTGCTTCTGAGCAGAGCTAAGGGCAATAATCCAGGCAGGCAAGGGTGACTGCTGAATGGAAACAGGTTTCTCAAAGTGAACAGATACTGGAGATCCTTATGAACACTGAATACTGTGTGAGCACTGGAAGAGATCAATGGAAGTGCTATGGCAGCCCATGGCAGAATTTAATTGAAAATGGGGTTCACTTGGGATCCTGTCATAGGACTCACTTCAAATTCTAGAAAAGTATGAAGAGTTAGCAAAAGAAGACATTGGGTTGGATTCAAAGAAGCATAATGGAAAGAGTTCATAGAGTGGCTCAAACTGTTATGTAAGTGCCAGCTTGCCAGAGTGCACAGATAAGGAAGGAATTCCAGCTCTCCAGGTCACTGGTCCTCACAGTGAAGGAAAAACATAGACAAAGTAGTTTCCACCACCAACTCTGTTTACAAATATGTACAGATATGTACAGCAGCAAAAAGTCCACAGGAGTCTCTCAGCAATGCAGTTCAGTTCAAACGGTATAGAGCAGAGTAAAGAACAACAAAAAAAAGAAGCTACATCCTGGTCCTCCACCTTTACTTTGATACTTCTGTCAGCCAATCAGGTTTAACATTACATCATTGCATTGCATCAGCTTTTGATGACTCAGCATGACTTACCTCTTTCAGCTTGATTACAGCACCTGTTGGAATGACCTTTAGTGCACTTTGTTCAGACCTGTAAATTCATATCCTGCCAAGTTTGCCAATTGCACCAAGCTCCAATGGCCAAAATGCAAGCAGTCCCCAAGTGCATAGGACCTACTGGCACACAGCCATTTTAAAATCCCTGAGCGCAAAGCAAGCCCTAACAGCTGGAGTGTCCACAGCTTCCATTGCAAATCAAGACCTAATGGTGAAAATCTATGCAGCTTTCCTTTGGGGAATTTCTGCACTCTCCTTCAGGGCTTGCTTTGTGCTCAGATCTTGGGGTGGTCCAGCTTGCAGGCAGATGCTAGAAATGTTTTTTCAGTCAAGAACTGCATGCTTGCTCCCCAGCCATCAGGGCTTGTTTTTGCTACGTGCAATTTTGTTTGTACTGAAGTCACGGGAGCTTGTCTTGCAGTTGGGAGCTGCATTCACTGAAGTCATCAGAGCTTGCTTTTCAGTGGGGAGCTGTTTGTGTTCCAGCCATTGGGGCTTGCTATGAATATGTTGTAAGCCAGGGATTTAAACTAGAAACAGAGATGTGGCATTTACAGGAACAAATACTGCATAGTGTGCACATGGCTGAACAAACAGAAGAGCATCTATGGATTTCACTTCTGTGTTCTTGTGCAATGCTGTTAACCCATAACCCCCACAAAAGATACGAGACCATGTGATTTGGAATAAAATAGGCCACATTTATTGATCTATAACTATTGATCAATTTAGAACAGCAGCAGGTCCAATGTACGCAAAGGTCTCCCACCTTGCGTGTGGACACCTACCCTGGAGGATACTGTGTGAACCGTGCATTTCTGGCCCTGCCCTTGGCTTGCTCAGGTATCAATCAGGTGCCCAGCTTGATCCCATGCTTCTTTCCTGTGGGACCAGGCAATGGACATCCGTGCCCGCGAGGGGATGGGATTTTGTTATAGTAGGCAAATAGCACTTCCAAGAATTGATGATACCTTCTGCTAGTGGAAGAATACTTTTGAATCCAAAATAATTATTTCTAGACATGTAGTATAGATAACCTAACCATTATCAATGTAGCCATATGTGTAATGGGTAACGTGTAACTAACAAAGGGCACAATCCTAATTTGTGCTGGAACAGATAGGCCGAGTGGCATGTGCTGTATCCAGCACAAGTTAGGTGTTGGCTGGAACGCAACTCAGAGTAAGGGGATTTCTTCCCTTACCCATGTTGGGTGCCGGCCACCCCATGAGTCTACTCGGATTTGCTCCAGTGAAATTGCTGACGGAAATCTGAGTGGCCTCTGTAAGGCCAATCAGGCTGGGGACAGTGGTTTGTATCTAAGGTGCCTCAGCTGATCCTGCCCCCTCCCAGTCCTGGTCTGCCCTTCCCCTGCCCCAAAACTCTTCCTCCCCACCTCCGAACTGCCGTCCTGCCACCCTCTCTCAGTCTGCACAAACTTACCCCCTCCGGGGTAGGATCTGGTGCCAGCAGGCCAGCACATGTCCTTATGTTGCCCTAGGGGCAGGGGTTCTAGATAAGCTAGTGTAGCTTATGAGAAGTCTTGAGCTCTGGTCGCTTTCTCCTTAGAAATTTAACCACTGCCTAGTATTACTGCTCATTAACATTATCATCCTTTTTCCCCAATGATGTAAGGAAGATTTTCCTAAAATGATCTGCTAAAATGAATGTGTATTAAAATGAAAAAGTATAATAAAAAGGAAAAAAAAGCATCTACTAAATCATTTTGAATATAGCAGTTGTTCTCATCTTATTATATGCTGTCAGCTGTTTGAAATTCTTAAGGGTCTTTTTTCATAATGTATTTTATTCAGCAGCAAAGGAGTTGGATATGTAGTTGCAGATGAGAACCTTGAATGAAGAGCAGGTCGAAGAAAGTATTTCCCAATAAAAATTGTAGCAAAATTGCTGAATAAAGGAAGGGGGTGATGAATAAAAGATAAAGCAGATCAGAAAGATCCCTGAATGGAATCAGCAGCAGAGGAAAGGAAGCCTGGGGCAATCAGGTCTTCTTTTCGTTAGTTAGGCTCACTTATGTAAACAGATGCCGGTGGCTGTTCTGTGGCATGGGGGATCCTAATGGTGGCCAAGTGAGGCAGAACCATGCAGAAGGTTTTTGAATATTTGACAGTGAGGAAAAACTGCTTCTAAACATGCGACTGCCTCCAATAATTGCAACAGTTGCATTTATGAGGGATTGTGAGGAAGACCATCTAGCATTTATCTCTAACTTTCTTTTAAAAGTGCTTAATTGTAGGCCACTGTAATAGAGGTTAAGATGAAATATTTTAGCCGAATCAACAGTCTGGTTTTAAGATGATCTATATCTCCTAACGGATGTGTTTCATGAGAATATGGGACTAACTTGCTGGTGCACAAGCAAAGCATCACAAACCACAACGTTTGGCATGGTGCCATCATGATAGTCCTATTATTTCAGTATAGGAACGAGACATGCCAGTGCAAATATATTGCAGACATGCAGTATATTCTTCAGATGGAGAATCAAAGAGGAATCCAACAGGAAAAGTTGCCAAGGGACTATATAGCTCGGGGAGGTTTTAGGAGCATATTAAATAAGTATGTAGGAAATGTCGCATAAAATCAGATGAGGAAAAAGCAATGGAGGGAAAGGACACAGAAGGGAAATGAAGAGAGTTCAAAGCTAAATTGATATATGCCCGAGAGAGAGAGAGAGAGAGAGAGAGAGAGAGAGAGAGAGAGAGAGAGAGAGAGAGAGGCCATCTGGCAAAAAATGCACATATCTGCTTTTTGGGAAAAAGACAAAATATTAACTGGCTCCAGCAAAAATGAAGGAAGATGATATTCATATGAAAATGAAAAACACAATAAAACAAACACGAAATAGCATTGGCTCATGGAAGCATCAAAGCAAAATCAAGTACACTAACTGTAAGTACCAAGTTAAATCTAAGCCAAATATTTACCACCAATTTTCATGTGAAGCTATTTTAAAGGATGAGGTGATGTTTAAAATGCTGATGTATTCACAGCGAATGTCTTCAGTAAGTAAATCAACATGGGCAACAACATTTGTTTGTAATTCAGCATTTACTACTCATGAATTTGTAATGTTCTGTCCGCTCCCTGTAGTTGGTTGCTATTTTTGTCACATCAGAAGAGGCAATTGCTGCATTTATTTCTTAATAAATGGTATCTTTATTATATAGGGTATTGGAAATGTTCAGAAAAGACCACAACCCAAGCCTAACTGAATTCCTCCATGCCAATGCAGTGGTGCCAGCATGGGCTACATGCATACTGCAGAGGAATTTGGGCTGCCGGAGGTTTCCTCAGGGTAAAGGGTTATTTGTGCCTTTGCACTGGAGAAAGCCCCAGCAGCTGCAATGGGTCAACTCAGACGTGCACCAGCAATCAGGCCTGGGAAAGGAGTTTGGATATGGGATATGGCACACACCAGTGCAGCCTGTTCCACCACCACCACCACCATGGTTCTGCTCCACCCACCCCTACCTCTATTGCTGCCCTTCCCCCACCCCATTCCTTTCCCTTCTCACCCTTCCCTTGCCCCTGATCTGAACTTACCTGCTCTAGTGAGCATTCCTCTGCACACTGGTGCAGGCTCTGGCCTTCCTGCTGGTGCTGCTAGAAGGTGTGCTGTCGCAAAGCTCTTTAGGGCACATTTGCAACAGCATGCGCTGGTGACATGCACACTCCACTGGCACACGTAAGGAAAAGGACAGGGCCATAACTCAGTTATTCTTGCAATGGCACCATATGACAGGTGAATATTATTATGACCACCACAGGGAGGATAGACTGAGGTAAGTGAAAAGACCATCACCAACAGCCAATCAGGTGAGAAGCAAGTATTTCCCACCTGGCCCCAGGCAACAAGCTAATCTCAGATTAGCCCAAGGGTGGAAGAAGTGGGTACAGTATCACCAATTCCAGGAGGCAAGCAAAGCAGAGGAGAATAAATGCTGAGGTAAGCTCTCCTCTTGAACTGCAGTGTGGCCACAGTTTCTAGGATCATCCATTGTGATGGGAAGATTTAGAGTAATTTTAACCCAAACCTCTGCATCTATTGCTAAGCAATGTCATCAAAGCAGATAAGACAAAAGAATGGGGGAGAAAAAAAGTGAAGTCAACTCACAATAACCAGGACAATACCTTGACGGTGCAAATCTGAAATCAAGTAAGCATAAAACAAAATGTGATTTTGACTTGTGGAGAGTGTGATGACTAAAATCCAATGGGATAATAGCAGAAGCAGAGAAACTTCCACATGCACAAAGGGAATCCCCAATTTATGTCAATTCCCTCTTTCTGCTTCATTCCCCAAAGTGACATTTCACTGTTTTCTAGAGGGTCTCCGGAAGGCTTAGGAGAGGCTGTTTGAGAAGTGAACAGGCTGTGGCAGGAGAGGGGAAATGAATGAGTGGAATTCCACTCGTAGCTCACCTCTGGGAAAACTGTGGGGAATTTTTTTCTGCATGTGTTTATATCCATATCACCATTTCAGAAGATAGATTTGCAATATATAACCCAACTACCTTGTAACGTACCTGTAGAGTAGATCAGTCCTAGGTAAAATTGTCACTCGCTTCAGATAATTATATTTATAATTGGAATAGGATTCTTGAAGGACCTTATGTTTCAGAACACATAGTTATCAAATGTTAAATTTCCACAATATGAAGAATGGTTTAAAGAAAACTCTATTGTTGAGATAATAAATTCATCAATTTTTTAGGGGCTATTTTGGATAAAAACTTATTATCATATAAATTACCCTCCTCTGAAATGTGCTAATAGCCAAACTGATTTCTCAGACCTGAGTTTCTCCTATGTAAAAAGTCAGTTGAAAGCATCGTGGGGCTAGTGAATGGATTTTCCTTGGGAAATTTGAGCAGGAGTTTGATTAGACACCAGGAGATGAGATAGCAGATTGGACCCAGCCTGATTAGCCAGGAATCTAAGAACACAGGCCTACCAATTTGAGGGTCAGAAAACTCTTTTTTCCCCAAAATGTATGGTGGTTTTGTATGACTGTGGTTCTAATTCCAAAAATGGCATCAGTTTTGCCCGACCATGTCTCGTTTTGGAGATACAGCATATCTTCATTAATGATGTTCAAGCAGCTTCCTCTTGAAGAAGCCATGGCGTAGGCTTCCTCATGAGGAAGCTGCTTGAACCATTCATTAATGTAGATATGCCATATGTCCAAAACTTAGACGTGGTATGGCAAAACCGATGACATTTTTGGGAATCAGTGCCCCAGATATACCCAGGAATAGGTCTAACTTTTCTTACATTCCATCAATGCCTAGTACTCTCTGAAGGACACAAATCACAAATCTTATTTGTTAATCTAAAACGTTGACTGCTAATAGCATTTATATTTAGGTCTATGACAATGCCATAGTTTAATCATAAAGCACCTACTTTGCATGTGGAAGGTCCATCTCTGGCAGCATTTCCTATAGGGCTGGGAAAGTCCCTTGTTTGAAAATCACAGATGGCTACTGCTGCCAGCCATTGCAGACAGTATTGGTCCAGGTAGACCAATGATCTCATTTATTATAAGGTAACTTCCTGTGCTAGTGCTCATGTCTGACAGCTACACTCAGTGCACTGTTGCCGACATCCCATGTTTATATATATAGTCAGTGCTGATGTATGAATATGCTCTGAGGCAATTAGGCATTTGGAAAGCTATTCAAGTTTTGTGGACACAAGGTCCTTACAAGCACTCATTTTCTGCTCATTCTGTAGCTGGCATTTTCATTTTAAATTGCTAAGGAAAGCACTGGGCCCAAGCAGTGAAAATATGGTTCACTGAATGTTTATTGACAATCTATGCACACAGCATGTTAAAATCTCTCAGAGAAGATCAGTGTCTGATGCAGAAATATCCAAACCACCCAACAGATTGCCAGCACTGTCAGCTTTGACAGTGCTGGGAGATCATCTTTTTGGAAGGGATAGTGAACTGATCCCAAGTCCTTTCTTCTTTCCTCATTTCAACAGGGTAGAGAGGAGAAGGACACAGATTCATTCCAACCCACCACCACTAGTAACTACATTTTTTTTTTAAATTTGTACTCTTGAATTAATAGTCTTCAGCCCCCAAATGATAAAGCATTAAAAAAATAAAACATCAATAATGTGATTGAAATGGATAAGGCTGATAAATTCTTCTCCAACTGTGCGTGCATGCGTGTGTGCGTGCGTGCGTGCGTGTGAGTGAGAGAGAGAGAGAGAGAGAGAGAGAGAGAGAGAGAGAGAGAGAGAGAGAGAGAGAGAGAGAGAGAGAGCTGGGAAAGCATTTACAACAAACTCTTCACCCCTTTTTCAAATGGAATTAAATCTTTTAATAAATTAATGTGTAATACCAGCTATTTGCTGCTGACTACAACAGAGGGAGAGGTAGGACCTGCCATCCACCAGGCAAATTGTCCATTGGCCCCTCCTCTCCAAGAACAGTGTCCTTCAGCAACTACTGTATTTCCACCAGGCTTCAGCAAAGGGAGAGGCAAGACAGTGAGTCCCCCACTGTTGGTCTGCTAAGGATCAGTATGATACTGTAACTAAGCCTGAGAACGTGAACATCAAATAATCACATATCCATCTTCTGTTCACCTCTGCTGTCACTCTTCCTCCCCTTACCCTGTGACTTTTTTAAAGACTGTGAGCCCTTTGGGGAATAAAGGAATGCCTTCTCACTCCTTTGTTTTGTAGTCTGCATTGAGTATATTTATTTAAAAGATACACCCACTGTTACAAACACATACACATGGGACAAATTAGTTAACCTATTTTTGCCCAGCCAATAGGTGTAAATATTTGGACCCTATTGCATATATGCAGCATTAGCAGAAATAAGAAACTAATTCCCACTATTGGTGCAGATGCCAACGCTGACAGAGCCATCAAATGGTGGGGAGGGGGCAATCAATAGGCCTGCCAGAGGCAAGTAAAAATATTTTCTGCTTACCTCTGCATAGTGCCTATGGTGGCCTATGAGTCTCCTTGGATCCACACTGCCCTGGGTCCCTTTGGGGAGAAGGGCGGGATAAAAATAAAGTTTATTATTAAGTTTATTATCTATGTAGCTAGCATAAGTTCAAGGAAAGAAAGGGAACGAAGTGGGATGAAAAATTGAGGACAGGATCCGGCTTCCACTTTTGCTACTGAGATCCACCCCCTCTGGCCTGCACTTTGCCCACTACCCTTGCCCTTTCTGCCCCAGAATGCCCATGATTCCGCCCCTGCCTCCAACTTACTAGGGTTGGCGGAGCTTCCCAGAGCTACTGCCTCATGATCCACACCACCCTCCATTTGCATCAGATGCTTTGCAACACATGACAGCAGCCCACGACACCATAAAGAGCCTTGTGCTGCCAGAATATGAATTCTAGCAGTTTGAGGCCTTAATTAGGACTGGGGCCATAATTAGCACTTTAATTAATTATATTATTTATATCGGTCAATGCCACATTATCAGCAGAAAATAGCTGACCAATTGTAAACTGCTATCTTAGTTTCATTGGTTATGAAATCCTGCTTAGCCTCATGTACATCAATAGTTTTAAATAAATGAAAATTATCGTCATCTATGGCAGCCTGATTTTTGAATCTTTGTTCCAATGTAAGTCCTACTATCAGACTTACTCCCTAGTAAATGAGCTAAAGATTGCAGCATCATTTTTCATACTGAAAATAAATTACAGTAAACAAAGTGGCACAATCAATTGCAACTGAAAATTACACTTAAGGTTGAATGTGATATCATTTAGATGGCGGCACTCAATGTTCTTCAGGAAGACTAATTTGATATGCCATTTCACATTTTGTCCAGAGATTGCATGGAAGCGGATAATTCCCTGCTTTTATAACATAACCTATGTTTGTCAAACATTAAAAACAATATGCATTTTGTTGAACTTACTCTAATTTCTGAATACTCAGAACCATCCATTGTATTTTATTTATTGTATTGCATTGATTGTAAGCCACCTTGGGCATCTTACAGCCCAAGGTGTACATCTATCATCTGACAGTGTACCAGAACTCATGTCCTTATGACACTGCAAAATGTGACATGCTATTGCGGCTACCCGACCACTGCTGGAAATGGCAAGTGGTGCCGGCCACATTGCAACAGTGTTCTTGGATCCCAAGGTGCTGGTAATTCAACCATGAGGGTTGACAGGGGGAGGGGATGAACCAAGCATTTTGGGAGTGGAATCAGGGGCAGGGAGGGGGTGGATCTGGTGGCAGTGGTGCATGCCAGACCATATTCCCCGTTTTTAAAACATCCCCACTCCTTTTCCCTCCACATACACCACCAAAATAGGTCCAAGGAGACCCACAGGCAGACTGAGGGCTTACATGAAGGCAAGTAGAAAGTGTTTTTTACTTACCTTCCATTTGTCTTCAAATCAATTCACTCCCCCCCCCCCCACATACCCCTTTGGTTGTTGCATGCCACAGCATGGTGGGGGATAGGATGGGGCTCTCAGTTTCTAAGAGGAATGGCATCATTTACATCTTTTAAATAAACAAACCACAGAACAAAATATATATTTGGTCAAACTGCAGAAAGTAGTGAAAATATCTATAGCAAACAAAGCTATCTGCACTAGGTAGTATCTAGAGTTACTTACTCCAGAGGAAGTGGTTTTTTTTTCACTTTGGAGGAGGGTACTGTTGTTCTGGAGGAAGAGTCCTTGCTCCAGAGGAAAACATACTCTGAATGTAACTGCATGAATCTAAATATAAAGAAAAATTGTTCTAAGATGGCAATGCAATGGAATTATACAACACTGTAGAAAAAAAACAAAGCGAAGAAATTAACCCTTCTTGTACACTGAAGTATACCTTGGACTTGCAGTGTACCATAGGGTCTATGAAACGTTAAAATGCTTTTTCTCACCATGACAATCTTTGCTCTGATTTCCATAGGGAATTGTAAGCAGTTGAACATTCCAGCAGGTATACTGGTGTCCTCCTGGACTGAATCTAGATTGTACTTTTGTTTATTTTCTTCTGCAAGGATACTTAATCCAAACACCCAAACAACATTGTCAGAGGACTGTGAGAAAAAAAAATTGGAGGAGTGCTAACTCTTCACAGAAATGCATTTAGCTTGAATGCACACTGTCAATTCTAGGATGAGTTCCAAAACCCAACACTGAAAATATCTTGTTAGCCAATTAAATCATTTGGAACAAAAAGTTAAGAGAGAAAGAAAGAAAGAAAAATTAGTGGTTCTTGAAAAGTAGTAATTTAAAGATGCCATCTTTTTATGGCTCTGCTTTGCTTGAAGGAGTCCCTTATTCCCCTTCTCCCTCCTCCTTAGCATTGCTGCATACTAAGTAGACACTGTGATGGGGAAGAGATTGCCTTTTGCATATAAACTCTAGGAAGCTCTTAAATCCTGGGAGGATTAGATGTATGAATGCAAACACACCTTTCAAAGGATACTGGTTATTCTTTCGCTAAATCAATTTTCCTATAAAGAGGAATAGGCTTGTGAGGGTATTAAATGGGCTCACAAGACAGGAGACTACAAACTAGAAAATGTGGTCAGCTGTTTTTTTGGGGTGGGGTGTGTGTGTGTGTGTGTGTGTGTGTGTGTGTGTGTGTGTGTGTGTGTGTTTCCCTCCTCCTTCCTGGAAAAAGAGAAATGGGAAAATCAGACAGATACAAAAATGTCTCTAGCACTTTGTGGAACATGGTTCCACATCAGAGCCTGTGCGCAAAACGTGAGTCAAAGACTGAAGTTGTGAGAGAGATGCTTCTTGCTAAGCACCAGAGGAGAATGACCACTGTTTTCAGGTTGCTTGCTTTGTGAGCCATCGAGTGGAGCTACCTAGGATGATTATTTCTCATCACCACCTCTGTCTTTACAACCTAAACTATCCCATTGGGCAGAGTAAGAAAGAAAAGAAAATTGCTGCGAACAGTTCAGATATGGAAGATAATCGTGAAATGCAGCCTCTATGAGAGACTTGGGTGCTATAAAGTTGCAGGTGGCCACAAAGTATCATTTTCTACCAAGTATTTTCCTCTGATGTTTTCCTAGCAAGACTATGTATTTTTCCCAGCCCTGCCAGAAAACATTTCGTGGGAGCATCCTGGGTTGGAGAAGGGCAACTTTACCACATTTCATTATACAGTAATTGAAAATTGAGGAGAGTAGGTGGGTATAGACTCTGTCACGCACACATAGAGGAAGTCTAGGTCAAGGGAGTAAGATGGGAGGGAGGATGAGCTATCTCATTACCAAAGCAGCAAGCAAAAGGAGAAGGAAACCACGCGCCAGCCTTGCACGATTTGATCCCTAAGGTTCCCTGGGAAATTTCTCCTAGTCAAGGGAAGGTGATAATGTTGCAGTTTCTCCATCGCTCAGCATACTATTTCAGCACAAGGGACAGAACTATTCAGCCTCGCAGCTTCTGTCTCTGAAGAGTGCTGCCTAGATCAAATCACGTTTTCAGCACCACGGACAGAGATTCACCAACCTGAGTGACAAGCATGGAGCTCACTGATCTTGCCGTTCAACCTTGGACTTCAGACATCTAGAGGGGAAAGGATCCCATGCCTTTTGTGCTAAATGTAAGTTATTGAATCTGGGGGCTTTTTTTCTATGAGAAAAGGGTATGTGCCTTTCAAAAATTTGTCGATTAGTCTCAGTCATTCAGCTCTTAATTATGTTCTAAGAATCACTGTTGATGCCTTTTAAAAGAGCACATTCTTTGTCATAAAAGAATCTGATGCTCTCTTTGTCTGAATCAAACCGTTCTAACTTTGTGTAGACTGATGGTGTAGATTTATGCATAATGCAACAAAAAGTGATCCTTCTTATCCATGTCTGGTAACGTATGTGAGCCACTGACTGGCTGTTACTTTTAAAATAAAATAATAACAGGTACATTGGATGAAGGAGAGGGTGTGTAGTTCTATCCCTTGTCTTAAAGGTTTGGTAAAGTGCTATTCCTTGGGTCTTATTTTATTGATATTTTTTTCAAGTTTGAGAAATGTAATCATAATCTAGTTAACTAGTAAAAATCAAGGTGTGTTTTGCAGAAGTGTCTAGTCTTCATCCTGATTATTCAGAATATTTAAAGAATTTGCTCTGTGCCTGAATTATGCCAAAATTATGCTGCCATCTGCTGGACAAAAGTAATTTATGTGGCTACTATCACAAGTAATATGTTTGATTAACAGATATCTATATGTTATATATAATCCTGATAGTTTACAAAAGTGTGTTACACAAATACACTTATTTTCAAAAGTGGTTGCATCCAGACTGCAACTTTTATAGATTTAGAATTACTTTCAGGAAGTATTAGTATAGACGATCAACTAATGCTGATTACTTGGAAGAAAGGAATTTTTGCATTACTGTTCACATTATAGGAGAAATGCTACATTCCACCCCTTCCCCCCAAAAGTCACATTATCACTGCACACTTACTTTACTATGTATTTGAAGAAGTACTTTGTATTGTGTATTGGGGTTCTTTTCTGTTTTGAGCTGCAGATGTTAAAAGAGAACACTGAAAGCTTTTGAGGAAATAAGGTTCAAAAATGTCAAAATTTTTAAATAATTTCTACAATGGAATTCTTATATAAAGCTTTAATCTCAACAAGTTTCTTAAAACCTTTGATATACTTTGTAGCTATGAAAACAACAACAAAAACTTGATGAAACAAGTGGTGTGGGCAAGAAACCTGGAACTATTAATTGTTCCAATGGACTTCAAAGAAAAGAGAATACAGTACATTGCAGGTTTACTCAGAAGTAAGTCCCACTGTGTTCAGTGGAGATTATGTCCATGTAAGTGTACATAGGATTGCACTATGAAATCATGAAATGTTTATAATAAAACAGCAAGATTTTTAAATAATTATTCAAGACCTGATTTTACAATGGCTTTGGATGTAACTTTCAGTATAGTGTATAGAAATCTTATCTTATGTAGGACATTCATGCAAGCTCCCTTGAAATTAATGGAGTTTGCACAGTAACAGAATGGATGCTTACGTTATATGCTTACATTGCAATTCAAGCAGAATTATGAAGGCCTATAGCCAAGTGAAATGTATTCTGGGAAATTTTATGGTTGCTATTAATTAGTTAATAGCAGTAAATGTCAGAATGCTTCAGGTACAGATTACATCTCATATGAGCACTAGACAGATGAGATAGCACATGAATATAATGCTCTACTACTAGTCGGCATAATTTTTAACGTACTCTGAATCTCTATCACATGGTTTTTGAATGCAATGAAAATCATAAAAGCTTTTGTTAGTGTTTATGAAGGATATTTACTATAGTTGTAACACAAAGGAGAATGCACAAATTTGCTTCTCAGCTAACATCAGCTAGTTGCAGTGAGTAACAAAGCTTTAGTTATTTAATGATGGATGAGAATACTATATGTCAGGAAGATGGAGGCCGGCCAAGAGGAACTCTAAGATGGATTGAGATATGGATCAATGGGGTTTCTAGTAGTAGGAACAAAATAGATTAATTTGTGAGTGTTATACCATTCCTATGAATAGTCCTGTAAAGTCAATAAATATGAAGTGATTGTATATTTTCTATTGGCCTTGCCACAGAGCTCTGTCATTCAGAATCCCACTCAGCAAATTCTTAGAGTTTTGTTGACAGATTTGCCTTCACATGGGCTAAAGATAGTCATGGTAGACAAGTTTGAATAGTATTATCTTTTTATGTTCTTCCTAAAGAACTGAGGACTGATAACTGCAGAGGTTAACGTAGAATCTGCATTACTTAAATAGGTATGCCTTGGAAATTACTGAGGTGTTGTTCCCAAACTCAGACTTCCAATATCTGAGTGTGTTGGTCCAATCCTAATGAGCCAGTAAACCAGCAGAACATATATTGCGCTGTTGCACGCTGTCATATGCTGTAAAGCACTTTGCGACAGCACTTCTAGCTGGCGTGTGGTGGGAAGGCCAAAGCCTCCCTGCATGCACTGGTGGTTGCAGAGATGCCCGACCAGGTAGGTCCGGTGTAGGGGTTGGAAGAGGGTGGGGGAGGGCTCGAGGGGCTGAAGAAGAGAAGGGATAGGGGTATCAGGTTTGGGAGGTGGTGTGATTTGCAGTGCCTGTGCGCACTGTATCCTTTCCTCCTTCCTGGGACCAATTTGCTTTCATCGATCAATCCGGACTTGCACCACCAATATAGCTGGTGCAGTTGACCCATAGCAGCTACTATGGACAAATAGCAGCTACTAAAGGACAAATGTCCCTTTACCCCAAGGAGACCTCCAGCAGCCAAAATTCCCCCGCAGAATACGCATAGCCTGAAATGGTGCTGTTGCATACTGCACAGGAATTGCTAGGATTGGACTGTGTGTGTGCCTGAAATTGCATGCATGCATTCTGTAGATTTAATTGCTGTTTCCCTTCAATAGTCATTTACAGTGCAATCCTAGTTTGTGCTGGAACAGGCAGGCTGACAGGCCTGCACTGTATCCAGCGCAAGTTGGGGACTAACTGTGGGCCAGCCTGGGGCAAAGGGAAATAATTCCCCTTATCCTGGGTAACACTGTAGTAGCCCCAATGGAACTACTCAGATCTGCACCACCTATAGAGGTGGCACAAATCTGAGCAGACCGAAGCTGCCCCAGATTGCCCAGGAATGGGGCTAGGATCTGCCAGATCCTGGCCCCGCCTCCTGCTCTCCGCCTGCCCACAGACCCGTCAACTGCCCACCCTCCCCCCACCCCAAAACACCTCCTCCCCACACACCTGCCTTGCAAAGGCCAGCACAAACTCACCCGTCCTGGGGCCCGTGGCGGTGGGAAGGCCCACACACATCTTTGTGCTGGCCTTCCCAACTCAAAAAGAGGCGCAAACAGGGGACTTGTGCCAGCCCAAGGACTCTTTAGAATTGTGCCCTCAGTGTCATAACTGAAAAAGGAGGTTTTGAGGGTGTGTGATAAAGGGTTGAAACATCTTGATTGCCTTTCAAGTCTCTAGAATTCTTGGAGACCTTACTTGTTCCCCTCTCTTCATATCATGGCCAACCATCACACTCAAGCAAATTGCTCTGTCTATCTGTCTGTCTGTAAGATATCTATCTGTTTCTGAGATAATTGCCTTTGCCCAGTTGTGTCTCTAAGAACACAAAATGGGCCCGGCAGGATCAGCCCAAAGGTCCATCTAATCCAGCATCCTGTTTCCCAAAGTGACCAATCAGTATTACTAGCATCTGAACAGCATTGAGGTTCTACTAAGAGGAGTCATAGTTGTGCAGCTGTACTCTTAAAGGAATGACATTGGTGCTAACTGGCAATTTTTTGTGAGCCTGCTTCTCCTAAGAAGGTACAAGTCTTAGAAACATAATAGAAACCTCCAGCAGAACTGAAACATAACTGTCTGGAATGCAAAGTATTGCACCCACAGTGGCATAAGTAGTTCAAACCCCAAATCTCTTTTTTGTTTTTCTTTTACATTATGAGAAATCCTTCCACGATTAGTTTTCTCTTTTAATCTCTGGTGCCAGAAAGCTGCCACTTTGGGGCAGGGGAAAAAAAAAAGAAAAAACCTGTTAAGAGTGTATTTCCTGCTGTGTAATAATCTGAAGGCAGAGAAGAAAAAAGTATGATGAAAATGATACAGAGAAGATGAGTTTTCTGAGCTAGATATTAGTATAAATGTGACATTTTAAAAGAATGGAAAAGGATGTCAACTTTTTCACTATTTGAGAACAGTTCTACTAATGAAGAGTGAACACCCAAATGTTCACCAACTACATGGTCAGTAAACAGGAAGTTGATTGAATTAACATTTCTCATAGCCTGATCTTACATGACGCTATACCAGCAAATTAGAACAGTACACACTAACTGCTGCATCACTACAATCCATTGTGGCCACTTCCATGCCATTTCCACTTATAATATGAACTGGGAGCCCAATCCTGTTTCCCCCCACCCCCGCCAATGCAGTGGCACCAAAATGATTACTGCTGCATCCAGTGGTGGTGGGGCAATCCAGGAGGTCTCCACAGAGGTGTTTGAGGGTAAGGCTCCACAGTGCCTGGTGTAGGTCTGCCTGGACCCATGCCATGGGTTCAGGTCTGGGCAGGGGATTAGAATTTGGCAGCTACTGCTGCTGCCGAACCTGCCCCTTCCTGGACCCACTTCACCCATTCCTTATCCTCTTGGTGCCCCATTCCAACCATCCCACCTCCCCCACCATCTTACCTGGATCAGCAAGTGGTCCTGGAGTTGCTGGCACCAGCAGGAAGGCTCTGACCAACCCCACCACAGGATGCTGAGAAGTGTGTTGCCGGAAGTCCTTTTACGACTAGTGCTGACTGTTTTACAACAGACAGCACCAGCAGAACAGGCATATCAGTAGGTATAAGATTGGGCCCTGGGTCAACCACCCTTGATTGTGGTCCATATTATCATTAAAGCTATTAGTGTCCAGCATCACCATAATTTGAAAAGCCCTGGATAATATATTTTTTAATAGTTTGGAATTTCTCAAACATAACTATGGTTTCATTGGTTCACAGGTTGGAATGAATGGTCCAGGCACATTGGACAAGTGCAGAATGCCACTGTGGGCTTTCTGTGTTGATGCCATTGCACTTCCCTTGAGGATTAGTTTCACCTAGCCAATTTTGTCTACTGGGGGATATCTGACAAAGATATCTGTTAAAGATGCAATGTGTCACTAGCTAACTTTGCACATCTCTTTTGACTCCCTCCCCCCAAATTACATCATTCTCCTTTCCCCCATCATCCTGGCATAGAGTGCAGAGGCAGAGTAATCCATTTCTGCCAAACTGGATACGTTTTCCTGTCAACTATCTTATTTCACCTGTTATTCTTGCAGTTTGGGCACGCCCAAAACTCATAATGGGAAATGGATTTCTAAAACTACTTTCGTGGCTAAGCTGATAGAATTGGTTAGCCAAAGAGCCATGAATAGAAGGAGAACATGTGTTACCTCTTCCATGAAGAATGCTAGTTCCGTGCTAGTGCAGACACTAGTGAAAGACATCTCATAGTGCAGTGCTATAATCTACTTGGGGTTGCATTGCAGTGTGACTGACAGCCCAATTCTATCCCTTTTCAGGTCATAGCATGCAGTGCCACTGATATAGTGAGTGCTGCATGTTATAGTGGGGGGGGGGAACCAGATGACCAGGGAGAGGTAAGTAAAAACTCTGGTGTACTATGAAATAGTGTTGTGCAAACTGTCGCACAATCACAGTAACTTCTTTTGGAATTTGTGGCCAGTTTTCTCAGGTAGTGCTATTTCACAAAGTTGGAATTCTCTGTTCTTTGAGTAAAAGAAGCTTCCTGCTAGTGGAAGGCTACCCCTGGATGCAAGCCATAGTTTAGTCAAAGTCTAAGGAAGCTCAAATAACAAATTGATAAACAAACTGTATATAATAGACATTAACATTCCCAGATAAGCACGGTCCAATCTAGAAGAATGTTTTAGAGGTGTAAGGGCCCAATCCTATCCAACATTCCAGCACTGGTGCAGCCTCAATGTAGTCCTGAGGGAAAAAATATTCCCTTACAATGAAGAGGCCTCTGTGAATACTGCCTCCCACTGCAGGATGCCATGGCAAGGCTGCATCGGCGCTGGAAAGTTGAATAGAATTTGGACCCAAGAAAGATCAAGGCAGCTATGCGGCAACCTTTAACACATCCCTTTTTTCCCTTTCCAAACCTTTCTCCTTCCTTTTCCTCATTGTTGTTTATTCTAACTCCATGCTTCACAAATATGCTTCAGTCTATCCTGATTAGCAAGGTATAGATACGTATATATGTGAGGACGAGATACAGTAGTTTGAATCCAGTTTTAAGAATTAGAATTGTTGTTTCACTCTATTTCCAATTTAAAAACCAATACAAGTAAGAAGATCAGGATTAGGCATGAAAGCAAAAATCCTTAGACCAGTCATGCATACTTTAGTCCCAGTGAAATGAAATTGCTAAAGGAAGGAGTGGGAGACTTAAACATGGAGACTAATAAAGTACCTGTACAAGTAATAGATTGTCAGCCCAATCCTATCCACACTTTCCTGGGAGCAAGCCCCATTGACTCTCATGGAACTTAATTCTGAGTGGACATGCATAGGATTGGACTCTGTATCTGCATGCATGCACATGTTTTGTATGTGTATATTTGTACTCACAGACTATGCTGCAAGGGAATGGAATGAACGTGATAGGAAGGGCATTAAATGGAGATTTAAAAAAGACACTTAGGCCCAAATCCTAACCAACTTTCTAGCACTGACATAGCTGTGCCAATGGGGCATGTGCTGCATCCTGCAGTTGGGGGGGGGGGGGCAGTCACAGAAGTCTCCTCAAGGTAAGGGAATGTTTGTTCCCTTATCTCAGAGCTGCATTGCCCTTACGTTGGTGCTGGAAAATTGGAAAATCTATGAGCACAATCCTAAATTCCACTTAAACCGGTTCAAGAGCCAGCTTCTGGGTGTCATGTATGTGCTGTAAAGCATGTTTGTGCCATCGCAGGAGTCAGGGAGGCTGGCGCAAGGATACATGCCAGCTTCTCCAAATCCAGCCCTGGTAAAAGTAAGTTCACACTTACCATGCCACAAGCATGGGGGGTTTGGGGATGGTGGGGGGAGGGCATTTCATGGGTGTTCCAGGATGGGGGAGGGAGAGCGGTGGACAGACTGGTGAACAAACCAGCATCAACACCCCCCCCCCCCCAGGAGGGGGGTGGGACTGGCTTCTGGCACTAAGGACAGATCCTAACCTTGGATCTGTGCAAGTGATTTAGCTGGCACAAATCCGAGTAGCCCCATTGAGGTGACTGGGGCATTACTTGGGGTAAAGGGACATCCCCCTGCTCTGAGTTGTGCCAGGTCCACCTCCAACCCTGCACTGGATACAGTGCAGACCAGCTGGCCTTCCTGTTCCAGGGCAGGTTAGGATTGGACTGTTGATTTATTAAGCAAAGTGGGTTTTAAATAAAACCTTGTTTTAAACCTTGATTATATTTATGTTCTGTGGTCAAATATTGTAATAGAATGTTACTTTCTTAGGGTGGGAAATGGTAGCTTTCAGCATTTATTATTAGTGGAATGTATGGTGGAGTCTCTCTGTATGGGAGCTCCTTGCTGTTGAATGCCTTTTCATCCTAAAGTCAGAATGCGCTCTATGGTTTTAGTGCTCAGTTCAGCGAGGGAGACGTGTATACATAGCTCACATGGATGCATATCACGATTGTCATTCCATCCCCACTGAATGGAACTGATGTGATGTGAAACCCTCTCTGATTATTCCAATCACATGCAACAAGACATGACTAGAGCAGGATTGGGAGTTTACTGTTAACCAAAATATTGTTCTCCAGTGCTAGGAAGTGTCAACACATGATTCCTAGAAAAGTCCCTTATCTTAATTGCCATGTTTGATGAGATGGTTCACTAGCTGCCTTTGTAAAATATGCAAATACAGTGTCATTTAAATGCAAAGCATCATTAAACAAAAATGTTAAGATAAGTGCAATCAAGTCTCAATTAGATTTTTTAAGAGAATGCATCACACTCACTCTGTACGTATGATTAGTTCCCAAACCAGAAGAGCAAACAACAACAACAGCATATGGAACTCTGGCTATTGGGTTTTTGCACTCTTATCTAACAGTCCAATCCTATTGGCTTGAGCCACCAGAGAGTAAGGGAAAAGGGTCTAGGGAATGGAATCAGGATCTAGCATGTGCTGGTGCCACTGAGATTCACCCCTCCCCTGTTCCACCTTTGCCCACTCCCAGCCACCCTCTATCCTCAGCCACCCCCTATCACCGGCTTACCTTTGCGACTGGAGGTAGCCAGCAGGCTCCCAGCACCACCATCTTTTGTGGCAGTGGATCTGAAATGGCTATTGGTGGCATGCTATGCATGCCACTGTATGAACATTGATGACAGCAGAACTATGTTCCATTGTCATAAAGGGCAGCGCAATCCTAGTTAGGGATTGTGTGTCTGTGGACACTTTACCGGGAGTAATCCTCATTACCCCTAAATTGACACGCATAGGATTGCTCAGAGTAGTTACCGTATGCTCCTATGTATTGGTAAAATGTTTGTTTGGCAACCTTCAGTCTCGAAAGACTATGGTATAAGCCCACAGCACCTGGTATTCCTGGGCAGTCTCCCATCCAAATTTGACCCAGGCCTGACCTTGCTTCACTTCCGAGATCAGACAAGATCAAACATGTGCAAGGTAACAGTTGCTGCATGTATTGGTAAAACACCACATGAAAAGCATCTAGATGCTATCACAAGTACAATTATAGGTACAATTGCCTTTCTGTAGAGTGTTGTCAGTCAGCTTATGCCCATTTGTAATGTGATATAGAAGAGAACCAATAAGGTATTAATATAGGCCCAGGTGTGGCATCACTTCCGGAGCATCGTTTTGAGCTTGGCAGCAAGCTACATGATCATTAGTTACTTCACTGGTTAGTATTGTTCACAAAGGGTGAACAATATTGCATATTGGTGCAACTTTAAAACAAAATTTCTTCAGACAATTTCTCTGTGTTGCACTGTAAGCGTAGGAAAGAATTCAATAAACCAACATTTCTTTTACCTCCAACAGGAATTAAAATTAATTTGGATTTGTTCTGAAGAGAGTAGAAATTATCAGTACATCTAATGAAAACAATCCTATGCAAAAACAGCAGAGTAAGCCCATCACTAGGGATATAATTATTGTTTCAAGTTTGGAAACACATGCAGTCAGGCTGTGATAACAGGGAATAGAAAACTTGAATGTTGATACGCAGGCTAAGGTTCTTATTCTGTACAATACCAGTCTTTTCTCATCTGCTTTTTCTCCCACTGTTTCCCTGATCCCAGAAAAGCAACATAATCTGAAATTGTCCCTTTAACATAGTAGTTGCAAAGCATTTTATTCATGCTTCCCACCAGTAGAATGAACGCGTTTAGGAGCCATGTTGTTTAGAAGCTCCTCCATGAGTTCACGGTACTCATTGCTTGCTTTAATGAAATGTTGGCCAGCACTATGCCTAAAGGGCAGTTTCAGAATATGTTGCTGTTAAGGGAGCAGAAAAAAAAAAGGTTCTTCTCCCAGCATTAGGAGTCATATTCACACCCTTAACTTGATTTTCCATACAACCATGGCCTCTTGTACTATTCTCAACCGACAAACCTAAGCTGCCCGGGGAATAATCTAGTCTAGTGTGCTACCTCAAACATTTTTTTTTTTTTTCAAATTAATCATTCACCAGTGGTGTACCCAGAGCTTCTGGCGGCCAGGACAATGCCTGATGACATGATGCGTCATGACGTCATCAGGGCACTCGCACTCCAGCCAGCCCTCACCCCACCACCATATCTTCCATGGCCCATCACTCTGTTGATGGTGGCACTATTCCCCCCCCCCCCATAGCTCCCCTCTGAAGGTAAACACATAACTTACCAGTGAGGTCCTCCCTGAAAGCCACTATAACAAAGCACCTGCTCAGATTAAAAATTTGACACTAGAAAAGTCCACACCCACAGTTAAAAGTCAGAGATATGGGGGGGAGAGTGAGGAAAGACCCTAATCTGCAAGGTCCAACAACCCACTCCCAAACCACCTCCCCTGTCCAATCCAGTCCTGATAGCAGTACACCAAAACATTCCCCACCCTTCTCTCACAGAGGTGCAACCTCAGCCTCCTTCCTGCTCCCCTCTTTCACAGGGGCAGCCCTACTCATCTCTTACTCCAGCATCAGGACTTGAATATAAGACAAAAGGGGAGGGGCCACCAACCCATAATATTCCCCAAAAGGTGCAGACCAGGCCAAGAACAGGGCAGCATTGGACACAAGTAATAGAATGCTAGCTGCGCCCTCCGTGGTTCTTCCATCAGGCTGCTATAGTGTCTCTTACTGGTGCCTAAGATGTTATTCTATCATCCCCAGCAGACGATCACATAGGAGGAGGGGAGATATTACTGCTGCTCTACTCAGCACTTGTCAGCTTGCAGTTCCACTCTCAAGCTTAACGCTAACCTGATGTCTTCTGACATCCCCTCACAGATGCCTCACACTTGTGCAGCTAGACGCTACACAAGGGGAAAGGGTGTCGGGCTGTCACTGCTGGTCTGAAGCAGTCTGAGGTCACAGTCCACAGCAATGAATCTTCCAGGCTCCTAGGTCTCGATCCCCTAGGCAAAGAGACACGGGCAAAGAGCCATTTGGCTCTTGCCCTTTGGCTCGTGCCTCTGGCAAGCCAGAGGCTCCCTACAGGCTCATCTGAAGGGAAGGAGCAATGGGGCCTTCAGAGCTGGTTCTGCTTCCCAGCACAGGTGTTCCCAAGATCGTGCTAGAAAAACCAGCAGCGGCCCTCCCCAGCCCCATGCCCGGGACAAAAGCCCACGATGGCACCCCCCATGGGCTATTGCCACCCCCACATGAAAATATCCACCACCTACTCATCTGAGACTCACAGAGCCTTGCATGACCCAGGACCACATCAGGGAAGCCTCTCTGAGGTTCCCCAATGCTATAAACTGTGCTTCTGGGAAACAGGAAGCACAGTTTCCGCCCCCGTCGGGAGCCTCAGAGAAGCTTCCGCGGGGTCCTAGCGCCTCACGCCTGGGGCTTTTGCCCCATCAGACCTTATGGTAGGTCCACAATGGAGAGAAACTGCACCTCAGTACAGGGATTTACAGTGTGGTGCAGTGTGCACAGAGCACGTGGGTCGTGAGTGCTTGTGCACCTCACACAGCAGCAATGCTTTTGGAATGACTCCGATGAAGCAGCTCTGCCTCACCTGCCACCCCCACCCCCACCTCAGTAGTACTTGCCTCTGGCATTCACACAAACTAATGCCAGAAGAAACCTGCTGAAAACAGAAACTGAAAGGATGCACACAGAGTGTTCAAGTTTGGAGGACTTGGAGGTACAGCTGGTGATAAATATTCTTCCATTCCAAAATGGCAATAGGTCAGTAATGTGAGAACTAGGAAGGTTCCCACTGCTGGGCATCTGATAAAACCTGTCCTTCTTTGCCTGCAATAACGTATGAGAAAAGCAGCTTGGGTTTCAATGGGCCACAGTTTATTACATACATACCTGTATGCGCAAAACTTACAGCGGCCCTGTGTATGCTCCACCATATACCTTCCTTTTTAGTGCAGGTTCCCTTAACTGGGGGAGGCTGACAGCTGCTGCGTGTTCCCCTTACAGTCATGCCCATCCTGGCTCTCAGCTGACACTTGTCCTCTACAACTGCAGCTTATCAACACCAAGCTCTCCAAGGAAGATCTGGATTGCATTTGTCCACCCCCTTCCCAAACCAAGCATCCTTTGAGGTTGATCTTACAATTCATGGAAAAGGGGTTCCCTCTTGGGATTTGAACTGCCCCTCTCACCACCCCCCCTTCTTCAGGATGCACAGTAATCTCTAAGCCTGGTCTAAGCCCCTGCTGAAGCGGAAGTGGAGCGCAATCGCTCTGCATCCACTTTCCCTGATGTGGGGAGCCCTGCCAGAAGTCGCACCGGGCTCCCTGCACCCCGGGGAGGCTGCAGGAGGCTTGGGTAAGTGCACCCAAGCCCCTGCAGCCCCCTGAGCGGCGCAGTCCTGGGGATTGCACTGCTGCCTTCCCCCTGCCTCTAGGCTGCCTCTGCCCCTTAAGGTGGCAGAGACCAGGGCCCTCAGGCTGGGGCGTCACGATGCCCCAGTTTGAATAGCACTGAGCTAGTGGAAAGATCATTCTAATCTCTCTTTAAGAACCGTTAGAACCACTCCTGACAAAGAGTTACAAAACTCAAAATTCACTGGCTTTTAAATGACCTTCTTTGCTGCTTGAGGTCTTCTCCCCCTTTTGTGTTTTCATTTATCGAAGGCTGCAATCCTATACCCAATTTCCTGGCCCTACTGAACTGAATGTGACCTACTTCTGAGTAGACATGGATAGGCTTGTACTGTAAATCATCTTTAGCACTAAATGAACATGCATCTAACATAATGCTTCAGAAATCCCTATGGATTCTCTGACAAGGAAATCCTTCTCATAGGGAATGCTTTGCTATCTTTGGTTTTAAAAAGGGGCATGGTATCTCTGCCACAGGTCTGTTCTGAATATATGTTCAAATTCAGGAATCAATTATAGAGATTAATGACTTCAGGGATGTAATATGGCTTATAAATTACTCTTACATTTCCAGTTTTCAAACAATATATTTCAAAGCTGCTGAGAATCTGGAAAAGAATGTCATCATAAATTATTGAATCTGTACCCTTCTTTTGCCAGTATTTGATTGCTCTGGAATTATTCCAAGTAGTATAGAATTATTGATGGTGCCATTTATCATGCTGAATTCCACTTTCTATTCCTCTTTGTAGATGGTCGGCAACATGCAAATATTGTTTTTGACTGTGCTCTGAATCAAACTGCAAACTCCCCAAAGGCTTTCTATAATTAAGGCCCCAATCTGACATACGCCCCAAACGCCCTGCATACGCAAAAATTATATTCCAGCAGCACATGATGCATTCCAGCAGTGTGAAATCTGGGTTACTGTCGCACACGACCAGGATGCTGTTGCAAATGGCAAACAGTGTGGTGCATGTGGCAGCAATTTGGGGAGGCTCTGCTGGCCCAGTAAGTTGTCAATGGGACTAGGTAGTAGGTATTTTACCAGACTGTACATGACTGTAAAAGATAACAGTTTTAAAACACATTTTTGACATAAAATTAAAATATTTTGTTTGCGTTTTCAAGTCGCCATCAACACTGTTTTTGGCCGTACCCCCTGTAATCCAGTTATTTGGTTTTGGAAAAGGCCTTATGGTTAAAATTTGGATCCTGTATACTGTATCCTGTACTGATGGTTTTGTATATTTGGATCCTGTACACTGTACAGATGGTTGGGATTTATAAAGGAGTTTCAGGTAGAAGGGTTATTGGAACATTTATGGTAATGTTTATCAGTGTTTCTACCACAGCTGCGAAAGAAATTAATGGCCCAATCCTATTCAACAGAAGTGCAGAAACACACGTTCTGCTGGCACAGGCTGCCACAAAGCAGCTGTAAAGTGCTTTGTGGAAGTGCAAGCAGCTGGTGCGCTGGCAAGAAGGCCAGAGCAAGGGGAGGAACGGGGTGAGGGCAGAGGAATGGGAACAGGGTGGAGTGGGCAAGTTCAGTGGCTGCAGTGCACTTCGAATCGAATCCCAAACCTCTTCCCAGACCTGGTCCACCTGCACGAATCAACTCGGATGCTGCCACAGGTTCAAGCTGACTCATAACAACTGCTGGAGCTTATCCTGGGGCAAGGGGACAAATGCCCCCTTACTCTGAGGAGATCTCCAGCAGCCCAACTTACCCACAGGATGCAGCAGAGGCTGTGCCCATGCCACTGAATCACTGCGTGGAGAGCTAGGTGGGACTGGGCTGTAGTTCTACTAAGAAATAGGCAGGTCTGGGGAAACCAACAATGTTTATTTTCTCCAATTGGCATCATTTTGCAGTCTGCAGGCCAGTATATTAACAACTGAGCACAAACTCTTAAAACATGCTATGTTACAAGGTGTAGACTGATTTTGAAAAGCCTTCATAATTTAAAAACAATGGACAGAATCTGGCCAAATTTAGGCACACTGAAGTCCTTTTAGTTTCAGTGGTAAAGATAAATACATGCCCAACTCCCTTCCACTGAAATTAGTGAGGATTAGAAGTGCTTATCTTTGCAGAGTTTGTGTGAAATGTATGCAATCCATTTTTTGGAAGTCCATCAGAAATCCATTTCATGCTGTTTTTCATGCAGGACTGGAAACTAGAACTCTAAAAACATGCATCGACGGCACACGACCCTTCGGGAGAAAGGAAGGAGGCAGGCCATTCGAGGTCCAGCCTACATGTTCAACGAGAAAGGCACCAGCTTGACGCCCGAGGAAGAACGCTTCTTGGATTCTGCAGAATATGGCAACATCCCTGTGGTACGGAAAATGCTGGAGGAATCCAAAACTTTGAACTTTAATTGTGTTGATTACATGGGACAAAATGCCCTGCAGCTAGCAGTGGGCAACGAACACCTGGAAGTAACTGAGCTCCTTTTGAAGAAGGAGAATCTGGCTCGCGTTGGGGATGCCCTCTTGTTAGCCATCAGTAAAGGATATGTGCGTATTGTGGAAGCAATATTGAACCACCCGGCCTTTGCACAAGGGCAGCGTCTTACTCTCAGTCCGCTTGAGCAAGAGCTACGAGATGACGATTTTTATGCATATGATGAAGATGGCACTCGCTTTTCTCATGATATCACCCCTATCATTCTAGCTGCCCATTGCCAGGAATATGAAATTGTTCACATCTTGCTACTGAAAGGGGCACGGATAGAAAGGCCCCATGACTACTTCTGTAAGTGCAATGAGTGCATAGAGAAGCAAAGGAAAGATTCATTCAGTCATTCCCGGTCAAGAATGAATGCCTACAAAGGATTAGCAAGTGCTGCTTATTTGTCTCTGTCTAGCGAAGACCCTGTTCTTACCGCTTTAGAGCTAAGTAATGAACTGGCAAGGCTAGCCAACATTGAAACAGAGTTTAAGGTAATACAAGATGGAAATGTTTGGGGCTTTTTCACTTCAGTTGAATTTATGTTCACTTATTTTGTTTAAGAAAAAATTGCTGACATTTTAGGATTCACAGGAAAACTTAGGGAAAGTACATGATGGAAGCTTATGATAAGAAATCTGATTTCAGTACAGCCTTAATTTATAATTGCTTCATATTAAGAGTTCACAAAAGATGAATGATTTTTATTGCAATGCTTCTCATAGCAAAGACCTGAAATGAAGATGACAAGTACTCTTTTTGTCTGCCTTCGACAGGCTGCGCAAGTCTAAAATATTTTCAGATTGTAACTGAATCCCGAAAAGCAACTTTTCATCTCCAACCTTACTGAGAAGCCATTGAAGTAATCCATGTTTCATTTAAGAAGACAAATTTAAATTGTTGGTTGCTCATACACTGTTTAAAAGTAATGTTTAATCCCCATCTATTTATTATGAACCTCCACAGTTCTGTTTCTGGACATGTTGGCTGAGTAGTTGCTTCACAACCTCAGAAGACAATTCTGGATGCAACCGTACTGGTACCAGTGGCCAGGGGTGCTAACAGCCAGGGTTGTCTATTCATATCTGTTGTGATTGAAGGTTAGGTTAGTGCAGGAGTAACAGGGCTAGTTAACCAGGTTGCAGTGATCTCCCAGCTGGAAGTATAAAGATGGAGTATAAAGATGGAAGTGAACCCAGTAGGTGCTGGACAAGTAGCCCCAAGTGTTTTCAGGAATGGAAGTAAGGAGAAACAGGAAAGCTATCTCAATGGGAGCCGAGACCTAGTTCATTGTATTTAGAAGGAAGAAGACACAGAAAAGAGGCTGGAGGCTGGGGAGAGGCCCGTACCTTGCCTCAGAGCCAGCTATCACAGCAGTTCTTTGGCTGCTCAAGGAAGTGGGGGTGTGGTGGGTTTGTCATAGCACCAACCTGTAAGATGTTAGGAGGAAGGAGAGTGTGCACACTGGGGTCTCTGACCAGATCTTGTGTAGAGACTTTTGTTAGTTCAAGCAGTCTTTTGTTGGCTGAGCTCATCTTGGACCGTTCTTTTGTTCTGAGATGGCCCTTGATGGTTTTCCTTTTGCCCATTCTCAGTGGAGATGTTTGTCTCCTATTGTGCAATACCTACTAAGGATGAGGCTGGTAACCTCTCAAGCACTCAGGAGTCCGGAGTATTGATTAGCATAAGACACTTGATTGAATTGTCAATGAAGTAGGTTAGGGAAGTCAGGGACTAAAAGCAGGTGTTTTGTTGTTGTTGTTGTTTTGGTGACATATATGGTTTTATCTCCAAGTTAGAAAGTTACCAGGATATAGATTGTTTGTAACTCTGAATAGGATAGCTCTGTTTGTGCAAAGGGCCCCTTTTGTGTGCAAATTGCCTTTTCCCCACAGTCGCATCACCAGGGTGCGTGCGTGCGTGCGTGCGTGCGTGTGTGTGTGTGTGTGTGTTTGCTCTCTAAATGTGCAAGACCCAAAGCCAGAGAAATATAGTCCCATGCCAAAAGCCCTGTCAGCTAAAGTCTGGTCTTCCTGGGAGAGGCTTAAGTACTGAGATTGATGTGCTGAGATTATAATCTGTATCCTATGTTCCTCTGTGGGGAAATGGGCACTGTAAAGAGGTACAGAGGGTGACAGGAGATATGATTTTCTGGCATTCCTTCCCTATTGGCTGCTGCAGTTCTTTCATTTTTTACATGTAACCTTATAATAATATATTCCAAATTAGTATTTGAAACGAGATATTATTAACAGGCCTTAAATACACTCATATTTCTACTGGCCTGCTTTAGTGATCCATTTTTTGTGCCATTTTCCATTTGTGGTGACCATCCAGGGGAAAAAAATGAATTTTAGAAAGTTTGTAATAGACAGAAAAAGAGAGTCTGAATTGCAAGGAGTGTGCACAGACGATTTATACATGGAGAAGATATAGAGTACTTTCTGGTAAAATAACAGTGAAATAGATTCTTTCGGCAGTGGAAATCCACCCCAGATTTGAAGCCATTTATCATCTAGTCACATTTCGCCCTCTGAGCCTAGGTGCTAATCCTTGACAATCTTTAACTGCAGAAACCAACCAGTATCTGATCCTAAATTTCTGTGTCTCCAGCTAGAAAATGGTTACAGTCTCCTGTCAACAGAAATGGGAATCAAAGCAGAAAGAAAGAATAATTAAGGAGATGGGGTATTGCCAAGGGAGAACCAAGGGATTTATCTGCCCCATCAGCGGAAGTAAAGGGAAGAGGATTGATTTCATCTTTGATTTTCGCAGTCATGCTGCAGTTGACTGTAGTAAAATGTAAATTTAAATGTTAAAAATGTGGTAGCTATTTCCTGTGCCTGGAGATCTGTCTTTGGGGCAAATTGGCAATTTGGGGCAAATTGGTGATGAGTTTGAAAAAAGACTGGGTAGAGCTGTAGGTGCTTCCTGAGACGTCCTGAGAGATGGCAGTGGGTATTTTTGTGGAAAGGTGATGTTCCAGTTCTGGGGACTTGGTTTCTGTAAGCTGAAAGATAAGGCTAGCCTTATATTTCTGCAAAAATGTAACCCCGAATTATGTACATATTATTCAATTCAGGCAAAATTGTTGTTTCTAAAGCAAAGTAGCAACCTATTCACAAACAGGTTTATTTGGAAACTAGGGCCACTGATTTAACTGATGCTGCTCATGATGACATCTTTAGGAACCTACATTTCTCAGAAACTGAGAAGTTGTGATGGATTGTGATGGCTATGAATATACCCAGGTCTGCTATTTGTTTGCTCTGTTATTCAAATATAATGTATAAGTGAAGTATGCAGAAAACCAGGAAGAATAAAATGCAGTGCTGTGCTGAAACAATGGGGTAAGGGTAGGGGACCCTTAAAGTAAACCACACTCCTTCACTTTCCCCAATTTCAGCCTAATAATATCCCCCCAAAGCCTGTTAAAAAACAGTATCAAAAGGAGCCAGTACAAAATGTTAGGAGACCAAGCGCCCTCTACAATATGAGCGTTGACAGCAAATTAAAGATAATGGACTATTTATTGAGGTATAAACTATAAAAGAAACTGTTAAAAAAATTCTTAAACTTGCTGGGACAATATAGCATGTGTAATTCAGGGCTCTTTTGCAAAAAAAAATGTGAGCACATCACATGGACTTGTGATGTAGACCACAATACGTGTAAGAGTTGCATGTCACTGTGCATACCCAGTGCCATTATATGTCTCTACAGAACCAAAAGGTTCTTTTGAGCTTCTTCTCACATGCTGTGTGTATGTTTGTGCCGATGAGGATCCCCATTTCAGTTTGATGTAGTTATTATGTGGTTAGATGTATAATTTCATGGTGTATTACCTCGAAAAAACATCCACGTGGCTGGCCTGGCAGCCATGATTCTTAGCCTGAAGGCAAATATGGAAGGCAAACATTATCCCCCATCAGTGCACACCATTAATATCTGATTGTTAAAAAAGGTACTTCATATGATTGTATTGGTCTAATTTTTTTTTTAAACTGTGGACATTGGAGGGATGGAGCTTGTTCCTTGGATGTTTTCAGATTTTAGGATCACCCCATTTTAAGCCCCTGGGGTGCAAAGTTGACTGTTTAGGGCTTTGACCCTTCAGTGTCCTCCCCACTGAAATTAGAAATCCAATGTTGGCATGTTTTGAAGGGTCAGGAACTAGACTTTGTAATTCACCTTGATTGGAACCTCTCAGCAACAAGTGAAACCTGTAATCAGCTGGTGCGCAAAATGGTGCGTTTATGCACCGTTGCAAGTTGTCAGAGCCTAGTCAGGCTTATTAAGTCATGTAGGCCTCATTGCCTCTTGTTTAGCTTTCTGTTGTTTTTTATTCACATACGACTGTGTCGGTTGCTCATGGGGGAGATTCCCGTGAGGTACAGGTGATGTTTATGATGCAGAGCTAAGATTTTGAGCTCAGCTGGCTCAAATTCCTGTTGTTGTTTTGGTCATAGGGTCAAAAGTTCCGTACAAGCATGGTGTGGCTGCTCATGGAATTGTTCAATGAACAAGCTCAGGCAAGGCAGCCTGACTGGTCTGACAGAGTGATGGTGTGTGTGTGTGTGTGTGTGTGTGTGTGTGTGTGATTGTTCTGATGGTTAAAAATGTGTCCTTCCCTTGGTCTGTGGATTTGAGACTTGTTGCCATCACTCCTGCTTCGAAGTCAGGGTCTAGGTCACGCTATTGTGGCAGGTACCTAATGCCACATAAACTTGTCACGCATTTTGGACACTAATGGCCCAATCCTATGCAAGGCCTAAGGCAGCGGATCTTGTGATTACAGTGCTGTTACAGTGGTGCAAAAGACACACTGCTATTGTGCACTCTGCTGCCACCAAATGGCAGATGCTCTACACACCTGCCACTGCATCCTGGACACCCACTGGAGCAAGTATGGTGGAGGTGGGGATGGGCAGGAAGGTGGCAGGGGACAATCAAGGGGCAGATCACTTCTCCCTTCAATAGAGAAATTTTAGTTCTTTTGATATTCAACCAGGTTTCTTAGACCTATTGGCTTCAGAGTTCCCAGGACCTGATCTATGTGATTTGGCCAAAAGGAAAACTACATTCCTGCCAGATGCCTCAGACAATAATTCCAACTAGCATTTATAATGTAATAAAATTACTTCACAAGCTTGGAAGAACAAGTCTTAATTTCTGTAATAAGCACTGAATCCTCCTTTGAACTCCCTATTGAACAATAATCAGGTACAATGAAACTGATTTAAAAGTCAAAGTAATATGATTTTACGAGGATGTCATGAGTTCCATCAGCAGGTTCAAAAGTTCAAGTAAACATGTGCTCAAAGACAGGAAGGACATGATTCATAAATAGCTATTCCTACACATATCCTACTGAATGAAGTTCTATCATTGAAGAGGTTGCACCCTCACATCTTAGAAAATGATAATTAGTTTGACCTCTATGTCCCCAGATCACGTGGTGGGTGTATTTTAGAACTGTTGTGAAAGAACAGAACCAGGGTGGCATAGTGGTTTGGGAGGCAGACTCAGACCTGGAAGATTCAGGTTCAAATCCCCCCTCAGCCATGAAGCTCAGTTGCATGCCTGCCATTGGCTGCCCTGGAGCAAATGCCCCAGGTGCCAGCTGTTGGGACCCCTTAGAAGCCAACGGGGCAGAAACTGTGCTTCCAGTTTGCTGGAAGCAGTTTATAGCGCCGGGGAACCTCACAGAGGTTTCCCCGGCGTGGGAGGAGGTTGCGCAAGGCTCCGTGAGCCTCTGGTGATTAGGGGGCGGATTTCTGCCCAGGGGGGCAGCAATAGCCCGGGGGGGCACCATCACAGAGCTTTGCCCTGGGCGTGGGGCTGCGGAGGTCTGCCGCTGATGAAGCTTCCTTGGGCCAGTCACTTTCTCTCAGCCTCACCTACCTCACAGGGTTGTTGTGAGGACAAAGGGAGGGGAGCAGCTGTGTACACCGTCCTGAGCTCTTTGGAGGAAGGGCAGTATATAAATGTGAATAAATAAATAATAAATAACAAAATTGTACAGTAATTTGGTAAAAGATACAGAACTTTATTCCTTGAATCAGGTTACTTGTTCCTTGCTTCATTTAAGCCATTTCTGCCCAATGTTGCATATATGCAACAGAGACCAAATGTGGCCAGGAAAAAATGGGTTAAATTAAGAGCAGCATATTTATACACCAGAAAAGTAAAATACAGTAAATCCACTCTCATCTACTACCCTCCTAATCTTTATGTTCATCAAGCAGTGTTGCTGAAAATGTTTCTTGCATGCATAAGTTGATTATGTCTTCCATAATAGCTTGGAAATATGTCAGTGTGGATTAAAAAGCAGAATTTAAGCCTAGAGAAGAAGTATAAAATGTCATCTTCAGAAAGGATATGTCAAGTTTTCTTCTACAGGTACCATCTGCAAGCAAGCAGGTGGTTCATTTCTTAAATAAGGAAGTGAACTTAATAAGAGCAGTAAGTATAAAAATGGCTGGATGCCCAACCCATCACCTCTTAAAATGATCATAATTTTAGTAAATTGTCAGCAACACCCTTGTGAGTAATGCAAAGTGAGTCACTGGCCTGCGCTGAATCCAGGTAGGTGCAGGATTGGGTGCAACTAGGCCAGTAAGAGGATTTTATTCCCCTTATCCCATGTTACGTGCCTGCCAGCCCTGTGGAGCTACTTGGATCTGTACCCACGATTTTGCAGGTGCAAATCAGAGTAGCTTGTGTAATGCTGGTCGAGCCAGGGCTGGGGGTTAGGATCTAGCCTGTGCTGCCACAGCCAGTTCCAGCCCATCCAAGGCCCATTCTGCCTCCCGGGCCAACCTCTCCCCACCCAAAAATGCCCCCTCCCTGACTCCAACATGCCCTCCTGCCACCTTCTCCAGCCCGCTGTGCTGGCCTGTCTGAGCTGGCACAAACTTACCCTCTCCCAGCACAGCTCCAGCGCTGCTAGGCCAGCACATTTCCATGACCTAGCCTGCTCCTGCAGCTGCAAATGTGCTTTATGACACATTTATGGCACACTTAGTAGCTGGCACAAGGGAATTGTGTGAGCTGGGGGGGGGGGGCTAGGTTTGTGCTGTACATTAAATTCCAGAAATGAACCACAGAAGGTTCAAGAAGAGTGGAATCTTTCTTGGTTCTTATATAACAGCTTCATTGCGCCTCTACTGCTTGTTACCTACTGAAATCTATTCTCATACTAAGCCTGGGCCTTTTCTTTTCTCCAAACGGCATTCAAGCTACACGTTTCAAGATCATTTTGAGTCCTTGTGATAAAGAGAGCGACATCCAAATCATTCCATTTAGTAATCTAAGCAAACGGAATTATAGAATCACAAAGAGGAACAGAATATGGTTTCCCCAGTCAGAAATGTTATTATGAGATTTCAAGTCATGCTCAGGAATGTGTGTTTTGCCTCCACCCATGCCTGAAGTGCAGACTGAGTCCACGTGGCTTGTAAATACCATCATCAGAAACACATTTGTGAACCAGGACTTCTAAATGTCTGGGATACACTCAGGGCCTTGGGGTTACATTTCTCTTCCAAGCTATTTTTAGCAGGGACCATCAAACATATCAAACATCATGCAAGTATGGGCCCAGTCCTATGGGCACCATGAGCTTAGGTAGCTTCCTGGAAGCATAAAACCCGGGTTGCTGTTCTGAGCTGCCACTGCACTGTCACAAATGGGAAGTGGCACCGGGTATACAGCACAAGCTCCAGAAGCCTCCATTGGCACTGGTAAGTTGGTAGCATAGATGTGTCATGGCCAGGGAGGGGCCATGACAGGGGAGTTTTGGGGTGGGGAGGGGGATGGCAGGGGACAAGGAGGGGAGAGACAGGGTGGATCTTAGCAGCAGCAACTTGCACCAGAATCCTATCTCCTCTTTTCAAACCCTCCCCACCCCTTTTCTCTCCTCAGACTTATGCCAGTAAAATGGCTGGCATGAGTCCAAGGAGACCCATAAATGATCAGGAAGCTTATTAGAGGTAAGTGAAAATATTTTAAGTACTTTCCTTAAATATTTTTACTCATATACTGCAGGCCTCCCCCTCCACTCTAGCATGCAGTGCAGCCTTGGTGTGTCTGAAAGCTATGGACTGGTGGGGTGTTAGGATTAGGGTGTATGTCTACCTATTTGAAACTGAGGAAAAAATGTACTAATGACATCTCATAAGCAGCTCTGGTATTAAGCAAAATACTTGGAAAGAAAAACATACATAGATTTGACCAGCTTACTTTATGAAGTTCAAATCCACCAGCCTCATGTAGACTATATAGTGCCATCCCTGCCTGCCTATCACTTTAATAGAGGGAGCAGTTTAGCACAAGCAAAAGGATACTTCTCTGAAGTATATGAAATATGTACTTCATATACTTGCCCTTTCCATTAAGAGGACTAGTGAACTTCATTCATATAGGTCTTCTGTGTCACAATTCTCTATGGGCATTGTCTGTCTTTAAACGTAGGCTTTGACAAGGTGCCCAGAATGTTGTCCCATGACATAACTTATGGACACTTCTGCTATCAAGTTCTTCTTTCTTCCAGTACTTTGACTTGATGTTCCAGTGGATAATACGGAAAATGGTATCCTTTGATGCCCTGATTTTATGAGTAATGGCACAATTGTATTGAGATTCCTGCACTATGATGCAGCAGTGCCAGAATGGCCCCCCACTGTATCCACTGAGAATAGCAGCTGCTGAAAGTCTCCCTGAGGGAAGGGACTATTGTCCCCTTGCCTTGGGGTAAGCCCCAGCAGCCTCTATTTTGCTTCTTGGGCTTCCACCAGCAAAATTGCTGGCACAAGTCTGAGAAGACTTGTATAAGTGATTTAGGTCCAGGATGGAGGACAGGATATGGCAGAGGCCTCTGCCATCGATTCAGTCCCCTCCTGGTCCAAACCACCCTCTCTGTTCTCTCTCCTGCCCATTACATCCCCTCTGCCGCCCATGTAGAGCTTTCCTGCTCTGACACACACTAGTTCTAACTGGCGCTGGCAGGCCAGTGCAGGTCTTTCCACCAGCTCCCCGAGCCTCTGTGCTGCTGCAGTGTGTTTTCCAGCATGTTTGCAAAAGTGTGCGTGCTTGTTCCACTGGCACTAGGCCAGTTAGTATTGGGCTGTTGGTTGCAATGACAGTAGCAATAACATTTAAGAGGTATAAAACAAAGGACCAAATTGTATCCAAAATTTGTGGCACCAAAGCAACCACAATGCAGCCCCAAAGTAAGGGAACAAATGTTCCCTTACCTTGAGGAGGCCTCCATGAGTCTCATTGCCCCCAGCGCAGAATGCAGTGCATGCCCTATTGGCACAGCTGCATCAACAATGGAAAATTGGATAGGATTGGACTCATACTCCCAATACACATAAATATTTGCTTTTGGCGGTGTCAATAGGCTTACAACTAGTTTTACACAAATTGCACAATAAGAATTTGCAAGCTATATGGTCAGAAAGTGATTAATCACAGCACATATGATCAAATCTAATACCTAGAAACCAAATAGTTTATTGCCCTTCCTTATTCAGCTATGTATTAGTTCCTCTTTGGAATCCTTGCTACATCTTACTGCATCTGTCTCAGATTATTAACAATCCGTTATCCTTTCTAATGAAGATTTATATTTCTGAGAGATTATTTTTGAAATGAATATTTAGTGGAACATTCATATCAATTCATGTTTTCAGTGTCATCTAGTCCAATCACATTTTTCTTTGGCTAGGCTGCATGCACACACACACACACACACACAGAGAGAGAGAGAGAGAGAGAGAGAGAGAGAGAGAGAGAGAGAGAGAGAGAGAATTGGCCAGGCAGATATCTCTGCAAAGCCACAAGCAGACTGTCCTTTAAAAATAAAATTAAAAAATAAAAGTTCAGCGATTGTGATTACCCAATTATGGCCTCTTTTGTACTTTGCATATGATTGTGTTTATACTGCCCATTCCTAAGTTGTCACTCTTTGATCCTAGGGGCACGGATACACATGTTCCAGTCAAGCATGATTAGTTGTTTATTAGATTAAAACAGCTATGGCCTTTGAAGAGTACTGTGTTCACTTCATGGAAAAAACTACTGAGCAAATGCACTCAGAATATTTTCCAGCATATCCATCCAAAGTCTTAAGCCCCCCCCCTCCCATTATTCACAATACACCTGTACTCCTGACGCATGCACTACATCCAGTGGTGGGTGATCAGAAGGCCAACCAGAGATAAGTAAACTCTTTTACTTACCTCTGAGTAAGTCTTCTGACTTACCTCTGGATCACGTTGTACCCACACCAGCTATTTTGCTGGTGTAAGTCTAAGGAGAGGAAGGGGGTGAGGTGGGTTAGAAAATTGGGGATGAGATGGCGTGCACCCTGCCATCAATATCCACTCCTCCAGTTGTTTTCTGATCTGCCACCTCTGCCCTCTCCATCCTCACCCTGAACAACCCACAGCCTGCCCATGGTGCACCTCGTCACTGACTTACCTGGGTCCATGAGGGAGAGTTCCACAATGGTGGGCACACAAAGCCACTGGCCCTACACATCAGTGGCGCCAAACTATCCATCCACATTGGGTGCCCTTCTGGGAGAAAGGCAGAATACAAATCCAATAAATAAATAAAATAAAATCCAGGAGTGGCACATCATTTCTGACAGCCCCACTGCCTTTACAACAGCAGAAAGCGACTTGCACTGTTGATAGGGTTGGGCTGCCAAATCCTTCTTTAACTTCTATACTAACTGTTCATGAGTCTTCTTATAATATGAATATGAGACAGTAGAAGATCTCAGAAGATCCAAAGAAGAATAAGACTCGCAGAATAGGTAATACAGATCCCTGCAGCACCCCAGCAGGTCAGAGAAAAGACCCAAGTGTACTGATGGCTACTGTATAGCTCTGGCACACCTGGGGGGGGGGGTCTAGCGGGCAAATGCCCTGGGGCACCACACCTCCGGGAATGGCACTGTCAGGTGCCTTCCCTCTGCCATCCAACCCCCCACTGCCACATTCGGTTGCACTCTGGAGGCCTTCTGAGGATTGTGACGGCTGCACACAGACTCCTCTGCCCCTCAGATGGCCTTCTACGGTTTTAAAGGTCATTTCCAATTTTCATCAGAAAACTGGAAGTGATGTTTAAAGACCCTCCAGAGGCCTCAGAAGGCCTCTGGAAGGTCGGAGGAGACCACACGCAGCCATTCCGGAGGCCAAGGTAAGGGAGGTTACCAAGGGGGCAGCATTCTGCGATCCTGACCCCAGCAGCACAGCGGCCAGGAGTACTGTATAGCAGTAGTTGAGACACAGATGCTAGAAAGAAATAGCACAACTGTGCAGTTGTTTTTCTCCTTTGTACTTTATATGGAGTTCCATATGGCAGGTGTGAAACAAGACTGGTCATTGGTATAGTTGACAGGACCCCTTATGCTATACATCCTGCACACCCTGAGAGCTGGGACTATTTATGTAGACCTGCACTGCCTTTCCTTATTAGCAAGGAGGCTAAACTGTCTTTACCTTCTTTCCTCAGGCTGTTTAAAGTTGCCCGAAAGACTGGGCTCTCTGGAATCAGTGCATTCCCAAAAAATATTTATAATATGGATTTACTGTTTATTGTTTAATTCTACCAGGTAGGTCAGGATGCAGAAGCAGGTTCTCGACAGAACCACCTTCAAGTGGGTGGTGACAGTACTGCTGCCACCATTTTGTTTTGAGGCTCAGGTCTGTTTTATTTGAAGAGTAGCTATGGCATGGGCAACTAAATGAGGAAAATCCCACCTGAGACTTTGGTTTTGAAGGAGTTGCTTTTGCCCGCATTTTGATCTTCAGCGGGATTTGCAGTCTTTAACTGTCCTGTTCTGCCTTGCAATTGAGATTATTAATTCTTAATAATAAATACAGTTAATAATTTCACACTCTCAACCCCTCACCTCATGTCCTCTCTCTCTCTCTCCCCCCCCCTCCACTTTTCAAAGGATTTGAGTAATAGGGATTTGAGTAATAGGGATTTACATAGGAGGAAACAGGAGGTGATTGATTCTTCTCAGGTGGGATCACTCAACCTCTTCTCTAGAATGTTCTGTCCAGATAGCTCTGCCTATCATCCATGCCCTACAGACTAACTATCATGATGTCTTTTTGAGTAACGTGCTATGGCTTGGCTGCCAGGCTTCATGCTTGTGCCCTGCCATTCCTGAAAAGTTAAAGTTTATTATTATTTATTATTAAAATGTGAGAGTTGTCATTAAGCAGCATCTGGAGTGTTGCTGTGGCACAATGTGCACCAGCCATCTCTGCTACTGAAACTGCTAAGTTCCTCCAGAGCCACTGCTGAAGGTCATGGCATAAGATATGGCAGGGAGGGCTGCAGGTAAAGGGGCCGATTGCTGGACATTAGCAGCCCAATCTTACCTAACTCCTCAAGCAGTGATTCAGCGGCACCAATTCTGCATTGTCTGGGGAAGTTCTTGCTTTCTGCGGGGACATTTCAGTCTCTGGAGGCCTCCTCGTGGCAAGACAACATTTGCTCCTTGGGGAAGGACTCAGACCTGCATTTGTGATACCACTGGTGCAAATATGTGTGGACCCATGAAAGCAGAATGAGCCCAGGAAGGGGGTGAGGATACAACAGACACCGCTGCTGCCAAACCCACCCCCTTTCCTGTACCCAATCCATCCTCCTCCCACCCACTGTGTCCCTGTTCTGCCCAGCCCTGCGCACCCACCCCTGGTTGTTCCTACCTGGGATGGCAGGCATCCAGAGCCAGCTGCTTCCAGCAGCAGCCAGCACATGTGCTCTGGCATGTTACATCTGTGACAGCCAGAAATCACATTACAGCAATGGCACGCACATTCTGATGGTGTAACTGAGAATACGATTGGGCTGTGAATGGGGTAAGTAGCCTTTTCCTTGCACCTTGTATGTCAAATGTTATGCCATTGCAGAGACTCCTCAACCCTCATCAGTTGGTGGGCCGCTGTGAGATACAGGAAGCTGGACTAGATGGGCTTATGGCCTGATCCAGTAGGGCTGTTCTTATGGTTTTAGTGGCTTTGGGGGTGTGTGGCTTGTCATCTTCAGGGAAGAGGGGAACAAGGTGCCTTGCACATGTTGTGCCAGAGCAGTGCTCCAGAAGCTACTCATCTCTTGCAAGCATGGGACTGAAATTCAGAGGTTTTCATGAGATTTAAGAAGCCTGAGCCCAGGTCTGCCACTTTTTTTTTTTAATCCACAGAAAGTTTTCAGACTGAGTCACTAAGAGCAGAATAGCCTCACTGACTGTAACAAGATTACTCCAGAGTAAATTATTTTAAGATTAGAACCGAACTCCCTGGAAGCTGGAGATATTAGCGTGAGAAGAATAGATGTTTCTCAGAGGGCAAAATTTCTATTGCTTTTTGGCAAAGCTGACTGAAAGTATGGAGTAGCACAGTGATGCTGTTGGGACTCAGGGAGATGTGAATAAGAGAAGAAAATGGTTTGGGGAACAGATTGGAATTATAAACGGTGAAGAGCTTGAACAAAGCCGGAAAAATAAATACCAGGAAGGGAACCTACATTTACAGAAATGGCTAACACTTTTGTTTTTTAAAGGACAACTAAGTAAAGCTAGATATTAACTGAAGTATGCAAAGGGGGAGCACCAGTAGTAGTGTGGTATGGCTCATCCCACAATGAAGGGCTCATTACCAAAATAGATGCAGATAAAAGTACAGATGAGGCACATTTGAGGTAGATGTGAGCGCAAATTTTTCTAATGCAGAATGGTTTTCTTTCTTCTAGTTTAATGGCTTTAGAGATAACATCTATACAATCCCTGCTTTTTCTCATTAGAGCAATGCTCATATTTGCCCTTAACTGAAATGATGCCAAGGGAAGTCAGATTGGATTAACCAGCCTCTCAGCTGTGCTGCTGGGAAAGAGTCATAAATGACTGGCTGGCACAATCTGGTTTTGCAGACTTGTGTAAGCTTCAGAGATGGGTTCTATGTGCTAGTTTTTGAGGGCCATGTGAATCAAATGGGAAGGTTGCACGCTGAACACAGTTGTGCACCGCCAATGAATCCCTCGGTGATTTAGGACACAATCCTAACCAGATCTACTCAGAAGTAAGTCCTGTTTTGTTCAATGGGGCTTACTCTCAGGAAGTGTGGTTAGGACTGCAGCCTTAGAGGAACCAGTCTTTGTTCTCAGCTGAGCCCTCATAGGGATGTGCGCAGAAGATCTTGCCATTTATTGCTGCTGATTATTATAGTATAAATAACATAGTACAATCCTATGCATGTCTATTCTACTCCTGGTAACTGTGCAAAGAGGCACCTTTTAAAGTGGTGTCTTCTTATATTTAGCAGGGGGTGGGCAACTGTTCCTCCCCCAGCATGGTATATTTTCCAGTTGCTGTTGCTGGTGTCACATTGATGTAAATTTTTTTTTAAGGTTCTGAGTCCTTTGGGGACAGGAACCATTGATTGATTGATTGATTGATTGATTGATTGATTGATTGATTGATTGATTGATTGTATTATGCAAACTGCTTTTTGAACTACTTTGGTTGAAAAGCGGTATATAAGTATTCTTAATAATAATTTGCAGAAGTAAGTCCCATTGCGTTCAGTGGGGCTTATCTCAGGAAAGTGGGTATGGGATTGCAGCCATAATGAGTAGGGAATGTTTTAAAAAAGAGAGCTAACGAATCTGCATGAAGCCAGGTTATATACTGGTATCCTTTATGACTGCGTAGTCCAGCTATATAGCAATTTGTAGAACTGGATTTCAGGGTTCAAAACCAGCTTTTGTGAGTTGGAACAGAGTCAGGTCAAGACAGAGAAATGTTGTAACCAGACAGAGCAGCTCCTCTGCCAATCCCTTCTTTGGGCCATGCTGCTGCTACTCATATGAAATGAGCTTCCTGTGGCTTGCTGATCCATTTTGGTAACTTGTGGTAACTTGTGGTAACAGCATTGACTGTTAGAACTGATTATAGTGTACTCAAAATTGCATTTATTGAAAAGAATGGAAACATTGCCATTTATACTGCAGCCACTTCTAGCCACAGATGTTTGGTTGCAAGTCCCATTGATGTCATTGGATTATATTTCCCAATGTGTGTTCTTTAGGATCGCAGCCCCATGGTTGCGATCCGAAACACAAATACTTAACTGTATCGTTTGCTGCTCACTCAGGCAGTGTAATGTGTACAGGAGAAAATCTTGGAGTCACACACATTAACTTCCAGAAATGGATATTTCTATAGAACTGGGATTTCTGTGGGATCGTTTCATTTCCTCCCCATAAATGTATTCAGAAAGATCACTCAGTAGCAGCACCAATTCAGATTTGTGAGGCATTAGAGATGGGGCCAGGTCAGGCAGCTATTGAGAGTCTGCAGGCTCCCAGGAAGTCATCTAGCTGACCCCTGAAGCCCTCCAATGCAGGCACAAGTTGCACAACGGAGCAACTTGTAGTGTTGCTGCCTTGTCCCATCCTCTGCTTCACAAATGGACTTTCTCAGACGCCCTGTGATAACACCCTCTGAGGATGCCCACGTGTGGGTGAAGAGGGCAGGAGGGGCTGCTTATGTGCCCCTTCAAGTGGCATCACTAGGGTTTGTGTCACCTGGTACAGGAGGCCAGCGTGTCACCCCCATAATGGACCTCTTCCCATGCAGTGTCCCAGGCAGTGGGCATGGTGATGCACCATTTCCTGCCCCATTGGTTTTTTGACTAAACTTTTGATAGAACAGAGATATTTCAATGTGGTTTGTTTCATTGCTTTCTGCATGAAATTACACATGAAATGGTATACATAACATGATAGTATTATTCAACAGTACCAAGATTTTACAAATTTTGGCCAGTAGTGGAGTCACCCCCTCCCGTGTGCATAACCCGGTGTGGCCCACATCCTCTAGCGATGCCACTGACCCCTCCCTCAGCAATGCCATAGTCCTGAAGAAGTAGAATCCTCCAATTGCTCTCCTCTGTTTCCCCAGAATTTTCTGCTTGGAGAAGGAAAGAGGAGCAAACTTAGAGAGCAACTCTCTCTAAGTGGCTCAATAGCACCGAAGGAGAGGCATCCTCAACTGAGATTGCTCTTCTCCTGTTCCTCAATCAGTCACAGAAGTGGAAAGGAGAGGTACGTCACCCTTCGCACTGTCAGCATGTCTGAGATTGCTCTACAGAGGGGGATTGAGCTCCTTCAAAAGGGGCCAGGCAGAGCATGCCCAGTTTGCTCCAACTGACCTGTTTTGAAGAAGCAGCCGTAATTGGCTAGGTAGCAGCAGCAGAAACAGGTCAAGGCGGGAGCACAAAATAAGGGGGGAATGGAGGCGGTGTTTGGAGGCCACCTTGAACTGAGTCTGAGTAATAGTTTCATTAGGAAAGCGCCACCAGGCCTAAGACGGCAAGTTCTGTCATATCTTCCATGGTGTTTTCCTTGCCATAAATCTGATGAAGAGTTATATAGATGTACTCTGTAATGCTTGTCCATGATTGCCTCACCCTGTACGCATCAGGGGAGAGATGCTTAAACTCCAACCCTCCTTCTCCTCTCTGGTCCTCTCAGCCAGTTCCTTTTGGGGGGCAGAATCATCTTCCAGAGACTTTTTTTCCTCAGTACTGCTTTCTCCAACTTCTAAATACCCTCCCACACCCTGAACATGCACAAAGGGCTTTATTTCTTGCTCATGAGAATGTCAGCCCTTGAGACACCTCAAGGTGGTGGCAGCAGTGCCCTCGCACCAGTGATGCTTTCCCTGCATTTCAGTCCAACTTTCTTCTCATCAGTGAGCGACCAGGCAGCTCTCATCAGGTTCCACCTCAGGCTTACCTCTGTCACCTGGTAACATGACACCGGCAGAGGTGCTCAGCTGATCTCGCTGCTCTGTGCTCATCTAGGACAAACACTGGCAAGGCCAAAAAAAAAAAGAATTTTTCTTCTATGCAACAACCAACAAGTTTACCTACGATTCATATTGTGAAGAACACCACACAGGAGGATCAGCCGCTTTTTGTTTTAGCAAAGCCTCTTACACTGTGTCTTTGGCATGCATACTACCATGTAATTGCTCACAGTAATAACCCCGCAGTGTGTAGTGCTTTTAAGCTGGACACAGACATAGGTTATCCTGATGAATCATCTCAGAAGTGGTGAAACACAGCAGAATGACTGTGCCCCCCCCTCTATTAATGGCCCCCTGCCACTTGGTTAACTGCAAAATATTAGGCAACACACCAAAATTCATGCAAGGTAATCAACCCTCAGTGGGATGTCAGTGAAATTGCGTGGCATGAGCTTTAGTTCTCATGGGCTGTTTGTAACAAAATTTTGCAAGTGCATTAACCATAGGGATTGGGAAACAATATATTGTAAGAACAGACATTAAAATTTGACCTTGAATTTAGTTGTATTTCTGTAATTGTTACATATACCACCACTTGAATCTTGATGATGACTACGACGATGATGAGTGTTCTGAACACTAACCAGAGTGTTCTAGTTATAAGCTGCAAGTAGATATTATGTACGGAGTCCAGTCCTTACCCTCTACCCACAAATGCATCCCACTGAGTGAACTGAGAAAAAGGGAGGAATTGTAGGCTTCCAGGAGGCAATTAATTATATTAAGGTTTGCTTCAAAAGAACTTCCGCATGGCGGGCTGAGGACAGAAAACCTGAGGGTAGTTGTCTCAGCAGACTTGCTCATGCAATGTAGCTACAGAGAGAATTCAATAGACAGTGTGTCCACCCAGGCCACTGTAGCAGAACAATCCTACTTGGTCCCCAAAGGCAGGCAGCTACTCTCAGACTATCCCTAGCATGGGTGCAATGGGTGCAGTGATGCCTGAGGTCTGAAAGGTGAGTTCAGAAGAGACAAGCAAGGAGGAACACCAAAGGAGTTGCGTCCAAGTGCCGGCTCCAATCAGCGTAGCTCTTCCAGTCTTGCCTGATGCAGGGCGTGGCTGACCAAACGGAGCCCACACCTTTAATGGCGGGGTGGCTGCCTTGTTAAGATTTACTTCTTCTGCCTGTGATAAAAGCTTGTCTTCTCTCATTTCAGTTCACAACAACTTTGTATGTTAGATTCAGCTGTCCATTTACGCCTAGGCTGGGAACCTCCAAGCTATGAGGAATTTAGCCATAGATTTTCAGGTGCTTTATCATTGCCATTTCGCTTTACCGCTGAGCTATGGTATGTGTGCTACCAGCACCACTGAGCTGTGGCCTTCCCAAAGGCTGCTTCAACAATCCTTGGCCACCTGTCTGCTCCACCTGCAATGCTGGAAGCTCCCCTTGGCATAATTAATGTGCACATATTGAAATTAAATGCTGCGCATGGCATGATCCTTCCTTGGAAGAAAGAATGCTCCCAGGACATACCCAGGCAAACCATTGTGTTGCGTATATCATTTCCACCTTCCTTGGGGGAAAGTCTGTGTTTCTCTCTTTTACTCTGCTACTGTGCTCACTGACTACCCAACAGAAATGGAAGAGAAGTGAATAATTTTCAGGAAAATGAACCCTGCACACATTTAGTTTCATTTTTAAACAAATGTGGATTTGATTGACGCTGAGATACTTTCATGTATTATTCAACAAATAGGCTATTTAATGTGGTGCAAAAAAGTCTTGCCTGCAATAATTGATTCCCCACATGCTGATTTTTGCTGTTTATATCACTGGTCAAGTGCTGCCTGGGGAACAAACATTTTGCCTACCATAAGATAATGGGGCATTTTGTCAGCTGATTTAAGTGGTCTGCATCTTAACTGTTTCTGTCTTGAGCACTTTGGAAATGTGTTTGCTTTTGAGCCAGCAATGACTGTTTCCTATAGACAAGACTTAACAGCCCAATCTAACACAACTCTCTGTGCGGCGATACAGCTGTCACAATGTGGCACCCACTGCACAGAGGAGTTTTGACCTCTGGAGACCTCCTCAGGGTAAGGGAACATTTGTTCTCTTGCTGGCCTGCCTGGTTTACTCGGACCTGTGCCAGCTACATTGCTGGCAGAAGTCCACATGGATCCAGGTGGGGGAATAAGGCCAAGAAAAGGGTTTGATGTTTTTCCTTCCCCATTGTTATCTATGGATTTTCTCCTACCTCGTCAAGCTCTGTTTTTGGCGTAGCATTTTTCTGGTGTTTGGATATGGCATATGCTGACACCCCCTCATCTCTCCCATGTCCCACCCCAGTCTCCTTTTGGTTTGGGCATCTTCACTAGCAAATGAGTTGACATGCATAGGATTGCAGCATGTATCACTCTGTGTTATATTTATTTTTCACATTTTTATACTGCCCTTCCTCCAAAGAGCTCAGGGCTGTGTACACAGCTGCTCCCCTCCTTTTGTCCTCAAAACAACCCTGTGATGTAGGTGAGACTGAGAGAAAGTGACTGGCCCAAGGTCACCCAGGAAACCTTGTGGCTGAGGGGGATTTGAACCTGGATCTTCCAGATCTAAGTCCACCTCACAAACCACTACACCACACTGGCTCATTGATTATACCAAAACTCATTGCCTCAAAATTCTGTAGCTGTGGGATGGGGGTGAATCAAAGCAAGTTCTAAATGCCCAACATTTTATGATCTGAAAAGAACTTTGTCAGATACTTTGCTGTTGTGAATATATGAAATTGCTATATATTGACTCAGGCTATTATTGTATATCAGGGTGCCCAAACGCTGGCCCAGGGGCCACTTGTGGCCCTTAGGGACTCCCAATCTGACCCGTGGGGAGCCCCCAATCTCCAATGAGCCTCTGGTCCTCCAGAGACTTGCTGGAGCCTGTGTTGGCCTGATGCAACTGTTCCCAGCGTGAGGGTGACTGTTCAACTTTTCACTTGAACTGTGGGAAGAGGACTGCTTGCTGTTTGACATCTGTGAAGCAGAAGTGGCAGCGAAGGAGACACTGGCCTTGCTTTGTGCAAGGCCTTTTATAGGCCTTGAGCTATTGCAAGACCTTCATTCATTTATACAAGTTCCATTGCTAATATATTCATTTATGCAAATTTATTCAGATTTTATTCTCTGATGCAGTGTCAGAGAGATGATGTGGCCCTCCTGCCAAAAAGTTTGGACACGCCTGTTGTATATGGACCCATACTGAGGCCACAGCGAGATGCACTCTGGAAGTTTGTCACAGGAACTCCCAGTGCTGGTACTGTTTAATAAAGCAGACACAGATGGATTTGGATCAGAGTTATGTCATGTGTGTTTGGGGGTGAGGGTGGGGGGGGTTAATGCTTTGCCTCACCCACCCTAATTCCCTGAGGGTGCAATCCTACCCAATTTTCCAGCATCAAAGTAAGGGCAACACAGCTCCAATGTAAGGGAACAAACATTCCCTTACCTTGAAGAGGTCTCCGTGACTGGCCCCCCAACTGCAAGGTGCAGCACTTGCCTCATTGGCACAGCTATGTCAGAGCTGGACAGTTAGTTTTGATGTGGGCCTGAGTTAAAACCTTCCCTCCAAAACCACTATTAGCTATGGAAGGCAACCCATACAGGCACAATTGTCATGACAATTATCTGGTGTGCTTCCTGGGGCATTTGGTGGGCCGCTGTGAGATACAGGAAGCTGGACTAGATGGGCCTATGGCCTGATCCAGTGGGGCTGTTCTTATGTTCTTATGTTCTTATGTTCTTATGACTGTTAGATCTCCACTCCACAGGTTATAGAAGTTTCAGAGCAGGGGAGGGGGACTTTCCACTGGGGCCATGGTGTTGAGGGAAAAGGGGTAAATTCTAGTGAAACAATGCTGATGCCATGACTAGTTTGGGCATCTGGGCGCAGCTCAGCAAGGTATTTCCCAGTCCTCCTGCCCGAGATACTTTGTCCTTCTGTATTTTAGCTTTTGATTAGAATGCTGGTCAATGATTGAATTTGGGACCTTTTGCATGCAAACCATGTACTTGCCTGTGAGCTATGATGATGATGGCATTTTTTTTTCCACTATATTAAGTTTTTAGCAGGTTGAATTATGAAGCTGAAGATCAGACTGTAAATCTGGCCTAGTTCCAAGAGTTAATTCCACCCCCGACCTGCAATTTCTCCTTACCACTGCGCCTATTCCTTCTGTTTTCTCTGGGGGGGTGGGGGGTGGTATCTGCTGAATTTCCAGTTCAAAGAGCTGGATACCTTCCTATCATTAATACCCAACAACACTTTTTAGAGGATGCTTCCACTTCAGCCTTTTCATCCTTGGCACTGTGATATGATTGCAACATTCCATCAGAAAGTAATACACTTTTGGTTTGAAAAAATTACATTTTGAAAATGCTGATTGAAAGGAAAAAAGATATTCCTTTGAAGACCTTCAGAGCAATTCAGAAGTAGAGCAAAAAACTTGGTCCAGTACAGTAGAAAAAGGTTTCTTATTTATTCTTCCAAAGGCATTCCTTTTCCAATCTTATAGAAAAGCTATAATTTCCTCCAGAATGTGCGCATTCTCTCATGTTCAGCTTGCTGTTCGTGTTCAGCTCATGTTCATGAGCAAACTGCAAAATTGCCCAGTTTCAATCTAATGCTGGTGATATATATAAGAAAAACTATATTTAAAAGAAATTAAGAAAGAATCAGAACGTATCAGGATGGAAACACATTACAAGGAAAACCAAGTATGGGGTAGCCTGTGTTGACTTCATAAGGATAATGATGTTTGCAAAGGAGAATCAGTGAACAGGAGGAGGTACTTCAGCTTTCCCTTGTGCAGTGGTTCTCTCCCATAATGCCCTCCAAGGCATAACAAGGGCAGAGCCTGAGGAGCACCTGTCCCAGATTATATTCCAAGGGGGGGACACATGACTGCCTTGTGCTGTTTATGGTTCTCCTGGAGGAGGGGGTGCTTGCTGTGGTGACTTTGCACCCCCATTCCTTCTGCTCAGTGGTGCCCCCTTTAAGTAGCACCCCTTTAAGGGGGAGCCTCCACAGGAGAAGGAATGATGGGCACAAAGCAGCCAACACCTCCTCCTCCAAAGAGAACCCAGAAGTGTTGTCACAATGTCACATGATGTCATGGTGTCACTACCCCAGGTGCCGGGCCTTCTAGGTAACCTCTGATGTCCTCAGTGGTGTTCCTGGGGGTCCCCATGCCCGGGGCAACCCCCAGAATTCCACCCCCGCCCCCCGTTTCGTCCCCCTTCTCCGCCCCCCCACGCACATGACCTGGAAGTAATTACGGTGACATCATCGTCACCGCAATTACTTCCGCGCAGCTGCCTCCTCTGTTCCCCCTTTGAAAACAAGGGGGAACAAAGGAGGCAGCCGAGGCCCCTATGGAGTCTTCCGCACCACAGGGTCTCCATGGCAGTGGTCTGGGGCTGCTCCCAGCTGCCCCAGACTGCTGCAGTGGAGAGTTCCACGCAGCTTGTATGCTGTGCGGAAGGCTCTGTGGGGGCCGGGAAGTGGTGCGCGTCCCCTCTGAAGTCGGAGGGGGCGCGTGCCACTTCCGCTCCTCCCCTGAGGGACACCCTCAGCAGTGGAGCAGGGCAACCTGGCCGGGAAGTGGCGCGTGTCCCCTCCAAAGTCGGAGGGGGCATGCTCTGCTTCTGCTCCGCCCCTGAGGGATGCCCTCAGGGGCGGAGCAGGGCGACCTGGCCGGGAAGAGGTGCGCGTCCCCTCCAAAGTCGGAGGGGATGCGTGCCGAATCCGCTCTGCCCCTGAGGGATGCCCTCAGAGGCAGAGCAGGGGCGCCCAGGGGTGCTCCTGGGAGGCAGCTGGACGCTGCCTCCCAGGCAGCATCTTGGCGCCGACTGGATCACCCCCCTTCCCTCCTCCTTTATAGGAGGAGATGAGATGGGTGCACTAGAGCGTAAGTGCCTCTCTAGGCCACCAGTCTCCTATCCTCTTATAAAGGAGGAGGGGAGGGGCGACTCAGTCGGCGCCCAGGCGCTGACAGAGAGGCAGTAAGCTGCTTCTCCGCAGCGCTCCTGGGCACTCCTCCCGGTGGGGGTGGGGCGAGGCTGCGAGGCACCCCTGGAGGGTCGGGACCTAGGGCATTTGCCTCGCTTCCCCCCCAGGTATGCCAGTGGATGTCCTCACCTATTTTTCTTGATTTCCCACCTTGCTGGTTCTGAGAGCAGCAATATGTAGAAATAAATTGGAAGGAAATAGCCTTGGAAAGTGGTTGCTGGGGATATTAGCAACAAAAATGGTAATGGAGGTGGGAGGGTGTTTAGAAGTGAATGAGTTTACGAAAGGTAGGAAGCAAAGAGGCAGGCAGGTAGAGCTTAGCTTTCTTTCACCTTGGATTAATTGGACCTGGAGAAGAACTTTTGGGTCATCAAACCGATCTCCCATTGGAGACAATAATCACAAGCCTACTGGATTTGATTTCTGAGTTATGCTTGGATAACATTCAACAGCATTGCTAATTCTACCTATTGATAAACAAGTATGTAGCCGACTTTGTAATGTGCCTTCATGCAAAATTGTTTCAGTGCCACCTGCCCCGTTAGAGAGGCTGGTTTATGGAGGTGAAGTCTCCTACTGATATACACCAGATGTTGTATCCATGCACAGTTTAGGAATCTAATTTTGTCAGTGTCATCTCCAGGTGAAGAGATATTTGTTTAAAGAGTCAATGCCACTTAGCAACACCAATTCATTTGAGCAGAACTCAAGTAGGAGTGTATTTGTTGCAAAAACACTTGCTGCATTCAAATCCATACGTGAGATTAGTTCTATTGATTTTTAATGAAAGCCTAGATTTTTTTCCCCTTAAAACATTTCCTAGCACCACTGTTAAATTTACATTGGTGAGATGTTCACAGAGTTGTTTACTATTAATATTTGAGGGCCCAATCCTCTCCAACTTTCCAAGCACTGGTGCAGCTGCAATGCAGCTCCGAGGTAAGGGAACAAACATTCCCTTTCCTTGAGGAGCCTCTGTGGCTGCCTCCCCACCACAGGATGCTGGGCATGTCCCATTGGCACAGCTGCACCAGCACTGGAAAATTGGAAAGGATTGGGCCCTGTGTTGAGAAAAACACCAAAGTTGCATGCATGAACTTATGTGCATTTTCTGTGCAAATGCCACAGAAAGAGCTTTCCTTTTTCTTCACATCACCCCAAACACAATGCTTTGCAAAGGCAATAATTCACACCTTTAGTGGAGTCCACAATGGTTGAGAGATCCAGTTTGGAGAAAACATGTAATGTACAAGCATATGCGTACTAGTCTGTGATTGGACTCCTTTGCACTCTTAGGATGATTCACAGGATAGGAGCTTGGAAAAAGAAGTGAACAGCTGAGTAACTAGAGGCATCTTTTCTGGAGAGATTTCCCACAATACAGTACAGCATGTTTGGATGTTCTCAAAGAGCTGGCACAGGAGTGTCCTGAGTCCAATCAAGCTTGCAGGCTCAGAATATCAATGATGAAGGATAAGGTCTTGTAAGTCCCCCCCCCCCCTGCTTTCAAAGCGTGGCAGGAGTCCAAAATATAAAGATTATAATATATATGCTTAACATCACAAAGAGCATTAATAAAATCATAAAGCATAGAACCTCAGAAGAGCTCTGCTGGATCAGGCCAAAGACCCATCTAATCCTGTATCTTACAGAGGCCTACTAGATGCCTCTGGGAGCACACAAAAACAAGATACCTGCATCCTATTGCCACTCCCTTGCACCTGGCATTCTGAGGTAGCCTAAAAATGGGATCTCCATAAATCTCTCCAATCCCCTTTCAAAGACTTCTAGGCCAGATGCCATCATCACATCCTGTGGCAAGGAGTTCCACAGATTTATTGCATGACAGGTAAAGAATATTTTCTTTTTCCTGTTCTAACTATCCTGCCACTCAATTTTAGTGGATGACTCCTGGTTCTTGTATTTTGTGAGAGGGAACAGAACATTCCTCTATCAACTCTATCCATTCCCTGGATAATTTTATATGTCTCAGGGCACAATCCTAACCAGCTTTCTAGCAGTGAGGTAAGGGCAATGCAACTCCGAGGTAAGGGAATGAACATTGCTGTACCTTGAGTAGGCCTTGGTGACTGCCCCCCCCCGAACTGCAGGATGCAGCACATGCCCCACTGGAATAGTGATGCAAGTGCTGGAAAGAGGATTGCACCCTCAATCATGCGCCCCCCCCCCGTTGCCCTAAAACCCACAAAGGCAGCATGAGGTTCGTTACCCAGAGTGCTACATCCCAATTTAACACTCTGAGGGAAGGTATAGCAGAAAACAGTGTGTTTATTGTGGTACCAAAGCAAGGTAGCAAGGAGGCCAGTTGCCTCAGATCGTACGCAAGTGTAGCTAGACACAGCTAGCTTTTTATACTCATTTCAACTCTGAGGCCCCAATCCTGTCCAGCTTTCCAGCTCCAATGTAGCCACAATGCAGCCCAGTGGTAATTTAATTTAATTAATTAAATTTGATGTCATTGCAGGGGACAGGGGGCTACGGAATCATCTTTGCACTGGGTAGCAACTGGGCTAGTTACTCCACTGTCTCTGTGTAACCTTTATGTATAGGTTTATACCTATATGCACTGCGTTTGAGGTGATATGAAGGAAAATGAAAGCTCTTTCTGTGGCATTTGCTCTGTCATGGCTCATCCACACATGCAACTTATGTGCTTTCTCTGTGGAAAAGATTCAGAGAGAGAAGCTTAGTGAAGAAACCCATATTTTATTCAGTACAAACAACAGAGCTGTGCAAACACTTTGTGTTTCTATGCTCCAGTTAATGCTTGTGTTCTATGAGATACTGGACACATAATCCTTGTTCCACTGTTGCTTAGGTTAATTTGATTAGGTGGTTTTAGACCTATTTAAAAAAATGCTCCTAAGTCATATCTTACAGGATCTGTCTCACCTTGAATTTACAGCAGCATTGCTGTTGGACCAAGAAGAGGAAGGGGGTGGTTGGGTTGCGGTTAGGATCCACTGAGTGCTTTTGCTGCCAAGATCATTCCCTACAGCCTGCTCCCCACCCCTGCCCTCCCCCTCCCTGCCACTGCCCTCCCCCAAATTGCCCATGAACCTCTCCCTCCACCACTTTACCTGGGTCAGTGGAGCAGTGGAGTCTGGCACATACAGCCGCTGTTTCCACATAGAGCTCCATCATGTGCAATGCCGGCACAAGATTTGCGCTATTTCAGGGCCATTTATGCCAGCATATGATAACCAGACATCAGCAAATCCAGCGCAATTTAAGTCAAGTCACGAGTCTCTGTCCCTGTGACTCGACTCAAAACGAGTCCTAATGGGCAGACTTTCTCCCACAGAGTGTCTTGGGGACTTTAAAAGACATGGACTTTAAAAGTCTTTTCAGTAAAAAAGTCAGCTGCAGCTCCACGGAAAAAAAAAATGGAGCTGCTGCCAGGGTTTGTGTGTGTTGGAGTTCTCTGTAAACACTCCCTAATGTCCCTGTCCCTGTAAGCAAGGGTGGGATGGACTGCATGAGAGCAGGAACAGAAGGGGCAAGAGAGAGGAGGGTCATATGCAGCAGCTGGGAGGCTTACCAGTATGACCCAATCCTTTCAGCTCTGCTCAGAAGTAGTTCCATTGTGGCTGGTCATTCAGTGAGCCTGCTGGAGCCATGCCATTTTCCTGGATGGCTAGGCTATGCCTCCCCCCCACCTTCTCCCCTCACTTGTCCAGGGAAAAAACTTCATCCAACAATCATCGGTTCACTCAGAGATGGACAGGAGAGTCTGCTCCTGTCCCCCCATTTGATGTAAAACCAAAACATTAACCCTTCCCTGCCTCCATGCTGGAACTTCCCTTTTGCTCACCCAGGTGTTGCTCACCCGGTCTGATGGTCCCACAAGGACTTTCGCGCTGTGATAAAGTAAGCAAGCACACCCAGCTGGCAGGCAGATTCAAAGCTACTTGTGGGTTGACTCATTTCCAAGTCAGTGGCCTCAGCCTCGTGCCAGAGTCATCACACTTGACTCAGGGTACATGAATCAGCAAAAAACGTGTTTTTGCGACTTGGACTTGAGTCACCTGACTCGAGTTCCCATCCCTGCCCTGTACCTCTGAGGGGGATGGCATGGAGCAAATTTGGGATACCTGTCACTGATGGGGTTTAGTCTCACTTCATTATTCTGGTTTACAGACTGAAATGTGTCCCTGCATTCTAAGTCCCTAAGTCCTCAGGATGTAATGGTCTAGACTGCAACATAAATAGGCTTTGGATCAATGGGAGCTTTTTATGAGTAAAGCAGAATTTTGGATAAGCCATGGAATAAATAACATGTATTTCATTAATAGATATGCCACAGCTACAGCAAACAAATGAGCTGAGCTGTTGCATTTTCCCATGGGCGCTGATATAAAGAATAGTTCTTGTTAAAGAAAAGAGCTTCAGAATAATTGTTTCAATGAGAAGGAACACGCCATTCATTTGCATATAGTCAATCAGGAGCCCAGGCTGCTTTGTTCAGAGATTGCTGTGAAGAAGTATGATCCTTCCAAAATGTATCTATTATTTACTCATGAAGCAGCAAGACAAGTGCACATTTCATTTATTTTCTTTGCATTAATTCAGTACTTTTCTGACATTAGCAATCAGTCCTTATCAGTCAGCAAGATCTTGCTTATTCTCTTTGAAAGGTGTTTTCTCTTGCAGAAGCATGCTCAAGGTTGAGCAAAAGGAACAATACGTTCAAGGCCTGTTTCCCAAGCTAGTCTGCTCATGCAGGACAGATGGAAGAATAGTTCACTAGGGCCTTTGGGAAAAGTGCTCAGGTGCAGCCTTTCCTGAACACTTAGATATGAGCAGCACATGGTTTTCTATGTGCTTTTTGCCAGATGCACAAGGCAAGCAGATAATACGGGAAACTGCCCCATTTCTTCCAACTGGATGAATGCACCCTCTTAAGGCGTGGACTGCTGCATTGTTGGGTATGCAGCTAGTCTAGTGACAAGCTCTCAAAGCAAACTAAGGCTGCAATCCTAACCACACTTTCCTGAGAGTAAGCCCCATTGAACAAAATAAGACTTACTTCTAAGTAGACCTGGTTAGGATCGTGCCCTAAATCTTAGAACTGAAATAGGTAGCATCTTTACTTTGTAAAGGAAAAATAATGTTTCTGGATTTGAGATGAAGCTTCAGGTGCCTAGTTGGTCTTTACTCATGAACTAGGTTTTGTCCATCAAGCTCAGTGTATTGTCCAGGGGGCTTAGTCAGATCAAGCATTAGTTGAGAGTGCATGTCCATCTAGAGGCCCAACCTGTGAACTCTCAAAACGTCTGACAATTTATAGCACCTAATATACTACCAGGGATGCTGCAGGAGCTCCCAGGATTTTGTCTCAGGGCCAGTGGCAGCACATGCGCCCGCACTCCTGAACCCCCTCAGAAAGCCTCCTCTGAACTCACTCACCCATGCATGCCCCTCCCCCATGAATGAATGGGATGGTGGGTGAGCGAGCAAGTGGGCAGGTAGGGGAGAGAGCAGGCAAGCCTCTAATGATCCTAACTGCTTTTTCTCAGTAAGTCCAGAGACAATTGCTCTACTGTGATTTATATTAAGAGGATTTTTCTCTCAAACTATGTGGAGCCCAATTATTGAGACTCTGGAAGTAGATCGAAATGGCCAGTTTGGATGAAAATATTCATTCTTGGGAAATAGATGCCAATGTAGCTTAGAAACCCATTAAAATTGCTGCCAAGTGTGTCATTTGTCTTTATTGTAGTCTCAGGCAGGAATTGGACCTGTTTCAAATTTGAGAAATGTAATTACAGCCATTGTTCACTCTTGAATATTTACTTTTGCACCAGTGACAGGAGCCACATTCTAGAGACCTAAGCTGCCAGCTCTGCATATGCACTGGTGCTGTTACATTTCTCTCTCTTCCCCCCCCCCCCCGCCCACACATACACACTCAACAGCAGCCTCCATGTCACTTGGCAACTGGAGTTTCCAGAAGCAGATTGCAATGAAGACCAGAAGCTACTCTGAAGGGGAAGAGTCCAAACTGATCATGTTCTACACTGCTGTTGCTGCTGCCCAGGCTCTCAACAAAGGGCGCTAAGCAGGATGTCAGGGCTGAGTCATGGGCCTTCTGATGGCCAATCCCTGACACCCCCACCCTTAAGTGAGCTTCTTTAGCTTCACATGGCTCCCTGGGTGGTGCCTGGCAGGAGGGACCTGCAGCCTCTGCTCCTAGCTGCCTCCTCATCAGTTCTCTGGGGTCTTTTTGAGGCTTGCCCCAGGTCTGGTCTACCTCCTCATCTAGCCTGCCCCCTTCCTGTCTCTGGTCTCATCCCACCTGGCTCGGGCAGGGCTTGCCACCAGACTCGCTCCACCCTCTGGGCGTTGTCACCTGGAGTGGAGGTCTCACCCCACCTCCAGTCTAGAGAATTCTATGTGTAGCATGTCTATGGCCACCGCAGAAGTCTTTCCCATCGGCTCATGGTCTAGCTGAGCTGAAAACAATCCGAGATCACCAGCGAGCAGTTGCTGCCTCAATCACTGTTAAGTGGACTGGAGGCAAATCAGCATCCAACCGCAACTCCCACAGGAAGGCCAGGCCATGCTGCTAACTCCACCTCATAGTTCCAACAGCAGGTGGGTCTGATATCAGACAATATCATTCATGAGAAACAAAGAAATCTGCTGTCAAATTTGTCAAACAAAATTACCAGCTGTCATATATTTATAAATCCCACTTACTCCATAGCATTATTTGTGTTAAAGCCATTTCTGCCTAACGTTGCATTTACGCAACAGGAATCAAATGGCCCTATGGCCTGATCCAGTGGGGCTGTTCTTATGTTCTTAAATGTGTACATCTGTGGGCTGGGCAGAAATGGGTTAATTGATTTGATCAAATTTAACTGTGATAATTTAATCTCTGATGGCTGGATGTAGCACAGAATGAAACTTTTTGATGTGCCACATTAACTAGTCAAATATTTGACTTTGAAATTCTTTGGTGTTAAGAATTGCAAAGAAGAATGTCTGAGTCTGTGTGATGTATCTTTTTTTCTCTCTCAAATATCTGAGGGCTAAAACATGACATTTTGTCAATATATCATTGTATGGAAATCTGTTGTTTTCCCACCTAAGGGAAATACATTAGCTAGTACTCATTTGGCATGAAGCAAGACATTTGCTCATATGCATTTAAATGAAATGGAGTTTAACTGGCAAATTATACTTTCAAAATCACTAGGCAGCCTAATTACACAAAGTCATGGCAGTTGTGAAAGGGCAAGAAAGGAGCATACTTTCTAATCTGTGGGCCAATTCAAATGCAGAATACCATGTGGTACAGTCCTTCACTGATAATATAATTTGAAACAACTAGTGAAGGAATCATGTTAGCAAGAAATACATCTCTGTATGTGGAATGCTAGCATATGGCTAAAACCTTCTCCATGTTATTTCATGTTCAGGCAGGATGCAGTGGTTCAGAGATCAGAAACGGCTGTATCATGGGCTCTTTTCGTATATTTCAATTAGTTCTGTGGTATGGATAAGCAATCCTTAATCACAAGATTCATATGGATAAATGTGGGTGCACATGACTGTTGCTCTCAGATCCTAGCAACAATGTTGATTAAGAGCCCAATTCTATTCAATTTTCCAGTGCCAGTGTAGCTGTGCCAGTGGGGGCGTGCAGTGGATCCTGTGGTGGGGAGGCAGTTACAGAGGTCTTCTCAAGGTGTGGGAACACTTGTTCCCTTACTTCGGAGATATGTTGCAGTTGCACTGGTGCTGGAAATTTGGATAGGATTAGGCCCTGACTCATTTAGGTGGTGTGATTGAAAGCCAATTCACCAGTTGCCCTCTTCAGAGTTGACGACACAGCATCAGACCCCTTCCTTTCATGGTATGGATTGGAGACTGTTTTCAGGACTTTTCTCAGTTTACCTCTCAAGTTGAGTTTACCCATACACATTCTTGTTTGGATCACTGCCCCTGACCCAAGTTCTCTTCACAAAGCAGCCTCATGCATTCATTGGGCTAGGGGGATAGAGTTAAACGCACCTTGCTCCCCACAGTCAGTGCCCTTCTGGCCACACTCTGAAATCCTCACATTCCCTTTCACATCTTAATTGAATGTATGGGCAACGATGACATGGTTTGCAGGTGCAGTCCCTACTTTACATGTTTACTGAATGCATGACAGAATTTGTGTTGAGTGGGCTTAAGCAATGGCTTTCTGTGGCAAATCTTCCGCCAAAAGTTCAAATGCAATCGACTATTTTCACATCTCATGACATCACTTCAGATGCAATATTTGGGAAAAGAAGCAGTTCACAGTAGTAGCCCATAGTTACTGAGTGAGACATTATTGAATGGGGAGCCATCCAGCGATGTACATGGAATGCATGTGCGATCAACCCTTGTACCATAATTATTTGAGATGAGCCAATGATCCCTGAAAACGAATCATGCAACAACTTGCAAGTTGGCAAGTCATGCAAATTCAGCCTTAAATCACATTAACCCAAAATACTTTTATGCAACTTGATAGACTTCTTAATCTTTTGCTGTGCACATTTATTCATCCCTGAGAAGCACACTCTATACCTTGCAAATAATCCAGAAACCTGAGAGAAGAAGCAGAATGGATGATACTGGAAGACCCAAGCAGAGAATGATCTGCCTTTGCAGTCTTTTAATTATGTACTGTGCCTGAGATAGAATATGACTGCTTTTCATTAAATGTGCCAATTCACATGATCTTTACCTACCACAGTATTTACCTAATGCACCCTATTCAGCTTAGTTGTGCTACCCAGAGACTCTATATCTTCTGGAAACAGGTGTTTTAGCATAAACATACAAATATGCATGGAGATCTCTGGAAGGCAGAAAAACACTCTAATTAGCCAAGAATCAGAAGCAGGCAGATTAGTTGTGATGTGGAATTGAAAGCCAATTGAGATCAAACACCTTAGCAACGAAGAAGTATCTTTCCTTGGAGAACTACTTGGGGTCTGAAAAATTCAAGTGTAGGGAGAGAGAGCGAGAGCGAGAGCAAGAGTGAATTTAAGTAACAGTATTAGTGGCATTTTAGAATTTTTATTTCCTCTGTATTCGCAAATTATTGTTGGCATACTTCAGTCTCGGAAGACTATGGTGTCATGCTCTGAATGGTGGTTCTGGAACAGAGTGTCCTCTCCAGTGCGCGAAGCCTGAGTAAAGTAGGTATGTAGGCTGTTACCCATGCAGCAAATCCCCCTCTCCACGTCGCTGAAATGGTCCAATGGAAAGGCAGAGGCCAATACGGTTGGTTCCAGTGGCGTCGCAGGAGTTGCCAGAACGTGACTGTGTTCAGCCATGAACTGCCTCAGGGACTCCTGCTCTGGATTTTGCCTCGAGGTTGACTCCTAAAGCCTTTTCCATAACTGGATGTAGCCACAAGGCAGTGGAGGTTTGGGATCAGAGTTTTCCTTCTCTCAGATGAACCGCCTTCCCAGGCTGACGAGTCCCATCTACCTGTGGCTGTTTAGTCGCCTCTTACGACAAGTACAGCCAAACTGAGGGCCTATTCTTATTCCCAGCCTCCAGGGGTAGCAAATTATAATAACTAGTATTTAATAATCATAACAACTGGTATTTATATACCGCCTTTCTGGTCATTGGATTGCTCCTTTGACTTTATTCAAGGCGGTTCACGCAGGCAGGCTTTCTCTAAACCCCTGAAAGTTTTTTTTTTATCATAACAAATACGTTCTCTTTCAAGAATGAACATTCCAGGTGGATTTTTTCACAGTCTGGTGGACATTCTGGCTGCAGTCACCTCCCACACTGTCAGACAGCTTCTTTCCCTATCACAGAAAAAGCTTCAGAACTGGTGTCTTTGGCTCTCACCCAAAAACACCTCAACTCAGCTTGTCAGCCTCTCAAGGTCTCACCGCTCACGGAAGCTTCCAGTGATCTTGAAATGACAATCTTCAGTTGCTATCTTCAGGCTTAATGGCAGTTCTACTAGCTCAGACCTCTTGCCCAAATTATATCTGCTAAACAGTGAAACAAAGGCATAGTAAGCAAGGCATGAAAGAATGAAGAAACAGCTAGGACTCTTTTAGCAACTTCCTACTGCACGCACCTTTATCTGGCTTGAGATCCACAGACATTGATTCTCACACGAGGATGCTTGTGAAATTTTCCCCATCTGAAATTTTCCTCCCTGGATTTCAGAGTTTTGAATGATTTGGTTTTGTGTCAAAATGAAACCAATACATCAGGGGTGTCCAAAGTTTTTGGCAGGAGGGCCACATCATCTCTCTGACACTGTGTCGGGGGCCAGGGAAAAAAAGAATTAATTTACATTTAAAATTTGAATAAATTTACATAAGTTTACATAAATGAATATATTAAAAATGAACTTATATGAATGAATGACGGTCTTGCGATAGCTCAAGGTCTATAAAAAGCCTTGCACAAAGCAAGGCCAGCCTTTCCTTTGCTGCCACTACTGCATCACAGATGTGAAACAGCAATCTGTGGAGGGAGCCCTCGTCCCACAGCTCAAACAGTCACCCTCATGCTGAGAGCAGTTGTGTTGGGCCAGTGTGGGCTCCAACAAATCTCTGGAGGGCCAGAGGCTCATTGGAGACTGGGGGCTCCCTGAGGGCTGCACTGAGAGGCCTCGAGGGCTGCATGTGGCCCCAGGGCCGGGGTTTGGGCACCCCTGCAATACATGAAGAAACCATAGTTGTTCAGGTTTTCATTTCAAAACTTTATACAGTTGCTTTATTTATCGGTTTCAGCTACTACACTGGTTGCTGGTTTATTTCTGGACTCAGTTCAAAGTGCTAGTTTTTACTTCGTCCTTCCACATAATCCTCTCAGGTCAGAGGTGGCCCTTCTGATTGTTCCACCACCAGCAGAGGTGGGGGAGGTGGTGACTAAAAACAGGGCCTTCAGGTGGTGGTTCCTCATTTATGGAATTCCCTCCCCCTGGAATTAAGAATGACCCCCTTTCTGAAAATCTTCCCATGGGGCCTCAAGACTCTTTTATTCAGGAAGGCCTTTGACCGACATAGGATGCAATCCTAACCCACTTTCCAGTACCAACATAAGGGCAATGCAGCTTTGAGGTAAGGGAACAAATATTCCCTTACTGTGAGGCCTCCATGAGTGCCATCCAACTGCAGGATGCAGCAAACGTCCCATTGGCACTGCTATGTCAGTGCTAGAAAGTTGGTCAGGATTTGGGCCATAGTGGGCTAGCATTTTTAATGAGATGTAATTTTAATAGTTTTGTGTGATCCGGGGGTTTGTTTTGTTTTAATCCCTTTTGTGCTTAATGTTTTTAGTATTGTTCTAATTTAATTAGTATTGGTTTTATTTTGTAAGCTGCCTTGAGTACCCTTGAGTGTAGGAGAAAGGTGGGATATGAATTCTTCAAAGTAAATAAACTATAGAGCACTGTGCACTGTTCACTTTTTAAGGTTCATTTGTGTCTTTCTCCTTTACCTTGTGCACATTGATAAAATACAAAAAAAAAATTGATGTAGTCACATGAATGAATCTATCTTTCTGTGTGATGTTCTTTCTGCGTGATGTTTTACCAATGGTCGATTCCACATTAGCCCTTTACTCAGGAATTGCCATCCTCACTCAATTTCTTTTGGGAATCTAGACAATATTATTGTCAAATTGTAGCATTCCGGTGTTTTCTTTGTTTTGCTTCTGTATTTTTTTCAGATCTCATTTGTGGAGAAAAATATTTTTTACTATATATACAATTACAGCACCAGCCTGTCCAAAGTGGACAGATGAAGTATTATTGAGACTTTTCAAGGCTCCTGAATCTTCATTTGAAACTTTTAGGTATAATCTCACACTATCATAAATAATTATACAAAAGACCAAGGATTAGAAGGCAATACTTCAAATGTTATACATTGTGATCCTTACCCCAATATATATTTTTAAGAAAAAAAAAAGAAAAAATCCATACTAGTCAGGACCCTCCTAGAAGCAGATCTGCCCTTATTCTATGTATTTGTTAATTGGTCTTACGATCATTGTAACACTGCCCTGGAAGAATTTGTAAGTCAGGTCATAAATGTTTAAAACAAACAATCTCAGAGTCCAGAATGTCTACATTTTGAGCATGTGTGCAATTCCAGTGTAATATTTCAGGTTTCTGTTTCTTGTTTTTCCTGAGCATTTCTCATACTTAAGTCTGTGAGCTGTAGCTGGTGGTGGATCATATGTAGCATAATTCCAAGATATGGTCTTCCTTTTTATCTTGCCAAAACAAAGCTGTATAGCAAAGGGTACACAGGAACTTCACAGTGCCTCCAATACTACCTTCTTTGCAGAGTGACTTCTCTTGCATCCTCTCCCGTAGACAGTGTTTCACAACTCTCCAAACACAGGGCAACTCATAGGCAAAATAAATAAGTGGAATGAAAGCCAATTTGGCCAACAGATACTAAACGTAATCAGGCATATTTCATCTTCCGGCTGTTTAGTAAATATTTGTAAGTACTTGGAGTATTTTAAATGAGAGTTTGTTTGAACATTGGCACTGCAATCAAGGACAACTTTCTACTTTATCCTGCATGCATGCTGAATGCCTGCTTGCTTCTTTTTCTCTCCGAATGTGTTGAATTTTAATAAGCATTCAAATGAAATTTCACAAAAAAGTTGATGTTTCTCTTCGATGTACATATTGATTGATGGATGGATTGTAACATGGGCAGTGCAATCCTAACTTGTGCTGGAGTTGCAGCAATCCCAATGGGTCTATTCAGATCTGCACCACCTGAAGAGGTGGTACAAATCCAAGCACCCTGAAGCTGCCCCAGGCTGCCTGGGAACGGGGCTAAGATTCTGAACTTATGCTAGATCCTGGCCCCATCTCCCACTCTCTGCCTGCCTGCCCACAGCCCTGCCCACCATCCGTCCTCCCCCTATGCGAAATGCCTCCTCTCCTTCTCGCCCTCCCTACACCCCCAGACTCCCATGCTGCACACACTGTTGCAAACTTACCAAGTCCAGGATTGTGTCAGCATGGGAGTCCAGCACACATCCTTGCGCCGGCCTCCCCAACTCTCAAGTCAGCGCAAACTTGCCTTACAGCATGTTTGCAACAGTCCTGGGCTGGCACAAGGGATTTGCACTGGTCCAAGTTCGCTGTAGGATTGCACCCTTAATAATAATAATAATAATAATTATTATTATTATTATTATTATTATTATTATTATTATTATTATTATTATTAATTTATACCCCGCCTTTTTGCCCAATGGGCACACAAGGCGGCTTACAAACACTTTAAAAATACAAACACTACAAAAATACAACATTAAAAACAATCATTAAAAACAATTTACAAAAATTAAAAAATCTAAAAACAAACAAACCCCGTGGATTTTCATATAAAAAGCAAGAACGCCAGCCAGCCTGTCAACAATTAAAAGCTTTCTGAAATAAAAAGGTCTTCAGTCCACGCCGAAACGTTAGCAACAAGGGAGCAGTCCTCAGTTCTAAGGGGAGGGTATTTCACAGTTCTGGGGCCACCACCGAGAAGGCCTTCTTCCTGGCCACTGCCCCTCTCACATCTCTTAGTGGCGGCACAGTCAAAAGGGCCCCCCCCAGATGATCTAAGAGCACGGGCAGGATTGTAGGGAAGGAGGCGGTCCCTCAAATACCCCGGACCCGAGCCGTAAAGGGGTATAGCCGTAAATATATAAATTTATATAATAACACAAGCAAAAAAGAAACTCCACAAACAATTGCTGATATGCACATTCAAGTTCTGAGCATTGGCTTTTGACCTCAAAATGTGATCTCGAAATTCAATGTTTGAATTTGAGAAATGAGATTTGATTCCACTATTTGAAATTCATCTATTTTGGTTGGCAAAATCAGTGAAGGGCAGTAATATAAAATTTCCTATCTGCTACTGCAAGTTGGCTGCCAGATGCTGTCAAGCCTTGTTTGTTACATGTTTGTCAAATACCGACTTGATTTCAGTCATCAACAGAACATAGTTGGTGCTATACATCCTTGTCCCAACCTATCACATAGCGTGGTTTATGTAATGTTGAAACATCCACTCCAAGTCTCTTAAGAGCTCTAACAACAGAATCTTGAACTGTTCCAAGTCAGGTATTATTCAGGAATCAAGACTTTCCACGCAAGCTAGACCTCTTTTGTCAATAATATAAGTATCAAGGTTGGTTTCGCTCTAAATACCTGTTGCTACTCAAATTATTCAAATAAAGGTGCAATTCTAACCCACATTCCAGCACCAACATTAAGGGCAATGCAACTCCGAGGTAAGGGAACAAACATTCCCTTATTTTGAGGAGGCCTCAGTGGGTGCCACCCAACTACAGGATGCAGCACATGCCCCACTGGCACAGCTATGCCAGTGCTGAAAAGTTGGTTAGGATTTAGGCCTAAATCATACACTCTAATCATACATTCTAAATCATACAATCATACACTCTTGCAGATTACCTCTGCAACTTATCCTGAGTTCCTGAAGAATATCAGATCTCAAACTTCTAAATGCATACACACAAACCATAGTTTAGAATTTTTGGCCGACTTTCTTTACCCATCTGCTCAGCACTCAGCTTTCTAAATCTGTAAATTCACTCCTGTATCTGTACCACAGCAACCTTGAGGTGGAGCAGAAGTCATAGCTGTGGTTTATTAATTGATTTGTGAATTCAGACGTCATGGAAAACCATAGTTTGCTTCAAATTGTGTTTGATATTCTAATTTGGCAGCCCCTGACAAAACTGCTGCAAGCTGACAAGGTTGGTTAAATGTCAATGAAGAATAGCAGGCATTTGCCAAATATTCAGTGAATATATACAAACCCAAGAATATATTTGGTGAATATTCACAGCAGAATTTGCAGAGGAGAATTCTGAGGAAAATTGTTTGGGGAAAATTCATTTCATCTGTAGAGCAGACTAATCTGGCACAATGTTATTCAATTTTCATCAGCAACACAAGACGTTTATTAGAAAATAAAGTGAAATAGTTCTGTGGTATCAAACTTCCGGATAGTTTATTCTAAGAATTTTATATATGAGAAGTTTATTGCGGCGTACCATTTTGTGGCTGCTTTGTTAGATGCATAAAGTAGTTTTTCAGCTGGCGGTGTACTTAAGCAAACATGGAAAACCAGGGGCCCCCAAAACCCATACAATAAATGTGAAGGGACTTTGCTTTGGTCATGGGAAAGATAACCCACAATCTCAGTTGAGTCTGAATTCAGCAGAATTCATGCATAGATTTTTGGGGGCAAGTTTGGAGGTAGAGGTTTGAGGTGCTTCCAGAGGGAGGAACCCTTAGTGCTATCCAGTGGTTGCTTTCCTGTTTTCTTCAGCATCCAGAATAGCAAGTGAGCAATTGGTACATCTCTGCCAATACGGCACATTATTTTATCATATTCATCTTGCTCTGTCATTCCACACAGTGGAGAGTGTTTGCGTCCACTCCTCTTCTTCGCCTCCTTCAGTAATGATATTCTTGTACAGCAACATTTGCATCATTTCCTGAAGTGGTGTCTTCTGCCCCTTCCTGTTTCTCTCACACGTTCATCTCTAGAAACAAGAAAAGTGATTGCTTGTGGGGGGGGGGGTGTAGAAGGGAGAGAAAATAGTGTTTTTTAACACCTGAAAATTTCATTATATACGGGGTGGGCCAAAAGTAGGTATACAGTATGACTCAATCTGTCAGTTGCAATTCTGGGATCTAAGTGTAAAAAAAATTTCACACCAACCAGACCTTCTTGATAAGATCATCTGGCCATTATCTCACAGAACTGCAACCAATGGTCTGAATTATACTACATAACTATTTTTGACCCACTCTGTATTGGTCTGCCAGGACAAGAGCATTTTAGGCAGGCAGTGAAGAAGCTTGGCAATAGGGGCCAACCTTCCTTCCTTACATCCTCACTGCCATCCAGAGCTCTTACAGTGCTCTGGGTGGTGTCCCTCTGCCCCGGGCTCAGCGCCGACTGCTGCTGGCCCGGCGCCAGTGATCCTTGCATGGAGGGTGCCGTAAACTTGCTTTATGGCATGTTTACAACACCCAGCGCTGGCGCTGGAGCTGGGTGGGATTGGCCTATTCTGGGTGGGGTAGAATCCACTGTTATCGTTTGGCTGCACGTAGGAAGCTGACAGACCTATTGCTACTCTTTCTGTGCCATGCCACTTTGTGCCACAGACTCTGTTGTTGTTGGTAAAACAAGCTAAAATGACTGCTTGCCGTAACCAATTGCTGTCAAGGTCACCGGAAAAGACAGTTATATCACAGTGGCTCATCACTTTGAATATCTGCTGCCAATTTACCACATATTTCCCTCCACCTTTTAACACAAAATGAAGCACCTGTGATTGATGTGAAGTGTTGCTTATTTAATGGGAATGTACCAGCCTTCTACTTTTCTACTCTTCTACTGCTACCTCTTTACTGAACTGTAGAAGAAACCACCTGCCAAGGTGCCATTTTCACAAGCTGTTGCCCATAACAGCTTTTCCATCCATTCAGCTTACTTCACCTTTCAAGTGTTATTCTTTTACTAATGAACCAGGATAGCTTGACCGTTCTTCTTGTCTTCCTTATAAAAATATTAAGTGGAGATGGTTTTTTTGGGTTCCTTTTGAATCCAGAAATTGTGTGCAGCGTTGAACAGATGTAACAGCATTGCAGAGTTCATTTAGAGCATAATCAGCAGGTAATTACAAGGTACTCTGCTAAATTGCAGTGAATGGCAAGTGCCAGTTGCTTGTTCAAAACAGAAAAATTAGACATTTTTCTCTCCACAGGGTCAAAAAGGAGCAGGAAATGACTAATTTGAAAACCATTTATTATGTGAGTTTTATAGAACTGTTATTGTACATTTTGCAAGAAACCAATACTCTGGCTATTCTGTGCAAATGCTATCTACAATAAATAGTAATACAGTGCACTAAGTTTTCCTTCAGCAGTCTCTCTCTCTCTCTCTCTCTCTCTCTCTCACACACACACACACACACACACACACACACCCCTATAGTGTTTGTGTCCATCTCATGCAAGGCCGGCCCATCCATGAGGCCAACTGAAGCAGTCGCTTGAGACAGTATATCAGACGGGGTTGCCCACCTCTGTCTCCCCAACTTGCCTCCACAGGGAAGAATAGAGGCTGGTACATCACCCAGTAAGTGTAAGGGCAGCATTTGCTTCACTACCTCAAGCTCTAGGTGGTCTTGGGCCAGCCCTGAGCTCCTGATAGTGATAACACGTGAAGATCTGAATGTGGCATGGCAAAATATCACCTACATTTAGGTTTTTAATAATAATAATAATAATAATAATAATAATAATGAAGAATTTGTCTTTGGCTTCTGCTGGAGACGACAGAGTCGGTGCATAAGCACTGATGAGAGTGACAGGTCCTGTTGATGACTGGAGCTGCAGGGACAAAATTCTTTCTCTTCCCACAGTAGGTGGGATGATGGATTTCAGCAGGGTATTTCTGACCGCAAAGCCAACACCATGTTCCCTGGTTTTGTTTGGTGGTTTTCCCTGCCAGAAAAATGAGAAATTTCTCTCCTTGACAGATCCGGAATCTGGCAGCCTAGTCTCTTGCAGGGCGACGATGTCCATCTGCAGTCTGTTCAGCTCCATGTCGATGACAGCTGTTTTGCTTGCGTCGTCTATTTCTTGCAGGTCATCAGAGAAGCCAGGTGTCATTGTCCTTACGTTCCAGGTGCCCAGCTTTAGGGCAGGAGTTTTCGGTTTTTTATTGCATGGTGCAGAGTTGTCGATCCGCTTGTCAGTTTTCACCCTAAACCCCACGCACCCCGTGAGGTTAACGGACCGTTGCGAGGCAACACCTTACTGGCTGGGGACTGCCCAGCTTAAGGCGGGCGGTAGCTGCCCAATGAAATGCAATGATCTCTCCCACCATCGGAAGCAGCCCCTGGCGTCACGCTCTACGCCAATCAAGCGAAGACTTATAACCAGTAACTGCTGCTTCCCGTGTTGTGCCGATGCCATATGGCAAAGTTGGAGTGTCCTCTCCAGTGCGCGAAGCCTGGGTAAAGAAGGTATGGAGGATAGGCTATTACCCATGCAGCAAATCCCCCCTCTCCACGTTGCTGGAATGATCCAATGGAAAGGCAGAAGCCAATACGGTTGGTTCCAGTGGCGTCTCAGGAGTTGCCAGAGCGTGACTGTGTACAGCCACAAACTGCCTCAGGGACTCCGGCTCCTGATTTTGCCTCAAGGTTGACTCCTGAAGCCTTTTCCACAACTGGATGTAGCCACAAGGCAGTGGAGGTTTGGGATCAGAGTTTTCCTTCTCTTAGATGAGCTGCCTTTCCAGGCTGACGAGGCTCATCTACCCGTTTGTCTCACTACTGCTCCTTCTCCAATTTCCTGATACCCACAAGCCCCTCTTGCCCCTCCCCCTGCATCCCGTTTGTCTCACCACTGCTCCTTCTCCAATTTCCTGATACCCACAAGCCCCTCTCTTGCCCCTCCCCCTGCATCCCATTTGTCTCACCACTGCGCCTTCTCCAATTTCCTGATACGCACAAGCCCCTCTCTTGCCCCTCCCCCTGCATCCCGTTGCAGGGAACAGCGACAGCCGCTCTTTATAGCCACTCTTTATAGCCTTCATAGATCTCACGAAGGCCTTCGACCTGGTCAGCAGAGATGGCCTCTTCAAGATTCTCCCCAAGATTGGATGTCCACCCAGGCTCCTCAGCATCATCAGATCCTTCCACAGGGACATGAAGGGCACTGTTGTCTTCGATGGCTCCACATCAGACCCCTTTGACATCTGAAGCGGCATGAAGCAGGGCTGTGTTCTTGCACCAACCTTGTTTGGGATTTTCTTCGCTGTCCTGCTGAAGCATGCCTTTGGAACTGCAACAGAAGGCATCTATCTCTGGACCAGATCAGACGGAAAGCTCTTCAACCTCTCCAGACTGAGAGCAAAGTCCAAAGTCCAGCTGAAATGTCTGCGTGACTTCCTCTTTGCAGACGATGCAGTTGTCACTACCCACTCTGCCAAAGATCTCCAGCAGCTCATGGATCATTTTAGCAAGGCCTGCCAAGATTTTGGACTGACGATCAGCCTGAAGAAAACACAGGTCATGGTTCAGGATGTGGACTCACCTCCCTGCATTACAATCTCTGCGCATGAACTGGAGGTTGTCCATGACTTTGTGTACCTTGGCTCAACAATCTCTGACACCCTGATCTCTGATACCGAACTAAACAAATGCATCGGTAAAGCAGCTACCACGTTTTCCAGACTCACAAAGAGAGTCTGGTCCAACAAGAAGCTGACAGAACATACCAAGATCCAGGTCTACAGAGCTTGTGTCCTGAGTACACTTCTGTACTGCAGCGAGTCATGGACTTTTCGCTCACAACAGGAGAGGAAACCGAACGCTTTCCACATGTGCTGCCTCCAACGCATTCTCGGCATCACCTGGCAGGACAAAGTTCCAAACAACACAGTCCTGGAACGTGCTGGAATCCCTAGCTGTATGCACTGCTGAAACAGAGACGCCTGCGTTGGCTCGGTCATGTCGTGAGAATGGATGATGGCCGGATCCCAAAGGATCTCCTCTATGGAGAACTCGTGCAAGGAAAGTGCCCTACAGGTAGACCACAGCTGCGATACAAGGACATCTGCAAGCGGGATCTGAAGTCCTTAGGAGTGGACCTCAACAAGTGGGAAACCCTGGCCTCTGAGCGGCCCGCTTGGAGGCAGGCTGTGCAGCATGGCCTTTCCCAGTTTGAAGAGACACTTGGCCAACAGTCTGAGGCTAAGAGGCAAAGAAGGAAGGCCCATAGCCAGGGAGACAGACCAGGGACAGACTGCACTTGCTCCCAGTGTGGAAGGGATTGTCACTCCCGAATTGGCCTTTTCAGCCACACTAGACGATGTTCCAAAACCACCTTTCAGAGTGCGATACCATAGTCTCTCGAGACTGAAGGTTGCCAACAACAACAACAACAACAACAACAGAAACAACAATAATAATAATAACTTTATTTTTACCCTGCCTTTCTCCCCAAAGGGACTCAAGGCAGCTTACAACAGATTAAAAACATAATTTAAAACAGATAAAAACATATTAACACATATCATAAAAACAGCAGTCATATAAAAAGAGCATAGAGCAGCAACAAATCATAAAAGAATCAGGCCTGTAAAAAATATTAAAAGATGTTGAAAAGATGTTAAAAAGGCCGAGAACTCAGAAGGCTTGTTTAAACAGAAGGGTCTTCAGGCCTTGCTGAAAAGTCTCAAGAGAGGGAGCCATTCTTAAGTCAAGGGGAAGGGAATTCCATAGTGTTGGTGCCACTACTGAGAAGGCCCTATTTCTTGCTGCCGCCCCACGTACCTCCCTAGGTGGCAGCACTTGCAAAAAGCCCTTCTCTGATGACCTAAGAGGACGAGCTGGATTGTACGGGAGTAGGTGATCTCTAAGATACCCTGGCCCAGAGCAGTATAGGGCTTTAAAGGTCAAAACCAGCACCTTGAATTGGGCCCGGAAACGAATGGGCAGCCAATGCAGCCACTGGAGAAGCGGACTGACAGAGTCAAACTGCCTACCTCCATTAACCACACAGGCTGCTGCATTCTGCACCAGTTGCAGTTTCCGAACCATCTTCAAGGGCAGCCCCGCATAGAGTGTGTTACAGTAATCTAACCTCGATGACACCGAGGCATGGATCACCGTGGCCAGGTCTGCACGATCCAAGTACAGCTGCAGCTGGCGCACCAGCCGAAGCTGAGCTAAGGCTCCCCTAGCCACAGCCGCCACCTGGGAATCCAGGAGCAGCTGTGAGTCCAGGTGGAGCCCCAAGCTGCGGACCTGCTCCTTCAGGGGGAGTACAACCCCATTCAGCACAAACCGATAGTCCAGCACCTGCATCGAGGATTTCTGAACCAGGATAGCCTCTGTCTTATCCGGATTTACTTTCAGCTTGTTAGCCCCCATCCAGATCCTCACTGCCTCCAGGCAGCGCTCCAGGCCCTCAACCGCCACCCTGGAGTCTGGAGGAAAGGAGAGATAGAGCTGGGTGTCATCGGCATATTGATGGCACCCCACTCCAAACCCCCCGGATGACCTCTCCCAGCGGTTTCATGTAGATGTTAAATAGCATGGGGGACAGAATTGAGCCTTGTGGCACCCTGCACCTCAAGGGCCGGATGTCGAACCACCATCTGGGGCCGATCCTCCAAGTAGGAGTGGAACCACCACAAAACAGTGCCTCCAACTCCCAACTCGGCCAATCGGCCCAGAAGGATATCATGGTCGATGGTATCAAAAGCCACTGAGAGGTCCAGCAGGACCAACAAGGACCTACTCTTTTCCATTTCTCACCTACTCAGAGAGGTGTATGAGTGATTACATCTATATGGGGTTATGCTGCTTGATCTGCATGTTTGCTGAAGCATGAAGATAGCAGGCTTGATTTACAGCACAATTCTGTAGTCCATTTGCACTGGTGGAGCATGTGTCCACCAGCACACGCTGTTGCAAATGTTCCATAAAACACTTTGCAACAATGTAGGAGTTAGTAGCGCCAGCAGAAAGGTCTGCACTATCTTGCCAGCACCAGTGAAGGCCTTGATGAGCACCAGAGCAGGTAAGCTCTGCGCCAGGCAGCAGACGAGCATGGGCAGTGTGGCAATATTTTTAAATCCTTTAAGTTTGTAAAAAGAGACATTTTTTAACATCCAAGTTTTCAGTTTTAATAGTGATCAATAAGGGACACCCTGGACAGAGTGGATAGGGAGATGCTCTTTACACTCTCACATAACACCAGAACCAGGGGATATCCACTAAAATTGAGTGTTGGGAGAGTTAGAACAGACAAGAGAAAATATTTCTTTACACAGCTTGTGGTTGGTCTGTGGAACTCCTTGCCACAGGATGTGGTGATGGCATCTAGCCTGGACGCCTTTAAAAGGGGATTGGACAAGTTTCTGGAGGAAAAATCCATTACGGGGTACAAGCCATGATGTGTATGCGCAACCTCCTGATTTTAGAAATGGGCTATGTCAGAATGCCAGATGCAGGGGAGGGCACCAGGATGTGGTTATCTGGTGTGCTCCCTGGGGCATTTGGTGGGCCGCTGTGAGATACAGGAAGCTGGACTAGATGGGCCTATGGCCTGATCCAGTGGGGCTGTTCTTATGTTCTTATGACACTGTGCTGAAAATAAATCCATAGGACTGGGTACAAGGACTGATATGCCAGTACAAAAATAGAAGTGATTGACTTTTGTTAGTGCTGCTCATGTAGAAATATAGATCACTGGTTCCTATCCTGTGGTCTGCAGACCCTGTGAAGTGGCACAGGAGGTCTCTAGAGAGAGAAAAAAGATTATCTTCTATCACTTCCACCTGTAGTGTCAGCTGTGGCTGTGAGGTCTATTCTCTGCACTCTCTGGTAGTCTGTGGGAGAAGCACTTGTTCAGGAGATGCTTCTCCAGAGAGGGTGGAGAACGGACTGCCTGCAGCCTCAGCTGGTAACAAGGACAGCCATCACAAATCTTCTCTATAGAAGTAATAAATCTCTAATAAATATTCTCTAATTATTACAAATTTAACTGCATTTTTTCTGTGTAGAGAGGTGTGGGGGGTTGCACGGGGTCCACGATGACTCCTCAGTTTTTCCTCAGTGGCCCATGGGCTCCTAAAGTTTGGGAACCACTGATATAGATAAACAATAGCTTTCTCTGTAACTGTCACATACAGCAGGGTCCAACAAGCCAAAGATGAGCAGTGAGGAACACATGGCAAACAGTGCTGGGAGGAGCCTGTCATTGTGGTACACATTGGCAACAATGACATTGCAGAATGTAGTTGGGCAGTCCTGTAAGCCAAATTTCATTTGCTAGGTAGAATGCTGCAGGACCTTAAGGGTAGTATTTTTAGAAATGCTAGAAAGGGTAATATTTTTAGAGGAGGGCACCAGGATGCAGTTTGTGCCTGTTGTCTTGTGTGCTCCCTGGGGTATTTGGTGGGTCACTGTGAGATACAGGAAGCTAGACTAGATGGGCCTTTGGCCTGATCCAATGGGGCTCTTCTTATGTTCTTAACTTGGAAAGACTTCCATAGAATCTGGACATGTATAAAGTAAAGCAACTCATAACGTCATCAACAGGCCGGCTTCACTGTTGTAGGTTTTAGTTGATTGCTGAAGTATGTGAACCACTGAATGTAATTAACTCATCAAAGCTAATCTGAAAAGATCTCTTGAAGTTGTGAGAGCTTATATTGTGACAACCATTTGTGTTTGTTGGTTTGGGACCACCTGTGAGGATTTTGTCATTGCATTGACATGAGCTTTCATCTTGTTGAATGTCATTGTGTTGTCTCAGTTTTCAGTTTGGGGCTTAAGATGGAGTGGTGATTCTCCAGTAGTATGTACATGTAGGAAGAAACTGCCACCATAGGTCAGTGAAGGTGCACGCTTATTTGGGGCATCATAAAGCAGTGGCAGAAGACTCCTTGGTCAGCACTTTGCAAGTGCATGGGCTACAGATAGGCCCGACAAGGCCACTAATTTTCAGAACTAGCCAGAAGCCACACACCTATCTTGTGAGGACCCAGGTGTCTCTCTTCTTTTGCGACTTCATGATACCTGCCAGGAAGGGCACCCCTCGGCAGTCTTTTCCCATATGTGGACCCCGCTGCGGATAGTTTGTAAACCGATAAACACAGTTTTAAAGGGGGATTCCTTATTTATACCTAGAAGTAGGTGAAAATGGTTCTGTTTTTTTTCACTGATTTCTGTGTTTTGCATAGTTAGAAGTGCAGAAAGCAGTGTTATGTATTTTAATTCCAAGGGAGCATTTTTATACATGATATCTAGAAATTATAATCACTTTGAAAGTATACTAAGTTGGTTATATAGGTTGTATAGTGTCAGCGGATGCAGCCACATGCATGTAGCAGTGTTATAGAATATGTAGAGGTGTTAGATAATTTTTTTTTTGCTGATTTCAGGTTTTTTTGTTTTTGTTTTTATAAAAATGAGTGCAGAAAACGGTGTTGTGTGTTTTTATTTCTTTATCACTGAAAAAAACCCACCTCTATTTATACCCTATTTCTCTGTTTAGAGCGATGCTGGCAAATAGTGTATTTTCTCATGCACTGCGTTTGTGCACATATTTAGTAATTGTTCTGATATTCAGTTTAGTTTTAATTGAATAATCTGCTTCGCTCTTGCCATTGCACAGCCAACTCACAGCCCTATCCCGAGCTGCCCAGTGTGCAGGGCTACTGCAGCTCCGAAAATGGCTGCTGCAGCATCCTGAGCGCAACCAGGCAGTCAATGACAGCACCTCGGAGGAATGGGAAGCCCTACAGTGGGGCTACTCAGTTCTGCAGTAGCTCTGGAGCTGACACAGAATCAAACAGTTCTATGTCAGGCTGTGCGGCCTGACATGGGCCTCCACCAGTCCCACCTTCCTCCCGCCCCACTCCCTCTCCTAGGAATACCTCTTCCCTGCCCTCTCCTAGCCTTCCCCCCACCACCCCCTGTCCCAGAACGTATGACTTTTTATAAAGAATATATTCTTTCTTTTGTAATTTAATGATGTATATTGCTATCCTATTCACACCTGGGAATAAGCCTTATTGAGCACAATGGGATTAACATCTGAGTAGACATGCAGAAGATTGTGATATCAGTCTCCATTCTCTTCTCCCCCCCCCCCCCGCTACCCTGTAGCTGTTGACCTGGTTGTAATGTTTTTCTGCTTCCGTTTTCTGCTGTTTTTGCATTAAAAATAAATGTGACTTAAAAAAATAAAATACACTTAAATACATTAACATGCTTTTTTTAAAAAGCCAGCATAAAGTTATTAGGATTAAAAAAGCAAGAGAGCTGGAATTTGGAATTCTATTCAGCTGCTCTATGTTTGAGGGATTCATCATTTAGGATGAATCATTGAAACTCCTTCCAGTGAAAAAATCTATTCTAAAATTCTTGACACACCATAACACTCTTTGATCGTTTAAACCCCACTAAGCCTGACTTTCATTTTCATGTTCCTTTACCTTCCTAAAAGGTAGCTAAACTCCAAAGTTATCATTGTAGCATTTTCTGAGAGCATCATATCTTATTGCTGTTCCGCCATACAATTGTTTCTTTGTTTTTGAACCAACCATATATATCACTCTCTGTCACAACACAGTCACAAAATTAAGTGTTCTTGAAAAGTGAGAAATCTTCATAAGATGATGAGTGTAGAAGTCAGAGTACATAAAATGTTTATGATTCAAAGCATAGAAGCCCAAAGTAGCACTCTCATGTTGCATGAGGCTGTGCATGTTTTATTGGTTCTTCAATGCATGTAACCCTGCACTTGTTTGGTTTGACTTTTATTTCCACTGCTCTCATATCTGTAGGCAGACGGTCCTATATAAGAATAATATTCTTCATTTGAAAGTAATTGGGAAGCCTGACTTTGGTTTCACTTGGTTTGGATCACCCTGGCATTCCTTACTCAGATGATTGTGTAATGGAAGAGTGTGTAAAAACCAAACTGCTAGTTGAGAATAATCAGTAGCATCTTTTTTCAATTCTGGGAGAAAAAGAAGTGCATATTTGAGATGCTGCAAGTATAAGATTCTTTAGAAGGAATCTTTACTGCTCTGGCAACAACAAAGCCATATTTTTTGTCTAATACATCATGCAGGTGTTCCCATTTACAAGGTAGCTTTGTTAAGACTTCAGAATTTGTTCACACATACTGCAGGTGATGTGGCAAAACCTACTCTTAGCACTTTAGGCTTCAGGGATTGCAAGATGGAACTCTTTCCCACATATCTACCTTGCCTTTAAAATACTTAGTCTGGACTTTTCCCTCCTTAATATAGTAATTTTGTGAGAACTGTACAGGCAATTTTTTCTCTGTGGCAAGGAAAAATCCCATCACCTCCAGACTGAAGTCTTACAGACCAGAAGCAGTTTTATAAGTAGTGAACTATATTTCAGTGCTACTGTCTGATTCCGTTAGTCATAAATATGGAAAGTTATGTGACCTTTCTCTGAAACAGTATGCAATGATAGACTGTTTCTTTTGTGCATTGGTTTTCACTTATGTTTTAGGGTGCCCACAATTTTTTTCAGTCAAGGCCTTTAACAACTAGTTGATTCACCCCATTCACCCTATGAATTTTTTCTGGGCATGGAGATGTAGCAATGGGGAAAGTTTCACATGCTGAAATGTTTCTTGCTAAATAGCTATTAAAGTCATAGGTACCCAACTAGAAGAAGCCTATGAAGCTGTTTTCAACTGGGTTTTTCAAAACTTATAAATAGCAACATGTTTGCACATAGATGTATCCTAGCCTTCAAGTCTCAGGTGGCTGTACAATTGGGTGGTTTTAAAGTTGCAATGTTAAAACAACATTTGTTTCTTTCTGTCCCATTAGAATGATTATAGGAAGTTATCTATGCAATGCAAGGATTTTGTGGTGGGTGTGCTGGATCTCTGCAGGGACACTGAAGAGGTGGAGGCTATTCTGAACGGAGACGTGAATATGCAAACATGGACTGAGCACCACCGCCCAAGTCTGAGCAGAATCAAGCTGGCCATTAAATACGAGGTGAAAAAGGTATGTTTCCCACTAGCTGCTGAGTTGTTATATGTATGTATGTATAATGAGACTCCAGTGACTCTCGCTATGAAATCAGTGACTCTCGCAATGCATTTCAGTTCATAGCATACACATAAAAAATAAAAAAGACAGCTGGCAGCAGAATCAGAAGCTAGTAATGACAAGAGGCAATAGCAGGGAAGGGGACAATAGCAGGGAAGGGGGCAATAGAGCAGTGAGCCACAGTAGGCAGTAGTAGAAGTTGGTAGCTGTAAAATGTGGAGTCCAGTAGCTGAAGAGCCCAGACCAGAATCAGCATGATATCACTGGTATGCAGCTCTATGCTGAAGGACTTTCTTAACCTTTTCCTGACAGACGTGTCTGCTAATGAAGACTGCAATTCCGCCATCTTTACTAGGAAGCAAGTCCCACTGGACTCAGTCAAACTGACTCCTGAATTGCAAACAGTCCCTGAAGCAGTTTTTATCTGCCCCCCTCACATTATAGGAGGGTAACTGTATTCTTTCACTGGCGAGGATTTCTGTGGCACCTTAAACACGAACAGATTTATCATGGCATAAGCTTCTGTGGACTGGAGACCATAAAATAAATTTCAGAGAAGAACTCTGAGAGTCTTTGACATGCCACTAGCTGACATGCCATAGGACACTCCCTTTTTTGTATCTACCAGATTCATAAAGTTATGGCAGAATGTTTACTCCTAGTTTTAGTTATACAGAAAAATATTTTTTTTTGTCAAGCTGTAGGAAGTAAAACATAATGTTACCGTAATGTTACCTTTCTAATTGATTTTGTTTTTGAAATGTTGCCATATGTAAATCAAGATAGATGTAAATCTACATATGTAATGCTACATACTCACTTGAGCACTTTTGGCTCCCTGCCTGGGAATCCCTGCCTGCTTGTGGCTACCAGCTTTATTGCTATTATTTGCACCAGGGTCAAATTATGCAACAAAATACACTTCCTGCCACTGAACCATTCACTGGAAAACAGAGTGGCCTTTGCAAATACAGAAGTAAACCAGAGGCAGTCCATCCATGAGCCCAACTGGGGCAGTTGTCTCATGCAATAAATTACAGGGAGTGTCTACCTTCTTCCTCCATCCACCTCTGCTGAGGAAAGAGGGCAACACTGAATGCCTCATCTCGGGTGATGGGAAGTCTTGTGCTGGCCTGAAGTCACCCATTCCTAGTTTAGACCAAGACTTTGCAAATCACTTCATGTACCCGAATTGTGTTTGCCAGGAGAACGAAATGAAGGGAAAACTGCACATTAAAATGGCTCAGAGATGGAAAACAGTTGATCATTACAGCAGGAAAAATTACTTCTTTTTTCAAGGATCGTTTTGAACTGACTCTATTGTGGACATGTGTGATACAAATGAATTACTTTAAAAAAAATTTCTGGGCCTGGTTAGTTCAGATTAATTACTTGTACAATGTACTGTGATGGAAATTGGGCTACTGTAAGTGGACTATTAGAAGTGTTCCAAATTTTGTAACTAACATCTGGTCTCCCCTTTCCCTCCAACTCCCACCACCTGCTTAATTCTGCCTCAACAGCTGTGACCAGAGGCACTCGCTTCCTGTTATCAATGCAGTTAGTTCAGGCTCTAGTACTTTAGGGTCCATTTTAATTCTCCAAAAGAGATCCTGTATTTAGACATTATCTGTATTTAGACATTATCTGGGGGGGGGGGGCAGGGGTGTAGCTTCCAGAGAAAGAGAGGGAGAATGCAGAGAAAAATAATTAGGAATGCTAATGCCACATTGTAATATTGGCAAAGATAGAGCAAAAGTTCTTCATGCAAACTTTCTGTTGAAAGACTCATCATTATAGATTTGGTGGGAGAGTCTTCTATACACAGAAATTTGAGAAGTGCTGTGTTTTATGAGACCTGAATTTTGATAGGAATGTTTCATGTTCCTTGGAATATTTCTGCATTTCCTTGACTATCTGAAACTTTTGAAAGCAAGTAAATATAAAGAGATCTGTAGTACATTGGTGAATTTTGTTCTTGTGTCTGTATTTTTTAAAGCCTTAGTACAAAGGAAAAGATTAAGCATATTGTGTGTGTCTTCACCACCACATATTTGGCACCTTCTATGGTCCAACCACTCCCTTTGCACATTTTAAGCCATTTCTGCCCAATGTTGCATATATGCAATAGAGATCAAATATGTAGACCTGAGGGCTGGGCAGAAATGGGTTAAAGGAGAAAAGATGGGAAGCCGAGCAGGATAATCTATACCTACAAATTATAATGCAATGATAATATTATCCCAGTCCTGGCAAGGTGACAATCTTTAAAGTTGTTTTGAAACATTTGCATTCCAAGCAAAACACTTGGAACAAGCATAGCAACTTATTTCACTATTGGACTATGTGAGAAGTGTACTTAACAGTGCACTCCTAAACATGTCTACTCACAAGGAAGTCCCGCTGTGATTCATAGAGCTTATTCATTAAGTGTGTTCAGAATTGTAGCCTAATTGTTCCATAGACATAGCTTTGTCAGAGAACTTTCACTATATGGGTGTTAGGTATGTACTACATATATTTATTTATTCATAAACTTATATTCCCACCTTTCTTTCACTTAGTGAATACTCATGGTGACTGACATATGATAAAAACAATCAAAAACACATTTAAAATCAAAATAATAAAACAATGAAAACAATCAACAGCTAGAAATATAGCAGCAGCAATCAAAGTGGTGAAACAATAAGAGAGAGTCATCCATGAAAACCAGCAGCTTTAACAGACCAATCTTAAAGGCATTACATAAGCAGTGGACATGTTAAAAAATGCTGCAGCTGAAGGCAGGAGCTATAAAAGCAGAGGCGAAAATACACACACAGACATGTGCACATGCACACAAGCACAAAAGGCCAAATGAAACAAAAGGATTTTTAGTCCCTGATGGAATTATTTTCCGATTACAACCCTACCCTGGTATCCATGTTTTCAGCATCTACCATTTCAGTTATCCATGGTTCCCTGCGGATACCAGGGACACACTTTAAAAAGGAAGAGAAAGTAAAGAAAGCTAAAAATAGCTCTGCCTACCCTTGCACAGTGAAACTGCTGTGTTTGGAGGGCTCCAGGCAGTCTTCCAAGCTGCCTGCAGCCTCTTCCTGAGCTCATGAGGTGCCTCTGTTCACTCAGTGTCACCCCAGAATGCATTGCGTCCAGGGAGAGAATACGTTACCATTTTCCTATTATTATCCTGCATTAGGTACTCGTACCTTTTGGAAACTGTGGACCAGGCTTGCCGGGACCTAGAATGCCCAACCCCGAATCTCAGCTTACTGAAGCATTCTCTCATGTATCACAGAATTGTACATGGGCTCCCACAACTTGTCACTGAATCCTGGGGCTAATCTTGATAACATTTCCTGAGTCCGCTTCATATTGTTCTTTGCAGGATGAGATGATTCTGGCACAGAGCCTTTTGCTTAAGTACTTCTTTAGATGGCCAGTTGGTGGAAGTTACTGTAACTAATGAGTTGTGTTTTTTTTTTAATGGTTGGTTGCCTTGTCTAATGGGCAGTGGAAAGCATGACTGGCTTTAACAGCTGACTCAGTCGAAGAACTCTGGAAAGGTCTTGTAAAAATGGTGACTGAATCTTAAGACAGATGCATCAAAATGTGGATCACATATTATGACTGCAATACTATACTCTCTTACTGGAAGGTCCACTGAACACAGTGGGATTTATTTCACAGTAAACATATACAGGATTGCAGCCTGGCAGCCCAATCCTAACTAAATTCCCCTTCCCCACTGATGCACCCGCAAGGTATGTGATGTATCTAGCAGAGGGACAGTCCCAGAGGCCTCTTTGAAGTAAGAGAATAGTTGTTCCCTTATCACAGGATAAGCCTCCATGACCCCAATAGGTCTACTTGGACCTGCACCAGCTCTTTGCCTGGCATGACTCCAAGTGGACTTGGGGAGATGGATCAAGGCCGGGAAGGGGAACAGAATATTGGTGGAGCTGCCATCACCAATAACTGTCCCCCTTCCACTGTCAACACACCTCCTGCCGCCATGTTCTTTGCCTTCCTACTCCATTTGACACTTTTACTTACCTCTCGATGGCCATCTGGTCATCCTTTCCCATAGTTGCATGCAGTGTGATGCCCATCAGCACGGCTGCATGGCAGAAGATGGTTGGGGATAGAATTGATCTCTAAGACGCTGCGTTGTGTATGACAGTATGCCATCTTCTCCATGTGAATACTAGCAGAGGGCAGAGCAGAAACATGCAGGACAATATAAAGCAATTTGGTCCTGAATACATGCTTTATGTGCTTCAATTGATGATCCAAAACATTAAATGGACTGAATGACAGTGAATTGTAGTATTTGCCCCTTTCAGAAAATTGGTTCCCATTTTATGATGGGATGACTTACCAGCTCTGAAATGTTGTGTTGTTTGAATTCACCTGTCAGTTCCACTTTCTGACTTAGGCTGGCATCATGCTTATACCATCTTGTGTCAGTAATACCCACCACTTTCCCACTGACATCCTTCTACAATATCCCACCAATTTGCCATTGGTGTGCTCTGACCTTGCCATTTGTTTTAGAAATGGCATGTTTTAGAAAACCAGCCACACTGAAATAGCTCCACACTGAATCATCAAAAGAATGATCCCTAGAGGGCTTGACACGTTAAAGGAACAACAGTTATAGATGAGCTCTTTGGAATGGTGGTGCTGCTTTTCCTGAATTAATCAGCCCTGTGCTCCTTCATGCTCTGCTTCTTACCAATTGTTCAGCAATTCCTTAGGTGCAGAGAACTTATGCAACTAACTCAACGTAGCTGAAATGCTGATTCAGTCATTACTCTGTTTACAGCTCATTTCCCCCATCAGTTGTTTTTCAGGCTTGTCTTTAGAGACACATCACCAATGAAAGCATTCCTTCGTATAAATGCTTCCTGTTTTTCTACAGTTCTGCCCACGTTTGGAAGATCAAATGAAATGTGGGAAAAGACATTCACTTTGTTTTATGTCACTTTAATGACAGGCATGCACAAGGGATGGGATTAAAATACACTGTATAACTAAATATTAGCGAATTCGTGTGTCTGAGAGCACCTTTCAATAGTTTTGCACGGCACCTCTGTCCATGCTGTGAGCTACTAGTGCAAGATTGGTTCACTATGTGGATCTGTAAATGACTACCATACATTAGCAGATCTCTCTCTCTCTCTCTCTCTCTCTCTCTCTCTCGCTCTCTGTGTGTGTGTGTGTGTGTGTGTGTGTGTGTGTGTGTGTGTCATATGAGAAAAATCACCTGATCTCTGTAGTGGGTCATTACATATGAGCTCTCTCATACGAAGGAACCACATCAAAATGGATATGGGTGACTGCTTAATGCTTCTTTGAATGTAGCCACATGTCAGAATGCCTGCTCATGTTGAAAATATATATTTTAGGAAGAAGTGTACCAATTTTTGTTCAGGAAAGAGGAAATTCCAAAATTTAAAAATATTATTCTTAATTTAAAAATGTTAAAGGGGTTGAAAAACAGACTTGCATAATTACTAAAAAAAATTTATAGCAATTTCTGACCCAGCCCTTCCACATATACAACAACCAGTTCCCAAAACACTTCTTGTGAATTCCTGTGAATACAATCGCATACAACACATGTCACAGTATTTGTTTGTATTGTGGCCAAGTAACTAGTAGTGTATTATCATGTCAGGTAGTTCTTTGTCCAGATAACCACCACAAAAAGCACAGGACTCCATGATTTGGAGCAAAATGGGCCACATTTATAGATCTGTAGCAATGGATCTATTTACAGGTGCAGTGTGCCCTATCCTCACAAAACCCTCCACTCATTTGTGTGAACATCCACCCTGGAACAGACAGCTAATCTATCCAGACCCCCTTGGGCTATGCCACCCTAGTCCAGCCTGAGGTCACCAATTAAAGACACTAGCTTTTCAATGCCAACCCCTGGAAAGCTGGTCAAAGAAGATGAATTTCTTTGTCTACCCCAAGCCAGGCAGCATTTGAGATATACTGCAGCTCAAGACCAAGGGATTGCCAGCCTGTATCCCTGAGCCACACAGCCTCTTGAGACCAGTTCTGACTGTTGCTTGGCTAAGGGTAGACACCAAATCCCTACTCCTACCCCTGCCCTGCACTATACCTGCCAGTTGTAGCCTCCTAAGCTAAATAGCACACCTTTGGTGGCAAGCAAAAAAAATCTTCACACCAACAGCCAGTTTAGATTTAAAGCAAAAAATTTCTACCCAGGCCTCTAACAGTGATTATTACCCAGTGAATTTCTACCCAGGTCTCTAGCTCATACCAGATTATGTTGGTAGATGGGTGGGTTGGTCACAAGTGCCTCCAGTCTCGGAATACTGAGGGATGGAGGCCACTTGCAGACTACATGACTCTGAACCCGTCCTTTGCTTGCTCATGCACCAATCAAGTGCCTCATCCAATCCCCTGCCTCATGCAGGATGGGACCAGGCAAAAGAAGTTCTCACTGCACATCCTTGGGGGGAGGCATTCTCTAGATGACTGCTTTCCTGGAGCCATCTTGGGCCACTCCACATTGAGAGTTTTCCAAAAGTCTAAACTAGTCCTTAGGCTCATTGAAATCAATGGGAATAAGGTGGTTTATAGACTAATGATGCCCTTTGATTTGTTTGATAGGATTCCAGATTCAATTTAAGTATTAAAAAGCACTCAGAACCAAACAGGAGTTTATTCCATTGTTTAGATTTTGTTTTAACTATTGTACATGTTGGGAATGTCACTGCTCTTGATGTCCTTTTGAGAATTGCAGGTTTGTTCTACTGTGAATCCCACTTATCACCTATTCATTATCATTTATTGAGTTGCTGGAGCTCATTCAGTGAAAGGAAAATTCTCATTGTCAAAATGCCAAATTATACGTAGCTTGTATTTGGCTGGGTGAATATCCCTTTTCATTTGCAGATGTGAATACACTTACCCACTGTAGCCAAGAGCTACCTGAACACTTTGCTGGCTGTTACAAATCCATCATTCTCAATTTCCATGGGAACGGATCTATTTATTATTCCAGCCACAATCTGCATTGATTCATATCCTGTGTTATCCCATTCATTGCACTCTTTATTTTCACAAATGTTAAGAACTCCAGCAGCTTCTAGGTATATCAAAAATATGTTATAATTAAGTCAGCTAGCAGAAACCTAAAATATTAATTTAATAAGCTTCACTCCCTATATTGATGGACATTACCCCCGTCCAACTTTGAGGCCCACTTACGAATTGAGGCCCACTTTTCCTCACAGATTCTTTACTGGATTGGATCTCTGGTGTGTAAAAGGCTGTATGTATGGGTCCGTGTGCTGGGTGACAGCCATATGCTGAACAGAAGGCATCATCAGCATGGACATCATTCATCACTCCTCTAGGAGTGGAGGGGATGAGGAAGAGGCAAAATCAAGGCACTTCTCCCTTCCTCCTCTCAACACAGCCAACAATCTCATCTCACTAGCATACTGATGTGCACAAAAAAATCTGTGGATTATGTCCCACATGTCACATTGCTTCTTTCATTTTATAATATCTATAGTATGCTTCATGTACAAGATGCTTTGCAGTGATGATCTCATTTGGACATTGCTGTTTGGACATTTGGAGTTGCTGTTCTGATGTAGAGTCTTCATAATTCAAGGTTCTACTTTTTGTATTGTTTCCTACTGTCTTGAAAGTTAGAGGGTTATGAAAAACATGAGATCCTTTTTAAAAGAAAAAATATATATTTTTCAAACCCTAAAAAGGACTCAACACAAAGTACATTCAGATCAACGGAAATCATTCTGCTGCTTACGTCAAGACTTTTTTCAGATCATCTATTTATTTGTTTGATATGTCTTCCACAAAGGTTTGCTTGCTCTAGAAGATTATTAACTTATTTTTATTACTTATTTATTCAGTACCTGGGAAAGTGGGAAGGTTTATTGTTCAGTACTTTGTGCCTTATATTTTTAGCACTCTGGGCCATTCTAAATCACTGTGGAAAATATCACACATGAAAGAAGTGGTTAACAACAAGTCTGCATTGATCCGTGTTAGCAGAGGGGGATAGGATACAGCATGAGCCAGCACTGCCATTCCTTCTCCCTCCCGGGCCCAATCAGCCCCCTGTCCCATTACATCCCCTCCGTTCCCCTGATCTGGTGCCAACTTAACTGCTGTGGCAAGCATCCCTCTACATTCCAGCCTTCCTGCCAGTGCAGTCAGAAGCCATACTGTTGCAAAGTGCTTTATGGCACTTTTGCAGTAGCATGTGCTTGCAGAACATGCATTCTGCCAGTACAAGTGAGGGATAGGATTGGGCCATAAGGCTGTGTTCCTGTATTCACTTACCAGAAAATAAACTCTACTAAACACAGTGGGACTTGAGTAAATATGCAGAGGATTTTGCAGCACAACCAGAAGCATTTGTCTTTGTACGTTTCTCGGTTCTCTGCATAACTGAGAATTACCAACCTTTGCCAGTTGTCTCAATCTGCATAGTACACACTGTGCCATCATGATTTGAGCAGGAGAGTCTAGACCTGAGGAATGTTTTTCATTGGCTCAATGAGCTACATAGAGGCAAAGAGTTACAGTAGTGCAGAATTGTAATAACTGCCTGTTCACCTTGAAGCTCATTTCACCAGCACACAGCAGAAAATCAAGCTCAGAATCACATATGTCACCATGCATTTTTCCCGTCCCCTTCACATATAACTATTGCTGGAAATGTCTGCACACATCTTAGAATGGTCAAATCTGCACTTTCATGAAGATCTGTGATTTTTGACAGGCATTAACAACATCGGAGGGTGTTGTGCATGTGATTCTAATATTTGTATTGTTTCCTGTTGTGCACTTCAGAAGGGTAAACCAATTTAAAATATTTACATCACACCTTGACCCTCCCCACTGAAAGGTGGCTAAGGTGGCTTCCAATAATTTTTATATTTATAGTGATTTATATTACTAATGTAATTAGTATTTTTAAAACACAAAACTAAAGCAGAGAAGATTATGTTTCCTTGGCTTCTTCTTCATCTCTTTCTTCTCCTCCTTTTCCTTGAAGGTCAGCTGGTATTTTTCGGGGGGGGGGGGGGAAACAGTTCAGCCTTAAAAGGGACCAGCAGGTAGAGGTGGCAATGATGACTTTCTGCCTTGCTGGCATTCCCTTCCCCTCTCAGCACTTTCCCCCTCAGTGCATAAGCATATGTCTGGAACACTGTCTGCAGAAAAGTCCACCATTTCTCCATGACAAATGACATTATCCTCTATCCCAGCAGTTCCCAAACTGTGGGTCTGTGACCCAAGATCCAAGTTTTGGTGGGTCACAAAACTGACAAGGCAGATTAGGCTATGTGCATCAAGGGTTAAACAGCTTGCAGCTTGGAGGGGAAAGAGCACTGCTGCCCAATCACCATTATAGCCACAGAAGCATGGGCGGCTGGTAAAGTGAAAAAAATTTTTAGGTGGCTCCTGGTGCTAAAGTGTTGGGAAACCACTGCTCTATCCACTTTGCATTGGTTTGTGGCAACTCAGGTTTCTAGACTGAGGTCTGCAATATAAGATGTGGATCAACAGTGAGTAATTGTGACCTTTGGCAATTTCCATCAGCAGAAATATTCTTTACTGAAAGGAAATCGCCTGCCTCTTTAAATGCTTTACTTTGCACTAGCTATTTTCAGTGATTCCCCATGCTCATGTAATGAAAGAGGGAGAATGTGTGCACATGTGAAATTGTTGGAGATGTGCATTCCAGTTCTGGGGCTGATCAAGACCCAAAGGAAACAGGTAAGGAAGGAAGAGAAAAGAATGCTTTCTGAAAAGTTGAGGCATTTTGAAAAGAACATTCCTCACAATGATGTCACAAGTACCATTCAATAGGTATTTGAGACTTGTGCAACTGCCACACCACCAACAATAATGTGTTTGGCAAGTCCTGCCCAAATCAGACTATGTTTAACTCACACTTTTCATATATTGGATTTAATGATGCTTCTTGAGAGATTACAGATATTGTTTTAATCTATTTCATGGGTGTTATTGCTGTATCTTTTTTTCTTTTTTGCAAACTGCTTTGATCTTTCAGAAAACAATCTAAACTTGAGCAAATAAATAAGTGCATCTTCCCTTTCCATATCTTTCCACATGAAGGGCTTCTAGAATCTCTCATTAACCCATCAAGCCTTTGTGTATTCATCAATATCAAATCACAATCAGTACCTGAGGTACAGGATAATGCTTTGGAAAAGGTGGACGCATTGAGCATAGAAAGGAGCACATTTGTCACACAAAGAATTGATATTTAAACACAATGGTCAATTCTATGGAGAGTTAAGTTGCAACTGACTGTGGCTGGCTGCCTTGCAACTTAGGGCCAGTTTATAAGCTTCATTGATCTTCGTCTGAAAAGTTATGTTTAATGATTAATCATTAAGATTGAGAAGATACTCCAAAGAGTAGTAGTTGGCAACCTTCAGTCTCGAAAGACTATGGTATCGCGCTCTGAAAGGTGGTTCTGGAACAGCATCTAGTGTGGCTGTAAAGGCCGATTCGGGAGTGACAATCCCTTCCACACTGGGAGCAAGTGCAGTCTGTCCCTGGTCTGTCTCCCTGGCTATGGGCCTTCCTTCTTTGCCTCTTAGCCTCAGACTGTTGGCCAAGTGTCTCTTCAAACTGGGAAAGGCCATGTTGCACTCCAAAGAAGAATGCTGACAACTCCAGTAAATTAGGATTTTTTACTGCCTTGGCCACACATTCAGGTGGGATTTGGTATCTGCAAGAGATCTGTTCTTGGGCACCCCCCCCCCCCCACTGCAGATACCAAAAACCACAGATAAGGAAATCCTTGGTTTTTGGCCCCTTAAGCCCTCTGGAGGTCTTTCTGAAGTTCATCGAGGCTGGGTGCATCCACCTGCAGCCTATATGGGCTTCAGAATGACCACATAGCACAAAAGAATGCTACTTCCAGTTTTTGGAAAAAACCAGCAGTAGTATTTTTTTCTACTACAATGCTATTCTGAAGCCTGCAGAGGCCGAAGGTGGACATGTGCTGCCTCTGCAGGCTTCAGAAAGCCTTCCTAAGGGGACTGGAGTGCAGCTCTGGTCCCCTTCAGTGGATTCAGGTGGAAACAAGCCTGGCCCAAAGCAGATCCAGGGGACCCATGTTGAGCCAGATCTGTGAATGTAAAGTCCGTGAATAAACAGGCTCCTGTATTTGAACCTATGTGAACTGTCCCTCCTCCTCTTCTCAGCACCTTTGAGCCTGTCTCGTTTATAGGAAAGCATCATCTTATTTTCCATCAGTACCAGATCCCCATATGCATTACAGAAAGATAGGAAGAGATTGTTGCAACTCTAAAAGAAAATACTATATCCAAGGGGAGGAGAGGCGAGGGATACCAAGATAAGGCAGCTCATGGTTTAACAGATAATACAGGGACACAATGCTCTTGAGTGTGAATAAGCTGCAGAGATGCAGGCATTTTGAAAAATGCCTTTTGAAATGCTTTTGTAAAAGACTGGAAATACGACCACACAATGTGTAAATACTGTAAATAAATACTTAAATAAATAGTTTGGAAAGACATGCTCACATCTAACCATTCTGTGCAAGCACAGAAACTCTAGAACACAGGGTGAGGTCTCATGCCATCAAATTGAATGAAATGAGAACATTTCGATACAGATCCCTTTTCATTTACTTCACAAAACTAAGGTCTCAAATCATCTTCAGGTATCCAAAGGACTCCAGTAATTCAACCAGTCCACAGTTCTCCTAGGCCTAGCCTCAGTCTCCTCAGGCCTTGCCATCTTTATGTGGTCAGCCTTTAAGCATGTTGACATTCTCATCCTTTGCTGCATTGTGTCAACAAGATTGCCAGCCCTCAGGGCAAGCCTGTCCACAAGATGTATCCAGGGTGGGGCCATGGGTGAATAGCCCCCAAAAACTGTTGCACCAGTGGGGAAGGGCACCTGCCAGGATGGGGAGCAAAGTCAGGCTCTAGGGGGATGGGCAGGGTGTTGGTGGCGAGATCCAGCCTAACTCTGGCTGGCCCAAGACCTTGGGCGGGCCATGTGGCTGGAAGGGGCAACACTCCCTGACCTGGTGGCCAGGCTCATAAGGAGCTGGGCAGCTGAGAGGGAGGTCACTTCTTTGGGAGCTCCAAGGAGGTGATCTGGGGAGGCCTACTCACTGCCCTTCCTCGGCCTGGCCTGAAGGGGCTCATACCCCTCCCCAAACACAAGATCTACCCTTGCCTGTCAATGAGGTAGACCGAAATAGTTGCCTCAAATGGGCAGGTGGGAACAAGAGCCAGCAACTCTGCTGCCACCTCAGTTTACCTCACTTCATTCCCCTCTGACTAGTTGACAAGCCAATTAGTACTTTCTTGCCTGCCTGCCCATTTCTGCTGCTCATCTTCCATCTCCTTCTCTGCCTCTTCACATTCTCTAAGGACTTAAAAGGGAAGTGCAGAATAGAAGAGAAAATGTGGTGCAGAAGAGAGAGATGGGCTAGTGTGTCCAACATTCTCCACAGACAGACCGCTCCAACCTAAGTCTCCCCCCACTGATCTAACTGTGTCAGTGGGGCACAAGCTGCATCTCTTGAGTGAGTTCTAGTTCCCAGAGGCCTCCTTAAGGAAAGGGAACATTTGTTCCCTTGCCCCTGAGCAAATCTCTATTACTCTGGTGGGTCCACTGAGATCTGCACCAGTCACTTCGCTGGTGCAAATCCAAGTGGACCCAGGTAGATGGAATGGGGCAGTGAAAAGGGGATAGGACTCTTTGAGTCTTGGTGCACTCAAAGACCTATCTCTGTAGACCTCATGTGATCTGGCTGTAAAACTCGCTTACTTCTGTAGTTTATAGACCTGATACCATTAAAACTATTCAACAGCTGTACTGGGCTTATGCATGATAACAATGGGCCCAACCCTATTCAACTTCTCATTTCCAGTGTAGCCGCAATGCAGCCCCCTGGTAAGGGAACACATGTTCCCATACCTTGAGAAGGCCCCAGTGACTGCCCCTCCACCGCAGGATGCAGCGCCCACCCCACTGGCACAACTGCACCAGCGCTGGAAAATTGAATAAGTTTGGGCCCTTACTTTCCTAGGTGTAGACATATTATAACATTGTCCTGACTAGTATTCATAACACTTTCTTATTTAGTATTCCTGCCCAATTAATTTCATTAAACTTAAGCCTCCATCTTGACAACTGCCAGAGCTGGGGGATTCCTACATGGGAAGAAGAAAAAAAGGCCAAAACAGTTGGAATAAAATAGCAACACAGACCACAGATACAAAGCATGATTACTAAAGTTAAAAGGATTAATGAAACCAATTAATGGCTTTTGCAGAATATGTGACCCGGGCTGCTCCCAATTTAGGCTATGTATATCTTCAGGAGCAAGAGACCCTTTAATGTATGTTCTTTTCATAATGTGATGCTAAAATAAATGGGTATAAAAGAAAAAGGGTAATATATTCCAGTGTTTAAAGTCAAGAGGGGGAAACTCCCAACATATGGGGGCATTTTGTAGAGAAATTAAAGGAACAGCTTACCTTATTTTTTGCATTCCTGTATGTACAGCACTATTCAAAAACGAAATAAAATATATCTTGCAACAAGCTTTTCATGAAGATAGTATCTAATGCATCAGGCCTCTGAAATGTAAGGCAATCATCTCATCTACCTGGCTATAGATGTGTATCACGAAAAACCATGACACATGTACAACATGTAGCATGTGTTCTGTTCACGCTTTCCCATTGGTAGCCAATCGTTGCTTTACATGGGGAGGGGCAATATAGCTTAGGGCAATACAAAAGCGTTACATCCTCCTTCCTCTGCACCATGACCACCTCCCAAATCCTTTCTCCCAGCTGCTAGTTTTAGGTGAAGGTTACTTGGGAGATCACAAGTCTCCTTGTGATGTCTTTGGACTAGTGATATACTGGATCTGTGGACAGAATTTGCAGTTTTGGCTCTTGCAACTAGTAGACACCAATTCTGCCCAATCCTATGGTTCCTGGAGCCTGGAGGAACAGTGGCCACCAAAATAGCGACTGCTGTATCCTGTGGGTGCCATGAAGCCACTGGAGATCTCCTCAGGGGAAGGGGACTTTCATCGCCTTCCCCCACAGAGAGCCCCAGGCCCCACAATGGGACTTCTCAAGTCTGCCCTGCCAGCGCAGACTTGAGAACCTCTGTGTTGGGCTTTTCATCCCAACATGCAGGATAGGATCTGGTAGAGGAGGCCTCCACTCGTCCCCCACCCTGGAATGCCGTCCCCCTCCCTGAAAGCCCGCAGTGCCAGCTGGCAGTTCTACTTACCTCCAGAATTCCTCCACCCTGCATCGACTGGAGCTGGTCCAGTGCTGATTCTCCTTCCTCCAAGGGTGCTGTAAACACCCTTTACAGCGTGTTTACAAAACGCAGCACTGGTGCAGGAGCTCAGTGCCATTGCTATGAGACTTTGGGATTGGGCCCATAATCTCACCCACAAGGCAATACCCAAAGAAAGTTAGTCTTTACTAAATCCCATTTAAATTCATTGAACTTCAGTTAGTTAGGACTAACTTGACTCATCGGTTTCAGTGTTATTTAGTCATCCTGACTAACACATTTCAGATGCACGTCAAGGTCTTTGCCATAAAATACACTTTCATGAGGACAGTTTCCTCAGAGCTGTTGCTTTGTATTCTAAATAAGTCATTAGCAGAATGCTCCTAATGTCAATTTCTAAGAAAAGAAAATAGCTTAAAGAGTGTAATTCCTTGAGGAGCCTAACATTAATACAGTACTGCTACATTCAGCAACAGAATTAGAGCTGGCCAGAGGTATCTGAGTCATTCCATTACTGTTTTACAGAGGAAACACAGTGGGGAAAAATGGTGCGCTAACTTCTCTTCCTTCTTATTTTTTTTCCAATTTCTTTTTTAATAATAAGGAGGACTCATTATGTTTTACAATAAAGACATTCACATTTTGAAGACTCTCTAGCATATTGTCGATCTTTGTTTTGATGGAAAGTACATACCTCAATGTAGGTTTCATTGGAATTCCTTCTAAATCTCCATTTAACTGAAAACTCAATTTTCTCTCTCTGAATTCTGTAAGCACTCAGGTAGATTAAAGTATCTGATGAATGATAACAGTGCCAACCTTTGAGCATCTTGCTGCCAAATGCAATCATTACCCTATTACAATAATTATTGAAACATGTAGAAGGGTGAGAATAGATTGTATTCCCAATTTCAGCTAGCTTTGGCAAGGGACTTGTAATTTAGTTCAGCCTTCTAGCTATCCCACTGTGATTCACTACAATTATTGACAACACCACAACATATTTTGAAAATTAACATTAATTGCTAATAGCCACCATTTACTTACTTAGCTATCAGTGTGCGTGTCAGCCTGGCAGACATCATGGCAGTGGGCTCCTGACAACTGTGAAGGCTCCCCCACACATACTGGGGCCCACACATATTGGGGCCCTGAGTGTTGGGGTGATAGGATGCCATGGACTTCCCTCCCAAGCCTCTCCCAGGATCTAGCTGTGGGGAACTTACTGGGGGACTGCCTGCCAATGAAAGAACAAGACGTGATGCTTTCAAAAATTTTCAATGAACAGTATCAGTGATACAACAGTATCTGCAAGAGAAGTACATAAGTGGGGTTGCCAATCACCTCCTCCAAACAGAACTGTTTGCAATTGCAAATTATGCAACAGACAGCCCAAGTAACAGGTGCCAGAGCAGTTTGGCTGCACTGATTCATTGTCTACCAAGGAGTTTGCAATACTGAATGGGCAGGTTGGCAATCTTACCAAATGGCAGCTGGACTCCCACTGGTTCCTGTAGGCAGGTCGGCTGTCAGTTTCCGGGGGGGGGGGGGAGGTCTGGGTCGTTTCCTGTGGAACAGCTGCCTGTGCAGAACAGAATATAACATGGAATTAGTGGCATGGCATGGCCTGAAGTAGTGTGGATGTGGATTTCCGAGGCCAGTTGGGGTGGGTGGGTGTTCATATCCGCTTATGTAGTGATGACATATGTGATCCAGTCACTGCTTGTAGTGGACTGTATCAGTGATGGGACAGAATCTGAGATGAAGTACATGGTGCCAGTGTGGCCTGGCTGCACCAGTTGGTTGACTGCCTGTACTGGAGTCTGCAAAGCTGTAGGGGCCTGAGTGGTGAAGGTGGGCCTCATAGTGTTACTGTCAAGTTCCCACTTGTTTTGGGGGCAGGTGGACTTCTACTGGAGTCCACACAATGTCCCCCTGTAGGCTGCCTGCCTGTGGGGGAGCTAGGGGAAACACAGAGAATACCTAACAAGGAAGGGATAGTGGCTTCCACCATCCTCTTTCCTTGCTTGGGACGTGTGCTCGGTGTTTGTGAGGAAGAGTTGTCCCACCAGATATTTGTGCCTTGGTGACCTGTAGGGGAGCAAGTGCATGAGACTTCAAACACTACTGTTTCCACTCATGGGGGGCTTTGGTCATGCAAAACAGGAGAGGTCCAGATGCACGTTTAGCCATAATGTGCCTTCCCTGAAGGGAAATCTGCCACTCCTCACTCTTGGCCATGGAGGTGGAGCAGGGTGGCTGGGCCATTGTTTCTGGAAGGGGCTCCTTGGGTGATACAGCAGAGTCTGTGTCAGGAAAGCCATGAGATGGAGGTTCAGCCCCAATGCATCCTAGGCTTCCTTCTCCTCTGAGTGGAATTTATTGTCTTTGCTCTCCCTGCTGGGCTTGCTGGGGTAGAGATTCTGTTGTGGGGCTTGTGGGTGGGCTTCTCCTGGGATGGAGTCCCCTGAAATGAGAGTTCTGAGACAGTGTGTTAATAAAGTTGAAGACACATTAACAAAGTGTCTTGCCATGCCTGTTGTAAAGGCAGCAGGCTGTTTGTGCAAAGTGTTCCCTTTATGCACAGAGTGCCCTCTTCCCAAAGTTCCCATCACCAGAATTTGTATTTGTGCTCGAGGTCTGCCTGGCATGGGGTCAGAGGGATATGGCTCAGTGCCATTTGCTTTGTGATCTGAGCTGTGGTTTCCCTGGCAGGAGCTTATATTTTGGCCAAAAATGACTGACTGCCAAATGTATCCTATGCTCTGTTGTGAGGGAATGGATGGGTGTCTTGTCCCAAAAATGGTCTGTCTCCCAATGCCCACTTTATTGGCTAATTAACATGTCCTTATCTCTTGAAGGAACAGCTGTGGTGTACAAAGGAATGAACACAGAGCTCCTTATCTATAGCAATTAACCAAATTTATTGCTACAAACACTTATTCCCTGCAAGTCAACATAAGAACATAAGAACAGCCCCACTGGATCAGGCCATAGGCCCATCTAGTCCAGCTTCCTGTATCTCACAGCGGCCCACCAAATGCCCCAGGGAGCACACCAGATAACAAGAGACCTCATCCTGGTGCCCTCCCCTACATCTGGCATTCTGACTTAACCCATTCCTAAAATCAGGAGGTTGCGCATACACATCATGGCTTGTACCCCATAATGGATTTTTCCTCCAGAAACTCGTCCAATCCCCTTTTAAAGGTGTCTAGGCTAGACGCCAGCACCACATCCTGTGGCAAGGAGTTCCACAGACCGACCACACGCTGAGTAAAGAAATATTTTCTTTTGTCTGTCCTAACCTGCCCAACACTCAATTTTAGTGGATGTCCCCTGGTTCTGGTATTATGTGAGAGTGTAAAGAGCATCTCCCTATCCACTCTGTCCATTCCCTGCATAATTTTGTATGTCTCAATCATGTCCCCCCTCAAGCGTCTCTTTTCTAGGCTGAAGAGGCCCAAACGCCGTAGCCTTTCCTCATAAGGAAGGTGCCCCAGCCCCGTAATCATCTTAGTCACTCTCTTTTGCACCTTTTCCATTTCCACTATGTCTTTTTTGAGATGCGGCGACCAGAACTGGACACAGTACTCTAGGTGTGGCCTTACCATAGATTTGTACAACGGCATTATAATACTAACCGTTTTGTTCTCAATACCCTTCCTAATGATCCCAAGCATAGAATTGGCCTTCTTCACTGCCGCCGCACATTGGGTCGACACTTTCATCGACCTGTCCACCACCACCCCAAGATCTCTCTCCTGATATGTCACAGACAGCTCAGAACCCATCAGCCTATATCTAAAGTTTTGATTTTTTGCCCCAATGTGCATGACTTTACACTTACTGACATTGAAGCGCATCTGCCATTTTGCTGCCCATTCTGCCAGTCTGGAGAGATCCTTCTGGAGCTCCTCACAATCACTTCTGGTCTTTACCACATGGAAAAGTTTGGTGTCGTCTGCAAACTTAGCCACTTCACTGCTCAACCCTGTCTCCAGGTCATTTATGAAGAGGTTGAAAAGCACCGGTCCCAGGACAGATCCTTGGGGTACACCGCTTTTCACCTCTCTCCATTGTGAAAATTGCCCATTGACACCCACTCTCTGCTTCCTGGCCTCCAACCAGTTCTCAATCCACGAGAGGACCTGTCCTCTAATTCCCTGACTGTGGAGTTTTTTCAGTAGCCTTTGGTGAGGGACCGTGTCAAACGCCTTCTGAAAGTCCAGATATATAATGTCCACGGGTTCTCCCACATCCACATGCCTGTTGACCTTTTCAAAGAATTCTATAAGGTTTGTGAGGCAAGACTTACCCTTACAGTAGCCATGCTGACTCTCCCTCAGCAAGGCCTGTTCGTCTGTGTGTTTTGAGATCCTATCTTTGATGAGGCATTCCACCATCTTACCCGGTATGGATGTTAGGCTGACCGGCCTATAGTTTCCCGGGTCCCCCCTCTTTCCCTTTTTAAAAATAGGCGTGACATTTGCTATCCTCCAATCTTCTGGCACCTTGGCCGTTTTGAGGGACAAGTTGCATACCTTAGTCAAGAGATCTGCAACTTCATTCTTCAATTCCTTAATAACCCTTGGGTGGATGCCATCAGGGCCCGGTGACTTATTGATCTTTAATTTATCAATGAGGTCTGAAACATCTTCTCTTTTAACCTCTATCTGACTTAACTCCTCGGTTAGGAGGGGCCGTTCGGGCAGCGGTATCTGCCCGAGGTCTTCTGCCGTGAAGACAGATGCAAAGAACTCATTTAATTTCTCTGCCATCTCTAAGTCTCCTTTTATCTCCCCTTTCCCTCCCTCACCATCCAGAGGGCCAACCGCTTCTCTGGCGGGTTTCCTGCTTCTAACATATTTGAAGAAGCTTTTATTATTCCCCTTAATGTTGCCGGCCATGCGTTCCTCATAGTCTCTCTTGGCCTCCCATATCACCTTCTTACATTTCTTTTGCCACAGTTTATGTTCCTTTTTATTCTCCTCATTAGGGCAAGACTTCCATTTACGGAAGGAAGCTTCCTTGCCCTTCACAGCCTCTCTAACTTGGCTGGTTAGCCATGCGGGCACCCTCCTGGATTTAGTGGAACCCTTCTTTCTTTGCGGTATACACCTCTGCTGGGCCTCTATTACTGTTGTTTTCAGCAGCCTCCATGCACTCTGGAGAGATTGGACTCTTTTTACCCTCCCTTTCAACCTCCTTCTAACCAGCCTCCTCATTTGAGGGAAGTCCGCCCGTCGGAAGTCAAGGGTTTTTGTTAGAGATTTGCCTGGTATTCTTCCCCCAACGTGCACGTCAAAACGGATCGCAGCATGATCACTGTTCCCCAATGGCTCAGTAACGTTTACATCTCTAACCAGGTCCTGCGTACCGCACAATATTAAATCCAGAGTCACCTGTCTTCTGGTGGGCTCCGTGACTAGCTGATCTATGCCACAGTCATTTAGCACGTCAAGAAATCCGGTTTCCTTATCGTGACCAGAACACAAATTGACCCAGTCAATATGAGGATAATTGAAGTCCCCCATGATTACAACCCTGTCCCTCCTTGTCACCTCCCTGATCTGTTTCCTCATTTCAAGGTCCCCATCAGATTTCTGGTCTTGAGGACGATAGCACGCCCCCAGTATTACATCGCTGCACAAGCCTGGTAATTTAACCCACAGAGATTCTACGGTGGAGTCGGACCCACCTTCAATCTCTACTTTGCTGGATTCTATCCCTTCCTTTACATAAAGGGCCACCCCACCTCCAACACGCCCCTGCCTGTCCCTCCTGTAGAGTTTATAGCCCGGGATTGCGGTATCCCACTGATTCTCTGCATTCCACCAGGTTTCCGTTATGCCCACTATGTCAATATTTTCCCTTGTCACCAGACATTCCAGTTCTCCCACCTTTGCTCGTAGACTTCGGGCATTTGCATAAAAGCATTTATACATGGAATGCCCCAGGATGGGCTGCTTATTTGCTCCTTTGTCCCCGCATCCTCTCATTGTGCCAAACCGTCTATCACATCCCATCACTCTACCTTTCCCAATTTCTTCTCCTACCCTGCCTTTGTCTTGTTGTTCTCTAACCTCCCCATCCTCATCCCATAGGGATGAGGAGTCCCGAACCGGATGCCCCTCAGCTCCTGTCGGCCTTCCCCCAGGGATCAGTTTAAAAGCTGCTCTGCCACCTTTTTAATGTTATGCGCCAGCAGTCTGGTTCCATTCTGGTTCAAATGGAGCCTGTCCCTCTTGTACAGGCCCTGCTTGTCCCAAAACGTTCCCCAGTGCCTAACGAATCTAAACCCCTCCTCCCTACACCACCGTCTCATCCACGCATTGAGACCCCTGATCTCCGCCTGCCTAGCTGGCCCTGCGCATGGAACAGGTAGCACTTCAGAGAACGCTACCTTTGAGGTCCTGGCTTTCAGCTTCCTGCCTAAAAGCCTAAATTTGGCCTCCAGGACCTCCCAGCTACACTTACCCACGTCGTTGGTGCCGACATGCACCACAGCCGCTACCTCTCCCCCAGCACTGTCTACTAGCCTGTCTAGACGAGAAGTGATGTCCGCAACCTTCGCACCAGGCAGGCAAGTCACCATGCGGTCCTCACATCCGTCGCAAACCCCCCTCTCTATGTTTCTAATAATCGAATCCCCCACTACAAGAAGCCCCCGACCCCCCTCCCGCCGAGGAGTATCCCGAGTGCGCTCGGATACGGGCCCATCCCCTGGAGAAGGGGTCCCCCCTAGGGGATTGTTTCCCTCCTCTCCAGGATGACGTCCTCCAGTCCCGAGACTTCCCACCCGGGCAGCCGAGGAGCTGCACGCCTGAGGTTGGGACGAAGCCTGATCGTCCCCGGAAGTCTCCCCACAGTCCTCCTCTGGCTGCCTGCGCTTCTCCAGGTTTGCCACCAAGGCTTCAAGGGAGCGGACGTGTTCCCTGAGAGCCTGGAGCTCCTTGCACTGAGGACACACCCATGACTTATGCCCCAGAGGCATATAATCATACATGTGGCACTCAATGCAGAACACTGGATAGCCCCCACCCTGCTGCTGGCTGGCTGACTGCATAGCTTTGTTGTTGTTGTTGTTGTTGTTTTATTTAGGGGTCCTTTTAAAAACCGTACAATGGATAGCAGCCCTTTTCTCTAGGGAAAAGGAAGGGCAGTGTATGCGGCCCTGGCCTCCTCGCCCTGCTGCTGAACTCGCCCAGATGCTAAACTCTTGTGCCTTACCTGGCACTTAGTTCCCGAGGCACTGGGTTCCCAGAGGCCACACGCGTCTGCAGAGAGCCTCACGCGATGGCCCGCCTAGCTTTATGCTCCTGGCTGGCTCCTCCTCCCTCCTCCCTTCCTGATTGAAAGGGGGCTGGCCTTCCCAGGTGAGTTTACAAAAGCTCAGGAAGGCAAATGGCTGCTGATGGGCATGACCTACTCTGCAGGCTCCTGAATGGACTGCTTGGATTAGCCTAATGGGGCTCTTAATGGGTTGGGAATTGGCCCTTCCTAGGTTCTTTCCCTCCTAGTTCTGTTCTCTTAGGCTGGACTGTTTTTGTTACCTCAAGCTAGTTTTTATTTGGGTTTGTTTAATTATTTATTGCTCTCTAGATCCTGTGTCCCAATTTACTGACCTGTTTAGGTTATGTTCTAACTTAGATTAAGTTTAACCTGGATTAAGAGGATTAAGTCCTCTTGTCCAGAGGCTTTCCCGCCTTAAAACTCCACTTAACTTAGTGGGCATGGTCTGAAGCCTCCAGTCCAAGTCCAATCCAGCTCAATCTCCCAAAGCACAGTTCAGTCTTCCCAGTCCAGTCTTCTGCAGCAGAGTCCCTCCTCTGTATCCTCTCCAGCAGAGTCCTGGCAGTCCCCTTCTCCTGTAGGTCCTGGTCTGTCCATGTCCTGTAGGTCTGGGTCTTCTGAAGCTGCCTTTTATCCTTGAATGTCCCATAATCAAAAATGCAGCTCAGCTGTGAGCTACCTTGTTAACCCCTTGTTAAGTCCAAATTAGACTCAGGTGAGCCATCCCTTCAGTCCATGCCCATTCAAAGTCCCATCAAGGTCAAATGAAGCTCAGGTGTCCATCAGAATTTCCACTGGCCTTGATTGATTACAGCTGTGGAGCCAGACCTGCCCTTCCCAGAGCTGTCAACCAGCTGTCAAAACATGGGAACGCCATGTTCAATACCACATCATCCACCTGATGATCTTCTGATCTTCCATTACAATGGGGGGGGGGTGACAGGCGTTGCATTTTCCTTCTGATTTTTTTTCCTTTCCCATTACTTCATGAGAGTCCTTCCTACTTATGCCAGGTGTATCGTAGTATTAGTGTAGCATTTTTACAGTGTTTGGATTATGTCTGCCATCTGAAGGAGGGTTAGAATCTGGCATCTTTCAACTCCTCCTTGCCTGTTCCAAGTCCCTCCCATGCCATGCCCCCATCTCCCCATTTTGGTCTCTGTCGGAACGGTTGTATCAATGTTTGACCTATGTCCGAGTTATTACAGCACATGGTTTCCTGACATTGTGCCAGCATCCATGGGGCATTAGTCTGCAGGCAGACTTCCATGCCTGCAGGCTGCCACTGAGCTGGTGTGCATGAATATATGTTGGCTTACCTCAAGGTTGGGGTAGTATAGCAAAGGCAGCAGCATGAAATTCACAATTTACAATTGCTGTAGATTTCTGGTGTTGTGTCTTTTCAAAAAAAGTTATTTATATGGAAACTTGTCATGAGATCCCTGGAGCGTATGCCTTTTCTTCCACTTTGTTTTATTCCTCCTGAGGACCCGTAATCCCCCCCCCTTTGCTGTTCCACAAATACATTGATAACATTTCATTTATCTCCACTTTTCATTATCTGTGTCTTTAATCATGTCGAAAGTTTATTAACAGTCAGTCCCATTAGAGGTGGTGTAGATGCAGTCACTCTGGGAAAAGGCTGCAAACCAAAGATGCTTTATCTTGGGTAATAAAGCTCCTTTGTGAAGCTGCCCAAAAGTGATTTTGTCATTAGAAAACCATACTTTGATACCAGGCAGTTTCATTTATGTTCAGTAGTTTGGAGAATGATTCCAACATTGGTTAAAAAAAACAAAACATTCACACATACACAGAGCACAATCCTAATAGCTTCTTTGGCCAGGACAAGTCCCTTGCGCCAGCCTGGAAGTGTCACAAACATGCCATAAGACACATTAGTGCCTCCTTGTGAGTCAGGCAGGCCAGCACAAGGATGCACGCTGGCCTCCCCATGCTGGAGTGAGCCCTGGGACTAGTAAATTTGTTCTAGCTGAGGGGCCCAACCCTATCCAATTTTCCAGTGCCAGTGCTGCTGTGCCATAGGGGTGTGCGCTGCATCCTGTGGTGGGAGGCAGTCACAGAGGCCTCCTCAAGGTAAGGCAACATTTGTTTCCTTACCTTGGGGCTGCACTGCGGCTACACTGGTGGTGGGAAGTTGGATAGGATTGGGCCCTGAGTCAGGCCAGCACAGGGGTCTGAGGAGGTCAAGGGGAGGATGGATCAGAGGCATTCTGGAGCAGGGGGAAGGCAGGTGGGACCATGGGCAGCCTGGGGCCGAGCGGGGGGTGGGGCCAGGTTCCTGACTCCACTCCCGGGCAACTTGGCACAGCGCCGGGCTGCTCAAATCTGTGCCACCTCTGAGTAGCCCCATTGGAACTGCTGCCGCATTACCCAGGGTAAGGGGAATTAATTCATTTGTCAATTGACATGTCATTTATTCTGAGAGCAGCTGTGACAGTTTGACATTCTGAATTAAATGTTATCTTGGTGAATGTTTGCTACCAGTGCATCTAAGGACACATGATACAACTCTAAGTTGTATCTACACCTCTCTTAGATTTGCTCTAAGTAGCAACTCTAAGTTGCTAACTCTAAGTAGGCCTGACATGAATCAGTACTAGTAAGGCAGGCTTCCTAGAAATCCCATGTGCTTATTTTGCGTTGATGAAAGAATGATGGGATATAAATGCAGGTAGTGTCCACAGCTTCCCTTCCTCCAAACTGTGGATGCCACTAGTATTATATTAGTACCATTGATTAAAATCAAGACAATAGAGCAGAAGCTTATGGGGGAGTACCAATGGGTGAAAGGTGTTGAATTTCTTCCTTGCCCACTGATTAGTCACTGTGGGGTCCCCGAAGACTGTTCCCCCTTATTTGGGCTTACTTCCAGGTTGAGAGCCTCATGCAGGAAAAATGCTAGAAAACACTTTTATACCATTAAGTTTCCCTGCAAGAAGCCACCAGTCTGTGCCCATACAGTACTGTTGCATAAAACACAGAGCTGCATAACAACCCCACATTCGATTCTGAGATCCTCACAAGAACAGAGTGTAAGGATCTCACTTCCAATTGAGGGCAATTCATTCTCCTGTGCTGCTATTTGGATCTGACTTCTGCTCGAGTGCTGGCACAGCAGCTGAGAGTGGTGGTGTACCTGTGGCCACTACTGGACCTTCCTGCAGCTTCTTAAGAAACCATTGATTAAAGCTGGAACTGAGAACTACAGAGCACGGAAAGGAAAAAAATGTTGATGGCATGTATCCCACTTATATGAACAGAATGCCACGGTAGCTGTTTAGGTGGACAAACGATAGGCTATACCTAGTGATGAATGGCCCAATTACTAAGCAAAGAACATAATTTGCTACACCACATTATTTGCTACCAGATAACCAGCTTTGTGGCGTTATAAAATTAGACTGTTGGAAGCCCATGCAAACTAGTCTCTTTTAACCCCGGCATTAAAAAAAACTGTTCTGTGGCATACGTTCTACGTTAGACTAAATGGTTCAATTACTGTTAGCAAGCAGTAACCCAGCAGTAGACACCTATTCTCATGCAGCTACACCATTCTTTCATTACTCATGGAAGGCTATAGGAAACCCATAGAAAACGAATCCATTAGCTTTGGAACATAATGATTCTTTTATGGCAGAACAGGACTTCTTTTGTTATCTAGGTCACACTCAGTTCCAGTAACATTCACAGTTCCTCCAGTCTCCAGCTGTAGATATTCACTCTCAGTTTTGCTTTGGAAGCTCAAATGAGATCATATTTAATGTTCTCAAATGTGAAATGTCATCCACCCTCTAGGAAATGTTAATGGTGCTTTAACATTAAAACTAATAAGCAGTTCATTCTCTTTGTCTGAAACACAGTGGACTCTGACTTTGCCATTGGCACTGATTTGATTAAACACGGCTTTAATTCCTCCATTGTTTCTACATGAGTAATGAAAAAGCGAGCAAAAATGTGGATGATTTTTTTTTTTTTTTTTTTTTTGCCCTGCAAAGGAAATGAATTGAATCTGGTGGTAAACAAAAATGGTATATTGAATGTGCTGTCAATGGAAAAAATGCTGAACTCACCTACATTCTACTGTCCCATTGAAGTTACAAGATCTGTTAGAGAAAGGATCACCTTCATGGATTGGCTGGCCTTCACTCAGTCTGTGTGCTGGTAATGAATGAATGAATGAATGAATGAATGAATGAATGACACATGCACACACATAATTCAGAGGATGCAGTGTAATCCTAGGAGCTCCAATGTACACATGGAGCTCCACATAGATAGCATGGAAGGGACCATTCTCCTAAATTGAGATCCCCCAGGCATAGAGCATTCCCAAGCATGGAATACAGTAGAGCACACCTGTACATATGAAGCTCCATATTCATTTCAGAATGGCAGGTAGATTTGAACTATGCTCCAGCCATGCCCATATTGAGAACCAGTGCAATGTGGCAGAATAGCACATCCACAGCCACTCGGATAGACTGAGAGCAACTTATTTTATTTCCAGTAGCTGTAAGAGCCATGGGGCACAATCATTTCCAAGCAATGGAAATGCTTCACTGCTTCAAGCAACAAAAATGCTTCACATTGTACAATGTGACTGATTTTGACTATGCAGATGAAGGCAAGAGCATCTGAGAAAAGAGGTGGTTTGGATATGAAGGAGATACAGGAAGTAAGAACATCTATAAAAAGCACATGTTTCAATTAAGTCCATATGAAATGAACGTGTGGGACCTGACCATTCCTTTGTAATCTGGATGCTTTGTATTGAATTGAATTTCTCAATTTCACCCCAAACTGGGTTATGGTGCATGGTTAAACTGGAAGTTCCATATGTTGAACAGATGTGCATGAATGCCTTGCTAATGTGAAACAGCCTCTCACAATTTGGATTTTGAGCTGCCAAACACCTGTTCCTTTGTGTGACTCAAGCCCAGTATTTTCTGACAATGAGGTAGCCTGCTTTCCACTAGAGGTCCACACAGTCTTCTTAAATGGGACATTATGCCTGAATAGGCTTTGATCTATCCACTGTGAGATATTGTTCAAGCCTGTCTTACTGCGATTCCCCAGCCCTCAATAACTTTTGCATTAGAGAATGCAGGAGAAAGGAAGACAAATGGCTCCTGCCTGTTAGATCTCAGCTTCCCTTGTCATCATGTATCAAGTGGTATTGCCCCATTCCCACCCCTGCAGGAGTTCACCTGGATGTAGGCATGCCAAAAGCAGTCCTGGAAAGTCAGGTCTCTGAAATCCTGCCCATCCTTCAAGGTCTCAGCACATTTTGTAGATTTCGTCACAATTTCTGTGACCCTGGCACGCTTGTGTGATCATGAAAGTGGTTGAAACCCATGGATGACTGACTCACATGCTGCACCACTGCTTTGAACAGATTATTTGCAAGTGTGGAAATAAAGGGGAAAGCATCAGAAAGTAAGGTGAACAGAATCTGAGTTTTAAAGCCTTCCTGTAGCCTGCTCAATGAGGTTGATAGATTTGTGAAAGAGTCTAGCACAGTGATTCCCAAACTTTTTAGAGGCCCTAGAGCAGGGGTGGGCAAACTTTCAACTTTAGGGATCCTGGACCTTTAACAATTGCATAAAAGAGGGAATTTCAGCAGGGAATTGCACAGGAGAGGGAATTTCACCTGCTGAAATTCTCCCTCCTACACAATTGTTAAAGGTCCAGGATCCTTAAAGTTGAAACTTTGCCCACCCCTGCCCTAAAGGCTGCTGCCTGATTTATAAATGCCAAGGGGTATGGCTATAATGGTGACTGGGCAGCAGGGCACATAACCTAATCTGCCCTATCAGGTTCACAAACCACCAAAATTGGGTCCCAGACCCACAGTTTGAGAACCACTGGTCTAGCACATGCTAGGTTACTGAATTACCCTGCAATTTGTAATCAACATATATTTGAAATCTTCTGCAAGGTTAAGTTTCACACAGAGCTAATCACTTTATTAAATAATTGTGCAGCTGGAGAAAGTGAACCTGACCACCTAGCTTCTCTACAGGTCTGTACAGTACACAGAAGGATATAAATGTTTCAGTTTAGGACTATGCAGAAATCAAACCTCTAAAAACGTTCATCTACCATTTGATAGTGCTTTCTAAATGATACTGCGTATTGAATTTCCCATCACCTTTCTAATTATGGGAGAAGTTTGAGTGTGCTTCGAAAGCTACACACAAAGAGCTGCATGTAGTCCTAACGGGTCTGAAGTTTCTTAAGGTCAAAGAGATGTGACATTCATGTTGTCTCTACTTACAGGAGTCCGCTTGAGCGAACAAACATCTAGTTTCTCTTGTTACGTGTGGTTCTTCTTTTCTGTATTCTTAGGTATGACCTGTCTCTTTTGTGTACCTTGCATTTGACTGAACTCACACCTTCTCTGCTTTGCCTCTTCCAAGACCATCATGGTCCTGAGAACCTCTATTTAGGCAATTTCTCTCTGTAGTCTCTGTGGATAAATGTTAATTTAAATGACAGTTCAGCCATGATTAGAGGTCAACAGGGAATGCACTGTGAGTAAAACATACTACATTTGATGAGAGAGAGAAAAAAGAGTTGCAGGGTTTAAACACAATGAGATCAGGAAGCAAACAAGCATTTTGGCTGCAGTCATATACACACTTACATAGGAATGACTTCCATGGAAATAAGCGGGACTTACTTCTTAGTAGACATGCCTGGAATTATGCTGTTCATTCATGTCAGTTTTGACCCTTTGAATAGAGTTTTTAAAAGATGTGGTAACACTCAAACTCATGTTGCTGTTGATACTGAACACTGTTGAATAAAAGAAAGATACATCTGCATGGGTAGTAGATTTGAGATGTTGGGTCAATTTATTTTCTGCTTGATAAATAATGATTCCTGAACAATGTATCATTTTTTGTATCATGACAATGTATCCTTTTTCAGGATCCAGGCCTGTATGTTTGCTGCAAGCACTCACAGCAATTTTCAACCTTTTTCTTTTCGTGGCACACTAACGAGGCACTAAAATTGTCAAGGCACTCCATCAGTTTTTTGACAATTGGCAAGGCACACTGCACTGCCAGTAGGGGGCTCCCATCTCCCAATGGCCCTACTAATAAATGACCCTCTCCCAAACCCCCACAGCACACCTGAGTACCCCAATGTGTCTTGTCACACAGGTTGAAAATTGCTGGTTAAAATACCTGATTCTTTTTGGTATCCAAACACAAATCAGTCACCCTCCTCTTTCCATGCAGAACTCTGTGGTCAAGAGACACATGTTGTTAATTTTCATAACTGTTCTACTCTTCAGGCATGCTTATATTTTTTTTCCCCCTCTTGCAGTTTGTTGCCCACCCCAACTGCCAGCAGCAGTTGCTCACCATGTGGTATGAAAATCTCTCAGGCTTACGCCAGCAGTCGATTGCTGTGAAATTCCTGGCTGTCTTTGGAGTCTCCATAGGCCTTCCTTTCCTTGCCATAGCGTATTGGATAGCTCCCTGCAGCAAGGTACAGATTGGTTAAGGTGCATGTTTGTTTTATCATTCTTTACATACATCCCTTTGGCTTGGTATGAAGGCAGAGGTCCTAACCGAAGTCACAAATGAACATTGTCTTATCAGACTGCACAAGGGTTAGAAGGAAATCTTGAGGGTTTCTCATTAAGTTGTCAGGGGAGTGGAAGAAAATAAGCGACCAAGAGCAAAACTGTCTTGAAATCTGTTCCCAAAAGTGCTAGAAACAAAAAGGAACAATAATTTTAGAGACAGATGAAAGGGATAGTAAATGAAAATACTGGCTCAAGGAGGCATTACTGCCAGTTTGAGTAGTTACTAGGTATGATGGGTGACTACAAATAGCCTCAAAGGATCTATAGGTGTTAACTGGGACTCCTTGGAGAAATCTGCAGTACCATAGCTTCTGTGATAGTGCCCAGTCTTTGCATGCACAGTTTCAACCTCTAACATCTTTAGTAAAAATATCTTAGGTAGAAAAACCCCTTTGGAGAGCCACTTCCTTTCAAAGACAACAGTTCTAGATTAGATAAATTTGTGGTCAGCCTTACAAGGCAACTTCATATATTCTTGGAAGTAGTGCTGAATACAGCTTATTAAATCAGTGTTGGCACCAAGCTGCTGGAGACCCTGCACTGAGCCCCTCATGGCACCCATAATGATGTATATATAGTGTACTACCATTGCCACCAGTATTGAGAATTCAAGGTTCAGCCTGGCCAAGTGGATCTTCTGATGTCCCTGGTCCTTCAATGAGTGCCTGACCACACAACTCCTGATACCACCCCTGGGTCAAATGCAAATATCTTTTTCACCATTTTTAGGACAAGTGAGCGTTTCTCACTTAAGAATTGGCCTTATCTTTCCAAGTCTAGGCTATCTAGAACAACAGCAACAACACCGAAGTTCAAGATGGTGAATGTATTCAAAATGGGCCACAGACAGGCAACTAAGACTTGAAATTATATATTCGAGTGTCCCTTATATATGCAAAAAACTATGTGACTCCACCATGTGCCATGAATTACAGATGTGGGGACAGCTGGGAGAAGCTGTAGCAACTAGCAGTCTGATAGAAAACAGTTTATAAAAAGGTTAGTCATGTCGTGAGAATGGGCGATGGCTGGATCCCAAAGGATCTCCTCTATTGAGAACGCATGCAGGGAAAGCGCCCTACAGGTAGACCGCAGCTGTGATACAAGGATATCTGCAAGAGGGATCTGAAGGCCTTAGGAATGGACCTCAACAGGTGGAAAACCTTGGCTTCTGAGTGTCCCACTTGGAGGCAGGCTGTGCAGCATGGCCTCTTCCAGTTTGAAGACACATTTGTCCAACAGACTGAGGCAAAGAAGGAAGGCCCATAGCCAGGGAGATGGACCAGGAACAGACTACATTTGCTCTCAGTATGGAAGGGATTGTCACTTCTGAATCGGCTTTTTCAGCCACACTAGCCGCTGTTCCAGAACCACCATTCAGAGCACAATACCATAGTCTTCTGACACTGAAGAATGCCAACGACAACAACAATTTCTGGAAAGCACCCAAGCTTTAGACTAGAAAAGGCAAAACATAGAACTTGAGGCTTAAGCTTCTTTTCAGAAAAGTGCTCTCAAAAAGCTGTTTCTGGCAGTAAATAAACCTAGCTAGCATTCAGTAAGTTTTTTCTCAAGGCTTACCTGCTGAGTGTTGACAGGAATGATGATTGCCTTTTTAAAAAGATAAGGCAATATCAGATAAAAAGATAAGGCAAGATAAGTACAATATCTGAGGTTCATCTTGAGATCTGCTCTCAGAAAGGGGAAGAGATTTCCATATTCCCATGCTGCTGCACTTAAACTCTGGCCTTAGATTGTGGTGCTTTCATACCATCTCTCTTGATAGTCAAATGTCCCTGCTGAAATCTGCCCAGGAACCCTTAGACCTCAGAGTTACTATTGTCTCCATCTTTCCAAGTCACTTCATGTGCCTTGTAGTCTCTCAAGTGTTACCTCTGTTGTCATCTTTACCAGTTGACATCATATTTATTGTACAATTCACATATATGTAATTTGATAAAGCAGGCACTTTGGAATCAAGGGAGTAGAATCAGTTTAGTCAAGTCTTATGACCCCATGAAGGGCTTAGAGAACACTACCTGAGGAGAGAGGGAGGACATTCAATTTTCCAAGTTTGCTTTTTAAGACGATTCAGGGGCTCTCAAGATTGCATTATTTATCTAGATATAAATGATATTTTTATAAAGATGTGAAAGATATCACTTCAAGGGCAATTTCTATAGCTTTCATCAGTAACAGCAAAAATAAAATATTGATGCAACACTGATTGAATATGGAATTTTTGACATCAATGAGAAAGAGAAGCCATATTAATAATATGAGTCCGTTTGCTTCGGCAATAGCTCAAGGTGACTTCAGCAGCAATGGCGGTGTTACTTGATTGTACAAAGAGGTCTGAGTCTCTATTTGTTTTATGAACTAATCCAAGTGTGTGCTGTTCCTGCAAATAAGACCTCAGACAAATTCAGTGTCAAGAAATGAGATAATTTTGCAAGTGTTTCAGAGCAAGTGTTGGAACTAAGGAACCCACATATGTGGGCTACAAGGACCGCTAACAATGGGGACCTAATATACTGTATAGTTTATTGGACCTTCTGATAGAATTTGATTCCTTCAGTTTCAGAAATAGTGTTTGTACTGCCAAGTGATAGCAAACATACTGTCGCCATGTACCCACAACTGCATGCACACCTTGTGCACCCACAGAAGGAAAGTAAAATGGGGCCATCACCTATAGGCAAGGGTGACATTTATGTATATTCTTCAGATTTGCAGGGAAATTTTTTTTTCATTTTTAAAAGCAGGAAAGACAAAATATCATCCCAAAAAGGGGTCTGCATGAACAAAGTTCTGCCCCAGAAGCACAATGTTAAAGAATCATTAAAGTGTCCAACTGAGGTTGTTTCCCCCCCATGCCATCACAGTGCTACTATGTTGCCTTGAGATCAAAAGAGAGAAAAGAGAATATCCTGTCAGAGACCCCCACTGAAGAGAACAGGAAAGCTCATACTGCACTTAAGTTGTTGGCTGACCTGTTACAAAGCATCCCTCTTCTTTAGTGCTATAGTTGGTTCAGAGTTAGTGAAACAGCACAGGAAGGGAAGTGTTAAATTTCTTCTCTCCCAGCCTAATCCTATCCACGCTTTCCTGGGAGTAAGCCCCATTGACTCTAATGGGACATACTTCTGAGTAGACTTGCACAGGATTGGGCTCTCCCTCTACTATAGCACCCAAGTGAGGACTGTTTCCACCATGACCATTTTTTTTTCTTTCCTTCAAAGATAATTTGGGCAAGAAAACCCTCCCACTCATGCTTTCCATACCCTCCACTTATTACAAATATTGTGTTATTTAATTCTGTTGCTCTGTACTCTTGTAGTAAGATGGACAAGAGCCAGCCAAATGTAACCACTTCTAAATTTGAAGCCAACAGGATTTAGAGGCACATAACTCTGGCAGGATAATACCCAGTGTTGTTAGGAAATCATATTGCTTTATAAATCTTCAAGCTTTCTCAGTCTGAATCATTAAGTCATCACTGGGGCCAGATAATAGCAAGTCTTACACGGGGAAGGCTATAAAGCAACACACACACACACCACAAAACCTGTACCTTTATCCAAAACAAACAGATGAAGAATTCCATCCAAACTCAAACATGTTGATCAGTTGTCATTCAGAGTCTGAGCATGAGCAAAATTAACCCGTCAAGCCTTCTTAACAGAAATGTGAAGCCCTGCAACTTGATGGTGATACAGCTACCATCTGAAGTGTTCCTCAGTATGAAGGACATCCCATGTTTGTTTTAATTCTTATAGTGGCCTGTCTTTTCCTCACTAACCTTACTAAGGACCCAATCCTATACAACTTTCCAGCACTGATGCAGCTGAAATGTAGCCCCAGTGTAATGTTCCCTTACCTTGAAGAGGCCTCCATGACACATTGGCACAATGCTGGAAATATAGATGGACTCTTTCAACCTCACAATTAGAGATTGACAGGTGACAATGATGCCAAAATATGTGATGTTGCCCATGTTGTGAGGTATGATTTGTTTCTCTTGGGTTTCCATTGAAAACAGCATTGAAACCAAAGAATAAAACAAAAAACAGCCTTTTTACTTATCAAACACCAGCCAGTCTATACATGACTTAAAATTCTCTAAACCTTTAGCACTATCCATTCCATTATCAACCTAAGACTATCCAAAGATAGATATTTTGATTTTTAGGTAGTGATTCCTATGTAAAAACATGGTTAGAGTTCTATTTGCAATCTGTGAACTTCTACGCTAGCAGTGTGGAAGCAGAGTTTCAGATTTAGCAAAAGTATTTATATATGTTTTTCACTTTAAAGAGATCCACTAATTTCAAATAAATCTATGTGTATATTATTAAAGTGATACAGGAGAGCTATGAAAAATTAGGATAAAACTAACAGATTTCACTCTTCCATTTGGGGAAATGCAGTCAGACTTTTGATTTTGATGTCACCTAGGTTTTCAGAAAGGCTTTCCGGGCCTGGCAAGCTTATAAATGTAATTGTAAATCAAAAAAGTAATTATATTTCTTCTAGAACATTTCTGTTCTTGCTGGAGTTTCTTGGCACAGATGAAGCTTTAAAATGCTGATTTGCGCTGAAGAACTGTTATGCTAGAGAGCCAAGGCAATGGCTTTTTGCCAAAGCAGATAACACAGCTGCAGATCAGTGTGATTAAATCCAGATCTGCTCCACTCACAGAGAAAGAGGGAAGTATTACCCCAATCCTATTCCCTGCCAGCCTGAAGCATGTAGCTGTGCTAATGGAACACATGCTGCATGCTGTGGTGGAGGAAGTGATCAGACAGCCTTCAGGAGGTAAGTAAAAATACTTGCGTCCTGTAAAATATTTATCTCCTATAAGTAAATATTGTTTCCCCGCCCCCCATAGGCTGCCTGACTGGCTGTGGGTACCCTCAGATGTACAGCAGCCATTTTGATGTCCAAGGAGAGACAAAGGGCAGGGAAGTTTTAAAAAGAGGGGATAAGATATGGCATGTGTGACTACTGCCAGATCCATGCCCTGCCGCCTCTGACAGGTTCCCTGATCTCCCTCCAAATGCCCCCTTACTTCCCCTGCCCACCCTTGGCCTGCCCCCACCATCAACTTACCCATGCCTGCAGAGCCTCCCGGGACTGCTGCCATGTGCACTGGGCCTCTCATCATTCATGACACTGGTCTGGCTTTCATGTCACCATAAAGTTCTGTCTTTAGTTCCAGAACCAGATTTTAAAATCAGGAGGGTTGTGTGGATGAGGAGGTGAGAACTCTCCCCTATCTGCTTCTTACACATAGTTGGCAACCTTCAGTCTCGAAAGACTATGGTATCGCGCTCTGAAAGGTGGTTCTGGAACAGCGTCTAGTGTGGCTGAAAAGGCCAATCCGGGAGTGACAATCCCTTCCACACCGGGAGCAAGTGCAGTCTGTCCCTGGTCTGTCTCCCTGGCTATGGGCCTTCCTTCTTTGCCTCTTAGCCTCAGACTGTTGGCAAAGTGTCTCTTCAAACTGGGAAAGGCCATGCTGCACAGCCTGCCTCCAAGCGGGCCGCTCAGAGGCCAGGGTTTCCCACTTGTTGAGGTCCACTCCTAAGGCCTTCCGATCTGCTTCTTACATCCCTGCAAACTCTCTTTTCATGTACTTTTATCCAAATTGATCTCATTTCCAATATTGGAGCAAAAAGTTCCTGGAGGAGGCAATATGATGATGGAGAGATAAGCTGCAGACAGGCAGAGTGGTCAGCACCTTCTTTCCTCTCTGGCTGTTAAAATCAGACCTGTACCCTTCTTTTTCCACATGACTGGGTCAAATCTGAGTTGGCTATCATATCTAATTTGGCCCTGATGGGTACTTTCAACATGTCTTTTCTAAAATGTCTCTTTAGAGCCCTAGCACTTTACAAAGAATGCATTTGTTTCACTGCCCAGCTGTACATATCTGGAAGATCACCAGAAGCCATTGATGCTTATTACAGTGCCATCACTGTACACATTTTGTTGGCTGGAAATGTATCTCAGCAATGAAATAGCCACTTGTGTACCTATTCTTAGTAGCACTGGTGCCAGCAGCTTAGTAGCACTGGTTATTATTCAGCACCTCTGTTGAAGTCTCCAGTATACCAAATGTTTTCAGATTCTCAGGGCCTCTGAAACATACTTTGAGTCCTCTAGATAGAATTGATTATAACTACTTTTGGGTTATCCTTTTCCAGGAGAAAAGCTCTGCATACATATATAAGTAGCATCAGATTATGTTGGAATATTGGGTGTGAAATTCATTACACTCAAACACTTACTTGAAAGTTGAAACTAACTTCCATTAAAATCAAATGGGCTTCTGCTGTGGTAATGTACTTAGATGCTGAAATTGTGTCTGCTATTCATAAACAGAAAAAAGTCTTGATTTTCACAAAATGAAATTCCTTTGGGAAGCAGAGAAGAACAGACCAACAACCTTATAGCCTCTATATGTTTGGTTTTCAGTTGGGACGGACGCTCCGGAGCCCCTTCATGAAGTTTGTGGCACACGCAGTGTCTTTTACAATTTTCCTTGGACTATTAGTAGTGAATGCCTCAGACCGATTCGAAGGAGTCAAGCTGCTTCCCAATGAAACTGCCATGGATCACCCCAAACAAATATTTAGAGTAAAAACAACACAGTTCTCATGGACTGAAATGCTAATCATGAAATGGGTTCTAGGTAAGTGGGGCATCCTTAATCAATTGCTTCCTTGGGGCAGTTAAAGGGAGTGCTGGACAGAAGAGACTGAGGGGCCCAAAAAGAAAAGTAGGGGCTAAAACTGGAGCCCGGATTGTGGACGCTAAAGGGATACACTGAAATTGGCCTTTCATGGTGAATCTTTTCCATGTGCAAGGAATAGGGTGCTGGCCATAAGGTCACCATATTCTAAGTCTCCCTGTATCACATTCCTGATGGCTGCTGGGAGTGATGTTGTAAATTTTAAGAAGAAGGTGACTGGGCTCAGCTGCTTTCATGTGGCAATGCAGCAGCACCAATGTGGTGTCCACTGAATCCCGTGGGGAGGGGGGTTGGCCTTGGAAGGCCTCCTCAGGGTAAGGAAAATTTGTTCCCATGCCCTGGAGCAAACCCCTGCAAGTCCACTGCGTCAATTTGGACCAGCGCCAGCAATATCACTGATGCAAGTCCGCATTGACCTGCGAAGAAGGGATCAGGATTTGGTGAGTGCTGCCGCTTCCGCCAAACCTGCCCCCTTTGCGGGCATAATCCTCCCACCTCCCTGTCCCCATTGACATCCTGTTCCACCTATCCCCACCCCATTCTGCGTCCTCCCTGCCTCTGTGTAGCTTTACCGCAGGAGGTGGGTGTCCAGCACTCCTTGGACCCAACCACTTGAAACTTCTAGTGGCAGCCAGGCCACACTCTCTGGCAGTGTTACATTTAAAACAGCTGTAATGTGTGTCAGGCCAGTGGAGTGTGTGTTCTGCCAGAATAACATGCCCTTAACATGGGCCATAAGTCTGGATACATCTATTGCAGTGTTTCTCAAACTGTGGGTCAGGTCGTGAGCCAATTTCAGGTGGGTCTCCATTCATTTCAATCTTTTATTTTTAATGTTTTAGACTTGATGCTACCATGTTATGTGACTGCATTTGGGGAAATGTTACAGACCTGTACTTTTAACAAGCTACTATGTATATTCTTTTAACAGTGATAGTCAATGGAACTTACGCCCGGGTAAGTGTGGGTAGGATTGCAGCCTAGTATTGTTAAAAATTTTCCTGCTTGATGATGTCACTTCCGGTCATGACATCATTCCTGATAGGTCTCAACAGATTCTTATTCTAAAAGGTGGGTCCTGGTGCTAAATGTGCCAGAATCACTGATCTGCTTGAGGTGGTGGTGGGCAACTTTGGGATGGTGGTGGACAACTCAATTGAAGTGTCGACCCAATGTGCGGCGGCAGTGAAGAAGGCCAATTCTATGCTTGGGATCATTAGAAAAGGTATTGAGAACAAAACGGCTAATATTATAATGCCATTGTACAAATCGATGGTAAGGCCACACCTGGAGTATTGAGTCCAGTTCTGGTCACCACATCTCAAAAAAAACATAGTGGAAATGGAAAAGGTGCAAAAGAGAGCAATTAAGGGCACAATCCTAACCCCTTATGTCAGTACTTTCCAGCACTAGCATAGCGGTGCCAATAAGACCTGTGCTGCATCCTGCAGTTGGGTGTTGCTCAACTCAACTTCCTCAAAGTAAGGGAACATTTGTTCCCTTACCTCAGAGCTGCATTGCCCTTATGTCAGTGCTGGAAAGCACTGACATAAAGGGTTCGGACTGCGCCCTAAGATGATTACTGGGCTGGGGCACCTTCCTTATGAGGAAAGGCTACTATGTTTGGGCCTCTTCAGCCTAGAAAAGAGACGCCTGAGGGGGGACATGATTAAGACATACAAAATTATGCATGGGAAGGATAAAGTGGATAGAGAGATGCTCTTTACACTCTCACACAACACCAGAACCAGGGGACATCCACTAAAATTGAGTGTTGGGAGAGGACAGACAAAAGAAAATATTTCTTTGCTCAGCGTGTGGCTGGTCTGTGAAACTCCTTGCCACAGGATGTGGTGATGACATCTGGCCTGGATGCCTTTAAAAGGGGATTGGACAAGCTTCTGGAGGAAAAATCCATTACGGGTTACAAGCCATGATGTTTATGCGCAACCTCCTGATTTTAGAAATGGGCTATGTCAGAATGCCAGATGCAAGGGAGGGCAGCAGGATGCAGGTCTCTTGTTATCTTGCTCCCTTGGGTCATTTGATAGACCACTGTGAGATACAGGAAGCTGGACTAGATGGGCCTATGGCCTGATCCAGTGGGGCTGTTCTTATTGGGATACCACTGTGACTATCACTTGTCAAGTATTTGCTGCAGAATGCCAAAAGTTGGTGGTGAACTTTGCTTTAGTCACTTATTCTCACTGTCATGCCACAGCTGACGCAGCAAAAAGTCAGCATGTCTAGCTCTTTGCTAAGTTGCCACAGGTTGAGTCTGCAATCCTATCCACATTTACTGTCATGGGAATAAGCTCTTTTGCCTAGCATGCATAGCATTGGGCTGTGAAATGGTTCTGTGAAGAGGCCCAAGAAACATTCCCATGACTAAGCTATGTTTAGAAGATGACAAGATGTGTTGCTGAGGTTTACTTATCATAGGCTATGCTAACCTTCAGGCAATGGCCTTTACTGGTTCTGAGTCTGCTTGTTTTCAATATAAATCAAGAATTATATACAAATGTATTAATCATAAGTTATATATGACATTACATTTGAAAAACTGAATAAGCGACAAGCTATAAAAAATTCATGCTGTCATGAATTATTTACCTTTGAAATGATATTAAAAAGTGCCTTCAAGGGCATGAGTATTTTGAGAAAGGTGCTTTTTATAAGCTGCAGGTACATAACAGGTGAAAAAGTGAATCTAGACAAATTGTTTTCATTTCCACTGCAGATATTCTGGGTTTGCCTCTGTTTTCGAAGCAGAACTGCCCACACCATATTTCAGCCATCCTTATCTTCTGGATATAACACTGACATTTTACCATAATGTTCCTTGATTTTCACATATATTGTATATAGAAATCCCATATTCAGAATTAATTTTGTAATATATATAGTATTATTTATTTATTTTATTTATTAGATTTGTATTCCGCCTTTCTCCCCAAAGGGCACCTGAGGCCCTTTGAATATAATTGAAATTAATATATTTGAAATATATTTGAAATATTAATATTTGAAATTAAGTAATCTGAATTGAATTTTTGAAAAGAATGAGTTTTTAACTCATTCTGTAAACCGCTTTGTGAACTTTCCATTGAAAAGCAGTGTATAAATACTGTTAATAATAATAATTTACTTGAAAACTGGTATTTGGGAACAGAAAATGTCTCACTGTAGGGTTTTGAGTGGAGAAAAATGAATAACTATAGTGGCAGTAATTAATCCAGGGTCATTTCTCCTGACATTCTAGTAATATTAATTTATAGTTTTTAATTTATTGAAAGTAAGTGAATGTTGAGATGTATATGTGAGGGGCTGTACCACTAACTATTTGGGCTTCCATTCAGGTTCATCAACATTTTCAAACTCTCTAATTCAGACACAGACTTTAAAAATTTGTGTAATAACTGATTCACAGTGCAATCCTATGCATGACTACTCAGAAGTGAGCCCCATTGAGTTTAGTGAAATTGCAGCACAATCCTATCCACACTTTCCTGGGAGTAAGCCCCATTGACTCCAATGGAACTTACTTCTGAGTAGACATGTATAGGATTGGGCTGTCAATGGCCCAATGCTCTAGCCTGGAAGTTCAGGTACATAAGAACAGTTGCTTGACAGCAAACACAGCAGGAATCTTCGTTTTTTTCCCCCGGGAGCAGAAAACTTGTTCCTCTGAGCTGCTACAACAGTCTAGAGCTAATGCAAGTGTATACAGGTTGAGACTAATTATTTGCTTGGGTTCCGTTCCAAGCACTCACGTGGATGGCAAAAAACGCACTATAGCAAATCAATTTAAAAAACAAAGTTTCTTTGCTCCAGTGATTGAAAAACAGCCTTGCTGACCTTTGTGATATAAGATAAGAGTCATTAAGAAGACAATCCATCAATCAGTCATCCTCCAAGAGCTTAGAAAGGCACTTCACTCAGCCCCTTCCTTCACCAATGCAAAATGATCACCTTTCTTTCACATGCTCAGGGAGGAGAAGGGAGAGAAGGATTGATGGATTGTCAGCCAGCTGCCCTCTCTTTCTCTCTCTCTCTCTCTCTCTCTCTCTCATTAAGGGGGCTATTATTAAAGAAATGTTCAGTTTTTTAAACTGATTTTAAAGGGCTGCATTTTTCCCCTTCTCCAGGGATCATCACATTCCTTTTGATTTTCAGGGTCTATTCATGTTGAGTCAAATCCGTGTATAAAAAAAATCTGTGTATAAATAGGCTGGACCTGTCCTGCAATATGTGGTGTTTGGGGGCACAGAGTATGAATTTTTTTGAAGGACACAAATGTACAAGTGTCCTTGATGATAAAATAAAGGTTTGTGTGTCCCCATAGGAATGATATGGTCTGAATGTAAAGAAATTTGGGAGGAAGGTCCCCGTGAATACGTCATGCATCTTTGGAACCTCTTGGATTTTGGAATGCTTTCCATCTTTGTGGCTTCATTCACTGCCAGATTTATGGCTTTTCTCAAAGCATCAGAAGCACAACATTATGTGGACCAGAATGTCCAAGGTGATGACCTCAATAATGCCAGCCTTCCTGCTCATGTTGCCTACTTTACATACGGTAAGATCTTCTTCCTTAATGCTGTTTACTCTTCAAGCTAAAATTTTGCCCTGCAGAAAGAAGCAGAAAATTTCTTTTCTTGCAGTTCAAGGAGCTCTGTACCTCCTGTCATCTCAGATGTATCAAAACTACTGAGCTTCATAAACAGCTAACAAACTACAGTGGGTTAGAAATCTGCTCTGAACTGAATTCTGAACTGGTGTAGAGATCAAACTGAATCCAATTGTATGATGACAGATGACCCTGACAACACATAGAAGAAGAGTCAGTTCCCCTGTGTGTTGTTCAGGGCAGCAATACAAAAGGTAACCTACAGTTGAAATAATCTGGTCTCCCTTTTTTAGATAGAAAAAAAGAGTCATTCTTAGCCGGATATTATATACCTTTAGCAGGTGACACTCCTAGGGATGATGTACTTACATACACACATGGATAGAGAAAAAACAGACTTGTAAACAAATGAGGCCAAACTGATGTTTATTCTGTGACAATTGCACCAAAGGCCCTTGACGATGACATTTCTGTCTTACAGACAGATATGAACTTGTTTACAGAGACAAGCATGCACATAAACCAGCCAACTGCAGATAAACACTTCACGCTTCCAATGAAGTTGACTGCAGTCCATGAAAGCATATGCTTTAAAAATGTACTTGTCTTTAAAAAGAGTCTTTCTTGTTCATGCGGAGGCAGAATTCCTAGTATTACTAAACTGAAACATCTGAACTAAACATTTAGCTAGTCCAAACATTGACAACTAGCTCCTCAGTGATAATGTACATGGCTACATTCATAAAAAATGGATTAAGTCACATTTGGACTGATAGCAGATGGCCTTTTCCCATTCATTTACATTCCCAGTTGTAAAAAGGGTACAGGTATGTGTCACTTAACAGGGATATGTTCTCAGAACTCCATTGTTAAGCAATTTTTGTTGTTGTTTTGTTAAAATCCTTACCTTTGTGTTGGTGGCATTGGTACTGCCATTAGGAGGCCCCAGAGGCTTCCACATCGCACCAGGCCTCCAAAGGCCTCCACAAACCTCAGAATGACCCACAGAAGTGTCATTCGACTCTCAGTTTTTGGAAGCAAACCAGAAGCAGCTTCCAAAAACTGGAAGTAGCTTCCAGAGTCCTGTGGGACCTCCTAATGAAAATACCAATTCCACCAACACAAAAGTAAGGAGTTTTCAGCTACTGTATATTAAACCAATGAGGGACCATCATATATGCAGTCAATCACTGGTTGAAACACCATTGTAGTTAAAATCCCAGTTGAGTCACATGAAATAATTTTCTTTTTGGTACTTTCGTGAATTTCTTCTGATAAGATATACTGAAAACAAAATGATAACAAGACTGCATTTGGGAACCCTGATGACAGTTTGTGCTGCAAAGCACTGGTCGTGGTCCTTGGCAGGTGAAAGGGAGGCATTATTAATTCTTCCTTGCTTTCTGCTAGGGATCCATAGATCACTCTGTCTCCATTCAGCCAGAATTTCACATGGTGAAATTTGATTTCTATTGGGTCTTTAATTCCTAGATTTCTTTTTCTCATCACTAAAGGAAACACATATTTGGTCATGTATTTTTCAAATGTTTCTTTGACAATGTGTTATTCAGTATATATTTAAATTTTTTAAATTTATAAATTATAAATTCAATAGATTTTTAGGCAAATGCACAGAATCCACAGACATCTCTGCATCTTATATAAAATCCAACTTGTTAGTGAGCAGGAATGGTCTGGAACCATGTGTGCTGTCATGAATTTTGTCAAGAGATGAATCCGGTGACACCTCTACTTTCCGCATTTGCCCTCAAGTCTGCCTTCCCAGCTGCTTTCTTAAATGTACTTCCAAAGTTCAAGCAGGGGAAAAAATTAAATGGGAAACATATTGGAGGGAACACAGGGAAGTTAGATGTCTCTAACAGTGGGGAGCCTCTGGGCTCCTTAGAAATGCTGAGGAAGTGGGCACCCACCACAAAGTGACTGCTGAGGGTAGGCATGAACAAGCACAGAATTGTTTTGGGGGTGACACTGAATGAGATCTCTCACACATGCGCACACGCACACGCACACACACACACACACACACACTTCATCTACTCATCTATCTATCTACTCACATGTGTGTTCCTTCTACTCATCCATCTTTATGTGTGCATGCATGCACCTTCCACCCACCCAGGGACACATACATACTTTGTTTCTGTCCATCCTGCTATCTTTTCAGGTCCTGCTGCTGCACTGTACCATCTCCTCCTCTTGCCTCAGCTAGGCTTTTGTCTGAGTCAGCATGTAGGATTTTGAAGCTCTGCTTGGCTCAGTGCATGCTTCTGTGTCCAGGCAAAGGAGAAGAAAAAGTGTGGGCCAGAGGAGAGGGAGATGCCTTGCACTCCCTCCTTCCAACCATACTTTATCATAAAACCAACCTGAGGAGTCTGGAAAGAGTGGAGTCTAGGCAGCTGTGGCAGTAGGCAAGGTTGGTGCATATGCCTCCTGCGTTAGACACAGAACCTCTAGTTGTGACCTCTCTCGTGCAAATTCCACCCAACCCAAAGTGCAAAGGAGTGTAGCAGTTCCCTGAATATGCAGTGAGGATCAGGTGCAGATGCCTCTAGACATCTTTAGCCTCCTGTTTTACAAAGCTGGGCCTGCAGAAAGAGCTGTTGCTCTTTGCTCATGTAGAATGCAGCATTATGTCACCCATTCTGATTTCCAGAATCAATTCCACAGTGCTGGACTTCTCAGGGCAATTCACCAAGTGATTCAGCCATCCCTCGTTTCTTTCTGATTGATATCCTACTGTGTTTTTTTTAGCTAATTAGGTTTTTCCCCTTTCTAAGCCTATATTGACACAATCATGGTTGATAATATGAAAAGAATAATTTAAGAAGTCTGTGTTAATATAGGTTTGTGCCTGTGCATAGAAATCTGATTGAAACCACCTGGCTGCTTCCCTGGTACATTCCTGGTTTGGTTTAAGTGTCTTAGACTACAAGGGGAATATAAGAATTGGGTACCCAAAAGTGTAAACAAAGTTTTTTAATTCATTTGTGACAGTTGCACCAGTTTTGATTCATCCAGGATTGTACTGTATTTACAGTCATGGGGGGGGGGGCGGGGAAGCAAGCAGGAAAGTGGGAAAATTATAATCCGGTGTGATCCAATGCTGTTTTCCCAAATTTAAAAGAGCAATACTGATTTACAAATTGCACACTTGTAAATAATGTATATTTTTCCTAAGATTTCCTAAGTGTTATGGTAAACTACTCACATCTGGGTGGCTTTCTCTCTCTCTCTCTCTCTTCCTTTTTTTTTTCCTGGGTGCTGCTTGAGTCTCAACTTTCTGTTTTCAAATATTGTAGGGCAAAGGGCTCCCCCTTGTGGAGTAATGTTGTTATTAGCGCTCCTCAGTACAAACTGGTGTAGTCAGCCAGAATAGGATTTCCGGTGATCTCATTTGCTTACTGTAATATACACGTTGTGCAAACATGAATGTTTTAAAAGATGGAGAAGTAGGCAAGCACCTGCTAGCACAACAGACTGTGAGTGTTTAACGTCCCCTGCATTCTTGACATTTCAATCTCTGCCCCACAACTGCTCTGTTTCTGACTTTTTTCATTTGTCACATCTGTTCTGACAGCCAGCAGTACCTCCAATGATGTGCTAGGTGTACACTTGCTTAGGAGAGCTCTTGAGACTTAGAATCTGCCAGTAATAACGTGAGCATCTAGTGCTGAAACTACAAAGGGCCCAATCCTGCACAGGCTTTGAAGTGACAGTTCTCTGGGATCAGACGAGGACTGGCACTACCAGGCTTGATCTGCCCATTCGCTGACCAGTCCCCATCCTCACCCATTCCACCTCTCCCCACCCTCTCCCAGCCCTAGCACCAGACTTACCTGGTCTGCATGTCTCTGGCCACTGGCACTAAGGAGAAGACTGCCTTCCTGCTGGCATGCCAACTAGAAGTGCTGTCTCAAAGTGCTTTGTGGCACTTATGTGACAACATGAAGGCTAGGTACACCAGTAGAACACACACTCCACTGGCATGTCACTTAGTCAAAACTGGTCCAAGAATCATGGAAGGCTGATTAAAAAAGAACTCTACATCAGACTGACAGAGGATTAGGCAAGTGAGTAAATATTCTTTAAAAAAACAATCTGTGGGGTGGTCATCTGTGGAAAAACCTCAGAAGTCTAAACTTTTAAATGTATTAAAAAAGAACTTTCATGCATTTTGTCATTTTCTGCTAAGGGTGCTATCAATATTATATAATAAACAATAGCAGCCAAATGGATGAAGAAATCTCCCAGTGTTGTTGGGATAGGAATAGTATCTTCTATAATAAAAGCATTCTATCATTATTCCATACATTATTATTATTTGCAAACATTTGCCCGCTTGGACAGGATATGGTCATCCATTTTATTTACCTGTGTTTCTGCAAAATGGTTCATAATATTGTTTGGTGGCTAACTCCATATAATATACTGCTGGTGAAAATTAATATTATACAGATATATGAAAGTTCCCTTCAAGAAGGCCTCCTGACCTTTCCATATGGCGGTGCATGTGCCTCTAGGACAGTGGTTCCCAACCTTTAGGAGCCGGCAGACCACTGAAGCAAAAATTGGAATCGTTGTGAACCACACAGTGGGTGGGTGGTCTGATTTCTGCTCTCTCTCATGGCCTACTCCCCCGTGGACTGCCAAAGAGAATGGACCACCTACAGCCACAGCTGAATAGTCAGTGATTGTGGCGCCAGGTGTTCTCCCTCTTTAGTGGTCCATGGGAGATTGCTTGCTCAGTGAGACACTGGAAGTGATCAAAGACAATTTTTTTTCTCCAAGACCTTGTGGACCATTTCTCAAGGTCTCATGGACCACTTGTGGTCCACGGATCACAGGTTGGGAACCAGTACTCTAGGACATGGCTACATGGGTGCATGTAGTGAGGGATAGGATGGGGCATGGAAGTCATGCAAACTAAACATTATAGGCAGGAGTGGAAGCAGAAGAAACAAGTGATAATAGAAGTGAAATAAGCCGATTCCTTTGCCACATCAATAATATATCTCACATATTGTGCTTCATTTTAGCCAGGAGCAAGTGGCTTCCCTCAGATCCTCAGATCATCTCAGAAGGACTATATGCAATCGCTGTGGTCCTCAGCTTCTCTCGCATTGCATACATTCTCCCAGCCAACGAAAGCTTTGGTCCTCTCCAGATCTCTTTGGAAGGACAGTGAAAGACATCTTCAAATTCATGGTCATTTTCATCATGGTGTTTCTCGCCTTTATGATTGGGATGTTCAATCTATATTCTTACTACCTTGGTGCAAAATATAACCCAGCATTTACAACGTGAGTATGTACAGTATAATCCATAGCTCAACAAGCTTTCTTCCCAGGGTACTACTGTATATGTTCTTTAGAAATATAGATTGCATAGAACTGCATGTCATTTTAATATACAAGTATGCATCACTTAAAGATGGGGATAAATTATCCAATCCACGTTGTTATGCAATTAAGTTGTTGTGAACATTCAGCTCAACCTAGTGCCTTTGTTGTGTGAACAGACACTCCCTAGCAGTGCAAGCTACTGGAGAGAGATTGCCAGTTCTTTGCATTAAGAGCCTCTTTGTTGTGTAAACAGACACTCTGCTGCAGGCTATGGGAGACCTGACTGCCTCATTAAGGGCCTCTTTGTTGAACTTTGACCACATATTGTATATGCAGTTTGTCTTTAAGCAGTTGAGCAACACATGCCTGTACTAGTGTCATAATGTAATGTCTAATAACCCCAAGTTATATGAGAGTCTTTATGTGTACAGTATGTTTCCCATATAAGACTTAAGATGTTGCTGAATTCTCTTGAAGACAAATCAAGTTCTGTGCTTTGAGGAAGATGCTTAGTGAAGGATACACCTACTATTTTTACTAGATTTGCTCTTCCTCCCTGAAGCCATTTGTAATCACTATGAAGGAAAACCATTCTACACCTCCATTTTCACAGAATCTGGTTTCATTAATATCAGAGGAGAACTGCCTGCTTTCCCTGTGCAGGAGTTCTCAAAGCCTGTTCTTTGGATTACAAGGAGTTGTTTTGTTTTTACCTTGGAACTAGACATTCAGAGGCCAATGGCTGCAGTCTGCTTGTTTCTTATTTTTAAGATAGGAACTTGGCAAAGCAGGTTGGTCTTTCTGACTGCTCTCACCTCCTCAAGGCACACTTGCTCTGGTTCTGGACCCAGAAGTGATGGCTGTTAAGAACATAAGAACAGCCCCACTGGATCAGGCCATAGGCCCATCTAGTCCAGCTTCCTGTATCTCACAGCGGCCCACCAAATGCCCCAGGGAGCACACCAGATAACAAGAGACCTCATCCTGGTGCCCTCCCTTGCATCTGGCATTCTGACATAGCCCATTTCTAAAATCAGGAGGTTGCCCATGCACATCATGGCTTGTAACCCATAATGGATTTTTTCCTCCAGAAACTTGTCCAATCCCCTTTTAAAGGCATCCAGACCAGATGCCATCACCACATCCTTCAGTACTGCCAATATTGCTGATACTGGCTTCTGTGTTCTCTTTCTGACTGCTCAGATATCTGATCAATTCGTCCTCTGATCAGTTTGTTGACTCAAAGTTCCCTGGCCCTAGAAAAGAAACTGTTATCGCTCATTTTCCTAAACTAAAATTTATTTTCAGGTCAGAATGTACCCTATTCAGTGGGCACAGATGTGGCATCAAAATCATATGAACATTGAAATGTTTGTCTCAAGAATAAGCATAATGACAACACTTTGTGGAGACATTAATACTCCCCAGAGCCATACACGTGTGCCACATATTTGAGCTAAGTACACTCTTAGTAAGAGCTAAGACAAGTAATAGTATTGGTTCACAGCCACCCTATTCCTCTAAGTTTCCTGATAGCAACTCAAAGCTTATCTAAAGACACAATAGACAATATAATGCTGAAGTGCAAGACCAACACAAATACAACCAATGTGAATAGTTGTGTTCGTTACCACTCCTTTCCCAACTGCATTAAGAATAGAGAACAGACTGGCAAGATAGCCATCATATCATTCAGTCTTGATTTCCCACACTCCTTTAACCCTCTTCCCTCCCCCCTTATTCCTTAAGAGGTTTGCTGTATGCAACACAAAAATAAGAGAGGTGAGATAGAGTTCTGCCTATTGGAATCCAGGTAGGAACTATTGCATGGGGGGGGGGGGTGAAAGCACTTCTGGAATTGATCCAGGGCCTGCTGCTATCTAGCAGCTTATGGGTTAATTGGAACATAGAGGGAAACCTCCACTATAAGGAGGGAGAGATGTTTTTCAAGTTCTCCCTGACTTGAAAAATGACTTCACCTTAAGAAATCATTTCTCAGAAGCAGACAACACACATGTACATTGCCCATATCTGAAACTGTTGGTTATAGTGGGGATAGAACATAGACCTTCCCAGCCTCTGGTAAACTGAGATTCATGGCCATCTTAGCTTTCAACCGAAAGATCTGGTAAGGTGAAGGTTCAGAAAGCACTACCCCACCTGTATCAGGCTGATATTACTAGCACAGATCTGTTGGAAAGAAATCTGCTTTCTACCAAAATTCAGCAGGATTGCTGTTTCCACTCAATTTTGAAGAATACCTGGGGGGAAAAAACACCCCACGACTTGAGGTTATTTGGACTTGATTTGAGTGAGCATCTACTTCTGTTATCTGTATAGCAAGAAGATAATCCAAATGCCATTGCAGTTTACATACATTTGCAATAACATTCATGAATAGAAAAGAACATTTTTGTACCCACAGTCAAGGGCTCGGAAGGAATCATTTCAACTGCCTACAGGCCTTTAATTCTTCTCCCTTGTGTACATGACTTCTCCACGGCATTTGACAGATGTTGTGAGTGTAAAAGAGTATCTAATCCTGTAATTAAAGACTCTGCTCTAAAGAGGCTGCATGAGAGAGAAGATTTGAGCTTACAACTGTCATTTTTTTTTACTCCTTACTGCTTCAGTTCTTCATAAAACTGGTTTAGGCAATTTAATTTTGAATGTATGTGATATGCTGAACTCCCTGTCATTGAGAGATTAAACATACAGGTGACCCCTGATATCTGTGGAGGATGCATTCCTCCTCTCCCCCCCCCCCCCATAAATACTAGAAACGGTGGATAAAAGGGAATCAAAACTAACTGTTTTCTGAAGCACTCCAGTCTCTTCTTGGGAGCTTCTGAAGGCATCTTTTGGATCACGCTGGGCTGAGGACCACTCTATTAGACTCTGCTGGCTTCAGAATGGCCCACAGAAGCATCTAGAAGTGACTTCTGGTCAAACAGGAAGTTGCGTTCCCAACCTGGAAGTAGCTTCAAGACAGTTCTGAGGCCATTCTGAGGTTCGTTCAGGTTCGCTCCACCAGAGCAGAGGCACAATTGTGTCACAACTCTAATGGATTGTGTATTTTGTTTCCTTTGCTCTAACTAAACTCAGTTTTCCCCACATACACAAAGTGAGCATATGCTTTCTGAAGTTTACATTTTCTAATCATGGAGACCATAGCCAACAATGCTTTGCCTTTGAAGTATATTTTAATGAAGATTTTTTTGGTGAATGCAATTTCATTTCCTTCACTTTTTTCAACAATAGGGGTGAGTCAGGTATGACTTGCTTATCACTTGGATAGGAAAAAATGTGCCCTCGGAGTACAAAAATTCATCAGTAGCTTAGCAGATTTCCCAGCAGCCCATCACCATCAGTGATGCTAATTTTGTTGTGTGTGTTACCAAACAATCCTCAGCATATTTGTGACTCAACATAGTTGGATTACCATGAAGTGCACAAAATGGACTCATTTTTAATGCTGTTTGGAAAAGAAGGGATATGAAACAGACTGAGAAAGGGAAGGGTGGGATGGGCAGAGGTCTCCTCCTCCGAATCCTATCTCCTGTATTGGGCTTAGAAGTTCATCATGGGGCTTTTTGAGTCTGCGATAGCAATTTTATCAGCAATGATGAATGTCCCCTTCCTCCAAGGAGACCTCCAGCCTACTTGTATCCAGCACAGTATACAGCACTGGGTGTTTAGTGCTGCTGCTCCTGTGTTGGATAGGATTGGGCCCTTATAGAACCTCTTGACTTAATGGATTGAGCTATGTTGACAAGATGGGAGGTGTTGGGAACTCCATTTTTCAAACTTTCTAGCATTCTCTAAAGAGACATAGAATTCCCGCACCTCATAGGCAATGGCATCACTAGGGTTTGTGGGAGATCAGTGAGTCACCCCTATGATGGACCTTCTCCCATGCAGTGGGTGGGGCAACACTCCAGGTGGTGGACATGGTGATGTACCATTGTCTCATCCCACTGTTTTGTTTTGTTTTGTTTTTTACTATAACTTTTGATAGAATACAGATATTTCAATGTGGTTTCACTGCTATGCAGCGACCAATATATAACATGGTGGTATTTTTTGTAAACACCAAGATTTAAAAAACTTTGGCCAGTAGTGGTGTCATCCCCCAGTGTGCACCACCCAGTGTGGCATGTATCCCCCCGCACTCCCCGTAGCAACGCTACTGTTCACAGGTCAATCCATCAATCTTAATCATATTGGGAATGGTATTTCCTTGCATTCTGGTGGAAATCTATACATGCTCCATAGGAACCACCAACATTTAGGCATAGCTAAGCTAACAAACTGACTACTGTGACACAGATGAATTTTGGAAGTCAAAAGGCAAAGACCTGTTGTGTAGGTCTTTCACTCAAAACAGTAACGCTAATTACCTCAGTAGTTTTACAAATGGGAGACAAGGCAAAAAGTAACATTGACTCCCAAAGGCACATAATTACCGTATTTATCGGCGTATAACACGCACAGGCGTATAACACGCATCTTCATTTTAAGAGGGAAATTTCAGGAAAAAAATAAGGGTAGCTCAGAACTTTTTTTTATTAATATTATTACCACATATAAGGTAAATAATGTAAAAGGACAGTAAAAGCAATCATAAGTAGTGAGGCATTTCCCAAACGTCAGTATTTCTTTGCCCCCACCCCACCTCACCTCCATCTCTTCCCCCACCCCACCTCACCTCACCTCAATCCCTCCCCCTCCCCTCCCCAAAGAAAGGGTCTCCACATACCATATTCATCAGCTGCCAGCGGCTGTGATAATATGCGGCGGGCGCAGCGCTGACATCACGTCACGACGCTGCGCCGCCGCTAGGCACTATTGGGAACGGGATCCCTTAAAGAGGATTCCGTTCCCTGGACATCGGCGTATAACACGCATACATCATTTGCCCCCTATTTTCAGGGGGAAAAAGTGCGTGTTATACGCCGATAAATACGGTACTTTTCAACAAGAGCTTTTTTATGCCTGTTCAGTTTTGGACTACTGAGAAGAGGAAAAATTTAAACCATTGATTGGTAATTGCAAAATTCATGTCATGAATATTAAAGGAGAGCTTTTTGACAGCAACTACTGCAAACCTGAATCTTGTTTATGTGTTTGGTTATTTTACAAATTCAGAAAGCAGATTCTGAAAAGGAGCGTAATGATATGTGCAGTGCTCACTTCACTGAACCTGATGTGGGACACATTTGCATCTACATTCATTTCTCTTGCTGACTCAGAAACCATGTTGAAGCCTTGCCACCACGGAGACGTGGCTCCAAAGTGAGCAAACAGTCTCCGTGTTAACCTGTTTGTGTTACTCCATTCCACCTTACTACTTTTTTATGTTTTTATTAAGAATATTTATCCATTTTTAACAAAACGTTTACAAAGCAGTTTACGTAGGAAAATATTATAGCCTGTATTTGATATTTGAAAGGGCTATGACTTTTCAACTGAGTCTCTCTCTGCAGGAAAGTGTGGTGTTGCAGCACTTCAGGGACTCGCTGAGGGAGGGAAGGTATATTCAGTAGGTTTCATGCATTAAAAATTGGTCACTTACATTTAGCAGAGTAGCACAAGTTAAACCAATTGCAATCTGGCATCTCTGCTGGGGGTGCGAGTATAAATAGAATGTTAGATGCAGGGAGGTGGCAGTAAGATGCAAGTATCTTGTGGTCTTGTGTGTGCATACTGAGGCATCTGGTGGGCTGCTGTGAGATACAGGAAGCTGGACTAGATGGGCCCTGGGCCTGATCCAGCAGGGCTCTTCTTATGTTCTTACTGTTCCAGAAAGCAGGTGGGGAATTTTTGAATGTTTCCCCAAGTTAGAACCCAAAACGTTCTGCAGGCAGAAAACTACCACTTGAGGGACAAAGCTAAACTCTACTGAGGAGGTTTTGGCAGGGAAAAGTATTTAGTCCTATGATTTCCCACTCCGCTCCTACACTTTGTCAAGGTGCATGTACCGTGAACCTTTTCTGAATTTGTACCTCAGGACTAGGACTTTGACATGACTTTGACATGACACAAAACAAGTCACTTGAAACCGTGTTTTAGCTTTCTTAGAACCCACTCGTATCCTCCCCCCACCCACTGATGCAGACACACCACGAAGGCATGCATGTATCCAGTGGGAGATGGGTCAGTATGCTTCAGAAGGGAAACAGGAATTATTTTCCCTCATATCTTGATAAGCTTCTTGCTCCACAATGGGTCTCCTCGGACCTGCACCAGCTCTTTAGCAGGTGCAAGTCTGAGGAGAAGAAAGGGGCAGGGATATTGTTAAAAGAGGGGATTGGATCCGATTCACAACACTGCTGTCAGATCCACCCCCTCCCACTACCTCTCCGCCCCCATGCCTCCCCCTTTGCCACCCAGTTCTGCACCTTTCCCGCCCCCTCCCTCACTAAGCCTTGCCATGTCTGGCAGACACAGTGAGAGAACCAGCATCGTGTTGCGGCAAAATGGCCACCAATGGAGCACTGTGCATACTGTTGGAAGCTATTTTGTGAAGGGGAAGTGCTTTCTGCAGTCACAATGCGCTCCATAGGACAGGATCCTATCCAGGATTGGGCTGTTTATTAGGAAAGAAATTATGCAGGAGAAATTGGCACGAGTGATCTGTTTTGCAGGGAAAAAGTTTAATGCTTACTGTAACCAAGACAAGTCAACCTGCTGCTTATTTGCCTGTTTCATATTACAATATAGCTTTACTGTCACATTTTATTGTATGGCTTTACATTTGTGTTTGATGAAACGACATAAAACCTTCTGTTGCGCATGTGATGTACAGTAATGAAAAAATCCTATCTCCCTATGGAGATAGAAATATTCCAATACGTTATACTTATGGAGGCAGTGTATATTGCAGAGTGAGAGAAGCAGCAAGCAGATTTGGTTCTGAATTTAATTCATTGGATAAATTTGAATTATTCACTTCCCCCATTCAAGAGTTTACCGTTCTGTAAAATGGGAACTATCTCTTTAATCTATAAAATGGATAAATATCTCTTTAATCCTCAAGGACGATGGTATCCCTACTGAGTAAGTCGTAAAGAAAAATAATTCACGTCATCCCTAAAATCTAATGTAGGTTGTGTTATTCAATTTCATTATTTAAAAAGGCAGATATGAAAAATAGAATCCTTGGGCATTACATACTGGTGGGAGCTGCCCAACCAAGTTGGGCAGATTCATGGAAAGTGAGCATCTCCTTTATTTGTCTTTCAGGTCCCTTTTCAAAAGGAACTTTAATGGCATTGATTTGCTAGAGGATACAATACAGTAGACCCACCTTAGTCACCACTACCCCCTCCCCCATGGATACCAAGATCTGTGGATAATGGGGTTCGTTTTTAAAAGTGTTTTTTAAAGTCACTTTCAGGTCACATTGAAGCAAACCAGGACTGAGGGAAGGGTTGTACAAACCAGAAGTGGCTTCCTGATCACCACTGTGTGCCCTACTGCCCTGCAAATGGTACGATTTTGCAGTGCTACAGTGGGAAAGTCTATTTTCTGACTTATTTTGACTGTTGAAAACACTTTTTAAAGTGGACCCATGTAAGTGTGTTGAGGATTGTAGCACTCCGAAACGAAGGCTAATGCTTAAGCTGCAGGGTAAAGGTCACACTTGATGCACTGTATAAACATTGTTGGGTGACTTTAAAAAATAATTGCCAAGGAATTAATGGAACCCTTCTAAATTAAAATAAAAGGTTAATAGAAGGATACCGCCAAGATCAAGGATTGTGATTTTGGCTTTTGATTAGATGGATAAGTGATTTAGCAAACAACTTCCAAGGGCAAAACTTCAATTTTAACTTTTACTGGAAAATGCAGCCTTTAGTTGAAAAACACCAGCCAGATCTCATTGAAGATCTTGTTTATAGGACTAATATGGAATCAGTCTTACCATGCAGTGGCCTGAAACAGTCTCATGGAGTGATATTATTGGAGGTATATCTAACCCATCTGTCTGCAGCCCTTTCCAGCCTGCCACTCCTCTGGGGGCTACAAGCTTCTTCTGGTTCAGTAAGAGCAAGTGGATCATGGCAGACTCAGCCATCTTTCTCCCTCTCAGATCACCTCTCTCCACTTACTTGGTGATTATGATACACCAAGTAGACAGGGAGAGGTGATTTGGATTTCCCAGCACACACCTCTCGTTTTCATTTCAAACTTAAGTGGTGCAGAGCGGGAAGTCTGCATGCTCGTCCAAAGTAAAGAGGGGAGGGTTGTCATCATGCCTGCCTGCCCACCCTCTCAACCATAGGGTAGTGCATGCCTCCACGTGCACTCATAGAGGTGCCAAATTTGGCTGGCAGGTGGGCATGTGCTACCTCTGAACTGACAATTTTACAAAAGAACAAAAATACAGAACGTTATGATGATGATGAATACTTATATACCGCTCTTCAACAAGAGTATGGTAGTTCACAAAGCAGTTTACAAAGTAAAATAAATTCATAATGATTCCCTATCTCCAAAGAGCTCACAATCAAAAAATGATATATGCTGTGTTTTGTCAGCGTTCTTGGGAAGCAATGTATCTACAAGCACAATCCTAACCAACTTTCCAGCACGAAGGTAAGGGCAATGCAACTCCAAGGTAAGGGAACAAACATTGCTTTACTTTGAGGAGGCCTCCTTGACTGCCTCCCAACTGCAGGATGCAGCACATGCACCACTGGCAAAGCTATGCCAGTGCTGGGAAGTTGGTTTGGATTGCGCCCTTCATTGGTTTAGGAAATATGGCTTAGCGGTACCTTGACAGTAGCTCCTATGATTACATAGGATGATTACAAGGTTATTTATGTTGTCAAACTGCCATTGTTTTATTATGAGTATTTTATATGGCTTGCTAATCCAGGGATGATGGAATCAGTCTGTTCCGTTTGTCTTTAGGGTAGAAGAAAGTTTTAAAACCTTATTCTGGTCCATATTTGGCTTGTCTGAGGTGATATCTGTGGTGCTGAAATACGATCACAAGTTTATTGAGAACATTGGATATGTGCTTTATGGAGTTTATAACGTCACCATGGTAGTGGTGCTTCTCAACATGTTAATAGCCATGATCAACAATTCCTATCAGGAAATTGAGGTAAGGCAAACAAATGTGTTTACAGAACAAATGTATTGTTTTAGTTTATAGCTGTGTCTTATGGAACCAAACGTCTTCCTACTTTTTTCCTACATTTGACAAGTTCCAAGATCTCTGGATGGACAAAATACACATCCATCCCATTCACTACCTCTGTTTGGAGTGTAAATGCAGATTAAATGTAGATTGTTGAGAATTTTTATTTTATTTTTGAGTGAACTGTGCTTGCGCTGACCATGGTCATTGCAGTTTTGGGGAACCTCAAGTTATGCAGGCCTGTCCTTTGAGTCCAGTATCATACATGAGGCTATTTGCTCCTTGTAAAATATAGATATCTGAATTCCTGTGACATATAACATTACACTGCAAGAGGAGTTGAAAAAGCAACGTATTCTGCCTGATTCATACTGTAGATTCAAGAAAGCAGTTTCTGTTACTTGAAGCTGATACCCTTCTGGTTTTCACTCAGCAAACAATAATGATTCGGATGTTCTGAAGGTACAAATAGGAAGCAGACAAGATTCTTCTCAGATCATTAAGCATTTGCCTTTTTTTCCCCTTGCAACAGTTATTCCTTGGCTCCCAACAACAGTATCAGAGCAGCAAATTAAAATTGAAAAATTATGTTCTTTGCAAGCATGCGGTGATGGATTTAAAAAACATAACAATTACAGCATATCAAGAAATATGATATAATTTTTTTTATAATCCTCAGTTATCAGAAGGGATAAATGGTCTAAAAACTGCCACGTGCGCATTTTATGTGGATCAGAGAACAAATTAGGTAGGAAGCTGATATTTCTGTAATGAACTGGATTCATGGTTTACCGTAAGAGAAAACACTAGCTAGATACTGATAAATAAGTTTAGGATGAAGCATTTTGTTAGCTATGAATTAAAAGTAAAATGTAAGTCTACCATTCTATACATGCTCACTCCCCCAAAGAAATCCTGTCCTTTTACAAACAAATGTTGCTCCTTCATTCCTTCGGCAGGAGGATGCAGATGTGGAGTGGAAGTTTGCCCGTGCAAAGCTCTGGCTTTCCTATTTCGATGAGGGAAGGACTCTACCTGCTCCTTTCAATCTAGTGCCAAGCCCTAAGTCGTTTTATTATCTCATAATGAGAATTAAAATGTGCCTCATAAAACTCTGCAAATCCAAGGCCAAAAACTGTGAAAATGATCTTGAGATGGGCATGCTGAATTCCAAGCCACGGGTAAGTCACTCATCATCATTTTTGCTTTTCACAAACATGTTTGAGAGGCCGGAGTGAACTCCCTAGTTAGAAACTAATGGAACATACACTATGTGCAAGTGTCAGTTGACCAACTCAAAACTGAATCTAAATTATGCTTGCCATAAGAAAACATACAGTATAGAATCTATACTTGTGTGCTAGAGAGCTTGTGTGCTATACTATATATAGATCCTCCTTCTCTAGCACAACCTTTTGAAGCAATGGTAGCCACCTCATAAGAAAGAATACAGCCTAGAAATGGCTAATACTGTATACATAAACCACCACCCTGTATTTTTGTCCCTACTCAACCGAGCAGGAAGCAGTGCAGCAAGGTGAGATGGAACAGTATGCAAAGCCTCAAGTGGGTGCTCAAAAAATAAAAAATAATTATCAGATATTATACTGAATATTGTTATGGTGCTTAACTGGGTTATAATCTCATTCACTGTGTACCTTGTACAATCCTCAGTGATGGAATATTGCTCCCCTACCCCACCCCGCCTGAAATCCAAAGTGATATCCTTATGCTGTTAATGTTGATTCCACATGGTGGAATATATGAGTTACATGACCAAAGGAACTCCCCTAAGCATCAGAATACATTTCCAACATGCTGACCCCTAACAATGTGCATATATCATCAAAGTGTGGCTTCTCAGAAGCACAAAGCCCTGCAGGTAAAAAGAGAGTGATGTCATTTGGAAGTCAGAACTCTCGCTTGAAATGGGGTAGCTTTCTGTTTAAATGACAAAGGCTTTTTCCCCCCTATGTGTGCTGGTCTCTATTTCCTTGCTGTTTCCTGACAATCTTTTCTTAATGATTGGTTTTTGAAGTTTTCATTTAAAAAGACACCCACATTTATTTATTATTATTTATTATTTATTGGATTTGTATTCCGCCTTTCTCCCCGAAGGGCACCCAAGGCGGCTTCCTTCCATTTCTTCCTCCTGATGAAATGTTCCACATTTGTACATTTCAGAAAGTTCGTTTCGAGTCAAGTACTCAAAATTCAGATTTTACTATGAAGAATGCCTACAACAAGCCTACAAGATACCAGGTAATGGCAATACAAAAAGAAATATATAGGGAAGAGAGAATTGTGTCAGAAGAGCATCTATATACATATTTAAGATTTGCATACATACATCAGTATTTATAAACCACGTTTCTGTTTTTTAGGTAGCATTCAAGGCAGTTTACATAGGCAGGCTTTGTCTAAACAAGGGGTGGGCAAACTTTCAGCTTTAGGGATCCTGGACCTTTAACAATTGTGTAGAAGAGGGAAGTTCAGCAGTTGCAGCTTGTTACCTGTGAGATGACAAGCTGCACCTGCTGAAATTCCCTCTTCTATACAACTGTGAAAGGTCCAGGAGCCCTAAAGCTGAAATTTTGCCCACCCTGGTCTAAACCACCATTTTGCAATTTGGTTTTTACAATATGTTCTGTGGAAGATTTACAGAACCCTCAGTCACTAGTTCAGCCATTTTCAACCACTGTGCCATGGCACACTGGTGTGCCATGAGTGGTTCACAGGTGTGCCACAGGAATTTGGTGGAAGGTCATTTATTAATAGGGCCAATGGGAGATGTGAACTCCCACTGGTGGCATGGTGTGCCTTATCAATTGTCAAAAACCTGATGGTGTGCCTTGACCATTTTAGTGCCTTGTCGGTGTGCTGTGAGATGAAAAAGGTTGAAAATCACTGCACTAGATGTTGCCTTCACAGTGTGGATTATCTCTTCTGGCTGTGTGCCATTAAGCTTTAGTTGGTATCACAAATCAAGTTCAGACAGATCCTCAAAGGTTTTTTCCATTTTTTGCTGGCTGGCCTTCACACACTCCCCCACACTCTCACAGTGTGGCTAATCAGCTCAACAGCAACTCCATTCTGCCTCAACGGGTACTACAGCTTGTCAGAATCCAGTCTGGCATCATGTCTTCCATCCAGAAACAAGACCATGGTATCTTCTGCTTAGCTCTTCATGCAGTACCAGCAGCTCAACCATCAGTGCACACCTCCTAACTTACAGTTAGATCCTAAACATTAGTCTGCTTGGGAATAAGCTACACTTTACTGGAACTAATTGCCTAGTAAGTACAATTTGTATCACAATCCTGGTAATTTATAGATTACTTCCTATAAACTCAAAAGATGACCAAAGAGGTGTGGCAAATACTCTGTGGCAAAGAAGTAACTAACTAGAATGCTCTGAATTATCTCAGTCCAATGGAGCAGATATCTATGCATGGCTAGTCAGTCTAGAGACATTGTATTCCAAAGCATACATTGTATTCATTGTATTCCAAAGACTTTGATTGTTTAATTCTCATGATACAATGAACTACACAAAATCTTTGGGTGTACCAATCAAAGAAGTGAGGGTGTCCTGAGCAGATTAGCTGCATGATAATTTTAAGAATGAATAATAAAGCACTTGGCTATGCTTTCTTAAACACTGACTCGACTGCATTCAGCTGATTATATTTCGCAGAGGCTATCCTTTAAAAGTGCAACCATTAAAAGCGAGAACATGAGTGAGAGCTTAATTGAGAAGATGATGTTGGATCCTTTCTGCAGTGAGAAACCAAACAGTAACTACAGTGCCAGACATACGGGATGTTGGAAAGCTTAGAAGGAGCAGAAACTATTGTGTGTATTACCACTAAACAGCAGCTGTCAGCTTAGATGGTGTATTGGATATGTGGGACTACAAAATGGTAACAGAATGCTGCTCTGTTTGGTTAGACGGCTTTTAAAAAAGAAATACACAGATTGAGGGGAAGAAGTCTTATTAACGATAGCTAAATGGAACCTCCATCTTCAAAGACCATGCATCTCCGATGGTGGAGACCAGTGTTTGAAAGAGAATGCGGAACTAGATGGATCAATGGCCTGCACCAGCAGGACTCTTTATGTCTCTTCCGTTTCCAGCCCTAGAATTTCCTCTTCTGCATGAGCCAGTTGTCAATGAGTCAGTTGTCATTGAAAGCAATGCATGGCTGCTTGCAAATGTCAGCCATAAACAGCCTATTGATATGGTCCCGTCCCCCCCAGCCAATGCTGCAATGTAAAAATGGCTACTGCTGCATCTTGCAGGACTCAGTTATGGAGGTTTCCTCTGGGTAAGCGAATGTTCTTTCCATTACACAGGGGTAAGACTCCACAGCTTGGAGGAATCTACTCAGACCTAGGCTAGCAAAATGGCTGGTGCAGGTCTACATGGGCCCAGGCTGGGATCAGGTCTGGGAAAGAAGCTAGGTTTTGGTGGCAGCTACTGCAACCAAACCTGCTTTTTCCCTAGAGCTGATTTACCCATCCCCTGCCCCTGTTGCCACTTTGTTCTGCCCTCTCTCACCCTCATAGTGCCTTTCCTCTCCCTCCTGCTCCCCCCCCCCGCCTCAGTAGGTCCTGACAGAGTTGCCACTCTGCCCAGTGTGGCTGTATCCTTCCCCCAGATTCTCTAGCAGCACATGCCTTTGCATGCTATTAGAATGACTTTCATGACTGCTGTAAGGCAGTTAACCCTGGCAGAATGTGTGTTCTGCCAGCATTAAAGACCAATACAATTGGGCTATAAGTCACTTATTGGCTGGTGGTTCTTTTCAGAGGTGGTTCTGAAAAGGCTATGTATATTTCAGAGAAGTTTCCAGAAAGCCAAATCATAATTTTAAGAACTATGAGGGAAAGCTTGAATAGGACAAAAATTAGGTCTAACAGGGATATGTCTAGGCAAACCTTTTGCGAGTAGATATGTGGCAACTGGATTGAGAGTCTTCACTAAATCAGCTCTAAAAAATCATAAGTTTGGGCTTTGACTCAACACAGCAAGCAGAAAATAGACTGGGATTAGGACCTCAGAGTAGTGAGTCCACACAATGGGTTCAAGAAAAAATGAATTGGGGAGGAAGTCTGCAAGGCTTGGAAGTCTGGCACACCCTGAAAGGAATCTGGCAACAATCACTGCATTGCTATAGCTTGTGGCAATAGGAAGGTCCTGACTCTGTCTGCACTCAGGGATGTCAGGGTGGAGGAACTGAGGGCATGGATGAACCCTGACCGCAAGGAAAGCCCCTGGAATTGAGGGATCTTGCCGACTAGCCTTATGGTGTTGCTATTGGGGCATGTTATTTATTTAACAATAAATTCATGATAATGTGAGTTGGCAGACATAGAGGGAACTTTCAAACTTTGTTTGAAAAAAAGTTTTTCTCATTTATTTGTTTATTTTACATTTTCATGTTTGCAGAGATGTACCACGGAATGCAATGGGGTGTGTTTTTTTTCTTTTGTATGGGGAGGAGGGAGGTGCCATTTGAGCTCTATGACTGTTCCTGCCTGTGCTACATGTTTTGAAGTGCAATCTTTTCATTTAAAGGCAAGAACTTTGTATCCTCCAGAGCCTTTTGTTCTGGACTTGCCTGCTCCTGGTTCTTTTTTTTTTTTTTTTTTTTTTTTTGCTTTTCTTTAAAGACTTAATTCCAATCTACCGGGTGGCTTCTAAACAAAGAAGTAACTTACAAAGCATGGGAACTTCCTCTTGGAATGTACTCCGTGAGAGCTGGAACCCATCCACTTGTCACTCCCCTTGACATTCACTACTGATTTCACCTTTCACGTTCACTATTAATATAAAGGGACCCATACACAGGTATTACATGCTCACAGTGTATGAGTGAACAGTGGGATATGGAGAGTGGGCACAATCCTACTCCCCCCTCACATGTTCAGTGAACTTGGCAAAGCAAACCTGTATGTGCTTGAGCCATATTTACAACCCAGTTCTATTCAAGGCCTACACTGGTGTGTTCTGCTGGTGCAGGCTGCAGCAAAATCAACCTAAAAGCATTTTGTGGCAGTGCAGGGAGCCAGCGCACCAGCGGCAAGGCCAGAGCCCTCCCACGTGCACTGGCAGAGCATTGGAGGCCCACCGGAGCAAGAAAGGAAATTCAGGGAAAATGAATTTTGCATTGCTCTCTGTTGACAAGAAGAGTGCCAGCTTCTTTCACTCCAGTATAATTCCTGCATGGAATTATTGGCCCTAGATGTAGTTGTGGGCAGTTTAGATGGTTGCAAAGGGGTATCAAACCACTAATTGGAGGATAAGCCTATCATGATGCTACTTATGATGGCTGTGAAGTAGCTCTCAGTTCAGAAGCCTACTGGCTCTTAACTAGCAGTTGCTGGGGAACAATGGTGGGAGAGGCCTGTTGCTTTCAGGCTGGGCTTGTGGGCTACTTGCCAGGGACACCAAGTTAGTCACTGCAGAAAAAAAAAAAAATGCTGGACGATACCAGACAGGTCTCTACTTAGGTTCTTATATAGATATTACAGATTTGGGGGGCACATCATACTATGCTGAAGGCTGAGCAAACAAAACAGAGTGACACATTTTAAAAATACAGTTGACCCTCTCTTGATTGAGTTCAGCTTTGACATTGTCTATTTTCATGCCACGCGTGTCTGATCGGTTGTTCCCAGAAAAAAAGTTTAAAACAATTCAGCCCCTCTGAACTAAAAAAGCCATGGCATCTTTGGCATGAATCATGTTAACCTTGAAGTAATTATGCAATCTACTTTGTTCTTTTCAAAAGGTAATTATAGTACATGGTAGGCTGGGATCCATCTAGCAGTACTGAAGCCAGAGGCAACAATAAAAAAAAAAATCACCCCCTTTGGAAAGAGTCTGCTGAAATACGAATTTTTCTTTGCTTTTTTTTTTATGTTCTTATCAAGTTTGCTTCAAAAAGATATATTATTAAAAATGTCAAATTTGCACCTAGACAAAGAATAACAACTTGAAATAATAGGAAGCAAAAGACAACAGCAAAAGGGAGAACAAACAGCAGAGATCAATCCTGGCCAATAATTATGCTCAACCGCAGAGAAAATGTTTAAGGGGATTATTGCTAGCCTGACTCCCAACTAAGTTCTGTCTAGTGCGTTTTTCACAGCATTGCATCTCTTACATGTGACAGGGCCCAAATCCTGTCTGACTTTCCAGTGCTGAAGCAGCCATGCCAAGGGGGCGTGTCCTGCTTCCTGCTGTGGATAGGGAGTCCCGGAGGCTTCCTCAAGGTACGGGAACATTTGTTTCCTTACCTTGGGGCTGCACTGCAGCTGCATTGGCACTAGAACAGTGCTTCCCAAACTCCTACAAGAGAGTTGGGACACTGTAAGTTGTTGTGGGGGAGGGGGAAAGGCAGCAGCGCAATTCCCAGAATCGCTCTGCTGCCGCAGATGGGAGGGGGGGTTTTCTACTTACCTACAACCAGTGCTGCAGTCCTGGGGGGTGCGGGGAGCCCTCTGCAGGGCACCCCATGCCGGCAAAAGTGTAAAAAAAAGAAAAAAGGGTACTTACAGTTTTCAGGACGAAACCGGAAGTGCGCATTTCTCCCTTATTTTTAGACTTTAGTAGGTATGGGGAGCCTTGACAAAGGCTCCCTGCACCCCCTGGATCCCCCAGAACTGCAACACTGGCTGCAGGTAAGTAGAAACCCCCCTCCTGTCCCTTAAAGGGGCATTGGCCAGTGCTTCCCAGGCTGGTGGGTCACAACGCAGCAGTTTGAGAACCACTGCACTAGAAAGTTATATAGGATTGGGCCCATAGTTAATGAAAGTACTGAAACGTAAGCCCTGTGACTGTAAGGTGAGAACAATAAGAAGGGGGCAGCCGAATGTAGTTTGACTCTTCCTGCTCTTGGTAGTCATCCACTTACCCGTGTTTATATTAGCTCCAGAGCCATACGGGAAAAGAAAGCACATGCCAGTATTTCATATTTTAATATTTCAAGCTGTTGAACATGAAACATTGAAGTAATTGGACTTTTCCCCTATGGAAGTGTGCTGGTTTCAGAATGAAATATGGAAAATATAGCAAGGCATGAGGCAAAGGCGCATATCGTGTACATTGTCCAAATGTTTCATCCATTTCCCTCGCTTTCTTTGCACAGACGTCCCTTTAGGGAGTTTGTGTTCAGCCTTAAGGAACCTGCTCTATTCCCGGCAAAAACATTGAGCCATTCTTTCTGTCACAGAACAGCATATTTTGTGCTCTGCCTCAGAATCTTGAGCAAAGGCAGTGCCATCCATTGTTCTCGCTCTTTGCTTTGAGAAAACTGTGTTTTTCCTACACGAAACCTTCTTCGTTTATGCTCCACAGTCCTTAGAAGTAGTTTCCATGTTAGAGTAGTCGGTTGACAACAAAGGCACAGTGTAGATCCTCACTGCAAAGAATATGACATTTCAAATCCCTTTTGAAAAGAATGTGAGTTACACAAGAGGGCTAGTGCTGCTCCTCTGGCTGTCGTGTTTGGAAATAGTCTTGCTTTTGCTAGGAATAGTAGTATTAGTAGCAGCAGCAGCAGCCATCCTGGATTGAGTTTGAACTAATGAGCAATCAAAAATCCCAGTCCAAACGTCTGGTAGTCCGTGACACCACCGCCTAGTGAGGCCGATTGTTGGGTTGATCACCCAAAATAGTTGATGTTTTCTCAATGTATTGTAAAGATTATGAGATATTTGGGAATCTCTCTGTGTTTTGGAATGAGACCCCCACCAGAGCCCAGGGGGCATTCGCACACACCTCTGTTCCCCTTATCTCCGTATCTCATTCAAAGAGAGAGCGCACATTTGGAACAAAACTGTTTGGAAGAAACAAAGACAGAGGCAGAGAAAACTGCAAATTGACTGAAGGCTGAAGACACTTTGGGGTGCAGGGCCTCCTTCTGGGGATCTAGTGTGGAGTTGCAGATCTGCTACTCTGGAGTAGGGTTATGTCTACTTTGCTCTGCTTGTATATTTTTAAGTAAAGCATTTTTGGTAAAACACACCATCAGCAACTCTATCAGTGGAAGCAAAACACATTATCAATTTTATCACCACTCAGAGAAGTTGGAATGTTTGCTTTCATGAGTGCCTCTAAGGAGGCTGCTGGCACCTGCCTCTTTTGTGTGATTAAGTGAGGCACAGAAGGGCTTGGCTTACCAGGAACAGCTAGGCATGTTGTTGTGTGCCTGGCGTGAATTTACAGTCAGAAGGAATGGTTACTGTTTTTTCTCTGAGATGTCTTCTTGGGTTCTGCTCACTAAGCATGGAAGAGATAGAACCATGTCCAGTATTCTTTAACAGCCACTTTGTTGTGTCTAAATTCTGCAGGCACACTAATAAAGGTGTGCAGCAGAATGGAAGTGGCCTTCCATTGTTTTACCAATGCAAAATTTTGCAAAATTACCAATGCAAAGTTCAGAATTGGGCTGCCCATGAGCTGTTGAGTAAACTCTAGAGGTACACACTATCAAGTGAATCCAACAAATGGAACTAATGGTGTTTAAAATATCTACTTGAGGTTCTTTGCCTGATCATTCTATATTGGCCCACCTTCATACCATGCCCCCAAATGTTGAAAATTTACCATGAAAATGAAACTATAGGATTCACAATTATGTTTGTTGAGAAACCATTATCTGTGGCGTAGTCAGGATACCTGAGAAAGGAGGAGGCTGATGGCTGCAATATTTTGTTGAAGTCACAAATATTGCTGAGGACGTTGGGCCCAATCCTATCTAACTTTCCAGTGCTGATGCAGCTGTGCCAATGGGGCATGCACTGCATCCTGGGGTGGGGAAGCAGCCACAGAAGCCTCCTCAAGGTAAGGGAACGTTTGTCCCCTTATCTCAGGGCTGTATTGCAGCTGCATCAGTGATGGAAAGTTGGTTAGGATTTGGCCCTCAGTAGGGCCAAGACATCTTCAGGTTGACAAAGCCATATTCGGGCTCAATGTGATTACAAAAACATTGTCACAGTCAGTGTTCAACACCTATTATCGTATTGCTCCTTTCAACACAATTAATATCCTGAGAGGTTAACATCAATTAACGCGTGTGGCCTCTGGGAACCAAGTGCCTCTGGGAACTAAGTGCCAGGTAAGGCACAAGAGTTTAGCATCTGGGCGAGTTCAGCAGCAGGGCGAGGAGGCCAGGGCCCCAGACACTGCCCTTCCTCTTCCCTTGAGAAGAGGGCTGCTATCCAGTGTACCGTTTTTAAAAGGACCCCTAAATAAAACAACAACAACAAAAAAAAAGCTATGCAGTCAGACAGCCAGCAGCAGGGTGGGGGCTATCCAGTGTTCTGCATCGAGTGCCACATGTATGATTATATGCCTCTTGGGCATAAGTCATGGGTGTGTCCTCGGTGCAAGGAGCTCCAGGCTCTCAGGGAACGCGTCCGCTCCCTTGAAGCCTTGGTGGCTGACCTGGAGAAGCGCAGGCAGCCAGAGGAGGACCGTGGGGAGACTTCCGGGGACGATCAGGCTTCGTCCCAACCTCAGGCGTGCAGCTCCTCGGCTGCCCGGGTGGGAAGTCTCGGGACTGGAGGACGTCATCCTGGAGAGGAGGGAAACAATCCCCTAGGGGGGATCCCTTCTCCAGGGGATGGGCCCGTATCCGAGCGCACTCGGGATACTCCTCGGTGGGAGGGGGGTCGGGGGCTTCTTGTAGTGGGGGATTCGATTATTAGAAACATAGAGAGGGGGGTTTGCGACGGATGTGAGGACCGCATGGTGACTTGCCTGCCTGGTGCGAAGGTTGCGGACATCACTTCTCGTCTAGACAGGCTAGTAGACAGTGCTGGGGGAGAGGTAGCGGCTGTGGTGCATGTCGGCACCAACGATGTGGGCAAGTGTAGCTGGGAGGTCCTGGAGGCCAAATTTAGGCTTTTAGGCAGGAAGCTGAAAGCCAGGACCTCAAAGGTAGCGTTCTCTGAAGTGCTACCTGTTCCACGCGCAGGGCCAGCTAGGCAGGCGGAGATCAGGGGTCTCAATGCGTGGATGAGACGGTGGTGTAGGGAGGAGGGGTTTAGATTCGTTAGGCACTGGGGAACGTTTTGGGACAAGCGGGGCCTGTACAAGAGGGACGGGCTCCATTTGAACCAGAATGGAACCAGACTGCTGGCGCATAACATTAAAAAGGTGGCAGAGCAGCTTTTAAACTGATCCCTGGGGGAAGGCCGACAGGAGCCGAGGGGCATCCGGTTCGGGACTCCTCATCCCTATGGGATGAGGATGGGGAGGTTAGAGAACAACAAGACAAAGGCAGGGTAGGAGAAGAAATTGGGAAAGGTAGGGTGATGGGATGTGATAAACGGTTTGGCACAATGAGAGGATGCGGGGACAAAGGAGCGAATAAGCAGCCCATCCTGGGGCATTCCGTGTATAAATGCTTTTATGCGAATGCCCGAAGTCTACGAGCAAAGGTGGGAGAACTGGAATGTCTGGTGACAAGGGAAAATATTGACATAGTGGGCATAACGGAAACCTGGTGGAATGCGGAGAATCAGTGGGATACCGCAATCCCGGGCTATAAACTCTACAGGAGGGACAGGCAGGGGCGTGTTGGAGGTGGGGTGGCCCTTTATGTTAAGGAAGGGATAGAATCCAGCAAAGTAGAGATTGAAGGTGGGTCCGACTCCACCGTAGAATCTCTGTGGGTTAAATTACCAGGCTTGTGCAGCGATGTAATACTGGGGGTGTGCTATCGTCCTCCAGACCAGAAATCTGATGTGGACCTTGAAATGAGGAAACAGATCAGGGAGGTGACAAGGAAGGACAGGGTTGTAATCATGGGGGACTTCAATTATCCTCATATTGACTGGGTCAATTTGTGTTCTGGTCACGATAAGGAAACCGGATTTCTTGACGTGCTAAATGACTGTGGCTTAGATCAGCTAGTCAAGGAGCCCACCAGAGGACAGGTGACTCTGGATTTAATTTTGTGCGGTACGCAGGACCTGGTTAGAGATGTAAACGTTACTGAGCCATTGGGGAACAGTGATCATGCTGCGATCCGTTTTGACGTGCACGTTGGGGGAAGAATACCAGGCAAATCTCTAACAAAAACCCTTGACTTCCGACGGGCGGACTTCCCTCAAATGAGGAGGCTGGTTAGAAGGAGGTTGAAAGGGAGGGTAAAAAGAGTCCAGTCTCTCCAGAGTGCATGGAGGCTGCTTAAAACAACAGTAATAGAGGCCCAGCAGAGGTGTATACCGCAAAGAAAGAAGGGTTCCACTAAATCCAGGAGAGTGCCCGCATGGCTAACCAGCCAAGTTAGAGAGGCTGTGAAGGGCAAGGAAGCTTCCTTCCGTAAATGGAAGTCTTGCCCTAATGAAGAGAATAAAAAGGAACATAAACTGTGGCAAAAGAAATGTAAGAAGGTGATAGGGGAGGCCAAGCGAGACTATGAGGAACGCATGGCCAGCAACATTAAGGGGAATAATAAAAGCTTCTTCAAATATGTTAGAAGCAGGAAACCCGCCAGAGAAGCGGTTGGCCCTCTGGATGGTGAGGGAGGGAAAGGGGAGATAAAAGGAGACTTAGAGATGGCAGAGAAATTAAACGAGTTCTTTGCATCTGTCTTCACGGCAGAAGACCTCGGGCAGATACCGCTGCCCGAACGGCCCCTCCTAACCGAGGAGTTAAGTCAGATAGAGGTTAAAAGAGAAGATGTTTCAGACCTCATTGATAAATTAAAGATCAATAAGTCACCGGGCCCTGATGGCATACACCCAAGGGTTATTAAGGAATTGAAGAATGAAGTTGCAGATCTCTTGACTAAGGTATGCAACTTGTCCCTCAAAACAGCCACGGTACCAGAAGATTGGAGGATAGCAAATGTCACGCCTATTTTTAAAAAGGGAAAGAGGGGGGACCCGGGAAACTATAGGCCGGTCAGCCTAACATCCATACCGGGTAAGATGGTGGAATGCCTCATCAAAGATAGGATCTCAAAACACATAGATGAACAGGCCTTGCTGAGGGAGAGTCAGCATGGCTTCTGTAAGGGTAAGTCTTGCCTCACGAACCTTATAGAATTCTTTGAAAAGGTCAACAGGCATGTGGATGCGGGAGAACCCGTGGACATTATATATCTGGACTTTCAGAAGGCATTTGACACGGTCCCTCACCAAAGGCTACTGAAAAAACTCCACAGTCAGGGAATTAGAGGACAGGTCCTCTCGTGGATTGAGAACTGGTTGGAGGCCAGGAAGCAGAGAGTGGGTGTCAATGGGCAATTTTCACAATGGAGAGAGGTGAAAAGCGGTGTGCCCCAAGGATCTGTCCTGGGACCGGTGCTTTTCAACCTCTTCATAAATGACCTGGAGACAGGGTTGAGCAGTGAAGTGGCTAAGTTTGCAGACGACACCAAACTTTTCCGAGTGGTAAAGACCAGAAGTGATTGTGAGGAGCTCCAGAAGGATCTCTCCAGACTGGCAGAATGGGCAGCAAAATGGCAGATGCGCTTCAATGTCAGTAAGTGTAAAGTCATGCACATTGGGGCAAAAAATCAAAACTTTAGATATAGGCTGATGGGTTCTGAGCTGTCTGTGACAGATCAGGAGAGAGATCTTGGGGTGGTGGTGGACAGGTCGATGAAAGTGTCGACCCAATGTGCGGCGGCCGTGAAGAAGGCCAATTCTATGCTTGGGATCATTAGGAAGGGTATTGAGAACAAAACGGCTAATATTATAATGCCGTTGTACAAATCGATGGTAAGGCCACACCTGGAGTATTGTGTCCAGTTCTGGTCGCCGCATCTCAAAAAAGACATAGTGGAAATGGAAAAGGTGCAAAAGAGAGCGACTAAGCTGATTACGGGGCTGGGGCACCTTCCTTATGAGGAAAGGCTACGGCGTTTGGGCCTCTTCAGCCTAGAAAAGAGACGCTTGAGGGGGGACATGATTGAGACATACAAAATTATGCAGGGGATGGACAGAGTGGATAGGGAGATGCTCTTTACACTCTCACATAATACCAGAACCAGGGGACATCCACTAAAATTGAGTGTTGGGCGGGTTAGGACAGACAAAAGAAAATATTTCTTTACTCAGCGCGTGGTCAGTCTGTGGAACTCCTTGCCACAGGATGTGGTGCTGGCGTCTAGCCTAGACGCCTTTAAAAGGGGATTGGACGAGTTTCTGGAGGAAAAATCCATTATGGGGTACAAGCCATGATGTGTATGCGCAACCTCCTGATTTTAGGAATGGGTTAAGTCAGAATGCCAGATGTAGGGGAGAGCACCAGGACGAGGTCTCTTGTTATCTGGTGTGCTCCCTGGGGCATTTGGTGGGCCGCTGTGAGATACAGGAAGCTGGACTAGATGGGCCTATGGCCTGATCCAGTGGGGCTGTTCTTATGTTCTTATGTTCTTATGTTCTTATCAATCACATAGTTCAATGTGGCAAGGATGAAGTAAACCAATACCAGTCGTTGAACCATTATCTGTGGTTTGTGCAATGCTTTGGAAAGAGATGCGTTAGGCTGTGGTGAATGACAGCAAGATGGTGGCACTTTTGCATGCTGATCCCTTGTTTTGCTTCCTTGTTCCCCTCTTCATTAAACAATCTGTTTCCTTTGGGATTCAGTTATTTCCCAACTTTCCCAAAATATGTTCCTCAATTTCTGTTTCCTCAGGTGGCAACACTACTTCCCAATGGATTCTACCACCATGGCCATCTCCAGCATATAGTATGTGCACTGTACCTCTTGCATTCTTCTGGAAGTGACCCCGCCTCTCCTGTACATGCAAATATGCCATACTGCATTATACATATATAATATTTATATTATATATTATATGGGTTTTACATCTCCTGTATCTTTATGTTTCTTTATTGTTTCCAAACCCTATGTTGCTATTTAGTTATTTCTACATATCTCTTTGATGTCACAAGGATAACTTTTCTTGCTATGTTTCTTAGAACTGATTTTCTAGTAATGTGTTTTTTTTCCCCCTGAGGAATACATCTTAAAACTATTCCATCATCCTGCAAAATCAATGTTAGTTTTGCTGGCAAGATCTCTGAATAAGAGTAAGAATGAATTGAGTCTCTGTATTCCTCTATGGCTGAAAAATCATGTGGCTGAATAATCTCCTGTATCTGATTTTTCTGAATAGAGACCAGACATTCATACCTGCATCTAGGAAGAAATCTTAGAGGAAAGGTGCAAACCTCTGCTACTCTGGTCCCAATCAAAATCTCCTCATGAGTCATACTGAGCCCATAGCTGGCAGTGTGAGTTTTCACCCTCCCCACTGTGTGAGTGTGATGCGGTTGCTCTATGCTCATGCACACACAGAGCATTGAAGGAAGGCTTGTTCCCCTACATAGCAGCCTTTGACAGGTATAGCACTGCATCAAGAAGGGCAATACACCTGCCATTGAAACTTGTTTTAATGCATAGATTGCATTTGCTGAATTGGCATTTCTGCCCAACATTGCATATACACGACAGGGACCAAATGTGTACACCTGTGGGCTGGATTAATCGGGCGATTTCATCACTTGAGCACTGAAGTGTCTGAGAAAAAATGCTGAACAAGAGAAGTTGTTGCATATTCTTTTAGTATATTCTTCAGTAATTTACATACAGGTGTATCCCAGTATCCGCAGTTTCAATTATCTGCAGTTCCGTGGATACCAGGGTCAGCCTTCAAAACAACAGGGAAAGTGAAGAAGGCTAAAAATATAACAATTTATCTTGTGCAGTGAAACAACTGCATTTTCAGGGTTGCTGGCAGTCTTCTGAGCTGTCTGCAACCTCATCCTGGTCACTCTGAGGTTCCTCCTTTTACTCAATGTTGCTTTGCATTCTGGGGCGACACTGAGTGAAAGAAGGAGGCTTGGTGAAAGCAACAGCAATGCACATTGAGATCCCATCCTCCCTTCCTGACCCAGACCTGCCAGGAATCCCAAGAATCTTCTTGGATTTATGTCAGCAAAAACATTGGTATAGGTCCAAGGAGACCCACTGGAGACCAGGCAGTCTAAGGGCAGGAAGGTAAAAAAAGATTTTTACTTACCCCTCCTGGACCATTGGGTGGCCTCCCCCATAGCATGCAGCATGTGCTCCATCTGTAGCACTGCATGGTCTGGAGTGATGGGGGAGAGGACTAGGCTGTCAATCAGAGTAAGGGGATAGAATAAAATGGTTTGAGATGTATTAGCACAATTGTGATACCTAATTATACCAAACATACAAGTGCAAAATCATTTTGTCCATCACAAAGGGGATTGCCATGAATCCCCAAAACTCATGGCAAAAGGGTATCAGGTTTTGAGAGCTAGAGCTGAAGGAGGTGCAGAGTTCCCCCTGTTTGTCATTCCATCAACATTTCAGAGAAAGGGAAGCAAGAATTGCAAGTTGTATTGAAACCAGTTGAGTTGTACAGATAGGATGGCTAGAGTTATACCTATAAAAGTCAAAGCTCTAAATGATGTGAACAAAAACATGACCTCTGGAATCTGATATTCAGTGTGGGCTTACAAGAGAACTTGTACATAAAACAAATGAAGACGCACAATTTAGACTGCAAACCAATGGGCACTTTCCTGGGTGTAAGCTCCCAGAAACTCCCCCACTCACCACAGACACTCGCCTATAAGTCGATCTCACAGATAAGCCAAGGGCAGGTTTTTGAGCCAAAATCATGGAATTTTCTATGACCCTTGGATAAATCGGGGGTTAAACTTATATCTGACTATAATTTTGTCTGATTTAACTTAGGCCAGATCCTGAAAAATAACCTACCAGTAATTGTTATCTAAGAACTGTACAGTCTCCAATTTATTAAAAATATAGTAGAAGATCATAAGATACATTTTTATTCTTTAATGTTTTTAATTCGGGTCTTCGCAACCTTTTTGTAAACACTATCAGAGTAAGTGCACTGTCAACAAATGCAGGAAGGAAGCCCAAGTGACCTCGGAGATAAAGCGAGGTGATTTATCTAAGCTTGATTTATTGGCAGAAATTTCTCACCCTATAGGCAAGTGTCTATGGTAGATATACATAGGTCATCGGATGGGTGCAATTTTGCATTGAGGACAAAATTTAAACAGTGGAGTGAGAGTTAAGGCATACTGTCCTCTTGTAATAGGGAAGGGGGGAAGGAAACTATTGAAAGGAAACTTTCATTATAACAATGAGTGGCAGATTTATTTCTTACATCATTAAGTAATCCTATAGTACCTGTAATAAGGCACTTTTCTTGAGATATTGATAATAATTTCAACTAAGTTAAATGAATTGAGTAGCAGTTTAAACGCAAGAGCACAGTCATTTTTTTTCCAATGGCCAGCATTATTAATTTTATTGTCTTGAAAACTAGTCCTTCGCTTTATATAACCTATAATGTTGTTGGTAGTTCTTACTCTCACTGGTTCTCCTTTATCACATTACAAAATCCAGTTCTAGTCTAGCATGAAGCTGGGTTTTCTTCAGGCTTAAAGATTTATCTCTGTACTGTTTAGCATCATACTGAAAATATAACTTTCTTTGATAGTCTGCAGTCATTCCTCATAATGGCTTTTATTTCTCCTGAACAATAATCTCCCATGTTTAATTTCTACCCCCACTAAGGTTTTGGTTTTGCTTCATTCATAATATTTGATTATGAATATGTTGCCTCTTCAAATTAAAAAAGCAGTGTATAAAAGATAAATACATCTCTGTTGATTTTTCATCAAGCCATTTTTGCTCATCTCTGACTTATCTTTCATGCATTTGTTGGTACCTTTTATTTTAGTTGAATACTTAAAATGATGATCTGATAAGCAAAAGCAGTGGGCTAACGTGTTAGGAAATTAAATAAACTTAAAGATACCATTTTGATAAATGTGTAGTGGATATCTTTAGACCAGCTTCTTTAATTTCTAACTCTGGATTCCATTTTCCAGTCTGGGCTGTAAAAATTACTCTGTTTGTGACCACCCAAGGAAATCAGTCACAAATGATTTACTTTTTCTTATTTTTTTTTTTCTGCTACAAATATTGACTCACAAGTAGTCACATTAACTTCAGGTAGTGACTCCTGTGTCAGAAATTTGAGGGTTTTGGTCCTCAAGTGAGAGCTTCACAGATTCTACCCCAGTATTTAAATTAAATTGCTTTCATGTACTACTAACTGCAGTAGTATTGTGAAAATGAAGCTCTGATTATATATGCCATGGAGCAACGTGGTTTCCTGCATCTCCAGGGATTGTGCAACTCCACTAATGGAGTAATGTCTATACATCTTCAACTGCTGTAATTATGAGGATCACCTAGTGATAACCCTCCAATTAGGTGTGCATTGCTTGTGTGGTACATAGCTACATAATCAGCCTGAACTGCATGGGCAAAATATATAAACTTTACTGGAAATTCTATGGCAACCACCAGGGGGTGGGGGCAACAGTACAATTCAGATAAACACACCACAGTGATTTGAACTTGGGCTACAATCTTATGCACACTTACTTAAGAGTAAGTTCCATTGACTCATTGCATAAGATTACTCCTGCATAGATGTGCATAGACTTGCTCCATTTGTTTCACATGAATATACCATGGAGTAGTTTAAGCAGCTCAGCAGACAGGCTATAATTCAACAGAGCTATGCTTTGAACTAATTGAAATCAATTGGCTTAAGTTGACCTAACTCTATATTGACCTAGGATTGTACAGATGTGGTCAGACAACATTGTTCAATTTCACAATTTTTAATTGAATTTTCAGAAAATAATGAAGAGGCTTATTAAGCGATATGTTCTGAAGGCTCAAGTGGATCGAGAGAATGACGAAGTCAATGAAGGCAAGTTCTTTTACATTTAACCATACTAATGTGAATAGTGTTGCAGTCCTAAGATGTTGTTAATTTCTGTAAGAATGCATTCAGTTGTCAGATAAAACTGGTGGCATGAAGCACTTTCTAGGGCAAAGTTCCAAAAGAAAAGAGGAAAGAGCAGCATTTATGACCCTAGTGATCATTGATATTAATGAAGGTGTTTGGGTTTTGTGTTTGCCTTTTTAGGAGAACTCAAGGAGATTAAGCAGGACATTTCAAGTCTCCGCTATGAACTTCTAGAAGAAAAGTCTCAAGCAACAGGCGAGTTGGCAAAACTAATACAGCAACTAAGCGACAAGTTTGGGAAGAGCTTAAAGAAGGATATTTGATGGTGGACAATGAAAAAACACCTTATTATTTCAACCAGCATTCTAATGAAGCAAAAACTGTGGAAGAGAGGCACGTGGAGAGCTGTCATTTTACTGATTATTGATTACTCATGGGCACTGTGCATTAGTTCAGTTTATTGGGTGAAGCCAATGATCAATTAATTCCTTTATGATATAAAGGTGATGTTTTCCTATCAAATCAAGCGTTTTTGACATCAGAAAGAGATGCATAATCTTGAGAAGATAAGCTTGGTTGTTCTAGATACCCAAAGCAACTTTTGAAAACTGGAAAAAAGCCAGATCCTCCATTGTGATAAATCAGTGTATGGTAACTGAGGACCAGAAGAATTCTAGGCAAAAAAAAAAAAAAAAAAAACAGAGTGAAGAGAAGGCAGTAAGCCTAAAGCAGTTCCACAAATATTCATTCAAAACTTTGGATCCATATTTTTTCAACCATGAACTCTCTCTTGCACACACACAGGCACACTCAATACCACAAAAAATAACATAAACCTAGTGCTGTGTGGAGGCTAAGAGGGTGAACCAGAAAATCTCAGATTTATATCTTCCCACAGGCTAGAACAGCATGTTATTTTGATACATTCAAAGTTCCAAACTTGCATTCACTAAGATAACATGAGCACTTGCAGGGAAGAATCAGCACGGGAGGGAGATGCTTCTCCTTTCTGAGCCCCTTCATTAACTCCTGAAAATGCCTCCCAGGGTATTTTCCCCTAACTGGATTTTGTTCAGGTTTTGGACACCAAATATATGGCGGGGATGATTGAAAACAGCTTGAAAGAGAATTTGAAAGGCAGAAGCGGTAAAAAGAAAAAGCATTCCCCTCCCACCTGCTGCTTTAGTATTTAAGTGCTCACCTGCTTCTGCCTTCAAAGAAAAGCCGTTGGGTTGGGAACACTGTATCTTCCTTGCAGTGTATCATTTTGCCTCCAAACATGAGCACACTAGATGAAGTAGGCAAGATTCTCTCCCTCCCCCCCCCCACACTTCTGCAATATGGGAACAATAATACTGTTCTACCTTGCAGGGTTGTGGTAAGGGATTATTGTGATAATATAGATGAACGTGTGCTTTGAGCATTCTCTATAAATGCGAAGAATTATTGCCCTCTACCCTCTTGTTTGAAACAAGCCTTGAACATTCATGACAATTCCAATTAATCTAAATATAATAGTTTAACAATAAAATTCACACCTACAAGATGTTACCCAGGGTAAGACACATGTGGAGATGTTGGCTCCAATGGATTGTTCCCAACTTGCTTGTGCAGACAACCCCTGAAGTGACCTGAAGTTGGATTCTTTGAAGAGATGCAGTTCATAGAATTTCTCAGAGAACGCATTCCTGCATACATGTACTAAAGAGTGTGTCAGTCCCTGTACACTCCAAATGGTAAGTGTTCACATCAGGAAAGGAAGTCTTAGGCTACAATCCTATACACACTTTCCTGAGTAAGCCCCAATGAATACAGTGGGACTTACTTCTAAGTAGATATGCCTAGGATTGCACTGTCACGGAGGTAGGAGTGGAATTTCCAGCTCAGTTGATTTAACAATAGTGGAACAGGGCTGTTCTTTTTTCGTACTTTCCTCAGATCTTCTTTCTCAGTATCAACAGTCTGGGCTGATACTGGAGGACATTAGAACTGAAAGGATGACCCTTTTCACTACTCCCTTGCAAAGCAGGTAAACAAAACTCACCAAGACAACATGGTTGGTGAGGAAGAAAAGAAGGGCTCCCCATTCTCACTGCTCATCCTCCGCAGACTATATTGAAAGTGGTGTAGCTCTGAAAGTAGTCAGAGTACTTCTAATTCATAAGCTATCCAACCAGGAACTGCAGGTTGTGGGATAGAATGAACCACCTTGGGCTAGGCTGGATTGGACTACCATATTGTGAATTTTTGATTGGCAAAATGCATAACAAGTTCAAAGGTTTACCTAAAACTCTGAAGCACTCTACAGCATCTTTAGTGCATGTTACTTTTGACGTGGCTTTCAGTAGTCATCATGAAATATAGTCTAAGGGCTTCCCATGCTACCATTTCAAGATAGGCACCCTGATCCTGATCCTTCCTTTCTTAGCAAACCAAAATCCTTACAGGTGGAGAACCACCTGTACCTGTCAGTACAATAGTGTTCCCATGCATACAACAAAGCATAGCATTTCAGTACGGCATAGAAATCACACAAAGTTATCCTGTTTGGAATTATTTGGAACTAAGGGCTTCCCATGCTACCATTTCAAGATAGGCACCCTGATCCTGATCCTTCCTTTCTTAGCAAACCAAAATCCTTACAGGTGGAGAACCACCTGTACCTGTCAGTACAATAGTGTTCCCATGCATACAACAAAGCATAGCATTTCAGTACGGCATAGAAATCACACAAAGTTATCCTGTTTGGAATTATTTGTACATGTAACTTGCTCTAAGGAAACAGAAGTGACCTGTAGCTCCAAGGTCATGTTCCAGGAACTATGTGCTTGAGAGCACTCAGATTCTCCCACTGTTGGCTATGAAATGCATCCCGAGATCAATGGGAATATTAAATCATTCTGACATAATGTTTTCAGACACAAGATTCATTTTCAGGAATTCTCCTATGTCTAAAAATTATAATATGAGATGTGACCCTAAATTCTGAAAGTACTTATAACATTTTGCATAAATGCAGATTATGTTCCCATCCAGGAGTGAATGAGTGTATTTGCGAAAAAAATGAAATTCAGTCAATCAAAGAAAAATGATCTAGGCTGAAATCCTATGCATCATTACTTGGAACTAAGCTCTAGTGAACTCGTTGGAATTTTTTCTGCATAAGCAAAGTGGAATCAGGGGTCCATCAAGTTTGGTACTGGCGAGAGACTGCAGCCATCAGAGAATGTACCTGGCAGGGCTGACCATATGAACTCCCCCCCCCCGCTCTTTTAGCAAAGGTAACATGAGTTGGCTGAGAGACTCATGCTCCAGCTGAATCAAGCATCCCTCTCCACAAATGGCAATGTCTCCCAGAGGCCCCACCATCATTGCAGAGCGTCTAGGGAATGCTCCCATTGGCTGGCAAGGAAAACCTTCCGGGACAGGGCTCTGCCCCAGGGCCTTCAGTCACCTGGTGATGCATAGGATGGAATTGTCAAAGCCATCACATTAATGTGAGTTTCTGAGAAATGCAGTCAGTGAATCCTGAATGACGAATACCACTGACAGCATCTTGAGCTGTTTAAGGACATGCCAACAAAATGTGAAATTTCATAGCAACACTTGTTCTATGGGGGAAACCCATTTTCCAAAAATTAAGCGTTTACAGGTGGCAGTACTGGCATCTTCATCATGCACTCTTCCAAATGGAAGCTGGCATAAACCTACATCATTGCAAGTGGAAACTGAGTTGCATATTACTTTGATGGCAGAAATCTGATTTCAGCTATTCAAAGCACACCTTGCTCCTATGGTACCATAAAGCTGTACTGTTTGTTTACAAGAAGCACCTATTCAACTCCATTAGATATCAGATAATAATAACAAATCATGATAAAAAGAACCCGAAGGTGACCTGTGACCTGTTCTTAAGTGCCAGATGAGAACACAGATAGCCTAATAGATTAATAGTTATATTTGTTTAAAAAAAATAAAAAATAAATAAAAATGTGTACTGTAGGCCTAACTGTTTAGAGAGAGAAAAAAAATCAAATAATGTATTTTTACCTTTAATAATTTTATCTTGTATACTGTCATATTTTTATCTAAAACAATGACGACAAAAATAAAATTACCTCAGAATATTTTGTGGTACTATGAATGAAATATTACCTCCTCTTTTAAAACTCCAACACACTCTGGAATGTGTATGCTCAGAAATGGGACAGATTTTGGCAGTGGAGGAACACAAATATTCAAATAGGTATCAAATGCTAGCTGAAGTACCGTTCTTCAAGCACATTAAAAAAGTAATTACTTCCTACCCTGTTGATGGTTTAGATTTAAAGAATTGCATAGCTACGTGGCTAGCTCTTCTTGGTACAGTACTTCACCGCCTTACCCTCCAGCACTAATATCACCAAGTTGCTTGGTTTAATAACCCTTGAACAAGCTACATAAAATTGCACATGAGAGAAGCAATCTTGCCTTATATCAATGCCAGCCCATTTTAAGGATCAGCCCTGGGATATTGATAGTCATTGCAAAGCATACTCTGGGTGGAAGTTGCAATCTTTTAAATGTGAAAGGATAGTCTGATGGAATGATTGGGATGCAAGCAATAACCACAGTTTCACCTTCTGCTCACCATGTAAAAACTGCAGCCTTGATGACATTTCGCCTAAGGGCCTTGATTTGAAGCTTCTTGCCATTACAAAGTTTCGGCAGATTCAAATTATGTACCAACAGTACAGGTAGACTGACATTTAAAGTAAGATGGTGGGCTGGCATTCTGGAGGGGGGAATTTGAGGTGTTGAGAAATTCAACAGGGTATTTCACTGTCAGATCTGTGCTTATCACCATATCAACTGAATGCCACATGGGTGGTTTTAGCACCCGTTATGTAAAACGCAATATAGCTCACAAGGTCATTTTTACTAGTGAGCTATGAGCAACAGTCATGTCAAATTTCAACTTTCTAGCTTAATGGGAAATAGGAAATGTTGCATTGATGAGTCAGTGAGTCTGGGCTTTCATTTTTATAGATATGGAAAAGTACAATACAAATATAATCAGGTGTGTTGACATGCATAAAGCAGTTGGAGCAGTATACATGGAGCTCTTTAAATAAAACAAAACTCAAATGCCCACTGATCAGGTGTTTGGCTGTGAAGAAGGAGCACATCCATGAACAGCAAGGTACCAGACTTTAGTCAAAAAGAGTTTCAGGTCCCTACTGTTGTGTCAGAGAAAGAAATGACACATGTAGCACCTAATTGCACTCACGACTGCCCATTGATACAGAACACCTTACTTTTGCTACTGGGGTACAGGTGTCTTTCTGGCCAGAGGGATGCCAAGAAAATCGGAAGTCCTGGCCAGGTTTAAAAGGGCATCTTTTTTTCTTTGCATTGCTTTTTCTTCCTCCTGATAGCCACAGAGTGGATGGAACATTTCAAAGGTGTCTGGAAGCTTGTGCTAAAGCTATCTGAACTCATGCAGGCATGGCACAAACGCTGTGACATCCTACCCTCAGCAAAATTAGCTAATTAGAGAACAAAGGCTCTTTGACCCTTCAGAGCCCTCAGCAATGTAACGCTAATACCATTAAATAATCCAAATTTGTGGGGACTAGACCTATTTAGCAATTTCATTTTCAGGGTCCAGGCATCCATATCTTCCCATGGTCCTCTCCACTGCTTACCTCAGAGGCTAGGCAATAGGTCAGCCTCACAGGAAATTGGGAGATGTGGACGTTTCTGGGATAAAAATGTTGAAGTATAGAACAATCTCTCAAGAGCTTAGGGGATTGCTTGCCCTATTTATGCCCCACATATGAAAATCCTATCTCTGACCAGAAAACTCCAGATTATACTCTTTCACCACCCTAACATGTGTAAGTAAGATTCTCACAAGTATGTGTAATTATTGTACCTCTTCTTTCTACAGACAGCTTAGCACTACTCAGTTTAGCACAAGGAAAGGTAATCACACTATACACACTAAAGATAATCACTCAATACAAACCTCTTACTTTCTCTTTCCCTATTTTACCTTTTTCCCTCTTTATAACAAAGCACTCTCTAGCCTAGGGGTGTCAAACATAAGACCCGGGGGCCGGACGCAGCCCGCAGAAGCTTTTTATCTGGCCCTTAGGCTCTCAGCTACTGAGGTGCTGCTGCTGAAAGGGCAGCCCACATGAAAATTGGGCTCTCACACATCTTGAAAGATTATCAAGATGTGTGAATTTTCTCTTCTGTCATTGGCAACTAATGCGATCCTAAGTGAGAAAAAGTGGTGCATATTTTTGGTTATGACCAGTTTAATGACATCAGTTCTTGCCTAATGACATCACTTCTGGCCCTCAGAAGGCATCATGAATGCTATTCGGCCCTCTGTATGAAATGAGTTTGACACCCCTGCTCTAGCCCTTTTAAACCTCCTTATTCAGTCCCTCCCCTCCCCCCCCCGCAACCCAACATGGATGTGGACGTTTCTAGGATAAAAATGTTGAGGTGTAGAAGTAGGAATTTGTGAATGTGTCTGTATGTAAGTTTGCAATTCTATCTTTTACTTGCAATCATGTAAGTCTACTTTTCCTCACCTCCTTTGATTGCCACTGACCATTGAACAGGAGACCCAAGCCAGCCAAAGAGAAATTGTGTGTTTCACACAGCAGTTTTGTTTGCCCGTTCCCCAGCCATTATCACACTACACAACAGCTCATGCAAGTGAGAGTTTCATGCAAGCTTCTTCTTCTTTAATCCTTAGCTGGCGGTTGGGGAGCAGGTTGTCGTCTCAACCAATTCACTGCTTTAGATCTGTGTGTCACTCATGACACATTTCCACTCTTGGCAATTGGTGGCAATATTTCTAGCTTCATCGATGGTCAATCGCTGGTTCCTTAGCACTGCCTCAACGTGTTTCAGCCATGTTTTCTTTGATGCTTCCCACTGAACACTCCAATAGGCAGGTGTACCCTACAAGATAAAAAGGTGGGCAGAGAGATAGGCACTTTGACCTCTGGAGGAGACAGCAGGACAGGGTGCAAACAGCATTGGTGCAGTGTGGGATGGCAGGGCAGGAGAAAAGCAGATGGGAATCGGGACAACCAGCCTTCTATCCACAGAGCACAGAGGAAGTGCAACATGGCAGCTGACAAACAGCTTTGTGCATGCTCCAGACAAAAACTGAAAACCTCTGAATGGTTTGTGAGATGTTTCAGAGTATGAGATGGTCAATCTAGTTGGGATCGTATTAAAAGAATGCATGTGATTGAGGGAAGTTTGACAATCAAGCACAGATTTTGCAACCCCCGAAACACCTCCAGTTCCTATTTGCCCCTCTCTGGGACTCAGATATCATCCTAATGTGCAACCTAATTCATCTCACCAGCCCCCAAACCCAGAAGAATCAGAACACCATGTCCATTGAGTCCTGAATGGATCATTTCAGTTCTTCATCCTTTAACTACACATAAAACATTTACGAGCAGATGAGGCTGCTTTGGACTAGGTCAAATCATCGGCCTAGCTAAGGACCCATACCTAGCCAGCACAGTGTGCCAGCACAATGTGTGCTGCACCAGTGCCAGCCAATGCAAAAGTGCCATTAAGCACTTTGTGAAGGCATAGCAGTGTGGCACATTGGCAGGAAGGCCTATGCTGGCCCACATGCACCAGCAAAAGGGGCAGCACATACCAGAGTAGGCAAGTTCCTGCAGAGCAGTGCAGGGGTGTCCTAAGTGCAAGGAGAGGGGAGGTGGAATGGGGCAGGAGAGGGTGGCAGCAGGAGCGGGGAGTGGTGGATCAGGCCCAGGATGGGGGAGGGATTGGTAGCACCAAAACCAAAACATTTTGGTTTCTGCAGCTCTTTAGGCAATGTTTGTTTCATTGGAAACAATTCTATAGGGCTGGGTTCACATCAGTCATTGTTAGTGCTGAAAAGACTGCAGCAGTGGGTTAAGCAGAGGTCCACCATGTTTTCATCAGCACACTGACTGCAATTCAAATTGCTGCAGTAAATGGGGCCCAAGAGGTTTTGTTCAACATTTGGCATAGCCCAATCTATCAACCTGCTGTAGCAGAGCATTTGAATTGATGTTGCCCCATTGAGCCCCACTGTCACCAACAACATGAAATCTGCTAAAGTTCTAAGCCAGGGGTGTCAAAATCGTTTCATACAGAGGGTCGAAGTTAGCACTCAGGGCTCCTGCTGAGGGCTGGAAGTGATGTCATTAAGTAGAAAGTGACCTCATTAAGCAGCTAATGGCCAGAAGCCAGAACTGTTCTCATATAGAAACTCATTAACTGCAAATGACGGAAGAGAAAATACGCAAATCTTGATCACATTTCAAGATTTGGGAAAGTCCAATTTTCATGTGGGCTGCTGTTTCAGGGCTAACACCTGGGCAGTTGAGAGCCTGAGGGCCGGATAAAAACTTCTGGGGGCAGCATCTGACACCCAGGCCTTGTGTTTGACACCCCTGTTCTAAGCAAATGGCTCAGATGGTTTGTGGACTGTACCTACATTACATCAGAATGGTGCATCTCTACTCCTAGGTAAGAAAGTATTCATGGTGTTGCTCTCCTAATACACACTGGTAAAGAAGGACCTATAGTAGTGTTTTACAAAGTGCAAGAAGGACTGACAGTAAGTAGGTAAGGGTTTGGCAGTAAGGAGAAGAGATGGGAGATCATCTAAAGCAGTAATTTTCAACCTTTTTCATCTCATTGGCGCACTGACAAGGCACTAAAATGGTCAAGGCACACCACCAGGTTTTTGACAATTGGCACCATGCTGCCAGTGGGGGTTCACATCTCCCATTGGCCCTATTAAAAAATGACCTTCCCCCAAATTCCTGTGGCACACCTGTGCACCACTCACGGCACACCAGTGTGCCACGGCACAGTGGTTGAAAATGGCTGATCTAAAGTGTGAGTGTCACAAACATGCTATAAAGCACTCACAGCTTGGTGGCAAAGCTTTATGAAGAACTCTGGTGGTCTTGCCTCACCTGCCACCCCTGCACCACACATCGCTGCCAGCAGCGCATGCTGTATCCTAACCCCCACCCCCAGCCCCAACAGTCCTGCGTGGGCTGCTCAGCTCTGTGCCAGCTAAATAGCTGATGCAGAACCAAATAGCCCCACAGGGCAGACTAGGCTCGAGATGGGGTAAGAGAAAAAATATCCACTAACCCTGAGGTGACTTCCAGCCTCCTCCTAACCTCTCTGAAATACAGCACAGGTCATGCAGCCTGGCTGTTCCTGCACAGGTTAGGATAGGGCTGTGAGAGATGCATTGGCTCCTTGTATTCTGTCTCATGCTGGAAAAAGGTATTGTTCGACCAGATACAGAGCAATATCCTGGACAAACGTTTACAATGTTATGAAATCAAAGAGTTACAGTTTTATTACATCTCTGTTTCTAATCACCTTTGACCCTTTGTGTGTTTGTGAAATAAAGTGGATTTGAATTAGTTTTTTTTATTTGGTCTGACTTTTCTAATGGATGCTGTTCTTCCAAGGATGTTCACTGCAAGGCCTGGGTCAAAATGGATTCTTAGAATAAAACCCATTCACATTTTTTTTCGGTTGTCAGTTCTAATAACGAGAATGATCACATTTTGCTCCCTTGAACCCTATACTGGATATTGTTAAAGGCCTTAATTTTGAACGTGGAACATTCTCTTTTATCAATAAAAGGCATTTTTCAGATATTATTGCCAGAATTCATCTATGGGCACTGCAGTTATTATTTGTAGAGCTCTTTCTGCTGTCAAAGAAAAAACTTTCTCACTATGGATTGTGGGCACAATTAGTTATTATTTATTTAATAAATTTATATCCCAGCTTTCTTCCACCATCAGGGGCATCTGAGGTGACTAATGGTTGACTTGTAGAACTGGCAGCTAAGAAAACAAGATGAGGTTAGGTGAGACGGTACACATTTGAAAAGTAAGGCATTGGCAACATAAGGTGAGAGTTGATCTGTGTTTTTATTTTTCCATTGTTCAGAGTTTAAGCATTACCAGAATTTGGGTGGCACTGTTAACAAAGCCACTTGAATATTGGTCAATGTAAACTGCAGGTTTCTAATGGTCCCACCGCGCTAACTCTTTGTGCTTATGGCCTGGAACACAGTCGTTAATTGTGCTCTTATTGCACTTTCTGGGCAAGGCCCTCCTTTCTTCTTTGTGTGACATAGGCAATGCAAACACCAAGGTGCTAGTCAGAAAGCAAAATACTTCAGAGTTATACTTTGTCATCCTAAATACAAAGGCTGGTACCAGCACAACCTATAATATTAGTTCAATCATTGTATAATTCATGAAAGGTTCATTGAAAACCCATTCATGCTAACAGAAGCTATTCTGCTGGGTTGTCAATGATGACATTAGAAATGAAAATGATGATAAGTGAACCTTCTTACAAAGTTCCTTCTCATAACAATGACTACATAGACCTATGGTTATATGCAAGTACTTGCTGTCATTGAAATCCAGAAGGTTATAGTTTTCCAAGAAGCAACTGTTCCATGTTTATATGCAAATAGAATGCTGCAATGTTCCTTCAGCACCAAGAGATCAACTTCTAGATGACTATTTCTGTTACCCAGCCTACCACTTCTATGGTTTTTCATGGGTTGGTGCTTAATTGTAGTTTTCCTCTTACATAATGCTTTTTGAAATTTAGGTTCCGTAAACTTTGATTCAGTTTTTCTCCACTGAACAGATTGACAGAATGAACCAAAGTCTTTCATATAGGTGAAACCCTGGAGAAAACATCATCCTGTATCCTGCCACCTTCCCCCAAAACATCTCTCTCTCTCTCTCTCTCTCTCTCTGTGTGTCTTTCTCTCAAACACACACACACACACACACACACACAACACTACTCTTGCTGCCACTGTCTCTCCCTCCTCCTTGCCCACCAGATTGCTTAAGAAAGCAGCCAAGGCTAGAGTGGAGGTGGGGGCAAGGAGCAGCAGAACTCACAGATACAGAGCCTGCCTCCACCTCCTTACCTTCAGCTCTGGCACTAACTCCTTCCTCTGCACGATCCTGTTTGAAATGAATGTTCTGTATCTCCCCCCCCCCTTTTTTTTTTTTTTTTTTTGACAAGGAGAGGCTATTTTCCCTTCTTTTTGCATACTTCTAACTCCAAGAAATTTATGTGCAAGCTCAACAGCTAAAAGCAGCTAGAACACCCTCCTACAGTAACTTTTTGTCCTTTGTTTGAAACTCTGTTACCAGCCAGCCATGAGCATTTGTGGACTCAAAACATTCTTCCCTCTGTGGAAAGGATGACCCACAAGGTCATCTAGTCCAAGCCCCTGCCTGTAGCAGGAAATTCTCCTAGAGCATCTTCAGCAGGTGTCTATCCAGGTGTCTGCTTGAAGATCTCCAATGAGGGAGAATCCACCACCTACCTCCCTTGGAAATCTGTTCCACTGTCAAACCACCTTGACCATGAAGATTTCTTCCTGATATCCAACTGGAATCTCCTCTCTTGCAGTTTGCACCCAGTGCATTCAGTTGAGAACAAATTTGTTCCTTCTTCCATATGACAGCCATTCAAGTATTTGAAGAGCACTATTATATCCCCTCTCAGCTCTCTCTTCTCCAGGTTGAACATACCAAGTTCTCTCAGCCTTCTAGGACTTGTTCTCCAGTCCTCTGATCATCCTTTTCTGAACCTTTTCCTGTTGCATCTTTCCTAAAGTGAGGTGTTCAGAATTGGACACAGTACTCCAGATGAGTGTTGACCAATGCAGAGTAAAGCAGAACCACAACTTCTCAGGACTTGGAAGCTACGGTTCTACTAATACAGGCTAACATTGTGTTAGCCTTCTTTGCAGCTGCATCACACTGCTGACCCATGTTGTTCATCTTGTGATCCATTGCAATTCCAAGATTCCAAGTCAGATATCTCCCAATCTGTATCTGCATCACTGGCTATTTTTGCCTAAGCACAGAACCATGCATGTGTCCCTGTTGAATCCCATCCTGTTTGTTTCAGCCCAGTATCCCATTCTATCAAGACTTCCCCTGTCTTTTGTGTTTGCTACTCCTCCCAGCCTTCCTAGTGATTGACATGTTCCTACCAACTGGGCAGTCAAACCTGCCTTTCAAAGTAAAGGAGTGGGATGGAGAGAACAGGTGAGTTCCATTCCTCCATTCAGTTAACTTGATGACATCATCAAACCTAAGTCATTTAAATTCAAGCATAGGGCTACTACTCTCCTTGGATTACAAGCCTAACCAGGTCTACTCAGGTCCTATTTTGTTCAATGGGGCTTACTCTCAGGAAAGTGTGGTTAGGATTGCAGCCTTAGTCAGCCTGCCTTTTCCTGGTGCCTCCCTGATAGCACAGCATGCTGGATTTATTTGAAACAGGAAGGAGTAGGTGGCTCTGGAGTACAGTTAGGGGTTGCTTTCACCTTGCCGTGCAGTAGCGGCAGTTTTCTTTTTTCTTTCTCCAGGGGCCTGGAGGAAGAGGTGGCCTGGCTGTAGCCTTGGTTCTTTTCCAACTTGTTCTCAGTGAGTGGGAAGAGGATCAAAGAGATGAATGAAGTGGCTGAGTAGCCAGCAGACTAGAGGGAGCAGCAGGAAGATACAGGGAGTGGGGAAATCCCTGATCAGGACACTGCTCCCTCCCCTCAGCTCACCATTCAAAATGGCCACTTCAGTTGGCCTCATCATTAGGCCAGCCTTGCTGCCATATTTGGGCAACACAATCACAAGCTTAAAACTGAGTAAGCCACTTCCTTAGTTGAAGGACTGGTCTCTCTTCTTCTATGTGCCCCAGACCTCTTGGCACATGCTCACTTTCCTTTACATCTTCTTGAGAATCAAAGCTGTTGACAGATATACCAGCAGGTACGTTATGTTCAAAAGAACAACCTTGCTCTACCTTCAATGTGAAAAGAAGATATGTCCTACAAAAATGATGCCTCTTCATGCAGAAGCCTGGCACTGAGACAGCTGGTACCACTTCTTTTCCCCAGCAAGTAAATTTCCTTCCCAACCTTTGCCCTCTTCCCTCTTTGTGTGCATTGTTTCTTCTAAGTCTGCTTTATAAGATTCTGGTTGTGCCAACCAATGCTTCTAGCCTGGAAGCATTCTCCTTTGACAAAAAGCCTAATTATAAATATCAATGCGGAAGACAAACTGAAGGCTTGCCAGTTAGTGAAGTGGGTAATTGAATTACATGCTATGTCTCCTATATTCCAATACTAAACTAAGGAAGGAATTAAAAAAAAAAAAATAGATACTAGCTGGATGTTGCTAGATGTTTTTCTCATTGATCCATCCCTTGAGATGATTAAGAGGGATTAAATCCAGGGTGGCTTCTTTGTAAGCTGAGGCTGCTTGCGGGTGTTGTTGCATCCCACCACTTCTCAGATCCAAATTTAGCATGCAACTGCAAAGCAATATTGTACTAAGTCAGGACCCCAAGCACACACTAAACTGCTTAGACAACCTTTCCTTGTCTTTTTTTCCTAAACCTTTTATAAGGTTTGCATTTAGTCTAGGGCTCAGACTTGAATTGAAAATTGTCATTGTCCTTATTTCATTATGCGCATTGTATCTCTTTATGTGGATGAAGCTAAAACTAACTTTTTAATGGAGTAAGCTTATATGGAGCTGAACCATTGAAGCATTAGCTCTGCATTATCTACTCTGGCTGTGATGTTGACAATTGCTCTTCAAATCTACCTGGTGGGCTTTCATTGGAGGGTCAAAGAGGGGCCCAGGGCCTCCTACACTGTCAGGCAGCAGCTTTCCAGGGGAAGAGGGGTCTTCCCAAGCCCTACCTGGAGATGCTGCCAGGTACTGAATTTGGGATTTTCTGTATGCAAAGCAGAAGTGATGTACAATTGAGCATGCAATAGCCTCCCCCTTGTCTGATTGTTATTCAATTTTCATATTATCTATTGCAAGTATATTCTGTATATGTAAGTTGCTGCTTTCAATCATAAGCAGATCTACAATTGCCCTGATTTTTAAGATCAGACCTATGTTACAGCAAAAAATTTTGAAGTGCAGGAGCTCACTGTGAGAAACCCCCCCCCCAGCCACAGCCACTAAGACTTCACAGCTGAATAACATTATTATTTATTGAAACGGTTTACCTCTTCCTCCAAGAAATGTAGCCATGCAAGTCTTAACATGCCCAGATTGGCTTTCAACCAGCTTTTTGGTAACTGCTGCTTGCACTGAGCACTAAGGCCTGGACTAGATGATGGCCAAGTTCCTTCCCAACTTTAACATTCTATGAAGGTTTTCAGAACTGAAATACCTTATTTTCCTTGATGGGTAGATGCCACATGATCCTTATTTTCTTCTTTGCAGCAGTTCCTCCGAGAGCTGACCCACCCAAGCTATCACCTTGGGTGGTGGGTTGGAGGAGCCAGACAGTTGGTGGGGGGAGAGGTTAAATGCCAGGAAAGTAACAAAAAACAAAAGGTTCCCAAACCCTGATTGAATCCCTTAGTCCCTCACATTTTCATTCTTACAACCACCTTGAATAAAAGCCATTGGCGCCAATTCGGTGCCAGTGGCCAATTACCCCCCTCCCCACCTCGTGCCTCCAGGCTGAGGCTTCACTGCAATAGGCTATTGCGGCTGGGGGGAGGTGGGGCCAGAGCGCCGGTCTGGAGCGCACTCTCCGGCTGGGCTCAGTTCGCTCCCTGCCGGCAACCCCACCCACCTGCCCGTTAACCAGTCTGGGATTAGCTGGTCGCTTTTTAAGGGCCGGGTAGGAATTTTTTGCAGTCATCTGGATTGGCCCTGGGATGTCTGTTTTATCGCCTACCTCAGACTGGCAATGGGTGGTGCGGTTCGTAGGCCCAGGGTGGGTTTGGTCACTTCAGTTGTTTGTGGCAGGATACGTGTGGGGCTGGGTAGGTAGGTATCTGGCTCGGTGTCCATCCAAGGCAGCAGGGCGAGGGGTGAGTCTGAACCGCTCCCATGATGCCTGACCGGCTCCAGGAGGCAGGCAGGCGAGCCCCTTGCCTGGACTGTCAGGCCGGTGAGGCTCTGTCAACTGGTCTGAAGTTCGGCTGCCTTGCCCCCTTTGGGGGTGGCATTGAAAGACCAAGGCTGGCTATTGACAGCTGGGGCCTCGAGCCAAGCGGTACGCCCTATGAGTTTGCAGGGGGAGGCAGACGGCTAGGACCGTTTCCCCCATATAGCCTCGCACGCTTGATGTGATTGTTTATTGCCCTGCTGCAGTTTAAGACTTAATAAAGTGGCCCATTTTCATCCAAGCCAAAGTCTGGTCTCTTTATTTGGTATGGGGGTAATCATTTGTTAGTTAATTTTGTTACATGTTGATAGTCACAGGTCTATGGCACCTGAATGCATAGCAAAGAAGAAATCTTAGCAGTGTTTGCACAGTCATTACAAGATGCATAAATAAAAAAGAAAATATTGGCACAACAGAATGCCTAGAGAGAAATGTACCATGCCTTGATTAACATTTAAAAGCACACAGACTTACAAAAGAGTGGCTGCATTTTACATTGATGTGCTTGATGAGTCCTCTTCAGTGTGCCAAACAGTTGGCCTAATTAAAAGATGTGAAATGATTTACAAGAGCATCGGGCTTTACTAAAGCAAATATAAATCACAGTTTATTGTCATCCTCCATAAGAGGAAGAAAAGCGAGAATGCAGCATGAGAAAGACTCAAAGCGAATCAATACAGATTTGGCAAAAGGTTGAGGGCAGTCAGTGAATTTCTAGGGAAGGTGTCTGGCCCTGGGCGTACTAGTGGAAGAAGGGATTCCTGGCGATGTGCCTAAACCTATCACCAGGTGCTTCCTGGCCAGGAGAGGCCTATGCTGCCTCCCAGCTTAGCAGAGTACCTGACCACAGAATAGATGCAAGCTGCTGGTTCAGCAAGGTTAGAAGCTTCAGTATCCGCACACAAGACCAGGCAATTCACCTGGCAAGACCTGCTGATGATGCCTCTTAGGATGGCAGTGGGGACAGTCCTGGCTCCACCCTGGTGGAAGTCAGTGGGCAGATCCACCCGCTTGGAGTCGACAGATGGCTCTGCCTGCCAACTCGGATGGAGCCAGCAATTCCTTCCAGGGGGAGGGACCTACTGACTCACCAATTACCAGTCCCAGTGCAGGAGAGGCAGGTGGGGGAGTAGTTCCCATTGATCCTCCCCCAGCCATGAAACACCTACATGGGCCCATGAGGAAAGGCCAGTGTGAGGCTGAGGGAAGAGCCAGTGCGTAGACACCTTCTCCAAGGAGGCCAGCCCTCTGAAAATGTGGACACAGAACTATTAGTAGGACCAACTATTGGTCCTACTAGCTCAGTCAAATCGACTGGAATGGGTACAACTCAGTACAGTACAGTTGCTACAGGGATCTCTCCCACGCCTGACAATGAAGAGTAAACCTGGCCTTTCTGCATGCAGAGGAAGTACTTTTCCACCAAGCTACAGTTCTTACCTACAGTGGGAGAGTTCTGAAGACCTAAGAGAATTGCATCACTATATCACGCCTTGAACTGCCAGCTGTAATTGCATTTCAAATTGCCTTTTGAGAAAGGAGTTATTGAAGGGGGTGGTTAATAGCACAAAGCCATCGACCTGTTTAAGTACATTACTAACCCTTAAGCTATAGTGTCCAAAGCTAATTTGGAACTGGGGAGCAGAAAAGTCCAGCTCAGTGGAGTTAACACACACTTGATATTGATTGATTTTTTGACTGATTGATTGATTGAAATAATTGATTATTTAAGGTCATCTGTAAGGTAACCTGGTCGCAGGTTGTTAAGGGCTTCCAAGCCCAAACCAACACTGTAAATTGGGCTAATGTCATTCATGGGGGAGAGAGAGAGAGATGTGGCAGTGGATTGTGCATGTATTTTTTCTTCATATATCAGAGTTAGCCCTCTTCCCCTGGGAAAAAGGGATTTCCTGGGCTGAGGGAAAGTAAAGAGGCAGCCTAGCAGCAAAAATCACAAAGCAGGAAGAAGAAGGAAAGAATTCCATGTTTGTTAATTGTGTGCATAAAGAGAACAAGGGAAAAATTGGTGAGCATAAGAACCCATGAGAAACCACAGGGGAAGAAAAACAGAATCAAACACCCTATAACCACTTCCCTCACTCCCCTTGTGTGTCTGTGTATGCAGGTACAGATCTTCACCACAATAAAATGGCCTCTTCCCTCATACTTTATGTTCTACATCTACTGTATAAACTAGATTACCAACCCCTTTGAACCCATCCTCAATGGCCACATGTTTGTTGTGCATTGGCTCTGCCTGCCTCTATTTCCACAACTGAGGTAACAACCTCCTAGGTTGATTCACGGCAGGGCTGTCAAACATAAGGCCCACAAGCCAAATGCGTCCCCTGGAAGCTATTTATCCTCCTCCCTGATATAATTGGGTTTTCCCAGGGTGATAATTGGGTTTTCCCATATTTTGAAAATTTGAACAAGATTTGCACGTGCACATTTTCACTTCTGTCATTTGCAGCTAATGAGTTTTTATGCGAGAACAAAGTGCTTATTTCTGACCATCATCTGCTTAATGATGTCATTTCCTGCTTAATGATAGCCCTCAGCAGGTACCATGAATGCTAACTTCAGCCCTCTGTATGAAACAAGTTTGACAACCTTGACCTATGGTAAAGCCTTTACAACTTATTACATTGCTTACACATTGCATAGATGTGGATATAAAGGCCCTGGGGATCTTATAATGATACCTACTCAGCCACCAGGAGACTCAAACCTACTTTATAAATAACACAAGTTTGAAGAACAAGAAACTTCTAATTTAAGTGAAATCCCTTGAACTGTCAGTTCCTATTACCTTCTGCCTGGGAATGGTATAAAATCAATTTGGCAAGTAGCAGCACACTTCCACTGGTTTCAGGATGTGTCAAAAATGTGCTTTTGGCAAAACTAACATTTTGATCAAACATAAATAAGATCTAGAAAGCCCTGTACTGCACATTGTATATAGTTGGCCATTCTTTTATGCATATTCTTAGGGAAACTCTTGTCTTTTGTCAATCAGTTTTCAATTCTACCAAGAGAGGCCGAAAACTCTGGTAAGGAGTGGGGAAGGTGGGTTATGAATAAAACTGCGTTAATTTCCTGAAGCAGACAGCTCAGCTGAATATCTCAAATATGTGAATTTTTCAGATCACTGGCTGAGCTGACTTCTAGCAACTGCCACTTGACAGGTCTTTTTGTTTTGGTTTTCTTAGTGCATTTGAGAGTATTGCCATCACCAAGCTTGGAGCGATCAAGAGGCATTCCACACAGATAACACTGAAGTATGACATTATTTAGACTGAGAACCAATTTCCCTTAATGCAGCATTAGCGGGGGCAGTATATCCCATCTGTGTAGCTCTTCTTAGCAATACCTGACTCTAAGAAGCCGGCTTGTCAGCTCAGAATCAGATAAAGAGCAAAGGCAATCAACATCTAGGAAGAAGGAACTGAGACATACTTTTTTTAAGGAGTGACAATTATTGGCCTACAATTCCCAAATGGTTTACTCTGGAGCAATTGGGGATTACTCTTTTGACATCTGTGAGTGTCTGATTACAGAGAATAATCTGCATTAAGTTTATGAGCCAGGCTCAGAAGAATCACGCAACTAGTGCTGTATGGTAAGGGGTCTTTAGCAGTCCTATGTGCCAAGGAACAAACTGCTTTTGAACTGTGCAGCTTTCAAATTTATGGAGATCTACGGCCCCTTAATCCTGTGGGGCCATTGCTAAGTAAATATGCAACCTCTGATCCTTGAGATGACTTTGCCTCTACTCTACTTTGCTAGAGGGCAAACAGCAGTGCAGCACTGGAGGGGCAAGCATGACTGTGGTCTGAGTATACACCATATTTAAGCCTCCTCTCCCACTCCAGTCCTGCCACCAGCTCCCACTCCCTGGATGCTTTCTAGGACCCAGGTCCTAGGCTGACCACTTCTGCACTGATACTTTAGGGCAGGGGTGTCCAACCTTTTTGGCAGGAGGGCCACACCATCTCTCTGACACTGTGTCAGGGGCCGGGGGGGGACGACAATTAATTTACATTTAAAATTTGAATAAATTTACATAAATGAATTTATTAGAGAGGGAACTTATATGAATGAATGAAGGTCTTGCAGTAGCTCAAGGCATATAAAAGGGCTTGCATAAAGCAAGGTCAGCCTTTTCTTCACTGCCACTGCTGCATCACAGACGTGAAGAAACAAGTAGTGGAGGGAGCCCTCGTCCCACAGCTCAGGTGAGAGGTTGAACAGTCATCCTCATGCTGAGAGCAGTTGCTCCAGCAAATCTCTGGAGGGTCAGAGGCTCATTGGAGATTGGGGACTCCCTGAGGGCCTGATTGGGAGCCACCGAGGGCTGCAAGTGGTCCCCGGGTCAGGGTTTGGGCACCCCTCCTTTAGGGAACCTGGAAACAGATGCAAAAAGTCATAGAGTAGGTTCTTTTATTTTCATTTCAATTTTCCAAATCCAAAATGGACAAGTTTCTAGAATTCATATATTTCATTGTCCCAAGACTCTCTGCCATCTAATATTGAATTATATCAGTGAAAACAGAAAAGGCAAGAAAAACCAATTGCTGAGGGTCCAATATCCATTTTCAGCATCTGTCTTTTTATTGTTCAGCTGGGTGATATATTTTGTGCTTCCGTGTAACTTTATTACTCTCATCTATAAATTAAAATTGGTTTCACTGTATCAGATTACCTCGTTCTTAGTAGTGATTCCACCCCCACCCCACCCCCTGCCCCAACATTGTGGGATATCAAGTGGAAAACGTTCATGAGGATTCCAAAATTACAAACACTTCAACGTGTATATGGTTTTTCATTCTGTTCTATCTCCCTGCCTGCAGGCTGTGCTCACGAATCAATAATCCAGCTTCAAGACATGACTGTGTTTATAAACCTTGTCTTGTTACAGATGTACTATGAAAGTGTGTGGAAGTTACAACAAGAATTCTTCATTATACACTAAGCTCTTGTGGAATTCCTCCAATGTTAACTAAACTCTGTGCATGCACGCATGTCCTTCTCATAGCTGCGCCGGGCAGTTGTTATTAGTGGTGAATGGGGATTGTTGTATACTACAATGGAACTTTTAAGTTTAAGCGGCGATGAGTAAATTCAAAGTTTTGCTTCCACCACAAGCAGAGTGACTTGCTGCTGACTGGTCTGGATCAATGCTTGCAGCATTACTGAAACCAAGGACCCATGACTGAAACTGAGGCTGCAATCCTATCCATACTTTCCTGGGAGTAAGCCCCACTGACTATAATGGGACTTACTTCTGAGTAGACATGCATATGATTGGTCTGCAAGGGCTCAAGTACTCCAACTTTCTAGCACTGACATAGCTGGGCCTACAGGGTATGCGCTGCATCCTGCGTAGGGGGAGGCAATCACTAAGACCTCTTCAGGGTAAGGGAACATTTGTTCCCTTACCTTGGGACTGCATTATATTGGCACTGGAAAGTTGGATAGTATTGGGCCCTAAGGCAAGGCTTTTCAAACTGGGGTGTCTGGGACCCTCAACCCAACCAGGCCCCTGACTTACCTCAAGGGGGTGTCCCTGAAAGGGCAAGCTGGCTGGCTGGTCTGAAGGAGAGCCCCCAAGCCTATGTGGGGGAGGGCTGCCACCATCAAACATGGCTCTGTGAGACACTGGCAGGGATGAAAGGGGGGCAACCCCAGGTAGAGGGGGAGAGCAGAGCAACAAGGGCAGGGGCTTGGATGGAGCACAAGAGGCGCTGGGCAACACCACACCTGAGGGGCAAGCTGAGAGGTATGGGGAAGGAGGCAAGAGAATGCTGGCCATAGAGGTGGCTGAGGCCAGGGGATTTCCCTTTAAGCCTCACCAGGAAGGAAGAGGCTGGGACAGGGGAGTCCAAGCTGGCCTTATAAAGAGGGAGAAGGCCAGTGATGAGCTGGCTGGCTGGCGGGAGGCAGGTGGTGGTTCTTCTCCCCCCCCTTGCCCAAGACCAGAGCTACAGCCGTAACAGGGAGGAGGACCAGGGTGACACAAACCCCCTCCCCTGCTACTATCTGAGGCCTCACCCCAGGGATGCTCTGGGATCCACCCCACTGAACCCAAACACCCCCATGTGGGGCATTGCGATGCCCCAGTCTCAGTGCCCTGGCCCCTTCTCCCTTAAGGGGCAGGGGCAGGGGGGAGGCTGCACTTACCAGTGCCTCCTGCAGCCTCCCAGAGGTGCAGGGAACCCTGCGTGACTGTCTGCTGAGCAATTGTGCCCTGCCAATGCAAAACTGGAAGAGGAGCACGATCGCTTCGCTTTCACTTCTTAAGCTACGGGGAGCCCTGCAGTCTGTCACACAGGGCTCCCTGCACCCCCAGGAGGCTCTGGTAAGTACAGCCAAGCCCCTGAGTAATGCAATCCTGGGGATTGCATCACTGCCTTTCCCCTGCCCCTGCAAGGACTTAGAATGGCTCAAACTCTCCCAGAGAGTTTAAAAACTGCTGCCCTAAGGTGTGGTACTTGATCACTGCCTGGATAGCAGATCATCCCCAAACCAAATGGCTCCCCAGGCAAGGATTCTGGTGTCCCTCCATTTGTGCAACCTTTGCATATCTTTTGTCATCGCATTTGTCACTACTTCCACAACTTGGATATGCAATCTGCATACCTGATTTATCGTTGTCATGACAATAAATGTACATACATTCACCTGTAAATCTCTGTTTAGTCAGTCCATACATTAGCAAATAAAAGCAGATGTGTTTCTTCTAATTTTATAAAAACTCAAATATCGAACCCAGTGGTTTTCAAATTCTCAGGGAGAGTTTGAGCCACTGTAAGTGCTTGTGAGGGCAGGGGGGAAGACAGCGGCACAATCCCCAGGATTGCACTGCTCAGGGGGCTGCAGGGACTTGTGTGCACTTACCCAAACCTCCTGCAGCCTCCCCAGGGTGCGGGGAGCCCAGTGTGAACCTTTGGCAGGGCTCCCCACAGCAGTGAATGTAAAAGCAGAGCGATCGCGCCCCGCCTCTGCTAAAGTGGAAGTGGAGCCCCTTAAGGGGGCAGAGGCCAGGGCCCACAGGCTGGGGTGTCGTGATGCCCCAGTTTGAAAAGCCCTGATCTAACCCATCCCAGGCTTGGTGACCCCCCGCTGCCTCCTCCCCCCCCCCCACAAGGCACTTTGCATTTTAACCCTGCTTTTTGGCATAACAGTGGTTGCCCAGTTTTTGTTTTTGGAGGCTGCCCTCTTCCAATGGAGCTTTCTTTCTGCCCTTGCTTTGCTCTGCTCTGCTCAAAAAAGTACTCCTTGTGTGTGTTTTTGTGTGGATGAATGGATTGAAGGAATGTTGACCCTTGGTGCAGAGGCTTCTAGCAATTCTTTGCTTTTGCTCCTTAGCTGCTGATGCTTCTGTAACTTGCCGCAGGATGTGGTGACAGCATCTGGCCTGGATGCCTTTAAAAGGGGATTGGACAAGTTTCTGGAGGAAAAATCCATTACGGGGTACAAGCCATGATGTGCATGGGCAACCTCCTGATTTTAGAAATGGGTTATGTCAGAATGCCAGTACAAGGGAGGGCACCAGGATGAGGTCTCTTGTTATCTGGTGTGCTCCCTGGGGCATTGGTGGGCCGCTGTGGGATACAGGAAGCTGGAATAGATGGGCCTATGGCCTGATCCAGTGGGGCTGTTCTTATGTTTCTTATGTACAGATGCTGTAGCATCTTTGTGTCATGGTGTGTTTGTGTGTAGTGTCCTTGGAACATTTCCCATTGTTGGGAGTGATGACTGTTATGGTTTTGTTTATTCCTTGTGACTGGCAGGGGGTGTACCCACAGCACTGGCCATTCATTGGCCCTTTGCCTGCCTCTGCCCCCTGCTTAGTTCACCCTAGTGGTGCTTTTTTGCCAGTGTTGGGGCTGATTGGACATAGTGATTGGCTCCTTAGACTTCACATTGATGGCATACAGGCATCACATGGATGATTCACCAATCTCACAGCAATGATACATGGATGTCACACAGATGATGTGCCAATGACATGGTGATGACAAACTGGCATGAGGATGCCACTCCATCGGCTGTGTCAGACTTTCCAAGAACACTGGGGTTGTTACTGGAAAGGGCTGCACCTGTGTTTCTTTGCTAAAATAGCCTTGTTGCACTGTCATCCACACACTGTTGATGTGGCATTGACAGGGCAGGCCTAGGATATGATGGATATCACGGCAGGGTGATATCTAGATCCTAGATAGCTAGACAGGGTTATTAAGAGTTATTTAAGTGATTAATCATACAAGGAAACACTTGGACTGGAATGCACTGGTGTGAGAACTGCAGAGGCAACCAACAAGGTGGCAGCCATGAAAGGGGAATGGGGCATTTTCCCATGATCCTTCCACTAATTCCACCTTCCACTCCACACACTCTTTGTTCATTTTCTCCAGGTTTTAAATGGAAACTTCCCGTCAGAAAAATGCTTCTGTGGGTGCTGATCACACACAGGCAAAAACCCAAAGCTCTTTTGATCAAGTAATCATGGTCTCTTCTCCATCTGGGTGCTGAGTTTGAGTATGGCAGCAATGACTCCAATCCCCAGGGGATATTGCTGATAGTAACGTAAAGCTGTCTACAGACAAACAATCTTTCTAACATTTAATAATGCCATGAAATATATAGGAGCAACTGCAAACAAACTACCTATTAGTCAACTCAAGACATGTCAAGGAATGCAATGATTGCCCCGGGGACCAGGGAAGCACTTAATCCCTTCAGTTTGCAAGGCTATTAGAGCTTTCACTTATTTCCTAACTACCTATGAAGGCCAAATAAAGATTAACAGTGCATCAAACATTGTTAGTGCCCAGACAGTGATGGAACCTCTTAAACTGTCAGATTTCAAAGCACAGTGGGCTTGAGGGGTATTTTATAAGCTTGTGTTTTGGAGCAGGCATACTGACATATCAAATTATGCCCTCCAGCGCAGTAACTGCTATACACATGCTGCTACCGTGAGGCAGGTAGGTAACACGCCACATCTGCTGCTGCACCAATGAGTTTTCTGCTGGCCACAGCTATCTCAGCTGATGCTGCTTGGGTGTGCATAGAACGGTTGTCATGTCAAACAGTACCCACTAATTCTAGTCAAATTTCCAATACAAAGAGCAGTAGTCACATGTGTAACCTGGTGGCCTGGTGATGCTGCTATAGGACACACAATTCTGGAATCTGTTCCCACACAACAGCAACTTGCATGGCTCCAGGGCATTCTGAAATGTTTGTGTGTAGACTGGAATTGGGGGCGGACAGTGAAGGGGGAACTTCAACTGCCATAAATTGGATAAGAAGATAGGAGTTGCATGATATATTGCTTCATAGATACTGTGAAACTCTTTGTATAAAATTACATTTCTTTAAAGCCCAGAAAGGCTTGAAGGGACTCAGTCTGTGTAATCTACGGGAAGGAGAATAGCAGATGACATGTTGATATTTTTTTCTATTCATCAAAGACTGTCAGAAGATGAGGAAAACTATTGTCCATGGTAGATGCACAAAAAGAAAACATCTGAGGCCCCAAATAATTACCAACACAGATGTGACCTTTGAATTCCAATCAATGCTCATCCTACCATTAGGAAGGTTGATACAGCCAATGTCAGTGAATAGATTTAGGGGTACCATTAAATGCAAGCAAATTATCAAGTATTTAGTTTAGCATTGTATTTTTACAGGTACCGGGACACTATTTGAAAGTCCTGATTGTGGCCATCTCCGATGCCAGTGCAAGTAAATCTGTACCCTGGGGGTACTGTGTGTTACAGGTATATGTTGTGTCTCAGCTGGATTGTTTGCATGTCAGTGTTGCTCACCACATGGCTTCTGTTGCACACAAAGAGCTGGTGGCAACTAAGAAGCCCCTGTGCAAGTCCTTTGACCCTAAGGCAGTGTTTCACCACCAGTGCTACATGAGGTGGCGTTTGGTGGTACTCGTGGGACCCCCGGACATCGGCTGCATGGCAGTGAGACCAGGAACGTAACACAACAAACAACATTGGAGGCTCCAAAGCATGCTTTTCCATGCTCAGAAAAGCCCTTCCATCCACCCTAAGCCTCTTATTGGTGTTTATTCCATTGCATCTGGCTTCCCAACTCAGAAGTAACTGGTGATGATGTCAGCGCCAATTACTTCCAGTGGCACTTCGAATAGGTGGACCATGTGGAGTGGTACAGCAGAGGACAAATGTTGAGAAACACTACCCTATGGTGCATTTATTCAAACAGAAGGGTCCAAAAAAATTACTCCAACCAGTTGGTCTGAATTTTTTACTGTGGACAGTAGAGAGACGAAACTTTTTCAGATTGTTAGGTTCACCCCATTTTATTCACCATAAGGGCAAATGTCACTGTTTAGCACCACTGCACCATTTAATTAGGAGCATTGTCTACTTGCGCTACTGTGGCACAACAGTTGTTCCTTGAAACATAGCAGCTAAAGTGGGGTGGAGGACATCTCTATCTTAGCGGTAGAGAATCTGCTTTATATGCAAAGTGGCCCAGATTCAGTCACAGGGTTCTACAGGGAGGATGAAGAAACAAAAGCTTCTCATCCAAAAGATAGATAATACTGTGTTGGATGAACAAATAGAAGAAGACAGTTTCCTCCACGGCAGTTAGACAGATTTGGGAGAGTTGAAAAAGAGAGTTTATTAGTTCCCCAAACACAGAAATTAATGGCCTTAGTGAAGTTGTGGGAAGTGGCATGTCAGACTGTTCTCCACACCTCCTTCAGGTGCTGGAAGTGCAAGTTTTTAATTGTCCTGGCAAATACGTCAGCAGAACTGTAACTGGGTCTGTGAGGGAAACTCAAAATAAAGCAGATATGTTGATATAGAGATGATATAGAGGTGTACTTCAAGCACGACAAACATTTAAGTGTTGTGTTTTTTTTTAACTGTTGCAAGGTCAGCTAAGCAAGCCCTTATCCTGCAGTGCTTCTTACTTTAGCTTCCCAGTTCTCAGGCTTAAACCCATCATTTAACGTTTAACAGACTGCATATTGACCAGTGAATACAGCCCTTTTAATGCAATGGAACTGACTCCTAAGGAAATCCACATAGTGGATTGAAAGTTAGTAGTAGTGAGAGTAGTAGTATTTGAAATGTTTCTAGGCTGCCTTTTGATCATTAATAGGGCAAGCAAGGTGGCTCACAACACTGATTCAATATTCAAATAATTTAAAATACTAAATACAACACAACAAAAATAAAATACAACAGTGGGGAACAAAACATAGCAGACAGTGACTGAGAACTCAAGGAAAGGCTAGACAAAACAAGACCTTGTTCGCTGTCTGCTTAAAAGTAGACCGTGCGGGAGCCAAGGTGCACCATCCACAGAAGAGAAAGGGGCATACCGTTGTTACATGATTAATATTTATGTTTAATTCAAGGTAGGCAGGAGCAGTGGAGTAGCTTAGGGGGTGCAGGGGGTAGCGGTCGCACCGGGCCACAAGTTTGAGGGGGGCAACAAGCTGAGCTTGACATTTAGTGACCAAAATTGTGACAATCCTGGTATGTACAAATAATACCATCATGTTATATATCACTGGAAAGGTAATTTAATGCAGAATGCAATGAAACAAATATCATTGGAATATCTGTATTCTGTCAAACGTTATGGCCAATTAACCAGAAAATGAAAACACAACTGCCTTAAGGAACAAAAAGTGGATTTATTTAACTCAAAACCGACCTATGAAACTGATTGTTATGAGAGCCAATGAGATGTTATTATGATACAGTATGGAACCAATAAGGTGTTAATATGAGTTCACTGTCATTTCCATGAATCATTATTCAGTTACTTCTGCTAACTGGTAAAGAAGCACTGTCAAGTGCTGCTCCTCTTTAGCAGGGGAAGAATAACTGTCCCTCTTCACCCCAGCACAGTGTCTCCAATCAATAAGGGGCACACTTTTAAATTATTTACTTAATTAAATTTGATTTTGTCATGGGGGGCTACAAAATCTTCTTTGATCCCAGGTAGTGATAGATGCCTTAGCTATGCCACTGGCTGGGGGGAGGTGGCAGATCAAGTGGGTGTTGAGCTGCTGTGGGGAGGAGGCAGGTTTTTCCCCACTTTGCACCTCCAACTATCCTCACCTACCTCATTATGAAGCTCCATCTTGGAGCCATCCACCCAGTGGCCACAATCTCAACTTGGTGGTGAGACAAAGGTAGACCGCATCAGGGGACCCCAGTTAACAACAGAGGATGGAACTCCTAATTTACATGCCAATCCTATGCATGTCTACTCAGAAGTAAGTCCCATTAGAGTCAATGGGGCTTACTCTCAGGTAAGTGTGGATAGGATCGGGCTGTTAGCCTATCTAAGTATCTCATGGGATTCTGCGAGGCGAAAATGTATTTTTAAAACCCTGGTTTCAGAGCTTCATGTCCTTCATCCCACCATTTATTTGGTTCTCCTTTGTTCCCTGCCTTGTTAAGTGTGGATTGTTAACCGGTTGGTGCTACAACAGGTCACCCCCATTCCAGCACCACTGTGCTAGCCAGGGCCTTGGAGAGAGGGGGGTAATTTGTACTCGGGCCCAGGGTCAGAAAGGGGGCCCATGAGTCAAAGGAGGGGGCCCAGAAAGTTCCTGGGATCTTACATTTTCCTATCTCACCTGGGGTCCAAAGACTATTCTGATTGTCACACTCTCCCCCGGCCCAATTCTGCCCCCATTCTGCCTGCCCCCATTGCCTCCTCCCATTTTGAGAAGGATCCCCCCCCCAAAAAAAAAACTTTGTACCCCCAGGTAAAATTCCTCTCAGAGACCCTGGTGCTAGCCACCACCTGCAGCCCCCTTTCATTTCTCACTTCTCTCTTTCTGACTTCACAAGTGCTACCAAACTGCTGAAGGCAGAACAGGCTAGTCAGCTAACCTTCTTGGGCTAGAATAACCTGGAGAAAGCTGATATGAATTAAATATAGTGTATAAAAATGACCACTTTTCAGATAATTTTGTCTTCATGGTATGCCAATGTCTTAATTTTTAACTGTATATGTTTTGGCCTCAGGCTATTAATATGCCTTTTAGCCCAACTGAAATGATGTTGTTCAGGATTCCAAGGAATTTTTATTTTCACTGAAAGTCAGGGTGGGGCTCTTTACCAAACGTTTCATAACTGCTTGATGAGATGTGGAAAATATATTGAATTTTTAGACATATGTATGGTATGTAGTATGCACGCAAAACAGTCAAACTAATACAAAAGCCATCTAGAAATGGTTGAATACAGAGACACTTAAATGGATTGCTTCCTATTATAGTTTGGGTCAAATTACAATTACATTTTCCCTGACACAAGTCCTCTGAAGCTTCTGGAAGTTTGCAGCTATACTCCAAATTGTAATTATAAACCATGCAGTAATTTAATTATATGGGGTGAAAGTGTTAGCTTGTGTGCATTTTTTTAAAATCATAATGGTAAAAATATTCACAATTGTTCACAGATGAGTTTTACAAAGGGGACTTAAAATAGGAACCTGCCCACAGTCTGCATTAGTTATCAGAGACTCTGCTGCATGTCCTGTCACCAGCTGGTAAGCACACGGGATAAGGCATTTCTGATGGTGTGACCAGCAGTGCTTTCTAAAAAAACAGAAGTGACATGGTTAGTGGGGGGCAGGAACATAACAGTCATGTACGGGGACCCCTGTCTATAGGCCAATGGCATGTCTACATAATTCAGTGTTGAAAGGATGAACAAGATAAGCATTAAGGTGCACCAAAGTTTACTGAAAAGTCCTCAAGAACCAAAACAGTGGGTTTGAACTTGGACTCACTATCCTAACACACTCCCTCTTAAACAATATACTCTTCCCTCTTTAAAAAATACTTTCAGCATTCAAATTTTCACTTTACATAGTGTACATAGTATCTATCCCATTTTATCCATATCAAGATTTTCAAAATAAAGTCCGGGAACAGTGGGGGGAAAAGGAGAGTCTCTTGCAGATGCAAGGTCTACCTTCTATTTAACCCAATGGGTAAACTTTCCCTCTGCTTGAAGCTCCAGTGACAGAGAAGGCACAAATTTGTGTTGTGTCCCAGAAAAGAGTTCCAGGAAGTCAGATCAAATTTTGGATTTCTTCACCTGGTAGGACAAAGGTCTAGAAGCACTCCCTTTCTTGGACATGATCCTCAGAGCTTTAGGAAAAGCGCTCTTCGGGACCCTCAGGGGATGTTCAGGAAGAGGTGTCCTCCTTCGTATGAGATGCACTGCCTGATTGGTAGTGCATCCTCAATCTTTCAAGTCTCATTCATTACACACTTCCTTTTACATGTCCATTTTTGTGCTGTGTGTTTCTACAAATTACTGTGAATATGGGTGCTAAAGAACAGAAGCAGATAAAAAAACTCATGGGAAAAGTAGAAAAACAAGTGGAACCTAAGAGTTGCTCATAGTTTGCAACTAAAGCTTGAGGTGCTAAATCTCACTATGTGATGCTGCCATATCTGAAACATTTTCATTGTCAACTTTAACACTGACTTGATGCTGTATAATGCAGATATTAAATGTCATTTATTCAATTTTACTGTGTCATGCAACTTTTTCCTTATGCTATTAGGCACTGAAAGTGATTTTGAGGTGAACTTCTAATGGCTTTGGAATGAGATAGAATTTCTCCCATTGAAATTAATGCAATACTTGTACTTATTCACATTTCCTGGCTGCTTTCGGGAATGGATTAGCTGTGTATAAAGATGCACAGGGGCAGTGACATATCTGGGGAGGGTAAGGAGTGCAAATGCCCCAGGTGCCAGGCTTATCTGTAGTGGCCATTAGTATTGAGTCTAATCCATGGATTAAAAAAAATCAGCATATATAAAGGTTGGAAGGAAGGAATAGAAGGAAATGGTATAGAAGGAAATGGCCTAATTCAGATGATGCAGTAGCTTCAGCAGGTGGAAAAGGGGAGGGTGAGAGTTCACCTCACTTGCTTCTTCTTCTTCAGCTCTAATACAGGGCTACTGTGAGGAGGGGGTGGCCCCATCCCATTCAGTGAAGTAGAAGCAGATGGAGATGGTGACCATGATAGTTCCATCCTGTTACCACAGTGCCTGGGAGCCTACATGAAGGTAACAGCTTGCTGCTCCAGCAACAGGTATGACGGCATTGCTGAGGCACTAGAATTTCCAGTGACAACTCCATAAAAGTTGTAGCTCAGACATACTATGATCCCAAAATGTTAGGTGCCCAAAAAATTATCACAACTTGCTGTTGCTAATAGAAACAGGTGTTCATTTTCCATGGCAACTGCTTTGTTTCCTGGGTAACTCATGCCAATTGGAGGCTTTCCCACAAAGTACTTTGAAAGCTGTTGAAATGAGTTGCTTTAGAATCTTAAAGTGATATCGTACTATATTTTCTGTTTGTTTCTGGGTGCTTGTTCAATGCTTATCAGCAGAGAGCATGGCGAGGGTTCCGTCATGTGATATGGAGTCTTTGGGTTGTCTGGCACTCAAAAAATCCAAAACACACTGAGACAATTATGTAGCTTTCTGGATTGTAGCCTAGAAATCAGATTTATTCAGGACCCATGAGCCGCAGACTAACTGTCAGGATAGAGGGGGAGCTGTCAGCAACTGCGTGCTGATCCATAGCAGTAGCACCTAGTGGTTAGCAAACTTACTCCCTACCTGCTTTGCTCTCCTGCTTAGCTGAATGAGATAAGCAGCTTCCACCAAGTCTTGGAAGAATGAAACTGCTGCAACTAGCCCAGGAAATCAGCCTAACCAGAGGGGCTTCTTGGACATAATCCACCTCCTAGAGAAATACTAAACCTGAGCAGTTCCTATCAAAGTAACACTCACTGTAGCACCTGCAGAGTGAAGAGACATGACAGTCCACTGTACCAGAGACCAGGCAATTGGTTTATTCAAAGTTTAATAAAAGGGAAAATGTGACAACAGAACCAGCTAGAAAGACAAATAGAGAAAAGATCAGTTCAGAAGGGGGTGGGAAAGGAGGAGGATTAACTGCATGGTCTTTTCCATCCAACCAGCAGTCTTTTTCCCCTCGGGGTGTTATTTGGGTGATCAAGGCCCACATGATTACCCACATCCCCATAGTTGCAGCATTTGAATGCATCTGAGCTATGTAGGACTGTGCCATAGAGAAAGAATTCTTCAGTGGCTGGGTGTGTTTAAGGAAGTGGTGAAGAAGCAGCAGCAGCTTGTTACTTGTGCAAAGCAGCTTCTCATGCAGACTCAGCCGAGTCACATTCAACCCTGTGAGCACAAGCCACAAAAAAACCCACCATGACAACATGGTTGTCGCAGCGAGGTCGTTGAAATCAACACAAAGATGTATTTTTATCTCAGTTTGTCTCTCCAGGGTACTCGGTGCAGCATCCATAGTTCTGCTGCTCCCATTCCATCCTTGCATCAACCTTGTGAGGAAGATTAGATAGAGTGATTAGCCCAAGGTCACCCAGTGAGCATCACAGCTGAGTGGGAATCTGAACCCAGATAAGCCCTGCAGCTGTTAATGCAGGTGGAGGGAAACTGGTCCGGTTCCCCGCCTGCATGACATGGTGAACAGCTATTGGTCGGGGAGGGGGCAAGCTGGCGCCCATGCTTTCCCAGCCTCTTTGTTCCTCGGCAGCAGTGGAAGGAGCAGCAGGGAGCTGTAGCATGAGGCGAAGAGGGACCAGCGTGGCAGGCCAGAGGGGCTGGGGAGGGGAATCTGGTGCCCAGGATAGGTAGCAGCTTCCCTGTGGGGGCACCCACATTGCGTTTCTGTTCAGCACTGTTTATCCCTCCTTCATTGTTCATCCTTCCATGTGGCGTTTCTTGCAGCCTTCTCCTACTGGGCAGCCGCCCAGCCTTCTCCTCCTCCTCTCTAGTTGGGTGGAGAGGGGGCTGCCCGCCTTCCTTCACCTTCACCTTCCTTCACTCCAAGGCTCAGAGGCTCAGAGTGGTGCTCTGATTTCTAGTTGGGGGGAAGGGCAGGGTAGTGTGGGAACTGGAGGAGAAATAGGGAACCGGTGTCTACCTTCAGGCAAGCAACAGGCCGGGTTAAGGCCAGTGCTGAGCCCCGAGGCTACCCGGATCGGAGGCAGCCTGGCTTGACCCCGGAATGGAATTGGGATGCTCACCTTCATTGTTCCCCAGCTCAGGGTGGGCAGAACAATTCAGCTAGCTGGACCCTGTTTCCAGGGGTTGGTGATGAAGAACCTGGGGGAGCCTTGGGTGAGCTCAGGTTCTGAGTCAAGGTGGTTCACCCAAAGGAGGGCTCAGACAGGAACTGTCTCCTCCTAGTTAGGTGCCCGCACTAAAGGGGGGTGGAGTATAGTCAGATTGTACCAATTGCTGCCCTTGTAATGGAATAAATCATGGCCCTGTTTCAACCAAGTCTTTTGTGTCATGCTTGTTTGGGGGGGGGGGATACCTGGGCAACTTTCCCTTCCTATATTGTCACCACTCCAGAGTCACTTCCTCACAGACTTGCCTTTTTATCTGTTAAACATGCTAAAAGTTGCACAAATAAATTGGTCCCGATTGCCATGCAGAACTACTGCACTACTTCTGTGCTGAACACTATCTTGCTATTATTGTCATTGAACAAATGAACTAATGTATCCCTGAGCTCTGACTGATCAGACTACTTCCAATTCAGAGTTACACCAATTCCCAGGAAAGCAACAATATCTGATACATCTAAATGGATTGGACCCTAAGCTTTCAAAGTCTCCTGAAGTCTTCTGCAGAAGAGATACTAGAATTCCATTTTCCCTTCCTTTTGCTGATGTGTAGCACTGTCTGTCCAACAGAAATGACAGGCTCTTTTATATCCATGTGCAAACTGAACTCAAAGTATAAAGAATATGGCTTAAGCTAGGTCTGTATTCCTTGTGAGAGATGGGCAAACATACAAGATCCTACACAAGATCCAAAAGACTTAACAAAAGCTTATCTGATCCAAAAGAAGAATCCCTGTCACATTACAGAACTACTTTTTGAAGAGGAAATGCAGTGGAATGACATTGCAGAAACCTGCCTTCCTTCCAAAGAAAGAACTAATGGAAATTGGTACAATAGGAACTGAATGAGGCATACAAAAGCCAAAACATTCCCCTAAACTATCACAGGCCAATCATTGTCAATTTGAAACATTCATTTAGCTCCTTCAACTAAAAGGGCAAAGAGTGAGTGATTCGGGCAGCTGCAAGTGAAAAAAAACAACACAGTCTTTTCTGGTGTAATTTATTGCAAAAAACTCAGGAACAAAATACAAGGTCAAAGAAGAGGTCTGGAGAAGATACTGCTGTGGTATGTTGTAAATCATCTTGGGCCTATCTCCACATTACCATTCTTTGGCTTCAAAGTGTCTGAGAACTGGGTGATAAGACTAAGAATTTAGGAATACATTTTAAAGGACTGATGGCCCAATCCTATCCATCACTGGTTCTGGTGGCATAAAAACCTTTATGGCTAAGCAAACTCAGCAAGGCCGGTGAGCGTAACCATGCTGCTGCCGCAAGTGGCAAGAGGCCAGGTCCACTAAATGATGGACACTGGCCACCCGCCAACAATGGTACAACTATGCAGGGGTCGGGAGGAGGGAGTGGAAGGAACAGAGGGACAATGGGGGAGTGGAGGAGGGCAGAACTGGGAAAGGAATGGGTTTGGCTGTAGCAGCACCCACCAAATCCTAACCCTCTTCCTGGGGCTGATCTACCTTCACTAGTCAATGTGGACTTGCATCAGTGATATTGCTGGCACACATGTGAATTGACCCATGGTAGCAACAGGGGCATAAACCAGGGCAAGGGAACAAATATTCCCCTGCCCCAGGGAGGAGGAGGCTTTAAATGAAGAAGGCTTTAACATGTCAAAAAAAAACCCTACAGGATACAGCAGATGCCACATTGGCACCACTGCATTGCTGCACGGAGACTTAGGTAGGATTGGGCTGTCCCTCATGTTACTGCTACTAATGGAATGGTTTGCCAGGAAAAATGCCAGCACTATCTTGCTGGGGGCCCTGGGACAAAGCCCTCCACTGGATGTGTCATGGTACTGTACTGGTGTTGCTACTATTTCCAGCAATCCTAAGGGTTCAATCATCATCCTAGCCAAGCACTGCTCTGATGGGTATGGGACCTTGGCCAGTGCCCTGTCTGGTCTCTGATGCCACCCCTGGCAAGGAAAGATGGGCTTATGAGCATATTAGGTTGGCACTGGGAGATACTGTCATCACTTTGCCCCCTTCTATTGGAATTAGAAAGCAGAAACGTCTCCAAAATGCACCAGAAGAAGTTCCTAAAGAAGAACAGTAAAAGGCTCGTGTGAAAGTTATCTAACACAGTAATGCATGGCTCTAAAACTCATCTCTGGCACCTGGGATTAAAGCTAAGGCAGTTTGATTGCCATAAATACCCACAACCCAGTCCTGTTCAGGGCTTACAGCAGTGGACCTTGCCCCCTGCCAACACTGCCCAAAGCCCTGTTTCAGAGATACAAAAGCTGCTCCACCATTGTGCACTTTGGAGCTGCCAATGCAACCTTGAGAGGGTCTACATGTGTGCTAGCAGTTCCCAGATATGCTGCCAGAGCAGGTAAACTGGCAGCAGGGGTGGTTTGGGGCAGGATCGGGGTAGGGACTGGGCCAACGTGGGAGCTAGAGGGGGAAGATCTCATGCCAACAGCACACACCAAACTCCTGTCCACTTTTCCTCAGGCTGACAAGTCCTTTGAGGCCAAATAGCTGGCACAGGTTTGAGAAGACTTATTGGCAGCCAGGTGGCATGCAGAGAGGTAATTTTTACTTACCTCTACTGGGAGAGGTAAGGCCATCCACCACCACTGCATGCAGAACATGCTGCATCAGTGCTGCTGCATCAGGCAGGCTGGCGGGGGATAGGATTGGGCTGCCCTCTGGGTCTGACTTTTGCTGGAGCAACGGTTCAGATGCTAGTTTTGGCAAGGGCAAATAGATGGGGCCACAGTTCAATAACAGAGCTCACGTTGGTGGCATGTTGGAGGTTCCAGGTTCAGCCCCTGACCCCCCCAAGGCACCTGTCTGAACTCTGGAGAATGCTGTCAGTTAATGGCAACAGACATGTCAGATGATGCTCTGAGTCAACATAAGCCTTAAGTCAGCATCATGTATTTCTTTTCTGCTTCCAGGAGTCTGAGGCTCCACTTTTAGATGCCGTGCAGTCTGCTCATGCCCAATCTCTTCTGATCTTGGAAGCTAAGCAGGGTCAGGCCTGGTTAGTACTTAGATGGGAGACCGCCTGGGAATACTGGGTGCTGTAGGCTTATACCATAGTCTTTCGAGACTGAAGGTTGCCAACCAGTCTGTTGTATCTTTTATTTCCCCGTAAGGCAAGTATCGTTAGCCCCATAGTTGTGCTGGGCAGTTAACGGAGAGGAAATGCTTTTTCATGGCAGAGGCAAGATTCAAACCAGGGATGTGTTGATTTGTAGCTCAGCCAGAATGCAACACCTGCTCACCAGTATTAAATACTTCCTAAGACAGAAGCCCATTTTGGTTGTCAAAATAATCTTTGCAATATATTCCCATTTCATCCCTCCTGTCTTGTCCTGTGTCTCCCCACATCACATATGCTGGTCTAAGCGATGGCAAATAAGCAAAGTAATGCAATCCTGCTTAAAATATCTCTCAATTTTCTTGGAAGGCATCCTAAAAGCAAGTGGTAAATGCTTCATTTCATTAGTGGGACTCCACTGAACTAGCATAAAAATGATCTTTACCATGACAGGCTGATGTTTGCCAAATGATGATTCATCTAATCACCAAGATCAGCTTTTTCATCAACTCATGAAGGAAAATGAATCACAGCTATACTTAGATCATCATATTAAAGACAAAAAGAAATTACTACCTAGGACTGCAGCAAGAGCTCACTATTTTCTTTGCATCTTTAAAGGTATTTTAAAGTCTTTAAAAGATTGATGTGTTTTACCTATACAGGAAATTCCCTAAGAAGAACTAAAGATTCTCTGGCCCTAAAGCAACAGTCACAACCAAAGCTGCAATCCCATGTGGACTTACTTGGAGTAAGTCCATTGAACACAATGGTGCTTGCATCACACAAGCATGTTTAAGATAAGACATTATCTAATGTCATCATTATCTAATGATCTAATATTATCTAATATCTCATTATCTAATGAGATAATGTATATCACATTAGAAATAATGGAAGTTAGCCACAAATAATTTGAGGCTGCAATTCTATGCTCTCTTACCTGGTAGTAAGTCCCACTGAACTCAGTAGGGATTACTTCTGAGTAGACATGCATAGAAATGTGTTGAATTCTGGTTTCAGAGAGGCTTGATCATGAGTAACATAGACTGGGGCATCCACCTCAACATGCAACTTATTTCTTGTCTCTTTTATTTTCTTTCTTTCACAAAATGTCTAATTGTTCTTAATTGTATTTGCATCCATTCATTCCGACACTGTTACAGCCCTTGATTCATCATCCATTGTTCTGCACTTTTTCTGTTTTGTTCATCCATTTTGAGAGAGCAGCCCTACAGAGAGAGAAACAACTATTTTTTTTAATAAAAAAATTCTTGTATTAAAAAGAAAAACAGTTCTGTTCAATATTTACAAGAAAACAAAGGAAAGAAATAAACTGAATCTGTGTAGTATTATATAATGAGACTTCATTTAACACTAACAAAGGTAATCACATTACAATTACACATTACAAAAATGACACATTTGAGAAACATTTCTCAGTAAAATTATTGTGTGTTCCCTTGTAATTTTAGATATTTTGTAAGTAAAAGATGATGCCAGTGAGGGTAATGCATAACTCCAATTGACATATGATCATGTTCTCTGGTTAATATATCTCTGGACAACCTTCCTGTAGCAGAAATCACTGAACAGTTCATAGATGGACTCCATGTGCACATTCCAATGATTGTCAAATGGTTTCTGGAGCAGCAAAATGTTCAAATATGAATGTAGGGAAGCAGCTGGTAAATGGGCAACCACTGGGGGAGCTGACCATGATGCTAGAAGGAAAAAAATAATTGTCTTAACCTATCAAGGGTAATTTGTGCAGGAGCCAAGCTCCATGTGTGGTTCAACACTGAGGATACAGGCCATGTGCACAAAATGACACTTAGGAAAAGAGGCATGAAATTCTGTCCTGTACATCATGCCTTCCTGACAGCACCAATTGCCAATTTGCAGGTGTAAATGCCGATTACAGTCACATCCTTCTCTCCCTCGCTCCAGTTAGTGGCCTGTGTTGTCAAAGCTGACAATTCTATACTGTCCTTTGAGAATGACACGCCCAGAAATGTGGAGAACTGGCACTGTGCGTATATCTCTGAATTGGGATACAGAGTATGTACAGTCAAGGAACTTCCCTCAAGGGTATGCTCCCAAAAGTAACATGTGAGTTCAATGGGGCAGCTTCTTGGAGGAAATGGGGGGGGGGAACCTGTCTGGTGTATAGTCTTCTATGGATCACTGTCACCAAGACATTATTTTATCAGATCAAACTGAATTCCACAACATTTCTTGGCATAGGAACCGATAACCTGTTATTCAATTTTGATTGTCTCCTTCTCTTAGGTTGGCATTAGGCTGTAATCCTATGCACACTTTCCTGGGAGGAAGCCCCATTGAACACAGTGAGACTTTCTTCTGAGTAGATAGGCATAGGATTGTGCTCTTAAGATTTGGATTTTCAACATTAATCCTTTTTCACAGGTATCATATCCTTGGTGATGAAGCACTTCAGATCATGTCAGATGTCTGTAGCCGGAACAAACATCAGATATTGCTTATCATTCAGAAAATACATTCTGATAAGTGCACCATATCCTGATACAGTTATAAATAAATGTTGATGGCACAAAGAAAAATCGTAACTACAAACCAGCAACTCTGTCGCCATCATGTATACTGATCAACTGTATAATGTGCCACCATGAAATGTAAAACCATCACAGCGACATGTATTTTTCAAAAATTAACACGATATCATTTGAATCTCATTAATGCAACAGAATATTCAGAGAGTACATCAGAAATCAGCTGCCTCATCCATTTGAAAATAACTCCTGAAAGGTTCCACCATGCCCTAATGTGACAGAATAAATCAGTGAATTTGTGAGGAATATACTCATACACCTTTCCTCTCTCCCAATAACGAGGTGAGACTTTGTGTAACATTTCTAAACTGCCATCTTCAGGCCACAGTCATTACTTTTGACAACATGCTCAAGCGAAGGTCACCCACTTAATAATGAATCTGCACAAATTAGTAGCATGAAGAGAACACCAATGACAGCTATCCCAGGAAGTAACACTTATTGCATTGGGCATGCAATAACATTTGACAGCTGCAGCCTTTCTTGTAATTTTCCTCAGGGTTTCATATTCAGTAAGAGAGGAAGTACATCAGAAGTGAAAAATTACTGCCTTCTGGTTATTCGTAATAACAAATGACTAAATATGTATATACTAATACTCTGAGATGTAGGAGATGTAGCTTGGAAAGATAACTCAAATCACGTGCAAACAGGGCTGGCTTTAAGTCAAACGGACCAACTGCAGCCAACTGGGCCCCACGCCTAGGGGAGGCCATGCTACTTATTTATTATTTACTTTTCAAAGGAAATCTACACATTTTGGGCCCAATCCTATCCAACTTTCCAGCGCTAATGCAGGCTGTCGTTGGAGTGTGTGCTACATCCTACGGTGAGGGGAGAGGCAAACACAGAGGTCTCCTAAAGGTGAGGGAATGTTTGCTCGCTTACCTTGGGACTGCACTGCTGCTGCATCAGCATTGGAAAGCTGGATAGGATTGGGGCTCCAATCCTATGCAATCCATGTTTTGTCCTTTGTTTACAATCCATGTTTGCAAAAGGATGCACCTTTTGGGTTTGCCTCTTCCACTGAACTGAGTTATAGGACAGAAAAGGGAGAAAAACAAAAAAAGGGAAAAAATAACAAGACTTGCCTCTCTTCTTCTTCAAAATCTCCTCTCTTCCTTTTTTCCTCACGTGAAATATATTTCTTCAGAGAAATGACAGAAATCAGCCTATATGCTTGTGAAGTCTTCACACTTACTCCTATGCTTGCACGTAATTCACCAGCAATTGTGGGCAAGGAGTCAGGGGAGAATCAAGACAGCTCTGTGGTCCAAACAAAAATAATGCCCCTTCCCAAAATTACTCTTCACCTCAGTTTGCCATTGTCACCTGTTAAAGGTTGGCCAGACCAAGCTGTCATGCTCCATGTCCATAAGGGGGCTAACCCAGGCAAACCAACACCCCTCCATGAGGCCAGTCCATCCATGAGGCCAACTGAAATGATCACCTCTGGCAGCAGATTGGTGGAGGGCACCCATCTGTACATGCCTACTTGCCTTCATAGCTCCTCCTCCTCCTTCCACTCCCTGGACTGGAAAAGGAAAGGACAGAGATGGATGAAATGTGGAGGAGGGAAGAGTGCTGAGCTAGAACATTGGAGAGTGGGAGGAGCAGAGGTTGACATATCATCAGGTAAAGAACAGCAGCATTTGACCAGCCACCTCAGGCATTGAGAGGTATTCAGCCACCTATTCCCCCAAGCCCTTTGGTGAGATTCCACCCACATTTGCTAATGGGTAGAGTCGGAGGAGCCTGCTGCTACCCAACACAGGTAAATGGGGGGGGGGGGTACAGGGTTCTGGATCAGGGCCTTCAGCAACCTGAAGGGTCATACCATTTTGACTCCACCTGATTTTACTGGGTACCGAAGTAATTGTTTAACTACTCGAGTCTTTTTAAATAACTAAAACTCTGTGGAGCTTTCATGAAAACCAATTTCATGTATACAATCAAAATGGTCACATATCCTTCCCATTCCTTATCCCCTTCGTGTCTTGTTTGCCAGAATGTGGACCAGAGAACTCCCCACCCCCCTTAAATTGCATAATGTCTAGTCCAACTTTGGGCACCTGCGGAGAAAGAAGAACTGCACATTTTACTGGATTTAAAATAGAAACTTATGCTTGCATACCAATATGTTAATACTTGTTCCTTTGCAAATTTCAACGTGTAACTACTTTTAGCATTTTAGGGGAAATAATGAACCAGACTGTATTTATAGCAAACACTGAGGCTCATCGTATATTTGAAAGTCCCTGTGTCAGCACTGCTCTCTTCAATAAAGGAAATTTGGTAAGAAGCTTTATCAGCATAAAACACATTTTGAAATTCATGAACATTAATAATTGGCATGGCAAATAAGGGTTCCATCTATGTAAGATGATTTAACCTTCATAGACAGTATTTTTTAGTAAAACAGAATGGGCAATCCATCAGTTTAGGAAGGAAAGAAAAACACCTGGTTTTATGAACTTAAATGGAATGAAAGCTAAGGAAGAGGATTTGTTCCAGTGACTGGAAAATTTATAGGAAAACCATGTTTGCAGGCAGGAATTACTGCCTGCAATTGAAGGCCAGTTTTCAAATTAATTAAATTGAGCCAATTAAGTCAAAATGCACAAATACTATAAGTGAAGTTTCTGTGGTGAGCAGTGTGGCATAATAAACTGTAACAGTATTTAAGCTTTTCAGTTTCACTCAGTAAAAACCAGGCATCTACAGTATTTTATAAATGACTTCATATAGCATAAACAAGTGTCTAGTATGTGTATACAAGCGGTAGGTCTGACTATAGAGTCAGGAGGATGCAAAATTACTATAAGTTTGTTACTCTGGCTGAAGTATTTTCAGAGGAGTAACCACGTCAGTACATAGCAGCAAAAACAACAAAGAGTTTTGTAGCACCTTAAAGACTAATACGTTTATTGTATAATAAATTACTGGCTGAAGTAGCAACAAAACTTGCAGGAACAAACACCCGGCAAATCTTGGTTGTTGCCCACCAAGACTCAGACTACAATAAATAAGGTAGATTGATATTATATTTGTGGTCTTGAGCTTTCTATGTACTTATTAACTCCATGAGGTTAGGAGGAGCTTGTGTCCTGAGTACACTTCTGTACTGCAGCGAGTCATGGACTCTTCGCTCACAACAGGAGAGGAAACTGAACGCTTTCTGAGCGGCCCGCTTGGAGGCAGGCTGTGCAGCATATCCTTTCCCAGTTTGAAGAGACACTTGGCCAACAGACTGAGGCAACGAGGCAAAGAAGGAAGGCCCATAGCCAGGGAGACAGACCAGGAACAGACTGCACTTGCTCCCAGTGTGGAAGGGATTGTCACTCCCAAATTGGCCTTTTCAGCCACACTAGATGCTGTTCCAGAACCACCATTCAGAGCGTGATACCATAGTCTTTCAAGACTGAAGGTTGCCAACTACTTGAGCTTAGGAAGGCAGCTCTGCCATGCCCTGCCTGGCATGTGGCAAATTGGGCAAGAGCCTCCCAAGCTATCCACACAGTTGTTTCCAAGAGCTTGACAACCCAGAAGTTTGACAACAAAGTCATTACTGAACATCTGGCCCCTTTGCCTGATATGGTTGTCCACCCTTGCTTAACATCACAGTTGTTGCCTTGATGTGACAAACAGGCCCACTCCTTCCCACTAAATCACCTGATTCCCCGACACACTCTTCTCCTCCCTATAAGTCCAACCTGTCTGGCAAAGCCATGCAGAAGCAGCAACAATCTGGTCCCTACATGGGGAGAAATCCATTTCCCCAACCAAATTTGGTTCCATAGCAGTATACTACGTAGAATAAAAGTTTCCCATGGCCCTTGGGAAATGTAGTTTTTCCAAAATCTGCTAACGTTGTAGCTTCAAAGTTAGACTGGCAGCGGGGAGGGGGGGGAAGTCAGTGCTTTCTGATTATTAAAAAAAAGTAGCTCAGCTTTTTTTCCAAGTTGCTCTGATGTGAGCCATCTCTAGATGAAAAAGAAAGAATATTCCATGACATGCACCTATGCATCAATCATATACAGAAAGTAATAATAATTCTGAAGTTTTGTCATGTCCCTAATGACTTGCACTTGAACAACAGCCAGGAAGTTGTATAGGTGAGATGTAGCAGCAACATGGTGGATATTCTTGTCTATGGAGCTGGAATATTCCCCAGGCTCAGCCAGCAGTGACACAAATTGCTGGATCCTCAAAGTGGAATTACAGAGCAGAATGAAACCACAGTCTCTTAAGGCTATGCCATGTAATATGTTTGTTGCTGAGATACGAAGGATCCATTGTTTCCAAGATGAACATATCAGTGGGAAAATAACAGGTAGCACTGATAGCTGAGATGAAGCCATAAGTCAATGACTATTCAGATACATGTACTAAGGATCAGATCCCTTTTTGCACCTCCCCACGCATTGATTGTACTCCTACCCATCTCAAATTTCACCCTTCATTCTCCTTGTGCCTGCCCTTAGCAGGTGGCGTGGGCAGGGCAGGTGGGATGAATGGATTTATTTGTTTGTTTATCTATTTATTTATTTAGCAATGAGCTCTTCTGTGTTTGACCCCTTCCCATTATGCATCTGTATGATTTCAAGGCACACACATGCACTGGAAATTGGGCTTGCAGAGAAGTACCAAAAACAAATAATGAAAACAAAAGGAAAAATACAATAATACAATACAGTAATGCAATACAAGGACAAAAATATACAGTGGTGCCTCGCAAGACGAATGCCTCGCGCAACGAAAAATTCGCAAGACGAAAGCGTTTTGTGATTTTTTTGGTGACTCGCAAGGCGACTTTTTCTATGGTCGTGCTTCGCAAGACGAATTTTTTTCCTTTTTTGGGGGGGGTTTGTTTTAAATCGCACTTCGCAAGACGAAAATTTCGCAAAACGAAACGACTCATGGAACGAATTAATTTCGTCTTGCGAGGCACCACTGTATATGGCATGCCATTTACTCCAATGTAGTGTAGACCACTACCATTTTCAAGAAAAAAAAGGAGAGCGCATGAAGCGTAAGATTGGTATACACCCTCTGATTCATTACATAAATCTAGAAAAAAAGTGAAAATTCTAGCACTGAAGGCAGAAATGGGGAACTCTGAATGTGATGGCGTGCATCTATCTAAGTAGCAACATCATAGAATACAGAGAATGAAAGGCTTGAGCAAATAGTTATTCCTAAAAATATGCAAATCCTTTTTTATTTTGTGCATCAAAACAGTGTTATTGTGCAGTTTAAAAATGCAAAGAAAAAACAGAAAAACAGTAAAATCCCCTCTGAACAGAACAATACAACATGAGGCGAATAAGAGCAATCCAGTTAGTAGGTTCAACAGGAAGCAATAAAAAGGCAGAACATACAAACAGGAAATTTTTAATAGCACAAGAGCCCTGAAAAGACTCAGTGTTGCTTTGTGTCCATAGTGGACAGGCTAGCACTGGAATTGCTTTTGAAAATCACCAAATTGCCACAAAAGGAGAAGTGGAGGGGGAAGAGAGCACAGCACAGAACAATAAAGATTTCTCAGTGATGACTAGATTCTCTGAAAAAACTAAATATGGATAAACAAAGCATGGCAATTCTGGGGCGGAAGTATTAGCATGGAAACAACCTGAATATCCTTTTGTTCTCCTGAGGACCTTCCCTGTATCATCTTGCTCACAAAAAAACAGTTATGACAATATTTTATTCTTCGGACTGGAAGGGATGGAGCTAGATTTCCCTTATGTTTTTTCATCATTCTCAGCAGCTGGTGCCCTTAGCCATTTCTGATGCACAAAAGCAGGTCAGTCAAAATCTAATCCTAGAAATACACATCATCTTCATGGTTGGCAATTCCCTTCATGCTATGTGATACTCAAGCAAACATAATACCAGGTTCACCTGGTCCAAATACCTGTTTCTTATCCTTTGTATTTTAAGCAGACCCATCAGAAGTCTCATTGTTTAAAGGATCTTCAAGTGCCACCTACTGGCTAATTTGGTGTAGGTCAACTTTTTTCACCCCCTTGCCTATTAAATTCTGTTAAATTCAATTCTCCCATTTCAAGACCATTATTTTTCTTAACACTGTTTCTGCCATAAAAGAGCTATGAGAAACCTGAATGTTTTTTTGGCAGACTAATGGTTCTTCAAACTTCTGAGCCTTTTAATATAAAAGATTTTAATATAAGAAAGGGATTATAATACTGAAGTTCTTATATTTTTAGTTACTCAGCATTCATTTTTTTTTTATTCCAGGAGAAGGTTATATGGAGAAAAATGGGAGTCATCTTTAAAACCTGGATACTCATGAAGAACAATCATTACTACTAGGAATCAAGAAGATGGAATTTGCAGTATCTCCTGGATCAATCCACCGAGTGATAAGGCACTGGATTTCCCTGGCTCCCAGCAGCAGTACAGACTTCAAAGATGAAGTCTCAGCTACAAGTCATCATTATTAGTTTGGACCGCTGCAGGAGTTAACATTGTGAAGACTCCCTAATCGGAAGCTGAATTATGACTGACCCATTGCTATCTAGACAAGTTCACTCACAGGTCTCTCCCTATCCCTTAACTGCATTCTCTGTGTTTCTGACATCCCCATTTGCCCTACAGTTCAGTAATCCTACTGATATCACCTTGCAGGAATCAAATGCAAATTCTTCTTCCTCAGTCAATTTCTGCTGCTTTTGGCGGGGGGGGGGGAGGAGGGGGGCCTTTTTCTGAATTTGAAGTTGTTGAATAAGTTGTACCCTCACATTCAGGCCTAGTCAAGCCATTAAAGCAGGCAAAGAGGACGGAGGAGTTACAAATTAACTAACTGGACCAGACCAAATGGCTACAAACTAGGAACAAACTGCAAGAGAGGGGATTCCGGTTGGACATCAGGAAGAAATTCTTGATGGTACGAACAATTTGGCAGTGGAGCAGATTGCCAAGGGAAGTGATGGATTCTACCTCACTGATGACCATCAGGCTGAGGCTTGACAAGCGTCTGCTGGAGATGTCTTGGAGAATTTCCTGCTCCAGGCAGGAGGTTGGACTAGATGACCTTGTGGATCCCTTCAAACTCTTATATTCTATGAAATTGGAATGCCAGAAATTTTGTATACCAAGATATTATTCTATGCAGATATTTCACTAAGTGAACCATACCTTTTACCAATAACATTCCAACAAAACATATATTTGTTGGAGGAAATTAAAAATAGTTTCCTCTTTGGGGGGGAAGCAGAGTAGCTTAAGCAGCAGACCCCCCTCCTTTTGGGTATCACCCAAGGGAACCTCCCTCACCAGACTGACTGCTAATCAATGAAAAAAAAAAAAGGCAAATAGGCAATGGCTTGTTAAAGTTGCAAAACGGAAGTTATTTACTTACAGTTCTATTGAGTGTATATTTACAGCATCTGATTAGGATCAGAGGTTCAGCTAACACTTAGAGATAGCAAGGCCCTAGAGCTGCCTCACCCTGCAAGCCTTGTGCTCAAGATGGCCTGGTGTGCTCAGAGCCCTGGTGTGCACCATCTTAACAGGTCGGTGGTCAGAGGACAAGAGGAAGTGCTCAGAGAAGAGAAGAGTTAGGGCCACACCCCACAAGGATCACAGAGAGAACAGGTAGAAAGGTCAGAGTCACTGGGCCATAGCTTGACCCCTTCTGGACAGCATCCTGCCCCCTCTGGACAGCAGACGGAGTTGCACCAACTCCAACAATATTCAGATATCCAAAGTCTATGGTTTAAGATCAGCATTAAGGTGCATACAACTTGCCCTCGTGCTCTGAAAAAAAATACACATTGTTATCTATAAAAGCTCTGTACAGTCTCATATATTATGCTGGCTTTACACCCTAGGCTTCACACACTTTGCCTCAGTCTTTCAGCTGGGACATTGGGCTGCGGAGGGATGCTTCCCAAAAAATTCCACCTTACTACTGTACTGTACAGTACAGTACTGTACTGTACGACTACTTACTACTGTAGCAAACATCCAGGCACTGTGCCTTGTAGAATGTCAGGCAGACATTCATCAGGTGTATCTCTAGCAAGTGATGAGGGAAAATTCACCCACTGAATTTCTTAACTGAACACATACAATCCAGCATTCTACATCCAACAGTAGTTATTCAGGTGCCACTGTGAAGCCCCATAAGTGTTAGACTGAGAAACAGTGACTGGCCCAAGATTACTTAGTGGGCTTCCTTGCTGAACATGTATTTGAACCCAGATCTTCACAATCCTACCCTGACATTCTCACTTCAAATGTAAACCTGTTATTTCCATCATGATTCATGGAGACAACGCAATGTTGCCCAAGAAGTTCAGCAATTTCACAAAAACCATCTGCAGTTTAGAGCATCACTTGAAAAAGTGAGCAAAGTCTTCTTTTTTCAAATTAAGGGAATGTGAAGTGAACAAACAAATCCATGCAAAATTTTTCAAGGTGGTGAACCAAGCCTCTCTTTTTGTTTGTGAATAAAGGGAATCATTAACAAAATTCAAAATTTATACAGAACAATTTACTCAGAGCCCAATCCTGAGCTGCCCAGCACGCCAGGCTGCAGCAGTGCCAAAAATGGCTACCCCTGCATCCAGCACACTCCAGGTTGCCGCCACTGCCTCCTTGGGAGAAGGGGACATTCGTCCCCTTCCCCCAGGTAAAGTTAGTAGCCTTGCAATGGGGCTACTCAATTCTACAACAACTCAAGGGTCGGCGTAGAACCTCTGTGTCAGATGGATGGCCTGACATGGAGACTCAGGATACAGTGCAGTACAGCTCCACTAGTCCCGCCTCCTTCCCGCCCCACTCCCTCCCCTGGCACGCCTCCTCTCTGCCCTCTCCCCACCCTCCCTCCACCTCCCCCCACCCTGGAATGCCTCCTCTTTGCCTTTCCCCACATCCCCACCTACTTCTCCGTTGCCCAGCAGTCCATGTGACTCCAGTGCTCCACCGGCGCTAACCCAGCACTGGCCAGCGCTGGGTTAGCACCGACACTCCACCGGCGCTTGGGCCCACAAACATGCCTTATGGCACGTTTGCAACAATGCGTGCCGGCAGTAAGCTGGCATGCACTTGCTAGGATTGGGCCCTCTGTCAGTTGAGCCTAGCCATAAAACACTAAGTGAAACCCTAGCCACAGCACAAACAGTAAAACTAAATAAATCAGAAACAGATACCTCACTCTTCAAGCATCCTAATTAACATAAGAACATAAGAACAGCCCCACTGGATCAGGCCATAGGCCCATCTAGTCCAGCTTCCTGTATCTCACAGCGGCCCACCAAATGCCCCAGGGAGCACACCAGATAACAAGAGACCTCATCCTGGTGCTCTCCCCTACATCTGGCATTCTGACTTAACCCATTCCTAAAATAATTACTCCCATTTTCTCAAGATCACTCTGATATGGTCGTGTGTGAAGGTAGTAGCTGTCTGCAATATTCAGAGGTAGACTGCCTTTGAACATGGAGGTTCTACATCCAATTATTACAGCTAAAAAAACCATCAGAACTGACTTGGCTGCACATCACTGTTTCTGAATGAATGGAAAACAACAAAATAGGCCTCATTCAGTTCATTTTTCATTCATTCCAAAAATGAACGCACCCCCCCCTACTAAATTGTTCTAGCTGTTCCTCAACTCCCTCAGTATTTGCACATATACCTTGCTCCTGTACCAATTCTTTGTGTTAGCCTTTAGCACCTATTCTTTGTAATGCACCTTCCATCTGCCATACATCCATTTTTAGTATTCCAAATTCATAATAAACATTAGCAAGTTTAGAAGGCTGCTTGGTTTGCTAATGTTTCAATTAATCATCTTCTCTTCCCATCTGTCTCCGTTCAGTCAGTTCAATTCATCCTGTTCACATGCTGCAGCATGTGAAATTCAACTTCATTGATCAAATCCAATGAAGTTTTCTTCGTCCATGAAAACTCCAAGCATTTTCCCCCACATTTCGTCCAGGCACACGAACCAGCCTGAGAAGCATGCTGAGCAATTGTCAGCAGTTCCCCTGCAAGCACTGGGCATCCTATAAGCACCTGAGTGGAGATGCCTTTTCTATGGCCATCAGCCAAAGGACCTGCCGGCAGTGGCTCTGGATACTGCCCACCATGCATCTAAAAATACTCCACATTTGTCATCTTTGGCAGGGCATTGTGCTGACTTTTTTCCCACCAAGGTGAAACACAATTTTTTCTCTATTGCCTTCTTCATCCCACATTCACAATGTAGTTTATAAATTGCTTCCAATTCATTTTCTGTTTCATTTAGCTTTCCCAACTTAAGTTTTCTCTTGGTTTTAGTTCCTGCTTAGTTTTCCTGGGTTATTGGTATCAGGAGTTTGGTTACTTGGCGTGGTTCTGCCTTCATTGTTTCATTTGCTATTTTTAATTTTCTATTATCCTATTTATAGTTTTGAGTAGACGCACTGTTTTTTTCATGTATAAGTTGTGAGATGCCCAGGGCATCCTGGGTACAAGAGGAAAGGGCGTGATAGAAATGTTTTAAATAAATAACTAAATCTCACTTTGATGGCAGCTGTTACTGTTCCTATGCCAGGGATGTCAAACTCGTTTCATTCAGGAGGCCAAAGTTAGCATTGATGGTGCTTGCTGAGGACCAGAAGTGACATCATTAAGCAGGAAGTGACGTCATAAAGCAGATAATGGCCAGAAATAAGCACTTTGTTCTCACATAGAAACTTATTAGCTGCATATGACAAAAGATAAAAATGTTCTAATCTTGTTCATATTTTCAAGATATGAGAGAGTACAATTATCAAGCTGGGAAAAACCAGTTATAACGGGGGCCGGATAAATAGCTTCCAGAGGCTGTATTTGGCCCACCGGCCTTATATTTGACACCCTGTCTTTTGCCACTGAGGAAATCAATGAACGCCTTCTGCATCACATAGATGCTCACACATCAATGCACACACAATACACCCATGAGAGCTTGTGATGCTGGTTTTGGTGACTATAGCAGAACAGCCATACGTTACCAATAGATCACTGGAGACAGAGGATTGGATTTGCACTGGCTGGGGATCCAACAGTCTCACTTCTGCTTTTTCTGTTGTCTTTGGCATGGCCTTAAAACATTCTGTGCAGTGCTGAGCTTTTGAATAACGAGTCCGATTATTCATGCGCAACTAAGATTAGTGTGCTTTACCAAAGAGAAATAATGGAACCTCCGGTCAGTTTCTTAGTGAAGCAAACACAGCATGGGATTGGTTGAATATACATTTGTCTTGTTTATTGCCCTCGATAAATTCTGGAGAGGTGGTTTATCTTCAGCTATGTTTAAATTCTTCCCAGAAGTAAGGAAAAGGAGTGGGAGGTAGAAGCAGAAAATGTGGAAGCATTCATTCAAGAAGCATATCTAGAATAAATGAATGTGCGTCAAGAAACATTTCCTATGTTTTGCCCATAATGTATATTTATACACTGCTCTTACTGAATTATATCAGAAATGCTAATTTCCACCTATATTTTCATTGTATGTCTTTTCAAGGTGGTTCATACTCTACACATGGCAAAACATGTTTTTTTTTCTTATATATTTAAGACGAGCCTCCAATTCAGTGATTTTCAATCTTTTTCGTCTCATGGCACACTGACAAGGTACTAAAATTGTCCAGGCACACCATCGGTTTTTTGACAATTGACAAGGCACACCATGCTTTGAGTGGAGGGCTCATACCCCCAATGGCCTACTAATAAATGACCCTCCCCAAAAATCCCATGGCACACCTACAGACCATTTTCGGCACACAAGTGTGCCACAGCACAGTGGTTGAAAATGGCTGCTCCAATCCCTTCTTTGAGTGTTAAGAATTGCAAATGAAATGGATATCAAGTCAAGCACCTTCTGAATTCCACCCAAAATGGAAATTGGCAATGGTACCTAGTGAGTATACACAGCCCAAGACTAGCCAATAGCCAGCTTCCATCTGTATGTACCCAATTGGGAAGCTGCCCAAGCCTTGGACACAAGAAGTTCTGCATTCGGAGCTTATTCAGAACATCTGAATCTCTTTGATTCAACATAAGAAAAGTTGCTATAAAAAGAGTTGAACCAGCATTGCACTGCACTCTGTAAGCCAAGCTCATGTGTCTGTGGCCACCTGTCAGGCAACTTCCTTGAGCATGGCCTCATAATGAGGCATGAGACATTTCCTTCGCAAGGATCTCATGCTGACACCTGGGGAACTCTACAAATGGAGCCAGATCCCCTAGAATTTCCAGGGATAACTGCATCTACAGTCAGCTGTTCTTATCCCATAGAATCATCAGAACAAGTTTTGTCGATTGCAACTTGAGAATTTGGGAGATGAGGCAGCACATCTGCAGGGTTTTGAACAGCAAATCTGCTGCAGCTGCCCTTGCTTTAGCACATCACAACAAATGCTGAAAGGCAGAATTCTGGGAGGAAAGGATAGCGCAGGTGGCCAGATGGGTAACGGACTGCCCCAGCACCCAGGACAATGACATCACAACATGATGTCACTCTCAGGTTCTCCTTGGAGGAGGGAGCACTCGCTGCTGCAACTGTACATCTCTGTTCCTTCTCCTGTGCAGGCTCCTCTTGGAAGGAAAAGGAATGGGGACATGAAGCTACCAGCATCTACTCCAAAACTCGGTCAGAGCCTGACCCTCAGGTGCCCCTCAGGCTCTGCCCTGGTTACCCCTCTGCAGGTGGCTAGGAAGCCATTTTCCTTTCAGGAGGTCTTGTTGCAAATGCACAGATGTTTTGAAGTGGTATGGAAGATCACATGATTGGAGGAGCTGCTAAAAGGGAAACTTACATCCCTGAACTGCAACTTTTCTTTTATTCAAGAAACTACAGGTTGAACCCCTGTATCTGTGGGGGTTCTATTTTGAATTCCAGAATCTGCAGATACCAGAGTCTAACTGTATTTCATCAATCTTTCATCACAAACTTGTTGAAGGTAATGAAATGTTTTGAAATATTTCCATTTGCTCCTCTTCTCTTGTGCATTAACTATCTGGAACACTCTGAAAAACAAAAGTAACAGTTGGGTTTAAAGATGTATGAAGTCTTGTTCACCTATCAGCCATGTCTGGAAGAGATCGATCCAGTCCTGAGCACATCCTCTTGCTTAAGACTGCAGCCGTATGGCTGAGTATGTTACAGTCACCTGCTGCACCACAAATGTAATGGTGTGGTAAATCTCTGCATTCAGAAATTTGCCTGAAAGCCAGTATAGTGGTTGCAGGACTGAGGCTGCAATCCTAACCATACTTTCCTGAGAGTAAGCCCCATTGAACAAAATAGGACTTACTTTTGAGTAGACCTGGTTAGGATTGTGCCCTGAAGTGTTATCAGTTCTCATAGCAGATTGCCACTAGGTATCTGAGTGATACTTGCCAACTTTGCCATTTTTTATTTTGTATATGAGCCATATGGCAACTTTCATATTTCAATGGTGGTATTTGGTCTCGTACATACAGATTGTCAGTTGGCATCCTTCAGTCTCGGAAGACTATGGTATCGCGCTCTGAATGGTGGTTCTGGAACAGAGTGTCCTCTCCAGTGCGCAAAGCCTGGGTAAAGTAGGTATGGAGGATAGGCTGTTTCCCATGCAGCAAATCCCCCCTCTCCACGTCGCTGAAATGGTCCAATGGAAAGGCAGAGGCTAATACGGTTGGTTCCAGCGGCGTCGCAGGAGTTGCCAGAACGTGACTGTGTTCAGCCATGAACTGCCTCAGGGACTCCGGCTCCGGATTTTGCCTCGAGGTTGACTCCTGAAGCCTTTTCCATAACTGGATGTAGCCACAAGGCAGTGGAGGTTTGGGATCAGAGTTTTCCTTCTCTCAGATGAGCTGCCTTCCCAGGCTGACGAGCCCCATCTACCCGGTGGCTGTTTAGTCGCCTCTTACGACAAATACAGCCAAACTGAGGGCCTATTCTTAGCCCCCAGCCCCCAGGGGTTATAGCAGCAACTGTTACCCTGCACATGCCCAAGACTGTCAGGCTCTTATAGAAAAGAGTTTTTCTGCTTTCTGACAAGAGCGAGATCTTCAATATATTGCTCCACCAAGTAAGGAGCAATTAGCAAAATTGACAAGGAGCTATAATGCCACTGGCCTTACTGCCCGCAAGAACTAAAATGCTTCTCTTCAAAGGAACTGATGTGACAGCAAGACGTGTTTTATACTGAAAGGATTTGTTAGCCAGGAGCAATCCAGGCTGTGCTTCTTACCTGTACTCCCCAAAGGAGAAGGACATAGCAGGAAATGCCACATAAGCCTTTCTGTTCAATTTAGTTTCCAGAGAAAAATGAACCCTTATCATTTAGACATTCTGTTACCTTATTGGAGAAAATCTAATGGCTATCTAACTCACAGCCCAATTTTATCTATATCACCACATGGTGATGCAGCAGTGCTGGTAACCCAAAGGGGATTTTTGGCTGCAGAAGGTCTCTGTGGGATAAAGGGACATTTGTCCCCATGCCCCAGAGTAAGCCCCATCAGCCACTATGGGTCAGTTCGGACCTGTGCCAGCTCATTCATTGGTGCAAGTCCACGTTGACCTGGAAAGGCAGATCAGATCTAGAAAGGGTGTCGGGTTTCAACATGTGCCGTGAATGCTGGTCCTGCCTCCTCCCAGCTCAGATCCGCCCTCATCCGCAACATTCAAAGAGGTATTAGTATACTTCTCATGCTTTATATTAAAAAAAAGAAATAAAGAATAGTTAATTTTAAATATTAATTCAAGTAGCCCAGCATTTTATTTCCAGTGGTATCAACATTTCTATTTTGAGATGTCAATTAATGAAGAAAGCTAAATCATATATACAGCACTGTCAAAATATCCAGACAACTCTCAATGAAGTTCAAAGGCTAGTTTTCTTGTTATTTTAAAGGATTCTTTAGGAATACATAATGGAGAGAAAAACAAACTAATTTTTTTATATATATATAAAGGAAACAGATATAGGCACAGAACAAAGCCAGCATGAAAATCAGCCTTGCACAATAGCCCCCACATTCCTCTCCAGCAACAAGATTCAGAAAATGCCTCTCTGATTTACATAACCAATTTCTTTACTTCTCTGTTCTTCACTGATAACAATAAACATCCCAACATTAAACTCTCTTGGAGCTGTTTTTCCATTGAACATGGTTCAAATGAGAGCAACATTTGTTATTAAGATGGAAACGGAAACTCACTTGCCTATTTCTGTTCCCAAGGTTCACCCCAATAGATTACTGCCTTTATCACAACCCGTCTTTGATTATCACCCATCTGCCTCCAATTCCACTAATGATTGTCCATTGAAAGAGGGGATAGGGATGAAAATGCCCAAAACCTTGAGGGACGCTCAGAATCACACAGAGAAAACAGGCAACCCCCAGAAAAGGAATAGAACACACAGAAAATATGAGGATTTTATAACACACATGAGCCCAGTAGTAGACTATGCACTGAGGCATACATATCACACCTGTATATGCAGAACACAAGCATACTTTTTCATGCCCTTTTGTAAACACACACATGAACAGCCTTGCTCACTTACTCACATACACAGAGACACAACACAGTCCAGCAAAGCAAGATGGCAAGTGAGCTGGTGGTGGCAGTGGATGATGGCCAGGGTCTTAAGTAGGAGCACAGGCCATGGGGCGTAACTCTTGTACAAGCAGAGTAGCTAACACAGAAGTAAATATTCAGACCCCTATTGAATGAATCCTAAAAATAATAAATTAGATTTTCAATTCTGTAGGTACATTTTTAAAAAACACCACACATATATTTTGTCATCTCAGATTAGATCAACTGCTGCTCCCACCTGTCACATGGCATTTGAAGTGGAACTATACTCATGTTTTTTTTAATTCAAATCACTGCTCTAAAATTACAAAAGATAAGTGCCACCTTTCAGTGTGAATAAACTTAAATATATACTAAAAATAATCCTGCATTAACTTGTGCAGTTTCGAGCTTCTGCAATGAGTAAAAGCGTGCAGTTTTCAATTACATGCTTTGCAACAATCAAATGTCAAAGAGCTCAATAGAATGAAGAATGCATACTTTAAGGGTAAATTTGCAACATTTGGAGATGTGGAAATTTTAAAAGTGCTCCTAGGCTGATGTTTCTAGCCTTTCAAAGCAATTTGCTGAGACCAGGAAAGTTTTTAAGATGTGGAGATGATGGTGAGATGTTCATTATGTATTTATGCCTCAGAAAGAGAGGCGGTCACCCCACATATTTGACCTCCAAAACTTGGTAAAGAGCCTTTATTCTCATATGCTTGAGCAGGGGTGCCCAAATGTTTTGCCACTAGGGCCGCATCATATATCTGGAACGGTGTCAAGGGCCGGAAAAATGAATACATTTAAATTTAAATAAATGCATTAGAGACAGAACTCCACCAGGCAACATTAATAAATTTTCTCCAGAAAAATATTTTCTCTCAGAAAAATAAACTCCCTAAGAAAAATAAATCTCTGAGAGGCAGCACAGCATAGACCACTTTCCCTGGTTCTCCCAATAGAAAAAAAGATTTTCCCCACATCCACCAAGCAATATTAATAAAGTTTCCCCAGAAAAAAATAAATTCCACAAGAAAAAAGGACCCATACAGAATTGAACTGAACTCAGTTCTCCTTTCAGAGATAAGCCAAGCAAGCTGCTTCTGAAATGGCAAAAAAAGAATGCACAGGACTATGGCCCCCAGAGAACACCTAATCTTTTAAAGCTGAAATAAAGATCATTTGCTTCTTCATGTGTGATTTCAAACTAAAGCAGCCATTCAAACTAAAGCAGCCAACTAAAAAACAGCAAGGTTGGGCCTAAGTCTGCCGTGGGCCATGGTCGTCCAAGGGCTGGATCAAGGGTCTCCAGGGGCCAAGTTTGTCCTGTGGGCTGGGCACTCCTGTGCTTGAGGGATAGCTCACACATACATTGATTATGAAATTACCTCTGGTAGGCTGTGGGTGCTCATGCAGCACCCATGTAGAGAAGATGGTCACTTATGTATTTATCATCATCACCACCAAAGAATGTTTATATTCCACTTTACAACAAAAAAAAGTTCACAAAGCTATTTTCATAGCTAAAAAAAAAAACAAAAACATAACCCCCCAAAGGGTTCACAACCTTTTAAAAAGATGCAGAAGGAACACCAGCAAATAGTCACTGGAAAAGACACTGTGTTGGGGTGAACAGTTGCTCTGGTTACTAAATACAGAAGGAACCTCACTTTTAAAACGTGTCTCATTTCCCAATTAGCAGTTGACCCTGTTTCCCCAGTATCTAATGCTCCTGATTTCCATGGGTTCTTCTTTCACTCTTTTTATGAGACAAAGGTATTGCAAACATTAGCTGGAAGGCAGTAAGTGATGTGGATGCCAAATTCATGCATCAATTACTATGTGTTGAGGGGACATGTTCCCATACCACACTGTGCATAGAGAATTTTTACACCAGCAAACCAAGTGAACTAGAGTTGACTGATTTCCAAATACGACCAATAGATTGTACAGATTCCAGATAAATTAATTCAGAATAAAGTGTGATGCCTCTATAATGATCTATATGAAAATGACAGACACTGGCAGGGATGAGGAAAGCATTTAAAGAAATTTGGGAAAGCACACTGTACTTTCTGTCCTTAGGTGTGACAGCCATAAGGCAGTCTTCAAGGGTTGAATGCTAGTTCCACCAGAGGATTGGCTTCTGAGAATGGGCTGTTAGTTTATATAGATGAGAGATTCATTCCAAGATTCCTGCCCTTTCCCCCCCTCATCTAAATATAATCTAGAAACTTGAAAACAGCATAAAAGCATGACGGAAAAAATTTTGCATGAAGAATATGGATTTATTTTTCAATGCTCTACTGAGTCTATGAAAGGGGAAAAGAAAAACATTGCTATCCGCATGCAAATGTTTACTTTTCCAAGTCCTATTTTTATATTATACAAGTCTTCAGGTTGTTATGGAGTACAAAGTATGAATTTGCACACAGGCTGCTACTTGCTGGCTTCTGTTGTCAAGATACAAAATGTGTTGGAAAGAGTTATCCTAAGTGCAGCATTTTGGCAAGATCATTGCTAGTTGATTCAGCACTGGACAAAGTATCCTTCATGCCTCACCTAACCCCGACCCCTCTCCGCCATCACTCTCTCTCTCTCTCCCTTCTCTGTTTTCTTAACTCATACCATGCTTTTTAGGCTGTTTGCTGAAGTTACCAATCACTATGGGCAATCCTTTTTTCCATCTTCTTCATGCAAAGAACTCTGAGTGCCTGATCACAGGGGAAAGGCAAGGCTCAGTCTAGATCAGGGGTCTCCAGAACCTGGCCCAGGGACCAGATGCGGCCCATGGCAAACCTCTGTCCAGCCCATGGCCAATCTCTAGTCCCCTGAGAGCCTCTAGCCCACTTGATTTAACACAACCAGAGCTGTGCTCCAGTGGCATCCAGAGAGTGTTCTCAAGGCCGGGAAGGCTGCGTGCAGCTTCCCCAGAACACCTTCTAAAAGCCTAAAAACATCACTTTGTGGTTTTCCCCAAAACTGGAAGTAACTTTTGTGTGCACTCTGAAGGTCTTAGAAGCCTTTCTGAGGATTGGAGTGGCTTCCATGTGGGGGTCCATTTAAGTATGTGCTTTATTTTGTGGTGTGTTTTGGTGCTTGGAAAAATCCTTGAAATTTGAGCCCATTCATTCATTCATTCATCTAAGTTCTCTCGCTAATGTATTTATTTAAATTTTATATTTAAAACTTTTTTTTTCTGGCTCTCAACACCATGCCAGATATTTGATGCGGCCCTCTGGTCGAAAGGTTTGGAGACTCCTGGTCAAGACTTACCCACCAGTAATGCTTTTCAGCCCTCACGGTCCAATTCCTCCATGTCCATAAAGAAAAAGAACCCTTTTTCACACTTCTCTATGGTAAGGTCAGAGAGGGAGGGTTCAGGCTTGTGGGAGGATACCTTTTTAGGGCTTATCCAGGTTAATGATGGGGATTCTTGGCCTGAAATGCAGCTGAAGCAGTAAAGGGAAGGCAAAGCCTGCAACACAGCTGACCCAACCTGCCATCCCAAAAGGGAGCTGAATGACTGAGTGGCAGAGGAACAAGGGTGGAGCAATCCCCCTCCTCAGTCAATAATAATACAAAAGCTGACATAAATCAACAAGGCTAAGCTCCTAGCTAATTACTAGCTTGCCTCACTTTGGGAACTTTGCTCCAAGAACATGTGCAGGATATTTGACATGCTGAGTCTGGCAATGAAAAGCCAGTAGAAGCCCCTCCCCCCAGAGTTTTCATACCTTTTTCCAACTTTCTTAAATGTTTCAGCCAATCAGGGACTTGAAACCTCCAAAAGTGCTAGAAAAGATGACCCAGAATGCTCTCACCCACTCCCAGCCAGCAAACACAGTTGGATCAAGTTCCCAAATAACTAACCCAGCACTTTGGCCTCAAGAGGCCAAAACAATCTTGGTAACACCGGTGTTTTTCACCAGGACTATTCCACTTAACAGCCTCTTCTCGCACAGGAAGACATAGGCCTCTCACTCAAGATGGAACCACACACCCCAAAATGGAGTCCTGGGTTCTTCACAAGGGGTTCAATGGAGAAGCAAGAAGGTTGTTTATTAGAGTTATTTAGTACTCAGAGGTTTAGCCCACTGCTGCAGCTGGGACCTACCCATTCTGGCAGCTTGCATGGCAAGCCGAGCATCTGCGTTGTGAGCCCACCTGTCCACCCCTGTATCCAATTGGCCAAAATAGACCTCCCAGAAGCAGTTGGCGGTGATGTCACCATGTCAACGCCAACTACTTTCGGATGCTGTGCTTTGCCCGTGGCACAACCAGTGCTCGGCTATAGCAGCTGTATCGCGAGCAAGGGTCATGCAGGGGGAGGGCCATGAAAATGCTCTGCATTGACCCCATCGCTCCTGGAGCTGGCCCTGTATGACCAATAACATGTGCCTTTCCCATATGGTACCACTTGTGGAAAAAGAGGAAGACGAGTGGAGAAAGAGGAACAGAGTTTTGTGGGAAAGCACACACTGATGTAGTTTAGTGTTGCTGAAATATTTTTGCAGCCATACAGGGCTGCTCATGCATTAGTGGCTCCCATGTAATTGTGAGAATGTCTAAATAGGCACCTCAGTAATGGGGGACACATTAGTATGGCGCAAGGCAATCATTATATCCTTTTCGAAGTGTCTGTGTGTTAAAATTTTCAGAAAATTATTAAAAGCTGGTGAGAGTAAAGCATTTATCAAAAATTGAATAAGGAGATTGCAGCCTTTAATTCCTAAAGAGTGTACAGGCAGTTCCTTTCTGTATGCCACACTGAGTTCTGCAAATCCCTCTTACGAAAAGCAATACAGAAAAGAAATAAGCCCACTCACAAAAGCCCCCAAATCCATAAATGGATTGTGGCTCTGAGCACAGCTAGAGAACTGATGCATAGATAAAACCCTGGAAAACCAGACTGCTTCATAAGACAACGTAAATTTGATCCATTCAATGAAAGCATTTAAATATTAAAGGTTAGAGGAAGTAATTAAATCAGCCCCACAAAGCATAGATTTATATTTCTAAATTATACTATCCTGCAATGCCAGATAGTATTGCAGAAATTTCTTTCAGCCACAGTAATGGGCAGATCTTGCAACACTAGTGAAGGACATCAGAGGCTGGTTAGTGTTAAAATATCCACTTCAGGATGGGAGTCTGACATTTGCCCCAGCAAGCATTCAGGATTAGGTAAAGGTAGAGCAAACTTGCCACAGAAGAGACTATTTAGCCAAGGGACAAAATCCCCAGTTCATTTATATCAGATTATATCAGATTCATGTGTCTCACTGACCAATGCATTCACTTATACATTCACCCAATCAAATTTGTTAGGGTACTTGCTGATGTGCTGATGTGCTAATGTCTTGAGATTTGGTACTTGTGCTATTCAAGGCAGATTAGAAAAAACTAAGTCTTTGTACTTCTTCCATTCAAAATGAAGAGCTCATCCAGGAAGTCACATCCATCTGAAAAAGAAAACTGTAAGAAAAGCAACATATGTTGTATGTCTCTCAGCTTCGAATGAAGCCATTACGTCTGGAATAAAATGTACCATTTAAGTGGATTCCAATGACCCAGCCATGGTCAGAGGATTAACTAACCAAGTGGCTAACAATATTAGGATTGCATTTAAGATGATCGAAATTATAATCAAGGTATGTAATTTATTGTCGGATGTTCACCTAGTTGAGACGGGAGCACATGAGATTCTTCTTTTAGACTTAAAAGAAGTCTTAAAAGAAGTCTGCTGGTAAACTATCACCAGGAATAACAGGCTCCTTTCTTAGGATTTTCCACAGAGCTACTCACAAAAAAGAAAATTGCTCTTCATGGCAGTGCATTGCTTTTGGGTGGAACCACAGGTGTGCTCCACCCCCCATCCCCAAAGCATGAAGACCATTAGCCTTTTACCTTCCCATCCACTGTGGAGTGCAAAGCTAACAATTACATCGCTGACTAGATAGTAAACAGTTCGTCCTTTTTTCCTAGCGGAGCCAGATATCTGTTTACAAACACTTCAAGCTTGTGAAAGGCACAGCAGCAGATTGCAGCAGCAGTATGAGTAGACGCTTACTTACCTCTCTGAATGGAGATTCCAACTTATTGTACATGTCTTGTCCCAGACCTGCCAATCTTCAAACCTTGACAGAACAGGCCAAATACTCTGAAGTATAGGGACTGATAATGCAGTTAGGAAGGGTGAGATGCCCCAACTTAGATGGACAGTACGTTGTGTTCATTTCATTGAAAGATTATATGTTCACAACCGTGGAGCTCTTTGAAGCTCAGGCATCTAAATGTCATAGACATCTCAATGTACTCTCTGTTGAAGTAAATATTTTGGGACATTAACACAAATGTGGCTAGTCTCCAACTCCTCTAATATCTATTTACAACTTATGTCTGCGGTTCTCAAACTCAGGGAGTTTGAGGACCTCAGGAAGCCCTTGAAGTGGGGTTAGGCATCAGGGGTGGGGGGTTTTATGGAGGTGGAGTGCAATCGCTGTGCTTTCACTTTTCAGGACCCGGGGAGCCCTGCAGACCCTTGTGCAGGGCTCCCCGCACCCCAGGGAGGCTGCTACAGGGACTGGTAAGTACATGCCTTCCCCCTGACTTCCCCCTGCCCCACCCCTTAAGGAGAAAGTGGCCAGGGCCTTCAGGCTGGGGCGTCGCTACACCCCAGTTTGAATACCACTTACTTATGTGATGAATTCCTTATTTTTCTCCTATTGGTTGCCTATTTTTTCCTTATATTTGGAAACTTCTAATACCCCAGAAGCATTTGTGCTGGTTCAACAGTCTTAACACTGCTGGGATATCCTCCTGCCATAGCCTTTGTGCTTTGCTTGAAAACACCATTCCCAAGCAGCCATGTGTTGGATGTTCATTGAGCCTTTCTATATGTCTGGACTAGCCAAGCTTCCTACTAAGATTGGCTTGTGTCCCTAAATTGGGCAGGCAAATTCTTTTGTCTAGTTCAAGGGGGTGGGATAGAGAGACCAGGTGATCTCTTCTCATCCAGTCAGGTAATCTGATGACATCTTCAAAGCTAGGTTTCCTAAAATCAAGGATATTTAAGTATGTTTTTACCAGGTCTGCTGTTGGAACCACCTGCTGATTAATGGAAAGTACATAGTTACCAGTAAGTGAAGAGACTGGAATTCCTGGGACAACATAAGTAGCTAGCAATAGGAACTATATTTCTAGCTAGTTATGTTTAGGGAATTAACAGCACAATCCTATGCCTGTCTACTCAGAAATAAATCGCATTATGTTCAATGGGGCTTACTCCCAGGAAAGTGTGTATAGAATTGCAGCCAAGTCAGCCTAAAATCTTAACCACATTAGGGACACTTGAGGTTTGTGTGCTGTAGTCTTAAGTAGCTTCCCGTCTCCCTTTCCTGAGTGTTCCTTGTTATTGAAATTCAAAGCTATCCCCAGTTGCAGACCTACCATAAGGTCTGATGGGGCAAAAGCCCCAGGCACAAGGCACCAAGACCCTGTGGAAGCCTCTCTGAGGCACCAGACAGGGGCAGAAACTGTGCTTCCAGTTTTCCAGAAGCACAGTTTAAAGCATCGGGGGACCTCACAGAGGTTTCTCTGATGCATTCTTGGGTTGCATGAGGTTCCATTAGCCTCAAGTGAGTGGGGGGGGCGGATTTCTGTGGGGGATGGTGGTAGCCCATGGGGGCACCATCGCAGACCTTTACCTGGGCGTGGGCTGGGGAGGTCCACTGCTTGCTATTCTTTTTTGTCCATCTAGCCAAGTTAAGGCATTTTCCATCAGCCTGCTTGTTGCAGGTGTATTTATTTATTTATTTATTTAAAGCATTTTTATACTGCTTTTCTAATACTCAAAGTGGTGTACAACAGAACAAATACATCAATATTAAAACAGAAAAATACAACGTTAAAATAAAAAACCATTAAAACCATAACAAACAATTTAAAAAGTTACAACAATAAAAGAGCAGATAACAGATAAAATTCATAGCAGCATAAAAATTAAAAATTAAGGGATCCCTAGGGAGTACCTCCCTCTCCAAAGGCCAGCTGAAATAGATGGGTCTTCAAACCCCACCAGAAACCATATATTGAAGAAGCTGCTTTGAGATGTTCTGGCAGCTGATTCTAGTAGCGTGGTACCACAACTAAGAAGGCCCAATACCTTGCTGGCATCTCCCTGTCTTCAGATGGCAGTGGTATCCTGAGAACAGCCCTCTCTGATGACCTCAGAGGATATGCAGGAATATATGGGGGAAGGCGGTCCTTGAGGTATCCCAGTCCTATGCTATATAGCAGTGGTTTTCACACTTTTAGCACCGGGATCCACTTTTTATAATGAGAATCTTTCAGTACCCTCCAGAAGTGATGTCATGACCAGAAGTGACATCATCAAGCAGGAAATTTTTTTACAAACCTAGGCTGCAATCCTACCCACACTTACCCAGGAGTAAGTAAGTAAGTCCCATTTCCTATCATTGTTAAAGGAATATACAGAGTAGCTTGTTAAAAGTACAGGTCTGTAACATTTCCCCAAACATTTCCCCACATACTATGGTGGAATCAAGTCTAATATATTAAAAATAAAATATTGAAATGAATGGGGACCCTCCTGAAATTGGCTCGCAACCCACCTCGTTGGTCCTGACCCACAGTTTGAGAAACACTGTGATATAGGACTTTAAATGTCATCACCAACTCCTTGAATTGGCTTCAGAAAGGAATGGGCAGCCACTGTAGCCATCGGAACAATGGCATAGCAGATTCCACACACTGAGCCCCAGTGACCAACCAGCCAAGCTGCCACATTCTGCACTAACGATAACTTCCAAACTGTTTTCAGGGAGAGCCCCACACAGAGTGCATTACAGCAGTCTAACTGAGTTGACACGAGAACACGGACCCACCGTTGCCAGGTCCAACTGATGTACTTTTTGATGTACTTTTCTCAACCTCACCTGCTTGTTGCACATTCTCTACCCTCCTACCCTCATTTAATTCCCTTTTGGATTATACTTTGACTCCTTGCCTGTCTAGTCCAAGTTCACAGTTACGTCATTGGGTTGTCACATCTGATCACTTGTGGACGCTATTGAATTTTGATTTAAAATAAGAACTTCTGGCGTTGTGTGCACCCCAAGGAGGGGTGGATGGCGCCTCTTGGCCTGGTCTCCTTAGTTTGGAGTGGTGGCAGTGAATAGATCTTCCAGCCCTCCCCCATTCAACTGCAGATCCATTTAAAAGGGAAAGCAGAGAAAAGAAAGGGGTGTGTGAGCACTAATCACTAGGCACTATTCCTCTCAGTGTGGCTTCTAGTAGGTTCATTCCCTGATAACTTGCCTTGTTACATTCTATTCTGCAAAGAAAAGAGGCCAAATATTCTCATATATCAGATAAACTTAATCTATTTAGTGCCAGCTGTATAGAAGAATGAGTGGTGATGATTGTATTGGCAGCAGAAGTGTTTCAGTAATGAACTGTGAATGGCCCATGCAACTGTGAAATATAGAGTGAAGAGCAAGAAGAAAAAAAAATCCAGTGCAATATCAAATAGAGGTAACTTTTGAATCGATACATTCACTTTTTAATATGACTTCAGTTAGTTTTTCAAATGGAAAAAAGATGTTTCCCAGCATTAATAAAACTAATGAATTTTTGGGGTTTCAGAATGTGATGTCTAGTGCTCCAAAGAGTACTGGGCTGAATGATATCTTACATTTGTGGGGGAGGAGGGGAGGCAGGATATATGTCTTTTAAATAAATGTATGGTATCACTAAGCAAAAGGGTCAAGCAGACAGAAGGATAATTTTTGAGAAAGGTTTGGAAAGTTAGAAGAGGGAGGAAAGTCACAAATGGAGACCATCACTGTCTAATAAAATTCCCAGACATTGTAAATGAGAGAGGAAGAATTACGGCAGTGGGGCTCACGGTGGGATGTTGTTTCTTTGTAAAATCTTTCTGGAGTCATGATGGGTCCATATATCAAGAAAGAACATCCCACCACCATGGATGGGTAGCTACATGTAAAACAACATTCAGAATCCCACAGTGAATGGATAAGCTACGAATGGATAAGCTCGTACATGTAAAACAGCATTCGGAATAGGGTGGAAACTGGAATTTATCCATGAAACTCTGCCCTGCAATATGGCCTCAGGTTTTTAAAGGGAGTTGAGCAGTGCTAAATCTGCCGAAAGGATTCACCCAGGAAAGCTATTACAGAACACATCTATTCAATCCAAGAGCCCATTTCTCAAGTATCGCAAGCAATGGATTCCTGAAACACCTGCAGCCCCAGGGCTTGAGGAAAGTAATGAGAGAATTATGACATTGAGCAAACAAAGAATTCAATTAGAATTCAGTAGGAAAGGCTAATTGTCAGATTAGCCTAGGAAGATTTGTCACTGCTGAGATATTTTCCTGTGCACCCATTTTGTTTAACCAACATAGTCCAAGCTTAGGCATGGATAGGAGTTAGATGCTTAGCTGAAAGCTTAGATGGGATGCTTAGATGGAAGCTTAGATGGGAGTTAGCTCACACATAATGTCAGTTGTGGCTTTCTGCCATTTCCAAATAATCATGGCAATTGCTGCACTGGCTGTGAAGATGACTCTAAGTTTGCCACTAGAGAAAATACTTTCGAATCAGAGCAATCTGAAGAGGCAACGCGGGTTCTGCAACCTCTTCACAACAAAGCACACCAAAGTCTCTTACAATCCTGATTTCGAACACAGCGAGTGGGAGATGTACGATTTTGGGTTTCAAAATTTCAAGCAGTACTATATAGGCTGAACTGAACATAGAAGGAGTTATAGAAACAGAGCTATTGCAAGAAGGAGATGGCAGAAGGCAGATAATGACAGTCAGGCAGATCAGAGAAATCTGGTGTGGTTACATCTGTCATTGTTTTTCCCCCTTCAAGTAGAAGTCAAAAGGGAGATTGGACCTGGTATTCTTCCCTATGACTTTCTGGATATGTCATGCCTCTTTCAGTTTCACTGAGGCAGACAATAGCTTGACATGTGGGATATAGATAGGATTTCTGCCTGAGTGACACAGTGCACAGACCTGTGAAGCTGCTCATTGATGATCACTTGCTGTCAAAGTGACACTCAAGACCTGGGTGTCTGCAAAGTAACTCTTTCAGTAATGCTTATTGGGCAACAGGCTTATGTGGCTTTTAAAAGCTGCTGGGAAATTTTTAGTGGCATTATTCAGCTAGTGATCTGTATATTTTGCAGGGTTTCTTCCCTCTCCCCCAATGGTCTCATATATAATAGTTCACTGAGCCAAGCCAAAATTGTTATCACTCCTCCCCCCATGAGGGAGGGCAGGTATTTGGTGGGCTGCTGACTACTTCTCAGTTGAAGTGCTGCAACTCAGTAGCGGCTAACCCGCCCCACATTTTCCTTTCCTGCTCAAGAGAGGGAAAGAGAGGCATGGGGTGTGCTTGTTTGCCACTGCATGGCCAAGTGCTCCAGAGGGGTGTTTTGGCAGTGGAATAGCCAAACATCCCCACGTCTTGCTTGCAACACATGAGGTGGAATTGGGGTAGAGTTTGCTGGGAACTGTGGATAGGAATCCCGCCCTCTTAACCTGTTTCAAGGTGGTTCAAAGGCTGGGGTTTAATTATCCTATACGCCAAATGATGGTCCCACAGTCACTGTAGCAAGCGCGGAGGGTAAAATCATGGAAGCTTCATTATAGATAAATCTGAAAAAGTAATGGCAACAAATGCTCTGAAGATGCTCTACTTGTTAATCCTGTACACTTGTTTTTTATAGCAATATTTCTGCAATGTATTTGATCCCAAAAGGCCTCCAAGGCAGCTTTCAGATATTTTAAAAGCTACAATTTAATTAAGAACAACTCAAATCAAATAGCAGTGATAAAAAGCTGCAGAAGTAGCCACAAACACCACAGTTGGGAATTCATTATAAACAGACAGACAAAGAATGGTCTTTACCTGCACCTGCTCCAGGTTTCAGGAGATCCTTGGCAAACTGTTCTCCAGGGCCCTCTCCAACCTGGGAGAGTCTTTGCTCAAGTTCATTGTGAAAAATCTTGGCAGATTGAATGGGAGAGAGAAAGCAACAGCAGAGCAGCTGCCTTAGCTGAAGTTATCACTGCACATTCTCCACAGTAAGGCTCTGAAAAGAGAGATGTGAAAGATTGGAAGTGAGCTCTTTGAAGGTCTTGATCTTTGGCAGCTGCCCAATCTCATGCAGACCTTGATCTTTTACCAACCATTGGAGGAAAAAAGGAAAGGGACCCAAGGGAGAGGCTTCTAGACACTAGAGGAGGATATTTCCTGCTTATCAACCAGCCTGACTTCAGATAATGGTAGGGTGTAGGCCCTTCTGAAGAGCTCAGTTAGTGAGGAAAATCATGGGGGAGCAAACAATTCTTTAGATGCCCTCCAGGCAGGTCTGGCCCATCCATGAGCCCAATTGAAGTGGTTGCCTCAGATTGGTGGGGGCAAACATCTCTGTTCACTTGTGTGCCCCCACTGTGCCTCCTTTTACTTCCTAGATTGGAAAAGGAATAGGGATACAAAGAGGAAGAGGAATGTGGAGGAATGCTAAGCTAGAACAATGGAGAGTAGGAGGAGCACATTATCTGGTATGGGGGGCAGTATTTGGCAAACTGCCTGAGGTGTCAGGAGACCTTGGGCTGGCCCTGCTTCCAGGAATATCCAAGGGTAGGCTTTTAAGCCTTGCGGATTCTCCATCTCCTCTGCCCGCACCTGTTGCTGAATGCATGTATGCCGAGTCCTTCAGTTCACACTGCCAGTCCACAGGAGAAAAGTGTAGAGTGCACAATCCACTCAGCTGCTATTCCCACAACAAGAAGAAAGATACCACAGTGCCCAGTTGGAATGCAGAGAGAACTAACTTCCTGCAAGTTCCCAAAATATGAAAATAATTCTTGGATCCTTTGGCCATCAAGAATACCACTGAGCTGCCCCAACTTCTATGACATGCCATTTATATGTTGCAACAACACAATGAGTCATTCTTGTGGCTACCTTGTTTTAGAAATGTGTCTTCGTGTTCTGCTGGCAAAAGCTCAGCAGTCACCCCAGGAGGTGCATATTAATGCGACTCAAATAATCCAGCCCAGAATTCTATTAGTCAGGAAAGCTGCAATAATGTTCATGAGCAAGAGGCAAGTCGAGTTTAGTGAGAATGTACTCCAGAATCTAATTGACAGAAGTAATTGACAATGCTGGGTAGGCAATTGTTGCCACAATAAAGCAAGTGATGCTTAGAGGCAAATAGGAACAGAAGACAGAATGGTGTAGGTAGGGAAAAAGATATGCATGTTTAAAATTCCTGCTTGTTAGCAGCAGACATCAGCAGCCAGTGAAAATGTGTCCACACAACCATGTTTACCCGCAGACATTCAACCCACTGTACATCACTATAAGTTCAACTCCAATAATGGGAATGTATTGCTTCCAACAAGAAATGGGAACTCCTTTGTTACCAACATGGGGTTGCATCTAATTCTTAATAGATCTCAGTGTCATCTCTCTCCAGAAATATCCAAGGACATCTCTGAGGCTGGCAAAGAAGTAAGCAAGCAACCAAGATAAGCCTGATTTTGCTAACATCACGATGAATAACTTTTGGTAGGACTGCAAGCAGACTCCAGAGTTTGCCGATGGATTTATAGAAAAACTGTGGGGGAACTTTAAGCAGTGTTAGGAACAATTTATGGATCAGGTTTCCTGAAACTTCCTGGAGACTTATAGTAGTGAACATCCACACACCTCCTAGTTGGTAGTTAGGTTTTACAGCCAACATGTAGCAGACTGACCTGCCTCATTTGCTTACCATAGAACGCTGCTGTTTCTTCATCAATGCATGCTACTCAATGTACCACTAAGTCTGGGAGCTACCTTATTCGGCAAGTTAGACATGCAGAAAGTGGTGCTGTGCTTTTATTCACAATTTACATTATAATTATAAATCATAATTGCTTTAAAATTGTACTGGGTAGGTGATATGGGTGGTATAATATCAGCAGATGCATTAAATATTAAATAAAAATGAAATAAATGGGTGTTTTTTTTGCAGATTTCAGGGTTTTTGTTTTTTACAAAAATGAGAAGTGCAGAAATCAGTGTTATATGTTTCAATTTTGTTATCACCATTTTCTCACACCTCTAATGATAGCACAATTGTGGGATTCTCCCCTCTTTCCTTTTCTTGGCTGTTTTTTATCTTAACCAACTTCAGGGCCAAGAAACGAGTATGAGCGGCAATACCTAAATCCCCACTTCAGCAATCCTCACTTTGGCAACCTGGAGGTCAGTTGCAAGAACTGGAAAGCTGAAATAGAGGAGACACAAGATCTTGTCATTGGGACTAATCCAGAAGCTTCTTACTCCAGTGATTATAGGGGACTAGAATATGACCAGAGGGTGTCTCAAAACAGATTTACACACATTTTATTGAGCTCTAATTCGAACATGCTTCGTTGTAGAAAACCTGTGACACTGGAACATCTAAAAGAAGCAACTGAAGAGGTGTGTGGAACCACCCCAGCACACACGTTGGTTGGACATCTGCAGATCCCTTAGCTAATGATGTCAGTAGTTTATAGACCCCAGTGAGGAGTACTTTGAGCGCTTGTTCTAAACATTAACCAATTAATTAAATGGGTTGAGCAACTGCTTCTGTGTACATCACATGCAGTGTAGGCATGCATCACTTAACGATGGGGATGTGTACTGAGGAATGCGTCATTAGGCAGTTTTGTCATTGTGCAAGCATTTATAGTGCAGTGTCATGTAGTGCAGGGGTCTCCAAAATACAGCCCGGGGGCCATATCCAGCCTGCCACAAGGTTTTATCCAGCCTACAGCAACTATTCTTCTTTTGTTAGAGTATTTTCTGATGTTTAACATTTTTACTCATTATTACTGACATTTTTACTCAGTTTAAGCACAGCATTGTTTCTTTGTAATTGTCACTTTTCTCTTTTTTTCTGAATCATATCATGCTGATTACAAAAAAGATCCAAGTAAAACATATTCAGTTATGAAACTGATTTTTTTTCCCCAGCCCATAAAAATGTGTAAAATATATGATGTCGCCCTCATGTTGAAAAGTTTGGAGATCCCTGATCTAGTGGGACAATCTGGTATAAGAAAATAAGAACATAAGAAGAGCCCCACTGGATCAAGCCATAGGCCCATCTAGTCCAGCTTCCTGTATCTCACAGTGGCCCACCAAATACCCCAGGGAGCACACAAGACAACAGACACAACCTGCATCCTGGTGCCCTCCAGAGCCTGCATCCTGCACAACCTGCATCCTGCCTCCAGAGGCAGCCTGCCTCTAAAACCAAGAGCTTGCACATACCTACTATGACTTGTAATCCGTAATGACCTTCTCCTCCAGATATTTGTCCAATCCCTTCTTAAAGGCATCCAGGCAAGATGCTATCACTACTTCTGCAAATTTGGCCACCTCGCTGCTTAGCCCTTCCTCCAGGTTGTTCATGAACAGGTTGAAAAGCACTCTTCTCCAGTGTCACCTGAACAGGGTGCTCGCATTAACATTTATTTCCCTAGAAAACTGGCTGCTGCAATAATGTTCGAACTGGTTTTAAATGTATTAGTCTTTCAGAGAGAGCACATGGCTACCTTCTTATTTATTTATTTATACATACATACATACATACATACATACATACATACATACATACATACATACATACATACAGGTATTTATATACCGCCTTTCTTTGGTCGTCAGATTTCTCCTCAGACTTTAATCCAAGGCGGTTTACATAGGCAGGCTGTTCTAAACCCCCGTAGGGATTTTTACAATTGAATAGTTCTAGTCTTTCATAGAACTCCTCCTTCCCGCTGGATTCCTTCCTGATCTGGCCTCTCTCTGGTCTTTTGCCTCCCACGCTCCACTTGACAGCAACTGCTCTCTGCCACCGAGGGTCAGCTCATCAGTATATCAGCATGTCGTCAGTTCTGGGGTACTTCCGGTTGTTTCGAACTGGCAGCCTCAGATCTTCAGGCATACAAGGCGGCAGCTCTGCCAACTGAGCCAGACCTCCTGCCTTCTTCTCAAAGACTATGTTAATATTTTCATGGCTTTCACACTTGCAAGCAAGGAAATGCAGAGCACATTAACATTTCAGACTGCCTTACATTCAGACCAAAGTCGGCCACCTGACCCTTTGCTAAAAAAAAAGAAAATCAATAGCACAAGCATTAGCTTTGAGGTAGGAGGAAAAAGTAACTGCTTTTATATAATGCTAAAGCTCAGCCCTGACTTTGTGCATTACACTGATAGGGAAATGGGGGAGGGACAAGATGGCTGAGAGGGAAAATGAATCTGTATGTTGGTAGGGTGAAGGTGCAGGGAGGTGTAATGAGGAATTCATATATTAAATAAAAATTTCCAGCCAAGTATTTTGCAGAGGATTGGCCTGATCAAAGAAGATGTTCAGGGCAATTCAACACATGATGATGTTAAGTCTCACAGTTTTAAGTCTCACAGTTTTAAACCTGAACACGCTAAGCACACTAGTGGATTTAGTTGGCAACCTTCAGTCTCGAAAGACTATGGTATCGCACTCTGAAAGGTGGTTCTGGAACAGCGTCTAATGTGGCTGAAAAGGCCGATTCGGGAGTGACAATCCCTTCCACACTGGGAGCAAGTGCAGTCTGTCCCTGGCCTGTCTCCCTGGCTATGGGCCTTCCTTCTTTGCCTCTTAGCCTCAGACTGTTGGCCAAGTGTCTCTTCAAACCGGGAAAGGCCATGTTGCACAGCCTGCCTCCAAGCGGGCCGCTCAGAGGCCAGGGTTTCCCACTTGTTGAGGTCCACTCCTAAGGCCTTCAGATCCCTCTTGCAGATGTCCTTGTATCGCAGCTGTGGTCTACCTGTAGGGCGCTTTCCTTGCACGAGTTCTCCATAGAGGAGATCCTTTGGGATCCGGCCATCATCCATTCTCACGACATGACCGAGCTAACGCAGGCGTCTCTGTTTCAGTAGTGCATACATGCTAGGGATTCCAGCATGTTCCAGGATTGTGTTGTTTGGAACTTTGTCCTGCCAGGTGATGCCGAGAATATGTCGGAGGCAGCGCATGTGGAAAGCATTCAGTTTCCTCTCCTGTTGTGAGTGAAGAGTCCATGACTTGCTGCAGTACAGAAGTGTACTCAGGACACAAGCTCTGTAGACCTGGATCTTGGTATGTTCCATCAGCTTCTTGTTGGACCAGACTCTCTTTGTGAGTCTGGAAAACGTGGTAGCTGCTTTACCGATGCGTTTGTTTAGCTCGGTATCGAGAGAAAGAGTGTCGGAGATAGTTGAGCCAAGGTACACAAAGTCATGGACAACCTCCAGTTCATGCGCAGAGATTGTAATGCAGGGAAGTAAGTCCACATCCTGAACCATGACCTGTGTTTTCTTCAGGCTGATTGTCACTAGTGGAACATCCTTGGAAATCAACGTGCCTAGGATTGCACTGTCAACAGTTCAGCTTTAGCTGAGTGTTGTTGGAAAAAAAGGGGGAGAGCAGAGCAGTCAGCAAAAGGTCTCCCTTTTCCTACGGTAAAATCTACTGCCCGGTTAATGGCTATCAATAAAACACACACAGGAGCAGAAGCTGATTAAGGTTTCAAAAGAAATACTTTACTCACCATTTCATAGTTGTATATACAGTACATCTTGTGTGTGACCAGAGGCTCCTGCTACTTTGGAACAGAGAAACCTAGAAGCTGTTCTCTTTGTATAGAAGTGTGCGGGAGGAGGATATGGCCTGCCATTTTGGAGACAGAGCACACATCATTCTCTGGGAGTCTGGGAGAAGGAGAGTTGTGTGGAAGAAAGGACAGGAGTGTTAGGATCACACCTCCAGAAGGGACAATAAAGCTGCAGGTAGATGGTCTCAGGTGAGTGGACACTACACAACCCTCCAGAGTCCTGCAGGTGGTATTGTATCCAAATTTCAACTACTATACTGTACTGTAACATGCTGATTTAAAACTGAGGTCCCCAAACTACAGCAGTCAGGCCACATCTGACCCACCAACTCCTGCTGATGGCCCACAGAGCCCAGTGGTATTATTATTATGCACATCTCCTCCCTTTCCTTCATCTTTGCTCCCCTGCCCCTGCTCACCACCACGCACGAATGCTGGATGAAGAGACTCCTCGGAGGGCTTTCTTGCTGAGAGCTCAGTGAAATAGAAGGGGGCCCACAGCTGCAAATATTTTTCTCCTATTGTGAACATTGACAGAGTTAGGTACGAAATGCATTTGCAATAATGGGCCCAATCTGGCCCACTGTAAGACAAAGACTGAGTGATGTGGCCCCGGCAACTGAAACTTTGGGGACCTGATTTAAACCAACCAACCAACATTAATTACGGGTGTATTATATCAACTAAGGGCCCGATCCTACCCAATTTTCCTGCACTGGTCCAGCTGCAATGCAGCCCCAAGGTAAGGGAACAAATATTCCCATACCTTAAGGGGGCCTCTGTGAGTGCTGCTCCACCACAAGATGCAGTGCATGCCCCATGGGCACAGCTGCACCAGGACTGGAAAATTGGATAGGATTGGACCCCAAGAGTGTGAACTGTGAGCCAGGAAGGGCACTTATGAAACAGCATTAGACAATCCACAATTCTGTCTTGACCCAACTACAATATGTCATGCTGACTGCCTTGCAAGGTTGCTGCAGAGGTGACCAATGTGATAGATGGGCAGTACTTTGAATTCCCAAAGTGTTATGTAAATAAGATGGACTCTTATTACTACTGCACCAGAAGCCACTCCCAGAGCTGCTCTGAGTTTAGGGAATTGCTAACTCAGAAGTGGTGTTGACTGCAGAGGTTTGATGCAATCATTTGAAATTCTAGCACATGTATCTTACTAGACTGCATTTTAAAAAAAAAAACAAAAAACACCATCATGCCTATTACTTGGCCATTCAGTTTTATAGGCTCACTGCCTGACATAATACTTAAAAAAATAATGTGTCTTTATAATTAGCAGATTGAATTTGTTTCTCCCTTTAGGCTGAATAAAACATACTGACAAAAATTGTCTCTTCTTCAAACAGTTCAGAAGCCAACCGCCCATCAGTTATTTCACTGTTCATCAAAGCTAAAGGCCCTTTGGAGGCAGTTCTCAGCAATATCAGAACATCCTTTAATAATATACAGTATAAAATTTTAATACTAGCCTCACAGTGTTATATTTTCCTTGGAAGAACTAACTCCAGCATTCTTGTGATAAAAGCGAGAACTATTTCTCTAAAATTATGAAAATGTTTCTCATTATCACAAGAAAATCCTCAGTCATGGAATATAACCTTCATAGGTTATGGTGGCAATTCTGTACACTCTTACTTAGGAGTAAGTCTCATTGAAATCACTGGGATTTACTTCTGAGTAGGCATGCCAAGGATTGCACTGTTTATGTATTGTGTGCTTATGCTTTTAATTAGATGCTAGGCAATATACAGTGCTTCAACAGCACACCAAAGAATTGTTTAGAATAAAATCATTTTGTGGAATCTAAAGGTAAAGAAAATCTATGCAGCACAGCAGACAATATTAGATAGTATGTGTTCTCAAACTTCTGATTCAAATAGTCTAGATTTTTTTTTAGCTCTAGCAATTGAAAAGGTCAACTACATCCTTGAACATATTCATCAGACCTTTGAATGGATTTTACATTTCACAGAATTTTCACTTTAAATCCTCTGACTTTAAGTCCCTGGTCCTGAGCATTGCAGAAGCTCCAATACACATACAAAGCTTCAGCAGAAGTTGACTTTATTTACTTCAATTGGCTATTTACTGGAGTGGGGGGGGGAATCATATGCTTCTTTAAAAGTCAAATCCAGAAGGCCTCAGGATGAGAAGGGCCATGGCAAAGAAATGAGAAAGTTTCCGTTCTGCAGCAGAAGCTTATACACGTGGTTGGGCAACTCAGGGACCTGAACAGACCCTAGATCAGGGGTGCTCATACTTTTTTGGCTCGAGAGCTACTTTGAAACCCAGCAAGGCCCGGAGATCTACCAGGGGGGAAGGAAGCGCCTGACAGACACCCCCTTTGATGTATGGAGCCCCTGCTGGACCAGGTCAGAGGAGGCCCACCAAGTCCAGCTTCCTGTGCCCCACAGTGGCCCACCAGATGCTTCAGGAAGCACACGGGAGGCCTCTCCTCTCTCCCCACCCCACATACTGGGGGCAGCCACAGGTCCCCCCAAGAGGCACAGCCGCCACTTTAGCTCCTGCTCTTCTGGCATGCAGCCCCAGGAAACTGATGAAACTGACTAGAGTCTAGTCAGTTTCGTCAGTTTTGTTGCTGCATGCCTGAAGAGCAGCTAAAGTGTCAGTTTCAGTGTCAGTTTAGTGTCAGCTAAATATGTCAGTTTCGTCTAGTCACTAGACGAAACTGACATATTAACAGTTTGGAGAGACAGGGCTCCGCGATCTACTCATTTTGCCTCGCGATCTACCGGTAGATCGCGATCCACCTATTGAGCACCCCTGCCCTAGATCAAGACAGATCAACAATAGCTCTCAGATAAGTTGTGCTTCATTTTCTACCAGTCTAAGTTTTATGCAGTGGATTTTTCCAGAGAGTAGCAACTGTTACCCTGCACATGCCTGATCACATCTGATCTTGGAAGCTAAGCAGGGTCAGGCCTGGTTAGTACTTGGATGGGAAACCGCCTGGGAATACTGGGTGCTGTAGGCTTATACCATAGTCTTTCGAGACAGAAGGTTGCCAACTGTTTTTCCAGGGAATTCATTGTGAACAATGAAAACTTCAGTTATATTTGTATGCTGCTGTTCTCAGATATCCATTGGGGGCATTACTATTTATCATTTAAATATTAGAGAACTTGGCCCATCTGCGTATTCTGTGCAGAGGGAGGGGAATTGGGTTGGAAAGGGCAAGAGAGAATCTCTACCAACGCTTTATCAAACATGAGTCAAGTTCTTAGCCCACCAGTTCTACCAAAAGGCTATCAATTCTCAAGCCATCCGGACTGTCCTGAGGGTACTGTGCCTAAGGGCATAATCCTAACCAACTTTCCAGCACTGACATAGCTGTACCAATGTGGCATGCACTGCATCTTGCGGTGGGGAGGCAGTCAAGGGGGGCCTCCTCAAGGCAAGGGCAAGTTTGTTACCTTACCTTGCGGCTGCATTGTGACTAGGCCAGTGCTGGAAAGTTGGTTAGAAATGCGCCCTAAACTGACTACTGTTTCCAGACCTTAGCTTCCTCTTCCTCTGCTTCCTATTCTCCAGTCATTCTCCTCCTCCTGCCCTCGTTGGGATGTTAGTACTTCAAACGGCCAGGGAAAAGCACTTCTAAGAGAGTGTAAACAAGTTTTCCCAGAGAGGCTGTGTTCAGATTCTGTTTAGGAAGCCTGGACCACACTTCACAGTCATTGAAAGAGGAGGAAATGAAATGGCTGCTACAGCAGGAGGGGGAGGAAAAAAGTGCAGTGGTTGTTACAATTGTTACCATTGTACAATTGTTACAACAATTGATGATACACATAAATCCCAACACATTTCAGGGATGGTTGAAACTATTTTGTCCCAAAGGAAGACATAGTTTGTAATACCATGGACCCTGGAACTCTAAGCTGCTGCTATGTCCAGAACATCCCATTTTCTTTCTTCTTCCTTTTCATTTTCCAGGAAACCTATGAAAAATCCAACAGCATTTGGAAAAGTACAGCCAGTTGAAAATGACTGTCTTTCTGCTAGAGAGCTTCAGGGGTAAACACTGACCAGGATGGGACTGTTCATTTCAAAAACCGATACAGCAGGGTGTACGTGAGCTTGCATGTTTATGTGTGAGATAGCCAAGTTGTAAAAACTTTAGCAAATGCCTTAGGAGAAAACGCTCTGATCCAGCAAGGACAATTTGAGCGCAGATCAGCCTCACACAGGTGGATCTCCTTCTGCATTAGGCCTCAGGCACGCAAAAGGATTCTGCCTAAATCCAGCACCTAGGACAGCACAGATCACTAACTTGGGATGTACAGCTTCTAGGCACACCATGTACACCCAAAGAGACGCTCATGACACCCAGACCATCTAATGCCATGTGCTCCCCACTTCCCTTAGTGGTAAGAAGGTTGTAGCACTTGGGTTTGGTTCATTTGAAGGAGAAAATACTAGAGACTTTCAGTGTACAGTACTAGCAAAATGTGCTTTATTTACAAATGATCGAGTAGAGTATGTGGAGGCACACAGCATATACACTCCTAGAAGGCAGCAGACTTGCTCTCTCAGATCAGATCCCCAGAGGGAAGCCCTATGCACCCTAAAGTTCATTTGGCTTTCTCACTGCCTCTGTCCCAGCCTGTCTACCTGCTATCCTCCCCACCCCCACCCCCACTGACACAAGACCTGATCCCTTACCTGGCTCAGTTGGGAGCCCTGTCATCTTCCCCAAACTCTGATGGCTTTTCCCATTCCAAACATTCCAGAGATCTGTACCCCAAATTTTTTCCTAGCAAATTCTGCCTGAATCATGAGAAAACAACTGACCATTGTGGAACTCCTAGTGTCAAATCTAAGACCACATCAGACCTTGTTTTAAGACTAACCCCTACTACAGTAATAATGCAATCCCCAAGCAATGCTCCGGAGCAGCATTTGTGGGATGGTAGCCCAAGAACAAAATCATGTGTAATCCTTTCAACAGTCCATGATTGGAGGTATTTAAGAACAAGCCATGGTGAGGAAGCAGCTGCAAGTTATTAAAACACAGGTGTCTGCTTCTGCTTGCAAAAGAATTGCATGCTCAGTTTTTCCTGACATAATATAGAAATATCGTGCTGTAAACATGGGCAAAAGCGTTCGATGTTTGCTATTTTTTCCCCTCACAAAATGCATTTCCAGGTTTTGCAAGAGCCTGCAAAGAGATCTTATGACAAGGATGAAATGCTTCTCCCGCCATTCTGTTATTAGCAAGGTGGAGATAGGTCTATAAAGTGGCAGAGTGATGGAAAGGAGCTTGAGGATTAACATTTTTTCTCCTTTCTCTTACTGGCCCTGAAAATTGGTTTTAGTCATGTTGGCAACAATAATAAATAGCTCCCTGTGGGAAAAAGAGTTGCCTTTTATTTTCTTTCTTTTTTTTAACTTACTCAAATGGAAAACTGTTTACACAATGCATTTAAGATTTTTCTCTCATTGCTTATTTCACGGAAGAAAAAAAGTGCTCATCAGCCAAGACCCAACACAAACATGGTTTTCCCTCTGAAATGGAAAAATGACAGAGTGTGTGCCTGCAGATAGACAGACAGACTCACTCACTCACTCACTCAGCCCAGCGAAGCATGGAACCTGATTTGGTGTCATTTTAAGGCTAAGTCACATGCACACCAGACCAAATGTAGCAAGTTACTAGGATTATGGCAAGTAGCCTGGAATATATAGCCAAGTGCCTTACCATACGTTCAAATGGGGCACATCATGTCAACTGAAAAGTAGGCTGAGTAACGGACCTCCTTGGTTTGACAATATGGAAAAAAGCACACCGGGCATATCTAGAAATCATTTTTCAAAGGGGACCAGAGAGGGACTTCTTATGCCCACAGTCCATATTCTTCATCCTTTCCTAACCTCTCAGTCACCCTTAACTGTCCACACTGAAAGTTTGAGCAATTGTGGGACCTCAGTAGCTTTTGAGTTTAGATGGGGGATACAGAAAACAGAATGAGACTTCCACCTGTAAAATTTAGCAATGACTTTCATAAAGCATGTCATGCATCAAGGGAGAGTTAAGTTGGGACATCTGTTATAATTGAACATTTATTAATTGATGACATAGGTGTACTTCAGTATAATTCAGCACAGCATTACTCAAGGCCAAAAGAGAAATGTTCTTGCTTTCTCCCCCCTGACTCCTCTTATAGTCTGACTTCCCATTGTCTTAATCCTTACTCAGCTTTATTTCCCCACTATGCTGTGCTATTTTCCATGCCTATTTACTTTCATTTCATACCATAATGTAGCAAAGCAGATTCAGCATCAGGGGCTGGCCAACTCAAGCCCTGGTTGCAGCAAAGACCTTGAGGCCCTGAAGCAGTGTTTCTTAAACTGTGGGTCTGGCCACACTAGGTGAGTCAATTTCAGGTGGGTATCCATTTCAATATAGATGCTCCCATGGTATGTGACTGCATTTGGGGAAATGTGACAGACCTGTACTTTTAACAGGCTACTATGTATATGCTTTTAACAATGATAGTTAAAAGACACCTATAAGTCGATCCCACAGATAAGTCAAGGGTAGGCTTTGATTTAAAAATCATGGGATTTTATATGACCCTCGGATATGTCAGGGGTTAAACTTAGGGGGGTGTCTGAGTCTGACTAATTTGGTCTGATTTTACCAGATCCTGAAAAATAACCTACCAGTAATTGTTACCTAAGAACTGTACAGTCACTAATTTATTAAAAACATAGTATTAAAAACACAGTATACATACATAGTATGTATGCATCTATACATACATACACTATTTTTAATATTGTTTTTGCTATATAGCAAAAGTATAGCAAAAAAGTATTAAAAATAGTCTCTAATTTATTCAAAACTATGATCTATCTCATAGATCATAAGATACATTTTTATTCACTAATTTTTTTTATTGTACTCTTAACAACCATTTGTAAACACTATCAGAGTAAGGCCACAATTCCATCCACACTTTCCTGGGAGCAAGCCTCATTGACTTTAATGGGACTTACTTCTGAGTAGACAAGCCTAGAATTGGGCTCTGAGTACACTGGAAACAGCATACCCGTAGAACCATTAATGAAATCCTCCTTTAAAGTGCCTGGTGCCTTAAGCCAAAGGCTCTACATAGAACACACAAGTGGGAGTGTACAGTGCAGTTGACAAGCAACTTGCAGAGAGACAAGCAACAAGGAGTGCCTGAGCAAGTGCAGCTGCACATAGTTGCACCTGATTTACTTGGAAGTAGACCATCTGTGGAGGAAGGGCAGCGGCGCCTTGGGCCTCATGTGGAGTTCCTGGCAGCTACACCTTCTGCCAGCCTGCACCCAGCCGCTCCCCTCATCATTCCTGGAGCTGGAGGGGCCAGGGCATGTGGGGCAGTCACCCAGGCAGACGGAGGGGGCCATTTGCACCTGTAGGAGGATGGGCAGCTGCGCCTCCCCCAGCCTGCACCTGGCCGGTTGCGCCTAGAGCCTCGGAAGAGCCCCAGAGGGGGCAGGGCATGTGAGGGCAGCCTACCAGCTATGCTCGCTTGCCTCTCACAGCCCTCCATCCACACTCCCTGCCACAGTGCTGCCTGCAGGGGCAGGAAGCAGAGCGGGCCCGTCCTGGCTACTGCCGCTGCTCACAGGGACAACGGAGAGCAGGGAGCACTCGGGAGTGACCTGTGCTACCCAGCAGCTGCGGCCCCAGGGAGGGAGGGGCCGGGGAGCACAGGACGATCCCCGCACACTCCCTTGCCCTCCATTGGTCTGGCGGTGGCGGCGGCAGCCAGGACGACCCCGCTCTGCTCCCTGCCCCTGCGGGCAGCAGGATTGTGGTGGAGGGCTCTGAGAGTGTGTGGGGGAGCGCCAGCAGGCAGGCTGACCCCCATGCCCTGCCTCCTCCCAGGTTCCAGGCAGGGTGCAGGGTGCAGGCTGGGGGGGAGGCACAGCTGCCTATTCTACCAAGCCCCCCCATGCAAATGGCCCCCTTGCCCCCTCCATACGCTGGGTGACTGCGGAAATAAGACGAGGGGGCGATTCTCCCGTGAGTTTGGGGCACAAATTTATCACCGTATAGGTGAGTATCTACGGTAAATAGGATTTACTCTTGGGTAAGTGTGGATAAGATTACAGCCTAGGATTGTAAAAAAAATTTCCTGCTTGATGACATCACTTCTGGTGGGTCCTAACAGATTCTCATTCTAAAAAGTGGGTCCTGGTGCTAAATGTGTGAGAACCACCGCCCTGAAGGATTGGCCCACTGGTCAACTTCATGCAGTAAAAAAGATAGTGGTCACAAGTGCAATTCCTGAAAAGTGGTCTGAGCCATTGCTGCTGCCATTTCTCTCCACTGTGGAAAGTTAACCTTGGCAGTGGGAAATGAGTGGCCAGAAACCAGAGCACACTTCAGCGACCACACTGGGGTCTGCCATCTTTTTTACCAATAATGCAATGCACCCGTCCTGTGCCTGCATGGCTGCGATACAGCAGTGAGGTGGAGCATTGTATAACTAGTTTTTTAAAACGCTGTTGGCTATTGCCCTACAAGTCAGAACCTCCCCACGTGGAACTTCATATCTTCCCTAAACATTAATTGGCCTTAGTCAAGTCATTTCTTCTCAGCCTGCAATATGGCGATTATATATTCACTCTGACTCATCTTAGAGGTAAGGATGGTTTAAGGCAGGCACTGGTGTGCCGCAAGTGGTCCATAGGTGTGCCACAGGAATTTGGGGGAAGGTCATTTATTAATAGGGTCAATGGGAGATGTGAACCCCCACTGGCGGCATGGTGTGCCTTGTCAATTGTCAAAAACCTGGTGGTGTGCCTTGACCATTTTAGTGCCTTGTCAGTGTGCCATGAGATGAAAAAGGTTGAAAATCACTGGTTTAAGTTTTACAAGAGAATACATGTGAACCCTTGCAAGCACTGAAAAAGATAAGCATTAGAACAGCTCTGACATGGTCTTGGGCTGAATCCTTTCCCCATATTTTTTTCATGTAGGTGTCCAAGACCAAGCCTTCAGTCCAACACAATCAAGCACAAATGTTACCATAAAGCGATAGCTTCTTCTCAATAAACACTTGGTTTGTTTTTGGCAGGCAGAATACAGCTTGCTTAGAAGCACAGTCCTGGGAAAGCGAAGTCTGTAATCCAGACTTAGTTCTTAGTCTGAGACCACCACAAGAACTTCATCACCAAGTTCATTTATCTCCTCCCAACTATGTTTGCGCATGACACTGCCTCTCGGTTCTCAAAGCACATGGTATGCAGCCTCAAGTTAAACTGTAGCTGATACAGTTCCACGCATTAGCTTCAAAAAAGCATATTCACATGACAAGCAGGTTGGCTCAACAGCGACTTGAGATAAGTGGTCTGCAAGTGGAACCTTGGGGTCCCAGTGCCAGTTCATGGACCTGTTCAAATCTCAGCTGCATAGATGGAGGCTGATTCAAACCCAGTTCCTAGTTTAGCTCTACATCTGTGCCAGTAATTTCCACCATTGCATTTTACTGCACAGGAACCTGAGTAGCAAAGCAATGGATAGCAGTCAAGCGATTTCATCCATTTTGATGAAGCAGTAAAACAGTAGTAGCTTTATCACTGAGGATTTTTTCACCTGTGTGTGAATTATTGCAAACTCCAGAATGAACTGAACAGAGCCCTACAGCCACTGAAGACACTAAACTGACTGTGCATTTTAAGCAAGCGCAGGCAGTTATTTATTGTGTTGTGCCCTCCACTTCCCTGAGCAGGAAGACGCTCCAAGGCAGTAATAAAGATCAGTTTCCTTGTGAGGCAAGAGTGCTGGAGACTGACAAGAGTTTGGGACTATCTTTACTTTACAAATATGCAAGACGACTGTCAGATGGAGAGCCCTGTGCTAGCCCTGAAGCAGCATCCATCCCTAAAAGCAGTAGCACGTATTTGCAGAAGCCCACTCAAAGGCAGCCAGGAACTTCTTAACAAGCTTTTCTTCCAAATTCAGTCACCAAACTCAGACTCAAAATTGTCTCTTGCTCCCTATTCTTTGCATACAAATCTGCAGGTAGAGCCCTGTTCTCTGATCCAATCCAGGGAAACAGGATTGTCTGTCTCCCTTGTGTTCCAAAGGTATCTTTTAGGTAGCTAATGGCCAACTTGCCCCACCATGACAAGTTCCTGGTGATGGAGGAACTTCCTGTATCTCACAGCTCCATACACCTGGAGATACAGGAAACTGGACTAGATGGGCCTATGGCCTGATCCAGTGGGACTGTTCTTATGTTCTTATGTTCATGACACACACTTGCCCTCCAAGGAACACATTGGGAACGTCATGGAGAGAATGAAGGCGGGGAAGGGGGAAGCAAGTTGTAATAGAAAAGTAGCAAGCAAGGGAAAGATTTATGTACATATTTGCAATATTTTTCTGGTCCAAATGGACCCTTCCTGCTGTGAGTTTAAGTTGGTGGGTTTTTTGTTTTTCTTTTAAAAGCATTGAGGATGCTCTGAAATCATAGGAACTATGGGGAAAAATGGGAATGTATTCTGAGGTGTCTGCCACAATGTAGAGTAAAACTAGAAGCGCGGAATATCTGCTTATCCAGTAGGTCAGTGGTTCTCACACATTTAGCACCAGGACCCACTTTTTAGAATGCGAATCTGTCAGGGACCACCAGAGGTGATGTCATGACTGGAAGTGACATCATCAAGTAGGAAAATGTTTAACAATCCTAGGCTGCATCCTGTGCACACTTACCCAGGAATAAGTCCCATTGACTATCATTGTTAAAAGAATATACATAGTAGCTTGTTCAAAGTATAGGTCTGTAACATTTCCCCAAATGCATACCATAGTAGCATCAAGTCTAACACATTAAAAATAAAATACTGAAATGAATGGGGACCCACCTGAAATTGGCTTGCAACCCACCTAGTGGGTCCCATCCCACAGTTTGAGAAACACTGCAGTAGGTGGTTATGAACTTACGGGTCATAAGTGTGACAATTAAGAGCCCTCGGGCTAACCACATCCTTTTGTGGAAAACGGAGTCCTTATCTGGAAATTCTTGACTGGACTGCCCTACTGTGATGTATGTCAAGCTTCTTCGAAGGTGGTTTGGAAGCTTCAGCTGTCCCAGATCACAGCAGCCAGTCTGGTGATGGCCGGAGTTTATAGCAACAATACTGCAGGAGGTTCACTGGTTACCAGTGTATTTCTGGACCGATTTCAAGGTGCTGGATCTTACTTTTATAGTCCTATATGACCTGGGTCCTACACCTGTTTCTGCCTCTGATTGGGAAAGTCCACACTCTGCAGCAGTTGCTGCTTCCCCTAAGAGGGAAAATTGTCTTCAGCCACGAAAGGAGTCTTTTCCATTTCATTTTTCTGGAATTCATTAATACTTTAGAATCCCTAGATATGGGAGCTTGGCCCATGCAGACAGGCTGTTAAAATTTTTATTTTTAACAAGATCAGACTTTCCTACTCCCTGCCCCACACTATACCTGCCAGTGATAACCACCCTTGCTAAACACCACACCTGGGGGACAGTCTGAGGTAGGCAATTAATGATCTGAATTTATTTTCTGCTTTTTTCAATGTCTTTTGCAAAGAGGTCAGATAAGGGAATATAATACAAAAAAAAGAAAAAAATGCATACAAGTGCCAGGGGTTATCAGGCTAAAACTCAAAAAATCTATTAAGAGTATTTTTAAAAATAATTATAACTCTTAAACTAGAGAAACTAAATAACAAAAATATAAGAAAGGTGACATCATCTTTAGTTAATGAGTTGGCAACCTTCAGTCTCAAAAGACTATGGTATCGCGCTCTGAAAGATGGTTCTGGAACAGCGTCTAGTGTGGCTGAAAAGGCCAATTCGGGAGTGACAATCCCTTCCACACTGGGAGCAAGTGCAGTCTGTCCCTGGTCTGTCTCCCTGGCTATGGGCCTTCCTTCTTTGCCTCTTTGCCTCAGACTGTTGGCCAAGTGTCTCTTCAAACTGGGAAAGGCTATGCTGCACAGCCTGCCTCCAAGCAGGGATGCTCAGAGGCCAGGGTTTCCCACTTGTTGAGGTCCACTCCTAAGGCCTTCAGATCCCTCTTGCAGATGTCCTTGTATCGCAGCTGTGGTTTACCTGTAGGGCGCTTTCCTTGCACGAGTTCTCCATAGAGGAGATCCTTTGGGATCCGGCCATCATCCATTCTCACAACATGACCAAGCCAACGCAGGTGTCTCTGTTTCAGTAGTGCGTACGTGCTAGGGATTCCAGCACTCTCCAGGACTGTGTTGTTTGGAACTTTGTCCTGCCAGGTGATGCCGAGGATGCATCGGAGGCAGCGCATGTGGAAAGCGTTCAGTTTCCTCTCCTGTTGTGAGTGGAGAGTCCATGACTCGCTGCAGTACAGAAGTGTACTCAGGATGCAAGCTCTGTAGACCTGGATCTTGGTATGTTCCGTCAGCTTCTTGTTGGACCAGACTCTCTTTGTGAGTCTGGAAAACGTGGTAGCTGCTTTACTGATGCGTTTGTTTAGCTCGGTATCGAGAGAAAGAGTGTCGGAGATCGTTGAGCCAAGGTACACAAAGTCATGGACAACCTCCAGTTCATGTGCAGAGATTGTAATGCAGGGAGGTGAGTCCACATCCTGAACCATGACCTGTGTTTTCTTCAGGCTGATCGTCAGTCCAAAATTTTGGCAGGCCTTGCTAAAACGATCCATGAGCTGCTGGAGATCTTTGGCAGAGTAGGTAGTGACAGCTGCATCGTCGGCAAAGAGGAAGTCACGCAGACATTTCAGCTGGACTTTGGACTTTGTTCTCAGTCTGGAGAGGTTGAAGAGCTTTCCATCTGATCTGGTCTGGAGATAGATGCCTTCTGTTGCAGTTCCAAAGGCATGCTTCAGCAGAACAGCGAAGAAAATCCCAAACAAGGTTGGTGCAAGAACACAGCCCTGCTTCACGCCGCTTCGGATGTCAAAGGGGTCTGATGTGGAGCCATCGAAGACAACAGTGCCCTTCATGTCCTTGTGGAAGGATCTGATGATGCTGAGGAGCCTGGGTGGACATCCAATCTTGGGGAGAATCTTGAAGAGGCCATCCCTGCTGACCAGGTCAAAGGCCTTTGTGAGATCTATGAAGGCTATAAAGAGTGGCTGTCGTTGGATCATCTTTAGTTAGATGCTATTTATATCAATTAAACTTTCTAAAATTAAGCCTAGATTTATTGACTTTGGTTCAAAATATATCTGGCATACTTAATAGGCTTCTTTTCAGCTCATGTATCGTAAATATCTGTATGCTAGAAACCTGTTGGAAAGAGATAAATATACTTTGTACATGTGGTACGCACAGGTTACTGGTAGATAAAAACCTATTCTTTTATCCCAGGATGAGGGTTGGTAGCTAGGTCACAACATTTAACACATGTTGCTTTATGACTCTAGATTTAATATGTCTAGATTATTAGAGCTGCAGGGGAAGTGAAGCACTATGCAGGTTAAGACAACATTTTGAGCTAGCAAAGGGGGAAAATGGAAAATTCATTTGCTTCCATTTCTACTGGATAAATACACTTTCACAAAAGCAATTGGTGGGTTCAGTTCAGTTCTTCATGTAGAAAAGATAATGGGGTTAACTTTCCAGTCATCAAAGTATCTTCAGCAGTTATCCACGTTAGTGAAAAAAGCATCCAGATGCAGTGGCAAATCTAGGGAAAATGGTGAGCATGGCAAGCACTGAAATTGCGCCCCAGTCCAAACAAAGAACGGGAGATCATGGGATGAGAAGCCACCCCTGCTCATTCCACCAAGTGAATTTATTCAGCAGGCTACACAGAGGAGACCATGAAGTAGGAAGCCAGCCCAAGTGAATTTATTCAGCATTGCTGTGCCTCTGTTTTAAGTATATGGAAACACCTTGAAATTTTCTGTAGGCATTTTCGTCCTTTTGGAGGTCCCCTAAAACTGATGCAAAAATGCACCATTCTCAGTGATGCAGAAACACACTATCGATAGAAAGGTGTACCATTGGTAGAACCCCCTTCAAAAGATGCCCAGGGCGGATGTCGCCATACCCTAAATACACCACTATCCAGAAGGTTTAAATCTAGAGTTCCATGTGATCTGAAAGCTTGTACTCACTCAGGCCTCATCCAGATGGCAGCTGCCCATAGTCTCTCACCTCTAGTACAAAAATGAGAGTACATGTAGCATCCTAGTGAAAATCAGATACCCTCATCTCTTCCCCTTCCCCAGACCTAAATCTCTACACTGCTTCATGTTTATCCTGCCCTGTGTGGTGGAAAGCTCAAGGTAGTCTTGACAATGCAAATTTCCTTTGGAAGAGACAGTATTAGAGACTTTTGGTGTCTTTATAATCATGTGCTCATGTACCAGTGCACAGTGTGAGTCAAGAGGGTATCAGAGGGATGCCAAAGGAAAACACATAGCGCAGAGCATCATACTCACAGCGACACCCACCCAGTTCTTCAAAACTGCTGTTTTCTAGCTCTTCTCACCTCATACTTCTTGGCCAAACAGCTCTTTTCCTTTCAAAAGTTCCAATTTTGTTCACAAATATGAGTCGTATTCCAAGGTGGTTTTAAAAAAAATAGCCCACCGGTCAAGAAATATTAAAATACAAGGCATGAAGAAGCAATACTGCTTTCAGGGGACATTACAGCCTCATACCAATGCTTGTCAGTTGTGTGAGCTGGCAAGAGATCTGCACTCCATTATTTAGAAGGTGGGGAATGGAAGCACAAATATACTTCCATTCATAAATTCCATAAATTTCCATCCAGTCCCCCAAACTGGAACTTTCTGGAGGTGCTCTCCCTCCAATAGCATCAATGACAGAGTTCTGTTATCCCTTTTGCATTTATTACACTAGTCTGCACTGGTGAGAGCCACTTCACAGCAACAAGATTTCAAGGAAACAGCACTTCAGAATGAGAACCTTGTGGTATTCCTCGCAGCAACCTGGACAACGTCCCTATTACGTCCCAGATAGGGGCCCAGGCTGAGAAGGGGGGCTTGTCTAAGGACTACCAATGAAACCGAGACAGACACGAGATTTGTGGCTCAGTATCTTGCCTTGATGCTGCACACCACTTTCATTTCAGTCACATCTACATTAAGTTTCTCTCCTTATGGATATGGTTCCATATACTATGGGTTTCAAGTACCTTGCTGAAATCTCAGGTTACCTGAATTCTCTGGGTAGCCCTACACAAACCACTCTCTCTTAGGGCGCAATGCAGCTCCAAGGTCAGGGAACAAACACTCCCTTAGGTTGAGGAGACCTCCATGAGTGACACCTAACTGCAGGATGCAGCACAGGTTCCTTTGGCACCGCTATGCCAATGCTGGAAAACACTGACATAAGGGGTGAGGATTGTGCCCTTAGGCTCACCTCCCTCAGCCTGTAACATGCTGATGATAATGTTGGCCTGCCTTGCAGGGTTATTGTAAGGAATACCACACAATAATGTCTGTGAAATAGTTAGAAGAAAAGAGCTTTAGGCACTGGTGTTGCTAGAGGGTGCAGGTCGCACCAGGTGATACGCTGGCGTGGTGATGCGCCCTGGGGGGAGGACGTGCTAACATCGCGGGGTTAGGAGCTACCGCATCGTGCCATACACCAATGGTATTCAAACTGGGGTGTCGCGACGCCCCAGCCTGTGGGACCTGGCCTCTGGCCCTTTAAGGGGCGGGGCAGCCAGGGGGCGGGGGAAGGCAGCAGCACGACCCACAGGATCGCGCCGCTCATGAGGGCTGCAGGGGCTCAGGTGCACTTGTCCAAGCCTCCTGCAGCCTCCCAGTGGTGTGGGGAGCCCTGCGCAACCATCGGCAGGGCTCCCCAGGTCAGGAAAAGTGAAAGCAGAGCGATTGCGCCCCCTTCCCCAAAACTGGAAGAGGAGCACAATCGCTCCGCTTTCCCTTCTGACAGGGCTGCAAGGACTGGGGTGCACCCTCCAGTCCCTGCAGCAGCTGTCCCTGTGTGCAGGGAGCCCTGCACGAACACCTGCAGGGCTCCCCAGGTCAGGGAAAGAGAGAATGGGGCGATCGCACTCCGCTTCCGCTTTTGCAGAAGCAGAGCAGATCGCTCCACTCTCCCTTTCCCTGAGCTGGGGCGCTCTGCAGGCACTCACGCAGGGCTCCCCGCACACACGGACAGCTGCTTCAGGGACTGATGAGTGCATCCCAGTCCCTGCAACCCCCTGAGCAACGCGATCCTGGGGATCGTGTCGCTGCCTCCCCCCCCCGCCCCCACAAAGACTTACTGCAGGTTTCGAACTCCCGGAGAGTTTGAAAACCATTGCCATACACCGTTGGATGCAGAATGGCCAGCAGAGTGCAGCGCAAAAAGCAGAATTGAAATAGCTCCTTTTGTGCAAAAGTTATGATCAAAAAACCTGAAGGAAAAAATGCATGGAGCTTTATGGAAAGTGAAAGTGAGCCATCTCACCGGGGTTTTTTGCATTGTGTTTCGTAGGCCATTCTGCATCCAATGGTGTATGGTATGACACGGTAGCTACTAACGGCGCAATTTTAGCGCGTGTGGCCTGCACCGCCTAGTGATGCCACTGGCAGGCTGAGAGGCTCCACGGAGGTCAGAATGGTCCTCATCCAATGAGTGCAGCCCCCCAAAACACCAGAGAAGGAGGTTCCTCCCTCCCAGCTGCCTCCCTCCCAGTCTATGGAGCCCTATGGAAAGCAAAGCAGCCTCACAGTCATGTTTACTTGCAGGTAGGCAGAAGTGCCTTGGCTGGTGGTCAGGCCAGGCAAAGGGGAATGTGAGGACACCAGAAGAGTCCTGATCCAATGGAGTTGGAGTGCAACAGAAGGCAGCCTCTCCCCCTAAAAAGAACAAAAAAGAGGCTTAAATTGTAAGGGGAAGTTTTCTATTTTGCACTTGTGAAGCCAGGTGGGTCTTTATTCTGATATGCCTGAAATAGAAGAACTTTAAACTGGGCACTGGGAGGGCTGGAAATCTCACTGATTCTTTTGGAGGGGGGGTGTTATTGCAGGCAGGCTACAGAGTAAGCCCCATTGACCACTATGGGACTTACTTCAGAGTAGACATGCATAAGCTTGAGCTCACAGGCTGCAATCCTACCCACACTTTCCTGAGAGTAAGCCCCATAGGACTACTTCAGAGTTGATTCACTTGGTGGAACAGGACTGGCTCCCCTTTATTTAATTATTTAATTTTAATTTAAGTATTTATAATTATTTATTTTAATTGCTTGATGATGTCACTGCTGGCCCTGACATCACTTCCAATGGGTCCTGGACAGATTGTCATTCTAAAAAGTGGGTCTCAGTGCTAAAAGTTTGAGAACTGCTGCAATAAGGTGTTAGTAAGTTGACACGGGCGTGTGTGAGACTCTACAAGTTTTCAAAATCACTAAAATCAGAATATGGAGGAATAAGACCATCATGTTATATATCAATCAATGCGTACTTTCATGCAGAATGCAATGAAACAATCCACATTGAAATATCTGTGTTCTAAAAGGTACAGCCAAAAAACTGGTGGGGGCAGGGCAATGGTACATCACCACACCCACCTGGGGCATTGCCCCGCCCACTGCATGGGTGACGCGCAGGCCTCCCACACCGGGTGACACGAATCCTAGTGACACCACTGGCTATAGGAATCCTATTGTCAGTAGTGATTCAAGGATTAGCACAATAGGATTCAGAATGTGGAAGTTTCCGTTTTGCTTTTTAATCACTTCAGCCTCCCTCCCTGCCTCATTTTCTCCTTCTTACAGAGGAACGGTTTTACTACATTTATTAAAATGCTTCGTCATCCCCCAATTGCATGTGGGGTGCAATTTCCTGCCCTAGACGGCATTGCTAACACAGGCCTTACGCTGTGAGGAGGATGGAAAGTGTGCCTCATTGCTTTCCCTTGTCAGGCTAACAAATGTTCTGCAAGCTCCCTCCCTCACACACACCACACATTCATTCTTTGGAGTGGTGTGATGTGTTCAAATAAAGTATTAACATTGTTTATCTGACGGATCGGAGTGAGGGAGAGAGGCTGGCAAGGAGCCAGGGTCTAATAACAGTGTAAAAGGCAATTTGATGAAATAGAATTAACATACTAATTGTCAGACTGCAGAGGGTGCTGGGATTCTATAGGAAGAAAAAAAAAAGACATTTTCTCTATACCCTGAAGAGACCTATTTATTAACAACAAAAGTCTAAGGAAGAGAGAAAGTCTCTGATGCAATTTGCTTGGAGTTTGTCCCTTCCTCCTCCTTATCTCTCACTCCGAAGCCACAGCCTCCAGTGCTCCAGAGGATTTATCAGGCGAATCTCTTTCTTTTTCAACATCAAGTCCCTGCAAGATATCACAGGCTCCAGAAACATTCTCAGCTCTGGCGTGTAATTCTCTTCCCTGAGCAGCACAGCAGTGAAGTGGCGCTGCTGCAGTTCGGCTTCTGTGGAAAGGGGGAAAGTCACGTTTTGGCTATTTGGGGCTCGATTTCCCCATCCCAACCTCACAGGAGGAGCAAAGCAAAACCTTTCTTCACACAAAAAGCAAGAAGTTCCCTTTTCTCTTCTGGCAGTAGAAGGATGGCTATGGACTGAGTTTGTTCTTGCCCTCAGGAAAGGCAACTGGAAAAAAAAAATCTTTGTCTAGGATTTCAGGTTCCTTCTACAGCAGGACCACTCATGCTACACAGAAGCAATAATTTAATAGCGAGAAAGAGTGACCTGGGGAAGGGAACCGTCTCTGGAAATTCAACCAAATGTCCAGGGAAAAGCCATTTCTCATGGCGGACGTGGATGTTTCTTAATCTTGGAGTTGGAGACATCTCTCTTTGGAAAACCATCTGGAATTCTACTGCGACACCCCTTCAAAGCAAGTGAGTGCAAGACCACAAACCTCGCTTTGGGGATCTAACCCAGTGATTTGTATCTGAGGGACCTGGGCGGGAGGGAGTTCTGTTTTCTTCCTGGGCATTTTGGGTTGTCCTACCAAACTTATCAACTCTGTGACCCTGCAGATTTTCCATGCAACCTGTCTGCATGAGGAGTGCAGGAGAACACGGGAGCAAGACTCTGAGGTTACCAAGTGAATGGCTGAGACAATAACTTATTCCATCTTTGCTGATTCATACCTGTGGTGGCTGTTGCATACATGACCCTGAGGTGTTTTAAGGAAAAAACCCAAAACCTTTATATCAGAGTGACAGCTTTATGAGACAGAATGTGACTGGCTTCTTGCTGGTTACGAACCCAAAGCCGATTTGTATTCCTTTATGTGTGCCAAAGAAGACATTTAAACAGGAAAATGTATGGGGGATTGCTAAATTCAACCAGTGCGACTGACCCTCACCTAATCATTCAGACCAACACTCCCTACATTGGGAGCACCCAGAGACCTGTCAGCTCCTCTGCCTTTTACATGTCAACAGCCCGAGTGTTAAAGGAAGGCGAGATCAATAAGCCCGACCTGGTGACTTACATTGTGCTTTTCTTCTTTCTGCTCCTTGCTGTGACAATTATTGTACTTTTTATTAACTGCCAACTGAAAAATTCCTTTTTTGCCACGCTACCTTATGACAGATCACTACGAGAAGCTAGGAGCCCATGGAAATCACAAGCTGTCTAATCCTCAGGGCTAGAAGGGAAGGGAAAAAAAATGTCTAATATAAGCTTTACTATGGTATATCAGAATTTCATGAACACAAATTTTTGTGTATTAAGATGCTATTCCCATTGGCACTGGGTGCATTCAGCCACTTATAAAGGGTATGCTTTCGTTTAAACACCAAGAAAATATTTTCTGAAAGAAAAGGACAGATTTAATAGAAAATGTGACATATGGTTATGAGTGAATGCAAATAAAGAGACCTGATATGGATTTACATGAGTCAGTATCAAAATTAACTGAATGTTTGTCAAGGAGCACACACCACTTTAATTCAGGCTGCTGTTGAAAAGTATAGAAGCAAATATCACAAATTGCGGTTGCTAAATAATGTTTGTGTTGACAAAGGTATATAATTACCTCTGGTGGCACTACTGTGCTTGTGAAATTATAGGTTTTGAAAAACATCATTTTAACAGCTCCATGCCAAATTGTGATGTTTTTGTTCCACCCAGAAACCTCTGATTTTCATACTCTACATATGGCAATACAGTGGAAGAGATGTTTGTCTCTCAGAAAGAGAGAGAGAGAGAGCACATTTTGAAATCTCAGGTCCAGCTTGGTGTCTGGTGTAGTCACATTGGCTTGCATTACTGAATCTTGTTCTGTGGTGTCAAATTTTGAGATTATAATTCAGCTGTTGCTGCTGTTATTCTGTCCATAATCCTCCAAAGCGCCGTGTATGGCAGCTTGGTTCCCAGCACATAAAACTATTAGATGATACCTCCAGATCTGGATCCTATACCTGGAGATAACATATAGTAGTTTTATGTGCATCAGAATCTGCCCATAGGTAGCTAAAGATGCAATCCTGTAATACTTTCCTGTGAGAAAGCCCCACTGAATACAGTGGGAGTAGATATGCATAGGATTGTACTGCAAGGCTCCAAGTCCGAATAAGGAGAGGGTCATAACTTTCTTCAGTTTCTACAACTGACCTAGCTGTTTATATAATTGCATTGTTACCCCTATCCCTTTGTTTAGGCCAAGTCTACATGGAATTTTTTGTTTTTTTAATTTAAATGTATCGTCTTTCCAAGTTTGTCAGCTTAAAGAACTGTTAAGAAGCCAGTAAAGATTTATGGGTTTAAATCACTGCTTATTTCAGCACTCTGTAGGACTGAATTCAATATACTGAATTAAGTGAGTGTGAAGAATGAACATTATTGTCACCAAATGAGTAACAGAAAATGCTACAAAAATGCTTTTTGTATGGAAAGTACAGTAGTGGAAAGAAATATGTTATTTTAACGTCTGGAACAACATTTTTAAAATGACATTATATAACATATTAAAATTCCATGTAAGCTTTTCATCTTCTGTTCTCTCCACATTCCAAGATTAAGATATGGGATTATTAACAAAGACCAATGTTAACTCCACCCCATGTTTATCACTGGCAATGATCACTGATATTATGTGGGCAGATATATATTGTTAAAGCTCAATGATAGTCAATGTGTTTTTATATCTATTCATTAAAATGTATGACATACTTAAACTATGTTAGTATACTATAGGTAGTTGGGATTTCAGAGCTGCAATTTCAAGCACTAAAAGAAAACCTACACTTTGAGGGTCTGATGGCATTAACTAAGATTCAATCTCCTGTATCAAGTCTGGTATGGACGGACAAAACCGTATCTGTTTGCTTTCACATTGGTTTCAATTGAGCTGTTAAAGTGTGATGTCAGTTCTAATGAAGGCATCTCAAGGAGGATAGACATAAGTACAATTTTTTTTTGCCGCAGACAGGTGTGCCTCCACTGACATAAATGCAGTGCAATAAAAATGCCAATGTCTCAATCTACATATCCTCCCAAACTACAGTATGAATGTGAGCACTGACTATTTAAATAATGAGTTGGCAATCAGTCACACCCCAGAGCATGGCTGATTGTCTTAGATTGTAATAGTGATCTCTTGTTTCAGAATATGAGGGAGAATTTTGGCAGATGTCACTTCTCTCACTATGCAGCTGTAGTTATAGTCCCCCATCTATGCAAGGATTGAATACAGAAAGTCATGTTCAGTTTGGATACTGAGCTCTCTACAAAGGTGGGGCTGTGAAGCGTTAATAGTTTGCACTTATAAAGCTTCAAGATTTTTTTCAGGTATTTACAGATTAAAGGGTCTCATCTTACAAGTCTGGAAAGGATCGCTGCTTAAACGGTATGGAAAGACTATCTTGAACCCTGCTGCTAATTCAGGGTTGATAATACTGCACTAAAGAAATTCTTGACCATTTCAGGACAATACAACTGCTAATATGCCAACAAGAACAAAATGGTGTGCATTAAAATGGATTTGCACCTAGACCCTTGGGTTCAGTATGTCCAGATTTAAAAGAAACTTCTAAAATCCTCCAGGCTTGCCATTTTTTATAAGCCTTGGAAACCCAAGACACAGCTCAAGCTCATATAATTAAAAGAAATCCCTGCCTCACTTTCCTACTTAATATTGGCGCAACTCCCAAGGTGTTACACTGCTTATAAAGTCAATTAAACCATTAATCAAGAGCTTACTCAAGATGTCGAATCAAGAAGTCAAATTTCAGTCCAAGTTAATACATTCACACTGCTGAACCTTGGATCAAATACACTGATCCATAAATGAGACTGTCTACATCAGTTCACACTAGTGAGATAGTGATAAACCACTTTATTTTTTGTAAAAAAAATAAAAAGTGTGTCGCATGGTATTATCCTTTGTGTTCCTCAATTTAAAAAATATGGATGATGGGAGGATCCCAAAGGATCTCCTCTATGGAGAACTTGTGCAAGGAAAGCGCCCTACAGGTAGACCACAGCTGCGATACAAGGACATCTGCAAGAGGGATCTGAAGGCCTTAGGAATGGACCTCAACAAGTGGGAAACCCTGGCCTCTGAGCAGCCCGCTTGGAGGCAGGCTGTGCAGCATGGCCTTTCCCAGTTTGAAGAGACACTTGGCCAACAGTCTGAGGCTAAGAGGCAAAGAAGGAAGGCCCATAGCCAGGGAGACAGACCAGGGACAGACTGCACTTGCTCCCGGTGTGGAAGGGATTGTCACTCCCAGATTGGCCTTTTCAGCCACACTAGATGCTGTGCCAGAACCACCTTTCAGAGCGCGATACCATAGTCTTTCGAGACTGAAGGTTGCCAATGACCACCAGTAGACACTGGCAATGTCAAAATGATGCCATTTTATTTGAAGGTCTGGACAGTAAGAGATATTTATGTAAATTAGGATAGTTAAGTTTAGCATATACCACAGTAACAGTACAGGCCCAGCACAAGAGAAAATGGTGCCTGAAGCAGAAATTCAGAAATGTATTCAGAAATTCTGTGGCATCCTACAGTGCTGCTGCTTCTGCCACCTGTGTCCTCCTCGTCTGCTTCAGTTTAGAAGCAGAGGAGGTGACAACAGATACAGTTCTCTTTCTGATCAGAAAATGGAAGCAGGATTTCTGCTGCAGCTACCTACTCCTTCACCCTCCCAGTGGCGTGGAGACAGGTTTTTCCCCTCACCCGGCTTACCCATGTCATCCTCCTCACTCTGCTGTTCTATGCTCTGGAATTGAGTGCCAAAGCGGGACCAGAATGAGGAAAGTGGGAGAAGTGGAACCGGAGCAGTGCTTCTCCTGGCTTCCTTGCCCTGCCCCACTCAAATATCTTTATTTCAAAACACAGAGTGGCAAGAGAAGGCAGAAGAGGCAAGGGGGCCAAATGAAGCCTAGGCAAAGCAACTGTGGAGGCTGGTGATGGATGTTACGGTCCTGTACCCAACCCAGGGTGTACTTACTGTAGGCTTCCTCCCCTGTCAGGTAACTCCAGCCAAGATCTAGACAAGGGTAAGGAGTACTCAGTTCCTTCACACAAGAAAAAACCCCACACAGGTTTATCGATATAGTTCAATTTATTAGGGTTGTTTAAGATCAAATTTGTTATACAGAAAAGCAACTAAAACCATTAACAGAGAGGGTATAAAATCACTTACAATTTAAAAACCAAAAGGAGAGAGAAACACAAAAATTGCTAACTCTTCAAATTTTCTCATTCCTCCAAATGACCAGAGAGAAAATGAAGTTCTCCTCTGCCAACTCCAGAACTCCTTTATATCATCCACCTCCAGGCAAATCAGCTGACCAGTCTTTCCCCTCTCACCAAACAAGTTAATTTCCCCCAAGTTGGTACAAAAGTAATTACAACCTTACAAAGACAGAATCAAGCTGAAGCCTTAAAGCATCCATTTCAACCTTTTCCATCTCACAGCACACTGACAGGGCACTAAAATTGTCAAGGCATACCATCAGGTTTTTGACAACTGACAAGGCACACCATGCCAATGGGGGGGGGGCTCACATTGGCTCTACTAAGAAATGACCTTCCCCCAAATTTCTGTGGCATATCTGTGGACCACTTATGGCACACCAGTGTGCCACAGCACAGTGGTTAAAAATGGTTGCCTTAAAGGGACCAGTACATTAGAATGGGCAGAGTGCTGCCTGCACTCATGTACTTCCTGACACAGTCTCATGACTAGGCTGGCCTTTTAAGAATATAAGGCAGAATAGTCCAATATATCCTTAAAACCCTGCGCTGGCCTGTCCTTCTGTACACCCTCTTTTCTTTTGCCTGGGCCATTTCACTAGACACAAAAGAACATGCCACAAGAGGCAAGTTAGATGTTATAACCCAGTCCTATGTTTGTATTTCTCAAGTGCCAGTTCAAATGCCTCATTGCTTCATCCCAACAATGGCAGAGGAGCATACTGTAGGCTACCACCTATATTTTTGCAATTGCCCAGTTCACTGAAATAAGACAATGTGATCTTCACAGAACTATAATGTGAAAATTAGCCCTGACCCTTCAAGCTTTGAGATATATTTCTGATGTACTTTGCAATGTTAGGCAAACTGTCCTCTTCCAGCCACAACACAATGGTAATCGGTAAGAGCATGTTAGGATTGCAGTTTTCACATGTTGCATTGCATGCTATAGCACAGGGGTGGTCAATCCATGGCTTGGGAGCCACATGCGGTTCTTAAGAACATAAGAACAGCCCCACTGGATCAGGCCATAGGCCCATCTAGTCCAGCTTCCTGTATCTCACAGCAGCCCACCAAATGCCTCAGGGACCACACCTGATAACAAGAGACCTGCATCCTGGTGCCCTCCCTTGCATCTGGCATAGCCCATGGTTCTTTGACACATAATGTGTGGCTCTCAGAAATAAGATGACTGAGGTCTTTTTGAAGTGCATACAAAAGGTGAATAAGTATTTTTCAAGTTTTATAATGATTTATCCGGTATAAATTGAGAGTCCACTGAACTAAAACGTAAGTTTAATGTTCATGACGAGTAAAAATATTTAAGAATTTAAATGTTTCTTAAATATTGTGCTTTCCAAACACCAGAAGTTTAGCATATGTGGCTCTTATGTTAAGGACATTTGGCCAGTCCTGCTATTTGCTCAGAGTCTCACTACATGAACTCATTCAGGGCCTCTCGTTGAAGTTAGAAATTATGACAGTGCAACAGAATCATGGCAACAGAAGAAGAATCAAAAGACAGATGGAGTTACTGAAGACACAATTCTTCCTGGGGCTTTGCACATCTTTATCAACAGCATAGAAAGTGTTCTAGGAAAAGGCAGATTCTTTTTGACCAGGAGACAGTAGATTCCTTGTACAAAGGAAACAGCACGTTGATGTACCACCTATGCTGATCCCTGACCTGGATACCCTCTCTAATACAGAACTTAGAGAACAAGATGCACATGCTAAAGAGAACACATCATCATCCCCTCCCCCAAAACACACACACATCCTTTCTATAGCAAGTGTGTGAATTCTTGCCACAGCTTGGAGCCATTTCTTACGCCTATGGGGAAGGAACATGAAAATAAATTGCACCCATGGCTTTTGACAAGTCTGGGTATAATAAAACCTCGGTTTCCCACTCAACACTGATCGTTGCAATATTTCACTTTGAGTTTGTATCTGGGCTGACACTACCAGTAGTCATTTCCACTACACTGTGAATTGACTGGCTTCAAACTGGGTTTCCTAGACTCTTTCCCTTCTCCTGAAACATTGCTGTATGAGGTTTGTTAGTATCAAGCAGCCACTTGCTTAAGTTGCACTATGCTTCATATGCCTTGTCATCTAAAAACCACTTAAAGATGGGCAAAGGAAGTGGAGAAGGAACATGCAAGAAGAGAACATAGCTCAATGAGAGAACATGTAGCAGAAGGTTCTGGACTCAATCTCTGACATCTACATGTAGGACTGGGAGAGACCTCTTGAATGAAGCCATGGAAAGTCAATGTAGAGACAATTAAGCTAAAGCAGTGTTTCTCAACCAGTGGTACTTAAGGTGGTACTCGCAGGACCTCTGGACACCTGCTGCCTGGCAACATGACCAGGAACATGGCACAACAAACAGCAGTAGGAGGTCGCGCTTGGTGCACACAGCTCCAAAGCATGCTTTTTCACACTTGAAAAAGCCCTCCCGTCCACCCTGAGCCTCTTACTGGTGTTTGCTGCATCACATCTGGCCTCCCAACCTAGAAGTAATTGCCAATTACTTCCAGTGGCATTTTGAATAGGTGGACCATGTGAAATAGTTCAGTGGAGGGCACACTTTGAGAAACACTGAGCTAAAGGAACCAATGATCTGATTCAGTAGAAGGCAGCTCCATCTGTTTGCCTGGATTCCATATTGTTTACGATCCAGTCATCTTCTGTTATATAAAGGAACAGCTCTGGAAAGTGTTTTCATGTTACAACTCTGGAGTGTCCATGGACACAGAGAAATGAAAGCAAATGGATCATTTCCCCTAGTAAATAGTCATTGGTTATTAGAATACTCCACTTAACTCTCCACTTGAGCCTGGTTTTGTAAATTGCTCACTTTCTTTACAAAATATCACTCCTATCCCTCCCCCCCAAAAAAGTCCATACCACTTAAAGTATCTGAGAAGAATTAAACAGTCCTCGTGCCAAATCAGGCTGATCAGGTTGCATAAACACTACCTCTTGTGGAAGTCCATAGCTTAGACTTCACTTTTCAACCTACTTACTTAGGAGTACTACCATTGAAATGATCAATGATGGCTCAAGGCATAGAAAGTTACTAGAGGAACATACTGGGCTGAAGCAGCAGAAATCCTGACAGGGTATGCTCTGTGCACTCTACATTTTGCTTGATGTCATTGGGGTGAACGTACACTACCAATGTACAACAGAGCTGTGTAGCAGGCACTGGTGGGAGAAATCAAGGCCAGTGTCCAAGTGGTACTTGCAAAGTGTCAAGAATAGTACTGACATTGGGACAGAAGGTAAGTAATAGTGCATTTGGCCTATTACACAATACACTTTTCTCTACGAAGCAGAACACGTACAGAAGTTTGTGCATCTTCCTTCTACTGTATCTGGGCTGCAGACACAGCATTAAAGCCACTTCAACTAAAAAAGGGTGATGGTGTTATTCTAAATTCATGGGTACAATTTTAGCTATTATAGCTTTAAGTGCAAATCTATGATTGCATTGATTAAATGGGGGGCAGCACTGGACTGTAATTGCAAAATCATATGTATGTCACACATTGTCACTGCTCAAGTCATCCAGTATACAATAACAGAACCACAATTAGGGCCATAACTCAGCAGTAGAACCCATGCACTGTATCTAACAAGTTCCAGCTTCAATCCTTGGCATTTCCCCTGAAATGATCTGTAGAATGATTTGAAAAAGCTTCTACCAGGAAAAGTGTAGACAACAAAAGAAGACTGCATTGGATTACATAAGCCTTTGGTTTTAGCTTCTTATACCGTATGTCCTAATCATGGCCAGTTGGTCATCATAGGAATTCCTGGACACAGGGGAACATCCACAGTGCCTGGATAGCAAGGATAACCATTGTCCAAAAATGCTACTTCCAAATATGTCCTCCAAATTAAGAATTTTCCTCTTCCTTTAGTCTCCTTTATAAGAAGGTACTTCCGTAAACATTTCAGTAAATGTTAAAAATAGGGGGGGGGGAGTCAAATGGTATTATTTGGTGGGGCGTCTTTCTAACTTCCTTAGTTTACAAAAGTATATTTCAATGACTAGCAGCTGGAGAGACCAAGCAAGATGAAAAGTTCCGCTTTCCTGCAGAGAAACATTGTGCAGCGAGACCTGGGTATTTATATAGGAGTGGGCGGCCCCATTGAAAGGTAGGAAGATTTTAGCCCTTCCCTATCACAACACACAGCAGTGCTCTGTTGGATGCTGTTTTGATGAAGGGCTTCCTTTTAATAAGAAGCCTTTTTTAAAGTGGATCTTTTTAGCTACCTAGTTATTTGTGCTTTGAAACCTCATTGATGACTGACTGAAATGCCAAAGGAACATTGGTGATGTTATTCAGAAGGCCTGTTTTTGAATTCCAAAGGCAAGGTTCTTTTGATTTTGAAAATGGAAATCTTCAGATCTCATATAGGATTTGATTTATGCCCTTAATTTTTCCACGTGTATTAAATTAAGCCATTTAGGAGAGACAGAAAATTCAAAAACTAACACATTTGTTTCTACGAAACGCTTATGTTGAAAAAAAAAACACACAATAATTTTACAAATACCCCAAAACTCTTTGTTGTTCTTGCTTCAACAGTGTCACACAGCTACCACTTTAACAGAGAAAATCAGAGAGAACATTCACAGGCTGTGTGAAAAGGTCTTTAGAATTTTTTGAAGCAGGTATCACTCCACTTATTACAGCAGTTACTACATTACTGTTACATCCATCAGATATCTCCCAGTCCAATTTCAGATGCAAGCTCTCTAGAACTAGATGCTATATAAAAACTTTCTATGTTCAGTGACCCCTTTTGGATTCAGTCTACTGAGGCGCCTCTACACATCTGGTACAGGCACCGAGCTCATCGGAGAGGAGTCAGGAGACCATTCTAGGATGCAACACATTCACCATTGCCCCATATAAACTGAGGGCGCTCCCTAGAACAAACCCAGCATTCTTGGGTGCCTGAACATTGTTGGGAATAGAAATCAGGAGCATGCTATCTAGCATCAATTATTTTTTCATTAAGAAAGCCCTGACAAGCTTCTGAGGAACTAAGTTTCCTGAAACATGGCTTGGAAACTATTAGTGTAATAGATCCTCTATGTGCCATTCCACCTTAATGTCCACATCATTGAACGTGCCATTCCACCTTAATGTCGCTTTCAGCAATTACCAGGATACCTAAATAGAGCATCCAAGTTCAAGGGCAATATATCAGAGTGTCATAAGGTACTGAACAAGAAACAAGGGAGTGCTGTTGCTTATTTAGAGCTTTCCAAAGATACCTGGCTGACTGCTAATGAAACCAGAAAGGTGACGTGCACGGACCTTTAATCTGGCCCTGCGGGATCTGTTCCAAAGTCCATATAAGGTGCCTTCATTATCCTTCTGGACAGCCCAGCCTCCCTCTGCCTGCCCACCGTCTCATCCTCAAAATTGATCTTAGTGGGATCTCTTTGCAGATGATTTTCCTGAAGAAGGTATCTCCACCTGGGCTTTGCTGATATCGGCCATCTTTGTGCTGCCCCACATAATCCCCACTGCCTTCCACAGCCCACCCCAGACCTTCTTGGGTAAGCGAGTGCCCGCCAGTTATCCAGCTCTCTGGTATCTGTTCTGTTGACCTTCTCTGCTGTCTATCATTCTTTTCCCACCTTTCTCCCCATTTTCCCACCAGAGCAAATCAAGCAGAACAGGTGTGGCTGTCCTGAGTGTGTCCACTGCAGCATTAGAAACTTGAGGGCATGCTGTGTAAGAACTAGCAAAGAAATTAAGCAAAACTGCTGTGGTGCTTTCTTTGTTATTTAAATGTTTTCCAAAAATATATGGCAACTTTGCACAAGCCACTCAAAGTGTTTGCGTGCCACTAGTGGTACCTGTGCCATGGGTTGGTTGTCTACTCAAATGTCATCAGATTTTGAAATTAAAATATGAATTTTTAACTTTCAAATCTGGAAACGACAGATGGACACTAAGTCAAATTCTCTTAATCTGAAAATTAAGCTGCAGCACTACTGGTTCTTATAATTAATGAGCACTTTCAAGGACTCTGGAAGTATCTCTTGAAACCACCAGTGTCCAGAGGTTCAAAACCTATATCTGGCTTCTACCACTGCAACAGGTAGGAATTCACATGATGAAATGCTCCTTCATACAAAACTAGCATGTCAGGGACAAGAATGAAATTTCTAGTATCCTAGAAAGTGAGATTGTCTCCTTTCCTGCAGTTTGTGATAATACAAATCAATTGAGAATGAATTTAAAATGTGCTTTTGAAGAACCATTTCTGATTTCTCTCCTTAGGGATTGTGGCTAGTTTCATCTTACTTTATTTCACTATCACTTTAAAATTGCTTTCCTCCTAGCTAGTTTCCTAGTTAATGGGATCCTCCCACTACACAGTTTTCTGTACAAATTATTATTTTTTTAGTCTTGAAGGCTGTAAAGTGAGTTTATTTTCAGTCGTCAATTTATTCCCCCAGTAACTGTGTTTAGAGTAACCTGTGACTTCAGGTGGTGAATGGAACAGAGATGCTATTGTAACTTTAGATCAAAATTTCAGTTCCAATACTCTGGAGCAGGGGTGTCCAAAGTTTTCAGCAGCAGGGTCACATCATTTCTCTGACACTGTGTCGGGGGCCAGGGAAAAAAGAATTAATTTACATTTAAAATTTGAATAAATTTACATAAGTTTACATAAATTAATATACTAGAGGTGGAACTTACATAAATGAATGAAGATCTTGCAATAGGTCATGGCCTGTAAAAGGCCTTGCACAAAGCAAGGCTGGCCTTTTCTTTGCTGCCTCTACTGCATCACAGACATGAAACAGCAAGCAGTGGAGGGAGCCCTCACCCCACAGCTCATACAAGAGGTCAAACAGTTGCCCTCACACTGAGAGCAGTTGCGTCGGGCTAGTGCGGGCTCCAGCAAGTTTCTGGAGAGCCATAGGCTCATTGGAGGTTGGGGTCTCCCTGAGGGCCACATTGGGAATCCTCGAGGGCCACAAGTGGCCCCAGGGCAGGGGTTTGGGCACCCCTGCTCTGGAGAATGGCTTTTCTCTTAAACTAATGTAATAAAAAACAAAATCAGCTTCACCTCAGGCATGAGTAACAGCTCATGATTTTCTCTACCATATTAGTATCCATGCCAATGGTGGGAGAGAACTGTTAAATCTCAGACAGACCTGTTAGATATTCTACTGATAGTGACGTGGGAAGCAATATTCATAACATTAAGAACTCCACTGATGTCCTCATGTTGTGTGTCCTGCATAATTACAGAATGAACTGCAAATCAGAACAGGAAAGTAAGTCTTCCTTGAGATGCCACCAGTTAACAACTGGTAGACCCAGTGACTTTGGCGAGCAGGTCACTAGACCTCTGGAAAGCTATAACACATTAGCAATTCAACCAGATTTCATTTTTCTAATTGGTCTGTTTCAGCAAAAACATGGCATATGGAAACGTGAGAATTTTGGATTAGAGCAGCCAAGTATAATTCTAATGCTGTGACCCATTTTGCCCATTATTTTCAACTAACAGCCATCTCTCAAACTGGGAACGGCAACAATATTTGTGTCATTTCAGAACAGATGCCTAGGGGCTCTGATTTATGAAAAGATCTTGGAAAGGAGGGCTTCAATGTGTGCCAGTCAGTAGCACCACAATAGGAAAACAATGCACTAAAACAAGCAGAGAAAAATTTACACTTAACATTTATACTGCTCCACCTGTTCAAAAGGAAGCAACACTTGCATACTTATGTAAATGAATCTGTAACAAGAGCCTGGTGGTTCTATCAATGTAGATCTCTAGAATTTCTTAGGTTCAGATGTTCAAGTGCAAATTAGTAACTTTTACAGCACCAGACATAACCCTAAATCATCCCAACAGAGTCAGCAGATCCACCCCAAGCCTAAGGGTGATGCTAAGGTGATGCTCAAGCTCTACTCCCCCTTTTCAGGGAGCAGGTACATGTTAGTGCTCACACCCCACCCCACCCCCATTGCTGCCTCAATTGCCACTTCTTCTAAACTGACCCGACTGGGGATTCCATTCCCAGGATTTTCCCCACCCAGTCAGTTTAGAATATTTATTTATAGAATTTATATCCCGCAAAGGGCACTCAAGGCAGCTTCATATGTAGCAACAGAGGGACATGGTGGGCACTGCAGGCTATCTTCTACACCCTTCTCCTCCAGTTCTGCTGCCACAAACTTCAGCAGTAGCACTGCAGACAGGACCCACCCACCCACCCCCCAGCTCAAATGTTGCTTCCACATGTTGGAAAGCTGTCAGTGTCAGAAGCCTGTGTACACCGTTTCTTTCCCCCAAGGACCAACCAAGCTTTGGTTAGTAAAGCTTAAATATGGGGATGTAGCACCTTTCCGCCATTATTCCCATCCCTAGTATCTAGCTAGCACGGGAAGGGGGGGGAAAGAAGGGAGACTTTCTGATACATAAAACAGATTGTGACACTGTCAGCATCCCTTCAGCACAGAAACTCTAAAGGCTTCATAAGGGATGAGTTACCTCCTCCAAAGTGCTGATGAAGCTGGAATCTTTCCATCTGGCTTTTCCCAAAAAATATTCAGTTACAATTTCCTGTGGTTAACTGCCCATGGAGCTAGTTTAAAGTACCTTAATAAAGCAAAATTAAGCACTTTCTGGTCTAGTATCAATTGTCTTTCTCCTCAAGCCTGTAACACAATTAGCTTATAAATTATGTACTTGTCCCGTCTTGGCTGCTGTGTTCATTTCTAAAGCAAGACTTCTCTGCTCACTTCTGTATAAACGTAATTCTCTGACAAGGCGATTAGATCATGGTGTAGAACCATAACCAATCCTTGAATTACTCCATTTAGGCATCCTATTTCTGACTGTGGATCACTACTTGGTTTTAAGAGAATCATTTTCATTAAATTAAAAAAAGTGCCCTTTTTGAGTCCGTCCGCCCCCCCCCCACTACAGTTTGACATGGTGGTTTTAAGCAAATTCCAACCAAGGACCGAAAAAACCGTATACTTCAAATCAACACGGTTGTATCTTAATCTGAAATGAGTCAAAGATACCTTGGCTGCAAGGGATCCTAATCCTAGTAGTCAGTCCTATTGGAATCAGTGGGACATTCCCAAGTGATGCTCAGGATTAGGGTCAACCTGATCATTACTTATACAGTATAGCACTTCTTGGGCAAATAAGCTTTTTCAAACCTGAATCTTCCTTGTAAGGGATTCAATGCAAAAAACTAATTGACCTTTAAATAATTTACCAGTAGTTTGTCACCCTGTCCCAAAGTCTACATAAATTAATTTGAACCCCCAAATATAATAAATAGCACCAACATAGACTCTCCTTCATTCCAAGACCATGTTTTTTAGCAATAATCTCAGTGCTATCTTTCATGTTCACGGTTACCCAGGAAGTATGAACTCATGTCTCAGGAATGGAGGTTAAATATAGATTAAGCATAAACTAAAGTCCCCAAATCCCGCTACTCCAGAATGAGTTCGCTTACCTTTCTCTTCCACCAGTCAAGTTAGCTTTAGCTTCTACACCTACAGCCTCCTATTTGCTCCAGGATTCTTGGCACTTAGCACTTCTTTCCTGCTTAAGTTCTTAAAGCAATAGGTGTAGTGTAGGTTAATCAATTAGATCTCCATATTCTGGGGCTGGTTCATGCTTATATGCTCATCACTTGATGAACCACTTGTATGGGTTTGCATTTGTGAATATGCCATCATAAATACAATATCATGGACAGAACTTTTGAGTTGCTTCACATCACATCAAACACACTGAAAACACACTGTTTCACTGAAAAGTCAGTCCACCCTACAGCTGCCAATCATCAACTATATCAAAGAGAAATCAAGTGATGCATACGTATGTATGAATTAGATCGGCCTCAGAAATGTCCTCCACAGAACAGAAACACCACATTATAAGTGATGCCACAAAAGCCAAATTGTTAGGATTTCAACTCATGTCTAGGGTTCTTCATCTTCACGTTTTTGGTACATTTCATGCATTTATAGTTCAGAGATTGTCTGAAAAACTGGAGTTTAGTGAAAGCCAAGGTACAGTATGTTTCAATATTGCTTGTGTAAGAGTCATTAACAAGTGGTCCTTAATTTTGTTAGGCACCAGTCTATGGGCAGCCCCTATACTAGTGCTGTGCCCATAGCACTGGCACTGAATGTTGAAAGTGTGCCATAAGGCATGTTTGTGCCACCCAAGGAGTAAGCTGCACCAGCAGGTTGGCCAGTGCCACTGTTGCTGGAGCCCCAGCTGCCAGCAGAGCAGCGGGAAGAGCTAAGCAATGCAAGGCAGATGGGAGGAGGATTGGGGAAGGGATTTCTGGGCAAGGGGAGGACAGAACTGAGGCTGGGACCAACCCGAGAGAGGGGTGAGACTGGCGGAGGCCCCTCTGCTAAATTCTATCCACCTTGTTTTCAGAAGCTCAATGTAGCGTTTCGAGTCTGCGACAGGGAAGTTAGCACAGACTCGAGAAGCCACATTGAGCAGGCTGGGGCTTTAATTCAGAGCAAGGGACAAATGTCCCCATCTCCCAAGCAGGCTGCTGGCCTGCTTGAATCCAGCACAGGACCCAGCAGTAGCCATATAGTGCTGCTGCTCCTGTGCTGGATAGGACTGGCTGTAATTAGAGCCATTTACTCCACTGAGTTTTGGTGATTTGGTGAAGCCTACCGTCTTAGAAAAGACTTTTTGTTTAAAGAAACCCTACAGATGAGATAAAAATGAACACCTCCTCATCCACCCACGTATTCCCAATAAATACCTATCTGAGGCTATTTCTTTGGCTGAAGCAAAAGAAAGTGACAAAATTAGATGCATTTTTTCCTCCAAAGTCAATCATGTGTCAGAAATTCTTGATCTCAGAGACTGAAAATACAATCCCTCTCAACTCCATGTACTTTGCAAGCTGTAATAAGGGTGTCCACAGTAAAAAAAAATCAAATTACTCCCCCAAAGACTACATGTTATATTAGTTTAAGATTATATAAGCCCTTTTGTTCCATTATTGATAAAGTGCAATCAAAATGAAAAGCCAAAGTGTGGGTTGAAGGTAATTCAATTCCACCAATCGCTGCAGAATTGTCAGTTTCAAGATCAATCAAAGCATGCTGAGTTCTAGATTCAAACTCTGGCACCTCCAAGTACAGCTATGAAAGACTTCTCTCCGAAACTTCAGAGAAGTGTTCCCAGTTGGCATAAACAATATTTAGATGCACCAAAGTTCTGACTCTGTTCAAGAGTTTCATGTGTTCCCATGAATTTTGCTGTAACTGGTATGTGAGCTAGATTAGCAGAATAGATTTTCAGTTCGGTCTTTCCATCTGAAGGCAGGTACAAGAAAATGCCTTGAACCATTTTATCATTAATGAAGACCCATTCTGCTACATAAAATGTTCCCAACACACTGGGAGAAACGAGCAGATTTATTATTACCAGCAGACAGCAAGCCCCACTTGTTTTCATGTACAATTGCTCACTTAACACAGTATTCCAACACTTCATTTACGTATAACAAAGCAAATGTAAAACAGTTTGAAGCGTTTTTAGAATTCTATTTTTGCTGATGAACACAGAAGGCACCTTACTTAGCATCACAAAATCAGGAGGTGAACTTGGATTTTGTTGTCCTCCTTCAATTATGGCAGAAAGCTATAAGTAGAGAGCTGCCTGTTCATTACTCATGCCAACAGTATCTGAAGAAACACATGCCAAGAAATTTCTGCAGCAGATAAACATGCTATTTTTGAAATGAAAAATATTTTGGATTTTGCAAACAAGTTGACTAGCCTAAGGAACCTTCCTGGGAAACATTAGCTATCCAGCATACCTAATCACAGGGAAGATCTCTCCCATGGAGATAGTGTTTCTGCTGGAAGGGGACAGGGAATGTGGAAATACTGGGGAAGGGGACAGGGAATGTGACTAGGAGCACAGTGTCAGCAGGGCCCCTCAGGAGCTCACTGTATTTACAGAATGGAAACTCCACAATTGCAGAATGTCTGAAAAGGGCTTATAGCAGAAGCAGGTTTAGATGCATTTTCTTAAACCCGTTTCTGCCCAGCCCACAGGTGTATGCATTTGATCCTCGTTGCATATATGCAACATTGGGTAGAAATGGCTTAAAAATAAGGACTGGCTCACACACTCATGTTCATCACTTGGGGACTGAAGCTTCGTGCCTGCCTATGTCAATAGACTCTCAGAGACAGCACCATAGACAGGCACTTTTGTATCTCCTCACATGACAGCCCAATAGCACTCAAGTTACTAGGGGGAGACCACCACCCCCTTTGCTAATAGTTTTAGAAGGGTATGGGGTTGTTTCACTTACCACCCATTCACTACATTTGAATAAATACTTTGCTAAAAACAAGCAAAAGAACCCTCAGCAAAAATTAAATAACTGCAGTCAGACAAGCTGAAATGTCTCAAATAAGTTTGAAGTTTAGCGATTTAAGAAGCCAATTAAATTCATTAGCTTGTTAGGCAAGTCTCATTGGTGGGCTGCATTCTTTAAATGCTTTACACACAGACTGAGGATTAAGCCAGATGAATAATAAGCTCTGTAAATATTTTGTCAACTCAGCTCTGTAGTCTTATGAAAGCTGGCACATTCAAATGGAAAATTCAATATTTCCGACACATACGAAACGCTCTTCCTGCAGAAACTGTTTTAAGATTACAGCACTGACTCGACATGCAGAGTACCTGCTGATGGAGGGAGCCACCACTTGAGTTTGCATTGTACAAGCAGGGTGCTTTTCAGGTAGTCATTCATCCCCCTGAAACTTATGCAGCCCTCTTTATACAGGCCGATTCTCTAGAGCAGGGTTTCTCAAACTTTGAGGAAACCTTACTCCCTCAGTAAGTTCTTGCAGGGGAGGGGCTAGGGCAGTGACATGATCCCCAGGATCACATTGCTGGGGGGGGGGGGCAAGGGGGATGCTTTGCATGTACTTTTTAAATGTAGGGCTGCAGGTGTGGGGGACCCTGCACAGCACTCCCCAAGGCTTGGAATCAACACAGAAGCAGGAGCAAAGCTCCTCCTGCAAAACAGAAGTGCTTTGTGCCTGCTTTGATTGCAGATTCCAAGCTCCAGGAAGCACTGCGGAGGGTGCTCCCAACACCTCCTGCAGCCGCCCTACCTTTAAAAAGTGCAAAGCACTGCCCTTAGTGACTCAATCCTGGGAGTCACGTCTCTCCTCCCCTTCCCCCGCCCCTTAAAGGGATTGGGAAGCATTACACGAACTGGTGGTTCACAACCCACCAGTTTTAGAACCACTGCTCTAGAGTATATTTAAGAAGTCTAAGAGCATTTGCAGTGGAGTGAGAGAGCAGGAAGTCAACAGCAAGCCTACTACTAAAATGCTACTCGAACTCCTATATAGGTGCAAGCTTCCATAGGAAAAGCCTGAATATGCCTGCACTACAAGTGAAAAGGCTATCCTATAAGTACTTTTGAACCAACACAACAGGCTCCTGCCTCAAGACTGTGGAATCACCATGGAGATGCTGTGGTCCACAGTAAGGTTTTGCCAGAGATGGTTTAATTTCTCCAACATTTTCTTTGGCCACAAAAGTTAGTGTAGGGACCATTTAGAGGCCACTGTTGGGCTCCTACCGCCAGGTTCTGCCTTGCCATGACATTTCTCACCAGCCCCATTTTTCAAGAGACAGCATCACCAGAAATCCCCACCTCAGAAATTTCATGGTTTTTTTTTTTAATGCATTTGACCAGGATGTCTGGTACATTCTGAAGGGCTGCTGCATCAAGCAGCAATTGGGGGGGGGGAGCAGAACTTGCTTCCTGAGTTGATTCATGGCAAATGGAGATGCTAAAGTCCACACTGTGATCCCATTCCTTCAAGCAAAACTGGGAAACTGGCAGCCCTTTTCTTCCTGCAGGAAGGAGGGGAACCTAGCCACAACCACCTCTACATCGTCCTTTGCTCTTACCTCCAGCTTTGGCTACCCTGGTTTCCCAGCAGGCTCTGTTGTTCCAGGTTTTTATTGTTTTTTACAGGGGGGAAATGGCATCCAAAGTGCCATTCCCCACAGCAGTTTGAAGTGTGTTCATTATAACATCCCATTCTGCTCTGTGCACAGGCCAAAGCACCAGCTCCACATCGCAGGGGAGAAAGTAGAATGTCAATAAAATGGTAATCAAAATCGATAGTTTTACTATCAATGCTAATCTTTTATAATAAAAAATTAGTGTTCTGGTTGCATGCAAGATTCATGCACAGAAAAGCATCCATTTGTTTTTCAAAGTGTATGCAGCGTACTAGATCTCATCATTTGATACAATGGAAAGCAATATGATTAAATAAAACTGATTTAGTGTGAAAAACGATAAATTTAGAAATAATCATAAAAAACATTTTACTTACTACAGAATTAAAAAGACTGTGCTTGAAATTTTAGATAATGGCTTCATTGGTAAAAGTAGGGAAAGTATCGGGCCAGCATTGCATACCATAATGTTCTAGGGACAGATGTTCAACCGTATGGAAAAGAAATGGAAATTTATGATATATTTACTAGACCAAGATAAGGGTCACAGGCAGTCACAAACCGGCACATGTTGTTGTTCCAAGAGGCTGCAGAATACAGTAGGAGGCATGCACCCCAAGATCTTGCAGTTCTGGATTCACACAAAGCAGTGTACATTTCCGAAGCTGCATCCCAAGAGGTAGATCAGATGTGCAAATAAATACAGCTTCTGGAGTTCTCTAATTCAGGCAAGCTGACAGAATGGCTTTGCTTTTCTCCAGTACTCAAGTATACAACTAAACAAGAGAGCACACCAAGAGTTCCCTATCCCAATATATCCTTTTTTCCCCAGCTGCAGGAGAGCACAAGGAGACAGGCATGTGGGCTTAGTGTACTCTCTCTTCCACTCACACAAAGATTCCTCAGCTTGCTCCCTCTTCCTACAGTAGTGTAGATTGAAAAGAAAAAAAAAATACCACCAGCAAAATTAGACTGAGGCAGGCGTTAGGCATATGGCTTAAGGCTCTTTAAAGAGACACAAAGACATTCAGCATGATGAATACAATCTTCTCAATATACCCTCAATCATCCCAAAGGATTCCAATACATCTCTGTTTTATATTAACACATTTATATCCCCTCCTCGCTTGCTAGGTAGCTTGCAGAACAGGGAGCACCACAGTAATTGTTTAAGGTATGAAGGCAGTATGAGAAAGAATCCAAGCTGAAGTACACCACCATTACAACCCAGATAATGATGGAGTGTAAGGGAGAGAAGGTCAGAGTAAGAGAGCAAATTTGGATAATCACATTTATAAAACCACAATTTGGAAATAGGTTCCCTATATTATGATCAATATGCCCCAGTTACCAAAAAAGAAGATGCTACTGAAACAATTTTGAAAATGTATATCTTAGGTGAACTAAATTTCAGTTCCAATAAACCACCATGTTCAGCATTCATCCATCTTTTGTTGAAAAATTGTTTTATTCTCTTCATCAAAAGGAGAACCCAGTTCTTCATTGCTGAAAGGAAGATGAGTGTGGATAGAAAGTATCTGAATTAAGGATGCCTTGTAAAAAAATACCTCTTAAATCTAGACATCTACCACTTGATACAGCCCCAGGATTCTACTTACAACAAACTAGAAAACACATTCTGAAAAGATCTTATTTATTTAGATTGCAAAAGTATGCAAAAATATTTAAACACATTAGGATAGCCAAAAGCTAACTCAGTCAGAAGCTCAGAGGAACAAAATTAAATCCTGTTGCTAGAACTGTCTCTTGCAATGTAAACAGAAGCACAGAGATTATATCTGTAATATACACTAGCATACAATTTACAAAAGATCAAGATGAAGTCTACTTAGTGTATAAGCCAACATTTCAATCTGTGGATTTCGATTCCAGCTTGACTTCCTTGAAGAGATATCAAAACGACATGAACAGTCATGTGTGTCCATTAACACATTTGGAAGATTAGTTAATTAAAAATACAGTCACCTAGCAACAGGTTAGACAACAGTGACATTAATTTTTTATTATTTCTTAAGGTAACTGTAGGAGGAAATTTTCAACACATTATAAACACTTTTCCTGCAATATACAAGAGGGTTTCTCAAACAAGTAAACAAAAGTAATACTGTGAAATAAATTCATGGTTTTAAAAAAATTCAAATCACAACTGTTACATATTTTTTTACCAACCAGTACTTTACACGGTTAATTATCTGAGCATGTAAGTAGTAAGATGCTGTGAGAGTAGGAAGTTTGCATGTGTGCTTTTCAAGATCCTAACTGATCCACGATCTCGGTTCCATTTTTGGGGCGCAGTTCTGAATCTGCATAATGGGATCTCACCGAGTTGTTGTACAACACTGTAATAACTTTTACATTTTAGAAATGAAACTAAATTAGAAAGAAATTTAATGTGACACTTTGGTCCTTCAGCAGGTTTTTGATCCAGTGAGGTGCAACAATCTTGCATGATTCAGATAATTTATCTTTGTAGCAAATTAGATTCCAAGTTAAACAGAAATGTAATCTGTTTAGCACACTTTAATGCCCACCAGAAGCATTACAAAGGACAAAACAAAGTTCAATATACACACCATCCTGCATAGATTCTCTGCTCAAAAGAGGTCTAACAGAGTTCACAGGTAGGCATACAAGTCGCACAATGATTGCAACAAAGAATGAGATTATCTACTCATTTTACTCTGGAAAAATTGCAATTATGAAAATGGGAGCTTTACAACTTTGACTAAATATGAACCAACATCAGTCTTCTCACATACCGTATCATTAAGATGATATGAGTGCTTACAGTTTTACCGCAAAAGGAGCAGTCATCTCTTTTGCTGTGAAATGTAAACCAGGTAACTTTAAGCACTGCTAAACGAGTCTGCTGGTGGACAGATGTCTAAAAAATTAATGTATAACTAAAGAATTGGCAACATATCTGCACATACAAACATATGTGCTGGGCGTAGACCATAAGCTTTAATAAAGGGCATACATTGCCGTATCAGGGTTTAACAGTTTGAGCCTACATAAGGGTACCCTTCCACCTGGTTGCCCATGTTATTGCTGGTAATATAGTTGAAACATTTGCATCCACAAGGTTAAGTACTATTCTGCCCTTAACAGGATTTCAGTCAAGAAATACACAGTAGGCATATACAAAATAGCATGCAGTCTCAACAACTTTGCAAGAATGCACAGAATTAGTACCTGAAACTATGTTTTTAGATAGCTAAACCAGTAGATGTTTTAAATAAGTCAGTTATAAAGACAAGTCACTGATGTAACAGAACAGTAGTTCAGCAGAGAAACACCAAGTGAGCTTTTGCTATTCAAGGAAACGTTCAAGATACCACCTTAGTGTTATTAAGACAGGATATCAAGGCCTACAAAAAGAGAGGGTATACAGAGAATAGAGAAGAGGGTAAAACGCTAGGGGCATCATCCACTAGAGATACTCCTGTACAAGTCTTATGAATTTTAATAGGGCTTGCACAGATAAACTTCCCTGTGGATTACTTCTCAGTGGACTACCATGCATTCAAAGGCTATTGGGCTAGAGTCCTAAAGGAGAGCATTGCCTAAAATAAGATGACAATGCCAACTAATTCTTTTATTAAAAAGCTAGTAATTCTAGACAAAAGACTATAATTTGCAAAGCTTGCTTTAATTCGTTCCTCTTTCAGGCAATTAAGCCATTTCTCATTTCATGTAAACAATTTTATTTCTTGAATGCTTTTTACTATATGCTGCCAAGACTGCGGCATAAGCACAAGAGTAGCTCCTGTGTACTTTTTACATGACATGATTATATCTGCCAGCTACAAAAGGAACTTGTTCATGTTATTCTAGAGCTTTGAAACATTTTTCAAACATGTCAACCTCAGACTGCATAACTAGAAAAACATTTCAACAGACTAGATGTGGCATGACAACTACAGCAAGTGACTGAAACCAATACTCAACTCACTACCACTTCTAATCAATAGCAGGAACATTCGTCAGATCATATAGCCAGAGGCTACAGATAGCTGAAGCTCTGTGTGGTTACAGCAAGCATTTTGTGAGATTTTGAAGTGGATGACTAGGTCTGGACAGATTTCAATTGCATGCCTGCATTTTTTAAATAGAATATGTGGCCTACAAATGCATTTTAAATATACTCAAGATTACTTACCAATCTGTGTTCATGCACAGACCAGTCTGAGGCACATCTACCTACTGTAGATACTCGCCTATAAGTCGATAAATTTCTGCCAATAAATCAAGTGTGAATAATCTCCTCGCCTTATCTGCAGGTCACTTGGGTCAGGGCTGTTCAGGCAGATCACAGCAGCTAGAAGCCCAGAGGAGAGCACAAGGACAATGAATTAAAGACAATTAGACCCCAGGGCAATTAGACCCCCAGGCTGCAAGGTCTGATTTTTAAAACACCAGGATGTAATCTTCATTTCCATCTGAAACAAAGTAAAAGGCTACAATTCAGCACCCCATTACTTAAGAACATATGGAAAGCAATGGGTCTACTTCTATCAATTTGCAACTATGTGTAGCTGCACTTGCTCATGCTTACATCTTGTTGTTCATCTCTCCATTGTGAATTGAATTGCACACTCCCAGTTATGTATTATAAGTCGAATGTTGAGCCTCTGGCTTAAAACACCAGGCACCTTAAAAAAGAATTTGATTAATGGTTCTATTATGTTGTTTACAGTGCACTTACCTGACAGTGTTTACAAAAAAGCTGTGAAGACCAGAATTAAAAAAATTAATGAATAAAAATGTATCTTATGATCTTTTATTATATTTTTAATAAGTTAGATTGTATAGTTCTTAGGTAACAATTACTGGTAGGTTATTTTTCGGAACCTAGCCTCGGATAAAATCAGACAAAATTATAGTCAGACACTCCCCTCCCCCCAAGTTTAAACCCCACACCAACTTAACTGGGAGTCAAAGAAAATTCCATGATTTTTGGCTCAAAACGTGCCCTCAACTTATTTGTGAAATCAACTTATACTCAAGTATCTATGGGGTACTTCATTTTCAGCAAGAATTCCACACTTGGTCCAGCTCACAATCTTCTGTTCATGCCTGCTGCAATAGCTTCTACTATTCTCCTTAGCTCCTGCATTCATTATGGGAGACAAGGCTCTGCATCCATATAGGGTAGGTATTACATATGAAATCTGCCCCAGCCAGACACCAAAATCACAAATATTTGCTTGTTTGCATAACAAATTGTTTCCCCAAGGGGTTATGGCAAGGCACCAAAGCCTTCCACCCTGAGCACCAGACATCTTACTGGATCTAGCTTACAAGGCTAATTTCAAAGACAAAAAGGACTAGAAAGTATCCTTAAGAAAGTCAGAAAGACAGACTCACTCTCGGGTTGCTGAAGGCACTATCTAGTATTAAAATTTTTGGTTTCTTTAGCTCATGTGGAATCCACACATGACTAAGTCACAGAGAGGACACCCACACATGACTACAGAGAGGACACTGGTTTTTTCCAGTTTTAATGGCCACATCTAGAAAATGTGAACTGCTACCACATTTTTCTTCTAGAACATATTTGCATACTACTAAATACTGCATATTAAAGCCCTTTATTTCTCTCCCCCCCCCCCCCAAAAAAAAAATGACCATGGCATACAGGTCTTCTGCGAAAAAGAAAACGCTACCTTACAGTAGCCAGAAAGGCATCTGAGAAAGATTAAGTAATTTAAGGCTAGGTTTTCAAAAAGATAAGATTGCGGACACCTGCTTTCAATTAAGGTAACTGCATTGTCATCAGATTAATTGCACTGATATGTGCCTACGACTTGGGCGTACATCTGTTTTCATTGCAAAAAGAGAAATATTCCAGAATACACACTGCTGGGATTTTAGCATAGGATAACTTACACATCCAACTGAGATCACACCGTTCCTCTCTTGTTCTGCTAAGCCTTTCCAAAAGCTTAAGACAATCTAATCTTGCATAGGATCAGGTACCTTAAATAGCATAATCTACCACTAGAGTTGGCAATGAATCTTTGGTATGAGGGCTTAAAATCTATGACCTCTACATTAGATAGGAACCACTCAACAGAAAACGGCAATATTATCAAATGACTGGTCTATCCTGGTAAAACTGTACCACTTATCAAACCTTTTACTAGAGTGAGATACCTAAAATTGCCGTTATTGAGGTTAAGTACAAAAGGGTTACAGCTAATACTGCAAAGTAAAAACAATGAAGTTAGGACGTTTCTAGGACACCAACTATGGAAAGGCAAAATAAAATGGAAAGTTAAACACAATGAATGTCCTTGCAATGTTACATACAAAAGTGTAGTGTTTTATATTCTAATATACATGGTTTGCACAAAAAGCTTTACCTTGAAAAACTACAACAGACAAGCGTGAGTGTGAATCAAGAAAAAATACTGAGTAGTCTAGGTAAGATCAACTGCTCTTCAAAAACAATGGCAAAAAAACCAATATTAAATCGAATTGGAATATAAGTAAAATCGCTATTGATTATGATAGAACTTCCAGTAATGCAAATATTCTAACAACACTATCTGCTGCATGTGTGTAGTAAAGTCACATAACCATTCAAGCAAAAGGCAACTACAGCTTGTTTTCTTTATGACTTCTGTTAACCACAAAGTTATACAGCAACATTAAAAATGAGTAACAAGTTGCAGCTGCACATATTCGGCAAAGAGGGCATTATTAATTCCCTGCTGTCGATTTCCAAAATTTGTTCCTAGATAATGTATAAAGGTCTTCCCAAGGGAGTCAAACTTTGTTAAATATGTACTAACAAGGAAAAATAAAATTCTGATATTTTCCTCCGAAGTTTTCTCCAGACTTGAATGCTTCTTTAATTTCTCAAAGGAAAATTGATCATAAAACAACTGAATTGGTCACAGGTAGAAAAAAGCTAATATATGGTATCTGTTCGCATAGTATCCACACTGGAAGTTTCTGCAGAATTTGAAAATGGTCACTAAAGTTATGGTCGAAGAGATACTTCGGTACTATGAAACAGAAGAGATGGGATTCAGAGGAGAGCCCATTTGTGTAAGTACTTTATCCAGCCACTGCAGAGAACCATGAAGATGAATTTCTATCCAACATGGAGTGCTTGTAACATCTTGCCGATGATATTCTGCGCCCCATCCCTACAACAATGGACACACATTTAATAATGTTAGAATTAGACTCAAAAAGAAGTTATGCAATTACCATTATTATAATGAATTTTTTTCAAGTTGCATTTCTTTCCTGAAGAAGTCCGACACATTGGAAGCAAAGGAATGCACATGTGGAAATCTGACATCAACCAATGCATCTGCACTCCAACCACAGGATGTATGCCCTTAGCCGTGCCCCATGTTGGTCATTAGAGAAATCCTCATGCCTGTGAGTGAGGATTCCCAAACACCAGAATGAATAGATGTTTGTGGAAGGCAAAGAAAAGAGAAATGATAGCTTATCTGGTCAACTAAAATCTTGCCATCAACCCTCACCTATTTAGAAAAGGCTGCACGTGAACATATGAAGCATCTTTGTCCATTTAGCACCGCCTTCCAAGTCAGCTAGACCAACAAAAAGGCAGTGGCCCAATCCTATCCAACTTTCTAGCACTAAAGCAGGTGCAACACACTCCTTAGGCCAGTGGTTTTCAAACTGGGGCATTGTGAAAAAGATGCCCCAGCCTGAAGGCCCTGGTCACTGCCCCCTTAAGGGGTGAGGGCAGGGAGGAGGCAGCGATGCAATCCCCAGGACCATGTCAATCCCTAGGATTGCATCACTAACAGGGCGCAGGGACTGGGATGCACTTACCAGTCCCTGCAACAGCTGTCCTTGGGTGCAGGGAGCCCTGCGCGAGCATCTGCAGGGTTCCCCAGGCTTCTAAAAGTGAAAGTGGAGCAATTGCACTCCACCTCCGCAAAACCGGAACCAGAGTGCAATCATTCCACTGTTGACGACCTGGGGAGCCCTGCAGACGCTCGCACAGGGCTCCCCACACCCCAGGATGGCTGCTGCAGGGTCTGGTGCAGCCATTTTCAACCACTGTGCCGTGGCACACTGGTGTGCTGTGAGTGGTCCACAGGTGTGCCATAGGAATTTGTGGGAAGGTCATTTATTAGTAAGGCCAATGAAAGATGTGAGTCTCCCATTGGCAGCATGGTGTGTCTTGTCAATTGTCAAAAACCTGATGGTGTATCTTGACCATTTTAGTGCCTTGTCAGGGTGCAACGAGATAAAAAAAGTTGAAAATTACTGGTCTGGTGAGTGCATCCCAGTTCCTGCAGCCCCATTAGTGACACAATCCTGAGGATCGCGTCGCTGCCTCTCTCCCTGCGACCACTAAGACTTACTGCAGTTCAAACTCTCCCTGCGAGTTTGAAAACCGCTGCCTTAGGCAGTGGAACAAATGTTTCCTTACCATGAAGAGGCGTCCCTGACTGACCCACCACCACCACAGGATGCAGTGCATGCCCTGTTGGCATGGCTGCATCAGTGCCGCATAGATACATTATCCTCTGTAACACAGGACCCAATCCTTTGTATTTCAGTGGTTCCCAAACTATGGGACAGGACCCACGGGTGGGTTGTGACCCAATTTTTGTGGGTCATCGAAAGTGATGGAAAGCTCAGATAACCAACTGCCTCAAACCCGGAAGCTATTCAAAAATCATATACTGCAGCTGCTAATTGCCCTGCAAAGAGCTCAGCTCCTGCTTTTGCACGAATGTGTAGAGTCCCTTTATTACTTATAAACAAATAATTATTTCTTTTCCTTCTTAAAAGTCTGGTAAACCTAGGTGGGTCCCGATAAAGTTTTAAAAAGTGGGTCCCAGTGCTAAAAAGTTTGGAAACCACTGATGTATCTGAATGCCTCTGTCCTGTCCTCCACTTCCATTTTTAAAGTTGAATTACTCCTGCATATTTGCTATATTAAATATGAATATACTGAATTAAAAGTTAGAGAAGTTATATATTAAAGCCACTATCTTGGTGCTTGTATTTAAAATCATCTTCAAAGGCACAGCTAAGTTAAAACACATACTCACCTTTACAAAACTCATTCGAATTGTGCACATTTTGGTGAGCTCATACACTGCCTCAAATCCGTGATTGACAGACTGAGCCAACAGCTGAGCAAATTCCTGATTGTTAAAAATTTTTAGACTACAGCCACTGGGAATCTTGCACACAGTTGTAGGGTGAAATCCATGATGATAATTGCAATTCCTACTCTGAACAAATATGCTGCTGTCACTCAGGCATTCAGCATAGACTTCCCCACCAACATAGTAGAGATGAACACCTGAAAAATAAAAAAGAACTCCATGAAACACTTGGCAGAATTATTTGAATAAACAGGTACAGACTCTTACTCCCAAGGTGGCAGAAGGTATAGCCAAATTTCGATCTGAAAAGAACTCCAGTTGCTTTGGTGTACAAATGTTTTTGAACGTCTTCTATTTTGTCAGTCACTAGATGGCACTCTTCCACCAGCTAGAGAATTCTTCAAGCTATAAATAACCACTAGCATTAACTGGGATTATGCAAGCACCTTATCAAACCAACTGGTATCTAGTTAGTAAGAAGTTTTTACAGAATCACCAAGAGTATGACAAAATAGATCAGAGGATCATTTAGTATTCTGTGATGTCTTAAATGTCAAATGTGTATTAAATACAAAACATTGTTAGATCACACTGCCTATTTGTCCCCTACTATGTTTCTCTCAGAGACGTTAAGGTCCATTGCAAACCCACAGAACCATGGTCCCTTCGCTTTAACCTGCCTGTTTCCAGACCCAAGGCAGTCTGGCAAGTCACTCTTGTCAACATAACCGACTTTTTCTCCCCTCATACTTGGAAAACGTTTCTTGTGTTGTTGATATTTAAAATGACTAGCATCAGGAAACATAGAAAAGATAATAGGGCCAAGGACTGGTGTTCCCGGTGTGTTTTAACAAAGTCTTTACCAAGGGAAATTATTTGTTTGGTTTCCTCATAGATCTATTCAGATAACTGCAGCATGCAGTTTGCTAAGGAAGCTTACAATTAATAAAATGATTTCCTAGATAAAGTTTCCATGGAAACACGTTAGGAACACCAACCTACTTTTCCACGGTCTTTTCTGTGTGTTGTAGTACTTTTTACAATTGTTTTTGTTTCTCCTTGTTTGCAACTTCAGGAACAGCTGCTACACAAAACTGCCAAATGCATAGATCAGTAACAAGGTTTTCAAAGCAACTACACACTATTTGTACATCAGAAATAAATCGAAGGTGGTAAAAGTGAAATGAGAACACAGAAAGTTTAATGATGGATTATTATGCATCAAAAACCTGCCCAAGGTCAAGTGTTTATTAAAATTGGTACACTGAATCATGCAAGTTTACTTTTTTTCTTTAAAGGCAGGTATACTACACTCAAATTCATTAGTAAGGTCTGCTGGGTAGACGAAAGCTGCTTCTATTGTGAAGGACCGTATTACCTTTTCCAATGTGCCTCCTGGTGTTCTCGATGGTTGAGTTGCGATTAACGTTGGAGAGCAAACCCAAGCAGAATCTGTTTTTGTTGTTAGAAGGATCTGTAAATCCATCTACTAAGATACTAGTGGAAGATGCATGAAAAGCCTCCCCAACTCGGTTGTTTAATTCATAATATACAATTGAACACCAGTGCTTGGGCTCTTCATAAGCAACAGGATGTACATCTATGAATAAAAACAAAACACATGAATTCGGTATCTCAATTACAGATCTCAAATACAGGTCCAACCTTGTCATACATGGGTTTTTTATACACAGATTTGACTCAACATGAATGGCCAAAGCAAATGAGAAGGAATGTGCTGATCCCTGGAGAAGGGGAAAATGCAACCCTTTAAAATCACAATTTATAAAACTGCTTTGCTTACTGTTGTAAAAAGACAGTCATGCAAGCGATTACAGGTATAACCTAAATATCCACGGATTGTTCTATCTCAATGTGATGAGAAGGGCCCTTTAAATTAAAGGAAAACAGTTGTTTAACAATACCAATGCGAGAGAGGGCAGCCTGCTGACAATCCATCAGTCACTCTTTCTCCAGGTAGCTTCAGCTTCACTCCAGGGCAACAACCCCTCCCTTCCCCCTGAGCAATGAAAGAAAGATAATCACTTTGTATTGGTGAAGGGAGGGGTAGCTGGCTTGGAGTGAAGAGAGACTGACTGATGGATTGTCTGCCTAATGTCTGTTTTACATCACAAATGTCAAAAAAGATGTTTTTAAATCGTCTTGCAAAGGGTCATTGTTTTTTTTAAATGGTTTTGCTTTAATGTGATTTTTCCCATCCATGTGAGTTCTGGGAAGGGAATCCACACACTCAGGAATAATGACAATCAACCTGTACTGCCCATTACAAACTGCTACCACTGCTAAACTTCAAGAACATTTTCCAGGCCTGGAAAGTCAGCAAGCTGGATGGAAAAGTCACTCTCAGTTAACAGGGAGTGCCCAATTCACTTTCAGTGGCATAACACGAAGTCTATTAAGTACATTGTGTAGTTTACCTCTGCTGCAAACATTTGGCATTATCTGAGGAATCATATTGTTGCTTGTGTCCATAGATTGTGAATTATCTTGTCCCATTTGATCTTCCGGGGGCATATATGCAGGTGGTGGTGTATCCGCTATAAAGAAAAACCAGAAATTTAAGTATGCTTTATCAATTCATATAGAATTCCAGTTTCTTCTCCTCTCTTGCCTCAGAATCATTCAATGGTCTTTCCAAATGTCACCCCTACATTTTCTCTACTTCCATTTCTCTGCTTCCTTTGGGAACCAGTACTGCTGTTAGAAAACCCAATACTATAATAACATTTGGCTAGACTCTCTAAGCTTTTCGCTCGTACACCCACATGTACCATTCTTGTGCCCTCTAGCCCCCTATTTGCCTTATCTAATGAAAGACTTGCCTCTCACCCTGATCTGGTGATCAAAGTGGCTATACTGGCAAGGTTCTTGGATTGCAATTTTAACTACAAAGACTTGGAAGCAAGTTTCACTTGCGAGAATTTATTCCAGTGAGATTTTACTCCAAGTGAATGAAAAAGTTGCCATTTCAAGGTATTCAATTAACTTTTATTTATGCCCTCTTCTCTTTGCATTAGTTATTTACTACTCCCTAGTCATCTCCCTTCCTCCTTCCTTCTTGACATACTTAAGTATGTTCAGATATGTATATTCTTGACATACTTAGCAACTGGATCATTCAGTTCTGAAAGCATTACTTTCAAAACCAATGTCAAAATCTTACTCCAGCCCAGTTGCATCTATTTATTTTATTTTAACACACATTTATCCCACCTTTCTCCTTACACATAAAGGGGAAGCTCCCTTGGATAAAATACAATAAAAGTATAGAAAAAAATAGCAGCACTTTTAGCAGAGTGCACCTCACCTAAAAGTGAGGTGGCAAAGCAGCTTTTAAACTGATCCCTGGGGGAAAGCCAACAGGAGCAGAAGGGCATCCAGTTCAGGACTCCTCATCCCTATGGGATGAGGATGGGGAGGTTAGAGAACAACAAGGTAAAGACAGAGTAGGAAAAGAAATTGGGAATGGTAGCATGATGGGCTGTGATAGACGGTTTGGCACAATGAGAGGATGTAGGGATAAAGGAACTAATGAGCAGCCCATCCTGGGGCATTCCATGTACAAACTCTTTTCGGAGTTTGCCCGAAGCAAATGCCCAAAGTCTCCGAGCAAAGATGGGAGAACTGGAATGTCTGGTGACAAGGGAAAACAATGACATAGTAGGCATAATGGAAACCTGGTGGAATGTGGAAAATCAGTGGGATACCGCAATCCCGGGTTATAAACTCTACAGGAGGGACAGGGAGGGGCGTGTTGGAGGTGGGGTGGTCGTTTATGTTAAGGAAGGGATAGAATCCAGTAAATTAGAGATTGAAGGTGGGTCCAAATCCACCATAGAATCTCTGTGGGTTAGATTACCGGGCCTGAGGAGCAATATAATACTGGGAGCGTACTATCGTCTTCCAGACCAGAAACCTGAAGGAGACCTTGAAATGAGGAAACAGATTAGGGAGGTGACAAGGAAGGACAGGGTTGTAATCATGGGGGACTTCAATTATCCTCACATCGACTGGGTCAATTTGTGTTCTGGTCATGAAAAGGAGACCAGATTTCTTGACACGTTAAATGACTGTGCCTTAGAGCAGCTAGTCATGGAGCCCACCAGAGGACAGGTGACTCTGGATTTAATATTGTGCGGTACACAGGACCTGGTTAGAGATGTCAATGTTACTGAGTCATTGGGGAACAGTGATCATGCTGCGATCTGTTTCGACATGCATGTCAGGGAAGAATACCAGGCAAATCTCTCACAAAAACCCTTGACTTCCAACGGGCGGACTTCTTTCAAATGGGGAGGCTTGTTAGAAGGAGGTTGAAACGGAAGATAAAGAGTTCAGTCTCTTCAGAGTGCATGGAGGCTGCTTAAAACAACAGTAATAGAGGCCCAGCAGAGGGGTATACCACAAAGGAAGAAGGGCTCAACTAAGTCCAGGAGGGTGCCCACATGGCTAACCAGCCAAGTTAGAGAGGCCGTAAAGGGCAAGGAAGCTTCTTTCCGTAAATGGAAGTCTTGCCCTAATGAAGAGAATAAAAAGGAACATAAACTGTGGCAAAAGAAATGTGAGAAGATGATATGGGAGGCCAAGAGAGACTATGAGGAACACATGGCCAGCAACCTTAAGGGAAATAATAAAAGTTACTTCATATATGTTAGAAGCAGGAAACCTGCCAGAGAAGCGGTTGGCCCTCTGGATGGTGAGGGAGGGAAAGGGGAGATAAAAGGAAACTTGGAGATGGCAGAGAAATTACATGAGTTCTTTGCATCTGTCTTCACGGCAGAAGATCTCGGGAAGATACCACTGCCCGAACGGTCCCTCCTGACCAAGGAATTAAGTCAGATAGAGGTTAAAAGAGAAGATGTTTCAGACCTTGTTGATAAATTAAAGATCAGTAAGTCACCAGGCCCTGATGGCATCCACCCAAGAGTTATTAAGGAATTGAAGAATGAAGTTGCTGATCTCTTGACTAAAATATGCAACTTGTCCCTCAAAACGGCCACGGTGCCAGAGGATTGGAGGATAGCAAATGTCACACCAATCTTTAAAAAGGGAAAGAGGGGGAACCCGGGAAACTATAGGCCGGTCAGCCTAGCATCTATACCAGGTAAGATGGTGGAATGCCTCATCAAAGATAGACTCTCAAAACACATAGACGAACGAGCCTTGCTGAGGGAGAATCAGCATGGCTTCTGTAAGGGTAAGTCTTGCTTCACGAACCTTTTAGAACTCTCTGAAAAGGTCAACAGGCATGTGGATGGGGGAGAACCTGTGGACTTTATATATCCGGACTTTCAGAAGGGGTTTGACACGGTCCCTCACCAAAGGCTACTGAGAAAACTCCACAGTCAGGGAATTAGAGAGTAGGTCTTCTCATGGATTGGGAATGGGTTGAAGACCAGGAGTCGGTGTCAATGGGCAATTTTCACAATGGAGAGAGGTGAAAAGCAGTGTGCCCCAAGGATCTGTCCTGCCCCCGGCGCTCTTCAACCTCTTCATAAATGACCTGGAGACAGGGCTGAGCAGTGAGGTTGCAAAGTTTGCAGACGACACCAAACTTTTCCGAGTGGTGAAGACCATAAGTGATTGTGAGGAGCTCCAGAAGGATCTTTCCAAACTGGCAGAATGGGCAACAAAATGGCTGATGCGTTTCAATGTCAGTAAGTGTAAAGTCATGCACATTGGGGCAAAAAATCAAAACTTCACATATAGGCTAATGGGTTCTGAGCTGTCTGTGACAGATCAGGAAAGAGATCTTGGGGTGGTGGTGGACAAATCAACGAAAGTGTCGACCCAACGTGCGGCGGCAGTAAAGAAGGCCAATTCTATGCTTGGGATCATTAGAAAAGATATTTAGAACAAAACGGCTAATATTATAATGCCATTGTACAAATCTATGGTAAGGCCACACCTGGAGTATTGTGTCCAGTTGTGGTCGCCACATCTCAAAAAGGACATAGTGGAAATGGAAAAGGTGCAAAGGAGAGCGACTAAGTTGATTACTGGGTTGAGGTACCTTCCTTATGAGGAAAGGCTATGGCGTTTGGGCCTCTTCAGCCTAGAAAAGAGATGCCTGGGGGGGGACATGATTGAGAAATACAAAATTATGCACGGGAAAGATAGAGTGGATAGAGAGATGCTCTTTACACTCTCACATAACACCATAACCAGGGGACATTCACTAAAATTGAGTGTTGGGAGGATTAGAATAGATAAAAGAAAATATTTCTTTACTCAGCATGTGGTTGGTCTGTGGAACTCCTTGCCGCAGGATGTGGTGACAGTATGTGGCACAGATGCCTTTAAAAGAGGATTGGACAAGTTTCTGGAGGAAAAATCCATTATGGGTTACAAGCCATGATGTGTATGTGCAACCTCCTAGTTTTAGAAATGGGCTATGTCAGATGCAGGGAAGGACACCAGGATGAGGTCTCTTGTTATCTGGTGTGCTCCCTGGGCATTTGGTGGCCGCTGTGAGATACAGGAAACTGGACTAGATGGGCCTATGGCCTGATCCAGCAGGGCTGCTCTTATGAGTATCTCTTCCATCTCTGTTCCATTGATAAGACCATTGGGAGAAGAACATTATGTATTACAGTTATATTTGCTCTTCTTCTAATTAGCTCAGGGTGGCATATATGTTGGGTCCCTCCCCATTTATTGCCATGACAATTCTGTAAGGTAAAATGAGGCTAATAGATGGTGACTGATTTGAGGTCACCCAGTCACTTTCAAGGCTTAGTGCAGATTTGAAACTGCATCTCCATGCAGGTCTGATACTCCATGCACTACAAACATGGAGACAACCTTAATGGCATACAACTTCTCCTGATTTTCTATAACTCTCCTCAGTCTTGCACCTTCTCAGACAGCTTATTATAACTGATAGCCTAAACCAGGGGTGCCCAAACCCCAGCCCCGGGGGCCACTTGCGGCCCTCAAGGACTCCCAATGCGGCCCTCAGGGAGCCCCCAGTCACCAATGAGCCTCTGGCCCTCTGGAGATTTGTTGGAGCCTGCACTGGCCTGACGCAACTGCTTTCAGCGTGAGGGCGACTGCTTGACCTCTCACATGAGCTGTAGGATGAGGGCTCCCTTCACTACTTGCTGTTTCACATCTGTGATGCAGCAGTAGCAGTGAAGGAAAGGCTGGTCTTGCTTTGTGCCAGGCCTTTTATAGGCCTTGAGTTATTGCAAGACCTTCATTCATTCATATAAGTTCATCTTCAATATATTCATTTATGTAAAGTTATGTAAATTTATTCAAATTTTAAATGTAAATTAATTCTTTTTTTCCCCAGCCCCCAACACAGTGTCAGAGAGATGAGGCCCTCCTGCCAAAAACTTTGTGGACACCCCTAGCCTAAACCTAATGTTGACTTGAGCCAGCACAGGCCGCTGAGCCAGCTCCCAAGTGTCACAGATGTGCCATACGGCATGCTTGCACCAACTCATGAGTTGCCTGGGTCAGTACAGAGGCCTGCACTGGCTTGCCTAGGCTGCATCCAGTCTCTGCACTGGCCAGAGGAGATAAGTTTGCGCTGGGCAGTGCATGGGTGGGAGAAGGCAGAATGGGGGAAGGATTAGGCTGGGAGGGGGGTTGGATCAACAGCAGCAGAGCACACCATATCCTAACCCCAGCAGCCTTACATGGGCTGTTCAGATTTGTGCCAGATAAATAGCTGGCACAGATCCAAGTAGCCCAATAGAACAGGTTGAGGCCTGACATGGGGTTCTTTTCTTTCCAGTAGTTTTGTACTACCCAAAAGACACTTATTTTTGTATTAAGTGCTGTACCATTTCAGACAGATAGTGGTACAATTTAGAAGAGATGTACCACCTTGTATACCATTTGCATAAGCTACACTCAAGTTTCAGCAGATACAGAAATTCTGCAGTTTTAGGCACCTACAGGACACAGCTTCTGCTAAGAACTAACTAAATGCACCTGAAGACAGCACATTCAAGGAACTTCCAAGTGTACAATAGGTTTAACTCTAGCTTCCGAAGTTGTCAGATTACAAAACCATTTCTCTAAACTACTAATTGTCCATCACTCCTATTAACTTCTCCTATTAATGTTCTCCCATATAGTCAAAATATGGCCTAATCACAGTAAAAAATATACCCAGTTCATCTTGACAACTTTTTTTGGGGGAGTGATGTCTGCTCAATTTTACCGCTATTACTGGAAGGGGGGCAGCAGGGGCGAGGTAAGAAGATGTTTAGCACCTTAGCTAGGATAACAATTCTCGTGTGTTACTAGAAAGCACCAACTTTAGATTCTATAAGGCAGTGTTTCTCAAACTGTTGGTCACATTCATTTCAATATTTCATTTTTAATATATTAGGCTTGATGCTACCATGGAATATGACTGCATTTGGGGAATTGTTACAGATCTGTACTTTTAACATGCTACTGTGTATATGCTTTTTAAAATGATAATGAATGGGGCTTACTCCTGGGTAAATTTGGATGGCATTGCAGCTTCAGAATGTCCAAAATTTTCCTGCTTAATGATGTCACTTCCAGCCATGACATCACTTCCAGTTTAATGACATCACTTCCAGTGGGTCCCAACAGATTCTAAAAAGTGGGTTCCGGTGCTAAAAAGTTGGAGAACCAGTGCTATAAGTTATAATCCTGTTGCGCAATCAAATATTCACACTGGAACCAAGCATTAAGAGCAATACCTAATTAGTAGATTTTTAAATTGAAACAAAAATCAACATATATCCACTAATCCTATAGCTCCTGTTAAGCTAATTTTTTCCACTTTTTCTAAAGGTTGGAGATATGCTGAGGCAACTCCTTTGCACATGCTAAAGAAATATTTTAGCCTGAAGTGGCTAAGCAAATTAATCTTACTATGAGCTCTTCTAGTTCCTTGGAATTCACAAACATTAACTGATCACACTCCAGAAGTGGGCACTAATTTGCTCTTAGCAAGCTTTGATCTAGCATGCTGCATGTTTTGTCTAATCTCTGGGACTCAAAAGCTTGGAGAGCTATGGACTACCCAGAAATCCAAACCTAAGTGGCATGAATCATACATTTGGTTTCCAAGAAGCAAAGTGCTTACAAAAGATGACAAGTTTTGCAAACATTTCAAAGAACTAGAATCCATTTTTAGAATGCTTCCATTACATTTTTGGCCATTAGCCACTAGGACTCTTTTGTACTCTCCCCTTTCCCTTTGCGCATGCATCTCTCCTCTTTAAAAAAATATTAGGTTTGTGTCAGTGATGCCAACAGCCAACTGCACTACTGAAGAAATAAATGATCGCTGAACATAAATGACCTGCACATATTAAAATGCTGTATATTTGCTGAATGTGAGGTAGTTGACTCTTGCTTATTTTCATATACTTGATGTTCTTAGTACTGGGTGACCCCCATATCTATGGTTTCACTTATCCACGGATTGGGTCCACAGAGCACCCCCATGCAGATACCCCCATTCTGCTCCCCCACCTCTGGACAGTCTTCTGAGCCCAGCAGAGGCCACGCACATCCACTCATGGCATCTGCCAAGCTCAGAATGACTATTAGGGGGGAAAAGTCACTTCCTACTTTTCTGTAAAACCAGAAGTGATTTTTTTCCTCTCCCTAACAGTCATTCCGAACCAGGCAGAGGCCATGGGTGCATGCACATAGCCTCTGCTAGGTTCAGAAGACCCTCTGGAAGTTAGCTGAGCACCTCTCACCTTGGGGGGGGGTGTTCACTGATACCTACAGTTTCACATAACTGCAGGGTGTTCAGGAACAGAACCCCTGTGGATACCAGGGAACACCTTTATATCAAAAATCAGTAAAACAAAAAAATTCTAGTAGCCTCCAACATCCTCTCTGATCAAGAATTCTGCTATCTTCACACATTATAGTTACTTTACTATAGTGTTAACTTCTAGAACACTGTATCTACTGGAGGAAAGTGCTTTCAAATTCAATGCTGGTCTCAAACAACCAAGAGTCAAGCTAGTCAAATTATTAGTATTCAGTGAGTTTGATGCAATAGTAGGTTCACAATTCACTAAATCACACTGGGCAGGGGACCAATGCAATTTAGAAAAGTATCAAGCAGCTATTGCACAAAATTCATTGAATACAGTAGTGATTTTCAACCTTTTCCATCTCAGGGCACACTGACTAGGCACTAAAATGGTCAAGGCACACCACCAGGTTTTTGACAATTGACAAGGCACACCATGCTGCCAGTGGGGGGGGGAGGCTCACATCTCCCATTGGCCCTACTAATAAATGACCTTCCCCCAAATACCTGTGGCACACCTGTGGACCACTTGCGGCACACCAGTGTGCCACGGCACAGTGGTTGAAAATGGCTGGGGCAACTTCCTTTCTATGATACATTCAGCCTGTTGTCTCTCAATGAAATTTATTCCTTGGTACCATTCAGCTGTTTCCTTCTGTCTCTCAAACACCATTCCTTTTAATTCTCAGCAGTCACACCACTCATTTCTGATGGAAATCACCAATCATATCTACTTCACTTTTCCTCAGTCTTCATCTTTCCTCAGTCATGTTATTTAGTTTCAGTAGAACTGCTACATCAGAAGCTAGATTATTCCACATAAAAGTTCTCACCTTATAGTTCTTGCTATGATTACCAATAATCTGCTCCAAGAAAGTGTATTTTCTAATTTTTGTTTCCTGAGCTGATCAATTCAGACAATCTTACACTCATTTTTCAGCTTTCATGCACTCACTTTCGTCCTAGATGTAGAACCTCAAAATATCTTCTTTTCCCTATCCAAATCTTCCAAGGCTTAGTCACTTCTACACTCACCGAGTTCCATGTAATTAAGTGCCTTTTACTGAAGACAAGTGTCTGCTGTATTGTCACAGTTCAAATTAAAAATCTTTAGGGCCAAACTCCATGTTATACTGAGAAACTGCTTGGTCCCAACATGTTTATTCTTTACTTAAGAGCAACAGCTGAACTCAATCTGGATCAGGACTGTGACACAGGCAAAGGATTAATCCCTCCCCATATTATGGTCCTGATCCAGATCGCCCCACCTTGATGCTATCGAGTGAAGAAACACTAAGGGCGCAATCCTAACCAATTTTCCAGCACCGAAGCAAGGGTAATGCAACTCCGAAACAAACATTGCCTTACCTTGAGGGGGCCTTCGTCACTGCCCCCCAACTGTAGGATGCAGCATATGCCCCACTATGCCAATGCTGGAAAGTTGATTAGGACTGCGTCCTAAGTTTATCAGGCAAGCATGTTAAATGGAACATGTTATTTAATCATGAAGCAAAATAGCTTATGGTTTGTTTAAATCTTCATTTGTATCTTCTGTCATATTACATTCCCAAATCCAAAGCGTGTACAGTGGACTGTCATAAATAAAAATTGGATTTTTAAACACTTGTTAGAACTACAGTAATAATACTGTTCCCAAAGCTTCAAGCAATATGCAGTCATGTTTATTACAAATATACAGTAAATGCAATTTTAACTCCATCTGGCTAGAAGTTGCACTTTTCCAATATCGTCACACATGGATAGCCCTTACCTGGTAGCTGAAATGGACTAGATGGTCCGGAACTAGCTGGAGAATTTGGATAGGTACTGCTGACTGGAGAAGGTGGATAAGGACTGTTTGGAGAAATGGGAAATGGAGTGCTGTTGGGCTGCTGGAACGAATCTGGAAATGTAGCATTGTGTGGCATGTGTGGTTCATTGTGACTTAGGTTTCTGAACTGAACCAAAAGACTGTGCTGTGGGTTGAATTCACTATGCCTTGGCACTAAGACTGGAGGTAGAACTGAAAAATAAGAAAACAGTATCACTAAAAATGCCCTGAAGATTATTACTATATAGTTACAAGTTTTTTTTAAATACAGAGGAGGACCAAAAGTTAAGGTACACCTGTCTTGGTACCCCACTGCACTTCTCAGTTTGAAAAATACAGCTGTGTACAACGTAACAGTTTATGGTAAAAAGGTGCATTTAAAATGATGGGACTGGAAACCATATCTGAATGCTTAAGGTTAAACAAAAAAAAGCACATTATGCTGCCCAAGGGAATTGCACTACAATAATTAAGGGCCCAATCCTATCCAATTCTCCAGTGCCTGTGTTGCTGCGCCAATGGGGCGTGTGCTGCATCCTGTGGTGGGAAGGCAATCACAGAGGCCTCCTCAAGGTAAGGGAAAGTTTGTCTCCTCACCTTGGTGCTGCATTGCGGCTGCACCGGTGCTGGAAAGTTGGATAGGATTGGGTCCTAATGCAGTTTCACAAGGCTGAAAAAGAAGTTATATGTTTAAAGCACAGATACTGTTGGGAGACAACAATATCAAAATTCCTGTCTCAAACAGCACAGAATACAACAGAGGAAAGCAATCCAAGGAAGATACTGGCCCCAATGCTCACAATAGAAGATTTTACTAGGGGTAAAAAGAATGTGTACCCAAGTCAGATTCAGTCTGATTCTTCCTATTTTAATTAGATCATCTTCTCTGTAAATCACCAAATTAGGCTGAATATGCTGGGGTAAGTGAAGGCAATATTATAATCATACTGAAACATACCTGGGCTTTCTACCCTTTTATAATGATACGGATTGATACAGACTTCCTTCTGTTTTGATCCAAAAGGAAATTCACAAATGTCCAATGGCTTTAGCTCATGATGACTCTGAAGATCAGGCCAACGCCACACACGGCAATAAATAACATGGGGAAGGCCTTTGCGATGAGATACTTGAAGTCTCCCATCTAGTGAACGAGGAATAGTAACGCATTTACTAGGTTGTCCAGGACTGCTTAGTGCTTTCTCCAACTCCTCCATAGCACCTTTTTTCTTTTTCAGTTTTTTAACCAAAGCATCAACTGCTTTTTCTGCCCATTTTTCTTCTTCATCTCCTTGTTTCCAGCCCAAGAGTCGCTTTACAGCTGGGCTAGTAAAAGAGAAAAGACTGGCCATTGACGTCATTTGACAAGTCTTCAAGCAGTTTTTAAGAACAAAACTGCAGATTCTTCGGCACAGCAGCAGTTTCCTAACTGTTTCCCTTCTGGTTGTTATTTCAAATCCAAGAAAAAGATTCTTCTAAGTTAGTCTGGCAAAAAAAATAAGTACAATCTATTAGCAGATACCATCATACTTTAACAAGGCTAGGATAATCACATCTTTTAAAACTATATTTATACCATACATGTACTGGCTATTAAATTGTAGCCACTACATAGCAAAAAGAATGAGCTTTTCAAACAATTTTGTCATGTCAGTAGTACACAAAATGGACATCCCTTGAGCCAAAATCCTTTCCTCCCCCGAGATTCAATATCACCAGAGTGAATGGCAATATATTTCGGATATTTTTAAAAGACTTGAGACCAAGTTTACTTTAAATTTGATACAGACAGGTTGGCTGAAAAGTGTGATGATCCTTATTAAGAATAACTAAATCTAATCATAGGAGGCGAGGGAAAACAAGATAGGAATTCAGAAAATCAACACCAATTAGAAAGGTTACATGCAATACATGATGATATTACATTAAATACCTGATGAAAATTAGTCACTGCACAATGGAGTTGCTGTATAATAACAGAATACAATATATAATTGTGCATAATAAAAAAAGTAAAAAGCCAGTGTTTTGCTGTCATTCATGTTACATGCTTTAATTCAGTTTCCTTATGTCAGACCCAGAGCAACAGACTCCAACTCAGACAAGCAGGATGAAGATGTACTTCAGAACAAATGCCAAGCATCAGCACATTGCTAGGGACAAACGACATCTTCTAAAACCAAAGTAACAAATGGCTCTTTTTATACTACTAACAAGATCCAACTGCAAATCTTTTTTAAAACAAAAAGTAATGATGACAAACGGAACTAGTGTGCTGTGGCAACATGTTGATAAGACCTCATAAAATCCCTGAAGAATACTCAACAAGTACAGACAGACAATAGGCAGCTGGCAAAAAGCAAGCCTTAAACAAAGAAAAAGGATGTCAATAACAAAGTCACTTCCCCTCCTGCTACAGAAACTGCCAAATATCTTTGGCTTCTGATAAACTCTGGCAAGTCAAAACCCCTAGTCTACTCTGGAGTACAATTTTGATCCATTAGGTTTGTGGCACTAATCAACAGAAAATTAGGTACTTCCCTATTTGCTTCTCAAAAAGCTGCTACTTCCAAGAGATGTACTGCTATATATGGGGGGCGCACAGATCCAGCAGCTACCTGAAGAAAGCTAGCAACATGCTATACCTGATGCATCTGCACTCACTCATCAGAAGATAGTCTGGACAACCATTATTTTATTTAAATTAAGAGGTGTAATTGTGGTACTAGCGCCGAGAATATATGCCTCAGTATACAGATTTGGCAATCAGAGAAGAATCAAAAGAGCACTCAAATGCCAGGTGGAATATATTTTGGAATCTATTTAACCCCTGCTAACTGGGTAAGAGGCACTTTTTCCAAGTGCTCTTCTTTTATTTAGGGTGCAATTCTAACTCCTTATATCAGTGCTTTCCAGCACCAGCACAGCAGTGTCAACGGGACCTGTGCTGCATCCTGCAGTTGGGTGTCACTCACGGAGGCCTCCTCAAAGTAAGGGAATGTTTGTTCCCTGACCTCAGACCTGTGCTGCCCTTATGTTGGTGCTGGAAAGCACTGACACAAGGGGTTAGGATTGCGCCCTTAGTAGAGGGAGAGTAACTGGCCCTCCTCACCCCAGCAGTGTCTTTTCTAGTGCTGTCTGCTGGTGTTCTTTTGCATCTTTTTAGATAGTGAGCCCATACGGGACAGGGAGCCATTAGTTATTTGATTTTCTCTGTAAACTGCTTTGTGAACTTTTTGTTGAAAAGCGGTATATAAATACTGTTAACAACAACAATAATAATAGCAACAACTGATTGTTTCTCAAAGTAGTACGTCTTGATTAAAAGGAGTATGTCAACTTACTCTAATGGCCTATTCACACATAACAGGACCCTCTGCAGGAAGGTTGGTTGTGCCTGCATATGACAATCCTCCAGCCCATGCATACTTCTGAAGAATGTAGGACTACTGGTTCATTTGTATGGAGGCACTATTTCAGCAAACGGGCACTTCCACACATATGCTGTACTTGAGAGCGCTGTGATTTCCCTACTGACTGCTGCAAAAAACAGCTGCCATCTTGGAAAAGGCAGCTATTATAAGCACAATATCTGTCTGGAGGTGCTAGGTTAATGCAAACAGATTCAGTCATCAGCCTCTGCTAACCTGGCATATGCTGGTTTGCAATTGCAAACTGGAGGTGGGGCACTGTCACTCCATTTTTTGGTTTCTAAAGCTCAGGAAGCCCTGTGGAGGGTCATGCAAGGCTCCCCGATCCCCCAGGAGGGTGCTCCAGAGAGTGGTAAGTGCATGCCAACCCTGCTGCCTTCCCAGCTCTCCCCGCAACGACTTTGGAAGTTTGAGAGCCACTGGTCTAGGTGATAGAAGCCTCTTACAAGAAGGTACAGCCCTGCTAGCAGAAAAGATAAGGGTAGAGAGACCTAAGGTTGGAGCAATTTTCCTATTGCCTGGAGAAGACAGTATCTACCTGACCACAGCCCAGCAGTCGTTACAGTGCTCACTGAACAGGAGACAGCCAAATAGCATGGGCTTCAAACTCTTCATCTGTTCTACTCTATAGATCATTGCACAAAGTCATGATCAGGGAATGCTTCCCTCAACAGTACCCAGCTCTCTTCTTTCTGTGAAACTGGCACTTTCTCAATGTCTCCATTCCCAACTTGCACATTTCCCTCCCCCCACCAGCTTGCTTATATTTCCTTCTCCTTTGTTGCCCTTGCCTATCTATAACTACTGCTTTGTCGAGTCTTGAGGGAAGGCAGTCTCTTACAGCCCTGTCTATTCTGCACCATACCCATGCTTTAAGCCACATTTCCATTTACTCCTCCAATAGCTCTGAATGATAAAAGCCTCTAATCCAATGTAAGTGCTCATTAATTAAACTTGCAAAAAAAACCTAAGCAATATTGTACTATTCACAGAAAAATATACTGATATTTTTAATTCATAGATATGATTTTCTGTGTCAAAATTTAGAAGCAGTTTCAATAAGTGGGAAAAGCTATTGCTTAGGACTACCCTGACACTTGTAGTACATTTAGCTAGACACAGCAACAGGTGCATTGCAGTGTGAGATTATACTTCAGTTGTCATGTTAAAGGGGATATAGTAATGCAAAAGGTTAAAAGCATATTTGTGGACTACACACACCACTGTTCTCAAATTTCACAGACTGTGTGCTGTTGATGCCCATCACACCCTAATGATATCAAGTCTGACTGCCTATCTCTAAAAATTACAGATACCATATATACTCAGAAGACTGACCCCCAAAGACATCTGCCATGCTACTTCATTCAGACTACTCAACCCACCATGCCTTTATGACTTCATGCATATTTGACTGCTACTCTTTATAACAGTCAGCCCTTATTCTATTACTGGCCACTAGTCTATCTTAATCACCTGTGCTATATATCCACATCTTGTTCCTAAATACACTGACACACAAATGGATCCCACTGACTTCACTGCATAGGATTGTAGTGTGATTCACTACTGCAGTGTGATGCAACTTCCCTCACTTCCACATAGGCCAGTGGTATTCAAACTGGGGCATTGCGATGCCCCAGCCTGTGGGTCCTGCCCTCTGCCCCCTTAAGGGGTGGGGGCACCCAAGAGACAGGGGGAAGGCAGCTGCGCGATCCACAGGATTGCGCCACTCAGGGGGGCTGCAGGGGCTTGGGTGCACTTGCCCAAGCCTCCTGCAGCCTCCCAGGGGTGCGGGGAGCCCTGCACAACCTTCGTCCCCAGGTCAGGAAAAGTGAAAGCAGAGCGATCGCGCCCTGCTCCACAAAACCGGAAGCGGACCACAATCATTCCGCTTTCCCTTCTGACGGGGCTGCAGGGACTGGGATGCACTCGCCAGTCCCTGCAGCAGCCATCCCTGTGTGTGGGGAGACCTGCACGAACGCCTGCAGGGCTCCCCAGGTCAGGGAAAGGGAGAGTGGGGCGATCGCGCTTGGAGGCAGAGCAGATCGCTCCACTCTCCCTTTTCCTGACCTGGGGTGCTCTGCAGGCACTCGCACAGGGCTCCCCGCACACAGGGACAGCTGCTGCAGGGACTGGCGAGTGCATCCCAGTCCCTGCAGCCCCCTGAGCGACACGATCCTGGGGATCATGTCACTGCCTTCCCCCTGCCCCCGCTGCCTCCCTCTGCCCCTGCAAAGTCTTACTGCAGGTTTCAAACTCCCGGAGAGTTTGAAAACCGCAGATATAGGCTATGAGGCTCCCACAATTCTCAATTACTTATGAATCATACAGCAGCTGGCCACAAAGTAAACTGTGATTGGTGCAGTTCTAGTTCTGCAAGGTTACATCCAGAGTAGGCCAGCATAAATTGTATGGCTTCCAGGTCCCAGGCTCATATGTGATTTGGAGGCGATAGAGTGAGGTGAAAATAGATTTAGTCAAAGGCCACAATTCTGTGCGTAATTACTTTCCACTAAATAAGGGGAATCTATTACAAGCCCACAGTAGTACTCTATCTTATCAAAGAAGAATAATTCCTTAATATGGTGGTGCTTGGCCTTTGTTGGAAAAAAAAGTTAAGTGATACATAAAAGTAAGAACTAAACTCCTCCATACTATCCCAAAAGAATATTCCAAAGCTAACAAAGGTAAGTTTGTTTTCCGTTTTAGTCAGGGGCAACAATAAGAAACTGAAAATGATTGCATAGCATGGAACAAAATCCAGACTTTCAGAATTGCATTCCCAAATAGTTGGGAATTCATACATTCCTTGCTATACTGCAGACATTTTACAAACAACTGCTTTAATTTCTTCAAACTACGCTACAGAGCCTATTACTTCATTCATTCAGCTTGCACAACAGGTCATGGAATCTTCATAAAATATATTTCAGGCTCAACTATGCAAAAAGTTACTTTAAAAGGAAAATTCAAGAACCACAATGAAATATTGCTGCATTTCTGCTAGAAACGGGAAGAAATTCAAATGGGCAGCTGCACAAGCTGCATAGTCCTAACCACGATTTTTTTTAAGTGCTTGCACATTATATTTTCTCAGCTTGAAGAAGGCTTCCACATGAGATGCTAGGTTAGAATCCTTTTCCCTGACATTCAGGCCTGATGGATGGGACAATTTATTGGAGGTGGAAAGGGATCTAGAAGAGCAAGTTAAACTTGCAAATTATGGCAGCAGAAATTAACAGACTCAGTGGGAAGTGTCCTGGCATTCGCACAACCTTTCAGATTATCACTTCTGACAGTAGCAAATAGCTACTAGAGTTACTTTGGGTGCCAACTTCTCCATTCACCTCTCCAACCCATAGCACTGCCTTTGCAAAAATGAGGAGGAAGAGCAGCAAACTCTTATTCCGGTCATCTGCGGATAGCCTTGGATCAAGTGCCTCTGAAAATGCTCAGAGTTCCTTACCCAAATTAAAAAACTTTACAGGCCAGATATCCTTAAATATGACTAGACTATCCTTATTTTATGAAAGAAATGATCTCTCAGTTTCCTGTCAAGGGACTAACTATGTAGACAATGAAATCAGTAATGTGCTTTCAACCTGATTTTCTGGGAACCAGTGCCAGCCCCATGGACACTGCTACAACTAGAGGCCATCCAAAATGGATCAGAAACCAGCCAGTCATTCAGCTGAAGAGAGGGATTTGGTCTCTAAGCCTACCAGTGCAGCAGAGCTGAATGCATATTTATAACCTGTAAATGAACCTTTAAAAATGGTGCCTGCCTTCTCTACGCACTTATTAAAAGGTTGATTCCTATTCATAGTCCTCGGCATACATTTGCATTACACAACAAATAAAGCTACCACTTTGACAGTGCTCCTATCAGCCTTAGCTGCAAAGACAGCTCAGCACGAATTTGTTTTTCTGGATTTACGTCTTCCAATTCTGAAAACCATCCAAGAAAGGAGAATTCTGCCTAGGCCTGTAAAGTTCAGGCATGCTGGCAAACCTATCTGCTGGGAAAGATGAATAGGAATGGTGCTTACTCTTAAAGCAGGAGGGGAACTAGGTTGCTTCTTTGCTCTCTGCAGGAAGAGGGACTATAGGGCAATTATTTCATACCCATCATGCTCAGGATAAGTCAGGGTGTGAACTAAGCCTCCAAACCCCCCCCCCATTTTATCATAGATACGCCCCTGAACTTAGTTAATCAAAAGCAAGAAAATGGCTGGCAACATAACACCCGAATTCTGTCTATTTAAGAACACCACTGATGCTACTGCCAAATGTCAAAAAGCTTAAAACTGGAAAGATGGCAAATTTCTTGCACCACTCACTATTTCCAAAATTGACAAGTACTAATACAAGTGTTGAGAACAGCAAATTTCAATGGTATTAGGAAACACATAAAACCTTTTCTACAAGATGACACATTTACTAGGCCTGTCAAGCCAACAATTTAAGGCCAATACAATTTAGCAAGCTAAATTATTATTTCCAAATGTCTTCACAGATTTCTGAATATAAGACATAGCTAGCTGTAGCCCAAGCCTTACTAATGAGAACCACATTCAAACTAATTTTCAAAGGGAAAGTAAACTACCAAGAGTGATCCAATGCAAGTGAAGGCTTTTAAAATACACTGCAGACAACCAACATTAGACAACCAACCAACTCACTAAAACATGCATATTTGCATGCCCCAAATTAAGAAAGACAAATCCAAAGCTTTTTTGCCAGTCTGAAAATTCCACTAACCCAGAACACAGACACTGCCTCATAATCTACAGTTTACTGTCAAGTGGTCTGACAAAAATTGTCTGTTAAGGGCAATAGTTCCTGGCAGGCTCAAGCTAGCTGGTCAGTCAATAGAAATACAAATTTGGCAGACAAAGCCCTAAACCTTGCCAATATTCACTGGTTAAGCATAGGAAGTGCTAATGGAATTCATCTACTCTGTCACAAGACCACCACTAAAGGGGTTTTATAACATAACAGTGTGAGTATTTCTAAGGGACAATAAAGCAATATATGTTCTCTTGCATTACTGGTATATAAAATGAACAACCCCAAGTGAAAAATAATCCAAGACTGGAGCTCAAGCTAAGGTATGTTTTCAGAACTGCAAACTATAACTTTCCTAACAGAAAATAGGACATTTGATGCCATATCCAAATACACACCATTAAAAATTGTTTACCTTTCCTGTCCATCAGATTCTTTCATAGTTTGTTTTCCCTCTGATATCTGTTCCAACAACATTCATTTTCCACAAGTTGCAATGATGAAACCTGTGTATAGCTAACAGATTAAAGTTGGCTATACATGAAAAAGTTAATGATAGTAAATCCGATTTAATTTTAACCAAGAACGCAGAACTTTACACAAGTTTTCCTAACAGATGTTTTCATCTGGTCATGCCCTATAAAATTTTTTGCACTTTTTATTGTTACCTCAAATGCTTGCTCTTTAAGAGGAGGAAACAATTTGTCACAGTAATAGGCATTCTGAAAAACTACCTCAAATTTTGCAAGCATAATTTCCATGAAAATGTGATTAAAGGTCAGAGTTCTGCCACTAATGTCCTGGATGTATCATCATAATGAAACAAATTTTCTCAAGGGCACTAATACATTAATATATTCCATCAAATAACTTCTGAATTCTTTGCAAGTTGTAAATTACATATCTTAGAGGCATTTTCTCATATTAGGAGCAGGGGAAAGATGCAAAGTTTATTGAAGATTGCAGAATCAAAGACTCAGAAAAAAGTTTTCAGGTCATTTGACTAACCTTACAGTTTAGCTCCAATGTCATGCTTGCTCTACAATGCTTTTTGATTGAGACCTGAAACACAGGAATTACCACACAGATCTGAGCAGCAGCTTCAAGTTGTCACTCATCACAAAGATTCAAACAATGAAAAAAAGTGCCAGGCATAAAAATATTCAGTATGGGTCATGGCTAGAAAATTATTGGATCCGAACTAGAAATAACCTAAAATCCAGCAGAAATTTCTAGACTGATGCATGTATCTGAAAAAGTGAGAAGTGACTTTGAAGTCAAGTCCACTTTATTACTCTGTAGCACAGTGGTTCTCACAAATTTAGAACTGGACCCACTTTTTAAAACAAGAATCTGTCAGGACCCACCAGAAGTGATGTCATGACTGCAAGTGACATCATCAAGCAGGAAAATTTGTAGCAATCCTAGGCTGCAATCCTACTACACTTACCCAGGAGTAAGCCCCATTTACTATCATTGTTAAAAGAATGTACATAGTAGCTTGTTAAAAGTACAGGTCTGTAACATTTCGCCAAATGCAGTCACATACCATGGTAGCACCAAGTCCAAAATATTAAAAATAAATTATTGAAATGAATGGGGCCCATCTAGTGGGTCCTGACCCACAGTTTGAGAAACACTGCTGCAGCAGATATGAATACATACTTGGGAAATAAGCATTTTTTTTGAAACCTCAAAGGAAACCACTACCTAAAATATATAGGCCAGGATCACAACTATTTTACATGATGCAGGTCTTTTTGTCTCCTTCCAACAGCAGTCCCCTGCAGCCAACAAAGCAGCCTTCTGCCAAATTCAGGGGCTCTCCAGTATAACACCCAAAGAAACACAAGGAGACACTGCCCAAAAGTAAAATCACCACTGTCCCAAGCACAAGCCGCTCTGGATCCCATACACATATATTTATCAAAATTGGACATGCTGTTTCTGCAAGAAGGTCAATATGACACACATAGGCTATCACATTTTAACCTTGCAACATCTCTTGTGAAGTATGTTACATTGAGAGAATGACTTAGCTGAAGGTTACTTTGCAATCCTATAATACTTAGGAATAAATTCCATTGAACTCAGTGTGGCTTAATTCTGAATTGACCCTCACAGGCTTGTGAGCTATTACAAAGCTATTAGTGAGTTTTGTGGCTACAGAAAGATTTGAATCTAGGCTTCCCTAATCCAAGTCCAACACCACACTGACTCATGACAAAGCACAGGCTGTTCCTAAAAACAGCTATATACATATAGTGCAAAAGCCTTTAGCTCTATTACAGGGGTGTCCAAAGTTTTTGGCAGGAGGGCAACATCATCTCTCTGACACTGCGTCTGGGGCCAGGAAAAGAATTAATTTACATTTAAAATTTGAATAAATTTCCGTAAGTTTAGATAAATGAATATATTAAAGATGAACTTATATGAATGAATGAAGGTCTTGCAACAGCTCAAGGCCTATAAAAGGCTTTGCACAAAGCAAGGCTGGCCTTTTCTTTGCTGCCACTACTGCATCACAGACGTGAAACAGCAAGCAGAGGAGGAAGCCCTAATCCCACAGCTCACGCAAAAAGGTCAAAAAGGCCTTCACTCTGAGAACAGTTGTGTTGGGCCAGTGTGGGCTACAACAAATCTCTGGAGGGCCAGTGGCTCATTGAAGGATGGGGGCTCCCTGAGGGCCGCATTGAGAGGCCTCGAGGGCCGCATGTGGCCCCAGGGCCAGGGTTTGGGCACCCCTGCTCTATTATAAAGATCTTGAATGAATATAAAATGATTGATTCTTCAAGGCAGAAAACTCCATGGAATTCCATAGGTTGACTAAGGGCACAATCCTAACCCCTTATGTCAGTGCTTTCCAGCACTTGCACAGTGGTGCCAATGGGACATGTACTGCATCCTGCAGTTGGATGTCACTCATAAGAACATAAGAACATAAGAACAGCCCCACTGGATCAGGCCATAGGCCCATCTAGTCCAGCTTCCTGTATCTCACAGCGGCCCACCAAATGCCCCAGGGAGCACACCAGATAACAAGAGACCTCATCCTGGTGCCCTCCCCTACATCTGGCATTCTGACTTAACCCATTCCTATAATCAGGAGGTTGCGCATACACATCATGGCTTGTACCCCATAATGGATTTTTCCTCCAGAAACTCGTCCAATCCCCTTTTAAAGGCGTCTAGGCTAGACGCCAGCACCACATCCTGTGGCAAGGAGTTCCACAGACCGACCACGCGCTGAGTAAAGAAATATTTTCTTTTGTCTGTCCTAACCCGCCCAACACTCAATTTTAGTGGATGTCCCCTGGTTCTGGTATTATGTGAGAGCGTAAAGAGCATCTCCCTATCCACTCTGTCCATCCCCTGCATAATTTTGTATGTCTCAATCATGTCCCCCCTCAAGCGTCTCTTTTCTAGGCTGAAGAGGCCCAAACGCCGTAGCCTTTCCTCATAAGGAAGGTGCCCCAGCCCCGTAATCATCTTAGTCGCTCTCTTTTGCACCTTTTCCATTTCCACTATGTCTTTTTTGAGATGCGGCGACCAGAACTGGACACAATACTCCAGGTGTGGCCTTACCATCGATTTGTACAACGGCATTATAATACTAACCGTTTTGTTCTCAATACCCTTCCTAATGATCCCAAGCATAGAATTGGGATCACTCACTAAGACCTCCTCAAAATAAGGGAATGTTTGTTCCCTTACCTCAGAGCTGCATTGCCCTTATGTCAGTGCTGGAAAGCACTGACATAAAGGGTTAGGATTGCGCCCTAAATGTACAAACTATCCCTTTTGCCTCATCAAAGGCACAGACAGAAGGGGTTTGCAAAACTCATTAATGGAAGCATGAAAGCCTATATATCTGGCACATTCACTCCTACCTGCTTCCTTTATTCACTAGGCCAGAGGAAGAGACCCAGCAACATGGGTGGGTGGTATGTATGCATTTATACTTACTATTGTATGCATTGTAGCATTTTGCAATACTGTATGTTGAAACTGAGCTATGACATCTGCCAAATAAATTGGCTACTTTCATTAGATGTATCAATGATCAATTACATTGACTATTCATATCTAATGGTGGGTTGTTTTGTTTTAATACTCTATATTAAATGATTAAAACAGAAGTTACAGATTCCCCATGGCACAGTTGCATTAATTTGCCCAGCCCACAGGTGTACACATTTTATCCCTGTTGCATACATGCAACGTTGGGCAAGAACGGTTTAAGAGCACCCAAAGAACAGGTACTACAGAACGTATATTTTACTGTATGAATATAGGAACATTCCTCTAGTTCAGTGGTTCCAAGGCTTTTTGACTGGCTGCTCCCTTGACCTACTGGGCCATGGCTCCCCATTAGTGCTACAATCCTATACATTGCATAGGGTGGTGAGTTTTTTCTGAGGATTCCATGGCTCCCCTGGCTGGTTTCGGTGGCTTCCCAGGGAGCCCCAGCTCACAGTTTGGGAACAGCTGCACTACTTATTTCGCTCATTCCTCATGCTTCCTGTTACTTAGCAAACCAAGATAGTAAACATTTGTTCATGTTAGCGAGTGTGGACAAAACAAGGAGCATGCATATGAAGGAAAAAAAGTTGAGTTACACTAAGCATTTAGTCTGAATTAGACTAAGCATTTAGGGCCCAATCCTAGCTAACTTTCCAGCACTGGTGCAGCTACAATGCAGCCCCAAGGTAAGGAAACAAATGTTCCTATACCTTGAGGAAGCCTTTGACTGCCTCCCCACCACAGGATGCAGCATACACCCCATTGGCACAGTTGCACCGGCACTGGAAAATTGGAAAGGATTGGGACCTTAGTCTAGTCTGAGTTAGACTAAGCATTTAGTCTAAGTGTAACTCAGATTTAGTCTGAGTTAGACTAAGCATTTAAGCAGGCTTTCCTAATGCCAATAGCCCAATTTTGTTAGGGACGCATTAACTTATGACTGAGGAAGTCCTTGGAAACATTCCTTGTGCACTGCATTGCCAGAGTACTGTGCAGTGACTTCAGGATAGCTTGGCTTGCTTTCCTCGCACCAGACATCTGCCCGACTGCCAAGAGCCAGGGAAGCGCAGGACCGGGCTGTGAGTCAGATTTATATGACTTCTCCAGCAACTGTTTCTTCCTCTTCAATGAAGACACGGGTGGTCTTTGCTGTTCATGTCCTTGGAGTCTCCTGTAGAGCCAGCAGCAAGTGTCTCCTGGTGGAGCCTGCCAGGTCCCTGGGATCTTCCGCCAGCCTCAGGAAGAGGCTCCAGCCTCGCCTTCCACTTCCACTGCTGCTTTTGTTCTCACACCAGGGCCTCTGACGGAGCTGCTGTGCATGCGCTGCTGGGCGCAGAAAGAAGAGGGGGCGACAGCACTGCCCAGAGAGGGAAGGGAGACGACTCCTGGGGGGCTAAGGGTGCAGAGGCACCCCGCTCGGTGCCCGCTGGCAGCGCGCCACCCCTGCAGCTGCCTGAGCCCCACCTCGCCGGCTGGCTGGCTGGCTGGCTCGCCCGCAACGCCCCTTCACACCCTTCCACTCCCCGCCAGCCTCCCTCCCCGCGTCCACGTTCCTCGTCCGCCCAGGCCCCACGCCTCAGCCGCCCCCGGCGGCCCCGCCCGCCTCCCCAGACTCGGCTCCCACTCACCGCCGCGTCCTCCCCCAGCAGCCCAAGGGAGGGGGCCAGGCGCTCCCTGCGCGTCCCCCCCGCCCAGCCACGGCCCTCCTCGGCTGCCTCTCCTCGCCAGGCCGAGCCGGGACACACAAAAAGCCCCGGATGCCAGCAGCCCGTATCGGCCGAGCAACGGGCAAATCCCCCGCAAGACGCGCTGCGCATGCGCCAGTTCGCGACTTTGGCTCCAATCAGACCTGCCTTTCTCCTCCTCCGCTGCTCAGCATAGACTTTTGTTCAATAAGCAGCTAGAATCGCATGCTCTTGTCCACTTCCGGGTGCGTTACACTTTTCTTATTTGGGGTGACTGGGAGAATTTCTTATGGAAAACAGTGGAGAATTTAAGGTTTTTACAGTACAATCCTATGCAAGTCTACTCAAAAGTAAGTACCATTATAGTAAATTAGGCTTACTACCAGGTAAGTGTAGATAGGATTGTAGCCTTAGTGTGTTTGGGAAACAGGCATGTCTTCTTCCCTCCCTCTCCACATCACCACAAACAAAAAGCCATTCTGTGCTTGCTGAGGCGACAAACCTATCCACACTTACCTGGGAGTAAGCCCCACTGACTCTAATGGAACTTACTTCTGAGTAGACATGCATAGGATTGCACTCTAAGGCTGCCATCCTATCCACACTTACCTGGGAGTAAGCCCCATTGACTCTAATGGAACTTACTTCTGAGTAGACATGCATAGGATTGCACTCTAAGGCCGCACTCCTATCCACACTTACCTGGGAGTAAGCCCCATTGACTCTAATGGAACTTACTTCTGAGTAGACATGCATAGGATTGCACTCTAAGGCTGCCATCCTATCCACACTTACCTGGGAGTAAGCCCCATTGACTCTAATGGAACTTACTTCTGAGTAGACATGCATAGGATTGCACTCTAAGGCCGCACTCCTATCCACACTTACCTGGGAGTAAGCCCCATTGACTCTAATGGAACTTACTTCTGAGTAGACATGCATAGGATTGCACTCTAAGGCTGCAATTGTATCCACACTTACCTGGAAGTAAGGGGGCCCAGGAGCCAAAGGAGGAGGAGGAGGCCTAGAAATTTCCTGGGATCTTACATTTTCCAATCTCACCCAGACTCACTGCCCATGTGGGATGCTGCGGCTGTTACTGTGGGCACCTGACAGCAACTACTGCCACAAGTCATACGCACCAGGCCCAGGAATGTATACATTCCTTTAACAATTTCTGCCCAATGTTGAATTTATGCAACAGGGACCAAACGTTTACACCTGTGGGCTGGGCAGAAATGGGTTAAGTAGGACCTGGAGGAAGCTATATTTGGGAGGAAACTGATCTGCTACAGTAACTCTTTGGCTTGTGGTGCTGCTTACCATGAAGGAGAGTAGAGGAGTTCAGTAACACAGCTGTGGGACTGCAGCTGCTGTAGAAGTTGATTTTGGTGTACAGAGGTCGCCAAAAGAGTAAAGAGGGCACTTTCCGGTTCAAGTGTGAGGCTGAATACAATGCTACTAATATCCTGCAATGATTCTCTATATTTGATAGCTTTAGGGAGACTTAGGAGTGTGCTTGGTTTTCTGTATTACTGTATCTGGCTGCCAATGCCAGGCAGGCAGCAGACCTGAGCTCTGCATTGGGAAGACTGGTAGACCTGGGCCCCAAAGACTATTCTGGCTGTTGCCACTTTCCCCCTGCCTATTTTGCCCCCCTCCTGCCTACCCCCCCCATTGCCACCCCAACTCTGTTCACCCCCTCCCTCTTTGGGAAGGGGCCCAAAAGAAACTTTGCACCCCCTGATAAGATTCCACTGAGAGTCCCTGCCCTCAGTAGCTGGGAACCCAATCCTATGCATGTCTACTCAGAAGTAAGCCCCATTAGAGTCAATGGGGCTGACTCCTAGGCATAAGAACAGCCCCACTGGATCAGGCCATAGGCCCATCTAGTCCAGCTTCCTGTATCTCACAGCGGCCCACCAAATGCCCCAGGGAACACACCAGATAACAAGCACACCAGATAACAAGTGGTGGATAGGATTGCAGCTTTAATAATAATTTCTCCAGTGATTTTAATGGGTAGTTTTTTCACTTCAGTTCCATCTTCTGAAGTGAACCCGGAAACTTTCACTCTACACAATGAGAAGTACTCTAGTATTTTCCTACCTCTATTCTTCACTGCAGCCCAGTTCAAGATTCGAGAGGGGGGCGGGGATGTCTTGATACGCGCGCGCGTTCCAGGTGCTGCTGGGCCTGTTGCTGCAAGAGGCTGGCGGGGCAGCTTAACTCTGGCTGATCGGTCCTGTTGTGTGTGTTTAGGACCACTATCCTATGCACACTTGCCTGGGAGTAAGCCCCATTGACTCTAATGGGACTTACTTCTGAGTAGACATGCATTGGATTGGGCTCTCAGGCTGCAGTCCTGGCCACACTTACCTGGGAGTGAGCCCCACTGCCTCTAATGGGACTTGCTTCTGAGTAGCCATGCATAGGATTGGGTTCTAACAGTGCTACAACCCTAGCCATGTGTACTGGGAAGCAAGTCCCATTGAGTTCAGTGGGACTTACTCCCAGCTAGATGTGTTTAGGATTGCAGCTTAGCAGCCCAATCCTATGCATGTCTACTCAGATGTAAGTCCTATTAGAGTCAATGGGGCTTACTCTCAGTAAAGTGTGGATAGGATTGGGCTGTAAGTGGCTATATGCTTCTGCCTTGAATTACCAGGGACAGAGAAGAGTGAGTGTGTGTATGTGGTTTCCAAAATGTATCACTCATCACAATACATTGTGAAATACAATACACTGCTTGAGGCAAAGTACAACTCATTGGAATGCCTTAAATCCAGTAAACATTCAAACAACTCTTGTCCTGATTTTCCATTCTCAAATAAAACGAGATGATTGCGCAGCAGTGGGGCTTCGTCTTATGTATCCTTCTTTTAAAAGAGTAGCTTGTTTTGATTGAAAATCAAAAGTTCTGAGAGCTCTTTCTCTTAAGTTTTATCTGGCTTCTCCAGCTACTTCCCCACCCCTATCCCATTTTTGGTTCAACTGCATGAGGTGGAGGTGGACAGCAATTTGGATGCCAGACATTTGGGTGATGTAAGAGGGAAAGACCTCAGTAGGTCTAGGCTGGGGGGTGTGAAGACTCATTTGCCACCGTCTGATAACAGGGCCTAATTCTATCCAACTTTCCAGTGCTGATGCAGCTGTGCCAACAGGGTGTGTACTGCATCCTGTGGTGGAAGGACAGTCACAAAGGCCTCCTCAAGGTAGGGGAACATTTGTTCCCTTACCTCAAGGTTTCATTGCAGCTGCATTGATGCTAGAAATTTGGATAGGATTGGGCCCTGAGCCAGCAATAAATTTATTTGTTTGTTTGTTTATGCATCCATCCATACATACATACAGCCTTTCCAAAGCTCAAGGCAGCTTACAAAACTTAGTACATAAAAAATACCATAAAAATGGTTTAAAAAAAATTCAAATCTAGATAGTTAAAAACCAGCACAGCAGTAATATAATAAGTCTAAAAACCCATAGGTGGTAACAGGGGAAAAAAATATACAACCAACTGAAAAAGACATGAATACACAATTCATAAAAGACAACCAGGAAATCAGGAGATAACTGCCTGTGTGGTAGGTGTAGCCTAGTTCAAAAAGTATCTGTAAGGGGCAACTTGGCTGAAGTTCTCCCTCCCTCTTCAGTAGCTCATCCACTCTTCAACTTGTCTGGTCCAACATGAACACTGCATTTATCGGTTTTCATGTACTTGTGTGGGCTTTGTCTGCAGCTCCTTGTGGATACTTTCATTTATGGTTTGTTTATTCACACCATTGACAAGGTTCTTTCCCTTCCAACCACGATTACATCTTTTCCACCCCCTTCAAGTAATAGTTTGTTAGGGAATTCACATGGTGATGTGTTAGGCTTATGCAATCCTATCCTGCACTGGGCCAGGCAAGCCAGAAGGGACAGGCAAGCCAGTGCAGGATAGTGGCCATAAACAACTCAACCAGAGACAAGGGGAATCATTTCCCCTTACCTCCAGGTAAGGGCTGCTGGGCCCTGTGGGTCTCCTCAGACTTGCATCACTTCTTGAGCTTGAAGCCGCTCTGTTCTCCCGGGGGATTGGGATCCAGCATCATATGTGTTGGATCCCAGCCCCGCCTCCAGCTCCCCACCCCCCACCCCCAGGAACGCCTCCCTCCTGCCACCTGCCTTGCGCTGACACAGCTTCCTCCTGAGCCTTCCTTCCTTCCTTGCTTGCTACTCTCCTGGGCTGGCGTAAGGGACTTGTGCCAGCCCAATCCTAGGTCAGGATTGTGCCCTTCCACAAGCTAATTGACACAGATGGAGTGGGACCTGTTTGAGACATGCCTTCAGTGAACAACTCCATTCTCTGAATTCTTGACTGCATTTTCAAGTGGAACAACAGTGGAACAAATCCCAAGTGAGTAAATTCCTGCACAGTAATTAAACATTTGTTCTGATTTATATTTGGCTGAGGAGAAATGGTCAAAAAGAAGGGTACTTTTTCCAGCTGCAGGACAGTGATGTAGTTAATGAACATGGATACACTGGTGTGGATCTGGAATAGCAAGCATACTGAAATAAACAGTCCCATGAGATCTCCCAGCTCATAGGAATGCAATGAGCTCCTTCAAACAAATGTTATTGTCCAAGAGTTTATGATTGGTTTGCTCATGATGGGAAAATGAAGCACATACATAACTCGATGACTGCAATAGATGGACCTTGGTATATAGCCCTTTTCAGGAATCATTGTACCCATAGACAGTGTCCACAGCTTAGGCCTGAATGCAGTGCTGGCGAGCCCTGCATCCACCTCCAATAGATCCTGTAGCTCCATTCTGAGGGAGGAAGGGAGAGCATTCCCAGGGACCATTTCTTTAAGGAAGACAAATGTTCTCTCTTGGGAGGAATTCTTCCCATAGTATCCCACATCACAAGGGTTAGCATTTGAATCTTCCAAAAAATGTGTCTGGGGAAAGTGGTCTATTGAGTGCATCAGTGCTGGGGGAGGGCTTAGCAGCATGCTCCTGCTCAGGCTGTAACCATGGACACTAGTCCATGGTTGCAATAACACCTGAATAGGGCAAGTGTATACAAAAGATGCAAGTCTTATTAAGCAAAGTAGCTCTGATGTATGAACGCATGATACATATACACATGGAGCCCAATCCAAATCAGGGTCATGGTGTGCAGGAAGGAAGGCTTTAATTTAATCCTTTGCCCTCCCCAGAGGCTTGATACGGATTGGTCCCCATCCATGTACCCTCCACAGCTGTCATATCAAAACCAAAAAAGAGAAAACAAATTATTAACATAACATAACATCTTGTTTGGCCCTAAAATACTGCTCTGAAGTAATATGAGGCTTTTGGTCTTCCTCAAGCTAGTGGTGACCATATTTTGTATCAACTGGTTACCAAACACTTCATTATGGAAGAAAAACCACTGGATGATTCATGGGTGCCTTATTCCAAAAGCCATAGATTACAGCAGCCTGCTGAATCTTCAGTTGTGTGGCAGAAGTGTACAGAGGATATGAACTGGTATAGATCCCTTTGATTGTGGTATGGGATAATTACACCTAGACATGTACATTTATAAGAATATCAAGTGTGAGTTAACCTACAATCTAGTTTTCTAACCAGTCTGTCAGTCTGCAGCAGTTACCAAACACTGCATCTGCCCGTAACTACTGAGACCCAGGGAAGCATAGGACTGGGCTGTTAGTTTTCTTTATATGACTTTTTTAGCAACATTTTTTTTCTCAATCTTCACATTTCTTAATGAAAAAGTAGGTGGTCTTTGCTGTTAGGCGAGCTTTTCATATCTTTCAGAATCTATTGTACAGTCAGCAGTAAATATTTCCTGACAATGTTTGTCAGTTCCCTTGGATTCAGGAAGCAAATATCTGATGCAGCTTTTCTACAAGTGATTTTGAAGAGGTGTTGCTTGTTGGCACTGTCATCAAAGGGGTTGAGGAGTTCCTTATGGTTTCAGTCACTGCTCTCACATTTGTGTTTGGTGAGGTGAAAGCTCTTAAGATAACTGCCAGAAAAGCCCAAATTGACCATAGATATATGAAAGTAGGCAGATTCCATGTAATTGCTTCAAGTTCACCTTGCTCTTTCTGAAATTGCTGAAGGCCCAATCCTTTCCAGCTTTCCAACTCTGGTGTAGCCACAATGCAGCCCGGTGGTAAGGGAACACATGTTCCCATACCTTAAGAAGGTCCCCGAATTTGCCCCTTCACCACAGGATGCAGTGCACGCCCGACTGGCACAACTGCACCAGCACTGGAAAATTGGATAGGATTGGGCCCTGGATCACTGAATGTTGTAGTTCTTTTCAGCTTTCTTGCAGCATTGACATTTTGGTCCAGGGTCAAGCCAGCAAGGATCCACCAACATTCTTGCATATTCTTTGGCTTCTTAAGCATCCTTGTGGAATTCAGCTTTGATTCCTGCATAAGAAGTTTCCATTTTTAGCAACCAGTCTTGCTATATAGGTTGATTAAATGCATATTGAATGCAAATTAAACGCCCAAGTGGAGCTGAAAGCTAGTTGACAGTCAGGCAGACCTAGACAGGAAATGAGACCTGTTTTAATCAGGCACCTTATGGAGTGAGCAAATGGGCATTAGATAAGAAGAAGCACTCCTAAATACTGTCAAACTTGCAGCCCAATACTATGCTATGGTGGGGGGGGGCAATCAGGAGGCTTGAAGGGGAATTTCCCTTTGCCCCTCCGTGAGCTCCTTGACTATCAATGGGTCTCCTCAGATCTGAGCCAGTTCTTTAGCTGCCAGTCAGGGGACACAAAGGGGGCCTATCGGCTCTCCAGAATGGAAACTATCCAGTGCCAGTTGCCCATACTGGGTGCCACCCTTTCCCACCTCAAACACACCACTGTCCCTCACCCTGTTCCACCCCATTCTCCCAACTCCATCAGTTTACCAGTGTTGTGGCTCCTCTTTGCTGCTTCTGCACATAGGGTCCTCCCTGTTACTTGCAGGGGCAGACCAGAAGCGCATGGGTACACATGCTTCCAGAAGCATTTTGTGATGACATGAAGTGTGTACCACTGCACAAATGCTAGTTCCAGTGGCAGTGGCACCCATTAGGATTTGGCCATTAATCTTAGGACACGTTCCCACACAAAGGGCGCAATCCTAACCAACCTTCCGGCACTGGCATAACTGTGCCAGTGGGGCGTGTGTTGCATCCTGCAGTTGGGGGGGGGGGCCGGGAGTCATGGAGGCCTCCTCAAGGAAAGGCAATGTTTGTTCCTTTACCTTGGAGTTGCATTACCCTTATGTCAGTACTGGAAAGTTGGTTAGGATTGCACCCAAAGTGGCATAAACCTACACTATAATATAATGTATTGGGGTGAGGCATGGTGTGGGGAGATTTTGAGGTTGTCTGATTAAGAAAAACCTAACTTAAGATAATTGACTTTGCATCAAGACACTTTTCTACAAAAAATGATATAGATTTCAGCTATGTTATAAACCAAATGTAGTTGAGATATTGGGGGGGGGGGACGACACCCTGTAGGTTAAGCCCCTACAAGTTGCTCAAGAAGACTTTCTTGCACATCTCTGCAAAAGTCCATCTGTTGCAATGGTTAGAAAATACTGGCCTTAAGAGGACAGCATATCTTTCATGTTTTGCTATGTTAGAACAAATTGAGACACAGCACAATGGTTATCCCTCTTTCACAAATTGCCATATTATACAATGTGTTATGATCCATCAATCCCCTAAGGCAGTGTTTCTCAAACTGTGGGTTGGGACCCACTAGGTGTGTCATGAGCCAATTTCAGGTGGGTCCCCATTCATTTCAGTATTTTATTTTTACTATATTAGACTTGATGCTACCATGGTATGTGACTACATTTGAGGAAATGTTAGACCCGTACGTTTAACAAGCTACTATGTATATTCTTTTAACAATGATAGTAAATGGGACTTGCTCCTGGGTAAGTGTGGGTAGGATTTAGCCTAGGATTGCTAAAAATTTTCCTGCTTGATGATGTCACTTCTGGTCATGACATCACTTCCGGTGGGTCTTGAGAAGATTCTCATTCTAAAAAGTGCTAAACGTGTGAGAACCACTGCTCTAGGGAATGCACTGAAAATTTTTGGATCGTGGCCTTATTTATATGTCCCCATTCCACCATCAAATGCATTTGGTAGGAGTCTCACCTGATAACAGAGAGGTGTTACCCCCCACTTCCATTGTTCCACAGCTATCTTAGTGGTTATGCATCTAAACATGGCTATTTAAATGCATTGTCTTTTAGAAGCATGTGTCTAATTTCTTTTTCATCCACTTCTAATCAAGCAGTAGCAAAGAACACCCGTGTTAAATTGACTATACTTAAAGTCTCCTGTTTACCAGAACTAGAGCAACTCTACCTGGGTACTTTCTGCTTTCAAATTAGAGAAAAGATTTTCCTTTGGCTGTTTTACAGAGCTAAAATATAGGGCAGCCATTTTCAACCACTGTGCTGTAGCACACTGGTGCACCGCAAATGGTTCCCAGGTGTGCCTCAGGAATTTGGTGGAGGGTCATTTATTAATAGAACCATTGGGGGATATGAGCCCCCCACCAACAGCATGGTGTGACTTGTCAATTGTCAAAAACTGATGGTGTGCTTTGAAAATTTTAGTACCTTGTCAGTGTGCCATGAGACGAAAAAGGTTGAAAATCACTGATATAGGGTTATCATAACTTTAGAAATTGGATCTTGTGTTGGTTCGCTTCCCCAGTGATAGGAAGTTCCAGGGTCCATTACAGGGACAGGAGAGTACTGGTAACAACTGGTATGTTTGCAGTATCTGTTTACAGATATAGGAGTGAAGCATATTGGAAGTAAGCACGCTGACTCCGAAAGCAGGGAGCATGACTGCTAAACCTAACATTTCCAAAGAACAATAGCATATATTGATTTTTTTTAATGCCAACTGCTTTGTAAACTTCTATGTTGAGGAGAAGTATATAATAATAATACTGATGGTGCCTCGGTATTAACAAGGAATTCGTTCTCAAACCCCTGAAGATACTGAAAACCACAAATAACCAAATCCATGGTTTTGGCACCAAAGCTCACCTCTGGAGAGTACAGGTTGAGCCAAGTCTGACTCAATGCGGGTCCAGGGGAGTCAGGGGAGTTGAGCCAGATCCGCAGATATAAAAATTCACAGATAAACAGGCTCAACCTGTAGTAATAATAAGCTCCCACAGCTCCTAAGGCTGTTTCTAGTTGTCACCAATTCCACCTAAACAGTCTCAGCTCTCTGAAACTGGCTGCTCCTAATCTAATTACAACTTTTTTGCTTCCCACACACATAGGCAAAGCACTGTCACTGATGTCAGCTGAGAATGCCAATTAAAGCAGCATATCCTGACTATCCCCTCCAACTGAGGAAATACCAACTTGCCATTTTGGAGCAACTACATTTCTCAGAAGATAGGAGGTTTCCCATCATTTTTTCCCATAGGCGGTTTTCCATCAGGGAGCAAACTAAAAGAAGCTTGCTCTTAGCTGTAGCATATGGCCAATGGATTTATAAAGCCAATTGGCATTACGGGTTTTCTGTTTAATATCGCTGGGGCATTTGTCTGCCAATTCACCAATTAAATGCAGGATCCAAGATACGGGAGCACAGTGAGATTTACTGGCAGAACTGCTCCTCTTGCTTTAGATTTATAAAATAGACTCACTGTCTGAAAGTTTATTTAGCTACGTTATCTTAAACTAAATAAGTCTTCCACAATCCTGTTTCCAAATCCTGGGAGGGCCCAGTCCTAAGCCCTCCCAGCACCAATGCTGAGCTGCAGTGCCAGCACTGGGTGCTGTCAACGTGCCACAATGCACATTTACTGCACCAGGAGAGCAAGGGACACCAGAGCTGGGCCCAGCACTGGGAGGCTGAAGCCAGGGGAGTGCCTGCGGTTTCTTGCTGGGAGGGTGGGTCAGGGGGAGGAACCAGGGCAGGAGGGGGTGTGGGACTGGTGGAGCCCTGGTGCACCGGATCCTACGCTCCGTGTTCGGCTGAAAAGCCCAACATGGAGCTCTTCCAGTCTACACTGGCAAAACAGCCTGCGCAAACGGGAGAAGACCCATTGCAGCCCCTGCACCCTTACTCAGGGGAAGGGGATGAAAGTCCCCATCCCCCAAGGAGACTTCCAGTGGCCTCAGAAGTGCTTCTGGATGCAGTGGTAGCCATTTTGGTGCAGCTTCACCCAGCAGAGCCACCAGCTTCATCAGGACTGTGCTTGCCCGTCAGGGATGGTAACAGATTGACACTACTGTAAGGAAGTTTGTGAGATAACCATTGTTTGCAGCAGAATTTTGATGGAAGACTTTTCCATGCGATTTGAAGTTTCAGCTCCTTCAAAAGAAGGTCCAAAAAAATGGTTGTCAACTGTCTTAGACACAGTTAGGCCTTGCTGTTATACATGATGTTCTTGTTGAATGCAGTAGATAGGGCAATTACTACTTCATTTGTTTTCTGAGCTCTGACACTGGCAAAAATTAGAGTGAATTTTGTTAAAGTGCATGTGGCATCTTGCCAAGGTGATGCCTTCTAAAATTGCTTATGTAAATTACTGTTCTTGGCTTCTGCTTCAAGTGTTTTAAGTGTGTTGGTATGACTTTTTGGTTCAATAACCTTAAAGTTAGATTCTTTATTTTCCCTATCGTGCTTACAGTTTAGGGCTGGGGAAGGCTAAGACCTGTGTAGTAGTATGCCTGATGCTACAATCCTATACACACTTTCCTGGGAATACACCCCATTAAATAGACTTACTTCTAAGGCAGCCAAATATTTGACTCTGAATCGCGAAGTGCACAAAAAGCCCAATGCTATTTCCCACCATTGACAATGACGCAACCATGCTGATGAAGTGTGCACTGGAATCAGTGGTGGGCAGGTGACCAGAAAGACAAGTAGACTTACCTCTCTGAGTATGCCTCCCTGTTGCCTATGGGTCTCCTTGGATCACACCAGCTATGTAGCTGGCATGTCCACAGAGAGAAAGGGGGCGAAGCAGGATGAAAAATGAGGGATAGGATCCGGCGTGCATGTGTGGCATCTTGATCTGCCCCCTCCAGTCCACTCTTTGCCCCCAGACCTCCCTCATCCTGGAATGCCCTAGAACGTCCCTTCCCTGTCTCCACTGCCAACATACCAACATCAGAGGGGCCTCCCAGGGCTGCTGATGTGTGCACCATACCTCTTGCCATTTGGGGCAGTAGGCCAGAAATGCATGACAGTGTCCTAACTTTCACACCAGGGCAAAGGGCCTTGTGCTGCTGGAGCACAAGTTTCAGTAGCCCAAGGCCCAGATACGATTGGACTATTAGAGCGCAATCCTAACCCCTTATGGCAGTGCTTTCCAGCACTGACATAAGGGCAATGCAGCTCTGAGGTCAGGGAACAAACATTCCCTTACTTTCAGGAGGCCTCCCACGAGTGACACCCAACTGCAGGATGCAGCACAGGTCCCATTGGCACCACTGTGCCAGTGCTGGAAAGCACTGACATAAGGGGTTAGGATTGCGCCCTTAGTGTTATGCCACTGATTCAGGTCATTAGTGTATAGCAGGAAAGTGATCTGGTCCATAATCAATGGACTGTAAATCTAGAACATGAAGTAAGATCTCTGGGGTTCTGCAGCTGAGGTTCTTAACATGTACTAAGAACCTCATCTTATGTGTCTGTCAGATATGGAAAAAGGTGTTTCATTCTTTTTGAGGGAAGAGAGCTGGAAAAAACATGAATAGGAATGTGGTTAAGTTACAGTAGAAATATTCAGATGTCATATTCCCAGTCCATCAAATTTGTTGGATCAAGCCCTCCCTTTACAACAACCCTGTAAGGTAGCCCAGAGTTACAGTTTTCACAGAGAGGAAGACTGAGACTGTCTTGGCTAAGTCCTGATCATGTGGCCATCGTGGCTATGATGAGCTTTGAACCAAGGACTTTTGGGTCCACAGCTTGCACTCTTTGTTTAGGGCCCAATCCTATCCAACTTTCCAGTGCTGATGCAGCCATGCCAAGGGGGTGTGTGCTGAATCCTGCAGTGGGCAGGCAGTCACGGAGGCCTCCTCAAGGAAAGGGAACATTTGTTGTGGCTGCATTGGCACTGAAAAGTTGGATAGTATTGGGCTCTTGCTCACTATTCTTCACCAGCTTGAATGCAATGTGCATGCTGAAGGCAAAGTACGTATAAAAATTATTGTATAGACTGATGTTCTATCCAATTGGCTCCAAGCAACTTACATTGCTTTTTCTAAATCTCAATAGCCCTGTCCCCAACAGGTTCATAATCTAGTAATGATGCTAATAATAGGGGTTTGGGGAATAAAAAGGACCAAATAAAAAACAACAACAACATTGTAAATACAAAGTCCGTTTTGAAAATCTATTTAATGTGTGTGTGTGTTGCTTTTCCCTGAACTGCTATGAGAAGCTGCCCTGTCATGTAATGAAAACAGGTGTATCTTTTTGCATTTGGCAACTGTTGAAAGGTAGGCAAAGTGCATTTGCCCTACAGGACATGCTTTAGAAATATTCACAGTATATGAAGTACTCTGTGTTGTTTGGAACTTTGTCCTGCCAGGTGATGCCGAGGATGCGTCGGAGGCAGCGCATGTGGAAAGCGCTCAGTTTCCTCTCCTGTTGTGAGCGAAGAGTCCATGACTTGCTGCAGTACAGAAGTGTACTCAGGACGTAAGCTCTGTAGACCTGGATCTTGGTATGTTCCGTCAGCTTCTTGTTGCTGACGTGCTGGAATCCCTAGCATGTATTCACTGCTGAAACAGAGACGCCTGCGTTGGCTTGGTCATGTCGTGAGAATGGATGATGGCCGGATCCCAAAGGATCTCCTCTATGGAGAACTCGTGCAAGGAAAGCGCCCTACAGGTAGACCACAGCTGCGATACAAGGACATCTGCAAGAGGGATCTGAAGGCCATAGGAGTGAACCTCAACAAGTGGGAAACCCTGGCCTCTGAGCGGCCCGCTTGGAGGCAGGCTGTGCAGCATGGCCTTTCCCAGTTTGAAGAGACACTTGGCCAACAGTCTGAGGCTAAGAGGCAAAGAAGGAAGGCCCATAGCCAGGGAGACAGACCAGGGACAGACTGCACTTGCTCCCGGTGTGGAAGGGATTGTCACTCCCGAATCGGCCTTTTCAGCCACACTAGACGCTGTGCCAGAACCACCTTTCAGAGCGCGATACCATGGTCTTTCGAGACTAAAGGTTGCCAATACAATACATATGAAGTACTCTTCATAGTACCCACCTATGAAAAGAGAGATCATCCTTACCTTGGTAAGAGAAATGATTTCTTCAGTGCAGTCCAATCACAGGCTCACTCAGTAGCATTTGTTTATGGCAGGTGCATGGCCTTTGCTGCTACTTGCAAAGGCCATACTACTTGCATGGGAAGTTATGCATGGGATGACTTATCAGTCAGATACGTGCTCTGTATTTTGTCAACGCTGACTGGCAGCAGCTCTCCAGGTTTTGGACAGGAATTTTTCTCTGCTGTATCAGGAGATGCCAAAGATTGAATCTGGGACCTTCCATACTCAAAGGCATGTGACTTACCACCAAGCCACAGCCCTAAGCCTTAGCAAACAGTCTTGTCTTAGATGGCTGTTACTGATAGCAACTGCGTGGCTGCAATTCAGCTCTGATATGGATATAATTTCCATAGGAAAAAAGGGCACACAAACATTATGTAGATCACCCCTGTATCTGATTTGCACAGTTGTGCATCTGTGTGCTTGTCAAATAGGGGTGCAGAATACTTAGAAGTACCATGTCTGCAGGAAGGCCAGCTCTCCCTGGACATGCAAGGAGAATAGTAAAGCAGACATTTTTGTATTTAGTTGGGAAGCTTGAGGATTGGTTGAGGGTTTCAGTGTTCCAGACTGATTTCGCTTCCCTACTTGTTCTGCCTGCTTGTGTGCTTCTTTCTGTGGCTGTGTTATGTGTGCTCAACCTGATCATTTGTAAATAAACATATTATTACAAGGAAAAACAGCAGAAAATTTAATACGATTATTTCAAAGTTATATTAAATTTTCTGCCCTTTTTCCTTGAATGCAAGCTTTACTGCCCTTTCCCCCCCCCCCGCACCAGCATATATACACATTTTTTTTTTCCTATGAGGGCAATTATGAGGAAAATTATGAAGAGGAAAAGATTAATAGCCCAATTCTATCCAACTTTCCAGCACTGATGCAGCTGTATAGGGCATGCACTGCATTCTGCTAAGGAAGGACAGACACTGAGGCCTCTTCAAGGTAAGGGAATGTTTGTTCCCTTACCTCAGGGACATATTGTGGTTGCATCAGCACTGGAAAGCTGGAAAGGATTAGGCCCTAAATCCCTCCTCCACCCTGCCCAATAGTCCTGATCTAAAGTGAGAAGCCCCGCAGCTTTGATTTGCAAACATTTTAGAGACCAGAATTTTAGGGTCATATCCTATCCAACTTTCCAGCACTGATGTAGGTGCTGCATCCCGCTGTGGGGGGGGGCAGTCATGGAGACCTCCTCAGGGTGCAGGAATGTTTATTTGCTTACCTCGGGGCTGCATTGAGATTGCATCAGCACTGGAAAGTTGGATAGGATTGGGCCCTTAGTCAGGAACATCTGCTGTCTTGCCTAGTTTGTCCTTGAGATGGTAGTTCTCTGTCCACTCTGAAATGGGTATAAAAGAGGAGAGAACATAATTTAATTAATCCACCAACTAATAAACAAACACTTTTCCAGCATGAATGTCATTCTAGCTTAGAACTTTGGTAAAAGACAGCATCATTTTAGGCCTGAACTATGAACACTCATAGCATGCCAAAAACATGTGCATTCAGAATTTTCGCACCAGTTTCAAACACCCAGAAAAATATAGCCTTTGAAACCATGTGATTATATCCTAGATGCCAGATTAATATTCAGAGGAGTTATAAACTATAATTATTGTAGCACTTCTCTGCCTGCAACTTCAGCAGTTCCAGAGTGGAATGTGGGTGGGGCTTGGCTGTTTGTACTTGCAGACAAACTTGTGAGGATGGATTTTTTTGTCATTCTGCATGTGTGGAGTGAGCTGAATCTTCAGGAGATTTTACCCACACAGGGTCTAGATTTGACACCTAGAGAGTACCTGATGCACCAAATTGTCCTCCAACTGTTCTTTTGTCATATGTTTGGTCAGTGTTGGGCGAGAGTTAGGATATAAATCGAGGCTTTCCAACAGTGACTGAAACGATTCGTGGAAATATTTTTCCCCAGTATGATGTAATGTTGGAAATTCCTCGAGATTATTTTATAGATTGCTTGTCTTTGCATTTGGCTTCCCCAAGAACAACAGACTGACCATGTTCTGCTCTGATTTGATTCCGAAGGGGATACCAATTCAGATTTGTGGGCTCTCTGTTAACCTGGAAGGGAGGTTTCCCAAGGGGCTTCCTAGCTATAGAGGTTGCAGTGCGAAGTCTACCAATGTTCCAGGAAATCCCAGCCAGACCAGTAAGAAAACTGGAAAGAGTTCTTGCTAACCGCTAGGCTCTGCCCTTCATGTTGCCCTCCCCCCTTCCTTCATACGTTCTACCCAGGGCTACCTTTGTCTGGAAACTTCAGCTGATATAGAATGTAACTGTGAGGCTTTCTGATCAGGCTACTCTTTTGGCCACACTGGTTGCCTGTTTGCTTCTGGGTACAATTCAAAGTGCTGGTTATTGCCTTTTAAGGCTAAACAGCTTAAGGTCAAGGGAGCTGAAGGGCCACCTCCTCCCACATGAACCTGCCTGCCCTATAAGATCTTTTAGGGAGGCTCTCTTATGGGTTCTGCTGCTGTCAGAGATTGGATGAGCATCAACCCATGGGAGTGCTGTATCAGCAGTGGCCCCTGGAAGTGCACTGGGCACCCTTCTTTATACATTTATCACCACTGGTTGAACGCCTGGCTCTTCTCTGTATTTCTTTTAGTTTCCTCTCAGTAGGTCAGGTAGTCGTCATCCCCCCTCTCTCTGCTGTATTGTTTTCTGTTGTATTAACTGTTCTTTTTGTTGTTTTGGTTTTGAGTGTAATGACTTATTTTTCAAAATGCTTGTAAGCTGCCTTCTTGCTTAGCAGAGCAGGATATAATTTTTTTTGAATGAAGAAATTACTTCTTTTAAAGATGTTTCCTATTTTTTGTTTTGAAACTAAGGGTCCAATCCTATCCAACTTTCCAGTGCTGATGCAGCAGTGCCAATAGAATGTACACTGCATTATACAATGGGGGGCAGTTGTAAAAGTCTCATCTAGCTGAAGGAACATTTTTTCATTACCTTGGGGCTGCATTGCTGCTTCATTGGTACCGAAACGCTGGATAGAATTGGGCCCTAAGTTTCACTTTCAGTTTAATACACGTTCAATCAGTTTCATACGCATTTTAGCAAAAGGAGCTATCATTGTTTTTGAAACCAATGACATTTCCCCCCTTCTTTTTGCCTTTCTGTCCCCTGGCAGACTACCATTGCCCAGTACTACTGTTTGGCACTGTGGTGGCAAGCATGGCATATGGAGAACAATGCAAGTGCACACTTTGTGTGATGCATTGCAGCATGCAGGCACATTATTCATGGCCTTGGAGTGTACCCAGTCCGAAACCTTTACCTGTATCAGTATCATCAGCTGGTTCTGAATGTGGCAAACTAGGTTAGACCAGTGGTTCCCAAACTTTTTAGAGACCCAAGGGCAGTGATTTTCAATCTTTTTTGTCTCACAGCACACTGACAAGGTACAAAAATTGTCAAGACACACCATCGGTCTTTTGACAGTTGACAAGGCACACCAGGCTGTTGGTGGGAGGCTCACATCCCCCAATGGCCCTATTAATAAATGACCCTGCCCCAAACTCCCATGGCACACCTGCAGACCATTCACAACTCACCAGTGTGCCAAGGCACAGTGGTTGAAAATGGCTGCCCTAGAGGCTGCTGCTTGATTTATAAATGCCAAGGGGTGTGGCTATAATGGTGATTGGGCAGCAGTGCTACCTCCCCCCCCCACCAGTAGCAGCTTGTTTAACCCTTGATGCACATAGTCTGATCTGCTCTGTTAGTTTCACTAACCACTAAAAATTCAATTACAGTTCACTGGTGGGTCCTGGACCCACAGTTTGAGAACTGCTGGGCTAGACCAATCAAAAGCCAGCCACTTCACAAACTTACTGAGCATCCATGTTTGTAATTGCAGGTACTGGAATAAGAAGAGCACTTAACCAATGCTGTTAATATTTTAAAATCAATGGATCAAACAAATATCAGACCCATGGCTTCCAGGTCTTTAAGCACCTATAGATGCAGATTTCAATTTCTAGTTTTGACATTCAAAATCAGACCATGTAAAACCTGCCCACTCACAAAACTGGAGTAGAACTGTGACTTGGTGGTAGTGCATGTCCTAGCATGCACCAGCGTCCCTGGTTTAATTCCAGCCGTCTCCAGCTAAGGCAGAGAAAATTCTGGCCTGTAAAACCGTGGAGACCTGTTGCCAGCATGCATTGACAACACTGACCTTCTGATAGGTATGGGTCCTTGGACAGTGCCAGGGCCAATCCCTGAACTTGGTCAATGGACCTTCACATTAACCAAGAACAGGGATTGGCACTGACCCAGGACCCATGTCTATCAGAAGGCCCAACTGACTGGACTGCTCCTGAACTCTCCAGGGCAGTGGCAGCAGTAGTACCCAGTGCGCCATCAGAAGAGTAGACAGAATTTGTCCCATTGTCCCCAAGAATGTGGCACCAGCACTGACAAAGTTTCAGAAAATCCTGAAGGGCTCAGAATAGGCGCTGGGTGTCTCTAAATAGCACAAGTGTGAAGTACAGTATTAACAATTCAAAGATCAATTGCAGATATCCTTGTACCTGAAGGGTTTCTTAAGAATGTATATATTTGTAGAAAACCTGGAGCCAATCAAACATGTTGCTTTCTTTTCCAGATCCTTGAATACCTGGGAGGAATTCATTTGAGGTTTATGTTCAAAAAGGCCTGTTCAGGGTGTGGCGGCAGAGCTGTGCTTTCATGATCAGAAGGAACATGCTCCATTCTGGGGTTGTGCCAGCACCGCTTACTTATCCTGAAGTACATTTTAATTCTCACTTTGAATTCCATACCTGTTTATGTTTCTCTAATCAGTTGCCTGTGTCTCTTGAAGTGTGTGGCTTATTAACCTGGTTGCCCATGTTCAGTCATTAGTTAGCTCCAGCTAACTTCTCACTTTGTCTGTTCTACTTGACAATTTGTTCCCTTTAATGACGTGCCCTGGCATCAAGTTCCCTAATCAACAAAACATGCATGCTCTGCCCTGCCACAGAGCTCCAAAACACTTGGGACAAGGTTTTTTTTCTTGTTTCCAATAAACAGGAGACACAAGAATTCAGATTGGCAAGCATTAAAACTGTGGTGTAAAAGCAATGCCTATATCTTTTCCTTAACAGGAAGGCTAGGAAGTTGCCTTATCCTGAATCGGGATGAAACATTGGTCCCTCTAGGTCAGTTTTGTCAATGCACACTGGCAGCAGGTCTCCAGGGTTTTATGCCGGAACGTTTTCTGCCTTAGCTGGAAGTGGCAGGAATTGAACCTAAGACCTTGGTTCATGCTAGGACATGCACTACCATCAAGCCACAGTTCTACTCCAAGAAGCAATTTTGTGAGTGGGCAGATTCCACATGGACATTTAAATGGTCTGATTCTGAATGTAAAAGCTGGAAATTGAAATCTGAATTTACATTTTGGGTGTGAAATTATAACCCTAGCATACAAGTCTTGTTAGCATTTCTTGATTGATTTTATTTTTACTGACATCAGTATAAAACTAAGTTGCCAGCTCCTAAATTTCAAATCAAATATCTGGCATATATTGAGAAGGGCTGGGGAAAAAATTTAAATATAAAATTTAGATAAATACATTAGAGATGGAACTTGAATGAATGAATGAATGAATGAATGGGCTCAAATTTCCAGTATTTCTCCAAGCACCAACACACAGCACAGAAATAAAGCACGCAAAAGGACCCCCAATCCCCATCCCACAAGCAGCTTACTTAAATGTACAGGAGTAAATATCTCAGAACCGGTACCTCACAGGAAAGTTTCCAGGTTTCTTCAAGCACCAACACACCACAGAAATAAAGTACACACTCAAGTGAACCTTCATTTCCCCACTTCCCATGCAGTTTATAGGAGTAAATAAACCCCTGCTAATTGGGTAAGAGGTACTTTTTCAAGTGGGTGCTCCTTTTTTAGCAGTAACTGGCCCATCTCACCCCAGCAGTGTCTGTTCTGGTGGCTGTCTGCTGGTATTCTTTTGCATCTTTTTAGATTGTGAGCCCTTTTGGGACAGGGAGCCATTGAGTTATTTGATTTTTCTCTGTAAACCGCTTTGTGAACTTTTAGTTGAAAAGCGGTATATAAATACTGTTAATAATAATAATAATAATTAATAATTAATACCTCAGAACCAGCACATCACAGAAAACACCCAGAGTGTGTTCTGAGGGCTGGGCAGGCTTCCCCAACCCCAGAAAGCCTTCTAAGGCCTTCAGAGGACACAAAAAGCTCCTTTAATTTTTTTTGAAAAAATCAGAATGTTGTTTTTAGGTCTCTAGAAAGCATTCTGAGGGCCGGGGAGGCTGTGCACAGCCTCTGGATAAGTGACTGGAGCATAGCTCCAGTTGTGTTCAATTGAATGGTCCTCCGAGAGCCTCTGGCCCAATGACTGGCCATGGGACAGATAGAGGCTCACCATGGGCTGCATCTGGCCCCCAGCTGGGGTTTGGAGACCCTGATTTTGTCAATATCAATCCTGTCTTTCAAGGACATGTTCCAAGGAGCTTTAAAACTAAAACAATAAAATAATCACTTAAGAAAACAGCAACAGTGAAAACAGCAATTCAAATTGGCAATTAAAAATTAATATCTTAGAAAGCCTGGGGAAATTTTTTTTAAAGTTGTTCCCTGGTGCTGAAAAGATGGCAGTGTAGTTCTACAAATGGTGCCACAACCAAGAAGCCCTACATCTATCCTCCATGTACCTAAATTCTCACAATAGGATTTATAGAAGGTGACAGAATGACCAGGGTAATATGCCATTAGGGCAAAAGCTTAAAAGCCACGCTATTTTCATTTAGGGGAAAGCTTAAAAATTAAAAACTGCTCTACTGAATTGGCAGCTCTGCTAAATGTCAAGGTTGCAACTGGCAAGAGATAAATTTTAGAACAACACATATTGTAGACAAGGCTATTCCCTTTGAAAGTGAGGAGGAGGAGGAGATAAGAGGAAGAAATAGAAAATACTAGGGAAACTTCTGCCTTTGAAGGCTCTCTGTTTGAATGGCACACTAAAACAGATAACAACGACAGGCGTTATTTGGCAGAAGAATACCCATCTTAGCAAAGACAGTCTACAGTTTTTAAATTGTTATTCTTTCATGCTTTTGAGAGCAAAGGGCAGTGTAGCTAGAAGCCTTACATTAAAACACTGGAAGAATTATTTTAGAAGCTGTTTGCTGTTTTCACAGAAGTGCCAAGGATAGCACCATGTTTGCCTGCCAGTTAGTCTTCCAAGCTTTAAAATAGTCTTTGTCCTTAAAGTGTAACCACCATATATAGAGACATGGTAGAAGTTTTAACTGCCTGATTTTATTAAAGGTCTGACTTAAGCACAGAAACACACAGAATAGTAAAGAGCTATTTAATTTTATTATTAAAGATGCTTGAGCCTCAGAGTCTGAAATGTAACTCATATAAGCACAGTTTTGGGCAAACAAACTTGGCAGAGGCAGATGTCTTGGCAAAAGCATTAGCTAAGCCTGTATCTCTGTAGCTTGTAACCCAAAGATAGATAAACTCCTTCTTGGCAGAAATATACGGCCAGCCAAGCTGGGAAAACACACATATATGCAACATTTTAGTATTATCAGTTGGCAGGCTGAAATAGAGTTTAGCTAGCTGAACACAGACACCTGCAGAGACAAGTTTAGAAAAAGAATACATTTAATTAGATAAGCAAGAACATTCTTGAGAAAGCCTTTGTTTGAGTTGCAACTGAAATGGAGAACATGTAATGTGTTTAAAGGTAAATGGGAGAAGGATTTCTTAAGAGAAATCCTATATGCAGTGAAAGTTTGGCTTGTTTTATACTAAAATAAGAGGTCACTTCTAGCAAAGATACACACCACTATACCCCTTAATAGGTAACTGATCACAATAGTCAAATAGAATTAAGGCATAGAGAAAACTGTTAAAATCAAGTTCAAAGGACCTTGCTTAACAGAGGTTGGCAGAGAGCCCCACAGTGTTTTGCTGAGAACAGGAGAAGGAATGAAGGAGAGATAAGACAGGTGGCTCAAGCAAGGCCATCCTTATCAGGAAAGGAGATGCATGCCAAGAAATAGGTCTGAAGTTTTGCAAGAAGGCCAGTTCTGAATAAAATAAGGTTATAGTGCATTCTACTGGTTCTTGAAAATTTTGTATTCAATATGTTTAATGGTTTAATTTTACCTTATTTGGAAACTTGTAACTTGAAGCTCACCTATCAAGTGTCTCTAAGGCTATCTACAACCTATTAAGAGTTAGCCCCATCTATGATGTCACACTTCAGCCAATGGGAAATTCAAATCTTCAAACAAAGGACCCAAAATGTTATAAAGGGTCTGGTTAATATTGAGAGTCGCTCTCAATGCTTTGGGCAGGAGTCCCATGAGATGCCTGTTGCTAGCAATGAAATAAAAGCTTGCAGATAATCACCCTTGACTACTGAGTCTTGCTTTTGAACCCTGCAACACCTTGCAACAGGATCACTGAGAGGCGAACCTCCATTAGCAGAATGGCAGGCTGAGCTGGAAACGGGCACTTCTTCAGGTGTGGTTGAATTCATCAGATCCAGAAATGTTTGACAACTCAGAAAACATCTGAAGAATATTCAGTAGCAAAATTCACAGAAGAGCATATTGAGGACCATATTAACCTTAGCTCTAGGCCAAACCAAGTAGGAATGCACAAGCTCATCATACTGGGTCTCACAATTAGATTGCAAATTGTGATCAAGCTTTTGCAAACACTCAAAAGTGGTAGTTGGGGTGGGGGTTGTAGTTGTGCCATCAGAAGGCTGTTGCCAGGGGGGAAGCTCAGAGTAGAAGTTTGCCCCAAGGCTCCAGCAATCTGGCACTGGCAGTGTACACAACCCCCTTTGTGTATTTCCCAACAATCTGCATTTGCTTTTGTAAGAGTCACCCTATTTACCTCACTCAGATGCACGTCCAATGTGGCAGGATCCTCTGCAGATTACACAAGGGATGCCTTGTTTAGACACATTGTAATTAATTGCAGTTGGGTTGCAAGCATTTTGGGGTGATAGTACTAATCCCACAACAAGCTGAATATTGTGAGTGGGTAACCTCACATTATGGACATACAGAATTTGCTATTTTCACTGACATCATTAACACCAAGCATAGTAATCTCAACTAGATGGGTCTGTACATTATCTTTGCACTTTACCTGTGATTAGATGCCACAAAAGCAATCAAGCTGGCTTTTTAACCCCATCAAGGCATTTTCTTGAACGTTGTCATCACCCTTCTATGGAGAGCATGAGCCCTTCTAACTCTGGAAAGGAATTTTAAATAAAAAATGAAAGGGCATTAAGCTTTTGGACAATGCCACTTTAAGAGAAAACACAAGTCCAGTACTCAGAAAGTACGAAAGGTAAACACCATTTTTCACTGAGAGTGTGTTTGTGAAATACAGTCAAAAAGAAAGTTGCTAATTACACTTGGCATTTCAAATGGGCTGCCTCTTGTTAAGCAAATGATATCATCTGTGGCATTGGCAGCAAAATATTTACTATAGACAAGAGCCAATGAAGTGTATATCATTTTGATTCAATAAAGATAAGGAAATTAAAAACACATGTGATATGATGTGCATTAAAACTATTCACTGCATCACACTAGTTATGGTATGTACTTCTGTCAGGAAATCTCATGATGCATATGTGCAACCTCCTGATTTTAGAAATGGGCTGTGTCAGAATGCCAGATGCAAGGGAGGGCACCAGGATGAGGTCTCTTGCTATCAGGTGTGCTCCCTGGGGATTTGGTGGGCCGCTGTGAGATACAGGAAGCTGGACTAGATGGGCCTATGGCCTGATCCAGTGGGGCTGTTCTTATGTTCTGATTTTTTGGCTGCTTTTTCCACCTGTTTTGGACCTTTGCTGAATTCCCATGTGCTTCAGCATCCTGAGGAGGCTACTGAGGGCCCAATCCTATCCAACTTTCCAGCATCGGTGCGGCCAAAATACAGCCCCAAGGTAAGGGAACAAATGTTCCCATATCTTGAGGAGGCTTCTGTGACTGTCTCCCCACCACAGGATGCAGTGCACACCCCATTGGCACAGCTGTACTGGCCCTTGAAAATTAGACAGGATTGGGCCCTGAGTCATCCGGATACAGTCGCCATTATCATTGTTTGAGCATCTTTTTCTTCCCCAACTGACTGGAAATAATGGACTTGGCTTTGAATGAACTCATTGATAGAGGTGTTTGAAAAAGGTGTTATTTATTTTTCTCAGAAGTAATCCCATTGTGTTTCGTAAGACTGTAATCCGATCTTACCAGAAACAAACACCTCTACTCATTGGACCGTGAAGTGGCTCAGGTGACCACAAGTATCCAATCCCACAGGTGAAGGAGAGTGAACCCCCACAAGTGATGAAAAGACAGGTCATACACCCCTCTGTGCATCATCTGCCCAAGTCCACATTCAGAAGCATCTGATACTCCCCTGGGGCTGGCTCGTCCATACTCCTAGCTAAAGTATGGGCCCAAGAACCAAGAACCTGGAACTGCTCAAGGAAGCAGAAGAAGGAAAGTGCCCAGAGAAGTTGTGTCAAGCATCATTTCATGTGCTGCATGCTTTTTAACGCATTTGCCAGCTGTTGCTATCCCTGACCTTTTTTCTCCTTTTGCTAGGTTATCAGCACCTTGTTTTTAATCATTCTCTCTTCCTGCCATTGTTTTGATATCGTTGCAACTTTTTCATAAACATCTTCTATATTTTGTAGTTTTCTCCTGGTCTCAGTTCATGCAAGAGGTCGATTGGCATGTCTGCCAAACAGTCCATGTTCCACTGCTGTTTGATTTTGAGGGCACTTTCTAGATTTGGAGGGAGAGGAAGGTGCCTGTTAACTTGGGAGACAGGTTTTCTCAACGCAGTTGCCTCTTGTCTGGATCCCCAGTGAACTCCCAGTGAAATACCTTTTCCCAGTTCAGTCTCAGTTTACCCAGTTGAAAGGGTAATGGGAGTAGGGACAGTTGCCCGCTAATTGGTTTTGTGAGCATCTTGCTCTCAATCCTCCTTTATAACTCACTGATTCTTGATGTTAATATAAAATGTGCTTACTAGTTTTCTATGGATTTAAACAGGCAATTTGAAATCAAAATGATTGTACACGATCATGGCAAGCAAAAGCCCATAATGTAAATATCATAACTGTGAGAGTTTAAAGCAGAGGGAAGTCAAGCTAGGGGTTTTACAGCTAGAAATGAAAGGGATTGGCATGCATGGGCTGGGCCAGTGATGTCAGGGCTGGGGTGGAACATTTGGGCATGTGTACTGTACTCTGAAACATGGTTGGAGTTGCTAATTTAGATTTTCAAAAAGCCATAGCTGACTTTTGAAATCAAGCTTCTCTATTGCAAATAAGCAGTGTTATAGCTAGCGCCTTCCCTTAAAGCTAGCACTGCCTGATTCTCAGTTAGAGACCAGCCCTTCCCTTTAAAACAGGGGTCCCCAGACCCCTCCCTGGGGGCCACATGCGGCCCATGGCAAGCCTCTATCTGGCCCGCAATCAGCCTCTGCTCCTCCGTGAGCCTCTGGCCCACTTGACTGAACATGACCAGAGCTGTGCTTTGGTTGCATCCGGAAGGTGTTCTGAGGGTCAGGGAAGCTGCCTAAAACATCACTTACTAGTTTTCCTGAAAAACCGGAAGTAACTTTTTGTGCCCTCTGAAGGCTTTAGAAGGCTGTCTGAGGGTCGGGGAAGGCCCCCTGGCCCTCAGAACATGCTCTGGGTGTTTCCTGTGATGGGCCGGTTCTGGGGTATTTATTCCTGTATATTTAAGAAAGCTGCTTGGGAAGAGGGGAAATGAGGGTCCATTTGAGTGTGTGCTTTATTTCGGTGTTGTTGCTTGGAGAAATCCTGAAAAACTTTCCTGTGATGTGCAGGTTCTGAGATATTTACTCTTGTGCCTTTAAGTAAGCTGCTTGTGGAGAAATGGGAGTCCATTTAAGTGTGTGGTTTATTTCTATGGTGTGTGTAGGTGCTTGGAGAAATCCTGGAAATTTGACTCCATTCAGTTATTCATTCATCTAAGTTTAATCTCTATTGTATTCATTTAAATTTTATATATATAATGTATTTTTTTTCACAGCCCTCAACACCATGTCAGATATTTGATGTGGCCCTCTGACTGAAAAGTTTGGAGACCAAAAGGCTGGCATGGCCACTGCAGTTAAGAAGCTGTGCCTTCCTCCCCCCCCCCCTTGCCTCACAAAAACTTGCAATTTGTAATCTTCACAGTTACTATGGGCAATGGTTAGGGCCTTTCCATTTCTTTCCCAACTAGCTCCAAGGTGGAGACCCCTTTCAGTCTCCTCAAATCTGTGCCCACTCAATAGCGGGCACAGATCTGAGACCTGTCATAGCCTCCTGAGTATTACACGGGGAGTGTAAGCTCCCTTACCCTTAGTAGACCTGGAGCCGCTTCCCAACTTTGGGGCAAATTGTTCCATATTACTTTCCATTTACTTAAGCATCCTTTGAATGGCTGCAGACACAACATTGAAAAAACTGATAGAAGGCATATTGGTCCAGCAGAAGAAAAATCCAGCATCCAACATAGGTTTCAAGTTTTACAGAACTCTCCATCAGGCAGACGGAAAGCAAAAGGATAAGAGTTCAACAAGCTGGTGCTTGTTGTAGGAGGCTCTAAAGTCTACAGTTTGTAAAATCCAGAGATTGAAATTAGCCCGTTTCTTGCAGACCTGGATGAGCCTCTGAAAAGTATGAGACAGATTCAGTAGATGCACAGGGCTGCTTAAATAAAGGAAGCAAAAATTGGCTGTAATGTGATCAGGGAAGGAATGACCTTGGTTTCAGCCTCTCTTTTTTCACCAGACCCAAAGGCCTAAACTGGAAGACTCTGTTGCCACCCAGCCAAAGCCAGGTAGGGACCAATCATTTTCAAAAGTCTCTCTTCTAGTTACATGGAGCACTCCCTCAACACCCATATAGCATATAGGTAAGTGCCCAGGACTGGAACTGGGGCAGTACCCTGGCTGTGTTCAAATGACACCAGGCATGTGAAGAGTTACAATTTTTAAAGACTTTATTAAAACACCAGAAAAGTTAGGAATGGAGTGGATAATCCAAGAGAGAAAGAATAGAACATGCAGACTTGGAAAATGACTTTGCAATGGAAGTGCTCAAATCTCTGCAAAATATAGGCTGGTAATTACAGACAAGAGATAATTATCTTAGCTCAACTGTATTTATTAAAGGTCTTTGGGTGCCGCGACACCTCTCTGATCCCCAGTGAGATGGATGACCCTGGTCAGGAGGGCTCAGATGCTCAATAGCTGACACATGTCAATCCCAGCAGGCAGGCTTACTAAAATGTTGTTCCTGAAGGTGAAGACAAGGATTACACCAAACAAATTGTCTGCCTGGGCATGAGGTTTTTCTGCAAAGGCGCTAATTTCACAATGCCTCAGTGAAGCCTCTTTCCTACTGCATTGAACGGTACAGTTTCCTTAAGGGTAGCATATGGGTAAAAAGAAGGGAGCATGGGTGCACACACACTGAAAACGTAAAACATCTGGAAGTTAAAGTGTGGGGGATTCCATGTGACTATGGAGAGATGTTGCAACAGAGCAGGAGGGAAGCAATGTGCTCTTGCTTATCCTCACACAAAGAACACACTCAGACAGTATCATCCAAACTAGCCCTATATGAACCAACCAGTTCTTGATAAGACTATTCAGAAATTCACCCAAACCATCCTTTGCATCATGAACAAGCCCTATACTCGTGCATTTCCTTCTACTCCATTCCCACAGTTTGCCTGCAAACCAGGATTGCTATGAATTTCTCAAATCATGGCTTGATCAAAACAGGAAGCAACAGCAGTCTGTTCCTCGGCCCTGCCATGCTATGGCATGCAGCTCCACCAAGAAGGCCTATGATGCCTGCTATGATGGGGGAAGGTGATTGGAGAGCCAGCAGGAGGTAAGGTAAAATATTTTTTAACTTGTCTCCAGTAGGCTGCCCGATCGCCTATGTGTCTTCTTGGACCCATGCCAGCCATTTTGCTGGTGTAGGTCCAAGGAGAGAAAAGTGGCAGGGCAGGTTCAAAAAGAGGGGTTAGGATCCTGGAACTTGCTGGTGCAGCTGGGATCCACCTCCACCTCCCTGCAAACTGCAGACTTACCAGTGTCAGCACTGCCCAGGTTCTGCAGTGGTGGTGAGGGGGAGACAGACTACCAAACTGTTGCCTCTTTGCAGCTGCAGTGGCACAATGTTTGCACCATCACTGGGACTTTTATGACAGCAGAATGCTAATTCCACTCTCAGAAAAGGCCCATAGGTTTGGGCCACAAACATGTGTGCTAGGTGAGGCAGAGAAGGGATCCTGCAAACTCATTCACAAAATTCAGATTCTTGTTGGAGGATCATCTGAATGCAGACAGTGTCAGCCAAAGGTCTCTCTCACATAATACCAGAACCAGGGGACATCCACTAAAATTGAGTGTTGGGCGGGTTAGGACAGACAAAAGAAAATATTTCTTTACTCAGCGTGTGGTCGGTCTGTGGAACTCCTTGCCACAGGATGTGGTGCTGGCGTCTAGCCTAGACGCCTTTAAAAGGGGATTGGACAAGTTTCTGGAGGAAAAATCCATTATGGGGTACAAGCCATGATGTGTATGCGCAACCTCCTGATTTTAGAAATGGGTTATGTCAGAATGCCAGATGCAAGGGAGGGCACCAGGATGAGGTCTCTTGTTATCTGGTGTGCTCCCTGGGGCATTTGGTGGGCCGCTGTGAGATACAGGAAGCTGGACTAGATGGGCCTATGGCCTGATCCAGTGGGGCTGTTCTTATGTTCTTATGTAAAGGTCACAAAACGTTGAAGTGTATGAATTTACTTTTGCAGTTAAGAAACCTGGCAAATTCCTTCCCAAGTAAGTATAAATTTATGGAACACATTATAGATGAATGAAAGAATCTGACATTCAATCTCATAATGGAGCCTTTGCAAATCCACTATTGTGGTTAGGTGAGTGGAAAGAGAAATGTTGAACAAATTACCTTTGACAATGCCTAAACTAGGTGCCATGTGATTAAATAAAGGAGCTGTGATTATGTCTTGATTTCTTCTGTGAAACCATTTCATTTCCCCCCACTGCTCTTAAAACATGCAGTGAATCTTATCTAATGATTCTTTATAAAACCCATTTGAAGCCTGCACAAAATTAATTTGTTCAGAGCAGTATTACCAAACTCCTGAAAATATTAACAAAGAAACACATGCTGTAAATACTGTAGCACATATAAATATAGCCAGGGAACAATTATGAAGCCTGTTCTCTCTCTATAGGAGAGATTCAAAACAGGCTGAGGAAGAAAATGTTCTTTGCCCGATTACTTTCTAAAAGCCATAGCTCTGTTGTACTTTTCATGGTAATTCGCCCTCCTCTTGTATCTGTGTTTATCGCTCAATTGCACTGCTCTTCACTGTAGCTTAAATGTTTCTTTCATACACTTCTACTTAAGCAGACATGCTTATATATTTCCTGTCTTTTGCTGTGTCTCAGTAAATATCTAACACAGAGGCTCCAGGAATAATACCCTTGAAGTAACTGAGTGGTCCTCAGTATGCCTTCACAGAGCCATTGCAGTGACTGATCTTAAGCATGTGGGTGTCTATCCAGGTGAAGAGGAAAAAAAAAACATATTTTTTAAAGAAGTGGGAAGTGCTAGATAAACATATAATAGATTGCATGTCCTTGCCTTGTGTAAAAGACAAGACAGCACTTGTCTGTGCTGAGAATAAAGTGCTTTTGCAACTAGGGCACTGTACAGCAAGCCAGAAACTGCTTCTGTTAAAGTTCTCAGCAGGAAGCAGTATAAGTTTAAGACATAGCAAGCCCAAAATTAAAATAATACATTGGAACTGTGTAGTCAACTATCTCTGTAGCAATTACCTCTTACCAAGGTAAATGCTTGAGCTGCATGCATATGTTGAATGGGAATTTTGCCTGAGGGATCAACTTCATCCAGCATCTTACTAGAATGGTCTTTATACTCGTACATAATATGACTTTGCTCCTGTAAATATTCCTCTCCCATAGACCTGAAGTTGCATATTATCAGACTATAGCATTTACTATCAGATCACTTCAAAAGAGGGCGTCCAAAGTAAAACATTATGTAGTTGATTTCTGATGTTTGTAAACCTCTGTTTTAAGATCTAGCATTCAAGAGCTGATAGGCCAGTACATGCACCAGCCTCCAGAGGCCGAATCTGACCTCTGAGTGCCAGCTTCAGGTAAGACTGCACCAGTGGTGGGCCACACGCGCGAGTGTCTGGGGAGGGGGGGGAGAATGTTTTAGGGCATTCTGGGGTGGGGGGAGGGTGGGCAGTAGGCAGGCCAGTGGGAAGACCGGGTCCAGGAAGATGGTGGGACCAGGATCTGGCACTTAGGCTGAATACTAGCACCCCTCCCAGGTGGCCCAGCCTACCACCAGGCTGCTCAGATCTGTGCCACCTCTTTAGGTGGTGCAGATCCTAGTAGCCCCTTTTGTCGCACTGCTGCATTGCTTGGGATAAGGGGAATTAATTCTCCTTGCCTTGAGTTGCACAGCAGTCAGCCCCAACCCTGCTCTGAATGCAGCGCAGGCTAGCCAGCGGGCCTACTCCAGGGCAGGTTAGAATTGGGCTGCCTTTTTACTTTCAATTTATTGCTAACCAACTTATCATAGAGCCAGGATCATCTCCAGGGATGGTGAGACTGAACATTCAGAGAAGCCCAAGACTGGCAAAGACAGGCCACCCCCCATTTTCACTTTGTATCAAGCGACAAGCAGCGCAATCCTATCTTGCCCTGGAACAGTCAAGCCAGGAGGCTTGCGCTGTATCCAGTGCGAGATAGGACGTCAAAATAGCTCAGCCAGAGGTAAGGGGAAATTCTTCCCCTTACCCCCGGGGAAGCACTGCAGCCGCTGTGGGTCTCCTCCGACATAACAACCAAATCCCAGCCCCACCTCCGCTTCTTGCCCACCCTAGGACCGCATCCACCCTCCCCCCTGGAACACCTCCCTCCCGTCTCCTCCCTGCCTCCTTCCCACACACCGCAGAGCCTTGCGTTGACCGAGCTTGGCCAACGAAAGGTTCGTCCCACAAGCCGCCATGGAGGCTGGATGCAGCCTCTGTGTGCTGGCGCAGCTTGCTCCTGGGGAGGTGCCAATGTGCTTTATGGCATGTTTGCAACCCTCCTAGGCTGGCGCAAGGGACTCATGGTTAGGATTGTGCCCTAAGAAGATCAGAGGCAGCATAAGAGAATTCTCATTGTGCATGCAGGATATAAATCCCAAGATAAACGAATGAGTTCAAATTGTCCTCTCTCTTTTCAGACATATGCATGTTCTGTAACCAAAAGCAGATGAAGAGAAGTGGAAGTGAACAAGAACTGTGAAGGACAGTCCAATAATTACTCTTTCAACCTGCTTCAGAACCATCCTGGTCAGAGTTTTGTCAACCATCCTGGTCAGCGTTTGTGGTATGGAGACCACCAGTGGTACTTCAGATGGTGTTTGGTAGTACACGTGGTACCCTGGACTTCTGCTGCCAAGCAGCAAGACCAAGAATACGACGCAACAAACAGCGGTAGGAGGCTTGGCTCAATGGGCAGAGCTCCAAAGCATGTTTTTCTGTACTCGAAAAAGACCTCCCACCCACCCTGTGCCTCTTACTGGTGTTTGTCATATCACATCTGACTTCCCAGCCCAGAAATAACTGGTGATGTCATCACCAGTTACTTTTAATGGTACATCGATGGTACAGCAGAGGACAAACATTAAGAAACTCTGATCTAGGTATGCAATTGTTTAGGATATGATGCACATTCACATGCACAAAACTTAGTGAGGAACATAAGAAGAGCCCTGCTAGATCGAAGTGCACCTTGTTTCCCACAGAGGCTCACTGATTGGGAAACCCTCAGGCTGGAGATGGAGCCATGCCCCTATCCTGTCATTGCTGTCTGGCAACTGATACTCAGAAACATACTGCATCAAAGAGTTCCGTAAAACAGAAGAGAACTCTGCAGCTGCTTGTGAGTGGGGGATCCACACCCCATCTCACTGCGTCAAAGAAAGAACAAGGACGTTGCCTGTAGCTGCTCTTTGCTACCATAGCTTGGTCCTCCTCCAGCATGCTGAGGTTTTCAGTGCCCAAGGTGGAGGCAAATACACTTTTCACACCATTGCATCCTCTCTTACTGTACCCTTGATGGACAATTTTTGTCTTCTAAGCAAAATGATTTGGCCTCCACTCATGCATCTAAGATGCATTCTGCTAAGATCTGTTTTCCATGTAATTCTCTGCTTCCTCTTTCTCCAATCCCTATCCTCTTTCTCGAATGTGAGACTTGAAACTGGTGCATAGGAGTAGAGCACATGCCTGTAATTATGAACATGCCACACCCAACTTGCTCCAATGAGAATTGTGCTGGCAAGACATATGGGGGATCAGGCTGTCAGTCTCCTTTGATGCCACGTGATCCTGGAAACAAGAGCAAGGTTTCTTTTGCCTCTTAAATTAGTCCCATTTTTATAGTACTCTTTAACTACTTCCTCAGGAAATTTCAACAGGCATGCTGGCAGGCATTGATTCCAAACAGAAAATATCTCATCAGGAAGCTTAAAAGGTAAGGATGTGCTGTAATTATATCTCTTGTGACTTGGCAAGATTGTGGGAGCCCACGATGTACACTAAATTGCACACAGAGGTTATAATAGCAGCCAATGCTCTAATTGATGCAGTTAGGGCTTTTAAAGCATTTTCATTGTAATTAGGAGTCTGGATCCTAAATGCATCCTATTATGTTTGTGGATCACATGATCAGGGCAGAGTAGTCATTAAATGCCACATTCAGCCCTGATGCTCATTGGCAATGAAATGAGGCAATTAAACCTTCAAGCTTAATTCCACTTTACTTAGGTTTATAAGGCATGCAGTATGCAAACAGAATCTTTAGGTTTATAAGGCATGCGGTATGCAAACAGAATCTTACAATCAATTTATTTTTTTAAAAAAGCCCCTTCAACCAATATTTTTGGTGAGAATGGAAAAAGCAAAGCAATGTGTACAAATAAGAGGAAATATGTGAAGGCCAAGATTCTCTCTACAGAGATGGGAAAAGACTAGAGTGAGTGACACAGCCTCAACTTCTGGTAAAAACTGAAAGCCACCATTTGTCATGAGAAGACAATTTCCCATGTCATTTTTCCCATATGAATCTGGAAGTCGTTCTCCCAACTCCAGAGATGAGACTCTTGGCTCCTGGAGGGAAGCCCTATTCTGTGTCCACAGCCCAGGTTAGGTTGTAAAAGTCAGATAAAAATTGGGTACAGTCAAAGTTACTCAGGAAAATCCCATAAATTGCTTGCACTGGCATAGTTAGAGGGGGGGGGCGGTGCGTTAAGTTTTTCAGGGAGCTTCTCTGCAGTGTGCAAGCGGCCCCTCCCCCTCCCCTTGGGAGCCATTCGCCTCTGTTTTGCCCCCCCTGCCCAAATGGCTCCCAAGGGGAGGGGCCGCTTGCACACTGCGTGGCAGCTCCCTGCAAAATTTAGTGCCCCACACCCCCTCTAGCTACGCCAGTTATTGCTTGCACTTAGGGCCATGTTGCACCCCCCCCCCCAAATACTGTCTCTTTAAAAACTAGGAACCATGAGAGGCACACATAAACTAAGATGAACTGAAGGAGCATCAGATTCACATCTCCCATCTCACACTCACTCTGGGGCATACGCTAATTGAGTGGAATGACAAGGGGGATTGCCCACACTATTTAAATTGTGCCCCCTCACTCTGTCTTTTTGCCAAACATGTGTACCTGAAGTTGTGTAAGTTAAATGTGCATATGACATAACTCCACTGTATACTCTATATTGGAACTGAGAGTGAAAAGCCAATTCCGTTTTTTTAGTGGCTCATCTGCACCTTTTCCATTTCTACATTTCCTCTGGAGATCACCAGCACTGGGATGTCATCTAGTTTTCACCCTTTGTTGCCACTTGACATGTTTTACATCCAGTCTAGATGAATTTTAGTTAGCTAGATATTTAGGGTTGCCATCTAGATGCTTTTTCTAATTTATTTAAGGTAGTCCTAGATCGGTTTCACTCTGAGAGTTTGCAAATCCATAAAAATACGGCCAAAGACACACTCATCATGAAATATACACCCTTTGCATTGTAAAAGGTAATGTGAAGTTGCTCTCGTTCTGGAATTTCACACTGAGGATATGTATCATAGTTTTAAATTTGTATAATAGTTTTATGCTACTAGTAGTGTGTATGGTAATTTTAAATGTATAGTTGTTTTAAACTTTAAGTTTAAAGTCTTAATGTGTACATACACAACAGAGCCATCCTCTAATACATGCCCCAGAAGAGCCATAATTCAGTATGCAGGTTTTAATTATGGTATTTATATTTTGAACATATGCCTGCTAAGAAGTAGCAGAATCTGAAATTGCCAAAAATAATGAGATTGGCTGGTTTTGAAGTCATAAGTGGAATGGAAGCATCTTTTACCAAGACTCTTTTTCATTTAATAACAAACAGAATTGTGTTGAACATGGGTCAACGAGGTTGGACACAGGCCAAAGGTCAGTGTCCCTCAGGGCACCAATCCAAACTGGGCCAGCCTCCTAAACCCAGTTAGTGGTGGTGGTAGTGTACAATCTGTGTGCCATCAGAGAGCAGGTGGGGCACCATGGGGAGCCTGGTGCAAGACTTTGGTCCAAGGCCCCAGCAACCTGGCAATGACATGGAATCTAATGATAACTTCATGATTCTTTCAGACATTCAAGGAAATAGACCCCCAGAGCAAGCCATGCTGAGCTATTAAATTCTGGAGGCTGCCAGTCATTTTAGGCTTAAGCTTGCATTTTGAGTCTAAGAAAATCTTGAAAATGTGATCGCATCTGGGTGCAAACACTGTATTTGAAAGTATTAGAGGCCTTCTGCTCCACATTGGCCTCTGGACATTTAACTTATAATAGCCTTGTTTTTAAATGCTATTGATGGGGATTCCACAGTCTCCTTTGATCAGAGAGCAAAACAATTAAAAATGGGGTTGCAACTCAGGTTCAAGTTCAACAGCATTTTTTTTTTAAATTTTCTGATTCCGTCCCAGTTCAGAGCGCAATCCTAAAGAAGCATTTCGCTGGTGCTGTGGCCGCTGTGCCAGCACAGAGTGTCACAAATGTGCTGTAAGGCACGCGTGCAATGACTCAAGAGTCAGCAGTGCTGGTGGGGAGGAATGCACTGTCCCATCAACACTGCATCCCAAAACAGAATCAGGCAGCCCTACATGGGCCACTCAGATTTCTGCCAGCTAAGTACTGGCGGAGATCCAAGTAGCCCCATAGGACAGGCTGGGGCATTACTCGAGTTAAGGGGAAAAATATCTCCTTACCCTGAAGAGACCTCCAACTGACTCCCAACTAGCACTGGATACAGCGCAGGTTAGGATTGGGTGCCCGACATAGTGCAAAGTTCATGCACTTTGAATCAGAGGGCAAAGTTCATGCACTTTGAATCAGAGCCAGTTTATATAGATTTCATGCAGAATAACATGAAACTCTATAAAATATGTATAATAATAAATTGAGGGATGTGTGCATCTATATAGATAAGTTTGAAAAAAGTAAAAGGTCCTTGGGTACAAAGCACATACAACTGGAGAAAAAAAAAAGATGAAACATGGCGCACACAATTGAAAGCTAAGTGCCTCATAACCATTGAATCCCAGTTTTTGTATTTGGGGGTGGTACTAGTGGTGATTCAACAACCAAGGGATTCTAGGTTTGAGTTCAGTTCCAAGTCTCTGAACTGGTGTTTGGGTTCAGGTGCGACTTGATATGAGAACACCATAGAGCATGAAGTACTACCTGAAGAAGGCAGGCTGTCTTTCTCTTTGGAGTGCTGTCTTCATTTCTTTCACTTTCCTTGCCTCAGGAAAATAACAGTTAAAGAGCTCTCATTAACCGTCGGTCTTATGGAGGGGAGAGAGAGTTATTGCCTGTGTATGGTTATTTATAACACATTGAACAATAGCTGACCTTGGACAACTACAAACATGTGGACAGCCCAGCATTCTCCTTGTCTTGGTGTGTACCCACCCTACAGCCTGAAGCAGGCTTCCCTAGTCAGTCTTGCCAAGATGTTGCACTGAGGGTGGGGACATCAGAGAAAGTCGAAACAAAGACAAGGAAGTTCAAGCAATACCAGGAGTCCACATGTTTTGAAATAAGCGTGGATGGCATTTGGTATTCTTTCTCTCCAAGGATAAAAACACTGGCCACTGTACTCTTACTTATTTTTTACTGTCAACCAATACATGCATGGTTTTGTGTCTCCACATGGAATTTGTTGTTCTGTCTTCCAGTATGCTTAGTACTTCAATGAGGCTGGGGACGTAGGGCAGTAGATCTCACAATCTGCTGCCATAAGTCCAAATGTGGCACCATAAAAGGCACACTGCTGTCATGTGATGCAAACCCCTAAAGGTCCCATGCACATGCCACTGGGTCACCCAGGCCGCATGGAAGCAGGTAAGGTGGTGACGGAGGCAGGTTGTGGCAGTTCAGGAGAGGATCATGGAAGAGCACAGCAGACAACAGGCAGTTTAAGGTCAGGAGGTGGAGGATTGCACACACAGTGGCAGTTGCACACACCAGGATCCAATCCCCCTTTCCCTAGATTGGCATGCCCCCGGAGGTGCCTCAGACGTACGCCAGCTTAATATGAGATAGGCCCAAGGAGACCCATTGGCAGTCAGGAACCTGACAGGGAGGTAAGTAAAAAATATGTTCTTACCTCTCCCAGCCATCTGGTCAAACTCCCTTCAGCACCATAGGATGCAGCTCACTCTTCAGTGGCACTGCTGCATCACGCAGGCTGGTGGAGGATAGGATTATACTGTAAGTAAGACACCATGGCATAGTGGTTGAAGGGTTGGTTAGAACCTGGAAGACATGGAATCAAGTCCCTGCTTAGTCATGGAAATCTCTGGGTCACTTCAGGCTGGTAAAGATCTCTCAGGCTTATGGGATAACTGAGAATAAAATTGAAAAATTCCTGAAAATCCAAACTGAGTTCCTCAGAGAAAGGTGGAGTGCAAGTGTTCACAATCCCCATTAATTTTTTAAGGTTCCACCTCTTTTACTATTGGCAAATGCAGTGTGAATGGGTACAGACTGTAAGACAGGAGATTATAGTTGAACAAAAATTCAGCAATGGAACAGATTGCCAAGGAAGGTGATTGATTCTCCCTTACTGGAGATATTCTAGCCAAGGCTTCATAGGCATCTGCTGGAGATACTCTAGGAGGATTCCCAGCTACAGGCAGGGGTTGGACTAGATGACCTTGTGGGTACCTTCCAACTCTAGGATACCCAAAAATAAGATCTCCTATTCACTAGTACCATAATTCCTTGGTGAAACTGATTCTCATAATGGCAATTCACATAGTTGGCCACAAGAGGGATCTCTTGCTTTGATCTGTGACTTCTGTAGAAGAACATCTATTCTGAAAATAAAACAATATTTGGTGGATTATTATTATTATTATTATTTACTATATCTGCAGTATAGCTGACATCTGTATCCAATGGATGGGGCTCCTGAGTAGTCACCCATCTAGGCACTTGGGTTACAAACCAGTGTTTCAGGAATGTGGCTGTACATCATGTACACCTACACAGAGCAGCACCAGCAGCAGCTGTCTAGTCTTTCTAGTCTTACCTGAAGATGCCAGAACTTAAACCTGGAACATTTTGCATGCAAAGCAAGTACTATACCTAGGAGCTACAGCCTCTCTCCTGAAGGCCACTCTGTGTGTGTGTGTGAGAGAGAGAGAGAGAGAGAGAGGCAACCAGCCAGCTGGACCAGTTAGGACCAGGTCATATGGGGGAGAGATTCACTTCCCCCTGCTGCAATCTAAATTACATTATGATTATGCACATGATGCTTACATTTTTGAGTTTATATACTGGTGGTAGAAGGGCAGCCCAAGCCTATCATCTTTCCCGCTGGTGGAGTGAGTGTTCTGCCAGTGAAGTGCCTTATGGGAATCATAAAAGACAGTGTGTGGAGGCGAATTCTGCTGGAGTGTCTGCGGATGGCCATAGCCATCCCGTGCATGCAGGTAAGTTGTCGGGGGAGGTGGGACAGAGTGAGGGAAAGACAAAACGAGGGCAGAATGAGGCAGCAGTGGAGCCAAGCGAAGGGAGAATCAGGAAGGCAATGATGACAAGGGATGGGTGGATAGGGTTTGTGAAAGGGGTGGGTTCAATGACAGCAGCATCTGCCAATCCTAGCCCCTTTCTTGGACCCAGTCCCACTACCCAGTTCCATGCAGACCTGTGCCAGTGACTTCACTAGTGCAGGTCATAAGAACATAAGATCAGCCCCACTGGATCAGGCCATAGGCCCATCTAGTCCAGCTTCCTGTATCTCACAGCGGCCCACCAAATGCCCCAGCAAGCACACCAGATAACAAGAGACCTGCATCCTGGTGCTCTCCCTTGCATCTGGCATTCTGACATACGTCCATGTGAATATGTGCATCTAGCATTCTGACATTACCATAGACCTCTCCATGTCGCGGAGGCTTCCCCCTGTTTAAGGGAGCAATTTTGTTCCCTTACCCAGAGGAGCCCTCCACAACTGCCCCCCACACAGAATGCAGTGTTAGCCCTGTCAATTACAGAGGAAAAGGTGGGTATTATGGATGAAAAACTTTCTCATACTGATGAGTTTCTGAAAGTATTCTTGACTGCCAGTACATAGGCACATGGAAATGGGTTAGTGTGAACTTGGCTGCACTCATGGCCAGCAGGCAGCAGTTTCCAGAATCACAGTCCACAATTACAGAGATGGCTGCCAGTTCACTGTGCACAGGGCCTGATTTATGCTAATCTTCCCCATGTGGTCATGAATCTAAGTTCACCAGTATTGTGTCTTCATCAAAACCATATTGGCACAGTGTCAGCACAAAAGTGATTTTCATGGGACTAGCCATCCAGCTTTGCAATGGTCAGAACCAGAAAGCAGAGCAAGTAGGGCCTTGATTTCAGTGCCAAAAAGGATTGTGTTTCACCTGTACCTTCTAGGTGGCTATCCCTGGAAAAGAACCTGTGACTTCAACTTCGAGTTACACTGCTAGTAAAATGAACAAAGAAAAGATAGTTGGCTTGCAATGCAACAGGGAAGTTCAGTCTGGCATGCTTTATTGTAGGAGTCATGACTCAATCAAATGAATGGACTACCCATTTAACCCAAGTTCTCCGAAGCCACCCCATCACCAGCTCTTCCTCTTTTTAGCTCCACTTGCCTTGAGAACAAAAAACTCACCAAAAACATGGTTCATATGAGCAAGGCTGCAGAATGCATTCTGCACTCGACATATGAGGATAGCCTGGTTACCACTATCATAATCTAACTGCACAGTCCAGCAAAAGCCAAAAAGAAGAGAGGTCTCTCACCAGCAGGCTTACAAAGTCGGGGCTCTCCCAATTAGCCAATTAGCCACTCTCACTTATGTGAAACTCTGCTGTTCTTTGTTTGGGTTTCAGCTTCCTTGCATGGAGGCCCCTGCCTCCTACAGCATGATGATCACTCAACCTCTTTGTTTTCATCTTAGCCCTGCTGCTGAATCAAGAGATCAAAGCCTGGGGCTTCTGGACCTCTCCAGTGCATTCATGTGGCATCAGAACATACTAACAGAGTTGAACCATGCTATTAAGACACAGCAGGGGAAAGGGAGAGGGCTGGCTCCAGAGGACTGTGCCTGTGCGCTTCTAAGCCTTGCACTTCGTTTTCCAGATGTCTGATTTTACAGGAAGCAGGTATTTTGTCTCATACTACAGTAATCAGTGAGAATGAGGAAACATTATTGCACTATTGTAACAGATTCATGTGCCTTCGTGGCTTGATGTTTTGTTTGTACTTGGCCCCTGCTAACTGGGCAAAGAGGTACCTTTTAGGTGGTGCTTCTCTTATATTTAATAGGGGGAGAGCAGCTGACCCTTTTTATTTCAACAGAGCTCCTATTCCAGAGGCTGCTTTCTGTTGTTTTTATTGTTGTTGTTTAAAGATTGTGAACCTCTTTGAGACAGGGAAAACTTTCTCATTTCTTTTGCTATGTAACCTGCTTTGTGAACTTACTTTTGTTGTTGTTGAACAGGAGTATATCAATATTCTTCCTAATGATAGCCCCCCTCATATCTAGCCTCTAAGCCACCTTTCTTTCAATATGATGGCCTTCAGTGAAAGCCAGACACAGAAGGGCAGGGTTCCTGTACAGGTAATAATTATTCAGAGAATTTCAGTGGATGCTGCATTACTCAGTCTTGCACGACAAGCTGCACATACTAATACTGTCTCTTTCTTTGAAATGCATCTGGTCAAGATCCTAGTGAGGACCGTTTCTTGAGCTTCCTCAGCCTCCTCTTTTCTGAGTGTATCAGCTGAGCTGGATAGTGTCTGGAACCAATCCAAACTGGTGTTCTGTGGGCCTGTGTGGATGTTAATAATAATAATAATAATAATAATAATAATAATAATAATAATAATACAGGTATTTCTATACCGCCTTTCTTGGTCCTCAGATTTCTCCTTAGACTTTATTCAAGGCGGTTTACATAGGCAGGCAATTTTTAAATCCCTGTAGGGATTTTTACAATTTGAAAGAAGGTTTCTATCTTTCAAGAAACCACAACATTCAGATGTTCCTTTCTTGATCTGGTCGCACATTCTGGCCTCCATCCTCCCACGCTCAGAGCAGATGGAAATAGCTCGGCTCAGCTTGACAGCTGCTTCAAGGTCACACGGTGCCGGTGGCCTCGAACTGGCGACCTTCGGATGTTATCTTCAGGCAGACGGAAGCTCAACCCTCTAGACCAGACCTCCTGCCCAGACCTCTGGCAGCTTGATGTTAAATCAAGCTGCCAGAGCAGTGATGATGAAGACCTGTTCCAGAGAATGTCAGGATGCCCTTAAGTGAAAGATGGCTGAGACACTTGAAGGAACCACAGGAGAGCCCTCATGAAGAAAGGCATCTGATTGGAAGGTCATGTCCCCAGTTGCTGACTCATCCCGAGACAATAGGATGCAAATCTGTAAAAGAAAACCAGAGAGAACTGGAAGGCTACAGTGACTTCCCTGGGGGCAGGAGAGGCATTGCCTGGACTTGGCTTTGGTTGGGATAAGGCTCTGTAAGGAGGAGAGAACCTAGAGACCAAGCCGGTGGGCCCTGGTTTCTTTCCTCTCCCCTTCCCCATCTGTCCTATGTAGAAGAAACCCTACAATAAACCCCTCCTAGCAGTGTTCTCACCTCATCTTTTGCCCCTCCCACCCTCCATCCAAACTGATGATGTTCATACGATGTGGACCTTGTGGGATCAGGTGGAGAGGGAAGGTGAGCCCACACCAAGTTTTTCTTCAGTAACTAGACTGTTCAATACCTACATTTTCCACAGTGAAGATTTGATGCATGGATTCTCCACATTCAGTACGGCATAACTAATGTTTTCACATAGCATAACAAATGGGACAGAAATTCAGATGTGTTATTTTTAGCATCTCACTGTGTGAAAATTCTCCACCCAACCCACAGCCAAACTGGCTTTGCTCAAGCGAAAACAACAAATGCCGTTGTGCAAATGTTAAACTTAGGAACACCAAATCAGTTAAATCTATAAATGTCCTAACTAGTTGGGGAATTTAGCTAACATTAATTAACACACATATTTGTCCAGTTTTCGCTGAACACTGAGATCTGAAATCAGGTTGGTTCTATTTTTTCTGCTTTGTGCATAATGAGGTAGTCCCCTGTTTCAGTATATATTAATGGAGTTGTATAGTACATAATTGTACATTTATCCTTAGTAAATTTCCACTGAGAGGGATTCCCCCCTCCTCTCCAACTGTTTGGAATCAAAGAAAATGAAGGCTTTCTTATCAGTCACCAGAGCCACTGTTATTTTTGTTCTATAAACCAAATTCCAGATGCCTTCATTTCAATGAACGCCAGATTTCATGATGGTACCAGAGCTGAAGCAATAACTCCTTTCAAAATGAAACAGATTTCCCTGATGTCTCTGTCTTTTTCCCATCACAGAGAAAATTCAAACATTTGGAAGGTTTTTTATAAAGTTTGTCACTGCATTGCAAGTTAAGAAAAGGCTCGTGATACTTCATGCACCCAGAAGCGGACGCTCTGGCTATATTGGTAGCACAGATAGGGATGATAACTTGTACAAAAATTAATTTGCTTCCATTAATGTTGTTAGGCCGAGTGTTCCTAAGTTTTCAAGCATCAGTCAGCATTCATCAACATCACTGAAAGCTTTATTTGTGCGTACTATTGGTCAAATCCGGGCACCCACAATTCATCTAAGGAGCTTTATGCAGGGCATGATTAATCTGTCACATTGGCCACAAGATGTGGCGATGGCCACTTAGATGAATTTAAAAATTGGGGATTAGACCAATGTATGAAGGACAGGGCTATCAATGGCTAGCAAGCATGCTGGCTAGTAATGCAGAATAGATACAGCTTCCAGATTCAGAGGTACTGCAACCCTGAATACCAGTTGCAAGGGAGAAGCAATGGGTGATGGTCCAGCAAGAACAATAGTGCCTAGCTCATGCCAACCAAACAGGACCTGATGTGCCAATTCCTTCCTTCCTTCCTTCCTTCCTTCTTCTGGCTACCTAGAACCTACCTTCAAAGTGGCTGTTAGATCCACTTGAGGAAGATTTTGTCTCTATGGTCACCACCTTATTTCAAGTAAGGTTTCTTCATCTTTCTCAGCGGAATGATAGAAGGAAAGTTAAATCAAAAACAGGAAACAGCCTTAACATCAACATGCCACAGACCCACTCACAAGGAGTTGGGTTTCATTTCTGGTTTTGGTCTCCACGTTTGTACCTTTAGTTTTGGAGAGTCTTAATATCCAAGCACATGCCTAATGCCTTTGTCCCAGTGATAACTAGTGCCCCGGTTTGGGGAGGGGACATCATCCAACAGGAGAGAAGGTGTCCCAAGCAGTCCTCAGGATCTCCAGTTGAAAGACACTGGATAGCAGTTAATGGGAATGAGCTTGGCTGGAGTCCCTGGAAAGCTTCCACCAGACTGAGAAAAGCATACTGGGTATAGGTGGATGAATGGTTTGACTCAGTGGCTTCATATGCCCCTTCATTTTGCCTTAGTGGGTTGATTCTATAGTTGCCATCATTTTATGTGCAACACACCACAACAGTGTATTGCGCATGCCTATTCTGCAAACAGATTTGAGAATACAGTCTGAGACCTGACAGGGTCACAAGTAGGATACAATATCAACAAAGATAAGCACCATAACCAACAATACATATAAGCACAAAGATCGATTTGATGCACATTCTCTCTTTTTTCATCTTTATACAGCTGTTTCTCCTTTCCCCCTGCTCTCCTCTGCCATGGCTGTATAACAAGCCACTTTTGAAGATGTGTGGAAAGCACATGAAACCTCTGCTGCAGCAGCAGTGCCTGGATAGTATGACGAAAGAGAGATTCATCTGCATGACAACTGCACATTATCTTCTGAGTGCACTATTGTACTCCTGCGAAGGGGCCTCATGCCCTCTCTGTAGGAGACAACTTTCTTCTGAATCTTGGTGTGCAGAATTCTATGGACACTGAACTGAGGCTTTGTAGGGTGATGGGTTGGAGACATGGGCATAAAACCCTGCTCAGCCAAGATTTCTCTGGATACATTTCCCTTCTTTCCACTCACTTCCCTGTCTATAATACATGAAATTAAAGGTAGGAATTGTGATAATTGCAGAGAGATGTTAGGCAGATGAGACATGAGACAGATGTTAGGCATGAGACAGCAATTCATATGATCACTCTGCCAATAACCTGCTAGTTCTGGGAGTACTGGGAGATAGAGAAGTGGTCTCTGGTGAAAGCACTGCAACTTGGACTGGGCAGAAATGAGGTAAAAACCCCACTTTGCCCATTGACCTTTGAGACCTCATATGAGAACCGATGATGCTGCCTTCTACCAAGTCAGACCATTGGCCTGTCTGGCTCATTATTGTCTACACCAGAGGTGTCCAAAGTTTTTGGCAGGAGGGCCACATCATCTCTCTAACACTGTGTTGGAGGCTGGGGAAAAAAAGAATTAATTTACATTTAAAATTTGAATAAATTTACATAAGTTTACATAAATGAATATAATAAAGATGAACTTATATGAATGAATGAAAGTCTTGCGATAGCTCAAGGTCTATAAAAGGCCTTGCACAAAGCAAGGCTGGCCTTTCCTTTGCTGCTGCTACTGCATCACAGACATGAAACAAAAAGCAGTGGAAGGAGCCCTCATCCCACAGCTCACGTGAGAGGTCAAACAGTCACACTCATGCCGAGAGCAGTTGTGTCGGGCCAGTGTGGGCTCCAATAAATCTCCGGAGGGCCAGAGTCTCATTGGAGATTGTGGGCTCCCTGAGGGTTGCATTGAGAGGCCTTGAGGGCCGCAAGTGGCCCCAGGGCTGGGATTTGGGCACCCCTGGTCTACAGTAGTGGGCAGTAGCTCTCCAGAGTTTCTGCCCTACCTGAAGCTTTAGCCCTGCCTGAAGATATCTTGAATTGAGCCCAAGAGCTTCTGTATGCAAAACACATATATTCCACTCCTGAGTCTTTTGTCAACCTAACCTAACTTGCAGCATTTTTTTGACTATAAAATGTATTAAACCCCATGTGTGCCACTCTTGAAGTAAGGACAGGATGCCAATCTGATACACAGATGCTGCCACCCAATTTCTGTCAACACCACCTAAGGAGAGTCGTAATGGTTACAGAATCCATGCTAGAACCAGGTCTAATGCAACTCATCGCTTCCTTTCAGACATGAAAGTCAGTCAAAGACTCCTCCAGGAATGACTGCATGTTCTGTGTGGGTTCAGGGTAGGGAAATCACTTTTCAGAACAGATCAAAGATCATGCAGTGTAACGGAAACACAGACTGTTCTGGTTCTTTCCCTTATGAAAAGTGAAAATATTTCTCAATCATGGCTGTAGTTCCTGAAAGGAAGGGGTGAGATTGAATTGACAGCTTCTGTATCGAGGCTTTGTTGGTTTTACAACTACAGTGCTCAACTGAGGCAATTGTTTTGGCTTAATGTGAAACATTCCTTGTTGAGGAAACAGATTCAAGGAATGGCAACCACACTTAAATAACTTTGCAGATGGGACGAGGCTGCAAAGGAAAACCCCAGAGTAGAATGAAATCTTTGATTTGCTGCAAATGGAAGGAAATTGTTTATGAAATTGCTAGGCTGCCTGGATTCAGCCTGAATTCTTAAGACAGTGTTGAGGGGAAAGCCCCTGTATAATCATTAACAGACTTGAGTAAAAGTAGGCCTTTATTTCATTTATGATGCACTAATCAAGGGAAAAAAAACACATCCTAGTCAATGTACTTCATAGTTAAAATACAAATTCTGAGGGGAAAAAAGACAGTTCAAGGCTGAAGATGTCCATATGCTTGCCTCCTTGCTACCTATTTGTTTCTTTGGATCATTAATCTTTCTTGTGCTCAGATGCTAAGGATGGGTAATGTCATTTGTCAACATATAATCAACTGATGTTAAAATAAGCAGCTTCCAAAACTAGTCCCCTTGCTCATCCCCATTTATAAAATGTTTGCCTGGGTTGCCAAATGGTTGCCGAAAAAGAAAAGAAAAAAAGCAGTTCATATTGTTTCTGGAAGGTACGGCTTGGGCCAGGTGGACACACTAGAGGGGATTCCCTATGAAGACCTCTTTACATGCCTTTTGGCACTCACCACAGTCTTCTCTTGGCTGACTTTAGAGCAGGAGTGTCACACAAAAGGACTTTTATCTGGCCGTCGGGTTCTCCCAGCACCACCATCAGCTGCTCTCAGCTGCTGAGCTGTTCTTAAGTGTCACTGCTGAAAGGGTGGCCCAAGTGATATTTGAGCTCTTCCAAATCTTGAAAATACCTGTATGATCAAGATTTGTGTATTCTATCATTTGCAGCTAATGAGTTCCTAAGTGGAAAAGTTGCCTACTTCTGGTCTTCGCCTGCTTAATGATGTTGCTTCCTTCTTAATGACATCACTCAGCAGGTGTCATGAATGTGGCCCACTGTGTGAAATGGGTTTTCACACCCCTGCTTTAGAGGCTATAATAGACTACTGTGGGAGCTGTCTTACGGTTGCTTCACTCTTTATGCCACCATTGCAAATATGTTACACAAAAGTTAATAGCACTCGTAAATGAATGTAAAAGCTTCACTACTCACATCTATGTTACAGTGCAATTCTATGCAATCCCACTTTAGCCAAATCATGCCCTCAGTGAGGACAAAGATGACAATCAATGAGGACAAAGACAGCTGTCATAAAAAGTCAAGGTGCTAGGTTCCCTCTGCTCCTGTAAGTCAAAGTCCCCCTTCTCTCTCTCTGTGTGTGTGTGTGTGTGTGTGTGTGTGTGTGTGAGAGAGAGAGAGAGAGAGAGAGAGAGAGGTTGCTAATGGTCACTGAAATGCATAGAGAATGTTTCTGTTTTAATAAAAACTTCAAAAGAAGGAGGAAAGCATATCTTGTCTCTTCTATCCAAAGCAATGCATGTTGAGAGTCTCAAGCCTGTTAATGTTGCTTCACAAAGTCAAAAGACAAACTTATTCCCTCCTTTTCTCTCTTATTGGCCAATGGTGCTAACAAGGAGCTGGAGGAGTTGTTCATATATAGCTGAGCCCATCAGTCACATCTCTTGAACATAATCGCTGCCATTAATATTTTGACTGCTTGTAATGGAAGATCATCAGATCATCAGGTGAATGATGTGGTGTTGACAGCGATTCCATGTTTTGACAGCTGTTTGACAGCTCTGGGAAGGACAGGGCTATATCTGACAAACAGGCTGCCTGACCCAGACCCCTGACCCAGACCTACAGGACACGGACAGACCAGGACCTATGGGAGAAGGGGACTGCTAGGACTCTGCTGGAAAGGATACAGAGGAAGGACTCTGCTGCAGAAGACTGGATTGGGAAGACTGGGCTGTGCTTTGGAAACTGGAGTGGACTTGGACTGGAGGCTTTGGACCTTTACCCACTAAGTTAAGTGGAGTTTTGGGGAGGGAAAGCCTCTGGACAAGAGGACTTGCAGGGAATAAGTGTTTGCAGCAATAGAGTTGGTTAATTGCTATAGATAAAGAGTTCTGTGTTCATTCCTTCGTACACTACAGCTGTTGTTTCTAGAGATAAGGACGTGCTAATTAGCCAAAAAGGGGGGGAAGGGAGTTGGAATATTTGGAAGGGAAAAATTGGCGTAGTCGGCAGGATTGCAAGACACTACTCATGTCAGTTAAAGTGCAAATTTTATGTTTTGCCTCTTTTCCCCTGACCCCTAGCAGGGCCCATCACTTCACAGTGCTTGCCCAGTCTGGAAAAATGTGAAGTAGTTGTTATTCTGCTACTAAGCAGGGCCCCACCACATGCTCCATGAACTCCACTTCAGCCTATGTTGCAATCTAGAGAGCTCTCAGTCCAGTTGCCTTAACCAAAGGTGCTCATGTGTAGGTTTCATAACCTGTTGTCTGAACATAAACAAAATAAACCTTGATCAAACCCATTCAATCTTTTTTTTTTTTTTTTTTTTTTGCTGTGAAGAACACAGTTGTAGCTTATGAAAGCTCATGCCATGATAAATGCATTATTCGTTCTTGTCAGTTTTGATCACTTAAGCCAGGGACGAAGAAAAGGATAAAAAAGAAAGGGCAGAAAAGTTTTCTAAAGAAAAAATGCAGAGTTAACATAACTTATGCAAAGAAATGTCTTTCTCTTCCTCTTGTCTGCCTTCATGTTAACCACACTGGCCTATTTTAGACAAGAAGAAGTTCTTATAATGAATAGCTTGCTTAGCAGAACTCAAGAGGGTTTAGGCTAAAATGCTTCAGCACTGACTCCTAGCTCTGGTGCTTTTTTGCTCAGCCCTGCTGGGGATTCCAGACGGCTGTCTGTAACTCGGGAGTCAGTCTTTGAAGCCCATGGTCAGAGAGTGCCCTGCTGAGTTGGTTCCCCCAATTATTCACCCCTCTGCCTCCCTCTCCATAATCCTGCTGCGCCTGGAGCACTTGGAATAACCAAGGTTCTTCTCTGGTAGACTACTCAAAAGTACAGAAGCTGTCAAGAAGGAGATGGAAATAAACTTTGAAGTCGGAAGCAACTTGGATATCATTTGCTATTCTTCTGCATCACACGGCTGAACATAAGTGGCACAAAACCAGAGCAGCACATGCCATGAAGTTCTGTTAAACAGGATTATTTTCAAACCGGACCCAGAAGGCTAAATTTCAACATGATCAGCGGGCAAACTGAATGGCAGATTTTGGTTTGCACAGGACCCAATCCTACCTAACTGGTGAGCCAGCTTAGCACATGCTATGCTGGCATACCAAACTTCCACACATCACAAAAGTGCCATGAAACACTTTGTGATGTATGGAGGCTGGGTGCGCTAGCGTGAAGACTGAGGCTTTCATGCACATGCTGGCACAGAGGACATCCACCAAATCAGGGGAACACCTACTGGGACACACAGGGGAAAGGCAGAGAGGGTTGGGATGGGGCAGGGGAGAGCAGCGATGCGGCATGGGATGGGTGGGTGGATTGGTCCTAGGAGAGGCAGGATTGGCAACAGCACCACATGTCACATCCTATCCCCCCTCCTGGGTCTGATTTGCTAATACAGGTGCATGCAGACTTGCACCAGCCATAAGGCTTGTGCAGGTCCGAGTAGACCTGTTGTTTTGGTTGGGGCTTTCCCAGGGGAAGGGTGCAAATGCCCCCTTATCCCAAGAAGGCAACCATCCTGCTAAATTCCCCTGTCGAATGCATTAGTGCAGGGAAATTTACACTGGTTCAAGCTACCCATCATCAGATAAGAAGCAGTGTTCCTAAGTTATCCCCATCAAACAACTCCTGCTGTATGATTGCAGTTTCTTAAATGTTTGTATGATTCTAGCAACAAAACATCAAATTAATCATGAGGAGCAAATGGATGCTATTCTTTATGAAAAAGTGACTCTAATTTTCATTTCCTTTACTGACTATAGAGCTTGTGTAACTCTAGCACCACTCCATGGCCTGCCTTCAGGATTAAGTGTCTGCAATCCTGAGGGCCCTTGGGACAGGGCAAGTCCCTTGCACCGGTCCAGGAGGGTCGCAAACGTGCCTTAAAGCATGTTTGCACCTCCTCATGAGTCGGCTGGGCTGGCACAGGAACTTGCGCTGGCCCACAGACACTGAATCCAGTCTCCACGCTGACTCTGCTGGGTAGCCTTGCATTGGCCGAGCAATGGAGAGGAGGTGAGAGGGAAGCGTTCTGGGGCAGAGGGAGGGCAGTCCCAGGGGCAAGAGGGTGGGGAGTGGGAGGCAGGGCTGGGACCTTATTCTTATGCCGGACCCAACCCCCATTCCCAAGTAGCGCGGAGCAGCTTCAAGCCACTCTGCTCTCCTCAGACTTATGCCACCTTAGAGGTGGCACAAATCCAAGGACACCCATTGGGGCTGCAATGGCTTACCTGGGGGTAAGGGGAAGAATTTCCCCTTACATCTGGCTACTTCAGGGCCCTATCTCATGCTGGATATAACGCAGGCCTTCTGGCCTGCCTGTTCCAGTGCAAGATAGGATTGCACTGTAAATATCCTCTGACAGGGGAACAGAACCATCAAATATTTGTACTTCTGAAGTATTAAATGGAACCATCAAATGCTTACTCTTCTTCTTAACCCAGGCTCAGAAGAACTTACACCTTTCTGTTTCAGAAAAGTGACTTAAAGGGGCCTGATGTTGCTGTACTACATCCCCTTATGAGCCACCAAGAGTAACATCTGCTCCCTGGCAGGTCAATGCAAGGAGTACAAGGATGTTCCAGTTATATATAGTGGCCTGCCTGTGACACTTTGGCCCAAATCCTGATCAACCTTCCAGCTCTGACATAGCTGTGCCAGTGGGGCATGTGCTGCATCTTGCAGTTGGGGGGGGCAGTCACGGAGGCCTCTTCAAGGTAAGGGAATATGTGTTCCATTACCTCAGAGTTGCATTGCCCTTACCTTACTGCTGGAAAGTTGATTAGGATGTACCCTTTGTTAGTCATTTTCTCCATAAGATCCAAGTACTGATTCCTTTGGAGAAAACAGCAGGGACTTTTCCCGGACTTGTTATCCATTTACATTGCTCCAAAACAATGGCAAGTGAGATGTCATGAAGTGTCTTCTATTTTTCCTCCTTTGTTCTGGGACCATTGAGACTCTTATAATTTCCCACTGATTCCCCAAAGCCACAAACTCTCCTCTTCATGACTGTTCTCATACACATCTCTTTGTCCTTTTTTTCCTTGTCCTTCTCCTGTCCTTTTCTTGGTTCTTTCTTGGATTCCTTCCCTACATTAACTCTGGGAAAGTCTGACCTTGGGCCCATAATTGTCCTATTCTTCTTTTGTTATTGCTGCTTTCATCACCTAGATTTCTCTGAGGCATGGGAGGAGTACAGAACTCCAAGTACTTGCCAAATTTAACCAGATTTTCACATGCAAATTTGAATTCATCATTTAATGTCTCTTTTTGCCCGCTAACCTTCAAAACAGTTTTTGAGCTAGGACTAAAGGGGAGGAGGACAAGGGAACCTGAACAATATAATTGGCATAAAAGTGTTCAGTGGAGTCTAATGGAGGCCAAACTGCTGAGGCCCATGTGTTTCGGTAATCCAGACAGGATTGTATTCTAAGGACCTGTTCCTGTGGTTCCACCAGATCAAGTTTCCATTGCAGATCAAACCCTGAAATGGAAATTTTGCCGGAAGAAATTGCTCAGGATTCTGAAATTCTGCCACAAATTCTAAAGTTCAGTTGCTGATGGGCAGCCCAGTCCTAACATTTGCCAATGCAGCAGGCAGGAAGTCTCCTCAAGGTAAGGGGACATTTGTTCCCTTGCCCTGGCGAAAGCCCCAGCCATGGCAATGGGTCTACTTGAACCTCTGCCTGGTAATTTGCTGGTGCAAGTCCGTGGAGCCATGTCAGCAGATCTGCCCCGGGAAGGGAGAAAGCATATGGCATGTGCCAGCACCACCAATCCCACTCCCTGCCTGGGCCAAATCCATCCATGCCCTGCACCATCTCCACCCTTTCCCATTACACCCCCTGCCCCGCCCACCCCCTGCCCGTCCCCAGTCCCTGCACTGCTTGGAGCAGCTATTACCTGCCCGGGCATGCATTCTTTCCTCTGCTGGCACAGGCAGGATGGTGCAGGCCTTCCAGCTGCCACCCCATCTTCTGTGCTGCTACAATGTGCTTTATGGCACATTTGTGACAGTGTGTGCTGGTGCAACAGTTGCAACAGTGGCACAAGAAGACAGTAGGTCTGTGTGGTCAGTGTTAATGGCTTTGAGACCACGTGCACGGCATTTAGCTAGGTTCCATAAAGAAACATGTGAATAAGGCCGCAATCCTAACCAACTTTTCAGCGCTGACGTAAGGGCAATGCAACTCCGAGGTAAGGGAACAAACATTGCCTTACCTTGAGGAAGCCTCCGTGACTGCCCCCCAACTGCAGGATGCAGCACATGCCCCACTGGCACAGCTATGTCAGTGCTGGAAAGTTGATTAGGATTGCACCATAAGTCAGGAAGATATGCTTCTAAAATAAAAATCTGCTTACACAGTTTTGACGGGATATAAATTTTGTAACGTTACAGTAAGCCCACAATAATTCTGTATAGCAGACACAGTGATGTGCCAAAGACATCATCCGCATCAGGTATGAAGCACAGGTGGCAACCCCTTTTCTGCCATAAATATTGCTTCTTTCTTGGATGCTCCGCATAAAGCCTTTCCTCCATTCATCATGGGCTGTCCATTAATAAATCACCAGACCATAACTCAGCTGATCTGTTATTCTTTATTTCAAACCGTCAGTAATCCAAACAGCCTCGATTCAAGTGGGTAGCAGGAGCTGTGAATAAACTTTCCATTCTTCTCTGTCCTTTCTTTGTGTAGCAATAATAAACTTTGGGAGGCAGCAACAGCATCAATCATTTGAGTTTATGAGAGACTTTTAACTTTAAATAACCTTTCCCTTTTTATAAAATATGTGCAAATAAAAGGGCACATACCATATGGGGCACAGATCAATATAAGCATAAGAGAAGAGCTAAGACTTACCTGCCAGGACTCTACAAATGAAGGCAATAGAACAGTTTCTGTGAGGCAAATGAGGATATAAAAATATTTGCCACAGCAAGGTTTGTACAGTGCCACAACTGAATCACCCTCTGAATATTGATGTCCCTTAAAAACAGTGCCACCATTATACTGTTGTCCTTCACATCTCAGGGTACTCTCAGGCTTTGGCACAGATTAAATCAACTGGGTGTGCAATTCAGTAGGACCCAAGACAGTGGCGGACCTGCCCAGCCCCATGCCCTGGGGTAAAAGTCCACGATGGTGCTCCCTGCGGGGTGTCACCACAACCCACGCAAAAATATGCCCCCCACACTCACCTGAGGCTCATGGAGCCCCAACTGACCCTGTGTCAAGGACACTCCCTGAGGTTCCCCGATGCTATAAACTGTGCTTCTGGGAAACTGGAAACACAGTTTCCGACCCTGTCGGGAACCTCAGAGAGGGTTCCACGGGGTCCTACAGGCTCGCGCCTGGGGCATTTGCCCCATCAGACATATTGAGAAGTCCGCAACTGATCTAAAAGCATTTGACAGGATCCTCCAACATGACAGCATTACCGAAAGCTGGCATTCGGGATTGGCATGATTGTGCAGCTGCTGGAGGTTCAAGGTGCCCAGAAGGGCCTACTGCCAATCTCTGAGACGAGCTTTGTGCCCTCATGCAGTGATGGCAGAGTGATACCCTTAGTAGAGATAACTATGCAATTGACAACTCCTCCCTTCTATCCGATCTGATCCCATATGTCAAAGGAAGCCCAATGACATGGAAAGCAGTTTGCTGAGGCCACCCTGCAACCTGGAGACAACACTAGTGTTACTGTAATGTCTCCAGGCTGTGTTCTGGATCCTCATTATTCTGTTCTATTTTCCTCACCCACCACACACCTGATGATGCAAATGTGGTCCTTCTGACCAATGTTTTTCTTGACTTGAATAAAGCACACAACAATATGTGAAGAAGGGCAAGTGGGAAGACTGTTACAGAGAGTGTGGTTGAGGTTCTGATGTGTAGTTTTTTCTGCAGTTTAGCCTTCTTGTATACAAGAACTCACATAATCTCTGTGATTAGCAGCCCAATCCTAACTAATCCTCAAGAGGCAATGCAGTGGCACCAGCGTGGGCGACGCTGCATCCTGTGGGGGATTTTTGACTACTGGAGGTCTCCTTGGGGTAAGGGGACATTTATCATCATGTCTCAGGGTAAGCCCCAGCAACCACAATGAGTCAACTTGGACCTGCACCAGCAATATTTCTGGAACAAGTCAGAGTTGAACCATGTCAACAGATCAGCCCAAGGAAGGTGTTTGGGATTCAGCATGTGCCACCAACACTGAACCAGCCTCCCTCCTGGGCCCGCTCCCCCAATCCAACTCTTCCCTATTCTGCCCTACCTTCACCCCATTCAACCTCCTACCAGCCTGCCTTTTCCCATTCCACCCCCTGTACTGAGTTTGCCTGCTTTGGCGGGCTTCTGTTGTTCTGCTGGCATGCAAGGGAAGGCTCCGGTCTTTTCACCAGCCTGCCAACTCCTTGCACTGCCACAAAGCATTTTATTGTGCTTTTGCTGCAGCCATTGCCAGTGTTCTGCTGGTGGTACTGGAAAGTAGGATTGGGCTGTAAATTAATTGTTATTGTATATTATGAAGTGGAGAGTCTTATAGTACATTTATGGTGAACGTCTAAATATATTCTATGCTCTTTAAAGTATCATGCATTTTAAATGCCAGCTTAAGAAGACATAAGAATGGCATTCCTACTATGATACGGGGGGATATTCTGGAGAAGTTAAAAATTAATAATAATATAGACCTCTTGAAAAGTATATGTGTAATCCTAGATGAGAACATTTCATTCTTTTGACAGAACAGTTTATTTCAAGACATCTCAATTGTTAAACACAAACATTTCAAGCACATCTCCCAAATGAAATGTACAAAGGTCATTTAATATCTGCATGACACCATCCAAGCACTTTAAATTAATCAAATATAAATTCCTTTGAGAACACTCAGTTCTGCTTTTCATTTAAAGCTAGTCTTTTTGGCTTCAGAGTGCTACTAACTGGACCATTGTCCATAGGGGATATGAACTAACATCTTCTCATTGCACAGAAGACATCAAATAACAGGGAACATTTTCACAGTGTCAGGGCTGGTTCATACATGCACGTATGTCATCTAATTGCTTGTAGGGTGATATGTGTCAACTGACTGTATTGAAAAGCACTGTGCAAGAGGCAATACAAAGGTTTCATTTGTATTATTTGTGCTTGGGTAGAGTATTCTTACATATGTGCCCAGTATTTGATTCATACATGTGTGCCCAGTATTTAATGCAGCAGTCAAAGGATAAACCTACATTCTTAGAAGAATTTGCTTGTGTCGTTACTTTCAGACAGAAACAGCTCTCTGTTTCTGTCTGATTCTCTCCAACTAAAACTGGCTTTCAAATTATTTCCATGCTTTTCCCTGCATCTCATGAAGGCTCGTTTCCAAGCCAACAGGGAAAACATCCCACAGTAATGATATGGACTACTTAGTTTATTTTATTGAAGCACCTGACCAATTTTATCAAGATGATCAAATTTTCAATATCATTTATAGCTTCTTGAGCCGCAGATATCCAAACAAGAGTGTATTTACTGAAGGCGGATCAACAATGTGGGTGAGATCCTTATCTAGTGCAGGCTACAATGTTTCCTGAGGCTGCTAGATGAAAGATAACTATCTTCTCTGGATGGTTGAACCTTGATTATGGGTACTGGAGTCCACCCCAAGTTTGTTATACCAGTGTGATCAGGAAAAGGGTGAGAGAGAGCCCCAACCATGGTGCATAGTCTATGCCCCATGGCCCATCTCATTAGTCTGCTTCTTGAAAGGGATGACTAGAGCAAACCTGACCACACATAAGTGAGTGGGGACAAGAATTCCAGCCAAGTGCTTATCTAGGCTAGGTTGTTGCTCTGCTCAGAATGGGAAACATCTCACAACTCATGGAAACTATAATTAAAATAAAGGAAAATCTGACACAACCCTAAGAAGCTCTCATTAGCATAAGGAAATGTTTCTGAGGCAAAGCCACCAGTTCATCATCAGTTCACTCTACTGTTGCCAAGGGAATACAGCACCTAACATAAATGCTCTGACTGACATTTCGACCCCTTCCAGCTACAATAACGAGAATTGCAGTTAAGCCAGTAACTCTGATGTTGATTTTCCATATTTTTTTCCCCTTAAAGCACAGCCCGCAGTGTAATGAGAGTTGTGTGGATAATTGTTTATTCTCTACTATTAGTTAAAAGTCCTGTGAAATGTTACAGTGGGGATGAAGTGTGGGGAAGGGGAGGGGTCTGGAAAAGTTTGCCTTTGACTCTGCATTCAGGAACAACAACAGTGATAAATGGGATGGCAAGGAGGGGAAGGATATTTTTCCCACTTTCGGGCACTTCTGGCCTTGGCCAGAGACAGAGCCAAAGAGAGATACCAAGCCTGTCTTTGCAGAGTCATTACTTGCTGAAGTAATGACCATAGCTTGCCAGAGATGCAGGTAAGGCATATTTTGCCACTCTTAAAAAACCAAGGTAAATTTGGATGAGGAAATATGAGCTAGTTCTGGGTGAGGACGTCAGAGTTAATGCTGGAGGGGTCATTGGTCTTCTAGAAAAGTCTGGAAACAAGAGTTGGTGGCCCAAGCGCAAAGTGGTATTAACTGGCTAGGGGCGCAATCCTAACCCACTTTCCAGTATCGACATAAGGGCAATGCAGCTCCAAGGTAAGGGGACAAACATTCAAACATTCATCTTTCAAAAAGCTTTTGACGAAGTTCCTCATCAAGTCTCTCATCCCATCCAACCACCTCCCCACCCTCTCCTCTCCATTCTGGTTCCCATGGCAGCTTTCCTGCTCTGATGGGCCTCTGTTGCTCTGCTGACTGCTCCAACCTTCCCGCTGGCACACTGGCTCCCTGCATTGCAGCAATATACTCTGCCCTAAAAGGCCTTGTGCTGCTGGAATACTAGTTCCAGCAGTATAAGGCCTTGATCAGACTGGGGCGTACGTCTGAGCTTCAGGAGCTTTAATCTGCATTTCTAGGCTTCAAGACATTGCAAAGATTAAAAAAAAACTTTAAGAACCATTGAAAGGGCTAAATCCAATTTTTTCAGCTCTGCAAGTTAGCAGTCGGAGTTGTAAATCAATATAATCTACATAACAAATTAATTAGTGCTACAGAAGGATTACATTCCTTCTATGAATCCATTGCCAAGGAGAACTTCTTCAGAAAGGATTGCTGTGTACAATACTATGGGGCCAAATCTTGTCAATTTCATAACAGGGACTTTTTTTGCATGAGAACAGTGTTTAAAAGATGAGTTTAGGGCAGTGGTTCCCAAACCTTTTAGCACCAGGACCCACTTTTTTAAACAACACTCTATCGGGACCCATCTAGATTTACCAGACTTTAAAAAAAGGAGATCTAGAAGGAAATAATTATTTATTTATACATAATAATAGCTAGAAAAAAGACCTTCTAACATTTATCTCCTCATATTTACCGATGCTTGCAAACTGCAGAAGTTGAGCTCTTTGCAGGGTAATTAGCAGCTATAGTATCTGATTTTTGAATAGTATCTGATTTTTGAATGATTTTTGAATTTTTGAATATAGTATCTTGATTTTTGAATAGCATCAGGGCTTGACACAATTACTTATCTAATCTTTCCATTATCCTTTGGGAACCCACCAAAAATCAGGTTGCGACCCACCAGTGGGTCCTGACCTACAGTTTGGGAACCACTGGTTTAGGGTGTTTATTTCAGAATTAACAGAATGTCTCTGCATAAACATATGCACCCTTATTTACTGAGTAGTAATTATTAGCTTTTTAAAAATCTGCCTTTGTTCAAGAAACATCTGACATTTTAGTATAAACCTATTTTCCATACACTGGTCTTCTCATAGTCAGTTCCTTAACCAAAATCCCCCAATCTTAACTATGGCATAATTTTCCTACCCCATTTATTTCAAAAAAATATTTGGGGTTATGAAATGATCACAAAGCCTTTTGCAGATTTTTCTTTTCAACTTAGAGGTTAAAATGCTCCTCCTAAGGCTCATTTCTGAAATAGACTATGCTACCCCCACCCCCACCCCGCATAACTTGGTTACTTGCCTTCATTCTTTGATGTGCTCTGAGTATGATCAATGTGAGTGTAATATGTTAGCTTTGAGTTCTGAGGGAAGCAGAACCACAGCTTACAAGTTGGTTCAGGGAGCAGGTGTAGATTGCTGAGTCAGCAGAATCAGCAGGCACCTGGGACTGACACACCCTGGGTGTGACCAAACCAGCACTGATTGGCTAAGCTAACTACATAAGGTTAGTCTGCCGGAGCTTCCAGTGCAGCAGTAGGGGAGTTGTTGGAGATAACTGTGGAACTGCTGCCAGTGACTGAGGAGGCTGGATACTGTATGTATATGTTATTACTGACTTATGGACTGAACCTTTGACTGTGTATTGTTGGAAACTGATTTGGATTTGTTATACTTGGATTGACTGCTCTTTGTTGGACTGCTAACTGACTACTCTACTTGTGATATCCCTTGCTCAAATACATCTGCTAAAAGTACTCTGCTGTATTTGCTGTTTTTCTTGCAACCTGCTCACATTGGGACAAAACAGGGATCCTACACCAATCATCCCATTCAAACTAACCTTAACATAATACAGTGATGGGAAGAACTGGCTGTTATATATAGAGAGAGGCCCCTCCACATCTCGTATACTTGAATTTAAGCATCTGCTGATACAGAGGGTCCACATGGGGGCCTCTGAAGTCTTCCCACAATTACTTACTTAGAAACTTTGGAGGCTTCTGGGTAGGGCCAAGTCGGTGACCTGCTCTGTTGGCCTCCACAGGTCTCAGAATGACCTACGGAAGCTGAATTTTAGAGGCAACTTTCAGTTTAATCCAAATAGCCTCCAGAGACTTCTGTGGGCCATTCTAAGGCCTGTGGATGCCAACAGTGTGGGTCACTAGTCCAACGCAACCCAGGAGAGGCCTCTGGAGTCCAAGCGAGGCCTCCAATACTGGAGGCCAAGCGAGACTATGAGGAACGCATGGCCAGCAACATTAAGGGGAATAATAAAAGCTTCTTCAAATATGTTAGAAGCAGGAAACCCGCCAGAGAAGCGGTTGGCCCTCTGGATAGTGGAAATGGAAAAGGTGCAAAAGAGAGCGACTAAGATAATTACGGGGCTGGGGCACCTTCCTTATGAGGAAAGGCTACGGCGTTTGGGCCTCTTCAGCCTAGAAAAGAGGCGCCTGAGGGGGGACATGATTGAGACATACAAAATTATGCAGGGAATGGACAGAGTGGATAGGGAGATGCTCTTTACACTCTCACATAATACCAGAACCAGGGGACATCCACTAAAATTGAGTGTTGGGAGAGTTAGGACAGACAAAAGAAAATATTTCTTTACTCAGCGTGTGGTTGGTCTGTGGAACTCCTTGCCACAGGATGTGGTGCTGGCATCTAGCCTAGACGCCTTTAAAAGGGGATTGGACAAGTTTCTGGAGGAAAAATCCATTATGGGGTACAAGCCATGATGTGTATGCGCAACCTCCTGATTTTAGAAATGGGTTATGTCAGAATGCCAGATGCAGGGGAGGGCACCAGGATGAGGTCTCTTGTTATCTGGTGTGCTCCCTGGGGCATTTGGTGGGCCGCTGTGAGATACAGGAAGCTGGACTAGATGGGCCTATGGCCTGATCCAGTGGGGCTGTTCTTATGTTCTTATGAGCCTCCAGGTAAGTAATTATATGAGCTCCAGGAGTGGACCGCGGGGGGGGGGGGGGGAAGGGCTGGAACCAAATTCCCACTGTATAGTGAAAATTTTAGTTCTTGGTATTCATCTAGTGCAGGGGTGCTCACACCTTTTTGGCTCGAGAGCTACTTTGAAACCCAGCAAGGCCCGGAGATCTACCAGATTTTATACAATGTTCGCGCCATCATAACATATAACATTTATGTGTACAATGTATGTTGGTGTACCTTGCAAAACGCATGAGCCAATATTGCACAACACAACATAATTAACTATAAACATTTTTTTGTAATTACTTGAGTTTACTTTGATGACTTGCACTGAAGTGAATCAGCCAAGGATGCATAGTAGGACAGTAGCTGCTGACAGCCAGCCTCAAGCACACTTCCAAATGTTCATCAGTCATGGTGGAATGGTACTTGGACTTAATGATCTTCATGTAGGAAAAGGCTGACTCACATAAATAAGTGGAGCCCTTCCTGCCTCAGGTGCTTCTTATATCCCTGAGGGCCCTATTGCCTTCAAGTGGCTGCAGCTGTGCAGCACACTGCTGGATGCCCAGGCCTTACCCTTAAAGGGGCCACTGCTGACACCACATCTACCTCCTCACCAGATCTTCCTAGATTCCAATACAAGTGTGTGTGGGGGGGGGGGGGGGAGCAGATCTCCATACATACCAGTGCAAAAGCAGGGGAAAGGTGTGGGGGAGGGAAGATCTCTGTATAGACATCACAGCTAGACCAGTGCAAAACCCCTTGCACATAGAACCAACAGATGGAAGTTGGGGGGGGGGGCAGATCTCCATACATACCGGTGCAAAAGCAGGGGAAAGGTGTGGGGGAGGGAAGATCTCTGTATAGACATCACAGCAAGACCAGTGCAAAACCCCTTGCACACAGAACCAACAGATGGAAGTGGGGGGGGGGGCAGATCTCCATACATACCAGTGCAAAAGCAGGGGAAAGGTGTGGGGGAGGGAAGATCTCTGTATAGACATCACAGCAAGACCAGTGCAAAACCCCTTGCACACAGAACCAACAGATGGAAGTGGGGGGGGGCAGATCTCCATACATACCAGTGCAAAAGCAGGGGAAAGGTAAGTCAGCCCCAGTAGAGTCAATGGGGCTCACTCCCAGGGATGCGTGGACGGGAGAGAAGCCTGCCAGTGGCTCCTCTCCCAGGGAGGAGCCTGCCAGGTGCTCACTCCCTGGGCTCACTCCCTGGGCTCACAAGCCTGCCAGGGGCTCACTCCTAGGGATGCATGGACGGGAGAGAAGCCTGTGATCGACTCATTTCGCCTCGAGATCGACTGGTAGCTCGCGATTGACATATTGGGCACCCCTGATCTAATGATTACATGTAAAGGGCTCTCTGTTGTCAGAGAGGAATTTCAGTGAAAGTGGTGCCCTTCAATCTTGATGTTTTGAATCAATATGAATTGATATGAAGTTCAATTGAGTTGAATGGAAAATTAAATGAACAAATAGATAAATATCTAAAGGAAGCATGTTAAAACATATAATTGCCCAATCCTATCCACCATCCGTTAGGTTCCAATCCTATCTGCCATTGCTGCCACCAGAACTAGTGTTCTAGAAGTGGAACCATTGCACCCCCTCCAGCCCACTTCCAGCCCACTTCCATCCCCCTGCTATCCCCCTTCCCCCCTCTCTGCTGCCAACTTAACAACACCAGCACAGCCTCTGGGAGAGGCTGGCACTCACCCTGCACCTCAGAAATGCTCAGAAATGTGGCACCCTAGCTTTAGTACTGACACGACAGGCTTTGTGCTGCTGGAGTGCAAGTTCCAGCAGCACAGGGCCCAGATAGGATTGGGTCATAAGACAAACTAAGGTCACTTTCTTTCAAGGGCATCAGAAATACCAAAGTTTTGTTGCAGAGTGTTTTGAACACTGTAGTGTGGTAACCAAGAGAAGACAGAAACGGAAGTAAAACGACTGTTGATGAATACAGTCCGTTCACCAAAGACAACTACTTGCAGTTTTCTTTTGGTGATGGAGTACTGCTTGTGAAACTCCATGTATTTGGATCCTTGCAAGTTCAAGAGCGCACACAGAGCTTCTGCAGCACTCTTGAAGTGCCATTAGTTAAAGCTTTGGACTGTGATCTCCAAGTGGCTTCTTGTTTATTACCCTGATTCTCTTCTTGCATGTGGTCCCCAGGCTGTCTTTCATCCTGACAGTTTACAGGGCCAGATCTGCTCAACTTCAGCAGCAGAACAGCATTTTGTGCCTTTGGACTGATCTATAGATATTTAATATGGAACAGTCTCAGTCCCAGTTTATACATTTAGCAGAATGGCTAAATCTATTCCTGGGCTGCAGGTGCTTGGGATTTTTTTTCCCTCCATGATTGGTTGCTACCTAATAAATAAATGCTATAGAAGTAAATGCTGTAGAAAATTGCATTGCAGCAGGCTGAGCCCTTCTCACTGATGGATTAATTTTTTGCAAATGTAGAGAGTTTTTTCTTCATGTGGAAGCACTCAAATATGCGACACTGAGCCTCACTCCCAGCAGTCTGAAAAGACATAATCCAAGAAATATTTACCAATAGGTTCTGCTGCAGGAATAAACTGAGCCTCCACTAAGTTAAATAAATGGTTATTGTAGCCATGATGTTATAAGATAGCCATAGTGAACCATGTTATCTGCCAAATGAAACCATTCTTTCTCCTGTAAATAGCAGGGAGCACAAGGCACAGGTTCCCCTCTGTTTTGCACCCATTCAGACAGGGAAGAATTTCAAGTCAAATTATGTGCTTCTCATAATGTGTTTGACCCTAAACATGATTATCGCAGGCGTGATCTCTCGTTGACAAAATGTAGTATATTAATCCACAGCAAATGCAGGGCTATTGTTGTTTTTTCTAGGAATGTATCACACATGCCATTTCCATATTCTCAATGGAAAGTGAGACCACAGCGTTGTCAACTCTATTTTTGGCTAAACACCATGAGCACTAATTGTCCAAATCAGACGTGAATCTCTCTTCTAAGCCCTCTACCATATGTTGCTGACAAACCTGGAAGTTGCATCTGCCATTCCTATGCATTTGACTGTGAATGGTCAATTATAACCCTCAAATAAGGATACACACAAATATATAGAAAAAGGATTTCTTTGAGCAACAGTGTGTGGGTGGTTTCACCTCTGCCTTTCATTCTGCCTGTTTGAAAAGTCCCAGGAATCGGTCTCTATTCCTTGCTTTTTTTCTCTGCTGACTCTTTTTTACCATGGGTGGCCGTTTAATACAAATGAATGCACCCACTGTTACACGTTCAGCAACAAAATGCTGAGGCAGCTCCTAATGAGATGCACGTACGTGTCAATAGTGCATCTGCTAGAGTTTGCTGCACCGTTTTCTTAGGCCGACCACCCAAACATCAGCCCGTGGGTCAAATCAACTCCAAGCCCTCTTTGTAAACTAGGAAAACAATTCTCTGTTTTTTTTCCACATGGCTGAGAAATGCACACTATACAATTGAAACACTGTGCATGGAATTTCTGTTGGAAAGGAGCACTGTACTATCGTTCTCCTTATATTTAAATTCATTTGCAGAACAACAGTAAAAAGTTTAAGGAAGGAAATCACTTGCAATGAAAGGAGTTCATTTAATGTTGTTTTTTTTTAGACAGCAGTTTCCAGCTGTTTTTCTAAAAGGACCTGTTATTGAAAACAGTTCCTTCTGGTAACTCATTTCATTCACTACAGTGGTACAGAGAAGTTTGACACATATTCTCTAGATTTTAACCCTTTTTCTTAATCCCATGAACATTATTCTGATAATGGACGATCCATGAGTGAATCCTAATGCACAGTTAGTGATATCCTTGAGATATCAATAAGAAAATTTCAGTGGGACCAACATTTATGGCCAATGCAAATACTCAAGGTGAATGCAAAATTCTGTGCATCATCCACATTTGAAATATTAAGTTATTATTGGTTTCACCGCCTGTGACTCTTAATTTTCAAGTTCACTTGAAGTAGTTTTTTAAATTGAAATGTCAGCTATTAAATTTAAAGCTTCATCAAGGTTAGAAATCACACAGAATACAATGTTGCAGACTCTGTCAAAGTGGCAGCTCCAGCAACTTAAGGAAAGGCAATTTCCAAGACAATGGAAGAACATCACATTTGTGAGAGTGAACAACAGGAGCCTGGCAGAATCAAGAGATGAACCAGCTAGTGGGCAGTGCTCTGAGGAAGAGGGAAACTGAGGCACTGAGAAGGAGCATTAAAACTTGAGGGAGGATGGGCCATATTTAACCAGGCCAACTGTCATCAGGAGTGGTGGTTATACACAGGGGTTGGTTGGTGTGTTAGGCCTGCTCTCGTCTTCCAGACAGCAAAATCTGGGCTCTATCTGATACATGCTGCAGCATTGTTTCTGCGAGTGATGGCAATAATTTCACTCTTGGAACCCCTCTAGGTTTTCCCAAAACCACTATGATAATTATATGGGCAGACCAGTTCTTACTGGAAGCTAAGCCCATTCTGAGAGTCATAGTGGTCAGAGGAGGAGGAGCTGCAAGAATGACTAAAAGTCCCATGCTCATCAACATTGGTTGGGGGGGGGGGGGAGAGATACCACATCACACTGAGTCATTGCAACTTTCTTCTGTGCTTAAAGAATCACTGGGCATTTCTTAGGGCATCCAAAATCACAGCTAAGGAAGCCACATCACACAAGTCCCTTGGGAACTACACAGTCACCATAGGCCTAATGTCCTCAAGGTCACAGTAAAATTGCACACACAAATAGAAGACCCTAAACAGATTGGCTTAAGTATTCGAGATCTATGGAATGCTTATTGTTCAACTGCCCCAGTCTATGGCACATATGCACACTCAGAAAACTGGAAGATCAGGTACAGAGAGAATAATCAAACAGAAAAAAATTTCAGAATAGGAAAGGAAATCACCTGTGCGCTTCCAGCAGATCAACCTGCCATCAGAATAATAATGTAGAGTAGGAAACTCATTGTCATGACCAAGCCAGGGTTGTAGCTACTCAGATCTAGACCTTGTCAGGCTCTCCAGACTAAGTTGCCAAGGACAGTGTCTTGATTTAGGAGTGCAGCAAGCAGAAGGTCCAGCTTTCTTGACCAAGCAAAGGCAGGAGGCTGACCAGGATCCTCGTATTTATATCAGATTTGATTTATCCAGAGCCTTCTTCATTTACTTCCTGCTGATCATTTGTTCTCCACACAGTCCACGGTAGCTTAGTCTTGTCCTTGATAAAGGTCACACAGAATTAATGAGGAAACAGTGCGGTCGAATCATTCATACCTTAGCAATAGGCTTGAGGTGGCTATCCAGACTGTTTTCCTATGCAAAGCTGAAGTTACCTTTGAGCTGTTCTCACACTATGTGAATATCCGATCACCTGACAGTGTGGAAGAGGGGGATTTATTACACCAAGGAACACTGTGGCTAATATAGGTTTACATGTACATTGCAAAACAATTGCAAGAGCAATTGTTTATCTCTCATGTATGCAAATACACTCGGAGTAGCCCTCAGAGGCTGTAGAAGTATAGCTAGGAGTCAATACTATAAGGCTCACAAATATCCTGGGTGAATCTGGCTGCAGCCCAGGTTGTTATATTTAAAAAACCAAACAAAAAAACCTAACCTGAGCAACACATGGGGCAATGCCACCTCTGAGGCCTACTGCTTAAGCAATGGTTGAAGTTCATTCTTGCCAGGAGAGTGTATGGGTTCCAGTTAACTTTTTGGGTGTACAGTACTGCATAGTCAGAGATGGCTGTGCCAAGAGCGAAGTATTTCACAGGCATGGAGCCTGAGATGGTGCTGAACTTGGCAGGGAATGATACCCAATAAATATCTGGCTGCAATAGCAGAAGCTGTTTCCATCTGTGCAAATTACCATTTTCCTGTTGCTCAACTTTGAAGCAAACAAAACTTCCTTGCAGTTTTTGCATGAAGGCTGCAAATGGATGGTTTTAATGAGCCTGTTGTATAAAGAAAGGTGAAAGTTGCTTTATACTGCTTCTTTCTGTTATGGAATTCAGAGTCCCCATGGCTGTGATGATGACTGCAGTTTAGGCAGAAAACTATTTTACCAGTGAGATAGCGCAGTGTGATTTCATTAAAACATTTGCCCTCCATTCATATCTTGAATTCCAAGCTGTCATGTAAAAAAGACTTCAGATAATGGATACTGGTGAATATTTTACATGCACCAGTACTTGATGCATTGATAGAAACTTTCTCCTTGCCACATGAAGGATAATTTATAAGATTTAGAGGCTGAATATGGACAATTACCAGTACTTGCTATGACGATTTTCTTGTCACAGTGTACCATACTGTCCAACCAGTGAACAATGAGAACAGTCTTGCCATTCCTTCACCTGGTCAGAAATTCAAGGGAGTCAGAAAATTCAGTGCACCAGCTGGAATGGAATATACTCCTAACTGATCCAGTGGTTGATTGTATTCCTCATGAGATCCTTATTTGTAAAGCTAGCTTCTACACTCACTTGGGCAATCCCAGTCTTCACATTGTTGAGAAAGAGGTGCATCCCCTCTCCTCAGATACCGATTGGACACCCCAGACAGCTGCTACCAGCTGGAGTAGACTATCAGCCAGACAGACCAATAGTTCTACTCAGCAGAAGTCTGCATGCATAAGCATTTAGCAGAAGTTCATGCATAAGCCTTTTTTATTTTTATTTTTTGGAAATATGTGAATATTAGTTTCTTTAGGGGGGGGGAAAAAACACTTCCTCTCTCATTTCCCTAATTGCCCTTTAAAACAGCTGTAGTCTCCTTTTACTATGCTATGCAGCTTTTGTTTGTGAAATCTGGATGCGCTCTGTGTCCATTCACCCCAGGACCGAGCACAGCACAGGGCAGATTTTCCCAGGAGGATTGGGTTTATTTTTTCCTCAGAAGGGCTGAGTTCCTGCTGCAAACCACCGAAGCCTTTTCTTTCACATCCATGGTTTCTAAGAACTCCTCTGCAGCTTAATTGCTTTGCATCTCATGCTCACCCTGACCACTGTTTGACAGTCCTTGTTCCTCTCTGGAGGAAAATACATGCCTGGCAAGCCAGACAGTGGCAGACCTTCCATTACAGATGATGGGGCAAATGCCCCAGGCATGACGCTTTAGGACCCCGCAGAAGGCTCTCTGAGGCTCCCAACAGGGTCCAAAACTGTGCTTCCGTTTTTCCGGAAGCACTGTTTAAAGCCTTGGAAGCTTCCCTGACACAGCCTGAGGTTGTGCAAGCTCCATGAGCCTCAGGTGCGTAGGGGGGATTTGCACACGGGGAGGTGGCAGCATCCTGCCGGGGGGACGCCATCTCAGACCTTTGCCCCAGGATGTGTGGCTGGCGAGGTCTGCCACCGAAGCCAGATTCTAGAAGCAGCTCAAAAATTCAGGAGATTTTTCTGGAGGGAGTTTTGCATTACAATGACCTGCTCTTTTTCATAAGGCAGGAATGATTTATGCAATCAGTAGAATCAAGTGGGAGAACTTTTCTTGGACTGTACTGCAGGTGAGAGTGTGGATATCTGAATGCTCTCTATAGGAAAATTAAAACAACAACAAAACCTCTTTGCACTTTGAATGCTAGTATATCAGGTGGAGGGATTCAGCCTAGTCTGACATGTTGTCCCTTAAATCTGAGGTTTTTCTCTTCATCTTGGAGAAGCATCCAAATATGCAACTGCCCACTTGAAATGGTACAGTCCAGGATGGGGGTGGGGAGCCTTTTTGTATTGGAAGGCCACATTTTATTTATTTATTCATTTTACTTTTCTGTGCAAGTTATTTTACTTAACTAGAAAATGCATACATTTTTATTTAACATGTTACAGTTCTTTCCCTAAGATGTTCACAGACCTATGACGTGAGTACCTAGTTCACAGGTACACAGAACTGTCACGGTTGACAGTTCACCAATTATCAGGTTAACACTGACAGGAAAGAAAAATAGAAATTACCCCCCAAAATACCCTGTTCCGACTTATGTCATAAAATAAAACACAGATTTAGTATTTGCAGAAAAGTACACAAAAGGCTTCATGCAATCTTAGGGCTCCGGGTTCCTCACTCTTGATCTTGAAAAATCTTTATGAATTCTGCTGTTATTCTTGATTGGATATACTTGTACTTAAAAAGGAGCCTTGAGGGCCTCTTGAATGGGGTGGATTGTACTAAGTCAAACAGCAAAATGTTTCCCTGTGTAGGGATGCATTTCTTACTTTGTAACCATAGGCAAGGACTGTGGCTCAGCTTCCCCAAACTGTAACATGGGATTACAATGCTGTCCTACCTCACAGAATTGTACCAAGAACTATCAGTGCGTGGAAAGTCCTTTGGGTGTGTTAATGGGAAAAGCAATCATTTCCTGGCCACCTCAACCGCTGACACCATATCGTATTTGTGTGACTGTGATACTTGTTTAAGTAGCAAACAGACTTATGTACCAAACACAGGGAACAACATACTCGCTGTTCAGCTTTGTTTTGTGCCCACAAACACTTTGGTTATGCTATCTCACACACACTTTGGAAAACAGAAAAGGAGTACTGTGAAGAACTTTTGTGCAGAGCTTGTATACTTTGGAGCTTTTTGTCTCAAATATTCACCAGCTAAAGGTGTGTAAGCCACCCTGTTGCTTGTTTGAAATTGCCTATGCTTAAAAATTCCAACCTTGTGTTATAAGTTGCCATATTGGAGTTCATTTTCAGACTTTCTCTTTTGAATGTGAATGTGATTTTCACAGGGGTTACTTTCAAAGAAGAGCAATGCCCCATGTGCACATCGACCTGGTGCTATCCTTCAAGAAACCTATGCCACCTCAGTGAATGCCAAAATTAACTGTCAGTAATTGTCCTTTGACAAGCATTATTTGACTGCGCACAGCTGTGTTGCCCAACTATTTGGGCCTGGTATACACATTACTTTGGTGGTATGAGATACACAGCTGTGTTACTCCTTCCTGTGCTGCTGGGGCAACATAGGAAGCCCCAGACCACGTTGAAGGAACCATCATCAAGGAGTCAAATAACGTTAATTCTGGGATGGAAAGGATTTGCCGCATGGACTTTTGCCACATAGTCTATTGCTTCTCATGCTACCCATAGCTTCTCATAGCTCTGCTGCCCCTCCCCCACTCCCAGGATAAGTCGGGTACCAGGCCTCTGAGGTAAAATTGTGTCTTCGAATAATGAAACATGCTGGAATTATTTGTAATATTTACAAGGTGTGTTTCAGTTTGAGAAATAAAACCCAAGTTTCATTACAAATGAATTGTTTATTCAACGGTTTGGTTGAGGGACTGCTCTGTGACCACAATACAGAGAGGGTGCACTTTCAGACTCATGAAGAACAAAAGATAGGAAAGTTAGAACCATATGTGTAAACAAAAAAAGCTAATTGACAGCACTGATCAAACCATAGCTTATATCATGCAAATGACCTAACATCAACAAGGAGGCTTTTAAAAATGTTAAAATTGTGTGGAAGATTTTCAAAGCACAGGAGGAAAGAAAATAAAAACCACATGTTCTTGCTGAAGTAGACAAATTACACTGTAGAGAGAGCCTAGCTTGGTCTGCATAGGTCACAGTTTAGAGCTCCTTTCAGCATGTGCCATGGTTACTACAGGGTGTTTGTGCCTTTTTTTTTTTTTTAACCCTAAGACCATTTCATTGCAAAATGTTTTTGAAACTCCTCTGAATTTCTAAAGGCCTTAACCATTTATCAGAGGCTGCTATGAGAAGGTAAGGCTGCACTGCTGGTTGTGCAGCTCTTTGGATTTGGGTAAGCAATCACTGTAACTGAAGACAAGACACTTTGATAATCTCGTTCCCTAAAAACATGTATATGCACATATTTATTTCTTATCCTAAGGTTTTAAGTTATTGCTATGGAACTGGATGAGTGATTTTCATTTTCAAAAAACGTATAGAATTGAAAATTCCAGCTAATCCCACATCACCAGAAGAAAGATATTATTATTTCCAAGAAATTATTATTTCCAATGATTATTCATTGGATAATGGATAATCCAATTGCTAGTGGTTTGCAAACCTCAACATGAACACCAGAAAGTGTAAAAGAAGCACAAAGCTGGCTGTTTTCTAAACACTTTGGTAAAAAGTACTTAACTTTGGTAAAAGGGCACCCAGAAGGACGCTAGAACAAACCAATGATTTTTGTCCTAAACATATGGGATAGGTACTGTATATCCATATAAAAATATGCTCCTATGCAATGCATATGAACTATTGTGTCTTCAAAAACTGTGTATTGCATTACAAAACACTGTGTAATAGGAAAATACTATAATTAGCACTTTACAGAAAGATATTCATCCATTTGGTTTTGAAGGATAACACACACAATTTAGGTTCATGAACTTTGATTTTTGTTTTAAAGGTGAAGGTGTCCCAGTGTGCACTAAAATGTCTGTGCTCAAAGCCATATAGGCAGAATGTGGATAACGTAAGTCAATATGAGACTCTTAAATACTCTGATGAAAATGTTCAAACATGTCCTTCTCCAGGATCCGAGTCTAAACCAGCAATTTTCAACTGATGTACCATGGTACATTGATGTGCTGTGAAAAGTCTATAGGTGAGCTGCAGGAGTTTGGAATACGGCGGTTGAAATCACTTTTGGGTTCTGTGGCTCTGTTTCTAGGGTAACTGTCCATCCCCATTCCTCTGCTGGCTGTAATACAGTTGCCCTAGAAATAGACCTTCAGACCCCAGATGAGTCTCCCAGGAGTCAAAAGTGACCTCACAAGAGGCGAACACTATACAAGTCAGTGCACCATGAGCAGAAGAACGTTGAAAATTGCTGGTCTAATTGTTTGGTCAGAGAAAGAAAAAAATCTTCATGAGAAAAGCAACTGAATTGAAGGGAAAGTCTGTAGCTCAGCAGCATGTGTATAAGGTCCCAGGTTCAATTCCCAGCATCACCAGGTAAAAGGCTCTCACTTAGCTGGGATGGAAAGACCTTCTGCTTGAGATCTTGAGTAGCTGTTGGCAGGTAGAGCAGACGTCATTGGGCTGGTTACACCAACCATCTGTCTCAGTACACAATAGCTTCATATGCTCATCTGTCCTGACAGAACTTACAAAAGCTTGCTAAGCCTTCAACATTTTCTTAATACTGTGCTGTGCCTTACCTCTTGTACATTTGATGCCTACATAATTTTGGAAAAAACACAACTGAAGCACCCCTAATGCTCAGCTACAGATGGAAACAAAATTAGCTTTATCAACCAACACTTTAAATATATATGGCTTTTATTTTCTCGCCGTCATTTCAGTTGGAAAAAAAAAATGTGTGTAATACTTGGCTTATTTTTTAATCTTTTAAAAAAAACCAGCATGGAGTCCTTTTTTACAGCAACCGAATGGCAAAAGCTAGCTGAATCCTTGGTTGTGCTTTACATAGGTGATGGTACTTTAATGTTTCATTCTTCCTAACAATCTGGCATATGCAGAATCTGAAAGGAAAAAAAGAAGCAGACATTATGATAAATGCAACTGAGAATTTAGCAGTAGAGATAGGTTATCATATTTTTGAATAGTTGCCCTCTATAAAGCTCAAACCCACCTAAATGTCCTTGTTAGTAGAATACTAACTAGTAATCTAAAATGTGTGCATATCCTTTGAGGATTGAATCCTGAATCATTGACCTTGACTTTTAATTTTTATTCAATGGATTACCAAATATTTATTACCAAGCTTCCCCTGGGGGCTGGGGATAAGAATAGGCCCTCAGTTTGGCTGTACTTGTCATAAGAGGCGACTAAACAGCCACCGGGTAGATGGGACTCGTCAGCCTGGGAAGGCAGCTCATCTGAGAGAAGGAAAACTCTGATCCCAAACCTCCACTGCCTTGTGGCTACACCCAGTTATGGAAAAGGCTTCAGGAGTTAACCTCGAGGCAAAATCCGGAGCCGGAGTCCCTGAGGCAGTTCATGGCTGAACACAGTCACGTTCTGGCAACTCCTGCGATGCCGCTGGAACCAACCGTATTGGCCTCTGCCTTTCCATTGGACCATTTCAGCGACATGGAGAGGGGGGATTTGCTGCACGGGTATCAGCCTATCCTCCATACCTACTTTACCCAGGCTTCGCACACTGGAGAGGATACTGTTCCAGAACGACCATTCAGAGCGTGACACCATGGTCTTCCGAGACTGAAGGATGCCAACATTACTAATTACATTACAGAGAGCTGGAACTATTTCCCCTGCTGTTATTTTTTAACATGCAGGGAATTTTTCTAAATGCTCAGAAAAGGGACATCTGTGAGAAAACCATTATACAAAGCAATTTACTGCTGAATATCAGAATGGACCAATCATCAAAGAACAGAAGTGAACAAATCACAAACCTAGTGTTTGAGCCAATGTGGTTCTTTTGGTGATTCTAATGAGTGTCCATGTATTTTTCTTTAGCTATTTAAAATGTAGTGGAATGTAGTTTTGCTGTTAAACTAATCATTGGTTTTACAGAACTTCTAGAACTGAATAAAAAAGGTATGACTGATACAAAGGAAAGGAGATGAGGGAAAGAAGATGAGATGCTAAACTAAAGACAACATGTACCGCACTTTGATAAATAAATATTTTGAAACATGGACAAGGCATTCTATTTATATCTGTAGACATATTGAAGCCATTTGAACATTGGCTCAGATAGCCATTCTGGAGGTATACATTCAGGAGCAAGAACTGAATGTTGCTTTCTTTTCTTTTCCTTGATCATATCTGCAGATTTCTGCATGGTAACAAAACCTGAATAACAGTATTTGGAATCTTATGCACAGATAAGACAAAGCCACTGAGATATAACTGGAAATCAAGGTTTGTCTCCTTGCTATGCTCACCCACTGGCCAGTACCTCATGAGATGGGACTTGAAAGATTTGATGGATTTGTGCCCAACCCCATCCTTCATTGCCACTGCCTGAACTAGTGTTCCATCCACAGAACACACTTTCCAGCTATTGCAAAATTTCCACAAGAGCTAATTTGTTTCAACTCTAGATATTAGATTTGCCTTTATTTAGGACTATGTGAGTTCCAGTTGCTCAGCTGGAATTGCTGTCAGGTGCAGTTGTTCCCAGAGGAGAGCACAGCACTAGGTGTTGCAGGGCACCTCAATACATCATGTAAGCTGCCCCTCCCACTCACCTTCAGAGCCATTCGGGCAGTGAGAGCAATGTGGAGGAGATGCCTGGAGTGGTTCTAATGGTGAGAGACAGCTTATACTGAAGTGCCCTGCAAAACTTAGCGCTGTGCCCCCCTCTCTGGGAATGCCACTGTTGTCAGCTTCTTGATATCCACCAGTCAGGAAAGAGTTGTCTCCATCAAAGGCTTAGCAAGTTCCAGCTGCTGAGTTTCACTCCCTTGCCTCCTCAGAAGAAGTCAGTAAGAGCTGCTGTCTGGAAGACAGTGTCCAAAGAGTGATAACCATTTTTTCAATTGAGGAAGATGAGGGGGATGCAATTCTGCTTCAGTTACGTCTCCATGTGGAAAACATGCTATTTCTGCTCCAGACTAGATGTCAATATGATTTTATTGTGAGGATCCTCTGTAAGCTTCTTTGAACACCGCTTGGGTCTATAAAGCAGGATTTAAACTATGAACTAAAGAAGTAAATGCACTTTAAGAGGCCACAAAGGCCAATCAGAAAGAAAACTTTTCAAAGTGAGGAGGCGATAATGTTGATTCTCAGCTGGGGACAAGAGCAGGATACAAACAGTATCACTTCTGCGATCCTAATGGAAGCGTTATCTCCACAGCGTGACTGCTGCTAAAAATGCCATGCTGTGATCAGCTCAGTTCCCCCATTGCACCAGTCAAGCCTAAATACAGAGCTGGTGAGTTGGCTGGATCCCATGACTTGATGAACAGTCCTGTTGGAGGTGCAATTCTGGCTTGAGAAGAGCCCTTGAAATACAAGTGACTCATGTGATTGGTGATTTTACATGGTAAAGCATGAAAGCCAATGACAGAGAATACCAAACCTACCACACCTACCACCTGCCAATGACAGAGAATACCAACATCTACCACACCACAACAGAGAATACCTCAACATCTACCATACCATAGTACCAGACTTTGTGACATGTAAAATTAAGGTAAACTAGAAAAAGAGTCAGCAATACAGGAAGTAGACTTTACTTACCTAGCTGAGGATTTCTTTGAGAAATCTACAGGCACAAAAATAGTTAAATGTGTATAGGTAAAAGAAGTTCAGAATTCTCACATAATTTTACATACAGAACAAATGAAGTACAATTCAAACACAATTCAAACACACTAGCCAATCTAGAACAGTCTTCTACATGCATATACTTTGTGAGGTATGCTTTTTTGTTCATATTAGAGTAGGAAAATATTGTATTAAAATAGCAGTTGCCTGGTATAGGCTGGGATCCAAAGGCTGTTTGGGGTGAGTCAGAAGCCTCTGGGGTGAAGAGTGGGGAATTTTAGTTCTGTGGCCAGCTGTCTAATGTGGTGAGCACCAAACTGTAGTTTGAAAGGACTTCTTTCTTGTGCTAGAACTCTGAATTACAATGGTGTTCTTGCTCTGGTGGAAATTGGTATATTCTTTGGTTCTGACTTAGATCAGACCTACAACTCCTGGCTCTTCTTTGGCAGCTGCCTACAGTTCAGCCCTAAAAAAGAGCTTCTGTATGCTTTTGGGGCATCATAAGTCTTACAGCATCCTTTGCACCACCTGAAAGTCAGAGCACCCAGTGACACAGAAAGGGGAGGGATAGCTGGAAAAGGAAGCAGTGCTGCATGTGCTTAACAATGGGCATCACGGCCATAATTTTGAAGGTCATAAAAATATGATAGAACAAAAGGCCTGGATGAAGGATGCAGTTCCATTTCTTCTATTATAGCATTCTTTCAGGTTTAGGATTGGGATTTTAGGTGCAGGCTATGATAGTCAAAGCCTGCTGGGATCAGCGAGAGCTGTTTCCAAGCAAGTATATTTTGGATCTGTTGAGACAATCTTCTAAATGTATTGTGCAATCACGAGTAGGTTTTGACCTCTCATCTGCCCTCCTCCCACCCCTCTCACTATGTGTAGAATACAACAGCTGACTGAGAAGATACCACATGTTTTTGATGTGGGATCTCCCTTTGCCTGTGATCTAAACCCTGCACAATCAGATAGTTCAAATAAGGAAAAATGCAAGTCTGGAAAATATGACTCTAGTTGGCTGAATGCCCTGTTTACCTTGGATAGTGCAGAGGCATGCTTGAAGATTTCCAGTGCAGGATCTGCAGGCTCATCACTTCTTTCATGAGGATTAAATGCTAAGGGACACATTTCAAAACACAATTAAGACAGATTCTTGAGTAGTCTCTGAAGTAGTAGAGCTATATGCATTGTTATATTTTCATTTTGTGATCTGGAGTTATGGCTGTGCAGTTTAGGGTTCTGGTGAACTTTCTGCATGTTCCATTCTATACAGAGTCCAGGACAAGCATACGGACAACTGCCTGGCCTTCTCCCAGTAAAGATGCAAAATGTTTCCATTCATACATATGCAAGTGTACAAAAGGAAATTATGATTCACAGTATTATGAAGTTGCATTCCATTTTTTTTCTCCCAAAGCCTTCAAACAACATCACCATGATACATACTGCATAGTTTTTTCTAACATTTCACCTTTGAATAGGAATGGAAGTGCTTTAATGTTGCATGCATGTGCAACCGAAATGAACAAGGACTTTGGAGACCAAAGACAGCAAGTTTCTCCGGAAGATGAGAATCACCCGCTCATTTCCTTCTGCACAGGAAATGAACTTCCTTTTGTAAAGAGGCATTTCAGTGATGCTGTGCAATCATAACATGTTCTTAGCTACTTTGGAAAGGCAAGCAAACCTGGCGGAAAACACAGTTTCTTTAATGTTTGAACCCAACGTGACCTACCTGGGGGTTGTAAAACGGTATTCAGAGCATAAATCACACCATTAGTGGCCATAATATCAGCCTCTGAAACAGGTGTCTTGTTGATATGTATTACATGGTTTTTCTGAGGTAAAAAAAAAAAAAAAAAAAAAAGATGGGGTGAGATGAATCATCAAGTAAATATGGGCAAGGAGAAAGAATTCTAGTAGAAAAGAATACGTAAAAGATGCATAGAATGTTCTAGGAGTTAAAACATCTTATAGATAAAATAACCATCATGCGTAGCATGAACAACTCCTATTTCCATATGGACAGCTAATGGTTTTAGGAACTCATTAAAATGGCTTGAGTTAATTATCAACCCAACACAAATTTTCTTGTGCCATGATTCATAACAGTGTTGTATCCATTTATGAAAATTGAAGGCCCCTTTAGCCCATTTTTAATGGAGTTTAAATTTGAAGTGACGTTAAAATTTTTATTTCTGACAATTGTTCTAAAAAGTACATTCAAATGGAGTGAAAAATATACACCAAATGTTTCTTGAACAAAAATGAAGGGAAGACAGAGACTTACGGAGCTGATTTCAAGTTTATCTCCCTGCAGAGTCTTCAGTCTTATAACAGCACCAACTGCTCCACTAACCAGTATTTCCTCCCCAACGTGGTACTTCAGAATGTTGGCAAGTTCTCTAGCATTACCTGGAAGTAAAATGTCAACCACACAATGTACATGACCGTTCCAGCTTATTTCCCATATTTTGTTATATTTATTACATATTGGTGTAGATTCACTGTTAAGGATCTACAGATCAGGACTTCCCTGGTTGGAATCTCACTTTGGCTGTGAACACAAAAGGTGACCTCAGGCCACACCATTCTCTCTCAGCCTCTGTTCCACACTGGTAGTATAGGGATAATAATGTTTATCTTACCAGATTTTTTTAAGGATGCTATCTAGAGAATACACGTGAAGCACTCTGCACACCCAGAAAGCACGATGTAAATGCTTATTGTCATTAACACCACACTGGGATTTTGCAGAGTGAGAGGAATACATTGGAATACCCAAGTATGAAGGCACACAGTTCTTCTATGGAGAATAATACAGAGAAGCTCTGTCCATATTCTCTAGTATGCCACTGGGTGTTCTTCCCAGCTGTTCAACTAGTACTGTGCCGCTACGGCACGTTTGTGACCCTCCTGGGCCACTGGCCCAAGGGCGAACTAGGATTGCACCCACAGTTGACTTCAAAAGTCTTTTGCAAAGTGTTAGGCCATGAAATGTAAGCAATGATATAAACAGGAATTGCTTATTTAAAAGTTACCAATGAAATTTCAAAGGCAGCATTGCAACACATGTTGCTGATAATCCTCTCTTACATTTCATAGATCATAATAGCTTGATTTGATATGGCCTCCCTAATTGCCAGTCATATATTCACTTTTCAAAGCCTGTGAAGAATACCGAAAGAAATAAATCTGAGGTTCTTTTTTCTCCAGTTCTGGATTGCCACTTCAATTTTATTCATAAGCACAGTGAAACAATCTACAGAAATATAGAAGCGATGCTGGCACCCTAGTCATAAAGCCATTGATTACAATCCTACTTGCAAATACCACTAGTCTAGCCAGAACTCTCATTGGTGGCCATGGATCATCTAGTATTTGAAGAACTTTGCCTTCCACACTTGAGCAGGGAGAAGGGCTGATAGACTGTAGAGCAAAGGAAGGATACAACCCAAAGTATTTAGGATCAAGGGGACAGTCTAATAGGGTTCTTTGATTCCTCACTCTAGAAACAGAATCCAACTTCCTTGAACCATGAACAGCATATCAAGTTAATCAAATACTGACCTATGATTCTAACAGAATTCTAAATCTTCCCTTTTCAGTATGTCTGATTTCATATATCACAAGGACCTACCTGGCATCATTTTTACAATATGTGAAATACCCAAAGTTGAATTAACTTTCAAGAAGTAAAACTGATCCAACAAGCTTCCTTTTTTTCCCTCTTACACACGTCAGTTCTTTGCAATACCTTCCCACCAACTGTGATTCACTGCTTTCAGAACAATAAGCTAAATATTTTGCTTACAAAGACCAAGAACATTTCAACTCTTCACATCTGGGGTTTTTCAGCTCCGCAGCTGCTTACAGTAGCTACAAATCAGTTATGAAATATTTGTGGGTTAAGCAATAGAACAAATGTGCAGACTGCAGCTCAACAAACTTTAAAGGATAACCATTTCTTCTACGCAAATGCTGCATAATGATATCATAGATAGCTTAGATTAAACAAGAAAAGATATTGCCTGCAGATAGCTCATATTCTTCCCAAGCCACAGTTATTTTTCAATCCAGAATAAAGAATATTTCATTATTTGCATGAAAGACAGCTAAGTTTCACACAGCATTTCCTCACAGTCTTTCCAACATCTGCCAACCTCACCAATAGGGATTCTTTTCAATTTATTCTATCTAAGGATGTGGCTAGGATCTTCTGCAGCTTGAGATAATCTTCATGCTTGACTCTTAACCAGCTTGGCTGATACAAAATGCATGGGCTGGCCAACTGGATGGAACCCATTATAGATTTAGATTTAGAGACCTTTATTGGCATTAATTCATGTTCCAACAAATGAATCAACAAAGTAAAACAAGATGTAAAATAAAAAGAAACAAAGAATCAAAAATAAAGTAAAAATAAAATAAAAGTCACACAAATTTTAAGGTTAAAAGGCAAACAGACCATACAAATAAACATTACACCAATCTCTTTCCATACTTTTGTACAACTGACAAAAGAAATGAGCAGTGCCATGCAACACATCTACTGGGGCATCATTTAATAAGTATACAAGTTTCATCAGCTCTGGGAGCCCATTCTTCTTCGCTAGATTAGATTCTAGGTAAATAGAGAGCATAGCTGAATGGATTGGACAAGAGAAAAATATATGGGAGAGGGTTTCGACCCGGAGCAGAGAACAAGGGCAGAGCTGATCAAGAAGAGGGACCTTATGGTAACTTCCTGAGGTTACTGCCGAAGGAACAACATTAAATCTAGCTTGTGTAATTACACGACGTTCCTTAGGATTAATCAAAACAGTCACATAAGGAGCCATCTGGTTGTGAGTTAATGGAATGTGGAAATTTAAGGGGGAACAAGTTCATGTGGGCTGGCTAAGAAGGTTTTGAAATTCGATGTCCGCAAGCCTCTGTTTAACTTTTGAAAGGAGTTCTGTTTCCAAATACAGGACCATATGGTCGAAAAGAAGGCCCATAGATTCTATTTTCTTCCAGACTCCAGTGAGCCACACGGGGTATCATGTTCAGAAATCATGAGGTATAGCAGACTATCCTGGCTAGTGCAAAAAAGGACAAGCAGCCAGTACTTAAACGTTAGCGGCCACGCCCTAGTCTCCAGCAGCGATTGCCCAGTTCTAAACAAGTGGCTGCATAAGGTCCACATCTAGGGAGACCCAGTATACCCCTAAGGGCGCAATCCTAACCCCTTATGTCAGTGTTTCCAGCACTGGCATAGCAGTGCCCATGGGACATGTGCTGCATCCTGCAGTTGGTTGTCACTCACGGAGGCCTCCTCAAAGTAAGGGAATGTTTGTTCCCTTACCTCAGAGCTGCATTGCCCTTATGTCAGTGCTGGAAAGCACTGACATAAGGGGTTAGGATTGCACCCTAAAGAACTTAGCCTGAGGATGCTCGAACAAATGATTAATCGAGCTTAACCATACAGGAGAACCATATAGGAGCTGCAGTAATACTTTGGCGTTATAAACTTTAAGAGCGGATTAAAGTGACAATTGCCTTGCCTAAAGAAGAAACAAGTGATAGATTGAATAGTATAGCGGGCTAAGGGCCCAATCCTGTGGTCCATGCCATGCCTCAGCAGCGCGGACCACAGTCACAAATGTGCCGTAAGGCACATTTGCGGGGCTTACTGCCAGGCTCTTGTCGGAGATGGCTCAGCTCCGACCAGCGCTGAGCCACCGCCTGGCGGGCGCCCACATTCCGTGGCTCTGCGGTGCCTGCAACCACCAGGCTGCGGAACGGGGAATGGGGCGTGGTCGGGGCGTGGGGGAGGCATTCTGCGGAGGGGGGAGGTGTGGCCGGGGGCATTCCGGGGGGCCAGCAAGAGGCGGATCCGCAGAGCCGAGCTCCACAGGATCCTAGGCGCTCATGGAGGGCTGCGCGGTACACAAGGGCTGTGCACGACCAAACAGTCGCCACTAAAGTGAGTAGCCCCATTGCAGGCTGCTTCCCTTACCCGGGGGAAGGGAACAAACGTCCTCTTCTCCCAAGGAGCCTGCCAGGGAGCTACCAGGTCCCGCAGCTCCGGGCAGCTCGGGATTGGGCTGCCTGTTAGCTGACAACTTCTGATGGGCAGTCCATGTAAGATTGTAACAGAAATTCACCCCCAAATATTTAAAGGTCTTAACTTGTTCAATTTTCCTCCCTTTTATAGACCATGGATATGGTTTCCACGACTTTGAGAAAACCAAGATTTTAGTTTTCCCATAATTAAGTTCTAATTTATTAACAATTACATTACATTTATTTAGAAGATGCAGTAAACCTATACATGAGCAGCACATCTAGACAGCATCATCAGCATAAAGCAGCAAAGGTATGTGCCTTGAGCCCAGCTTAGGGGGATGACCATCTACTTCCAAGAGAAAGGAAACCAAATCATTAAGGAAGAGTGAGAACGGTGGGGGGGGGGGCAAGAATACATCCCTGCTTCACACCCATTTCAATGGAAATTTTGGGGTTGGAACCCATTATAAATGTATCTTTGCGGGAGAGAGTGATGCCCAACATCCTGAAGACTGCAATGATGCACCCTCTCTTTAAAAAACCATCTCTGGACTCCACCAGTTTCGACCAGCTTCCAATCTTCCTTTCTTGGGAAAGGTGATTGAGCGAGTGGTGGTGGCATCCCAGTTCCAGGGATGCCAGAATGCCAGATGCAAGGGAGGGCACCAGGATGAGGTCTCTTGTTATCTGGGGTGCTCCTTGGGGCATTTGGTGGGCCGCTGTGAGATACAGGAAGCTGGACTAGATGGGCCTATGGCCTGATCCAGTGGGCTGTTCTTATGTTCTTATGTTCAGGGGTTCCTAGATGAGAATAATCTGGACCCCTTCCAGTCTGGCTTCATGCTGGGTTTCGGGACAGATCTTCCCCAAGGATTGCATAGGGGTAGTGCATCCCTGCTGGTCGTTTCAGCAGCCTTCAACACCATCAACCACAGTATTCTCCTGGGTCAGCTGGCTAACATGAGGCCTGGGGGCACTGCTCTTCGATAGTTCCCTTCCTTCTTGTCTGACAGATCCCAGATGATGATGCTGGGACCTGTAAGACAAGAAGGAATGGAACCATTGAAGAGCAGTGCCCCCAGGGAGCTGGGAAATACCTGTTAATGCCCTGGACCTTACAGTTTGGGGCTTCTGCAGGGCCCTAGCCTTCTGCAGAGCCTTCTGCAGAGCCATCTGCAGGGCTCTAGCCTATTCCCCATGCTTTTTAACGTGAAACCACTGGGGGAGATCACCAGGGGTTTTGGGGTGGGGTCACCAATGTGCTGATGACACTCAACTCTATCTCTCCATTCCATCCTGCTCAGAGGAAACTGTGATACTCGTGGGGTGCTGTCTGGATGTGATTGGGGACTGGATGTAAGCCAATAGGTTGAAACTAAATCCTGAATAAACAGAGGTCCTCCTAGACAGGAAATCCTCAGTGCAGGTACTGAATCATCAACCCACTTTGAACAGGGTTGCACTTCCCCTCCAAGAGCAGGTGCACTGCTCAGGAGTTCTCCTGGACTCTCAGCTCTCTCTGGAGAAACAGGTGGCAGCAGTTGCTAGGAGTGCATTCACCCAGTTTCACCTGTTGCACCAAAGACCATACTTGAGCTGTTTGGACCTGGCCATGGTGATCCATGCTTTAGTAACTCCAAGACTGGACTACCGCAACATGCTCTACATGGGGCTACCCTCTATACCAGTTCAGAAACTGCAATTAGTGCAGAATGTAGTGGCTTGGGTGGTCACATGGGCTAGACGATATGCTTCTGCTGGACTGCTGCTTCAGCAGCTACACTGGCTGATCATTTGCTTCCGGTCTCAATTCAAGGTACTTGTATTCACCTTTAAGACCCTCCATGATTTGGGTCCAGGCTACCTGAAAAACCACCTCCTTCCATACATTCCAACCTGCCCTCTTAGATCATCAGAGGGAGTCTTCTACAAGTGCAGCCTCTGTTCCAAGTGAGGGGGTGGCCTTCTCTGCAGTGGCATCACAACTATTGAATTCCCTTCCAAGAGAACTGAGAACTACTCCCTCCCTCATGGCTTTTCAGAGAGGGCTCAAAACATACCTGTTTCATCTGGCATTTGGTTGCTGAGTAGATATTTACCCTCATGCTTCTGAAACACTGCTGTGACTTGACTGCCTCCCTGGACTTATTTGTTCCTTCAATGGCTCAACAATATGTGTTAGGTCTTGATTTGTTTTATGTTTTATGTTTAATGTTAAAATTAATGCTTTTATGCTTTGTTTGTTTTACCAATAATGATATTTTGTATTTTATTATGGAGCTTTGTAAGCCACTTTGGGCATTTGCTTCTGCATAGGAAAGGTGGGATATAACTTTCTCAAATAAAAATTAATAAATACAGAGTTGCAAGCTGATTCTGTTTCTAATGGCTGGTGCTTATGACCATTTGAACATTTTCTTTCATAGCCCATCTACGTGCACCAACATTTACTGATGGCCATACATTACTTCTTTCACCTCATCTATAATTCTTAATAACTATACTGGATATGTACAATACATCTAACTTATACCTTGTCTTACTCAAAACATGGCATCTCTCTTAAGCTCTTTTTCCTATTTCTTTGGTTTAGGAACATTTGGCACACCATGTGTCCAACTACTAGTTCTGTTACACATTAGTGTTAGTCACTTCAGTTACTATTGGCAGAGAATGTTGTATATAAGGCTGCCAATAAATAAAATCACAGAGCAACCCTGTGTATGTTTACTCAGAAGTAAGACCCACTGAGTTTGATGGGACCATCGGCTGGATGCACTGGCATACTGCCAGGTAAACCAGCACAACAAGGGCCCCGCCATCATGGCAGGTCCTCCTCCAGTGGATGCTGTACAGCTGCCAGTGCAGGAGCCATAAAGCCACTCACTGCCAACCGTGTGGTACAGGGGGTGTCAGCAGGGTTCTGCTGGTGGAATATCAGGACCAGGGCCAGACTAGGGCAGTATGGGGACGGAATGTGGTGGAGCTAGTGGCTGCCAGATCCCAAACCCTAAGCAGGGTTGGACATGCCCCAGTAGGCTCCTCAAAAGAGCTGGCATAGCTTTGAGAAATTGCATCAGGGACTGTGAGATGTACTACACTGATGCAAGTCCTTCCCCTTCCCACCCCTCTCACCTGGCCTGTTCCTTGCATACTGTATGCAGTGGCCAGTACATTCGCAGGTCTGAATGCCACATGCTGTTGCCCAATAGGATTGGGCTGTTAATATTTCACTCTGTCCAGGTACAAGAAGACTTTGGATACCAGTCCCAGCCCATATCCAAAATATTCTACAGTGGCTCATTTGTCACATCCACTCTGAAATCTTGACTATCACTTTTCTGTGCCTTTTCTCCAGGTCACGAATATTCCTCCTGTATTTCTTAAAGTATAGGAAAAGTTCAAAGGCTGTTGCATATGGGACATCTGGACCATCAAATTCTGGACCATCTTTATTGCACCACAGACCAGTATTCAACTTTTTCGTGCTGGACCCCAATATATCAATGAATGAATGAGACTGGGGACCCTACTATTGATCCAAGAACCCCTGCCCAACCCACCACCAACCACTCCCTGCCCTCATAATGCCCTCCCAGCAGAGTTCACTGTAACCAAATATACTTATTAGAGAGAACAGAAAACTTAACATGAAGCTTGGCACTAGTGAAATTTATTTTAGCACAATTGCTAAGATCCTGAGCAGGACTGGGACTGAGCTAAGATCCTGAGCAGGTCACTGCTGGTACCTGAAGGGGTACACCAGATGCCCTACCCCCTTTACCTGATGTTGCTCTAGTCCAGTGCTCTTCAATCTTTTTCATTCCCATAAGTTGCGTGACCCCACAACTGAGGCTTCACAACCCCACTGGAGTCCTGATCCCAAAGTTGAAGAACACTGTCATAGACCAAACACATCATGAACCACCAGCTGTTACAGCAGCCGATATGGAATACAGTATGATGTCCAGAATGTGAAAAGAAAAGAAAATTCTAGGTGTGGTTAAGAGGAAATACTGAGCAGAGCACTTGTTAGTAGCAGGAGTTGACAATGACAATGGCCTGTTTTGTAGAGGTCATGCATAGACTACACGTTTGACAATATCTTTCTGGCCAGCAAATATTCAGATTGGAATTTTGAACTCTTTTGATAATTTGAAGGCATGTATGGTTCAGGGAAGAACGAATGATGATGATGACAACAATATTTACAAAGACAAAGCAACAACAAATCATACTCCTAGATCAATAAAGCTGCAAGGAAAGGAGAAGTGAAGCAGTGCCCAAGAAGAACAGATCAGCAACAAAGAGGGTTTAAAAAGTTTTGCCTCTGAAGAAAAGAAGGATAATATTCACAGCATTATTTTGTGCAGTCTTTTGTTAATGGCATCAGGGGACAACTGAACACCAGTTTTGTGATCGCCTGTCTCCATTCCACTGACAAACAGACCAGTCAGAAACTGGATATTGGATACTCAACCTAAAGCTGAATGGAATGCTGAAAACACACTTATCCAAAGAAATATGGATAAGCAATGGCATCATCATACATCAACCAGCAAGATCCATGGATACCTACCCATGAGTTTGTTCAGCTCTCCTTGTGGCATGGCTTGGAAAGCTTCATTTGTTGGTGCAAATACTGTGAAGGAGCTTGGTCTATTCAGTGTTTCTGTTAGGCCTGCAGACTGGATGGCAGCTACAAGGGTACTGCAAGGAACACATACAAAAACCTCTGTAAATGGCATTTCTTTACATCAACCATAGATGTGTGTGGGGGGGGAGAGTTAGCTGTAACTAGGTAATAATAATAAAGTATACGATCAGTTAAAAATGTCATCGTAACTGTAAAATACATGGCCCACAATCTAGAGCTTCTCATGTTTGCCAATGTATACATGGAGTTTCTGAGCAAGTGTGTCTCTTCATTCATTATGCTAGGGGAAATAACTCAGTTCAAGCAACCCTTTGTATTAGAGTTCATGCAAGAAATTACTAGATCATGATTCTGTTGGTTGGTTGGTTGGCAACTTTCTGTCTCAAAAGAATATGGTATAAGCCTACAGCACCCAGTATTCCCAGGCGGTCTCCCATCCAAGTACTAACCAGGCCTGACCCTGCTTAGCTCCCGAGATCAGACAAGATCAGGCATATGCAGGGTAACAGTTGCTGCAGAATACGATGGAAACCCTTCAGTGTGCACTATAAGCACATACAGGGAAGAACACGCTCCTAGTATTGTTTTCATTTGTTTCAACATTTAATACATCAAAAGCAATGCAGTTGATGACATACTTTCAAAGCCCTTTTAAATCACACGGCAGATTTAATCAAAATAATCACCTGAAGCGATTGTCTGCTTTGAGCACATCCATAACAGTTCCTACAGGGGGAGTCAGCATCTTTTCCACAGTAAACAAGGTGCCAAATCTTCCTCTCTTGTCATGGGCAGCAATGCAGGCATTTTCAATACAGAGATTCTACAAGAATTATTGCATATGAATTAGAGATTAGAAATTACTATGCTCCTATACTGACGGTGGTAGTCAATAGAATGTGAGACTTGAATTTGGGAGATGCAAGTTCAAATCCTTCGTTTGATCTGAAATCTCCTAGGTGAACTTAGGCCTAATCTACAGAGGATACCTGGGGTAATTTTAGGCTCTCTGAAAGTGCTTGAGCATGCACTGGCTCCTCAAGCAGAAAATCTATCAGCCACTCATAGCCAATAGAGTGCTGATCAGGTGATTGAGAAGGTAGAGTATGTACATTTATAATAGCCCAATCTTAACCTGCACTGGAATAGACAGGCCGGCAGGAAAGGCAGTATGCAGCGTGGGGCTGGGGCTGCCTGCAGCTCAGCCTGGAGCAAGGGGAACTGTCAGGTAGCGCGGCAGCAGCTCGAATGGGGCTACTTGGATCTGTGCCACCTGAAGAGGTGAGCAGACCAGTACTGTGCCGAGTTGCCAAAAAGTGGGGTTAGGATCCAGTGCAAGTGCCAGATCTTGGCCCCAACCCCCACAGGCCCACTCGCTGCCTGACTTCCCCAGCTCTGGACCCCCCCTCCCATTCTACCCTCTCCAAGACCCTGCGCTGGCCTCATTCAGCCGGCACAAATGTACCCGTGTGCCAGTTCTGTGGGGCTCATGTCGGCCTTCCTCCTCTCCCAGTGATGCAAAAGTGCTTTACTGCACTTTCGTGACACCTCAAGGCTTGCATAAGAGAGTCTGGGAGAGGTTAGAGAGTTTGGGAACCACTGTTTTAAGGGTAAATTGCCAAACTGGGAGAGATAATTAAAGGTAAACATACATTACGGTACACAAACACTCTCAGGTCCTTGCCACCTAGAGTGGGTAGCTTCTGTCCATGATAAAGATATTTAGAGGAAAGCTGTCCTTTAATAATATGATCCCGGAGCAAATTCCTGTCTGCTGGAGGAATCCCATCTACAGCACAAATTAAAGCCAAGATGCATCAAATTAAAGCAATGAAAGTTAAAAGAACATAATGAAATTGCATACTGTAGTTGCTAATTCTAGACTTGGAGGACACCAACTTAAAAACAGGGGAAAAATAAAAGCTGCAGCAATTGTTTTCCTTCTAAATTTTCAGTCTGTCTCTAAAGGAACAGAGTCTGTGCCTATGTGGGAAAGACTATATATAGTACTTCTTGCTGATGGAAGATTATGATTCACTCTGGTGCAGTTCTCATGCATCACTTTAATATTTCCTCAAACAAAAAAATCTAGAAGTGCTCCCATATCTAAGAGAGGCCACTCCCTTTACACCATCTTTGCAAAATGGAGACATTTACTCAATCCCACAAAGTTTAGTAACTATTTACACTCTAATTAGCTTTAAAATGAAAGGCACAAAACAATAACAAAAAAACCTATGATCAACATTTTCCAGTGTTTCTATGCAATACAGATTGTCTCCTGGATCTACAGCATAATTATCACATTCCTTCATTTGTACCCTCCCAAGACATTAGCCCACACTTGTACAACTGGATAGCAATTCCAGAAGGGGAGCTGTGTAGCAAGAACAATAAACGGCACAATCCTATCTTGTGCTGGAACAGGCAGGCCAGGAGACCCGAGATCTACCCAGTGCAAGACTGGGGTCATAAGTGGCTCAGCCCCAGGAGGTGGTACAAGTTTGAGGAGAATGGAGTGGCTTCATGCTGCTCTGCGCTGCTCAGGGAATGAGGTTGGGATCCGGCATAACTACTGGGTCCCAGCCCCACCTCCCACTCCCCACCTGCCCCCTGGAATGCTCTCCGCCTGCCTACCCCCCGCCCTGGAACACCTCCCTCCCACCTCCACCCCACCTTCCTCAGTCCCCTGTGTTGGTTGAACTTGGCCGATGCAATCTCTGTGCGCTGGCGCGGCTTGCTTCCAAGGAAGGGGAGCTCAGCCTAACACAAGGTTAGGATTGAGCCCAAAAAGTCTTACAGCGCCTTAAAAACTAGCAATAGTTTTATGGCATAACTGAGCCCACCTTCTTGAGAAGTTCTTGCAAATGCTGATACAGTTTCATCTCTAAAGCTAACAGCACAATCCTATTTCTGCACTGGGCCGGTGCAGCAGCCGCTGCGCCAGCTAAAGATGCACATTTGCAATACCATGTGAGTAGGCAGCACCAGCAGAGGTAGGTATGCCACTGAGTGGCACAGGGGAGGGGGAGGAGGTGTTTTTAGGTGGGTGATGAGTAAAACAGGGGACAGATCAGACCTGGGAGTGGGCAAGATGGGCAGAGTAGGCCTCTGTTGTATGCTCTCTCTCTTCTCGGGCCTTGCAGCATTACACTGGGCTTCCCACAGGCGTCCTGCATAGATCTGATGGCTGGGGCTTTACTCCGTGTAAAGGGGAAAAAAATATCCCCTTAACCCAAAGAGATAGCCTGCTCATGGTGAGAACTGGATACAGTAACAGCCATGCAGCCCGGCTGCACCAGCACTTGTTAGAACTGGGCTGCCCAGCTTGTATCAGATTGCACTGTAAAAGATTTCCACATATTTACCTTTGAAGAAAGCATTTGTGGGGGCAAGAACTGTCAGTTGCTCATTTCCAGTGAGATGCGAATTGAGACCAGCTTGCCTGAAAAGATCCATGGCGGTTGAAACTTCTGATTCCTGACCCAACTCAAGCAAAGTTTTAGCTTCAGTTAAAAGAAAAGAAATGATGTCATCATTATTTCTGGAGTTGTAACCGGTTATTACTGAAGACATAACTATGAGTTGCTAGAGTGGCTGAAAAATTATTCCCATAAATGAATAATTTAAAAATAGTTTTACCAGAGTCTGGGATGAGTAGTTCATTCACAAAGTGTACCACACCATTGGTTGCTATGACATCCTTGTTAGCAATGATGGGCCTTCCATTGATCGTCAGTTCCTCCCCATTACAGCCAACTTCCAACAAGTTCCCATCCAGTGTTTCCATGGATAAGCCAGCAATAATCGCCTCAGCACACATAGCAGTTTTCAAGATATGGTTGTTCAAGAGGTCTATGTGAGAACAAAGTACAGTAAGCAGATATAAGTGGGGCCCCATATCAGTGGATCTGGTATCCACAGATTCAGATATCCGCCCCACACCTCCTGTGCATCCATTACATTAGCATATTTTTGGCATAGCTGCAATGGAAATGCAGGTATTTCTTGCTTAAACATTCTTGCTAAACTGCATAACTGAATGTGCAGGCAATCTGCCCGCATGCTAGAGAGTGACTAACAGGAAGCAGGACAGTTCTGGCTTCCTGTTAGTCTCTCTGCAGCATGCAGGTTTGTTGCCTGCATGTTTCGTTCTTCAGTTAAGCAAGAATGTTTAAGCAAGAAACACATCCACTTCCAGTGTGACTACACAAAAAATAAGGTAATGTAATGGGTGGGACTCTTATTTTCATAGCTTTTCCCCATATTTGTGGTTTCCATATCTGGGGGGGAGGAGCAGAATGGATTCCCCATAGATATGGGGGCCTGTCTATATTGAAAAGCAGCTTGAAAATTACTTTTACATGTACCAGACTGTGGAACGAAAAGAAGTCAAACCAGTAGCCAGGCTTACAACACAATCCTATGCATGTCTACTTAGAAGTAAGTCCCATTGTGTTTAATGGGGATTATTCCCAGGAAAATGTGTGCAGGACTGCACCCTTAATCCAATTTTCTTTCTAAGACAGCAAAACTGACTAGCTGAACGATCTTCATGGTCAATTCAGCATAGCAGGAGATGGTCACAGCCTGCCAAAGAATATTTATTTATTTATTGGATTTGTAATCCGCCTTTCTCCCCAGAGGGCACCCAAGGCACCAAAGCATAGAAGTGCAACAACTGCAAAAGGCTTGAGAAGTGGAACGTAGTTACTGTAACTCTATAAAGCTGAGCACCTTTTTAATGCTATCAAGCAGCCAGAGAATCCTGTGCACTTTAGACCGCTGCAAAATCTTCCTTATTATTACCATAAACATAATCTCCATCCCCCAAAAAAGAAGTTGCAAGATGTGGCAGTCACTCACATTTTCTAGCTACTTTCTGAACTGCTTTTTTCCATTTTAGTTTAGATTCTAGCATAATGACACAGTGTTTCCTGTTGAAAAGCATAGAGATTTGGCTTAATTGTGCCTTATTTCTGCTTTGGAAACGAGTGGGTGACTGTGTTTTTCAAGACTTGTATGGCTTAAGTTGCTGGACCTGGGCTAGGCCTCTTCTGGTACATTCTGCAAAGTGCTGACGAGCCTTCTATGGATCCCATGGAAAGTGCTGACCAGCTTGTTATGACTCATGTCGTTCTTCTTGCATTTTGGCCCTGTTTCTGCTTTTTGGCTCATGACTCAGTGCTAAAAGAGCTTTTCTCATCTAGTCATAATATCCTTGAACTATTGGCATGTCATATGATGGTTTACCTTTTAGAGCTTCTGGGTCTCCTAGGATCCTATTTAGAGTTTCTTGGGGGATCTTTTCAAAAGCTTCATTTGTTGGCGCTAACAATGTAAATTGGCCATCACTTTCTAAAAGGTTGTTGAGACCAGCAGCTGCCACAGCAGTCTTTAAAGAAACGGGAAAGAAAAGGAATTAGGATTCAGATTTGAAAGTGTTCCAAGAAAGTAACTTCACCTAAAATTGGACTCACAGGAAACCATCTGACAGGTACTCACCCTCAGGTTTTCAAGACTTTCTTCAAGCTCAACAATTTGGTAGATACTGTTTGTTGTTGTGGAAATGACTTTGTCTATGAGATGGACCACTCCATTGGTGGCATGGTGGTCAGCCTTCAATAATCTTGCACAGTTTACGGTCACAATCTGCAGGAAACAGGGAACGCCAAAGACAAAAACTGAAGCAAATGTATTAACATTGAAATTTTCATGCAATCAGATACTACTGTACTAGCTGGTTTGAAAATTACCAAGTTTATTATGTGTAATATGAGGTAGGCTGGGTTGGTATGATTGCCTGCCTATATGCATCTGTAAGAGTCACTGGGGGGGGGGGGCTTCTATTCTGAAAGGGTGATTACACACAAAATAAATGAATCTAATTTGTTTTTCGATCATACAAATGTGCATCACAGTTCAGCTTTTCACACAAAGCTTCGTTTCTGGGTTCAGCCACTGAAGTACAAAAAAAATGCATAAGAAGAATACACTCCAGCATTATTCACATGAACAGCAGCTTCACACTATGTCTGGCAAAATATTAATTAATTTTATTAACCCATCCATCTGAAACGGAAAAATCATTAGTGTGGCCAGCATCCTGAGTTATTTTAATCAGAGTAGGTATGGCACTACACCACAAAAATCTAGCTCTGGCTCTGTTTTTAACTTTACAAAATACTTACGCCATTTGGATAATGATGAATCTGGATATCAATATTCTGGTACATTGAAGGGAGAGTCGTTCCATGTTTCAATTCATCAGTTAGGACTCGTTTATTCACCATATGGTAACGAAGAGCATTTAACAGCTCGATATTAACATTACTCACCAAAGAATCCAACATTTCCTAAGGAAAAAAATCAGACCAATTACTCTGTGCCATTGAACTTATTCTGCCAGATCCACAGATATCTCCAATGCAATTATACTTGACTATCTCTCCCTGTCTCTGTCTGAGGGAAGGAGAGAAATGAATACCTGGACTGCACTGTACCCCTATAAGGACCCAATTCCATCCAATTTTCTAGGGCCTGTGCATCCATGCCAATGGGGCATGCACTGCATCCTGTGCTGGTGAGGCAGTCATGGGAACTTTTCCCTTACCTCGGAGCTGCACTGTGGCTATACCTGTGCTGGAAAGTTGGATAGGATTGGGCCCTAAGTGGTGATGGGGGAGCTTCATCAGTACATCATGGTTTAGTTTCCTTGACCTGGTCTCCCTATGCACAGCTCCTAGATGAAGAGGATTTTGCATCCACTGAAGTGGAAGGGGCCACCAGAGCGCAGAATGCACAGGTTGAAATCAGTGGATTACGGTCACTGTGAATAAAATACTGCATCATCTTGACCCTGCAGCTCATTTTCAATTTATAATAATCTGAGATTTGTAACTGAATTTCTCTTAATTTTTATTGGAATTGGAGATGGATAGAAAGAACAGATGTTGCCGAAGTTCTGCTGCATAACACTGCAATAATCTGCAGCAGCATTTCAGTCATTTTCAAATCCCATATTTATTTATACAATACCTGACAATGGCAATGCAACAACTTTCATTTTATAAATATGGTATATCTTTGACTTTCACACCCACCTTATATTTTTTATTTATTTGTAATAATATTCACATCGATGGGTTATAACTAAAAATCAGGACTCCAACCAGCCAGGAACTGGAAGCATTTATAACAAGAAAAATATCCCCACTTTTCAAATTCACTCACTGAGGAACATTTATAGTTATACCACAGTTAACAGAGAGGGGAAAGATTTGTTGCAAGGGCATCTAAATGTGTTTTCCCCCCCTCTATATTCTGTATGAAGAAAAACCTATTTCTCCATCAAGCTAATCCTTTGATAGAATTTTCCTTATAAAAGGATTAACATCCCAATCCTGAGCTCCCTGGCACCCGCTGGAGCAGCGGTGCCCAAGTGGCTACCACTGTATCCAGTGGGCTCTGGAAAGCAGCCGGAAGTCTCCTTGGAGGAAGAAGACTATTTTCCCCTTCCTCCGGGGAAAGCCCCAAGCCCCACAATAGGGCTTCTCAAGACTGTGCCGGCTATTTTGCCTGACAAAATAGCTGGAGTTCAGGAGTTTGCCAAAGTTTGCCATAAGGACCAACACAGCCAACAGTCCAGCAGAGCAGAGCTCCACCAGTCCCAGACCCCTACTGCCCCGGTTCCTTCCCCCACTCTGCCCAATTCCTGCCCTCATTATGTCCTTCCCCAACCTCTGAGGCCACACCTCCACCTGGCAGTTACACTGACCCCTAGCGGTGGTGCGTCCTGACTCACGTAGGCCAAATGCCAATGCTCTCTGCTCACTGGTTGCCATAAACATGCTTTATGGCATGTTTGCAGCACCCAGCACTGACACTGGGCTGATTTAGGATTGGGCCCTAAGTAGAAATTTGAATAACCAAAGCATTACCAAACACTAGTTCTTAGAATGGTGCTCCACTGTTCATCTACCTACCTAGAAATCTCCCAGAGGAAAGTCTCATGCTGTTCATCTCCCTTACTCTTCTCCAGATGGCCCTGTATTGTTTTTATACATCAAAAACTAAGGCTGCTTCTTGCTGCTTTGTGGACAAATGACTCTCTTCTTTTCATTCCCCCTCCACCCTCCCACCCAAGTTTAAGAAAATGAAGATGGACTTATGCTTACAGCAGGCAGAGATGCCCAGGCCTCATTGGTTGGAGCAAAGATTGTGAAGCTCCCAGGGCCTGTGATTTCTGCACTCAGGTTAGAGCTGGCAGAATAGAGCTGCGTGGTGGAGGCCCCGACAATTCCAAGGGTGTCGTAAAGGTTTGCAAGAGGCAAGGCTATTAAAAAAGAAGAAAAGAAATGGTGTCATCAGACTAGCAATATTTACTATTTCACAATTAAAATGAAACAGGATGATGCAAAGATTTTGCAGAAGGAATAGAAGACAGGGGGTTCATACAGATTTGTCATATCCTGCTCCTGTCTGCAATAGATAAGACTAGAAAACAGAAAAGAAATAAATGGGGAACAGAGTACATTAGAGGTAGTGCCAGTAATGTGAAGCTAGGCTAATTTATGAAATAAGCTGTTAAAAAAAAATACCAAAGTTGCAGGCAGGGAGCACTAAATCATGATTTGCCTATTGTACGCCTGTAAGTTCCAACCATGGTGCAAGTTAGTACAAACTATGGTTAGCACAAACTATAGTTTCACATAATGTCAGAATCCATGAGACTTTAAGACAAACAGCTAACTCCTTTCCCCCAGCAGCCCATAGTATGCAGCGCTGCCAAATGAGCACACATTGCATGCTATGGGGGGCAACCAGAAAGCCTGGGAAAAGTAAGTAAAAATCTTTCTTCCTTACCTCCCTGTAAGCTGCCTGGCCACCAATGGGTCTCCTTGGATCTACACCAGCTGGTATAAATCCTAGGAGCCTCAGGGGACATGTTGGGGTAGAAAAAAAGGGGATAGGATCTTGGTGTGCACTACTGCCACCAAGTTCCTTCCCCTCCTGTCCCTGAACTACCCTGGTGCACCACAGCAGCATGGCTTTTGTGCCAATGAAACAGGACTTACGGCAGCAGATTGCAGGATCCCCTGCCATAGGCCCTCCTTAGGATAGGGCTGAAACGCTCTTAAAAAGTCATGAAAAAGAACTTGAAGATCATAGAAAGAGTGACATGGGAATGGCCCTAGACCAGTGGAACCCAAGCAGCAGGACCCACTTTTTAAAATGACACTCTATTAGGACCCATCTAGGTTTACCAGACTTAAAAAAAAAAAGAGATCTAGAAAGAAATAATATTTATTTATTTATTTATTTTTTTATAAGTAATAATAAGTAGAAAGGAAAACCCACAAATTATCTCCCTATGTTTACACCTGCTTGGAAGCTGCAGGAACTGCAGGCCATTAGCAGCTACAGTATCTGATTTTTGAATAGCCTCAGGGCTTGAGGCAATTAGTGAACTATTCACCCTTTGGCTCGAGGCAATTAGTTGACATCTCCCTTTGGCAATCCACCAAAAATCAGGTCACGTCACACCAGTGGGTCCCAACCCACAGTTTGGGAACCACAGCCCTAGACACTTAAGGACATAACCCACAGAAGAGGGAGATGAATTTAGAACAGACATTCTACACGGAATGAGGTTAGGAGACACAAAAGGAAAGAAGGCTGGTAATGAAACCCCAAGAGAAAATGTGGATTTTACTACTTTGACTACTTGCATACGGGAAGTCAAAGTGACATCTAGAGATGTGAGAGATGATAGCCAACCTAAGAGTGAGAGAGAAGTATGTGGTAAAATAAGACTTTGTTTTAAATATTAAGAGCTCTCCTTTGCCATGTTCACTGAGAACTGCAAGACATAATATGTGGCTAGGTGAGTAGCTGATCACTACATATTTACAACTGGATAAAAACACATAGAGGAAATATTTATATTTGATTTCTGACCACTGTTTTGCATTGCGGGTTACTAGTCCATGTTTGACTAGCAAATGTTTTGTACTTGGGAAATTGAGAGCCCAAGCACATGAATGTCTACTCAGAAGTAAGTCCAATTATAGTTGATGAGGCTTACTTCCAGGTAAGTGTGGACAGGGTTGTAGCCATAGTGTGTAAATGCTGACATAGATCTATAAAAAGTTGTCAGGCAGCCCAATCGTAATGGGCAGCCCAATCCTGAGCTGCCTGGGGTGCCCCTGCTCGGCGGCACCACGAGGGCTGCCGCCGAATCCAGCGCCTCCTGCACTACCGCAGGAGGCGCTTCCCCCGGGTAAGGGAGGCAGCCCTGCAATGGGGCTACTCTCGCTCGTGTAAGGCATGCAGCCTCCACGAGTGCCTAGGATCCTGCGGAGCAGAGCTCCATGGATCCTCCTCCCACACACCCCCAGGCACGCCTCTGGCTCACTCCCCTTCCCCGCGTCACGCTGGCCTCCCCCCTCCCCAGAACGCCCCTGTCCCTGCCCTGTTTGTCATTCCGTAGCCTGGCAGTCGTAGGCACCGCCGAGCTGTGGAATACGGGCGCCCGCCAGGTGGTGGGAGCCCAGCGGTAAGCCCCGCAAACATGCCTTGTGGCACGTTTGCAACTGTGGTCCACGCCGCGGAGGTGTGGTGCAGACCATAGGATTGGAACCTCAGACCACCATCTCTGAAATCTCCACTAAGCAAGAAGATTTCCTCGTCATCAAAAGCTGCCAAGGAGGTTCACTGACTGTACCCACTAACATCCACATAATTCTACATTTGTGCAAGATTTCATTTTATTTACCAGCTGGGCAGCCTTTCTCCCCAGGAACTTCTTCATATCCTGGACAGCATTCATAGGCAATCACCCTACAGTGAGAAAAACAGCATATTATAAGGATAATTAGCCATAACTGAATTTATCTTCAGTAGACACAGTGAAAGGCAATTGAACTGAGACTTTCTAAGAGTTGAAGTATATGTTCATAAATATAGAAAAGTACAATCCACCTTAACAATATTGAAGAAGAGAATTACATGCTAAACAGGACTTTGTGTAAAAGCAAACAAAAGACCTATGAGACAACTTTTCACGTGATGGCAATTTTGGACCATTCAAACATGCAGTCCTCCCCTAGACTGATGTGGTACAGTTCAGGCAGGAAATAACACATGACACTTCTGAAATGTGGCTCTCCACTGTAAAAAAGAGTCACCTGTTCTCACTGTATTCATAAACAGACTTTGGGTATATTCACATGATGAAGTTTATGTTGAGGCCTAAATGCTCACCTCTGATTCTTAGGCTGTTCAACACAAGTCAAAATGCCTTCAGGATGTCCACTTCCCTATAGGAAGTGGTAATGTGAACTGAAAGGTAACTGTTTCCCTGCAATCACTGTGACTGCTTAATTCTATCATCAGACTTATGGCAATAGAACACTGTCCTGCTGCAATAAACAGGCTGCTGATGAAGTGCAGAGCACATTGCTGGTGGCTGTTTTTGAGCCACTGCTGCCAAAAAGCCATAGACACAGGACCGGGAGTAATGGGGCATGTTGAAGGAGAAACTGGGGAGAATGTCAGGGGATGAGTGGATCCAGCAGCAGTCACACACACAGAATTTGTCCTCATCCCTTTCCTCTCCCTGGACATATACAACCCCAATGGCTGGTGTATGTCCAAGGAGACTCACAGGTGATTGGCAGCTTACCAGGAGGTTAGTGAAACATATTTTTACTTACTTCCTGTAGGCTGTTTAATCACACCCCCATCATAGTATGCAGCATGGCCTCCATTGGCATGGCTGCATGCTATAACATGGCAGGAGTTAGGAATGCGGCATGACTCCTCTGATCATGGTAGCCCCCAAAATCACTCTCTCCCAATAATGATAAAGTTACTGCAGCATACAGTTAATGTAGAGGTCAAATATGTATCGGTCCCTTGACAAAGAGGCCACTGAAATGCATTGGGAATATCAAACCTTGAGGCCTTTCCCTCTCTATGTGCTATTTCACCCTTGCCAATTGCTTTGGTCTGATGAATCAGGAAGCCTCTGGTTCATCTCTTTCCTCAACCGTGATGGCCAGAAGTAAACCACTCTGACTCAGTCTCTCACCTTCAATATATGGATAACAATAAAGCCCTGAATCTGTGCAGTGTTCCAGCAGCAGCACTACACACTTCATGGCCGTTGCAAATGGTCATCTGGAAGCACGCGTATCCGCATGTTTCCAGACCACCAACAGAGAAACCATGGAGGCCCTGCAAGTGATAACAGCAAGAAGAAGGCCTGCCAATACTGGTATGTTGGCAGGGCAGTGGGTGGAATTGGGCAGAACGGAGAGAGGGCCAAGGGCATGCTGGAGGCAGGAAGGGGTGGTACCTGGTGCAGGTGGATGCTGTCCCTTCCAGAGTGAGCTGATGCACCCCACTTAATCCCCTAAAGAGCTGGCACAGGTCTGAGAAGACTCACTGGCAGTTATGGATTTTACTGAGTGGTAAGAGAAAATACATTTCCATTCCCCTCCCAAGTCTCTTGATCGGCCATGCCCAATCACAGCATGCAGCACAGCCCGTTTTGGTATGACTGCATGCTATGATCGTGAAAAGTATAGGGCCAGACTGTGATCTACCTTGTGGGTTTATTGTAAGGATTGTGACAAAATAATATATGTGAAACTCTTTGAGAATTTGGAAGTACTATATACCAGCGGCTCCCAAACCCTTGTTAAGGGGAGTGGCCTAGGAATGGGTCCTCGACAGCACCGCAGCAATTGCAGTGCTACGGGGACCCAGGGACATTTTAACGTACCGGGGGGGGGCCTCTGGAAGCCTCCATGAGGTTCCTGGAGACTTGCAGCCCCCTCTGCAAGCCTACGCGTGGCTGCCCTGTGCTCCAATCGCCAGTCACATACTAGTAACTTGGTTTGCATTTCAAGTTTGTATTAAAGCTTGTTTTAAATAAACTAGACATTTAAAACAAGCTTTAAAACAAACTCGAAATGCAAACTAATTTAGGAGGACGTGATTCACTATTAAGATAGAATATGCAGTTGCTCCCCCCTTGCAGTATAGGATGCCAAAGCCTTGGCATGTCTCCGTTATACAGGCATGTTTGTTATACTGTACATTTTAAGGAGTAAATTGACTGACAATGCAGACTTTTCCTCAAGCCTGGGGGCTTCCAGTTTTGCTATCTATTCCCAACATTGGTCAGGTTTCAATTGCTTCTTAAACTGGGGCATACAGAGTCTCATGCCAAAGAACCAGGGTGCTTTGGTAACAGTCCCTTTAGTCTACTTCCAAAGGAATGAAGTTACAAATGCTGTGTTTTGTTAGCAGATTAAGTTATTTTGGGAACTGCTGGGTCACTTATTATCTTAACAGAGCAACCTAATGCTTTTTTCTAATCAGGCACCAGTGCTGGAACCCCATTCTCTCCTGAAGTGATGCTTCTTGCTGTTTGGATCAAAATGTAATAGACAGCTTGGCCTATAGCACTGGGAATTCATCCACTGGTGTTGATGGCTTTAGTTATCCTCTGCACCTATTTCAATAGCTCCAGGGAGGGGGAGGGGGACATTTAACTATATTAACAGCACTTATAGTACAATCCTAGCCATGTCTACTCAGAAGTAAGCCCCATTGTGTCCAATGGAGCTTACTCCTATGTCAGTATACATAGGATTACAGCCTTAGGTAAGCAAAGCAGCAAATATACTTCTGCAATATATAAAGCAAGTGCTAAGCCAATTAGTTATGTTCTAAGGCTCTACAAAAAAAATGACAAGTTGGTCAATTACACTAATGAACTGTCTCATATATTTAACAGTCACTGGCTTGTTCTTTCTCTGCTTCTAGTGCTGTCAAGTAATTCTAGTCAAACACACTTCAATTAAGCTACAATTTATATAGCACCTTAAAAGGGGGGGGGGAACTCTGTTCTAATTTATGGCGATTTAAAAAAGAAAAAGGGTCTAGACAGACTGTGCTTTCATATTAATAAGAAAAACAGACTCCTGGTTTCCCCAGAGTTGTTATACTTCGAGCTTTATAGCTTTTTGAAGGGGACAGACAATATAATCTCTGTCCCAAAACGGCAAAGAGTAATCACATGTTGATTGCTGTGCTGACCTGTAGAACTGGCTTGGAAGCAAGAATAGCTGGGTTGTAACGACAGAAAGAAAACAGGGAGAGAGCAAACCCAAATGGTCCGTTATACCGGGAGCTGCCCCTATACGTCAACAGTGGGAACACCATGGGTTTAAAGAAAATTCCTGGAGGTAATTAAGAGTTGAAACAAGGGAAACAAATACCTGCACTCCAGTTACAGAAGCAAATAAATTCCGTGTCATCGTTTCCAAGCAAAATTATGCTGAAAAACCCAGACAGATTGTCTAGACATTATATATTCCATGTGGGAAACGGTTTGCCTAAAGCAAATTGCTTTCTTTGATTCCAGGAGATCTCAGCACCCCAGTGGTGCACGTTTCGATCCCAGCCACCCTCATTTCTCATTAGGAAGTACACACACACACACACACACACACACACACACACACACACAAACCTGGCTTGTATTCTCTAACTGGTCTTTCTGGCCACAAAAGAAACTAGCTGTATATTCTCTCAACATCTAGACAGCACTTTGAATCAAAACTGGACTGAACACAAAGAGATGATTAAAGACCAGCCCGCACAAAGTGTAGCATAAAGAATTCTCAGGATATGATGTCGTTTCTCAGAGGCTTATTTATAGAGAGATGGGAGGTTAATGAGCTGTGACTAACAGTTCAGGAGTCTAATATACACAACACACAGGATGGCAGTCTCCACAGTCTCCTGTGGAACAGTCTTGTTGGGAAGACCCTGCAGAGGAGAAGGGTGCGTAAACCAGGCTGCAAACTAACAGAAAAGGGAATGAAGGGCCCCAGTAGAAAGACAAAAAGGGAAGGAACAGCTGCTACTGACATGGCTCTTTGGGTCATTTCACACAAGCGAACCTGGATTTGCCTCCAAATATACACGCAATAGGCTGGAGAAGCCAATTCTGATATTTGGACAAGTACACAAATGTCACACATATTATATTGCAATAGTCAACTTCACATTTTTAATTACTTAACACAGATGAGAAAGGTGATCCTTGCAGAACCAGCATCTTGGTCTCAGTCTAAGCCAGGGGTGGGCAAATCCCAGCCCATGGGCCATTTGCAGCCCTCGGGGATTCCCAATCCAGCCTGCAGGGAGCCCCTAATCTCCAATGAGCCTCTGGTCTTCACAGATTGTTAGAGCCCACGCTGGACCGCTACTGCTGGTTGCAACCACCAGATGCAAGAGCATGGCCTTTTATAGTCTCTATATGTTTTCTGCTTTTCCCTTGGCATTATTTTAATCCCCCCCCCCCCGCTGCCTCTGAACAACTTATGTCTCCATGTGTTTCTGGCTTGGTCTGGCTTAGTCTGTATGTTTTCACTGTGCAAGAAGAGTGTGGTAAACAGTTCATAGTTCTCATGTGGTTCTACGTGCCTGCATTATAGCTCTCCTGCATATTACAAATAAGCTCAGTAAAATTCAATCATTCATATAAGTTCCATCTCTAATGCTATTTATGTAAATTTATTCAAATTTGAAATGTAAATCAATTCTTTTTTTTTTTCCTGGCACCTGACACAGTGACAGAGAGAAGATGTGGCCCCCCTGCCAAAATGTTTGCCCACCCCTGGTCTAAGCAAAGACCTTTCCAGCTGCAAGCAGCAATGGTGGTACAAAACCGCTGATACTCATGAGCCATATAGGTGTGGGCAACCACATTTCCAAATACGCCCTGCAAGTCTGACTGGCTGTTCTGCTCACTGTCTGCCTAACAGCAAGTCTTATGCTAGCACAGGGATGTCAAACATAAGGCCCATGGGTCAGATACAGCCCATGGAAGCTCTTTATCTCGCCCCCATGATAATTAGGCTGAGTGCTGAGGCACTGTGAGAGCCCAAATACCACATGGGCCGCCCTTTCTGCAGCACTGCTTCTGACAAGCCATCACTTTGCAGACCACCTCTCAATGCTGAGCTACAAGGTGATGCCTTGGAAGAGGCTGCATGGCTGAAAGCCTGGCTGGCATGATAATTGGGCTCTCCCATATCTTGAAAATATGATATAGATTTGTATATTTTTTGTTCTGTCATTTGTAGCTAATGAGTTCCTAGGTGAGAAAAAAGTGCTTATTTCTGGTCATCATCTGTTTGATGATGTCAGTTCCTGCTTAATGGCTCTTAGTAGGCGCCAAGAATGCTATTCGGCCTACTGCATAAAACAGGTTTGACACCCCTGTATTAGCTGCTTCACTCATCTCCTGCACACAGATGATTACATGACAGACCTTTGGCTTCTGGCAACACTACCAAATATTAGTCACAGTATTGTTCAAATTTTTAAAAATTTTCAAGTTGTTAGAAATGGCAAGAGTCCCTACATTAATCATATAATCTTTCTGTCAGATTCTACATGCAATGTGTAAACAATTTGAAACTGTGTGTAATGCTGCGTCTGAGAATACATGCTCCATTACCTGGGAAGACCTTAAAGCAAGATGGCACCAGTTTGGTCACCTGTAAGGTCAGCTTGTGCTACAACATATCGTTCCAGAGCCCAAGCACTTCTATCTGAATGTAGAAGTTGTCTGTCCTTACTTGGACCAGTTGCACAACTTGCTAGTTGTGGCAAGTATTATATCAATAGGAGACGACACTATGCTCTCAGCTCAGACCAACTTTCATCTGCCTTGGGTTCCTGTGGCCATATAAAAGCTCGGTTCCAAACAGCGTGTGCCTGAAGAACAGCGTGATGGTTTCCAGACTACAAGGACTAGAATCTTATCAACTCTGGCTCTCTGCCTTGGTTCCCTGGCTTGGCTCCTGCTTCCTTTCTCAACCTGATAAGCTGGTGACCTTCTGGTTTCTGAGTTCCTCCCGGGTCTCTGGGTAATATGTACCAGACCCAAACCCACTTTAAATTACTAAAGCCAAATGGATGATCTCCCATACTGACCATCTCTTGGCACAAACAATACCTTAAAAATAAAACAACCTTTCCCAAAATCACTTTTTGCATGAGATGCAGTGCATGGTCAACTGCATTAGGAGGATCTCCAAAAAAAAGTCAACCAAGAGGTCAAAGCAATTTCATTTGTATTTCCTCTGATGATAACACTTGTTTTCAAGAGCAGATTTTCACTGCATGAGTCACATCAGCATATTGTTCAGTTTTATAAAAGAAATCTGATTGCTACCTTCGTTAAAAATTTTCCAAAAAATCAACTGCCTCTGAGATTGTGTCAAGGTCCTTTTCCCATGGCAGCAAAAAACAATTTAGGCCCAAATCCTAACCAACTTTCCAGCACCGGCATAGTGGCGCCAATGGGGACGTGTGCTGCATCCTACAGTTCGGTGGCACACATGGAGGCCTCCTCAGAGTAAGGGAATGCTTATTCCTTTACCTCGGAGCTGCATTGCTCTTATGTTGATACCGGGAAGTGAATTAGGATTGCACTCTTAGAGGCTAAGTGTAGCAGTCAAGTGCAGAATACTCAGATGACAGAGAGAGAATCAGGCTATGCTACAAGCTGCTTCACTTGTCTGCACAATGGCACGTGGCTTGAAGGCCACCTTACATGCAAGCAAACTCATGATGACTAAGTGTAAGAGAAAACCAGACACTTCCCTGATGTTCATAAGGCAACCCAATACATTCATGGCACACTGCACTGAAAGCAGATGCATAAATGACTACAAATGCATCCTGCATCTTCATACAATGGCTGGGTTCAGACACAATGTGAAACCATGGTTTGTTTTGCTAAAACATGGCTTCACATTATATCTCAAGCTTTCCCACAAACTATCGTGTGTTTGTGGCTGACAAACGAGAATCAGAAACCACAGTTTCAAGCTGTTTTGCAAAGCATGCTTTGTGGTTTGTTGTGATGTCTGACTTTACAGCCGATGGAGTTAGGGCCCTTGTCACACTTCAGCAAGTTGTCTCATTATGAATGTGGGAATGAACTTAGGAAGCCGAGCCCTGACCCACGTGGATAGGAAACAAAAGCAAACACATGGCTCTGAACTATGTTTTGCCTGTTGTATGTCTGGAAACTCAAATCATGGTTTTGATTTTTTTTCACAATGGCTACTCAATATCCCCTTATTTATTCATATAGCACCTTACATATACATGGTGTTCCAGGGTGGGTGGAGGGACTGGCCTGGGAGCAACTTCCCAAGTCTGTGCCAGTGATTTAGCTTTACTCAGGGTATGGGAACAAATGTCCTCTGGTGGCTTCTTTGGCCCTGCAGGATACAGTAGTGGCTACTTTGGCGCCACTGTAGCCTGTAGTACTGGGAAGCTTAGGATTGGGCTGTCAGATACCAGTATATGCAGATCTCAGAAGAATACAGTAAGGGGCAAAAAGAAGAGCTCACAGCTTTAAAATATTTTAAAACAGCAGAGAGCATGCAACATTGATGTAAAGTACCCAGCTTTATATGCCCAAATTAGACCTGAGAAATGACATAAGCTGGCTGTAGAGAGACATGTGAAGTGTCCCATTATTCCCTACTTAGATTTAAACCCTTCTCATGCTGCCAATATTAGTCATGCCACCAGCAGCTGTGCTTAAATGTTGGGCCAATTACTCAAGAAAAACTCCCAGTAGTTCAAATGTTAAAAATAAAACTGAATCCATTGCCCCAAAGCATTACTGCACTATCATTTTAGAATAATTCTTGTTAGTGCAAATGAATGCTTCAAATAGATGCAAGCCTAGGCATGTTGACTTGGAAGTCAATCATACTGGGTTCAGTGAGACTTATACTCAAGTACGCACAGGTCGGCAGTTTTCAATAAATGTAATACCTCTGTGAAGAAAAAGCATGCAAACCTTCTCGTGTCACGGCCATGCACATTTCTCTGTGTTTACCTGCAGCAAAACACACACCAGTGTAAATTTTCACACATGCCTTTCTACACCCAGTTTGCATGCTTTTTCCATGTGCTACCTTGAAACCCTTGAAACTCTGCATTTCAAGAAGCCCAAAGACATGAGAGGTTTAAAAGATAAAACACTTCTCCCCTTCTTCTACTTTCATGCAACCTTGCAGGTACTAAAATGGGAACATTTGACTCACAAGAATAGAGAGAACCATCTGTTCTTTCTGGCAATGAAAGCACTGAATTCAGTTTCTGGATGGCCATTTCATACACTGTTTACAGTCAACATGCTGTACAAACCACTTATATTTTATGTGACAGAACTACAGCAATATTGCATGTCTATGGTGCCTGATTAGCAACGACAAACAGTTATCTTTCAGAGATGCTGGAGCCCACATTCAGTTGAAATAAGCAACTTATCTTCCCCTCCATTGCCAATCAGTATGCATGCAAACCAAGGCCGTTTTGTCTTCTGCACCATACAATAACACTTTCTAATCACCAACTTCCTGCCTTATTAGGAAGGTAGTTTCAAATGACATCTTCCTCATCAGTCGATCAAACTTTGGTTTCAAATGGTAAAGTGCGGAGCATCCCTGCTTTTCTTGATCATATTGTTTCACAGCCCAATCCTATCCAATTTTCCAGTGCCGGTGCTGCTGTACCAATGGGGCATGCACTGCATCCTGTGGTGGAGGGGCAGACATAGAGACCTCCTCAAATCAAGGGGACATTTTTTTCCCTTACCTTGGGGCTGCATGATGGCGGCACCAATGCTGGAAAGTTGGATAGGATTGGGCCCTCGGTCAGTTATTCTTAGCATCCTAAAGCTAATTTTAAGTGCAATTCTGAGGTAATAAAATAAGCTTCAACATGTCAGCCAAATCAAGATCTGTGGGTAATAAAACCCACATGTTTTGATTTTATAAATTTTATCGGAAACTCATTATTTTTCAAAGCTGGGAAAATCCCTTCATGTGGCTAAAGAATGCAAAGTTAAAAGCAAAAGGAGAAAAACATTTGGCAGCAAACTTTTTGAAAATCTAAAATCATAAAACTTGGAGGGCTGGTTTACACAAATAATTTCTTCACATGACCCCACAGTTAGATATACAATCACACGAGGAATGTTTGCAGTGGACCAAGTGTTTACATGTGGGCCTGGCTCCAGTTTTCAGGGGGTCCTCAGCAAACTTTTCCCCATGGACCCCTATCTACTTGAGTGGGCTCCAAGAGAGTCACTTTGCCATCACCACATGGAGGTTAAGGATACAGAGGTGGTCTCTGACTCAGCAACAGACCCCCTTAAGGGCCCTGGATCTTTTGCAGCTGCCTAATGAAATGATGCCAGCCCAGGTGCTTGTCCTGCTTACGTGGAAGGTCATAGGGAAGAAACAAAATGTGAGCAGTGCTAGAGCAGTGTATAGTCACCAAGGGTGTGAATGAACTCCTCCAAAAGCATGTGGAGCAGAAACCTTTTTGTTAACTACAGTTGACTATTTCGCCCATTTTTTCATCCAAGTAACTTCCTCTTTGACTTCCTGTTCTTGTTCCACCGCTGGAAGGTCCAAGGTTTTTACATTGCCTGCAGTCTTCTCCTGAAATGTTACAACATCGTGTTGTTTGCAGTGGAAATCTTACAAACCTGCAACTCTGGGGTGTGATGTTTGATGCTCTAGCCCAGCCATTCTCAAGGGGAGCCACATATAGCCCCCTGACTCAAAACTATGAGAAGGGGATTTTATGTTTATCTGTTGTATCCTTGTTTGACAGGGAGGACCTGGAACCTGTGAAGAGATCCTAAGGGGCCATTGGGGAAAAAAAGGGTTGAGAATTGCTGCTCTACCCTGCCACTCTCCTCTCTTCCACATGTCTTCCTCTGCTTCATTCTCTTTCTTTCCCAATCTAGGGAATGGGAGGAGTAGAGGCTAACACATCACCTGGTAAGAGAGGCAGCAGGTGCCAGGAGGTGTTGGGCCAGCCCTGCATACAACCCCCAAATGGAAGTCATAGTTTGAGACCAGATCAGCCATTACCACAATGCTGCCCTGCAAATGTGAGCTGGCCTTCCAGCTGGGACAGCTCCAGTCATGGCTGCTGCTATTCTCATGGAATCTGGTGGGTCAACACATGGCAGAGTTCTCAATCATTGCAAAGCAAAATCCAGCATGATCTGGGGGCCCAATCCTTTCCAGCAATGATGCAGCCCTACTAATGGGGCATGTGCTGCAACCTGTGGTGGGGGGCAGTCATGGAGACCTCCTCGAAGTAAGGGAACATTTGTTCTGTTATCAGGGGGCTGCATTGCGGCTGAATTGACTTAAAAGTTGGGTAGGATTGGGCCCTTAGTCATGCGAGTTCCCTCTTTGGCTGTCCATGCTGTCATTATCCCCACTACCCATTAGCTTATGAGATCCCAAGAATAACAACCTCGAAGAGGGGTGTCAAACTTGTTTCATACTGAGGGCCGAATGGCATTCATGATGCCTGCTGAAGTCCGGAAGTGATGTCATTAGGCAGGAACTGATGTCATTAAACAGGTAATTAATAAAAAATAAGCACTTTTTTCTTCCTTAGGAACTCATTAGCTGCAAACAGAAGAGAAAATACACAAATCTTGATCATATTTCAAGATATGAGAGTGCCCAATTTTCACATGGGTTGCCCTTTCAGCAGTAACACCACAGCACTGCTCAGCAGATGAGAGCCTGAGAACAGGATAAAAAGCTTCCATGGGCCGCATCCGGGCCCCGGGCCTTATGTTTGACACCCCTGAAGAAGCAAAGCAATTCTTTGCTTGTCCTTTTGTGGAAAAGAATTCTAATAGGTTTCAGCTACTGCAGACTGAATGCGGGATTGGGGAAAGAATGGATGAAAGGGCATACAGCCATCAAGGAGAACAATGTATTTCTTTTTCCCTGTAACATTCAGCTATGGAAAGTTACATTATTAGCCAAACAGAACTCTCCTTTCACTTATAGTTAATAAAATATCATGCTGTCACATTCGCTGCTGCTTTTCTTGTGCCAGCATATTCATAACTTAACCAAACATACATTGATCATTATAGAAATGTAGTTCTGTACCAGCTTCGCTACCAGCCAGAAAACATACTCTAAAATGTAGATTAAGTTTTTTTGTGAAGGGAAAAGGGCAAAGAGGCTTTAATTTGATCCAGCGATTTAATTTTAGTGGAAAATTTTCCATTTCCAAAGACAATTTCATAAAATTCATCAATAGCAATGAATGGATGCCACTGCCAGTAGGCAACTTTGGCAGTTTCAGAATTGTAATTAATGTTTTTCAGGGGATAACCTTTGGAAGTATGAGAGACTATGTATATGTTTGATTTGTAAATGGGTATAAGTGCGTGCTAAAATAAATGCAAATAATAAATCAAAGCAAAAAATCATTATCAATTCACCTGATTGGCTGTGCAGGTCAAATCAAAATTAAAGCTAACAGTTTGATTTCATCTCAGACTACAAATGGAAACCAAACCAAAACTGTGATTAATTTTTGTTTCACTTTAAAAGAACACAGATGCTAGTATCTCATTTCTTTTCTTGAAGGATGGTATGGGATGGTGTAGTGCAGGGGTGTCCAAAGTTTTTGGCAGGAGGGCAACATCATCTCTCTGACACTGTGTCGGGGGCCAGGGGGGAAAAAGGAATTAATTTACATTTAAAATTTGAATAAATTTACATAAGTTTACATAAATGACTATATTAAAGATGAACTTATATGAATGAATGAAGGTCTTGCAATAGCTCAAGGCCTATAAAAAGCCTTGCACAAAGCAAGGCTGGTCTTTCCTTTGCTGCCGCTACTGCATCACAGACGTGAAACAACAAGCAGTGGAGGGAGCCCTCATCCCACAGCTCAGTCGAGAGGTCAAACAGTCGCCCTCAGGCTGAGAGCAGTTGTGTGGGACCACTGCGGGCTCCAACAAATCTCCTGAGGGTCAGAGGCTCACTGGAGACTGGGGGTTCCCTGAGGGCCGCATTGAGAGGCCTCGAGGGCCACATGTGGCCCAGGGCTGGGGTTTGGGCACCCCTGGTGTAGTGGTTCAGGAGTCAGATTTAGACCAGGAAGATCCAGGTTCAAATCCCTGCTGGGCCATGAAGCTTCCTGATTGGTTTATTTAGCTGGGTTCACCACAATCTACAATCTTTTCTTGAGCTGGGAAAACTGAAAGCGTTTGCATAAACTCTGCTAGTTTTTTTGATGCTCATCATAGTAATGCCTAATCAGGAAAAAAGAAACCAAAACAAAACTAACGTTAAGTCACTGAAGAAAGGTTAGTATATGTAAATACCGTATTGCAATGATTTTAATTTGTTTGAATATAACATTGAAACCACACTTGATTCAATCTTTTTTCCTAATCAAGTATTTCTGTTCAAATACTTGAGGGGATTTGGATACAAAATGAACATAGGATACTTTTTCATTCTGATTATTATATACAAGTCAAATAAATCAGATAACACACTATTTCAGCTGTCAGAAAATTTTCCAATTCAAATTTTCCAGAAAAACCCACATCAGCGGAACTGCACTAGGGCCATCATTTCAAATGTATATTTTAAAGTTATTGAGTTAATTTATACACACTGCCATAAGAATTTGTTTTAGAGCCTGATCCTAACTAGGATTGGGTAGGTGTGTGGAGGGATTTATAACAGTAGAACAGAGTTCTGCTATCATAAAATGGCTTCTGATGACACAGGCAGAGCTCCACTGCCAGCTGTTTTCTGAGTGCTGTCACAAGAGCTGACAGCACCAGAGGATTCACTCCTGCCAGTACTGGTAAGGCAGCAGGGATGTGTGGGTTGGGCAGAATAGGACGGAATGGGAGCAGAATGTGGAGGAGATCAGCAGTTCTTGGGTGTGTGTCAGGGTCAGGCAGAGAGTGGGGAGGGGGCACAGAATGATGGATAGGTAGTGTTTGACAGCACATGCATGTGGCCAAATCCTATACCTTTCTCTTTCTGCCATCCTTACCTTTCTCAGTTCTGCACCAGCAAAACAGTAGGACTAAGGAGGCACATAGGAGACCCATCCACTTGCCCTGAGGATTTGTTTGCAACTGCCCTTCCCAGCCCAGGATGCAGCACATGCTCCACTGGTGTGCCTGCATCAGTGGACAGGGAACTAAATAAGATGGAGCTGTTAGTCTTGCCCTCGGTCTTTCAGTTCTATCTTTGCTTTGGGGAATGACAAGTGATAAAAATGCTTCTGCTCTTGGTTAAGGAAACATGACAGATCATATATGTCACATTTCATTATCTTGGTAACACTTCCAAGACAGAGCAAGCAATGGTGACTTGGCCAAGGTTACCAGGGTGCCTTGTAGCTGATTTCATCTCAGCTGTAATTCTCATCTCATTCTGTAATTCCTATTCCCAACCTAATATTTGATGAGTCTATGAACACAAGACATACATTCCCCTTTTCATGCAGAAGGAAAGAAAACCTGGAGATACTAACTCTCCTTTAAAAATTTAGTTTAGAATCTTCCACAGTAACATTCTGCAAAACAAACAGAACATCTACAAGGAAACCTAAGGAAGGTCACAGTGTAGAGGCAAATGTTTTTCATTACATTCGTTGTGCCTGAGCCAATGATACATAACCGCTAGACTCAGTTGAGACTCCACAGTAGACAAGAATATATTAATCACTGAGTGCTCATTGTTTAGGTGGATGGAAGAGATGGAATATGGAACTCAAAAAGAAACAACAGACAGCTCCTGAAGTTTGAAACACACATAATCTTCAAATAGGTCTGACATTTTAATTCAAATATTTATGGTCAGATTTCCCAGCCAGCGATGCACCTCCCTTTGACGCTGGGCATCATTTGCTAAATACAAATGCCCTATAGAAGGGCAGCTGGGGCTTTTAAAAAAGTTTAAATCTGGCCAGTCAGTTATGTGGCAGAGAAGGGGCGGGGGGGGGGGGACGGAAAATGGACAGAATCCAGCTTTCCACTCTCTTTTCTGAATTGCCAAGCAAAGGACTTGTAGCTCTTTAAGAGAGCTCCATACGTGCAGTCAATTCCCAGGATCAGTAGGGGAACTTGCATGGATCACATCCATTTGCACATTCAGGGTGCAATCCTATCTTGTGTTGGAACAAGCAAGCCAGGAGGCCTTGCGCTGTATCCAGTGCAAGATAGGGCACCACAGTGTCTCAGCTGAAGGTAAGGGGAAACTTTTCCCCTTACCCCCAGGTAAGCCACTGCAGCCCCTATGGGTCTCCCCAGACTTGAGCCACCTACTGAGGTGCACAAACTGCTTTCACTGCATATTGCCCTGTTCTGGATTGGGGTAATAAACTCTACCTAATCAATGCAAATGTAGCAGAGAAATGAAAACAGACTTCATTTTCACTCAGCCTCTATTTAGTATGTATCTGTAAAGTCTGAAATATTCCATCTACAGATCTCAATAGATATTGTTGTCATACCTGGTGGTGTACATAATTGATGCTGTCAAAACAAACAAACATGTAAACATATAAACATATCTGAGAACATGAATAAAGTGCAAGTGTTACTAATATCCCTTTTTTTGTTAATGACATTGTTTCCCAGTGATACATAGGTATTAAATCCTACATAAGTACTAAAAAGGCAGCCAAATGTTCTCAGTACCTTTTCTTAAAGCTTCTGAGTTATTAGCATATCTGATGTTGTAACAGTAGCTATCTGCCACTCCAATTTTTGGAACTGGAATCTAAAGATGGAGAACGAGACACCTCCAAGAGCAAAGCAAGTACATGTTCCTCTCCTGGAAAATTCCATGTTCAACATACACCCAGGACATCTCTTCCCACATGAACCCCTATGTATTTAGACATGTAGGAGAATACTTTCTTTTGGGATAATCAGGTTGACCCAGAGACTTGCCTCAGAGTATTTTCTGCCAAGGCCTTTTCTCATTAGAATCAGGATGGTTTATGCTGTATCTTCTCCTCAAACACAATACCCATGCAGAATAGATCAAAATAGATCTATCATCAAAATAGATGAGCACACAGGGAATAAAAATGGCATAATTCCCTTTCAAATATGCAGGGGCTCTAATCTGTCCCACTTGCTGGTCTTCAGTAAGAGCAACTGTTTGTACAGGTGTGTACTCTGTTGTGCCTGCACTCAAGAACAAGATGTAGCATCTGCCCAGAGATTCACATTAGTCTGAGCCTGCTGGCATTCAGCAGCCACTATAAGACATTCCTGCCCAGGCATGCTTTGAAAAGGGATTTGATGTTCTGGCTATTATTCTGGCTTCCACTGTCTTAACATAACGTGCTTAATTTGATATGGTTTTATTGTCTTTGTTGTTGTAAGCCCCTTGAGACAGAGGAGAATAAAAAGTGTTTATATAAATAAGTGCAGGAACGTACCCTGTGAGGTGTCTAGCCTAATTTGGTCCCTATCCATCACTGAGCACCATGCATTGCAGCATCCAGAACAATTTACTTCAGGGACTGGGAAGTTACAATCCCCTAAATTACAGTCAGCTCAATGTGCCCTAAAAGTAGTTGAGTTACCCTATCAAAGTTCAAACAAGTCCATACAAGATAGGAAATTACTGGTATGACTGTAGTAGCAACATTCTGCTGAGTTATCATACTAATTTGTTTTAGCTTGATGTCTCATTAGAAATGTGTTTGAAGTACCTGTAGTAAAGGAAAATAACATATGCATGAATGCCTCCTGGACAAGAGACACACCCTCCAGCTGCTCAGTATGGATACCCTTGTAGTAAAGGGTAATTATCTGAAGAATTTGTATGCAGCAATCGTTTTTCCAACAAATAAAAAAGGACTTTATAGAGTTTCCAGAGTTTATTCTGCTGCAGCTGCTAATAATGGCATGCTCTCCAAGGGTTTGGGGGGGAGGGTTTCTTTGTACACAGATGCACATAGGGGAAGAGTCTATTTGCATTGTTTGGTCCTTGGTTGCTATTTCATATATGCAAGTCACTAGACCTGCTTATGCAACCAAATGGGGAACTATATAGGACAATTGAGATCATTAGTGACCTTCACACATTTATCAGCTCTTCTGCATAGAACCTGTAAACACAGAGGGTCCCAATCATGCAGGGAGAGTCTGTGTAGATACAAGTTGTTATCACATTAGGTCTGTGCAGAAGAGCCAACAGGCAGGCAAGATGGAACCTGCCGGGTCAATTCTTCCATCCACGTGTTCAATACTTGGTCACATGAACAAGTGTACTGAGTGACGAAAATTCCTTTTAGTTGAGGATAACAGTAAGCCAAAGTGATTGTATGTAATTATAAGTCTCTAAATGTATTGTTCCCAGGAAATTTGAATTGTTTAGTTACAGATGATTTTGGTCAAACATACGTTTGAGTAAAATTGGTTGTTGGCAACCTTCAGTCTCGAAACACTATGGTATCGCGCTCTGAAAGGTGGTTCTGGAACAGCGTCTAGCGTGGCTGAAAAGGCCGATTCAGGAGTGACAATCCCTTCCACTGGGAGCAAGTATAGTGTGTCCCTGGTCTGTCCCCCTGGCTATGGGCCTTCCTTCTTTGCCTCGTTGCCTCAGTCTGTTGGCCAAGTGTCTCTTCAAACTGGGAAAGGCCATGCTGCACAGCCTGCCTCCAAGCGGGCCGCTCAGAGGCCAAGGTTTCCCATCTGTTGAGGTACATTCCTAAGGCTTTCATATCCCTCTTGCAGATATCCTTGTAGCGCAGCTGTGGTCTACCCGTAGGGTGCTTTCCCTGCACAAGTTCTCCATAGAGGAGATCCTTTGGGATCCGACCATCGCCCATTCTCACGACATGACCAAGCCAACGCAGGCACCTCTGTTTCAGCACTGTATACGTGCTGGGGATTCCAGCACGTTCCAGGACTGTGTTGTTAGGAACTTTGTCCTGCCAGATGATGCCGAGAATGCGTCGGAGGCAGCACATGTGGAAAGCGTTCAGTTTCCTCTCCTGTTGTGAGTGAAGGGTCCATGACTCGCTGCAGTACAGAAGTGTACTCAAGACGCAAGCTCTGTAGACCTGGATCTTGGTATGTTCCGTCAGCTTCTTGTTGGACCAGACTCTCTTTGTGAGTCTGGAAAATATGGTAGCTGCTTTACCGATGCGTTTGTTTAGTTCGGTATCCAGAGAAAGTGTTGGAGATAGTTGAGCCAAGGTACACAAAGTCATGGACAACCTCCAGCTCATGTGCAGAGATTGCAATGCAGGGAGGGGAGTCCACATCCTGAACCATGACCTGTGTTTTCTTCAGGCTGATTGAGTAAAATTATCTACTGTCTTATAAGATATGACTCACAAATGCAGAATCATCACTTAAGGACTGCTTTAGAGCATCACAGACAGAATTTGCATGAACAAGTGTGCTCTTCTGGACAGATTCCCCACTCTTTTTCCAAGCCTGGAGAAAAGTGCCTAGGAGAGGGGGGTAAAGGGGGTAATTTGTAACCGGGCACAGCATCAAAAGGGGGGCCCAGGAGCCCAAGGAGGGGGACCAGAAATTTCCTGTGATCTACATTTTCCTATCTACTCAGATTTGTTGCCTGCAAGGGATGCTTGGGATATTACCACGAGTGTGCGGCTGCAGCTACTGCAGCTACTGGCAAGCCAAATATGCTGGTCTGAGGAATGCATGCATGACACTCCTTTAACACAGTGTCAAATGTGGGAGGAAACTGGCCTGCTACTGTAGCTCTTTGGTTTGTGGATCTGCTAACGATGAAGAAGCGTATAGGAGCTCAGGGACACAGCTGCAAGACTACAGCTGCTGCAGAAGCAAGTTTTGGTACACACAGGACACGTTCCATTCTTGTGGGAGCCTAAATATGATGATACTAATTTTCTGCATGATTTTCTCTAGTTAAAGGATTTTAGAAAGACTTAGGAGTGTGTTTGGTTTTCATGTTACTGTATCTAGCTGACGATGCTACACAAGTGTGTAGATCTGGGCTCCAAAGACTTTTTCTGCTATCTCCCCCCTCCCCCACCCTGTTTTGTCCCTCCCTGCCCCCATTCTGCTCACCCATTACCATCCTCCTGCACTTTGTGTCATCCCTTCCCTTTTGCAAAGAGGCCCAAAAGAAACTTTGCACCCCCTGAGAAAATTCCTCTCAGAGGCCCTGCTGGAGAAGGCCAGGAGATCATGCCAACTTCATGTAAGGCCTCAGACAGCTTCATGAAGCAGAGAGATATATCACTGCTTTCTGAGCTTTACCAAACTCAGCATAAGGCTTGGTAGAATCTTCTGTCCTTGAGGTTTGGGAGAAGGAGAAAGGATAGCACAAATCTCAGACAGCTAATCCACAGATTATTAATCCTTTCTGAAGTCAAAATGAAGTCTAGGGGATCCGTCCACACTTCTCCTGAATCTGGAGAATGCAAAGAAATCTCACACACCTCATGCTGAGCCTCAGTGAGGTTTATACAGCAGAGGCAAGCAGCAGGTCCTAGGAAGAGAGCCAGACCCTAGGTGACATCACACCCAGGACCACATGCAATGTTTTGCCGCCTGGTACCATGTGACCACCTGGCTCTAACACCAGGGACACCACTGAAGAGAGACAGACTTTGCAGAGACTGTCATGTATGCATTCCCTAGCCTGGCACATATGGCTTGTGGAAGCAGCCGCCACTGCACATCCTCAATAGTATCCGCAGCATCCCATGCGAGCAGCAAGTCCAGGTGAGATAAGAAAATTAAGATCACAGGCAATATCTGGGCCCCCTCCTTTAGCTCCTAGGCCCCCTTTTTTTGATCCTGGACTTGGGTATAAATTATCCCCCCTCTCATGGGCCCTGATCTCAGCACATATATATCCTATTTTTTTCCAAAATGCTCAGAGCAAAGGCACAAGGAAAGCACATTTCTTTCCTATACCAACTCTCTTCTTCTGGTTGGGTGGCTTTTTCAAGGCCACCTACTGAGATATAATAGGTCTTTCCCCAATCCTAGCCCACAGCTCTTTCCACAACCAAGTTTAAACTCTACTGTCAAACTCACACGAAATTACATATTCTCAGAACTATTCTACAGAGATGTTTGCTCACTTAACACAAGTTCATACATTTCTGCTTTTCAAATGCTGACTTACATATTACCCTTGTATTTGTCTCAGAGTACACAGAAAATTTTATTTCCCGTTATTGCTGATAAACATTGAAGGACCACAAGTGAAATAAGCTATCTGGAGTCTGTATCATGAACATTTATGAGGCCATCTCATCCTCCAAATTCCACTTTTCTGGGGTTTGGGTGACCTTGTGGAGGTTATACCTTCCCAGGAAAACTAGCAGACTTCAGCTCAAGACTGGCAGTCAGCCAGTCATGTACGCACTCTTAATTAAGTGCAGGCTGCCCCTTCTGAAAGGACGTGTGGTGCACACTTACATTGGATGCTTTATGCAATGCCAGTTGAATCCTAACATCTGCAGAGGCCTCAAACAGATTTACAAATCGCACTCAGGAAAGCACTGTCAAATACCCAGACAGTTTTGCACGGACTTTATACCCATAAATATGTACAAGGATGACAACAATAACAAAAATACTTGCAATGTCCCAACACATAGCATTGACAAAGTGTGTGCGTTTTTTCCTAACTGCAGAAAGTGGTCTTTGCTTACTATCAAGGAATTTAATATAAGTTGAATGACTGCTGCATTCTCTCCCCCTCTAGTAACAAATTCTGGCCGAGTCTGCATAGTTAAGTGTAGCGAAAATGGGACCACCTAAAGAGAAGAGGATGGTTTCTGGACTCTCATTGAACTCCAGATATATGTAGAGTTTAAAAAAATTGACAGACGGTAAACAAGCCCCCCCCCCCCGCACAGTTGCAAATGCATGCCTCTCTTCCATTATTTTGAAAACAAGTAGCATAACAAGGGCGGGGCAGGGGCAGCCCACCCCAGGTGTCAGGTACACCTGGACTGGCAAGTGTACCGCTGAGGAGCTGGTAGACCTGGCCTCCCCGGGGATGTTGAAGTGGAGGCCTGCCCTGGATGTCCAATACCCTAGATAAGCCCCTGCTGACAGCACCAATACTCATCCTCCATTCTTACTATTTATACCCAGATTCAAGAGGCTTAGGCTTCAATCCTATACATCAGTGTTATTCAAACTGTGAGGCGCGGCTCTTTAGGGAGGCGCCAGGAACTCAAAGGGGAGGTGCAGGATGACCTCTCACGGCGATACAATCACGGCCCTGGGCAGAATACGAGCCCATCTTCTGCCTGTCTCTGCGCTTTTTTTTAAAGCAGAAGAAATGGGAGTTGCTCAGCTGCGAGAGTGGCTGCTGCCGCCCCGCCCTCTTCTCCCTCCACTCCGAAGCTGCCGCCTTCTGTGTTCGCTGCATGTTTCCAAAGCTCTTCCACTCCAACCCCCATCTGACAAGTACCAAGCATGCTCATTTTGCAGTCCTTGTCCTTGCTGACCGTCAGAAAGAAACTCTCCTTGATCCTTGTCTGGTTGGTTCCTAGTTCCCAGCATTGGATCACTTCTCATCAAAGTGAAATCTCTCTTTTCAACCCCCTCCCTCTTCCACTCCCCTCTTTCGATCACCAAACCTTCCTGCTTTCCTCCCCCTTAAAGTTGTTTCCATGCAGCTGGCAAAGGTGGGGGGGGGGGGGAGAGAGAGAAGTACACACTTTACTTGGCCAGGAGCAGAAAAAGGGTACTGTTTTTAAAGTGATTTATTCATCTTGTTGTTTGACTGAAGAGGAAAGGCTGTATTTTTAAAGTGATGAATCTTGCTGTTTGAAGGGAATACTTATCAGCCATTGATGAAGTGATTGCCAGCCCAATCCTATCCACACTTTCCTGGGAGTAAGCCCCATTGACTCTAATGGGACTTACTTCTGAGTAGATATGCATAGACTTGAGCTGTGCATCTCCTGGTATAGGAGACAAATCAGCTTCCTAACCAAACCCTTATCAGCTCTGATATATTTTCATGGTCTATTTTTGTTTTCCCCACCAGCTGCTGGAAAAATTTAAATTAATTTAATTAATAAAGGGTTCAATCCTATCCAAGGAGAATGGGAGAAATGACTAGTTGGATTGGGGTCCACAGGGATATGTGTGTAATGTTGGTCAGGCTGGTTGTTCACAAAGTTCATTTGATAAAACAATTCTATTGGTATGCTTACAAAGTTAAAAATGAGTCTTCCTGGACCAGACAAAATCTACCTACTCCAGCATCCTGTCTCCAACAGTGATCAGCAGCTGATCATTTATAAAGCATTTATATTGCTGTGTATTAATAATATATTTTAAGACCTGCATTTAATTAATGATATGATTAATATAATTAATATTAATATAGTTAATATTTCTGGCCACTTCCTGTTTAATGATGTCACCTCCAGCCCTCAGGAATATGATGGGGAGTCATGGCCAACAGCCATGGGGGTCAAGGGAACCACTGGCCAGAAAAGTTTGAGTACCACTGCTATACTTAGTTTCCTGGGCGTAAGCATCACTGAACACAATGGGACTTAATTCTGAGCAGACACACATGGAACTGTGGTACTGAAGTATCAGTACTTCTCTAGGCATTAACCCATTTCTGACCATCCCACATTTCTGCCCAGCTACACATTTGATCTTGTTGCGTATATGCAATGTTAGGCAGAATAACAGAGTTGTTATGGGAAAGAAATGTGATTTCCTCGTACCTTTCCTCTGAGCATTTTGGAAAAATGGTGCCTATTTTTAGGTGCCTATCTTTAAATCCTACACAGCACCCTCATGTACTCTGAGAAATACTTCTTAAATACAGCTACTGTGTTATTGCCAGAAAATGTTCTTCTGTCAATATACAGAAAATATTCTTTCAAGACTGATTAAAAAGACAGGAAGGTCCCAAAATACAAGTTGGTGTGTGAATCTAGATTTATATCATTCTGCTAGAGAGCTATTTCATCACCATTTTCTAAGGAGGCACAAGAATCAGGCTTGCAGGTTAGAACGGAACTCAAACCAGGGCTTAGCAGCCAGAAAACAGCTTTCTGGTTCAATGTGATCCCTAAAAAGTATGAAATATTTACAGAGAGTGGTTCAATGACTCTTAGGATTGCATGTTCCCTCCTCATGCAACAATTCTCTTCCTCCAATTCTGGTTTGTGACAAACCATACTTTCATTTCATCCAAACTAGTAAAACCATGGTTTGTGCTTGTCCTGCAATCCACCACTGCAAAGCATGGTTTGGTCCTGGGTTGCAAGGCAAGCATACAACATCATTTGCTGGTTTGGGAAAATTTTGGTTCACTGGACTCACAACAAATGAAGGAGTAAAGAAGAGATGGGGGGAGGGAAGCGGTAGTCCTGAGGCTCCCTAGTTCTCAGCCAGGTAATGCCAAACCACTGTGTCACGGGAACAAGAAGAGGGGAACCTTGGGATCACATGCTCCCTCATGTCTTTCCTCTTCTTCCAGCCTCCTTCCTTTGCCAGGCTCTTGATAAGTCTTTGGTGAACTTATCAGAACGTATTTGATAAGCTCACAGAAGACTTATCAAGAGCCTGGCAAACCCCACTACATGGCTGGTAGACCATGACTGGCCTAACAGATGACACAATGCACAGATCTGCAGAAGAGCCGTCCCCCAGGTCATCAGATATCCATCTGATTACACCATAGATTCACCATCTGTTTCACACCATAGGGCACAATCCTAACCAAGGGCACAATCCTAACCAAGTCTACTCAGAAGTAAGTCCTATTTTGTTCAATGGGTCTTACTCGCAGAAAAGTGTGGTTAGGATTGCAGTCTTTTCTTTAAGCCCCTTAAGTACTTACGTTGATTTGCCACAGATTTTCCTTTGGTACCACAGTTTGCAGTTTGGTAGGTATTTCCTGTTTGATCCAGTGACCTTCAACACAGCACACACATTGGGTCTACAGACAAAGGTAAGAAAAAAGGCATTGTTAGTATCCCATTTATATACTGATGTTTAGAGATGTCAATAATAGGTCTGAAAAGAAAAGAATCACTATATTTATAGAGAAGAAATTTTGCTACTCCTGTAGCTTGATTTCCAGGATGTCAGAATATAAAATGATTATTATAAAATGAACTAAAAGATGAGAGCTTTTTCTTCATAAAGTCCAGTGCTTTGTTTTCCTCCTCCTTCCCCTCACTTAACTTGGTCTTTTCTACCCTTGACAACAATAACAATAATTTAAAATAGTGCCCTCCTCACTGTGGGCCCCCCCCCCATTTACCTTCAGCAAATGGCTGGAGTGAGGCATGGCACTGGGTACGCCATGGTACATGGAAGTAGGTTGGTGGTGACGCACTGGTGTCGGCGCATCACTGCCTACTGCTTCCAAGGTGGCCTGATTTGGGGCCAACTGGAAGCAGCGGTGGGGGGGGGGCGCGTCAGAGCTCCACTTGCTGCACCAGCCTCTGAATGGAGGCTTACTCCTATAAGAAGTGTTGGCTGCCCCTGTGTGGGGGGCCCCCACCAGGCACAGGGCCCAACTGAGCAAAAATTGCCCGAATTGCCTTAAAGACGGTCCTGAACCTGCAATACCAAGGTTTTGGTATTCTTGAAGGAAGATAGGAAGGACAGGAAAAAGCAACATCCGTCTTCTTATGAATTTCCTATGTTTATCACTGTACAGTTATACTGGTTTTTAAACTGGACATTTTTCGACCAAATGGGGAGGGGTGTAGCTCAGTGGTAATGCATATGCTTTGACTACAAGAGGTACTAGTCTTAGCTTCAGTCCTTGGCATCTCCAGATAGGGTTGGGAAAGACCCCTTTCTGAAAGCCCAAGGAGTCACTGCTGGTCAGTAGAGACAATATGGAGCTAGAATCTAGCTGCTAGATGAATGGTGGTCTGACTTGTTACAAAGCAGCTTCCTGTGTTGATGGAACTAAACTATGAAACAGCTGCTGCTGTCAGGTCCAGCAGTCACTGACAGAACCATTAGTCTTGTATTTATCTAATCTCACTTAAAGAAAAAAAAAAAAAAGCCACCATCTATGCTACTGGGCATCACAATCCTCTGTGACAACTAGGATCACTTGATAGATAGCTAGATAGATTAAAAATACATCATCTTATTGAGTGGTTCCATTTCTAAGATGGTACCATTAAAAACACAATAAATCACCTTGTATCTGTGTATACACAGGCAGAAGAACCAACAGGAAGAGTGCATCCTATAATCATTTTGGCTTCTCTAACTTATCTACTCTTATAATGTAGTGGATAAAATCTTGCACAAACACATGATGAGACAAATAGTCTTATAACAATTTGTCATGTAAATGCCTTTTTGTTTCTAATCTCCCACATGTATCAACTTGACTCAATTTGCCTTTGTTGGGGTTCAGTGCCTGGCATTTATCTGAGTGCAAGTTACTTTTATATAATTCACTAGCTACCCAACTTTAGATTTGCCACTCTGACACATGTGTTGACACTGAAGTATACAAAAAAATATTTGTGCATGTCATGCACAAATAACAAAAGGACAGAACAGAAATGTCAGATTACAACCTAGGTTTTGTCTTGTATCTTTTTTCCCTTCTGTTTCATTTACTCCATAGTCTTGGCATTAAATGCAGAGCTAATACAAACCAATTTGATTCAATCCTGGACTGTAAGAAAACCCCTCTTATCAAAACACAAAGACCCTGCATCTATTTTTATAACCTTGAAGAAACCAGTATGACATTTTCTGGCATGGTGCCACAGTTCATGACAACCTTTAAAAAGTTTACTATGACTCTAAACAATCCTTGAAGAAGTTTTGAATCCTCCAGTTTCACAATCTATAGATTACTGTATGCAGAGGCAGGCTCTATGCTCACAGCTGTGCTCAAGCTAGGATCTCGACATCAACTTTGGAACTGATGACTGGTGGATCTGGTAATATTGAAGGTTCAGGAAGTAGGATAGGTGTAGACAGATGAGCAGAATTCAAAAAGTTTGAATTTTATTTTTATTTTATTTTTTTGCATTTGAAAAGTTTGAAACTCTCTAGGCCAGGGGTGTCAAACCCGTTTCATATCAAGGGCCGAACTTCATTCATGGTGCCTGCTGAGGGCCGGAAATGATGTCATTAGGCAGGAAATGATGTCATTAAACAGGTCATAACCAAAAATAAGCACTTTTTCTCACTTAGGAACTCATTAGCTACAAATGACAAGAGAAAATACACAAACCTTGATCATATTTCAATATATGGGAGAGCCCAATTTTCATGTGGGCTGCCCTTCTAGCAGTAACACCTTAGCACTGCTCAGCAGCAGAGAGCTTGAGGACCAGACAAAAAGCTTCCGAGGGCCACATCCAGCCCCCGGGCCTGATGTTTGACACCCCTGCTCTAGGCTAACTAAATTTTTATCTGCTCGCAGGTCATAAACGTTGATTTGCTACCAGGTATCTGGACACCATACGATCCAAAAGCTTTCCTAGGATACATTTATCTTTTTTTTTAAAAGATGTTATACGATATATAGTTACACTCGCCCTCTATGGAAGTTATTTTCAACCTTTTTCATCTCATGGCACACTGACAAGGTACTAAAATTGTCGGGCACACCATCAGTTTTTGGACAATTGACAAGGCACATCACTTTGCTGGCTGGAGCTCCCATCCCCCTATGGCCCTACTAATAAATGACCCTCCCCCAAACCCCAGTAGTACACCTGCAGACCATTCACGGCACACCAGTGTGTCATGGTACAGTGGTTGAAAATGGCTGCTCTATGGAGTTAACATTACTGCAGGCATTTTTTGCCATTTCTTTTTTCATTTCAAGAGAGCAAACTTTCAAGAAACGCAGAACTTTTCTTTGGGCAGGAAGAAGTCAGTACGACCAGAAATCATCCTTCTCTAACTTTTCCACACAAATGTACCACTAAAAAGCACCATCTGATTAACTTTGGGTCATCTCCTTTGGGAGATTCAGGACTTTGGGGAGGAGCCCTTGAGGGAGAAGGGGGGCGCCTTGTGGATAAGGCAGCACATCTCATCACCACATGGGCCCCAATCTCCAACAGTCCTGCTGATAGAGGCTATACTCCTGTGCACACTTTCCTGGGATTGAGGTTACAATCCTATGCGCCCTTTCCTTGGAGAAGTCCCCCTTGAACATAATGGGCTTACTTCTGACTAGATCTGCCTAGGTTTGGGCTGCCAGACTCATAGGGCACAATGGGACTCACTTCTGAGTAGCCAGGCAAAGGCTTGTGCAGACTGTGGTCCATTCATATCCCCTGAAGCTGTCTTTTGGCACATGCTGTGCCCCACAGCAAAACTGGGAAGGTGGGAAGCAGCCGTCATCGACTAAGCCATTCCCCACCCCCGCACCTCTTCTTCGCTGCCTGGCAGGGAGCGACCTCAGTGAAGCAGGAGGGCCAGCCTCAGTCCTTTCTACCTGACGGAGCAGCGCACGGATCTCCACGCTCTGCTCGCTGCGTCGGGGCTGCCCAGCACACAGTTGCATCCGACCCCTTCACCACCCCCGCATCCCAAGAAGAGGCTGCAAGTTCCCCCCTGGAGGGGGGTCCCTGGGATGGCTGGCTGGCTGGCTGGCTGCGCGGCTTACCCTTGATGCCTGCCTCGGAGGCGGCTGTGCTGCAGGATCTGTTGGAAGGGGGTCCTGGCAGCCCAGGCGAGGGAGACCCACGCAGCCAGGGCCAGTGGCACCAACAGTCCTGCGCGCATCTTGGGCGAAGGAGGGATGCAGGAGGCGATCGCTTCTGCTGCCGCTGCCCCGAGGACGCGGGCGGGACGACCGAGGGGAGGGAGAGAAAAGTGAGCCACTCACCAACCCGCAGCCGCCCTTAAGTAAGGCAGGAGCGCGGAGGCTGGAAGGGGCGGGCCAGCCCCGCTGGGGGGAGAGGGAGGGGAGGGAAAGGCGGAGAGCCCCGTCCAGGCTGGCTGCAGGCAGCAGGGCGAGGGTGCCAGGCAGGCACGTGTGCGGGCGCCGCGGGCGACCCGCCTGAGCCTCTCGAAGCCCCCGGTCAGTGGGTCGCCCTCCCCAGGGCCGCCCCTCCTGAGTCCAGCCCCGAGTTCAGCACTGCCGCTCTTGGGCGCCTGGAGGGCAGAGCAGGAAGGCTGCAGGGCTGAGCGTGGCCAGCCGAGGCGTGTCTACTCTGAAGTAAGCCCCACTGTAGTCAATGGGGCTTACTCCCAGGACAGTGTGGCTAGGATGGCAGCCATGGCTGGGATGAGCGAGACTCTCCCACATCCTTCTCCAGGTTGCCTGGACGGGTCTCGCGCGCCCGGCCTCCCAAGGACAGACTGCCAAAGAAAGCCCTGCTGCTGTGCGGAGCTGGAAAAGGGTTGTGCGCATGGGAACAGGGGTGTTGCAGCACCCACACTGTGCACAGTGCCGGAGGGTGCGTCTCTGCATAGGGCCTTAATGTGCATCCTTGATGCATTCTCTGTCTTACAGGAAGCGCCCTACCTGGGCATGCGTAAGACTGGAACACATTTCTTGGCAAGCATCCACTTAAACGTACCCAAGGAGCAGTAATATGCACAATGCATCAGGCCTTTACTACAGTGGTTCCCAAAACTGGAGGTCAGGATTCACTGGCGGGTCGCGACCTGATTTTTGGTGGGTCATGCAACTGACAAGGTGGTAGCTGAACAAGGAAAATGAATTGAGCCCTATGGAAACGGAAAGGAGCAGCACAGGCATGTTTACTCACGAGTAGGAGAGCCTGCCTTGGAAGGGCAGGCCAAGGGGAATGCAAGCCACCAGAATGATCCCGATTCAAGGCACTCAGGTCCCAAGAAACTCTTGAGAAGAAAGTTCTCCCCCCCCCCCCCAGGCTGACGAGGAAAATGCACTGAGCCCTATGGAAAGCAAAACAGAGCACATGTACACATTTACACATTTACTCATGAGAGTAGGGGAACATGCTTTGGCTTCTTTTGAAGCCACCAGTCCACAAGGCCACTAGTCCAGAATGATCCCAATCTGACGAATGTGGAACTCAAGAAATGCTCCCAAAGATGCCTCCTTCACCATAGTGAAAAATGATAAAAACAGGCTTGAACAAAGCTAGGTAGGTCCCAATAGAGTGTCATTTTAAAAAGTGGGTCCTGGTGGTTTGGGAACCTCTGCTCTAGTACTTTGAGCTAGGAAGACCACATTTTGGCCCAGCGGGGCACTTGTGCCTTGTCCAGTGGTGTGGTAGGCAGAAATTCAGCCCGTGATGTTTTGTCCATGCAGGGTCTGATTATCTTGTAATTTTTTTTAACCATTCTTTTTATTGACATTTTCTGCTTGCCATGCAACTGGTACAGAAGCAATTGCAGGAAAAAGAAAAAGGTGACAATCCCAATCCTACACTGACTTCAGAGTTGGTTCAGCCATGAGGTGGACCAAAGCAGCTGTTACAAGCAGTGGGCTGGAAGAGATGGCAGACCAACGAGAGGTGCCCTGCACCCTACAGCTGCCACCTTCATCACGCACCCGGCCCCTTCACCATGTTCTCCAGTCCTCTTATTGCTGAGAGAAGGGGGGGCAGCAGCCCACCCCTTCCTCCATCACAGAGTGATGGTGGAGGCAGGAGTAGCAGGGGCCATGATGATCCTATTCTGATCACTCCCCTTGGAGAAAGTGTTCAGAATAGGCTGGACAGGTTGCCCCACCCCCTGACGTTTGCCTTCTCTGCATGGTCCACCCAGCCTTTTCGCCTGGAGTGGCACCCAGTGGGCACAAGTAGGCAGCAGTGGGAAAGGTAAGGGTCAGGACCACTGGGTTGTGTTGCCCTGCCCACTCCTGAGTCATTTGGCTCTTTCTTTAAACAGACTGGGAATTTTAGGATAGGAAGCTGCTGCTGTTTTGAGGGCTGAGACACCAGGACTTTACTACTTGATGTCCTTAGCAAATGCATGGAAAGAACTTTTATAGGCATGTTGAAAAAAGGCAGAGAGAAGAGAGGGTAGACCTTCTGAAAAGCAACAGATAAGTGTTTCTCATCAGATCTCTTGAATATGTGAGTTTTGTCCTCCAACTCATTGAATGCAGGGCACAAAATGATACGTGAAAATAATAGCAGGGAAACAGATTCCTGTGGTCCATAATTTACCACAATGTCCTGGGCTAGCCCTGTGAATGGAGGGGGTGCAAGGTCTCAGAAGGTGTTCATGCTGGATTGTGCCCAATGATGCGCAACTGTGGCTAAGATTGGGATTTACAGAGCCCAGCCCAGCATGGATCAAACTACATTTGCATCAAACAGGAGCCTCCCTCCTGGGGCAAATAGTTACTGCAAGGTTCCAACCTTGATTGGAGTTGTGGCAAGGGAAAGATCATCCAGATCACCCTCCCCTTGCAGTTCATAGCACATCAAAAGAAGTTAAGAATGTTTAAGTTAAGCATGTAACGTACTGGAGATCTGAGCCATACAGTTCCTCTGTGCAGTTATTGAGGAACAAAACAAGTTATTAAGGGCACAATCCTAAGCAGGTCTACTCAGAAGTAAGTCCTATTGTGTTCAATGGGACTTACTCCCAGGAAAGTGAGGTTAGGATTGCCCCTTTAGGAACAAAACAGTGTGCTGTGTGGCGATATGAAATTACCTTTCTCGTTGTCAGAGTTCTCCACATACAAATAATCTGGAAATATTGACCGTTCATGTGCGTGCATGTATATACACATGCGTGCACACAGACACTTTTCCATGTATTTTCAAGCCAAATAGCAGCCAAGGAATGGCAGCTGTTTCAGTACAAGACAGGAAGCATTTTTCTCCCCAAGGTATCATGAAGCCAAACAGAAGAAGCCTTCAGTTATGATAAAGGCTCATTATTTGGAAAGTCTTTTTTTTTTTCCTTCTGTTAGCAAAACATGAGGAACAAATGGCTGAACTTTTTGCAACGAGGAAACTCTTGCTCTTACTGTGTGAACTGCAGAGGATAACCAACAATCGATAGGCCTCTTTGGGGAATTTCTGAAGACCATTTTCAAGTGTTCTGAAAGGGGGCAGGGAGGGTTGTGGTGGTCATCTCTGGGGTCAGCTGTATTGAAACCAAGTAAGATGGCTGGCTGGGTGTAATGGTTAGCAATGCTGAGAGTATCCATCAGTCCTACATACAGCAAAGCCAAGGTGTGCTAATAACTTTACTACAACAAAGAAAGAACAGTCATTTCTACAAAGGTAGAAGCAACAAGACAGAACACAGAAGCTAAACAGAAATCTAATCAAAGTAGGAGAGAGCAATCCACAACTATTGACACTAGATCAGTGGTTCTCAAACCGGTGGGTCACGACCCACCAGTTTGTGTAACACTTCTCCCATCCCTTTAAGGGGTGGGGGAAGAGGAGGGAGGCAGCGATGCAATCCCCAGGATCGCATCGCTAAGGGGGGGTGAGGGGGGGTGCTTTGCACTTCAACAAGGCAGGGCTGCAGCAGGTGCGGGGAGCCCTGTTCAGCACTCTCCGAGGCTTGGAATGTTCGCTAAAAGCAGGTGCAAAGCACTTCCGTTTTGCAGGAGGTGCTTTGCACCCGCTTTTAGCAAATGTTCCAAGCCTTGGGGAGCACTGTGCAGGGCTACGCAGGGCTCCCCGCACCTCCTGCAGCCTGCTGCAGCCCTGCCTACATAACGTGAGTACAAAGCATCCCCCCTCGCCCCCCTTAGCAACACAATCCTGAGGATCGTGTCGCTGCCCTAGCCGCTCCCCCGCAAGAACTTACTGAGGGAGTAAAGCTCCCTCAGCGTTTGAGAACCTCTGCACTAGATAGTAAATTGGCGATTGTTCCCTCTCCCAGTAGAGATGAATACATATACCCACACACCTACTGTATAGGTCAGGCCTGTATGCTGTCACTCAACAGTAAGGACTATCTAGTACAGGGGTTCTCAAACTCCCACCCACTGTGACCCACCTATTCTGCAGGAGGCTGTTGTGACCCACCTAATTCTCTGGCACTGGGCCTCCACAGGCTTCAGAAGGCCTCCATGGGCCTATAGAAACAACCACAAGTTACTTTCATGAACTTGGAAGTGAACCAAAAGCAGGGATGTGCTGTGCTGGGGTAGCAGCTGAGGCAGAACTGCCCCATCATAATCAGTGGAAAAGCATTGCAGCCACCACACCCGTTTACCCCTGAGGAGGCTCAATGTACACCCAAGAAAGTGGGTGTACAGAGAGCCTCCTCAGGAGTAAGCAGGTGGGGCAGCTGCGATGCTTTTCCATGGACAACAATGGGGCATTTCTGCCTCACCTGCTGCCCCACACTACATGTCCCTGATCAGAGGTGACTTTCTGACTGTTTCTGGAGGCCTGTGGAGGCCAGTTGTGGTCTCTAATTGCATCTAGAGGGCTCCAATTTGTAGCCAACCAGACACAAAGGCAGATGGGAGGGACCAATCCAGGACGCACCAGACATCTGGTTGTGACCCACCAAGTGGTTCTCAACTCACAGTTTGAGAAACTCTGATCTGGCAGTTATGAAGCATGTAAGAAAGACTAACCAGACTGGATCATGGGGGTGCAGCTGTAGCACAATGGTAGAGTACATTCTTCTCATGCTGAAGGTCTGAACAAGAGGGGGGTAAAGGGGGTAATTTGTACCTGGGTCCAAGGTCAGAAAGGGGGCCCAGGAGACAAAGGAGGGGGCCCAGAAAGTTCCTGGGATCTGACATTTTCCAGTCTCACCCAGACTTACTGCCCGCATGGGATGCACATAGCACATGACAGCAACTACTGCCAGAAGCCATACGCACCAGGCCCAGGAATGTGTATTTCTTAACAGTGTCTCATCTGGGAGGAAGCTGGCCTGCGCTAGGAGCTCTTTGGCTTGTGCATCTGCTTGCCACGAAGGAGTGTAGAGGAGCTCAGGGACACAGCTGCTGCCCACCCCCACTGCCATCCCCCAGCCCGTTTCCCCCCTCCCTCTTTGGGAAGGGGCACAAAAGAAACTTTGTACCCCCTGATAAAGTTCCTCTCGGAGGCCCTGGTCTGAACCTTCAGCATGAAAAGTACGTGCTCTTCCATTATGCTACAGCCCCATCCCCATGATCCAATCTGGTCTCTAGTATCACCAGGTAGAGCTTGGAAAGTCTCCTATCGGATGCCCTGGAGAACTCCTACCAGTCAGTGTAAACAATACGGAGCTCAATGGCCCAGGAGCCTGACTCAGTAGAAGGCAGCCTCATATGTTCCACAGAGTGCTGCATTCCTCTTGCATTTATGTTTTCCTCCTGATAACAGGTGCTGTTTTTTCTTTGTAATTTCTGGCCATCATATTAGGAAAGTTTGCATGCCTGCTCCTTGGAGCTCACCCAGGTTTTGTAATACCCCTCTGCTGTTGCTGTTTTTTCAAGATCCAGGAGATTTCGCTGAGATTTTTGGTCTCTGAGCTACTGCATCTAAATACCCATAGGAGCTAGATGACTTTTTATGTGATATAGCTGGTCACTTTGGGGCAAGCTGGCCTGGCTACTCTGGTGCCCTTGACTGGGGACAAGATTGGGGACAAGAGGCAAGCTTTATGTCTCCCACCCACTTGCTTCTCCTTACCTGGTTCATCCAACCCCCAAAGCCATATCTCTACCTGCTGCCACCCCTGCAGTCAGGGTGACCCTCCCTCCTTCATGAATATTTGGTTCCTCTCCTAAGTACATAACAAGAACTGATTTTAAAGCTCAGAGTATAAGTATAAGGTGCTATCACACAATTGTGAAGTACAAAAGTTCAGTAATGGTTTGAATAAATAACTTTTGCAGCAGGGACCATCACAGTAAATGGACTTGCAGAGTTGCCCACTCTGCACACAGCGGCCATCTCTGAGTGGTGGTAGTAAAAGTGGTAATTTGCGGGGGGGGGGGGGTAGCTACCCTCATATACCATAGGAGCTAATTGGCTTAAACTTGCATTCCCTTCAACTAGCACTTCAAAGGTAGTATTGACCTCATCCTCCAACACCCTTGAAGAACAGGCTGTCTCTATTCCTTGTTCTTCCAGCCACTATTCACTACTGCTCTGCTATCTGTAACCCCATGATCATTCCCCTTCTCCATGGCATGGGTAAGTCTTCATGGTGTAGACAAAGCATTATTTAGGGCACAATCCTAACCAGGTCTACTCAGACGTAAGTCCTATTTTGTTCAATGGGGCTTACTCTCAGGAAAGTGTGATTAGGATTGCAGCCTTAGGGTGCAATCCTAACCCCTTATGTCAGTGCTTTCCAGCGCTGACATAAGGGCAATGCAGCTCTGAGGTAAGGGAACAAACATTCCCTTACTTTGAGGAGACCTCCGTGAGTGACACCCAACTGCAGGATGCAGCACACGTTCCATTGGCTGGAAAGTACTGACATAGGGGTTAGGATTGCACCCTTAGTTACATACTGCTCCAAGCACACTGTAAATCTGACTATACTCAAGGTCAAGCAACCCAAGACCTCCTGTCACCTGAAGCAGTATGTAAAATGCTTTCCTTCCTTACCTGAAGATGTGCCAACCTCTGCTTCTCCCACTCTAATGTTCTAGTTCAGCAGTCTCCCCCCTCTACATTTCCTCTTCCATTCTGTTTCCCACTCCCTTTTCCCATCCAAGCAGTGGAAAGAGGAGAAGGTGCAGCAGAGGCAAGAAGGTGGACAGAGAAGAGCACCCCCCCCCCCACCAATCCACTACCTGATGCAACAGCTTCACTTGGTCTCATAGATGGACCAGCCCTGATCATCCTATTAAAGCCATATATGCAACTGGGACAAAATGCGTACACCTGTGGGCCAGGCAAAAATGGGTTAAACTGAGTGTAATAGTAGCAGACGTTGTTTGGGTGGAACTGCAGAGCAGTTAGTTTGCAGGTGCAGTCTCCCTACTTGATTACCTGGCATCTCCAGTGAAAGGATCTTATGCCCAGGGGTGTGGGGGGAAAACATTTAAAACATATACTTCATTTTCAGTAAATGAATTTTTAAGGAAGGGGGACAGACGGACAGCAAACGGTATAATCTTAGCTACCACTGGATGGTATTTGTCTCCAGCATGAGCTACGGAACACTCTACGTCATCACTGGAAAGAAACCATATCTGTAGATGATCTGTCAAAGTCTGAAACGGATAAGATATTTCTGTTTTGCTTTCACTGATGCCAGTGTTTATAGATGCCCAATGTTTAGTGTAGTGATCTGTTGTTGGCTGTAGCATGTTTGTAATACAGCAAAAGAACAGTTTTCAAGCGTTGTGTGAGGCAAACTGCAATAATCTGTCATTTCTGAAGAATATACTTCCAAATTCCTCTACTGTGATGAATAGTCAGTGTGTGAGAAGAAAATGGCATTCATTACATCTTGGACAGCAATGATTATATATACTGTATATTGCTTGAACCATATTATTGGGACTTGGACTCCCCAGTGGTTTGCAAATCACAAGTCAGCAAAAATGCATAAAGCGGCCCTTTGTTTCATGTTTTTCCTAAATGCACTCTGGAGGGCCCCCCAAGTGGCATGACTCCATGTGGGGATATAGAGAGGCTCTAGCTCTTTGACCCAGTTCCCATCTTAATTGTACCCCTAACTGCAGAGGAGTGACCCCCCCCCACCTGAAATTGTGGAGCACTCCTGCCAGTCACAATACTGACCTAGATGACCTGATTCAGTATAAGGCAGCTGTATATCTTTAATAGTGGCAGACCAACCAGATGCTTTCGGCATGTTCAGCAATAGGGCCCTAACATAATTCGTTTTTGTTCCCAGCCTCATTCTGGATGAGAAACGGTATAACAATACCTTTGACAAGAGGGCTTCCACTCAACAGTGCCATTTACATTGTGGAGCCCCATCCTTCCTGTCTTTGGCTGTCACTCCAATGTTAGGAAAGAATTTGAGTTTCAAATAACCTTTATTCCTGATATGTTTAGAGCATGAATCTTGAATCTTTTTAACTTCTCATTGTGTTTAATCATCTGTCTGGGAGCCATGAGACTGTTACTTAATTAAATAAATTTCTTGGATAATTTCTTGAATACTGAAGCATTGAACATGGAGCTCTTTCTCCATTACATCACCAGTTTTGCTTTTCTATGGTTGATCCAGATTCAGCTCAGAGATCAAAAAAATGACAGCCAGCCATCTCCTCTTCCTTCCCTTCACAATGTACACTTTAGCCAGCCACAGGAACCCAACTCTACACACACACACACACACACACACACACACACATTGTAGGTTGTGTTTTTGTATTTTAAAAAAAACATATGGTTTAATTTAGCAAGAGTGATTTTGTAGATTATGGTTAAGTAGGTAATTAGGAAAAGATGCTGTTTCTAGGAAGAGAAGTCAAAGACAGCCAGCTTAGGAAAAGTGTAAAAGTTCCTTGATAAAGAATCTGTCACATGAAGAATATTCCTCACAGACCACTTTATTAAAACTAGGTTTTAATAAACTATCCTATTGTGACTAACTTGAATGGGTTGTTTAATATTGGAGCTAGCTATTTAGACCAATCCTGAATCACTCTCGTCATTTTCTTTTGACCAATATTGAATGTCTCAACATTTTCTTTATAGATGTTTCTTATAATATCCTGAGTTCAGTGGAGTAGCTTATTTATATGAAAATAGATGAGCCTGTCTTATACTGACCAGTGATCCTACTTTTCCAACTCTGATCAGTAACAGCTCTCCAGAATCTCAAGCAGAGTTCCCCTCCCCCAGCACTGCTTCTTGAGATCTAAGGTGGAAGATGCAGGGGTTCAACCACAGAGCTTTCTATATGGTGCTCTACCACCAAGCTATGTGCCTTACTCAAGTCTGCTTCATTACAGCTAATTGAGACCTCCCCTTCCATGGTCAGTTTTTCAGTCTCAATGTCCAGATAAGTAGCTGTGTTAGTTTGAGGCAGCAAACACAATGTGTCCGATGGCAACAAAAAGAAAAACAAATTTGTATAGCATAAGAACTGTTACCCTGCACATGCCCGATCTCGTCTGATCTCGGAAGCTAAGCAGGGTCAGGCCTGGTTAGTACTTGGATGGGAGACCTCCTGGGAATACTGGGTGCTGTAGGTTTATACCATAGTCTTTCGAGACTGAAGGTTGCCAACCATAGCATAAGAGCTTTTGAAATGAAATCCATGACATGAGATTCACAGTCGACAGTTGTACAAATGTGTCTGCATAGATAGATAGATAGATAGATATGCACACACACATATGCATACATAGGCATAGAGGGGAAAAATTGAAACCAGAGTGTAAGTTGGTAGAAAATGAAAGTGGTTCTGTGATTAGCTTAGAAGAGTACAAGATAAGCATTAATTATGACTGTTCTTGTCAATTATCACCATGCCTATTTTTGCAAATTTCTAAGTTTACCATAAGACTAAGAATCTATCTATCTATCTATCTATCTATCTATCTATCTATCTATCTATCTATCTATCTATCTATCTATCTATCTATATTATTTCACTTTGCGCATTGTCTGTCATACACAAAGGATTATGCTCCAATAAGTTTGCTATTCTTTTAGCCTCTTTGTGGTTTTTGCAGTCCCTCAGAAGTCCTGTTCATATGTCATTATACCTGAACACAGTGTCCATTTTACCGAGCTAATGTGAGTCCTCTGGCAAGCCCTGCCTCCATGCTGACATCCTTTGTAGCTCTTCCCCTCTCCCACTCTCCCCAAGGACAGCATTTGTCTGCAGAGGCAGACCTGGGGAAAGTTCCTCCCGGTGATGTAGACCTCTAGGAGTTGTAGATCATGGGGAGAAATTCTGTAGAAAAATGCTAACCCTGAAGAAAATGGGCAAGAGGGCTACCAAATAAATCAGTGGTGCTGAACCACATGCTCCTGTGTCCTATAACCATGGACATTGACCATGAGAATTACAATAATGTACAAAGACGGGTAGGATAATCCAGCCAGTGTTTCCAGACATCGCCTCTCGTGTTTTGCAGCGTACACCCTACATCTACACCTGGAAACCTGGTGACTCATGCATCATAATCACTGAAATATGCATGCTGATGGGAAGCTCCTTTTCTTCCATGTAGAATCTGTAGGTCTTATTGAACTGATTTTCCCATCCTAATAATTGTTGAAGCCAAGGTGTATAATGTGTCGGTAACGCTGGCTATTGCGGTTTTGTAACTAGTACCAGGAGAAAAGAAGTCTCTACATTTATATATATTTTTGAGTAATAAGATATTATGTACCCTCCATTAATAACATGATGTAATCTGCATAGAATCCCAGTCAGATCCATCTATAGTTTTCAGCACAATCAAGACAGACAGATTTGGTGTTTTCTGCTTTTACTCATCTGAGACAGACACTTGGAATGTTTTGGCACCTTCAGCAAAAATTGTTCTGTGAAAGGGACAGTTGGCAGGTAGAAATGTTTGCTCCTGTAGTTTATTACACCTCTGAGATGTGCTAATTTGAGCTAAGATTCTTTTGCATCTGTTTAACTGTAATATAAACAGAATGAAGCAGAAGAGAGCCTGCTTTTTGTGCCTGATGATGCAACAAGGGACAACTGTTGATGAGCCCAGGAGTTTTCCAGTCATCTGGTTTTAATCCTTAATGCTCTCTGAAGTGCTGAAGTCATTCTTGGCTATTTCCTCTTCAGCGGTTCCTTTCAAGGCACCAAATCAGAGATAGCGAAAATGGTAAGAAGAGCATCTTTGACACATTTTGACCTGTTGAGTGGTTTGGTCTGACTTGGAAGGATCATGTGAACAGTTCAACATGTTGCCAAATGATTACTCAACATGCAATGGTTTGTGATACAACAGGCAGCCCAATTCTGACTAGTGCTGGCTCAGTGGGGCCACACGATCTCATCCAGCACTTGTCAGGAGCAGACTGGAGGTCTCCTCAGGGTACGAGGATATCTTTCGCCTTACACACAGTAATGCCCCAGCCTGCTCTTGGGGATCTTCACCCGCTAAATAGTAAGCACATGTTTGAGCAACCTCATGTAAAGCTTGCAGGTCCATGACAGGGATTAGCATATGGCGGAGAGCTGCTCTGGTGATGCCGTCCCCCCTTCTGGGCCTGATCCATCCCCTGTTCTGTCCACGGATTGCACTGTTACTTATGTAAGTTTGAGTCCAATACAAATACAAGCCGTTTGGACATCTCTCCTGATAAAATGGGCATCCAATTTATAAGGACTGCTGTCAGATAGAGCCCAGAGAAGCAGCCAGGTGTTTCCCTAGTATGATTTATGTCTGGACAAGTTAACATTAAGAGGCGCTAGGCCAAGATATTCAGATCCAAAACTGCAATTACTGACCATTGGCTGACCTGTTAAAATGCCTTGCATACAGTAGAAATGCTTGCTTTTTACATTGAGAATGGCTGCCCAGGATCTGGTGCACTCAAAGAGGAAAGGGTGCAGATGAAATTTCCAGCTGGTATCTCTCCTTCCCTTCTGAAGGAAAGATGTTTTTCTTTGTGCTGGGAGAATTCATCTTTCATCACTGCATCATCACTGCTTTAGAAAGCTGCATGTACAGAATATTTCAAAAAACCCAGCCTATGCCTTTCATTGGCTGCTCTGAAACACTTTCATGCCATGCTTCTTGAATTAAGAAGAAGATTCAGTATACCTGCTGCTTGACTAATCCATTTTGCTTTAACATCACAAGAGGATGGGATACGCCACAAGATAAACTTTCCATAATTACTGGTCTACTGAGGACTCCAACATGTTGCAAAGGATTCTGGAGTACATTTGAGGGGGAAAAACTTAGTTGCATGTGGCACTCAGTGACAGGTCCATTGCATTGTGGACAATTGTGTCCCAGTCAAATGTGTCCCTGTTTTGGACCCTTGCATCTGTTTTTTTTTTTTTTTTTTTTTTGCATCCTGGACATTTGTGCCCCAACGTGTGTATTTAAAGTGCAAAGGTAGGGTTAGGGTTAGGGCTGGGATAAGAGGCTTAGGATATATAACATGGAGTTTGTTGCCCAGTTATAGTGGAATGCAAATGACTGGGACATACACAAAAAATCAAGTGCAAATATCCAGGGATGCCGGTGACTGGGACATATTGGACCAGGGCACAATTATGGACACAAATACCCTAGAACTGTGGCTCTCCTCCTGAGCTTCTCCATTGGCCCCACGTGAATTGAGAGTACAGTACAACCAAGAACACACTCAATACTTCTGTGGCTGTACACTGCAAAGGAAAAGTGATAGTGGTGGATAAACTGCAGTGATCCACAAATACAGGTGAAGAGGTAGCAAATAAGAAAAGAGTCTAGTATGCTCTCTCATAGGAATGATACATTTTAAAAAAAACTGTTGGGATCACAGGGAGGCAAATAGAGTGTTTTTCAAAGCAGTGCCAGACTATGCCTTATACCAGGGTGCAGAAGGTGAAGGGTTGGTTTTAACACGTGCAGAGCCAGCCAATTATTTATATCCTGAAGACTCTTCTCTGGTCAGCAGGTGCTAAAGTGTCACTAACAGCCCAATCCTATTAGCCCATAGCACACAGCCCCACTGAGAGAGCAGCACACTGCATGCTACGGTGGGGAAGTGGGTGACCAGATGCCCAGGAGAGGCAAATAAAATGCTTTTTTACTGACCTCCCCATAGGCTGCCTGGTGGCCAGTGGGTCTCCTTTGACCCAAGCCAGCTACATAGCTGGTGTAACTTCAAGGAGAGTTGGGGGTGACTTGTACTGGGAAATGCATGTGCTGCTGCCAAGATCCTCCATCCACCTGCTGAAATTCCCTCCTCTACACAATTGTTAAAGGTCCAGGAGCCCTGAACTTGAAAGGTTGGCCATCCCTGGTCTAGTTTGACCCATTGATAATATATTGAAGACATTTGGAAGCGGGCATTCCATCTTTTTCCCCTCTGTAATGTTTCCCATTCCTCCTTTTTGAGTCACTGCTTCCTGTTTTCTAATCTAATCCATTACAATTTTCTCTCTGACCAAAGCGTTCTCATTTTTCCTCCACCATTTCCTCACTTCAAACATCAATGTCCATAAAAGTTCTTTCCAATTGCATTCCTGATATTTGGCCAGAGCATAGCGGTCATTTTTCATGAAGTCTTTAATAACGACACTAATTCTTCACCCGCAACATCATTCAGGTTTTTTGTTTGTTTAAATTTGAAAATCCTGTAGTAAGACACAGGTGCACATCCTTTGAATACCTTTAAAGCCATGAGACTTATGCATGCATATTTTGTTGCAGGATCTGGATGCAATTCATAAGAACTGTTGCACATCTATATCCCACCGGAGTGCATGAAATATATATCTTATTAGTTTTCAGTGGAACTTAAGCTAAGCTGCCTATCTTTCCTGTGCCATTGATCTTCATACCAATATCAGCATAACAGTTATCTCATGTATAAGGGATTTGGTTTATTTCATAATGTTTTGCCTTCAAAATCTTTTTCTGTTTTCCAGTGGATCCACTGCTAGCCCAGTTCTTTCTTTTTTATGAGTTCTTCACATTCCATTCTCTGGAACAAGTCATCAGAGAGACACTTTTCCCACCTATTCCAGATCTTTAATGTTTCTTTTTCTTCTGGTTTCCTGGTGAACCATAACTCTTTTATTACCTACATATGTAAAGCTATTAAAAATACTGTTACATGCATTTCTTGGCATCAGCTTTAGAATGCTAGCTGATGAATCTAAAAGGAAAAAATGACATAGATTAGAATTGTCATAGGGACTAAAGACTTAATGAGGTTTTTAATATGAATGATTTCCAAATGTTTAATAGGGAGAGAATGCCACATGCTGACGTGACTTAGCACCAAGCTGCTCCCACTTTGTTAATGACAGTGACTGTTTCCTCAGGGCAGAGGGAAGCCTGCCATTTCTTTTTCACTCCTTCACTGCAGTCTCCAGAGCAATTTGGCAGAAGTGCTTCTGTTTCCTGTTGCAAGTGAGTTAATTAATCAGACTTTTAGGAAAATGACTCCTGCATGAATACTAAAGCTATGCGGTGCAGTGCTAACTGTATCCTGGAATAAGAAAGAAAATAAATGACCTACAGTGCAAGCCTACAGGTAGGCAAGTGTGTATGCAGTGTTTCTCAAACTGTGGGCCGAGACCCACTAGGTGGGTTGTGACCCAATTTCAGGTGGGTCTCTATTCATTTCAATATTTTATTTTTAATATATTAGACTTGATGTTACCATGGTATGTGACTGCATTTGGAGAAATGTTACAGTTCTGTGCTTTTAACAGGCTATTATGCATATTCTTTTATCAATGATAGTAAATGGGACTTACTTTTGGGTAAGTGTGGGTAGGATTGTAGCCTAGGATTGTTGAAAATTTTCCAGCTTGATGATGTCACTTTCAATCATGACATCATCAAGCGGGTGGTCATGATAGATTCTCATTCCTAAAAGTGGGTCCCAGTGCTAAATGTGTGAGAACCACCGGTGTATAGGATTACAGCCCAACACTGCAATCCTATGCATGCTTACTCAGAAATAAGTCTCTGTATTCCAAAGGACTTACTTCCAGATCAGTGTTTACAATATTGCAGCCTAGTGTTCCGATACTGGGCAAGTCAGCTGCATAGCTGTTTCTGGGGGCTAGCATTTTCACCATCAGCCAAGCCCATCTGCAACTCTTTCAGCCCCCTCCCTCTGAACGATGTCATCAACTGCCAGGGACTAGAAAATTCTGATACATTAACTTCTGATCATAGAGCTTTCATTTTAATTGTAAGCCACTTTGGAAGCCAATCATGACTGAAAAGTAGAGGTATCTGTAATATATACAAAAATACAATGTGCTCTGTAGGACTAGACCCCAAGCCTCCCTATTTCTTTCAAAGTAACAGCTATGGTTTAGAAGGGCCATGTCATGTTTTCTGTGGAAAGGGCTGGTCTGTTCACTCTGCATAACACCTCCCATATTTCTCTTGAGAAAATAATATGCAACATTTCATTTTCTCTTGGCACCAATATTAGCTTGAAATGTCAAGCTATGTTTGCCTAAGGGATGCTTGGGTAATATGGATTTGGTGTTCTGTTTCAAAAGGATTGTTGGTCTTTTTGCCCTCTCAGTGATCTAAACCACTTCAGACTTCGTCATTGTGCAGTTGGGCAGAGTGTCAACTTCTTAAAGGGGAATGGGTTTCTTGAAATACACTGCCAGTCTGCTGTATATTTACCCTCTGGACTTTGTCACATAAGTTCCATGACTTTGTTCACATAAGTTCTATGGAACATAAGTTCCGTGACTTTGATGGGATGGAGTGAAGTGGGGATGGGACATGGACTTTTACCTCCTACATAGTTCTTTCTGGCTACTTCTGAGCTGGACACTATCCTGCCTTGATTACAGAAATTGATTGATGGGACCCCGTGGCCTTGAATAGCTAAATAGCTTTAAAATAAAATAGCACAAGGAATGTAATTAGTCACAATTTCAGGAAACTAGAGCCTTTGGCATATTCGCACAAAAATCATTCAAAGTTTTTGTTCCCTGAATAAAAGTAGAAAGTGCTACAACTTTCCCCCATTAAATTTGAGAAATAATAGCATTTGAACATAAAATACATAATAGAAGATCCATGTAAAGACTATATGTGGAAAGTTCCAGGATCCCCTTCTGGATATGGTCCCCTTTGGGGAAAAGACCACTGACAAGAGTATTTTAACAAGTGATGTTAAGGATGTGCAACAAAAAGCAGCTTCAAGAAGGGAGATTTCCAGTGGAGAAAATAGTGCAGGAGGCAGAGGGTTAAACTTTCCCAGCACCATCGTCCAACTCTGGATCTACGTCTCTGCATCTGCTTCTAGTGAAGAAAGGAGTGGGGAATTCCAAGCACAGGATTCAAATTTGTCATTAAATTAATATTTCATTTGGCCCTTTGTTTCCAGTGCATCACTGTTAATACAATACAGAAATAATTGTTGATAATGCAATATGGGAATTGGAAGAAAAACACCATTTTTCTCTCCAGTGTGTTCCTTTCATTTTATTTACTGACTCAGAAAATGCAACTGCCAATTGAAAATATGACTGTGCAAGCTCCCTTAAGGCATTTATTTTTTTTAAAAAAACCAAACTTGTTTCTTCACTAATACATTGGTTGAGCAGGTAATATAGAGGCATAGCAGCAGCCAGTATACAGATAATATATCAGATCAGCCTTTCCCCTTTCTCAAATCCACCAGTTTTGGCCACAGGAAAATTCATATTGCTCACAACACACTTAACAGATCTGAGGGCATACCAAGCAAATATTTTCCAAACCCAAGACATGAGGGAGGGGTGTCTGGCAAACACAGCTGGGATCTCCTAATGCTTTTTGTTTGATGCTTCCAGTGGCCACAGCTGGCAGTAGAGCAACACTGAAGAACATGTGGGAAGTTATTTAGATTGTGCCCTATGGAGGTACAACCAAAATAATAATTAGTGTTTGCTTGCTAATTCAGTCTGAACTGTGTCCACCCTCACAGAGGCCAGAGAATCATCAGCTTCCCTGTGATGAGGAGGAGAGGCCAGTAAGACATTCCTCCTCCCCCCATAAGAACATACGAAGAACCCTGTTGGGTCATAAGAATATAAGAAGAGCCCTGCTGGAACAGGCTCAGGGCCCAACCAGTTCAGCTTCCTGTATCTCACAGTGGCCCACTAGATGCCTCAGGGAACATACAACACCACAAGATATTTGCATCTCGCTTCCACTCCCCTGCATCTGGCATTCTCTTTACCCTTGCACCCCTCAGCCAAGACACCAGACTGCACTTTCTGGTGTCTTAGTTGGGGGGGGGGGGTGCAAGGGTCAGGCCAAAGGCCCATCTAGTCCAGCTTTCTGTATCTCAGGGTGGCAACAGCGGTGCACTGAGCACTGCAGCACACTCACAGGGGCACCACCAGATGTCCCAATCGCCTCCTCCTACCAGTTCTTCTTGTGCTGCCATCTTGGATCTCACAAGATTTCACAAGATCCAAGATGGCAGTGCCTGGCTGAGCCAGGAGGAAGACACAATGCAGGAGCTTTGACCTCAAAAAGTTTGGGAGCCACTGGGATATAGGTATCTTGTTGTCTTGAGTACCCCCGAGGCATCTGGTGGGCTTCTCCGAGATACATGAAGCTGTGTTTGATGGGACATTGGCTCGATCCAGCAAGGCTTTTGTTATTTTCTTATGTTCTTAAGTCCATCACAGGTTGCAAGCCATGATAACAGTACGCAACTTCCAGGTTTTAGAGTTAGCCTTCTTTCTAGATGGAAGAGCCCGTCTATATTTTTTAAGGCATTTTTTTAAATGTATGAATTATTGTCTACATTTTTCAAAAGATGCTTTGAAAAGATAGGAATACCTTCATCATGTTATAATTAACCTCATCTAGTAGTGTGAAAGCTTTTCATCATAAATACATGCCGTAGTACTGTCTAGTTAATAACTTTCTATTTTTTTTTAGTCAGAAAAATATAGCATTTTATTACAAAGTATCACCTAACCCCATTTGCTGCTGAAGGGTCTTTCTGAAGGACTGTTTTAATTTGGTTGTTCTAAACTGGATCCATTAAAGGGAGACATAAGCCTGAAATGCATGCGTCTTTCACAGGATGTGATACAAACTGTTTCTTTGTATAATACTGTATTCGAGTGCGATATGACAGCGGAACTGGTTAGTAAATACAAACAATATGGGAATATGATGGAAGAGAGAGGAAGTAGACATAACAACAGAATTCTGTTCGTATGCATTTTCCAGAAGTCTAAGCGACCAAGAGACTTCCAATAAATTGATTAGAGGCTTTGTATGGTTCATAGGCACATGCAGGTGCAGGTTCATATGGTTCATTAGGCACATGCAGACAGCCATACAATTCTTCAGATGACACAAGTCTCATGTAATAATTTGATCCTGCAAGACTCTCATCATAAGATAGCTCTTGGATTGTTCCTCCACTTAATATGTTGTTGGCAACACGTATGAAAATGCGGCAAACAAAGGGTCCTTCCAGGACAACAATTGGACACTTGAATAAGTTAAGGCTACATTCAAACTAAATACATGGGTGCTAACCAGTGACATGTTTTTCCCTCCCACCTTGGCTCCCACTCTGTATTATCTGATGTGAGAAGCAGCAGTGAGCCATTTGAAATACCCGACCTCAGCTGCCATTTCTGGGTGGATGAGGTATTTTTCCTCTAGGGAACCCCTTAGGAGTAGCAATAGCAGCAGCCAATTGGGGCATAGCTGGGTCAACCGCCAGAGCTATAAAGGAGAGAAGGAGGCTACACTGATTCCATCCATGACTGGAGAAGAAGGGCCATCCCCACCCAGGATATTTGCAACTCTTGGCTGTATATGCTTTTTTTTTTGGTGGGGTAGACTATTTCCTCAGATCTGAAGTGAGCGAAGGGTTACCAGTGACAGAACAAACCCTATGACAGGGGTCAGCAACCTTCTTCCACATAAGGACCAGACATTGGGCCTGTCAATACTAAGAACACAGGCATATTTTGATATGCCATCCCTGCCCTCCTCCTGGGCCCAATCTCTCCCCCCGCCCAGAAACACCCCCTCTCTACCTATGGACCACTTTCTTCCCCCCTCTCCTTGCCCCTCAGTGCGCTCCTTACCTTTACCAGCAGTTATCAGGTGGGATACAGAGCCTGTGGGATGGTGCAGGCTTTCCTGCCAGTGCTGCTTACACACTGGGGGCCAAAAAGTGATATACGCTACTTTTACAGCACCCAGCACTGGTGCTGCAGCCACAGGCTATAGATGGTGTATAACCCTGTGTAGTAAGAGCATGTGCACCAGTGTACAAAATAAACAGCGTCCCCAGCAAAGACTTGAGTATAATATCAAAATATATCACCTGTGTGTATTATGTGCAAAATCTTGACCAAAACATGTTTGTCCATGTGCCTGATCTAGTACAATTCACATAAAGAAGAAATGCCATTTTAAAAGTGGATGCCTTATGTGCTTGCAGAATAAGCTTGAACATACATATAATTTTTGGCTTTGCTTAATGTGAAACACACACACACACACACACACACACACACACACACAGAAATCACATGAAAATTGAGAGCAGATGTTTCAGTGCAATAGTAGCTGGGATTATAGTGTTTAGGTTGTGCTTTCATGGAAAATACCCACAGCAGGTTTTGAAACATGCTTTATGTATAAAGTAATGTGGCTACCTGAAAAGGAAATTTATGTCTTGGGCTATTTTATTACAAGAGGTAACTCATGTTGTTAGACTGATTTCAGATGAGTCAGACTGAATTTACAGATGGTTTGGATTCAAGAATATTTTCCAGTAACTGATCATTTGTAATTGTCTATATCCTCTGGGTATGACCTTTTCACAAGTTTTAATTTTTTTTCTTATGGTTCACAGAAGCAGCTCCTATCTATGGAGATTATTTTACTTTTTCCATATGAACTGCTGAAGCTTTCCAGCCATTGAGAAATGGAAGATCTTTGCTCAACTTTGGAATCAATCAGAGGTTTGAAAGTGTATGAACAAGTCCAAAAGGATGCCAGCATGGTTAAACAACAGTATCAAGGAAGCCATATAAGGTCGCTAGATGACTGGAAATTTTGCCAGAATAAGGAATTTATTTATTTTTAATACAGAACATTTTAAAAGACTACGAATTCTGGCAAGACAAATGCAAGTTGGTTGTAAGGCAAACCTAGGAAGAATTGTGGAACACACAAAACCACCATTAAATACATCAGAGTAGAAAGCCAGCCAAAAAAAAGGTAGGATCATTAGATGATGAGAGTAGAAAAGGAATACGAAAAGAGGGCTGAGACTGCAGGGAGGCTAAATTAATTCTTTGCAAGATCCTGCACTATGGAAGATATTGCCCCTCTGCTCATCTGCTCCTATTATTCATAGAGGGCAGGTCAATCAACAGTTGTTACTTATGGCAACTAAAAGAAACTTCTGTGTTTAGAGGCTGTAAAACTGAATACCAAATTCTAAGGACAGATAAACATGAAAAGCTTTTGCTTTTATGCCCTATTTGTATATTTCCTGGGGCAACATGAGTGGCCACTTGGAAATAGACAGGAATGGGAAAATCCAGTTGAGTCTAGAGCCACTGCCCCCCTGCAACTAGACTCAAAAAAGAGTCATAACAGGGGCACTTACTGAGTCACCTTTTAGTGACTCTAAAGGACTCGAGTCGAGTTGCCCCTCCCTTTAAAAAGCCCATTGCAGAAAAAACAGGGCTGCTGCTGGGCTCAGTGTGTGTGTCAGAGTTCTCTATAACTACTCCCCTGCTGCCCTTCCCACAGGATGAGAGGGGGTGGGAAGGACTGCGTGAGAGCACGGACAGAAGTGGCAAGAGGGAGGAGAGCTTGCCATGACAACCCAATCCTTTGCAGCCCTACTCAGAAGTAGTCCCACTGTAGCTGGTCATTCAATGAAGCTTCCCCCGCCCACCAGCCATGCGTTGCAAAGCGTGATTGCTATGAACTCCCTCCCTTCTTCCTTGCCTTCTTCTCCTCCTTGCCAATCGTAAGGCAAGAACCTTCTTGGCTCCTCCTCCTGTCCTCCCTCAGCCAATGAAAATATCAGAATACCCATCCTTTGTCCAGTGATCATTCTTTCCTTTCTTCCTTCCTATCAGAGATAGGAAAAGAGAGCCCAGTCCCACCTTCCCCCATTCATTGCAAGAGGAAAGCATTAACCCTTCTCTACCACCTAGCTGGGACCTTCCTACTGCTCGCCTGGTTGGAATGCTGGCCCCACAAGGTTTTTCACGCTGCGAAAACAGTAGGCAAGCACACCCAGACACAGGCAGACTTGAGTCAGCATGTGCGGGGAAGAGTGCTGAGTCAGGGGGTCCCTGATGCGAGTGTTTTTCAGAGTCTTCCACGGGCCCAACCCACGAGTCAATGAGTCACCCCAAACCACACATTTTCGTGACTCGAGTTCCGAAACCTGGAAACAGAATACTAGATTAGACAGACCCTGCACTTGATTCAGCAAGTCTTGTATATTATTCAAATAAACAGCAGTCATGCACACTACAGGACAATGCCATCTGCTTGCTCTGTTGACCATGTGATTCAAAGCAAGAGCTCTCTGCATACTCACATAGGGACAGATGATCCAAGTCTCTCTTAATCATTTGGTTTTTACTGCCCAATCCTATCCACTGCCATGTTATAGCTTGCAGTCACTCCAATGGAGTACTGCATACTATGGGGGGGGGGGGAGTGATCAGACAGCTGCAGAACGTAAGTAAAAATTATTACTTTTCTTTTGCCTGTTAGGTAGCCCAGTTGCCTATGGGTTTCCTTGGACATGTCAGCCATTTTTCGGTTGTTCGAGGACAGAAAAGGGGCAGGGAGGTTTCCAATAGAGGGGATAAGATCTTGCATGTGCCTGTGCCACAAAATCCATCCTCCCCCTCCCCCTGCCCTCCCTCTGATCCTCCCACAAAATCTCCCTCCCCGCCCATAACACAGCCTCACCGCCATCTTACCAGTACTGATGGAGGTCTCTGTATCCCTTGCTGTACCCACCGTACCACTGCCTATTTGTGGCAGTGGCCCAGAAGTGCATGACAGTGGCCCAACTTTTGCATCACCACAACAGACCATGCATTGACAGAATGTGAGTTCCAGCAGCACAAGGCCCCAAGATTGGGACCAAAAACTACAAATATTAGAACCTGGGAATCAGAGGGTGTTTTGGTGAGCCACTCTTCCCATGTGAGTGTGCAGATTGGAACAGTCCACTGGGGAAGTGGGGCAGTGTGTAAATCCTTGCTTTAAATTTCCCAGTGGATGGACTGCCCAGACATATTGTTTGAATAGGACAATGGACAGTGAGACAGCACACAGCGGTATGTGGTCTTTGTCTGGACTAGCAGTGTATCAAAGAGACAATCCATTTATGTTATGCCAGTTTTAAAGAGGTTTTCAAAATGATAACTCAGTAGACATTAAAAAGCAGGGAATGACTCTGATTTTTTGCACTGCACAAGTAGGGTTATCAGATACAAAGTGAGACAGAAGGCCTATACATTTAAACATTGTATAGAAGAGGGGAGGAAACATTGTATAGAAGAGGCAGCTTTTAAAACCCTTCCCTGTTGAGTTGCACCTGCCAAAATTCCCTCTTTTATACAATGGTTAAAGGTACAGGCACTCTGTCCCACATAGTATCTGGTAACCCTATTCATAAACAGCTAGGCAGCATCAAATAAGCACTGAGCATTTCAGTCCTTTCATATATGTTCTTGGGATGATGAACAATTAAAAAATGATAGGCAATCCCAGGCACATCTCCCTTACCAACATCCTCCCCAACCATTACCACCCCATCCCTGCTTCTCTGCTCTCTAGTCTAGTGTCCTGCCTTTATCCACCCATGACTTAGAAGAATGGCTGTTTTGCCATTTGATTAGCAAAGTCATTAATCTTCTGGCAGCACCATCCATTGCATGCGTACACAGAGATAAGCCTGGAAAGCACTGACATAAGGGGTTAGGATTGCGCCCTAAGGCTGCAATCCTAACCACATTTTCCTGAGAGTAAGCCCCATTGAACAAAATAGGATTTAGGATTGTGCCCTAAATAATGCTTTGTCCACACCATGAAGACTTATCCATGCCATGGAGAAGGGGAATGATCATGGGGCTACAGATAGCAGAGCAGTAGTGAATAGTGGCTGGAAGAACAAGGAATAGGGACAGCCTGTTCTTCAAGGGTGTTGGAGGATGAGGTCAATACTAGCTTTGTAGTGCTAGTTGAAGGGAATGCAAGTTTGAGCCCATTAGCCCCTATGGTATATGAGGGTAGCTATATATTGCAGGGTTATTCCTAGCTCTCTTCCCTCCCCCCCTCCCCCAAAGTACCACTTTTACTACCGCCACTCAGAGATGGCCGCAGTGATTTTCCTTCTACCTGTATAGGAAAAAAATGCATATGCTGTCTTTATCCACTATACATGGGCTAGAGCTTCAGCTAGTGAAGAATATGGTGGCTTTATGGAGGGCTGAAGGAAACCATTCATGTTTGCATGGTTGCAGCTGCCTGAGAGAGGCTTGCAAAGTGCAAGAGTTGGCAGCCAGGATGATGACTGTACTGTGAAGGGAAACGTGGAGAAATGGAGGGTTCTAGGAGATTTTCTCATGAAACAATACTTGTAAAAACCTCATTGAAAAAAAAGATCAGCCTGCCTGCCTATGTAAACCACCTTGAGTCTATTGAGAAGGCTGTACACAAATGCTGTATAAATAAACCAGTCCTTGGTCAACATCGTTGGCTGCTGGTGTTTACCTATGTGAACTGGATCCAGTACTGCTGAGATGGTGCCTTTCCTCACTCATACAACTTTGAACCTGCAATCCTTACCTGAGAGTAAGCCCCATTGAATACAATAGGAATTACTTTTGAGTAGTCATGCCTAGGCTTGTTCAGTAAGAGATCCTGCTTAGTATAGTGTGTATACGGATAGCCTTCACAGTGGTGATCCAGGTTCTTTGGAGTTCTCTAGCAAGTAGATCCACTGGACAGTGGCATTACTAGGAGTTGCGTCACCCAGTGTGGGAGGCCAGCACGTCACCCCCAGATCACCCCCATCACCTCCTCCCATGCAGTGGGCGGGGCAACGACCTGGGTGGTGGATGTGGTGATACAAAATCTCCCTGCCCTCTATACCTTGGCTATACAAAGGTTTTTTGGCTATACCTTTTGATAGAACACAGATATTTCAACGTGGTTTTTTTCCATTGCATTCTGCATGAAATTACACATTGATTGGTATATAACATGATGGTATTATTCTTACAAACCATGATTTTAGTGATTTTGGTAACTAGTGGCGTAACCGCCCGCTTTGCACATCACCTGGTGTGGTCCGCACCCCTCTAGCAATGCCACTGCCACCGGAGCAGAAGCCCATCAGAACATGGAAGCTGCATGCAGAGTCATGCACTGCTGGACTGCTGGCAGGGAGGCTGGAGCCTTTCCCCATATGCCAGCGGTTCCGTGAAGAGCCACTGATACAGATAGGATGGCAGGGGAGATGGGACATGGTGGGGTAGAGTGGAACAGAGTGGTGGAGGGCAGAATGAAGATGGAATGGGGCGGGGAGGGTGGAATGGGGTGGCTATGGAGCAGGGGGAGGGCAGTTTGAGTCTGGGAAGGGAGTGGGTGTGGCATCAGCAGTAACTGCCAAATCCAAATCTCCTTCCTAGACCTGATCCCATCTGCAAACCCCCCCCCCCCTTTGCAGGATGCAGCATTAGCATTTGGTGTTGCTGCACTGGAGGGGGGAGGGAGGATAGAATTTGGCTGTGAGTTAGTGGCCACTTCCAGCCCACTGACATAACTTTCCATACATTCCACATTTCATGGAAGAAAAATGAAATGACAATGAAAGCATTAGAACCTGGACTGCAAAAAGTCATGCGGCATCCATAATATTTGTCATTGGCCGTCTTAGAAGAGCTTTCCGTTACATAATTTGCTAAATAGCACAATTCCCATAGCAACCAATGTGCAGCATTGCTTACTGCTCTCCTATATTGTGTACATTTTTGTTTTGAAGCAACCATCACAGAAACAATGTCTCCATGGTAGCACCCAGGTGGAGGAACACCCTGCCCAGGAGATCTATCCCATGTCCTCCTTGTTGTCTATTGGTTTTTGAAGACTTTCCTCTTTAGGCGCAGGCGTTTAATCTTGATTAAAGATAATTTCTGTTATTTAATGGATTTTTTTTAACCACTTGCTCCAGCTTTCTGTTTTGCTGGAATCGCCACTTTTCCCCCCCACAATTCTCCAATACCGACGGCACCAGCACTAACAGTCCTGACAGTAGCAGTGTTTTCCCATTTATAAACTTTTAAGTTTATTGATTTTAACTCTCATAAGAAATAAACCAACAAGAGTCTCCAGCACTAGAGCTGAGAACACATCTACGCTTATCTGTAAGTCCTATGAACTCAGTGGGATTTGTTTCCAAGTAATCTGCATGTGTTTTTTTTTCTTTTATTTTCTGAGTAATATTTTTCCAGTCTGCAAGGGACTGATTGGACTTTTAATTAAGCACCGCTTTTGTGAGAGAACCGTGGAGTTGCTGGTTTCTTAGATTACTCAAATTCAATTTCTTTCCCAGAAAGTGTCTCAGTATTTCCTTATATGTGTGATTTAATTCCCTTGCTTTCAACATGAATTAAGAGTCTGCCTGTCACATCCATGATGTTCTGCAGTATGTATTCTGCCTCCTCCCCCTCCCATGTGACAGGATAAGTGCAAATTGTAAAGCTAAATCATGATTTGAATAACATGCAGACTTGGTCACCTACAATAACCATGTATGATGAGGTCATTTCCAGTAAACTCTTGAAGTACATTAATGTAAAAACCATCTGGTTGATGTGCACTTGCGTTTGATTTAAACTTGGAAACCTCTGTCCAAAAGGGACTACACATATATTTGGAAGTTATACTGTATGCTCTTTTTGGAGGTTTGCACACAGTTGACTCATTAGACATCAAAAGCTGGGAATGTCTCAGACGTTTTGGTTCACATTATTTACAATTCCCACTCTGTGTAAAATATTTCCTAGGAAGGTCTATTCCATTTCCTACTGCGTGTACTACAAGGAGCCCAAACAATGTACTGCCAAGAGCTAAAGCGCTGCAAGACGAAGGGTCACTCAGAGAGTTCAAATGCAGCTCTTGCTTTATTGACACCATGGTTTGATGCCCTTGAAGCTCTGATTCTTCTTAGCGAACCCATGCTGGTCTGCCACAGACCATACACGGACCCTCAGTCTTAGGTTTTCAAGTCATTCGGATCCAGTTGTGGACTCAGCTTGACATTGCTTGAGTTGGCTGAAGACACTATAGTTCCGAAAGAAAAAAGAATATCAAATACCCACAGAAGACTTCATTTTGAACAGGGGTGTGCAAGATTTTGTTTCCCCCACGTTTTTGTTGTTTGAGCCTCCCTTTTGTATCATTCATTTATTTATGGCCAAATCCTATACCCGTGATCCGCCACCAGCACTCGTGTTCCAGTGGCAGAACATGCTTCCGGCTGTTGCAAATGATGTTCTGGAAGCGTGCCTAGTTGCACCCTTCTGGACTGCTGCTGATGAAGTAGCAGTTGCAACAGGAAGAAAGCTGGTGATAGTGGTGAGTCAGCAGGGTAGGGAGGGCTGGGGCAGGAGGGGGCAGCACCCAGTGTGAGTGACATGCACTGGCTGCTGTCCCCTCTGGAGTGAGCTAACAGGTCCCTTTGTCTCCTCAGACTTGCGCCAGCTAAGAAGCTAAAAAGCTGGTACAGGTCCAAGGAGATTCGTAGGTGGTTGAGGAGCAGTAAGGCAAAATATTTTCCCTTGAAGTAATATCAGTGCAGCCCATAGCTGCATACTCTGGCTGAGAAAACCATAGGTTTGGGCTGTTATTATACTTCAGGCGCAATCCAGAGGCACCCTTGGGCTGACGCAAGCCTCTGCGCCAGCTTCCTCTTCAACTCTTATGTCGGCCCAGCTGGGCCAACGCAAGGACAAAAGGTAGGCGGGGGGCATTCTGGGGTGGGGGGAGGGCGGGCGGTGGGTGGCCCTGGAGGTGGGTGGGTGGGGAGCGGGAGGCAGTGCTGGAATCCGGCAGTTATGCCGGATCCCAACCCCCGTTCCCGGGGAGAATGGAGTGGCTCCAAGGAGACCCATAGGGGCCAGCGGCCCTTACCCTGGGGTAAGGGGAAAAGTTTCCCCTTTCCTCTGCCTGAGCTGCTTATGGCCACAATCTTGCGCTGGATACAGTGCAAGCCTCTTGGCTTGCCTGTTCGAGCGCAGGATAGGATTGTGCACTTCCACTCTTTTCATCAGGATATCCTGCTTGGTTTCATGACAGAGGGGATAGGGGGAGCAAGACCAGCTCCAGATTTTCAGGGATTCCTTGCCAAACCGTTCTCCATGGGCTCCCTCTTACCTGGGTGGGCCCTGATTGAGTGGCTCTGCCACCACTGCATGAAGGCTATGGGCACAGAAGTGGTCTCAGAGAACGTCAGTAGGCCTTTTGGAAGCTCTGTGATATCAGTAGCTACCCAATAGCACTGACCCGATGCCAGTCCTGGGCCTTGCTTGCTCTCATATGAAGTCAGTGACCACTTGAGGCATCAGGGCTATGAAATGCTCTTCCCAGGAAGCCACATTAGCAACATCCCTTCAAGTAAAAACTATTGCATTTTGCTGGCCCTTTTAATCTCTTAATTAACAACTGCTTCATCTGGCACAGTGATTAGCTGTTTTTCAGAGGGTCTTTTAAGTTTTATTTTATTACTCTCTTATTTTTACTGGTTGATGCTCATTATTGAGTAGCAGAAAAGTATTCTATAAAGTTTTTGAATAAATAATTGATCTTTCAGGAAAGTTAAAGGCAGACAAATATTCACCTTAATTCTGAAGGAGCTGGCCTGCATCCTGCCCCAAACTGCACCAGACCTACCTGCTCCAGTGAGACACCTGGAAGCTGCTGTTGTGCACACAGAGCCTCCTGTGTGCCAACAGAAGTACACAATGGAAATGCCACTTTATGTTAAGGCCCTATAGCAGGGGTACTCAATACGTCGATCGTGATCTACGGTCGATCGTGAGGCAAAATGAGTCGATCGCAGGCTTCTCTCCCGTCCACGCATCCCTGGGAGTGAGCCCCGTCCTGGGAGTGAGCTCCCTGGGAGTGATGCATCCCTGGGAGTGAGCTCCTGTCCACGCATCCCTGGGAGTGAGCCCCGTTGACTCTACTGGGGCTGACTTACCTTTCCCCTGTTTTTGCACTGGTCTGTATAGAGATCTGCTCCCCCCCCCCCACACACACACACACACACTTGTATTGGAAGATCTGGTGAGGAGGTAGATGTGGTGTCAGCAGTGGCCCCTTTAAGGGTAAGGCCTGGGCATCCAGCAGAGTGTGCTGCACAGCTGCAGCCCCTTGAAGGCAATAGGGCCCTCAGGGATATAAGAGCACCTGAGGCAGGAAGGGCTCCACTTATTTATGTGAGTCAGCCTTTTCCTACACGAAGATCATTAAGTCCAAGTACCATTCCACCATGACTGATGAACATTTGGAAGTGTGCTTGAGGCTGGCTGTCAGCAGCTACTGTCCAGACTATGCATCCTTGGCTGATTCACTTCAGTGCAAGTCATCAAAGTAAACTCAAGTAATTACAAAAAATGTTTATAGTTAATTATGTTGTGTTGTGCAATATTGGCTCATGTGGTTATGCAAGGTACACCAACATACATTGTACACATAAATGTTATATGTTATGATGGCACGAACATTGTAAAAAAACTCTGGTAGATCTCTGGCCTTGCTGGGTTTCAAAGTAGCTCTCAAGCCAAAAAAGTGTGAGCACCCCTGCCCTATAGGTTTGTTCTGTAAGTCACCTAATCCCTGTTGAGTGGGGAGCTGCAGCACCTCCTTCTGGACTTCTGTCATTATAGCACTGCAGCACCATGAAAATCAGAGCAGAGGTGGTCTCTACTTGAAAGCTGCTTCAGTGGCCCAGGGAGTTGGGGACCTGGGCATTGCCACCCATCTTCCTGGTTCAGGATTCTCCACAACCTAAATGGCACTGTACAGGGAGACAAATCTTCAATCAAATAGCTGCATGGGTGACATCAACCACTAAAAATGGCTAAATGTAGCTGTAATAGTGGGAGGAAAGATATGTAAACTGAGACTCTTATTGCTTGATGAGTCTCATTAAATTGATACCTCATTCATGTGCCAAAGAGGTCACTCAATCCACAATCACATTGTACACATAAATGTTATATGTTATGATGGCACGAACATTGTAAAAAAACTCTGGTAGATCTCCGGCCTTGCTGGGTTTCAAAGTAGCTCTCGAGCCAAAAAAGTGTGAGCACCCCTGCCCTATAGGTTTGTTCTGTAAGTCACCTAATCCCTGTTGAGTGGGGAGCTGCAGCACCTCCTTCTGGACATCTGTCATTATAGCACTGCAGCACCATGAAAATCAGAGCAGAGGTGGTCTCTACTTGAAAGCTGCTTCAGTGGCCCAGGGAGTTGGGGACCTGGGCATTGCCACCCATCTTCCTGGTTCAGGATTCTCCACAACCTAAATGGCACTGTACAGGGAGACAAATCTTCAATCAACTAGCTGCATGGGTGACATCAACCACTAAAAATGGCTAAAAGTAGCTGTAATAGTGGGAGGAAAGATATGTAAACTGAGACTCTTATTGCTTGATGAGTCTCATTAAATTGATACCTCATTCATGTGCCAAAGAGGTCACTCAATCCACAATCATTGCTTTCACCAACCGATCATGCGAAGCAAAATTATACAAGTCAGTTTCTCACAGACTTTGTTCAGTTTTTATTGCCTCTGTGCCAACAGTGCCTGCCAGTCTTCATTATGCTTGTCAGGCAGAAGATCAAAACAAGCCTTTGGAGCTGGCCTGTATGTATTTTCTGTAACTTTCATCCTCTGAAATAAAGGACACAAAGTTTTTGAGGACTGTAGTGATCTATACCAAAAGCAAATATTTGGACTAAATTCATGATAATCTGACAGCGTAGCTTCTGGAAGTTGCTTTTGGGGTTCAAACCAGTTTGCAACAGCTTATAGTGAATCAGCATTTGTGTTGTAACTGACACTGGTCAATCAGTATTATTGGCAACCTTCAGTCTCGAAAGACTATGGTATCGCGCTCTGAAAGGTGGTTCTGGCACAGCGTCTAGTGTGGCTGAAAAGGCCAATCCGGGAGTGACAATCCCTTCCACACCAGGAGCAAGTGCAGTCTGTCCCTGGTCTGTCTCCCTGGCTATGGGCCTTCCTTCTTTGCCTCTTAGCCTCAGACTGTTGGCAAAGTGTCTCTTCAAACTGGGAAAGGCCATGCTGCACAGCCTGCCTCCAAGCGGGCCGCTCAGAGGCCAGGGTTTCCCACTTGTTGAGGTCCATCCCTAAGGCCTTCAGATCCCTCTTGCAGATGTCCTTGTATCGCAGCTGTGGTCTACCTGTAGGGCGCTTTCCTTGCACGAGTTCTCCATAGAGGAGATCCTTTGGGATCCGGCCATCATCCATTCTCACGACATGACCAAGCCAACGCAGGCGTCTCTGTTTCAGCAGTGAATACATGCTAGGGATTCCAGCACGTTCCAGGACTGTGTTGTTTGGAACTTTGTCCTGCCAGGTGATGCCGAGGATGCGTCGGAGGCAGCGCATGTGGAAAGCGCTCAGTTTCCTCTCCTGTTGTGGGCGAAGAGTCCATGACTCGCTGCAGTACAGAAGTGTACTCAGGACGCAAGCTCTGTAGACCTGGATCTTGGTATGTTCCGTCAGCTTCTTGTTGGACCAGACTCTCTTTGTGAGTCTGGAAAACGTGGTAGCTGCTTTACCGATGCGCCTGTTTAGCTCGGCATCGAGAGAATGAGTGTCGGAGATCGTTGAGCCAAGGTACACAAAGTCATGGACAACCTCCAGTTCATGCTCAGAGATTGTAATGCAGGGAGGTGAGTCCACATCCTGAACCATGACCTGTGTTTTCTTCAGGCTGATTGTCAGTCCAAAATCTTGGCAGGCCTTGCTAAAACGATCCATGAGCTGCTGGAGATCTCTGGCAGAGTGGGTAGTGACAGCTGCATCGTCGGCAAAGAGGAAGTCACGCAGACATTTCAGCTGGACTTTGGATTTTGCTCTCAGTCTGGAGAGGTTGAAGAGCTTTCCGTCTGATCTGGTCCGGAGATAGATGCCTTCTGTTGCAGTTCCAAAGGCCTGCTTCAGCAGGACAGCGAAGAAAATCCCAAACAAGGTTGGTGCAAGAACACAGCCCTGCTTCACTCCGCTTCGGATGTCAAAAGGGTCTGATGTGGAGCCATCGAAGACAATAGTGCCCTTCATGTCCTTGTGGAAGGATCTGATGATGCTGAGGAGCCTGGGTGGACATCCAATCTTGGGGAGAATCTTGAAGAGGCCGTCTCTGCTGACCAGGTCGAAAGCCTTTGTGAGATCTATGAAGGCTATAAAGAGTGGCTGTCGTTGTTCCCTGCATTTCTCCTGCAGTTGTCTAAGGGAGAATACCATATCAGTGGTGGACCTGTTGGCTCGGAATCCACACTGCGATTCTGGATAGACGCTCTCTGCAAGTACCTGGAGCCTCTTTAGTACAACTCGGGCAAACAGCTTTCCTACAACGCTAAGGAGAGAGATGCCGCGGTAGTTGTTGCAGTCACCCCTGTCACCTTTGTTCTTGTACAGCGTGATGATGTTTGCATCCCTCATGTCTTGAGGTACTCCACCTTCTCTCCAGCAGAGACAGAGGATTTCATGCAGCTCAGTGACGATGATCTCTTTGCAGCATTTTAGGACTTCAGCAGGGATGCTGTCTTTTCCAGGTGCCTTGCCAAAGGCAAGGGAGTCCAGGGCCACGTGAAGTTCTTCTAGGGTTGGTTCACTGTCAAGCTCTTCCAGCACAGGCAGGCACTCAATGTTGTTCAGTGCTTCTTCGGTGACTACATTTTCTCTGGAATATAGCTCAGAGTAGTGCTGCACCCAGCGTTCCATCTGCTGCGCCCGATCCTGGATGACCTCGCCTGTGGCAGACTTCAGAGGGGCAATTTTCTTCTGTGTTGGACCTAGGGCCTGCTTGATACCATCATACATCCCCTTGATGTTGCCCGTGTCAGCTGCTATCTGTATCTCGGAACAGAGCTGGAGCCAGTAGTCGTTAGCACATCTCCTGGCAGTCTGTTGGACTTTGCTGCGAGCAGTTCGGAGGACCTGCAGGTTGCGCTCACTGGGACAGGCCTTGTATGCTGCTTGAGCTCTCCTCTTTTCCTCAATGACTGGTGTCAACTCCTCAGAGTGGGCTTCAAACCAGTCTGCCGCCTTGTTGGTCTTCTTGCCGAATATGGACAAGGCGGTGTTGTAAACGGTATTCTTGAAATGTTCCCATCTGTTGGATGCGTTTGCGTCGGCCGGGCCTGGAAGAGATTCCTCAAGCGCTTGTGCAAATTCCTCCACTTTTCTCTGATCCCGGGTCTTGCTGGTATCAATGCGAGGTCTTCCTTCCTTTTTCGTGTGATACAGTCACTTTGTTTGCAGTTTCACTCTGCTGCACACCAGGGAGTGGTCAGTGTCGCAGGCAGCACCATGATAACTGCGTGTGATCTTGATGCTGGGAAGGCTGGAGCGTCTGGTGAGGATCAGGTCGAGCTGGTGCCAGTGCTTTGATCTTGGATGTCTCCAAGAGACTCTATGTTGGGGCTTTGTGTTGAAGAATGTGTTGCTGACACAGAGACCGTGATGACAGCAAAACTCTAGCAGGCGTTGGCCATTTTCGTTCATCCTCCCAGTGCCAAACTGACCTAAGCAAGTGGGCCATGAACTGTTATCAGCACCAACTCTAGCATTGAAATCGCCGAGGATGAACAATGGCTCTTTTACAGGGATTTTCTTGACAGTGGTGGCCAGGTCATCATAGAATTTGTCTTTGGCTTCTGCTGGAGACGACAGAGTCGGTGCATAAGCACTGATGCATAAGCATCAGTCAGTCAATCAGTATAGCACATGAAACATAATGAGTTGGTATAGCCTATCCATAGCTTACAAACAGGAATTTAGTTGAGCCAAAGCTCAGGTTTGGAACCTGCTCTTTGTAATGCCAGGAGGGTCTTGGGACATATCAACTAATACAGGGGTTTTGAAACTTGTGGGTCACAACCCACCAGCCTGGGAAGCCCTCTCTCTGCCCCATTATGGGGTGGGGGCAGAGGCAGCAACACAATCCCCAGGACCAGGCTGCTGCCAGGGAAAAGGGGGTTGGATTTTACACTTATCTAAAGCCAGTGCTGGCCTCCGGGGGGTGGGGGTGGTGGTGTGTGTGTGTGTGTGTGGGAAGCCCCACAGAGCCCTCTTCAGGACATCCCAAGACTCCAAATGTCTCAAAATCATGATCAAAACCCACTTCTGATTTCATAATTGAAAACTGGAAGTTGGTTCCAATCACTACTCTGAGACATTCTGAGGCTTGGAGAGCTCTGTGTTGCAGTGGCATAGCTAAGGGGGTGCAGGGGGTAGCAGTTGCACCAGGCATCAAGTTTTAGGGGCCAACAAGCTGAACTTGACACTAGTGACCAAAACTGTGAAAATGTTGTTATGTATGAATAATACCATCATGTTATATATCATTGAAATAGTAATTTAATGCAGAGTGCAATGCAACAAACAGCATTTGAATATCTGTATTCTATCAAAAGTTATGGCAAATTAACCAGAAAATGAAAATACAACTGCCTTGTGGAACAGAAAGTGGATTTTCTTAACTCCAAACTGACCTATGAGACTGATTGTTCTGAATGCCAATGAGATGTTATTATGATACAGAATGGAACCAATGACTTTTAATTTATTCACTTAAATTTGATTTTGTCATGTGGGGGGGGCTACAAAATCTTCTTTGACCCCAGGTAACAGATATATGCCTTAGCTATGCCACTGACTGGGGGAGGCAGCAGGGCAAGTGGGTGGTGAGCTGCTGGCGGGAGGAGGTGGGTTCCTCCCAATTTTCACTTTTTTAAAAGCCCGGATGTGATGTCACTTCCGGTTGTGACATCACTTCCAGGGCAATATTTGAACTTGGCACCGGGCTACACGATCATTAGCTACGCCACTGCTGGGTTGCTCCCCACACTGTCCCCCAGAGGCCAGTGCTGGTTTTAGGTAAGTGTAAAAACCTCCCTCATCCCTAGCAGCAGTGTGATCCTGGGGATTGCGTCGTTGCCTTTGCCCTCCCCTGCAACAAATTACCTCAGTTCGAAAACTCCTTAAGAGTTTGAGAATTGCTGAACTAATAATTCAAAAATATAAGAGTGCCTCTGACCATGCATAAAGTACCATTCCCCTTACCAGTGAGGGCTGCTTCACACAGGATGAAACTAGACATGATGTAACCATGTCATTGACTTGTGCTGGCTTTTCCCCTGTAAATAGCACACATGGGGGAAATTTGCATCAAGAATGTGGCAGGGGATCATAGGGGGATTTTAACCTGACCTCCCCAGTCCTGATCCACATTTCTTTGCCATTGGGTGCCAGTTAAATAAAAATAAATCAGGCATGCCAAGGATCCTTTTATTATATCAGTGAAGGGTTTTTCCGTATCTAGTGGCAACTGATGGTTAGTAAGGGAGCCCAGCGAGGAAGAATCAGGGGAACTTATTGTAGATGTCTCTCCTTTGATACAACTAAAAAGACATTCTGTTGCATATGATTAAAGTCAGTAGGATTTTAGAATCTCCTTGTGGTGTTATTTAACAGGGACAGGGAAAAGTGATGAATTTTTCTTGACCTGGCTGTTTAACTTTTCCCCATATCACCCCCTCCCCGCCCAATACACATCACAGCAATACATCTGATCAATGTCTAACAACATGACTATTCAGTACCATCTTTATTGCACTGAAGTTATGAACAAAGGCTAATCAAATACCCTTATAACACTTGTTTGATCATCAGCATTACTATTTATCTGACAGCATGTCCACTGGTTTTGATATCATACCTTTGTAATTTAAAGATATAGGGAACATAATTTAAGAACTACAGTATCGTATTTCTGTCCCTGAAATGAAACAGGAAAAGCAAAACGGTAGGCAGAGACCATAAGGAAGATAATGCTGAGACAAAAATGCAAACTTATTGAATATACCCAAAACCTAAAATGAACTACAAACAGATTGATTGCTCCCCCTGCTGTCTATCATGGAATATAGCATAGGTTAGCAAAATGAACAAAAGAACTACTTTGCATGCAGTAGTTACAATTTTGGATGCCCTTATTGTCAAAATATTTCTCCTTCTTTATTGTTAATTTGACAACTAGGTGTAACACAAGAAAGTGGAGTCAAAAATGGACGACAATGTAGGGTATCACTTAAGGCTATGAATCTTACTGCCCCTCCCATCCTCTATCTGCACTGCCAGAAATCATGTTCTGGTAGCACAGTGTGGTTTGCGTTGTTGCAAAACACACTGTTGTGCTATGAGGCTGCTGCAGACATTGGGTGGTGCAGTCTTGTGGTAGCAGCTCATCTGGTTCCCAAGTGGCAGTAAATTGGCATTGGGAATGGGCAGGGACAGGGAGGATCAGGGTGTGGATCAGGGCTGCTGGGAGATGTGTTGGGGCAGGCAGGGAGCAGTAATTGGTCACAAAGGCACCACCAATATTCTATGCCGCCTGCCCGGTTTGCCATGACCCTCTAGGTCCACTGGGATTTGCACCAACAAAGAGTCAACACAGATCTGGATAGATCCATAGGACAACAGGGGGTCTAGCTGGAGCCTAGGGAACAAAAGTTTCCTTAATTCGAAGAGGCCTCCTGATCATCCATTCCCCCCTACACCTAATGCAGTGGGGACCTGCATGGCATGCATGGCTGTATTGGTGCACATAGTGGGGAATAGGATTGGGGCATAAGTGTGGACTATGGACGCAAGTACCAAGAATTATAACACTAACTGCTAACACCTCTTTGTTACACTTTCCAATTACCAATATTGAGACTGCAGAAGCCAAATGAAAATGGCAGGAACTGGATAATAGTGTCTCCCTAATCATAACACATTGTATTTTTATAGGTGCAGAGGAGAATTAGAAATACAGCTAAATTAAAATGCTACTGAGGTTGCAATCCTAAACTACTTGCCTGGGAGGAACACCCATTTAACTACTAGTAGACAAGCATAAGGGTGTGCTGTAAGTTCAGCTATGCTTGCGACTTTAAACACAGGTCCCAAAACATCTTTAGAATTCTGGGGACACTATTATTATTAACAGTATTTATATACTGCTTTTCAACAAAACGTTCACAAAGCAGTTTACAGAGAAAATCAAATAACTAATGGCTCCCTGTCCCAAAAGGACTCACAATCTAAAAAGATGCAAAAGAATACCAGAAGACAGCCACTAGAAAAGACACTGCTGGGGTGAGGAGGGCCAGTTACTCTCCCTCTGCCAAATAAAAGAGCACCCACTTGAAAAAGTGCCTCTTACCCAGTTACTTGGAAAACTACTCTCCATGGACCTGCTCCTGCCTGGGCATTCTCCTAAGGTTCATGGTGGGCTTACTATGATGAATGAGGAGATGAAAGGAAATGAAATAACTCTCTTGGTTGAGTCAGTTCATCACCAACACAGACGGGGGGGGGGGGCAGAGGTGGTCTCAACAGCCCTCAGCAGCTGACCAGTAATGCCAACCTCTGATACTGGCACCTGGATTTTGGATCTCTTCATTGCTCCCCTCCAATTCATGTCTGTTGCCCTGCTTTGCAGCTTCACCTGCTGTTTCTGCCTACCACCATTGTTGCTATTCAACACTAGCAAGAGTGCTGGTATTTTGACTCAGTAGCACTTATGGCACATGCTCATATAGCACATCTGTATGATGGGTAGGAAGTGATCACAGAGATTATACACATTTAGGAGGCAGGATTGGCTGATGATTTTGCCAACACAAGTAGGGGTGGTGGTGGTATTTAAAAGCATTCCTGTAAAAATCATTTACCCCAAATTCCCTGTAGTGTCACTGAACATTTTGTGCAGAGACAGCCAAAGCAGTATAAGAGACTAGATTTGAGGGATGAAATGAAATGGGTGGCATGCGCTGTGGAAAGATCTCACACCCTGTGAAATGTTACACCCTATTACTCAATTTTGGTAATCATTCAGGGCCTGGAAAAAGTGGGCAAAAATGTTACCCTATTTATTGTGAGGGCAGGAAGCAATGCCCTGATTTGGAATGTCATCTCATAGTTCAATTTGATTGGCTCCATAGTGCTTTGATGTCATCTACTTGGTATCAAGAGCCCTGATTTGCTGGACCGCACAGGCAACCAGAAGAATCCTCTTTAAAAAAATGAATGTGTCAAAGCAGCAGTTGAAGAACATTTTTCCTGTGAAAAGAGCTTGGCCATTTCGCCCAAATGTTCAGGAGACCTCTGAACTAGCTCCTCTGAGCCACACACTCCTACTTCACTTGTGGAAGTTGACAAGCCACCATTTCATTGCTATTTGTATTCCCAG